>NC_047089.1:51969271-54369271 GCF_902459505.1 Geotrypetes seraphini | reverse complement strand
TAACGGAGATTTCGGCAGTAGGAACCCAAGCACAGTACTGGGTAGAGCTTTGGATTCTTGCCCAGAAGTAGCTAAGAAGAAAAAATTAAAAAATTTAAATTGAATCAGGTTGGGCAGACTGGATGGACCATTCGGGTCTTTATCTGCCGTCATCTTCTATGTTACTATGTTCTTGAAATTTAATTGGTGTCCAGTCACAGAATTATCCCTACTCCAGGACAATCACTAACATATCACTGAGGTACTACAGAACCCACAGTATACATAAATAATATCTTCCAAAGGATAAATGAACACTTATTGATGGCACGATGCCATGATGTGTGGGCATGCTTGTTATGAAACTCAAACATGTGCCTCCACGGTTAGCTTTAGAGACTCTTAAATAAACAACAGCAAATAGAAACAATTCTTGCCATGTGTGATTAACTTTTACCTGCCAATCTTAATAAAATAAATGAAGGTGATTTCAACTTTTCCACCCCCACTCCCTTCACAAAATGATCTCTATTATGCTCTGTCCTAAAGAGGTACCAGAGAAAACAAGATGAGCGAAACCAACCAGCTTGCATATTTGTTTTAGTAATTGGCAGGGTATGAAATTCACTCAGGGGGATATTCTATAGACCAGTGTTTCTCAACTCGGTCCTGGAATACCCCCTTGCCAGTCAGGTGTTCAGGATATCCACAATGAATATGCATGAAAGAAATTTGCATACAATGGAGGCAGTGTACGCAAATCAAGTTTATGTATATTCATTGTAGATATCCTGAAAATCTGACTGGCAAGGGGGTACTCCAGGACTGAGTTGAGAAACACTGCTATAAATGGCACCGAATCTTAGATGCTGGTAAGTGCCCTACTGGCACCTAAGTTAACTGAGAAGTGTTGTTTTAAACAATAAAAAATGGTAAAAATAAAGTGTCTACTGGCGCCAAAATAAATGGCACCGGAATCATGCTTATGTAGGCATTTATTGCAGCTATGGGCGTGGCATACGCCAGAAGTGGCATTAGGCACCATGAAGCACCTACTGTCCATAGGTGTGTTTTATGGCATAGATAGGCGCCCAAAATGTAGGCCCGGAAAACCCTGGCCTACATTTCTAGCACCTATCTTTCGCAGAGGCACGATTCTCTATAGGGCGCCATTTCGTGATTGACATGCAATTGGCAGCCGCCCATATTGGCACCCTATAGAGAATCCAGGCCTCAATGTATAAACTTTGTTTGCCCAATTATGAAAAGTCATGCTTAGGACATTACTAAAGTGTGTTAAGATTTTCATTAAACACAGCTTAATGTGGGTTTGAACCATGCATTAGCTACAAATCTAATATGGCAATTAGTGGAGGCATTTGTAGTACTTATTTAATCAGGTCATGTGTTACTGTTTCTATTAGTATATGGTTCTTGCTGATAGTTAACGTGGGAATGTTAAAGACATCCTATTTACAAGGTGCTCTAAGTGTTCCCTCTTGTTAACTGTGCATTAGCCAGTTAGCATAAGATAAATATAACGCATTAACTGGATAACTTTCTAATCTAATCTAATCTTCCATTTGTGAGTCGCACAAACCTATACAAGCTCACGCATTCCCCGTTCATACCCACGCTCCTTGTGACTCTGGGCAAGTCACTTAATCCCCCCATTGCCCCAAGAACATTAGATAGATTGTGAGCCCACCGGGACAGAAAGGGAAAATTGCTTGAGTACCTGAATAAATGCATGTAAACCGTTCTGAGCTCCCCTGGGAGAACGGTATAGAAAATTGAATAAATAAAATTAAAAATTAAGAACATAAGAATTGTCATACTGGGATAGACTGAAGGTCTATCAAACCCAGTATCCAGTTTCCAACAATAGCCAACCCAGGTCATAGGTACCTGGCAAGATCCCGAGGAGTAAAACAGATTTTATGTTGCTTATCCTAGGAATAAGCAGTGGATTTCCCTAAGTCATCTCAATAATGGCCTATGGACTTCTCTTTTAGAAAATTATTATAACCTTTTTAAAATCCTGCTAAGCTAACTGATTTTACCACATTCTCCTGCAATGAATTCCAGAGTTTCTGCCAGAAAATGTAACTGGTTTGATTTAAATAATTCCAAGATCTCTAAATTAATTTGCAATTAATCGATTACTAAAATCTAGATGAATAATTTAACAATTTTTTTATTTTGCATTGTCTACTGAATTTCAGGTTTCTTTTAATATTTTTTACACCTTCCATGTTACAGACTGTTTTTAATTCAAAATTTTTAAAAGATTTAAATCTGAAGTAAATCTAAAAGAAATTTAAACAGGGTGAAAAGATAGTAATAAAAAAGAAAGAAAGGTAAACTAAGCCCAAATTAAGGGGATAGGAGCTGCAATTCCAGAAATACAAACAATACAAAGGGAAAGGAGAGATACAAGAAATTATGAATACCAAAAAACAATGGTGCATTGACACTCCAACAGATGACAATCAAGGGACCTCATATAAACATATTTATCCCTCACATCCATCGTACATTGTTGCTGACAAAAATATTGAGAAGAACTGTCCCTAATGCTAAGTCCTGGGGTCCCCCCCCCCCCCCCCCTTTGGTCTCTTTACCTTCATGAGATCAGAATCCAGTGACCACCACTTTCAGTTCTATTGGTTTAAAATTTTTTCACCCAGTTGACAAGTCTAGGTCTAATGCACAAAGCATTAAAATGGCAGTACACTGGTTGTTCTGCAGGTTTTACTAGCTGAGATGGTGTTCAGATGGTTTCAGTGTCAGTATTAAGTTGCGCTGACCCAACCCCACTTGTCCCTATCCCCTAATATAAAAAAAAAGTTCAGTTGATTCAGTAGCCCTCTCCTCCCCCCTCCCCTGCCCCGCGCTTTCCCTACTTTGCCTATGTGTAAATAAAAATGTCCTGGTGATCCAGTGGCTCCCTAGCCCCCTTTCTTCCTCTCCTTTACCTCCTGTCACAAATAAAATGACCTGGTAATCTAGTGGAAAATCCACTCCTGCGCGCCATACCTTTTATGAGGCAAGAGCAATGTCCATTCACTCCTGCCTTTAGGTGCCATCTTCTGCAAAATGGAGAAATTCCCTTATATGGTGGATAGGCCCTGCCCGATGGATCCCATGATGTACTACTCGAGGAGGGCCGCCACCATTTTGCAGATGACTGCGACTGGGAGTAGGAGTCAGTGGGTTTCATTTCTGCCTCATTTGAGATATGGAGGTTCTGGAGTGGGCCTCTGCTAGACTACCAGGCATGCTTGCAACTGGGGAGAAGGGAGAGGAGTTGGAGAGACCACTTGATCACCAAGGTATGTTTTTTTTTTTGCACTTGGACAGGAGAGGGGGCCAGAGGGGCCAGAGGACCACCAGGGTTGTTTTTTTAATGGAAAAGGGGAATCAGGTCAGGAGGTTTGGATTTGAGGCAGATACCACTAGACACCAGAGATATGTTTGGTGGGGGGGAGGGGCACTGGAAGAAATGTTGGGTTGGGGATAAGGGACTGATGCATGCTTCAGTATGCTTGTGGGTTTTTTTTAATGTCAGCTCTTCTCTCACTGCCTGAGCCAATTAATTTGCATGTTCATTAGTTTGAGCATGCCATGGCAATTTTTTACACTGATTTTGTGATAGAATCTTCATTCTACTATGAACTTTGAGCATTGACCCCTCTCTGTCTTAATCCTAATGGGAGTAATTTTATAACAGTGCACCCCATATCTGAGAACTGTATAAAATTTAACAAGATTTTCCTTTTGTTAATGCCCGTTGTCTACAGTCCTTCAAGTTACTGTGCTGAACTTTTTTTTAATAGTGTTTCCATAGCTATGTGCACTACTGATATTAAACTGACAGTTCTGTAGTCACCTACTTCCTCCGTGTTCCCAAATGTTTTGAGTGGAATTAGATCTCATCTTTTTCTGGCCCTCAGAACAAATTGAATAGAGTTGTGAGTGGTGCATTGAGCACCTCCTTCAGCTTTTTCAATATTTTGGAGTGTAGCTCATCAGATCTCAGTGCCTGTGTAAGTATTTCAAGTACTCATCCTCGTTAGAGAGGGTTTATGTTCATTTTGTTATCATGACATGCGGTGACATTTTTGGCAGGAGCTAAACTAGGGGTGAACAACCACAGCCCATGCCAAGTCAGGCTTTTGGGATTTCCACAGTGAATATGCATGAGATCTAATTGCATACAATGGAGGCAGTGCATGCAAATAATCTCACGCATATTCTTTGGCAAAATCCTGAAAACCCATCTAGATTGAAGCTTCTGAGGACCGAGGTTGTACACTGCTATGCTAAACATTAGTACAATACGTACTCTTAGCCACTCACTGTTTGTGTAACCAGGGGTAGGCAATTCCAGTGCTCAAGAGCCACAGGCAGGTCAGGTTTTCAGGATATCCACAATGAATATGTATGAGATGGATTTGTATGCATTGCCTCCTTGAGATACAAATCTATCTCATGCATATTTATTGTAGATATCCTGAAAATCTGTCCTGCCTGTGGTTCTTGAGGACAGGAATTGCCCATCCCTGTGTTGAACAATGCCACATCTTGGTCTCTTTTAGAAAGTCATTTATAACATTTGCTACTTCTCCTTTTGACTTCTGTATCACTGCCACCTTTCCAAAATCTATCCTTCAGAGTTATTCACAGACTGGCATTATGTGTTGTAGAAATACAGATGTTATCTATAATTGGAGAGAAAAACTGCCTAGCAAGCTAGTCCAGGTGTGGAGTGAATGGAGAGTCGGTCACCTTTGGCTGAAATCAGCACAATAAACCAGGCTTGTTCATTGCTTCTTTCTTGGTCAGAAACAGTGCTGGAATTCTGTGCCATGAGCCTTCATCCAAAAACTACTCTTTCTTCAAGAGACCAAGGACAATATCAAAACAAATGCAATATTATTAGCCTCATTCTCTACAGAGAGTGACAAAATTCACATTTTATTTATTTAATTTTCTCTACCATTCTCCCAGGGGAGCTCTGAATGGTTTACATAATGTGTAAATATGTCCCGTTTTGAATGAGACCGTCCCGTTTTTAGATCCCCTGTCCCGTTGTCCCCATGCACAGCTTCGGGATGCTGAAATGTCCCGTTTTCAGAGACAGCATCCCGAAGCTGTGCGTGGGGACAATGGAACAGGCAATTGCTTCCTTTCCCTCCAGTGCCTGTCTGCCTCCCTCCCTCCAGTGCCGAAGCCTGGCCTACTGCCGATTCAAACACCCCCTCCCCCCCCCGGGTCCACTGCCGCTGGTTCCTACCTGCCACCTGCTGCAACTGAAGGAAAGGAAGGTCCAGGCGTCGTCCCACAAACCTTCTTGCCGACGTCAATTCTGACATTGGAGAGGAAGTTCCAGGCCTGCCAGGCAGTGATTGGCTGGCCCAGAACTTCCAATCCGACATCAGAATTGACGTCAGGAAGAAGTCTTGTGGGCCGGCACCTGGACCTTCCTTTCCTTCAGTTGCAGCGGCGACGGATAGGAAGCAGCAGTGGGGGCTGGTCCGGGGGGGAAGGGAGTTGTTGAATCAGTAGTAGGCCAGGCTTCGGCACTGGAGGGAGGGAGGTAGGCAGGCTGGCTTTGGCACGGCAAGGAGGGAGTGAGGTAGGCTGGCAGGCTTCGGGGGAAGGAGTGGGACAAAGGCTGGAAGGCAGTAAGGGGGACATAGGAAGGAGGGAGGAAGGAAGGTGAGAAAAAGGCAGAGAAATAGGTACATCACGTCGGGAAATAAGAAGAAGTTTGTATATAGAAGATGCGACGTGACCTGTGTTCAGGAGTTTGGGAAGCAAATGAAACATAGTGGGAGTTTCAGTGTTCCTCAATTGTAGAATTTTAGATTTTTTAATCATAGAGGAGAGTTGGAGCCATTGGTAAAAGAAAGAGGCCGGGAGATCAAATTTATGTTGTAGTTCTGAGAATGTCAGAAGTTGAAGCGAGTGAGTGCAAAGGTCCACTAAATATCAAACTCCAAGAGTGGCCCATTTAGACCAAAATATGGGTGTTTTATTAATGAGGAATAGGGAATTGTGCCATAGAGGAATATATACAGAATTCTTGATAGGTATGTCTAGGACTTCATCAAGTTCAAGCAGACATTTGGCTGATTGCGAAACAATAGGATTAATAGTGGGGAGTATAGCGTCAGAAGTTAAAATAGGGGCCAGTAAAGGGTAGGCCGGGAAAAGAGCATGTTCTATTTGAAGCCAAAGCGGGAGATATGTATGGGAAGAAGTAAACCAATTACTGGCCTGTTGAGAAATAAAAGCTTTATGATAAAGTAGAAAATCTGGAAGAAAAACACCAGCTTTATCCTTTGGGGCTTTAAGCTTTTTAAGGGCAATTTTGGGGGGTTTATGATTCCAAATGAAGGCAGAAATGTGTTTATCTACTGTTTTGTAGAAAAAGGGTGGAAATAAGTGGGGAATCATGCTAAGCACAAAGTTAATTTTTGGAGCTACAACCATTTTAACCGTCTCAACTCTACCCCACCATGAGAGATGGAGGGGATGCCAGGATTGTAACAGGGATTTAAGGATTGTTATCAAATTATCGCCATTGTGTTTGATTGTAGCAGGAAATGATGTATATAGATTAATTCCCAAGTATTTGATATGCGACGGGGACCATAGAAGATTAAACGGCTGAATTAATTCAGGAGAAGAATAGTTATTGAGGGGTAAGACTTCTGCTTTTGTTTATTTATTTTGTAACCTGAGAACACAGAGAAGGATTGAATGAGATCAAAGAGAACAGGAAAGGAATGATCAGGTTTGGTGAGATAGAGAAGAATATCATCTGCATAGGCCGATAATTTATATTCTGCATTGCCGTGTAGAATGCCCGAGATGCCTGTAGTAGAATTAATGGCTAAAAGAAGAGGCTCAAGTGCCAGATTAAAAAGGTACGGTGAAAGGGGGCATCCTTGACGGGTACCACGGTGCAAAGTGAAAAAGGGTGACAAAATATTATTAGTAATTATAGAGGCCCTGGGATTGGAATAAAGGATTTGGACATAATCTAAAAATTTAGAAGGAAAGCTGAACCTTTGCATTGTTTGAAACAAATGGGACCATTCCACTCTATCAAATGCCTTTTCGGCATCTAGTGACATGGCTATACATGGAGTTTTAAGAGAACTAGCAATCGATGCTAGGTGGAAGAAAAAGCGAGACTTGTCGGAAATGAGTCGACCCGGCATAAAACCAACTTGGTGAGAAGAGATGAGTTTACTAATATGGTGCTGAAGTCTATGGGAAAGGACTGTGGCATAAATTTTGTAATCAACATTTAATAGTGATATGGGCCTATAGTTGGAGATTTGTTGGGGGTCTTTGTTAGGTTTAGGGATAACCATAATTGTAGCGTCAAGAAAATGACTGGAAGAGATCCGCTGAGAGCTTAGAGAATTGAATAGAGAAGTAAGTATTGGGGACAGCTTATCTTGGAAGGCCTTGTAAAGCTCTACGGTAAGCCCATCTAATCCAGGTGTTTTCCCAGAAGAGAGGTGCTTTATAGATGATATTATTTCAGAGACGTCAAACGGCTTTTGTAGGGTATCACAGTCAGCTTAAGAGAGTTTAGGGGATTTTAGTGAAGCCAGAAAATGATTTATAGAATCAGGTTGCTCAGAAACTTCTGAGGAGTATAGTGTAGAGTAAAAAGAATGAAAGGCTGTAGAAATGTCAGAGTGCGAGGATAATAAATGCCCTGTAGAGCTTTTTATAGATGGGATCTGGATTTTAAGTCGTTTCCTTTTTAGGTAGTTAGCTAACATTTTACTACTCTTATTCATTTCTATATAATATTTGGTAGAGGTAAGGAAAATGTCTTGCTGTGCGGCAAGACTAGCCAGTCTATTATAAGAATATTTCAATTTATATATTTCTGGTAAGAGGCTTTTATCATTGGAGGCAAAAAAGGCCTGTTCTTGAGTATGAATTTGAGAGTCAATATTGAGAAGTTCCTGTTTATTTTTCTTCGTTTGATAAGCTTGAATAGAGATTAGTTCACCTCTAAGAGAAACCTTAAAAGCCTCCCAAATAGTCAATGCATCAATAGAATCAGACATGTTAAAGAGAAAGAATTCATCAATAAACTTAGCTAGTCTGTGTTTAGCAACATCATCCATTAATAGAGTATTAGAGAGTCTCCATATTGGAGATCTGATTTGTTGGGTGGCAGACCACTGTAAAGTAATGGATATCGGGGCGTGATCTGAGATAACTATATTGTTAATGTTGGTGGTAGTTAAATTGGGAACTAAAGAGGAGGAAATGAGAAAATAATCTATTCTTGAGTAACTACTGTGCGGTGAAGAGAAATACGTGTATTCCCTACTATCCGGGTGTTGAAGTCTCCAAGGCTCAAATAGATTATAATGTTTGATAAGAGAGTGAAGGGTAGAGGCAGCTTTAGAATGGGTGATGGAGGAGGAAGAATGTTTATCTAACCAAAGGTCTAGAGGCAAATTAAAGTCGCCCGCTAGTATGATTGGAAGTGGATCAAATTCAACGATAGAGTGAAAGAGTTGTGTAAAGAATTCAGGGGAGTCAGTATTAGGAGCATATATATTGACAAGTAGAACCACCTGCGTAAAGATTTGAGCTTTAACTATTAGCCATCTACCTTCTGAGTCATGTTTAAGTTCTAGAGGTTGGAGAGAAATATTCTACTATCTATTGTTGTTCCCTCTTCCTTTATGTTTCACTAATTAATTGTGTACATAGATTGTATGTTTACTTGTATAAATTTGTTTTAATTTATCCCCCCCCCCAATTTTTTTTAAAATTATACGCATTGAAAATATTTGACACTGCGTTTATATCAAACTTTTAATAAACTTGAAACTACTTTGTGTGGATTTATCATACCCTAATTGGCAACCAGTAATTACCTTAAATACTGTTTATGTTTGTTGCATAGATATATACATATTCCAACCAAGATTAATGAATTTTCCAGTCAACAATCAACTTGAGGCAGGGGAGGGAGGAAGAGCAGTTGTTTTTCTGTTCATAAGGTAGGAGAATAGGGCATTGTTAAATAAATTGGTTCTGTCCCAAATTGTACTTATTTTCAACAGCATGCATGATTATTTCAATACTGGGAAAGTCTCCCATACATACACACACAGTTTGACCAGAGGAGAGTCAAAAGAGGGGGAGGAGATCAGTTATTTTGCAAGAAAAACAAAATTAGAGGCAGTGAACTAGTAGACTAATCTTTAAAACACACATTTTCATATCAAATGTATCTGGTTTTAGCATACATAAAGTACTACTCATGCTAAGAATATATGAGAATGCAGTCTGTAATGGATGCAGTTAACAGTGTGCAGCAAATGCCAGGAAAACAATTGCAGTGTTTCTTGCTCCAGGAAAAGATTAAATATGTATTTTAAACTATAACCTATTCTTGAATGCTTTTTGTGTTCAAGCTACTGATTTTTATGCAATGACGTGTAATATTAGAATATTAATGCTTACCTTGTACAATGAGGGAAAGCAGCAGAAGCCACATAGCTGTCCTCAGGTGAAGCAGCTGCATGTCCTATTACACACAGCCATAAAGTGGCTTCAAGAACAAACAGGACAGATGTGCAGCCTTCCAGAAAGAATACAAATCCACAAAGCTAAACAAGCTCTTGCTGGCAGTTTTCTTTTTCAGGTCTGTGAGGAGAGGGAACATCCTGTCCTGCCCCAGTCAGCAGTGGGTCTCAATTGTGATCACTCGGGAGCAGAACTGAGCTCTGTCCTCACTGCTCATCAAAACAGTGCCATCAAAGCATTCAAAGGATTCAGAGCTTCCCCTGAATCCCCTGAGGTGGGCCACTTTTGTTTGATGGAATTTGATTGGTTGAGCATGCAGCAGGCAACAGAAGAGACTTGCCTGTTCAACTAATCAAACTCAGAGTAGTACCATCAGGGCCTTCAGGGAGCTGGGTGAATCCCCAGCCAGCCGTGCTTTTTTTCTGATGTAGTTTGATTGGCAGCTGGTTCAACCAATCAAACTGCATCAAGCAAAAAGTAAACAAAACAACAAAAAAAAAAGCATAGCTGCAGGGCTAGGTATTCACTGAAAGCCTTGAACCCATACCACTCTTTATATACCTTTATCCCATCTTAGACAAATTATCTTCCCCTTCTGTGCATACTAAGTGAAAGAACTCAAAGTCTTCTGCCTTCTATGGAATAAGGGAGATCCATACATAATTTAGATGTAAGAATTTACATCAAGATTTAGTTGGTGTAAATCCTCATGCCCAAACTTGGGCACAGATCTCTGTGCCAAATGTTATTCTATAAATGGTGTCCAACTTTGAGTGGTTATAGAACAGCGCTTAGCACTAATTTTTATTGGCACTGATTTTTTGGTGCTTTATGTAGAATTCAGTCTAGTATATCGAAAGAATATTCTATCTCCTTTTATTGAACAATATTCTCCAAATTGATCCTTTCCATTTCTAAGGGACCCTTTTACTAGTCCATGTTAAGCGTTAATGTGTGTTTAACATAAGAAAAAAAGGCTTTACCACAAAATGTGTTAAAAAGCACATTATTTATTTAAAAAAAATATTTTTTGGGGGGAGGAGGCATGTTATAGGCAGAGAATGGGTGTGGAAACATTATCCAGCTAGCTCATTTACTGGAAAACTGATTTAATGTAGGAGCATTTAGCACCTCCAAAATAGGATGCACTAAGTGCTCCTTTGTTAATATTTTGCAGGTCTTGTGTGCTAATGGAAAAATTAGCATGTGGCTTGAAAAAAGATGTATTCTAGAGATGTTCTAGAAATTGGCTATGCATGTAAGAAAGTCCTACTTTAAAATGCACTAAGGCTCGGATTCTCAAAACAGCGCCGGAATTGGCCGGCAGCTGAATGAACGTTCAAATGACGGAGCTGTTTTGAGAATCGTGGTCTGTGTTGAAGATAGTTGCCAGAAATATAGGCCAGGGTTTTACAGGTTTTCATTTCTGGCACCTATCTTTGACATAGAATCATTCTTAGCTGAACATCAACCCTGCCTATAACCACACCTCTTATGACATTTGGCACTGGTAAGCATCTGCGTAGATGTGATTCAGGTGCCTTTTTTAGTAGGTGCCTCATGGCACCTACTTTTATTTTCTTAATTAGTTTTTAATAGCACTGTCAATTACTGCACCATTAATGACCAATTAATGGCCGTTTGGTCACCTTCCGGTGCCTTCTGAACAGAGCGGTTTTGAAAATCTAGGCCTAAGTGTGTTTCTTATCACATCTTAGTAAAAGGGCCTCTAAGGGTCCCTTTTACATCAGAACATAAGAATTTCCACTGCTGGGTCAGACCAGTGGTCCATCATGTTCAGCAGGCTGCTCATGCGGCCGCCCTTAGGTCAAAGACCAGTGCCCTAACTGAGATTAGCCTTACATTCTGGTTCAGCAGGAACTTGTCTAACTTTGTCTTGAATCCCTGGAGGGTGTTTTCCCCTATAACAGCTTCCAGAAAAGTGTTCCAGATAAGAACTCCCTTATGTTTGTGCGGAATCTATCACATTTAACTTTAGAGAGTGCCTTCTCATTCTCTCTACCTTGAAGAGGATAAACAACCTGTCTTTATCTACTAAGTCTATTTCCTTCATTATCTTGAATGTTTCGATCATGTCCCCTCTCATTCTCCTCTTTTCAAGGGAGAAGAGGCCCAGTTTCTCTAATCTCTCACTGTATGGCAACTCCTCCAGCCCCTTAACCATTTTAGTCACTCTTCTCTGGACCCTTTCGAGTAGTATTTCTTCATGTGTCCTTCATGTGTCCTTCTTCATATGTTGCGTCCAGTGCTGGATGCAGTATTCCAGATGAGGGCGTAACATGGCCTGGTACAGCGGCATGATAACCTTCTCCGATCTGTTCGTGATCCCCTTCTTAATCATTCCTAGCATTTTGTTTGCCTTTTTCGCCACCGTCACGCATTGCACGGATGGCTTCATTGACTTGTCGACCAGTACTCCCAAGTCTCTTTCCTGGGGGGTCTCTCCAAGTACTGCACCAGACATCCTGTATTCATGTATAAGATTTTTGTTACCGATATGCATCACCTTACACTTATCCACTTAAACCTCATTTGATATGTTGCGGCCCATTTCTCGAGCGTGTTTATGTCATATTGCAAGTCTTTACAATCCTCCTGTGTCTTCAGTACTCTGAATAACTTCATATCGTTTGTAAATTTAATCACTTTACTCGTCGTACCAATTTCCAGGTCATTTATAATATGTTGGTGAGCACAGGTCCAAGCACCGAACCCTGCGGTACTCCACTCGTGACGCTTTTCCAGTCCGAGTATTTTCCATTTACCCCCACTCTCTTGTTTCCTATCTACCAGCCAGTTTTTAATCCATGTGAGTATTTCACCCTCGATTCCATGGCTCACAATTTTTCAAAGTAGTCGTTCACGCAGGACCTTGTCGTATGCCTTCTGAAAATCCATATATACAATGTCGACCGGGTCGCCCTTGTCTATCTGCCTGTTTACTCCCTCGAAGAAGTGCAGCAAGTTCGTCAAGCAAGATCTTCCCTTGCTGAAGCTGTGCTGCTGGTCATCATCAGATTGTGTCCATCAAGGTGATCAATGATGTGGTCCTTTATCAGCACCTCTACCATCTTTCCCGATACCGAGGTCAGGAAAGATCAGGATAGTTTCCCAGGATAGTTTCCCGGATCTCCCCTCGAACCTTTCTTGAAGATCGGCGTAACATTCGCCACTTTCCAGTCTTCCAGAATCTTTCCTGATTTGATCAACAGATTGGCTATTGGTTAATGCAGTTCAGCTATAGCCCCTTTCAGTTCCTTGATGACCCTCGGATGGATGCCGCAGTAGTATGCCCCATGCAGCAAATGTGACACAACCCATTCAGTTCTTAGGGGCTGCGTTGCATTTACCACGCCAGGACTGACTATCGCGTCTTTGCAAAAGGGCGGTCCTAAGGGAGAAATTCTGTAAGAGGTGCCTTAAGATAGACGCCTAACTTAATAGTAAATTGGCTTCAGTTATGAGCTTTAACAAGTTGATGCTTGAGAAAAATAAAAATTAATTGGGTGATAGGTGCCTAACTCCAAAGTAGGTGTGTTCAGGGGCAGAGAAGGACTTAGGTGCCACTAAGTGCGATTCTCTAAAGAACTTAAGATGCCTATAATGTAGGTCTTTAAAACCCTGGCCTACATTACATGCACCTAAGTTTAACCCCCTCCTTTACAAAGCTGTGCTAGTGTTTTTAGCGCCGGCCACGGCAGTGACAGCTTGGACGCTCATCGGAATTCTATGAGCATCAGAGCTGTTACCGCGGCAGCCGGTGCTAAAAATGCTATCATGGCTTTGCAAAGGAAGGGGTAAGTTAGGCATGATTCTTTAATAGGCGCCTAAATGTTAATGACAAGAGATAGACGCTTATATTATAGGTTCCTGTCTTTTCCGACGCCATTTATGGAATTTTCCCATTAGTATCTTCTCTGCCCCATCTTTACTTTTCTTATTTATGTGATTTTATTTATTCCACTTAGATGTTTTGTATTGCTTTCTGTTTTTCAAATGGAAAGGAAAGAGTTTAGCTTTTCCATACAGATCTGGTGAAAATTCTTACAATTTGTACATAGTTCTGTTTCTAAGGAAGAAATACTGTAACCAGTGTGGTGAACAGTTAACGCAGTGGTAATAATCGCCATTCTGCATCTTACATTGATAAAAACTAATGTGTCATGGGAGAAAGGCACCTAGGTTTTGTTTCTGCTCCTTTTTAATTAATCTTAATTTTTTTTTGCTATATTAACAATGGGAAAGGATATGGTTAAATACTAGTAAATGGGTAAATGCCAGCTAAACCCACATTCTTGTAAAATTTAATAGTCAGTAGATTGTCAGTCATCATTTTTACTAGTTACTGTCATTTCAGTTTTCAGATGAGTCATATAGTATTTTGTTCCCTCCCCCATCTAAGCCCCAGGCACCTCATTATGAATCATAGCATAGCATATGAAATTTCTTAGGCTTTGGAGGCTTTATGAGCTCTGAGTTGGCTGTGGTGGTTCCTCAGCTCTCTGAAGCAGTGGCATATTGTTTAATTGACACCTTTGATATAGCCCTAAGACAGCACCTGCACCTCCCACCGCTGCTCAGAAGACGTCAAGCTTACGCAGAAAAGGCACTTGCTTATGGATCCTGCATCTCATTCAGCTCACTCTGTGAGCAGCTTCAGCTGTTCTTAACTAACCCTACTGCTGTGCTTCTTTTTCTCATTTCTGCTACAGTTTGGCTTAGTATAGGGAAATAATTATTTTCTTCTTAACTCTATCTGGTTAATTACAAAAGACTGCTCCCATGTTAGAACTCATAGAAGGTAAGTTAAATATACCGTTGATCTTCTGGTGTGTTATGTTCATGTATGAATCAGGTGGACACATTGAGCAATCTCTGAGCTAACGCTATCAAGCATGCATTGTGACTGAGAATATGTGTGAAATTTCAGCTATCCCTATTTGCTGTGTATGTACTGGGATCCCAAGCATGTATTTCTTATGTAGACAGGTGCTTATTGCAGAATTTGATGGCCATAATAATTTGGGGGGAAAAAAATAAAGACTTAAATTTGCCATAACCAATCTGGTATAAAGAAAAAGCACTGTAGTTTTCAATTCTGGTTTTCTGCTTGTAATGTAGTTTGGCAGTGAATACTTAGCTATTCTAATAGGCTCTTTTGCACGCCTGTTCAATTAAAATTCCCTGACTTTTGAAGAAGACAAAATATTCTGGGTTGGTTGCATTTTTTTTTTTTATATTGGTACTGATGTTATAATATAGAGAAGATTTGGATTAAAGTGCATTTTTATTAGAGGAAAGCAGCTTTTAACATAAAAAAATAAATTGTTAGCTAGTACCATGTATATTTGATGTCTTGAGGACTAGTGTGTTATTTATAAGAAATCTGGTACACTGAGAGCTGATAGGTAGGATAAAATAGAGAGATCACAATTAAGGGCTCCTTTTACAAATGTGCGCTAGTGTTTTTAGCTCAAGCACACAATTAGCGCACGCTATAGCCGAAAAACTACCGCCTGCTTAAAATGAGGCGATAGCGGTTAGTGCGTGTGGCATTTTGGCACGCGCTAAAACCACTAGCGCACCTTTGTAAAAGGAACCCTAATTTAGCCAAACAGGTGATTATCAATAACATTTTTTTAAAGATGTTAATTATAGGAAATGTTAAAGAATAGCTAATAAGGATGCCAATTTCATCTATGCCCCTTTTCAACTTGTATATGTTCCCTTTCTACTGAAAAACATGGGTATTAGAAAAATATGACATATAACTTGAATATACTGGAAGCAAAAATTCCGATCCATTCCTACATTCAAGTCCATGTAAATGTAAAGTTTTTTTTTATGTTGTGAAACTTCTACATTTAAATCGATTGGCAACAAAAAGTTCCTGTGTGAGTTCAAAAAACGCATGAATGGAAATTGGCAGGGATGCATGTGCTCTCTCTATACATTTTTCAGACACATGTGCACTCCCTTTCTGACACCAAGCACCACATATACACATCCTCTAGTTCAGGGGTCTCAAAGTCCCTCCTTGAGGGCTGGAATCCAGTCGGGTTTTCAGGATTTCCCCAATGAATATGCATGAGATCTATGTGCATGCACTGCTTTCAATGCATATTCATCGGGGAAATCCTGAAAACTCGACTGGATTGCGGCCCTCAAGGAGGGACTTTGAGATCCCTGCTCTAGTTCATACACATAAACACACTTGCACAACAGCTCCTGTCACCAATAAAAACATTCACACTTAACTTCAAGTTATGTATCAAGTACAAGGGGGCCGCTGAATAGTTCTCAGCCCAACCAACAAAGTTCGGGTAGTCTCCATCAAGGGCTATACACTTAGGGCTCCTTTTATAAAGCATTTTTTACGCACGCACCGGATTAGCGCGCACTATAGCACGCACTACCCGAAAAACTACTGCCTGCTCAAGAGGAGGTGGTAGCGTCTAGCGTGTGCAACATTTTAGCGCGTGCTATTCCGCGCGTTAATGCCCAAACGCACCTTTGTCAAAGGAGCCCTTAGTCCTGCAATTTTCTACTTTTTTTGTTCCATATTTTTCCGACGGAACAAAAAAAGTGGAAAATCACTGAAATAAGTGTTCAGCCGTCGATGGAGACTGCCCCTGTTTTGTTGGCTGGGCTGAGAACTTTTCAGTGATCCCTCATACACACATTCCCATTGAGAGATGTGCACAAAAAAACTTCTCTCTCACATACAAGCACATGTTCACTTTGACAATTTTATTTATTTACCACTTAGAGCCTAAGGCCTCCTTTTACTAAGGTGCGCTAGCGTTTTTGCCGAGCCATGCTATATGCCAAGAACTAATGCCAGCTCAATGTTAGCATCTAGCGCGCGGGGCAATGCAGCGCACGCTAAGCGCACACTAAAACCCGCTAGCGCAGCTTAATAAAAGGAGCCCTAAATGGTTTACATTCAGGTTCTCAAGCATTTTTCCTCATCTATCCCGGTGGGCTCACACTCTATCTAATGTATCTGGGGTAATGGGGGATTGAGTGACTTGCCTAGGGTCATAAGGAGCAGTGTGGAATTAAAACCCACAGTCTCAGGGCGAAAGGTGAATCTATAAGGCATGCCTAATGTAAGACACCAATTTGTACACCACGTGTTCAGAATAACCTGCTCTTATATACATGATTGATGCCATAAATTGGCAGTTATGCACACAAGTGCTAGGTTCTCTTCTATAAATTTGGTGCAAGTTAGGTGTCGGGATGATCTGTGCTAAACTAGTATTCTAAGAGTATAAAGGGCGCTCTGCACAGAATAATAGCTTGGCACACATTTTGTACTTAACTTTGGGCGAAAACACTTATGCCTGGTATAAATGCTGGGACCCAGCTAATGACAGTTAGATGTTCAAGTTAGGTATTCTATAACATTGCACTTAAATTATGGGAATTAGAGAATGACACGGTGACAAAATTCATCACCGTCCCCGTCCCCGCGGATAACTGCGGGAAATAAACCCATGTCATTTTCTAGTGTCTATTTCATACTCTGTCCTTCTACACCAGAATTATTCAAAGCAAAGCTTGCGGGTCAGTGGTTGTTGCCATTCATACTCTGATTCTTATGGGAGCCAAGGATAATGAAGCCATTGTGACATCACTGATGTGATTGGCTCTTAGGCACTAGTGGAATGAGGCATTATGACATCACAATATCTGCTCTGGATACCAGAGACTGTCATTCTGTAGTGTCTATTTCAACTTCAATCCTTCTACACCAGCATTCTTCAAAGCAAAGCTTGAGGGTCAGTGGTTGTGGCCATTCATACTCTGATTCTTCCCTCTTTCCTTAAAGAATGACATGAAGATGGTTTCCCGCGGTTATCCGCGGGGACGGGAACGGTGATGAATTTTGTCACCGTGTCATTCTCTAATGGGAATGTCCCTAACCCACCCATGCCCCTCCCATCACCACACCTCCTTTGGAATTGCATGCTATGAAATTTAGATGTGCATGTTATAGAATAGGGCATAGAGAAGAACTGCGCATAACTTCTTTTTTTATTTTTTTAAATCTTTATTCAATTTTAAAACTCACAATAAGTGTAACATATAATACAGTCATTTTAAACTTTAACATCACTCTTAATATATCATCAAATTCTAACTCGCAACAAATATCCCCCCTCCCTTATACCCAACAATTATTCCTAAGCAAAAGAAATCATAAAATATTCCCACCCCACCCTGGACGTGTATGAGCAAAAGGGAAAAAATTAATAGTTATTCTATGCAGTAATTTCAATCTTTACAGTATCTTGTTAATGGCTTCCCAAATAATCTGAAATTTCTTAAAATTTCCCTGCTTCAAAGCAATTATCCTTTCCATTTTAAATAGTGACACAAAGAGTTCCACCAAAAACTATAATTTAGCCTATCCCAATTTTTCCATAGCTTCTAATTATTGCTAATTGCTTGTTATAAGTTATTGATTTTTAGCACCTAATTAGCTGATTAGTTTACATGCACATCTGCAATTCACGCCCAAACTTGTGCACCCAATTTTGGGAGACTTTTACTGAATTCCTCACTTACTCTCAAATTCTGTATATGGTGCCTAAGGTTGGGCGTGTCCATTGACGCATTTAGCTTATGAATGCAGAGAACCTAATTGATTATCTTAATTGGTACCAATAATTGCCAATTAACAGCTGTTAATTAGGAGTTATGCGCTTAGCTTGGTATGCGCATTACCTGGTGCTGTGCGTCATGTCCAGTGTGTGACTCTGAAAGGGGGTGTGGCTAAGGGTAGCTTGTGATCAGATTGTGAACATTATGAAAAGTTATGCACCGACCAACAGGTTGCCGCATATCAGGTGCAAACATTTAGGTCTGGTTTTAGCTGACTTAAATGGGTGCGCCTAACAGTTATGACACATACTAGTGCTAAGCGTGATTCTATATGGTGCGCACAACTTTTACAGAATTGCACTTAGCACCATACTAGTTGGTGCTGATTTTTTAGGCGCCATATATAGAATCAGATCTTTTGTGTGTAATCATTAGTGGCAAAAACAATTAAATTAGCACTGATAAAAATCAAGCTGTCATAAATATTCTTTTAAACACACCGGGGATCCTCAGAATACCACCCGATCAAGTAGATAAATAAGATCAATTAGATCAGTGTAGCAGCACTCCTCATAAGTTCACCTTTTCTTCGGTGTGAACTCATCAATTTCTGTAATGTTTATAAATTAATTTAGTGCTTTATATGAGAAAAAGTATTTAACTATATTTCATCTTTTCATCCTTTCAGGCACATAAATATTGTATCACTATATAACAAAGACTTAGTTTAGTCAAAGTCGTAGCTGCACCAGTCCCCCTCTGACGCGTTTCATGCTTCTTCAGGGTCGGGATTACTATAAGTGCAAAAGTCATAAGCAACTCACTTACCCCAACCCTGAAGAAGCATGAAACGCGTCAGAGAGGGACTGGTGCAGCAACGACTTTGACTTATCTAAGTCTTTGTTAGCAGGCTAAGAATGGAACAGAATACAGCAGTTCGCCTGATTTTTGGCCTTTAAAAAACATGATCGCGTAAGCCCTTATTATCTAAAGCTTCACTGGTTACCATTTGAGGCTAAAATTCTGTTCAAATTTGGTTGTATCTGTTTTAAAGTTTTATTTGAATTGTCTCCAACCTACCTCTCTACCCACTTTTGAATTCTATAATTTAAACAAGAATATACGATGATCCTGCTGGTTTTCGTTCCCTTAAGCAAAAGCATGCTGTAATAAAGAGATTTCTGTGGAAAACCTTGGCATTTTAGGCTGGTACAATGAATTCCTACTAACTCAATCTTAGTATTTATTTTGAAAACTTTTGAAAACTTACTAGTTTGAAAAGTTTTTGAATTAATTGTATTTTCTATCTTGTAAGAAATATTTGAGTATGATCCATATTTATTGTATCTTTAGTCTCTTTTTATGTCGAACCACCTTTGAGACAAATTAATTTTGATTCTGATTTTGAATTAATTGTAATTGTATTTTTCTGAGAAACCTTTTGACGATTATTGTAATTTGCTTTATGTCCAGCTTTTTCTTATTGTAAACCGCCTCGAACTGAAGGTTTGGCAATATATAAAAATAAAATTATTATTATTATTATAAAAACATGGCTTCCTTGCTGTGTGTGAAGCCAGAAAACAGGAAGAGAAGATGTGTGCTTCTTAAGGTGATGTGATGATGTCAGTGGTGGTGGGGGAGGTCACATACTCTGGATGGTAGGACTAGGGAAGGTTGGTTAATCTTAGGGTTACCTGATTTTCCCAAAGGAAAATCTTTACCCCCAGGCCACACCCCCAGGACCACCCAGTTCCACTACGTTCTGCTCTCCAGTCCCACCCCCAGATGGAATCCACGCATGCACGGCTGCGATGCAGTGATGTCACGCACACGTACGTGTATACACCCCTTCCCAACGCGATGTTGTCAGGAAGCTTTTCAAAACCCAGACAAAGTGCCAAGTTATGAAAAGCTGTTCGGACCCCCGGACATGTCCTCAAAAGGAAGACATGTCTGGGAAAATCCAGATATCTGGTAACCATAGATAATCTACACTGTACTGTATTTTGAAATTAAACCTGTTTGCAACTTTCAAAGACTAGAGCTTTGACGCTCATGACACATTGTGAAATGTATGAAAAATATTTCAGATCATAAGAGGAGTAGTCTAATGACAGAGCGCTTGTGTAAGAAGTCCTAAAAGGAGTCAGTATTAAAGGTAAAATAGGCACCTGTGTCCCTTTATAAAATAGGCTTCCAAAATCACCTTAGTACACAACCTGTTCCAAAGGTATAACTGTGTGCATCTATTCTATCTGAGTACTCACGTGTTTCTTAAAAGATGTAAGTATGTTGCAACTCTGCTTTCACTCTGCCCAAAGTAGACCTTTGGGAATAGCTGCTTGCAGATACTTGTAAAAGTGGGTGCACGCTTTCTGTACACCTGATTTCTACACATGTACCGTATATACTCGAATATAAACTGAGATTTTTAGACCCAAAAAATGGTCCAAAAATGAGGACTTGGTCTTTTCCCTCCACCACTGCAGCAACCCCTCTGAAGAGGCAGACTTTTGCTGCCATGATCAGTACATGCCCATACCCGCACCCCTACCGATACCCCCAGTGGAATGTCAGCTAGTGCTCCCTCCCTCCCAAACAAGAGTAATGCCTGCACCTCTGCCTGCGCCCCAACCCCCAACAGAACATCAGCTACTGCTCCTTCCCAAGTCCCACTCACACTCTCATCTGCACACTACCGAAACGTGTGAGACTGCCCACCACCTAGCAAGCGAGACTGGCATCCCCCCAGGCCTATCGCGATCTCCTGGCGGCACATTGGGATAGGAGCAATTCTCACTTGCTCTTGCCCATTCTTCCTCCAAAATAAAAAGGGCCAGCAGCACTTCCAGCAGCAGTCTTGCGAGGCTCCCAGCAGCTGGAAGTCCCGGTGGCAATGGTGTTTCGCTTGGGAGGGAGGAAGGGAGGTAATACTAGCTGACATTCTGGTGAGGTGTGGGCATGCCCTGGTCACAGCAGCAAAAGTCTGCCAGTTTGGGGAAGTTTGCAGCGGTAGAGGAGGAGTAAGACTACTAGGAGGGAAGGTGGTAGGGCATCACAAGGGAGGAACGGTAAAATATAAATAGTTTATATTGAGGCACCTCGGTTTATATTTGGATAGATTTATATTTGAATATATACAGTATGCAGCTACACCGTTTTATAAAAGCCATTTTCTTAAGGAAAAATCTATAAAATTACCTCAAGAAAGTGACAGGATATGAAAACACATCTGATAGATGTCTTCTTTATTCAAGTTATGATATCATGTATGGACATATGTATATTTTTCTTCTAGTTAATGGCACTGCTGGTAGTCAGCTTTCTACTCCTCGGTCTGGAAAGTCTCCAAGCCCATCTCCTACTAGCCCAGGAAGCCTGCGGAAACAGAGGGTAAGAAGTCTACTTTGTAGAATCAGTTGATCAATGTTCTTGTGAAATAACAACATTCTTCCTCTATAGCAGTGATCCCAATTATTTTCAGCAGTTAGTCATTTTGAAATCACAAGGTGAAGAAATAAACCATATTATGAGAGGGAATTATAATCACAAAAAGGGTGATAATAATAACACTGCCAGAGTGCTCTGTGCTGAAGGAAGGAAGTTGCTTCTCCCGTACCCCTCCTGATGAAGCCAACCGGTGAAACCTGGGTTGGGGGGTCTATGAACATGCATTTTGTGCAGTTGTGGTGATTAAGGATGTACTCGACCACAGTACCACCTTACTAAGATAAGTAGTTTTTGTTCCTAGTTCAGGAGCTGTGGATACAGTTAAGATCTAATGTTATATGTAATGGTGGGAGAGACTGTGAACAAGCAATGATGGTCTCTTTACACAGCTTCTCCGTGATATTTCACTGGGATATAGTTCTGGGTCTGATCGTTCACTATTAAGCATGTATTATACTGTGTGGTTATTTTATACATAAAGAGATTTACAGATTTGGCATGGGTGACTAATTAAAGAAGTAATAAACCAGTCATGAGCCAGCCCCCCAACCCAACTGTCTTCACACAGTATTCATGATGGTGTCTGTACGCTAGCAATCACTGGCATATGTACTGTGTGGATTGTACAGTTATGTTTCAATTTAAAAATGGCTTTTGACTGCTTTAGTAATGCCAGCTAAAAAAGTTGCTATCCAACGAAGTTGAAGGACTAGGTAAGATTTTGATAAATGTTGAAAATTTTGTGAGTAGCTGACATTCAACAGAAAATCATATGATGAAGGCAAAACATACAGGGGCCACTTTGCAAAGCTGCAGTAAGCGCTAATGCATGCTTACTGTAGCAAAAACTGGTTTACTGTGGGGTGCACTGAGGTGTCCTTTGGCAATCTGGAGATGTGTGCATGCTACCTAGATGCTACAATGCTAGCTGCGGAAACCCTGAGAGAACATGTAGCCCAGCTTCACAGGAAGAACATCTTTAAACTCACCAGAGACTTTTCTAGTCTATGGAAAAAGAGACCGACTGACTTTCCCACCAAAATTCAAATTTCTGACCAACTGATTTTCCCACCAAAATTCAAATTGGTGGATTGCCCTGTTCCCAATCAGGTCAGTGAACCTACTATTTACAAAGACAAACTGCAGACCTCACAGCATACTCTGTTGAAAGCCACAGCATGATGGCTGAAACGTCAATTTCTACCTGACAAGATGCAGTGAGACCCAGAAACCTGCAACAAGCGCTACGAAATACATTTCTTTTTTGGTGCAGGGGTGTGTTTGGGTGGGGGGGGGGGAGAGTGGGCATATTCTGTTCTAATCTGTTAGCACAGCTACATTGCTTTGTGTTAATTAATTAGCACATGGTTGCTGTGTGAGCCTTTACTGCCTACATAATGGGTAAAAATAGGGGCTCATGTGCTAATGGCTAAATTAGCGCATGACTAGGGTTATGAGGGGCACACAATAATTTATCTACTTCAGTAGGAAAGAAGAGTTTTCAAAAAAAGTTTGTTTTATTTTTCAACATAGTCCCCTAACAGCTCCTTATACTTCATCCACTTTTCCTGCAATTATTTTAACCCCTTTGAAAAGAACTTTCAAACCAGGACATCACAGCTTCTTTGACATCATCACTTGAAAACCGCTGTCCATAGGGAGATTTCTTCAAAACTCAGAACAGGAAATAATCTGAGGGAGCCAAGTAAGGACTGCAGGGTGGATGGTTCAGCTGTTGTGACATGTACTATCGTGAAGAAGCAGCACACCTGCTGTGAATTTTCCTCTTCTTTTCTCCTTGAATGACTTCTGCAAAGCAATCATTGTGTTGGCATAACTCTCACCAGTTATGGTTGTGGCATGAACTCCAGAAGCAAAAGTCCATCATCCCAAGGCTGTGATGCAGATTTTTCTGTCTTGAACTTTTTTGGGGTGGGGGATGACTTGTGCTTCAACAGCATTGACTCCATTTTGGACTCAGGTTCTCTGTGATAGACCCAAGTCTCATGTCCAATCATCAAACAAAAAAAAATCACTTGGTCTTCAAGGAACATCTCCAAGTTCTTCTAACAGCACTGGAGCCTCATGGCCTTCTAACATGATGTCAGCATTTTTGTAACCCATCTTGCACTAACCTTTGACATGCTTAACATATCATGAATTATTTTCCAAAATATTGGATTATCCCTGCAGGACGACTATGTCTAGCTTGGCCCCCATTTCACCCACATACTGCCTAACCACTCCTCCAGATATGCCCTTTTCAGCTCTGGGCGCACAGCGACATTCAGAGGCATAAAAAGTCCCGCGGCACATCCAGAAAGTTGATTTGATTATCAACACTTGGATGACCTGTCTTTTAGGTTGTCCAAGTGCCGACTTGGGGTTTTTAGACGTGTTTAAGTTTTGATTATGAGCCCCATACTGTACAATATAGCAAACATTAACAGGGACAACAAGTTGAATTAATCATGATTTGTTTTATGTTTGTTGCATGTTATTTTTTCCTTGTGTCTAAGAGTCTTGTTATATTCATTGAATCCTATGGAAAGTGTCAGTCAATGTGACAAAATCTGTGATGTCTTATATGAAGTGATGTGAAGAAAAAAGGGTGGACAGACATTTTTTGTTTGTTGTCCTTAGACTGTGGTGGCATTGTGGCCTAAATGGTTTCCCTGTCTTACGCATTAGGAATTAATGGTCCTGTAAGGGATAGTAAGGTTTTGTATAGGAAACTGAGGTGGCTAATGTATTCCATGGGACAGAGCAGGGTGGACACTGAATTCTTCATTATATGCCTATGTTCTGCCCCAATTTAGTCTCTTAAACAGCCTACTAGACCTTCAGAAAAGTCACCCAGAGACAAGCAACTGCTTGGGCAACCAACGCTCATTGTGAGGGATGAGATAGTAGCAGCCCACTCCATTGCTGTACCTATTGTGTAGCAATGTCGTCCAAAGGGAAAGCACCCTCTCGCCCCACTGCCCATAATTTGAGAGGTGAACTTTTTTCCCCTTCCCTTTATGGCATCAGTTAGGCTAGCCACAGGCTTGACAGCTTGTGCTACAGCTTTAAATAATAGATCATTTTATTCTCTGACCTGCCCAAATAGACATTTACCTCAGCCTCCTCTCCTGTGTCACAACGGGCAAATGAGCCACTTTGCTTTTAGCCAGTTTTTACTAATGTGAAATACAACAGGCAAAAAGATATGCAGCATCACTGATTAGCTGACACTAAAGCTTTTTGTTTATGGTATCAACCTTGCTTCCTAAAGCCTCTCCTTATAAATAGTCATTAAAATGTTCCTGGAGAAAGCAACAGTTTACTGCATATCATTACGCTGATGGAATAATCGCATCAGGGTAGATGGCATTAGTGGTACATCTGGAAACAGTCTCCATATGAAGTTCAAAGAAAAAGCAATTGCATGCAATTCCATTTTCCTAGAAAGCCTTTGCAATTTAGAGAGGCAACCATGATGTTTATAGAATCACATACTGCTTCTTTCCTTAAATATGACATACTAGGTCTTGTTTGTTATTTGGTATTAGTACCCCATTTTGTGTATTATTTTAATGTTCAACACTTCAAATTTTATGATTAGTGTTTAATCAAATTTTAATAAACTATGAAAGATTCAGAATTTATTAATGACACATGTAAAATATATATTCATCATACACTTTGTATGTTCCCTCCCATTGTCAAGACATTCTGTCTGGGCAATGTTAGTTGAAAAAAAAACAACCAAATTCCCTTGATCCTTTTTTCTAGCCCAAAAAGAATGTAATGCAAAGTAAAAATATATTTTAAAAAATCCTCTAAACAGTTTTAAAAAATCCTTATCAACCTGCAAATGGGTTGTGTCCTCCTATCAGCAGGTAGAGGTAAAGAAACGGAATTCTTTCCAGTAACATCGCTGTTATAAGGGCTAGTGTAGTCTGTTTCTGTACCTCTAGCAGACTACCTAGGTTGGGCTGGTGTAAATTTATTTATTTACCCCCCTCTTTTACAAAACCGCGACAGTAGTTTTTAGTGCAGGCCGGCATGCTCAATGCTCTGCGCTGCACCCAACACTCATAGAGTTCCTATGAGCATCGGGAGCAGCGCAGAGCATTCAGTGCGCCGGCCTGCGCTAAAAAACAGTTTTGTGAAAGGGAGGTTATTTATTTATTTAGGCTCCTTTTACTAAGGTGTGCTAGCATTTTTTGCGCCACCTAGCCAAAAAATTATCGCCTGATTAAAAGGAGGCGGTAGCGGCTAGCGTGTGTGGCATTTTATCGCGCACTAAAACCGCTAATACACCTTTGTAAAAGGAGCCCTTAGTTCTATAGCCTGTCCTCCCCAGAAGCCCAAAATGGGTTACAAGGATATGTACACAGTAGTTTTCAGGATCAATAACATGCAAGCCACAGGATCAATAATGAGCCACAGAAAAATGAAATGGCTTTCGATAACATACATGCTACGGCGAAACTGAGAACACACATGCTATAGTAAATCTACATGCTATAGGATTGATAACGAGTTACAGGAACAGTACACACGTGTTACATTAAATTGTGATGATTTTTTTTAAATATATGTTTTAAATATATGACGCACGTGCTGGGGGGGGGTGCGAACACCTATGCTTTAGTTAAACTAAGAGAATACAAACTATATAGAGTCTTGGAATGGTATCTGCATGGCTATAATAGATGAGAGCACAGTATTGGCTGACAGATTCAGGTGCCCTGAGTTACGGTGCACCAGTTCCCGGCCGGTTAAAGTTTGAGACCAGAAGCAAGTTAGTTTGTGAACAGTAGTGTCTTTACTGCCTTCTAGAATGGCGGTAGGTTGACAATTTCCCTGATAGCAGGAGGAAGTTGGTTCCATAGTTTAGGCATGCTGTATGAGTACGATTGCTTCCGGGCTGTTTCCAGATAGAGGTGGTTTGCTGCAGGGTTGGACAGCCTAAGTTCAAGTTGCGATCGGAAAGGCCACCGAGGGTGGTAGATTGGGAGCTTCCTTGCTACATAAAAGTTTTGGTTCCCAAGCCTGACTTCTTGAATGGCAGTCCAGCGCAGGACCGGCAAGATTGACTCATTTGAACTTCTGCAAGATCAGCATCGGAAGCGTGCGCTGGGCCGGAGAGATCTTGGGGAGCCTCCGACAGTGGCTTTCTCCCCTCTCTGCAGCTCTCCTTTACTTCCCAGCGCAGCGATTCACGAAGGCAGCCTCGGGGCTTTTGCTGAGTCGCGGCTGCCTCTGATGATGCAACTTCCTCTTTCCTCAGAGGCGGCGCGACACAACAAAGGACCCGAGGCTGCCTTCGTGAATCGCTGCGCTGGGAAGTAAGAAGAGCTGCTGGGAGGGGAGAAAACCACTATCAGTCTGGGAAGCTGCTGGGCAGGGGAAAAAAGGGACAGCTGCTACTGGAAAGGGAGAAGGAGAGATGCTTCTGGGAGGGGAGGAGGGAAAGGAATCTGGGAAGCTGCTGGGCCAGGAAAAAAAAGGGACAGCTGCTACTGGAGAGGGAGAAGGAGAAGGAGAGATGCATCTGGGAGGGGAGGAGGGAAAGGAATCTGGGAAGCTGCTGGGCCAGGAAAAAAAAGGACAGCTGCTACTGGAGAGGGAGAAGAAGGAGAGATGCTTCTGGGAGGGGAGGAGGGAAAGGAATCTGGGAAGCTGCTGGGCAAGGAAAAAAAGGGACAGCTGCTACTGGATAAGGAGAAGTAGGAGAGATGCTTCTGGGAGGGGAGGAGGGAAAGGAATCTGGGAAGCTGCTGGTCTAGGAAAAAAAGGGACAGCTGCTACTGGAGAGGGAGAAGGAGACGGAGAGATGCTTCTGGGAGGGGAGGAGGGAAAGGAATCTGGGAAGCTGCTGGGCTAGGAAAAAAAGGGACAGCTGCTACTGGAGAGGGAGACGGAGAGATGCTGCTGGGAGGGGAGGAAGGGAAGAGAGTTACTGCTGGACAGGAGGCTGGGAGAAAGAAAGAAAGGGGGCAGGCAGGGAAACAGAAGGAAAGAAGAGAAACAGAAAAAAAGAAAGAAAGGTCAGGGAGAGAGGAAGAAAAAGTTGGGGGAGGGAATGAGGTGTGGAGGAGAGAAAGCATACAGGCTGATAGAAGGGAAGAAAGATTGGATGCACAGTCAGAAGAAGAAAGTGCAACCAGAAATCACCAGACAAGGTAGGAAAAATGATTTTATTTTAAATTTAGCAAAGTGGAGGCAGTATTACCACAGTTTTCAAAGGAATTTGCCCAAATAACTTAATAGTTAACTGGGTAAATTCCCAGAGATGAAAACTTCCCTTCACTTACTATGCACAGTTCTGAATTTATATCTGCTGTCTATATTTTACAATATGGTCCCCTTTTACTAAACCGCAATAGTGGTTTTTAGCGCAGGGAGCCTATGAGCGTCAAGAGCAGTGCTGGGCATTCAGCGCAGCTCCCTGCGCTAAAAACTGCTATTGTGGTTTAATAAAAAGGATGGAGGGTATATTTGTCTATTTTTGTATGCTATAAAAACCAAATACAGAGAGAGACTGAGAGCTGTTGACGAAGAGCTACGTGTGTGTCTTTCTTCCATTCCAGCCAGAATATCAGCTTTGTGTTCAGCCAAACAGGCCCAGGTTTCGCACTGAATAAAGTATTTTATAATTTTTATAATTTTTATTTCATAATAAAGTAATTATAAAATACTTTCTTTGTGTTTATTTGATTCCTATTCAAGAGAATTACTTTATATATAGTCAATATAGGCAGAGAGTTAAATTTTTTAACATTTTCTAATGGTGGATTGCCTCGTGATTTTTTTCATGAAACAAGTGTGCCTTTGCCCAAAAAAGGTTGAAAAACACTGGTCTAGAAATTGAAAGCATCAAACGTATTGTCTTCTGGACTGTTTTTAATTTACAGTTTACACATATGGATGTAACAGACATAACTACATTTGTTGTAAAACATTTATTAAGATATCATTTCATCCCTACAATTTCTGTGTTCTTAAAAATATTATTTAACGTTATTTAATTTAGCGTGTAGGCCTAAAATTCCTTTGAATACCTCGTCCTCATGTATCAGCAACTTTGACAACATATTTATTTGGCTCATAACTTGCTGGCGCCCGATATTTTTAGCTCACAGTGAAAAAAGTTTGCTCACAACACCCGCCCGCTTAGAGGGAACACTGGCGCCACTCCTTACCCTTGTCAAAACTGTAGACATTGTCCTTCCAGAGCCTAATCATTTAGCTAACACTGCTAAAAAGTCATTTTTTCTTAGCCTCTCCAAAGATTGGTCTATACTTGTGGATTGTGCCAATCTACCTGCAAGTGGAGATAGAGAGTAAATTAGAACTTTGCCATATAAGACATTAGTGCACTAGTTTCCATTCGGTATCTCTGTATCTCCAGCAGTTGGTAGAAATTCACTATGTAGCTCTGTCTTAGGATCCTGTAGCGGGCTCCTGTTTCCTTTCTGAGGTTTCATTTGATCTTCTGGGGAACAGGTTTGATATATTGGCCTTTTGGATATAAATCTGGTGGTTCCAAGTCCCTCCCCTTCCCCCATTACCTCTTCCCTTTCCTATGGTGGGCTTATGGCCATTTCTTGTGGCTTCAGTTGAATTTCTGGGGCACAGGCTTTCTCTCTTAGCCTTTTGGATGTAATTCTAATGGTGCCAGGTTCCTACCCCCCTTCCCATCACCTCTTCCTTCAGCAGTTTTTCCTGCCTCTTAAAAAAAAAATCTGAGCCTGCAGTTTCTTTTTTGAGAGACTGATTTTGGGCAATATTCTCTGCCATGGAACTTTACTTCAGTGCTTTGTGCTAGATAATGACATAGGGACAAATTTTTCCCCGTCTCTGTGGGAGCACATTTTCCCGTCCCATCCCCACAAATTCTTTTCCTGTCCCTGCCCCACTTATGCAAGCTCCATCCCCATCTTTACAAGCCTCAAACACTTTAAAATCATAAGTGTTTGAGGCTTGTGCGGTTAAGGCAGATCTTACAGGAATGGGACAGGGACAGTGACAAAACTTGTGGTTAGGGGATTGGAAAATTGAGTTTCTGTGGGAATGGGGAAAAATTTGTCCCTGTGTCATTCCCTAGTCTACTTTGTGCCTGGGAACCAGAGATCACCTTTCTTCACTTTGGTGAGTTATTCAGATTTTACTTATGACAGTTCCTTTTGTGGGAGTTAGTGAACAGCATCAGGGCAGTGTGCCATGGTGTGTTAAGTCATTTGAAAATGCACATTTAGTGTTCCTATATTCTTATCCATTTTTCTTTTAGAGGACTCAAGTCCCCTCAATTTAGACAGATGGTAGTTACTTTATAAAAAAATCCTGAAAGTTTCCCTCACTTACTTTGGGAAAAAAAAAATTTTGCTACCAGAAATATTGACAACACAATATTCCTTTTTTCATCACCTTTAAAAGGAGTTTGGTATAGAGTCTAGCTTAGTGCTGTTGGCTCCAAGTTTCTGTGAGAAGTTTTATGCACTACTCATCTTGAGTTTTTCTGAGGCTATTTGCACTACTGCCATGTCTCTCCTGGTCTCCCTGATAACCATGAAAGAACGGGGACCTCAGAGTTGCCATGATTTCTTGGTATTTTCTGCAGGTGCGTTGTTACAGTGCTTTGAGAGGCAGACTAGCTCCTTCCGGAAGGTGGCTGACTTCCAACCTGAAGGTAACAGATTCAAGGCAGCTGTGGAATTTGGCTCTATATCAAATAGGGCTTTTTTTTTTTTTTTAACTCTCCCATGTTGACAAGCAGTTCATTGCATGGTTGGAATAGCTAGCATAGTGCTACAATGCTAAAGGCTGGATGTGTTGGCTGTCTACAGCAGCTCTGCTCAATAGTATTGCATACTGACACCAGTTGAAGCTAATGTGTATCAGCTTCAGCCACCACTGACTCTAAGCTGTCCCACCAGCTGTATACTGTAATGTCTCTAAGCACTTCTGTTACACCTTTTAATTGTACTGGTCTGCTAGCAATATTATTTTATTACTTATGTACCACTTATATCCTAAGTGGTTTACATTAAGGTACTTTATCGTATTTCCCTATCTGTCCTTATCTGTCCCGGTGTATCTGGGCAATGAGGGGATTAAGTGACTTGCCCAGGGTCACAAGGAGCAGCAAGGGATTTGAACCCATAGAACTGCTTCAGGCAGTGATGGTGCAGAATGGAATAAACCAGCTATATTTTGCTTCACCATTTAGCTCTGGCTCTCAGCCATACCAGCAAACTCTAGTGAACATGCCACACTGGACAGTTCTTAACAGTCTCGGCTCTAGGCATTGGACAACTGATGTGGATTCTAAGCCACTGGAGGGTCAACATGCTGAGGGTCTGGATGCTCTCCATAATAGTGAAACAATAAAAGAAATTGACCCTATTCACGCCACATAAAGCACACACAAGAAAACAAAAAATTGTGGAGAATCGATGTCCAAGCTGATGGCTTTATTGAAACAAACAAATAATCCACATAAATACATCTAGGTCCGGAACCTCTAGAAACATATGGACCCTACATGGTTCGTGTTGTGACGTAATTGTCTTCTTGGATCATGACTCTGTCATTTTGAGTGTGTCGGTTTTATGCAGAGACCTTTTCGTTTCAATCCACAAGTTCACTTTTAGGACCAGTAGGGCCCCCTGAAGCAGATAATTACGTCGAAACACGGACCGTGTAGGGTCCATATGATTCTAGAGGTTCCAGCCCTAGATGTATTTATGTGGAATATTTGTTTGTTTCAATAAAGCCTTCAGCTTGGACATTGATTCTCCACAATTTTTTGTTTTCTTCCACAATAGTGGCCAACAGACTCTCTATATGGTTTTTTTTTCCATGACCAATGATAGATAGAACTCTTCTTTGCATTGCCTGTCATCTTGGGAAAATGATCCTTTTAGCTGCAGATTAGCCAGGACATTTTTGATACATGGATATGGTACTTGAAGATTGCTCCTCTGCTGTCTCTACCAATTATAGAGATGTTGGGATTCAGGGTCCAGTTTCAATGAACAAACCCTCTTTGTTTGGTCTTATGGTATGACTCATGAGAGGTCACTTGGAAGAAGTCATTGCTACTTCAAGCAAGAAAAAGATCTTCTTCTACTATGTATGTTTGGGTTTGAAGAATCTTTGAATCTTGGTGTTCAGAAAGAAACCTTATCTCATCTAAAGCGTCACTACCATAAATTTCTTTCTTCAAGAAAGGCTTAAGAGACATCTTTCTCTCAAAGTTCAGGTAATGGCTCTGGCTTGTTTTCATGGTTATATCCAACAATCTTCTTTGGCAGCATATCCACATGTGCATTTTTTGAGGGGTGTCAATCAGCTTAGGTCTCCTTCTAGATAGTTCCTAACCCAGTCAGTTACTTTAGGGCCTATACTGAGGAAACAGTTTATTTATTAGTTGTCCTTGTAGAATCATTTCAAAGGCTTTGCTAAATTCTAAGTACACCACATATAGTGTTCTCCCTTTATCTAACTCTCTGGTCACTCAGTCAAAGAAATTAACTAGATTTGTCTGACAAGACCTGCCTCTAGTGAAACCATATTGCCTTGGGTCCTGTAATCCATTGGATTCCAAAAACTTTGCTATTCTCTGTTTTAAAAGCATTTCCATTAATTTATTTACCACAAAACTCAGACTTACCGGTATGTATTTCCCAATCTCTTCCTTATTTGTAGGCTCACCGGTAGAGCTGCTGCCTCTGCACCCAGAGATTGTGAGATCAAATCCCAGTGCTGCTCCTTGTTACCCTGAGCAAGTCACTTAATCCTCCAGTACCCACCATTTTGAACATAAGAACTTAAGAACTGCCATCACCGGATCAGACTTTGGTCCATCAAGTCCAGCGATCCGCACATGCGGAGGCCCTGCCAGGTGTACACCTGGCGTAAATTAAGTCACCCATACCCCTCTATGCCTCTCATAAGGAGATGTGCATCTAGCTTGCTTTTAAATTCTAGAACGGTGGATTCCACAACAACCGCCTCTGGGAGAGCATTCCAGGTGTCCACCACTCGTTGCATGAAGCAGAACTTCCTGATATTTGTCCTGGACTTGTCCCCCCTTAGCTTCAGTCCATGTCCTCTTGTCCGTGTCACATTGGACATTGTAAATAAATGTTTTTCCTGCTCTATTTTGTCGATTCCTTTTATTATTTTGAAGGTCTCGATCATATCCCCTCGCAGTCTCCTTTTCTCAAGGGAGAACAATCCCAGTCTCTTAAGTCGTTCCTCGTATTCCAAGTTCTCCATACCTTTTACTAGCTTCGTTGCTCGTCTCTGCACTCTCTCCAAAAAAGCAGCAAACAATTCCGCTTTCCCTCCCTTTTGTGGAGAGGGCCCATATCCATCCTCCTCCAGTTCACTCCTGGCTAGAAGCATTGAAAAGGTCAGGCAATGAAGCTGCTAGAACTTCCCTAAGTTTCTTCAGTACCCTTGGATGTATGCCATCTGGCCCCATTGTTTTGGCCATCTTTAGTTTAGCTAGCTCCTCGTTAAAGAAGAAAGGATTGGGACTTGTATACCACCTTTTTGTACTTATACAACCACACTCAAAGTGGTTTGCATACAGGTACTTCAAGCATTTTCCTTATTTGTCCTAGTGAGCTCACAATCTATCTAATGTACCTGGGGTAGTGGAGGATTAATTGACTTGCCCAGGATCACAAGGAGCAGCACAGGGTTTGGACTCACAACCTCAGGGTGCTGAGTCTGTAGCTCTAACCACTACATCACACTCTCTACACTCTCCTCCATAGCACAGTCCTCTGAAAATTGTTCAAGGACTACTACACATTACATTACATTTCATTTCTAGACCGCAAAACCTCTTGGATCGATGCGGTTCACAAAAATAAGAGACTGGACAACCCCAGTGACCTACAGACTAATTATTAGCCGTATTTAATTTTCTAGAAATCGCACAAATAAAGTCAATTTTAATAGCTTTCTGAAATGTATGTATGAGCGTGACCTTGCAAACAGAGTAAGTAACTCCCTTTCCCAACTAGCCACCTGATAGGCAAGCAAACGTTGTAGAAACTTCTTATAAGTACAACCTCAAACAGAAGGGAAAATGAACAGAGATGTGATACGTAATGGGCGATCCAATTGTATTTGTCTTCTGAGGTCCTGCTCCCAGCTCTTCAGTTGTGAACACAATTTGTTAAGCAATTCTGCCTTATCATTATTAGCTTTTACATATTCCTCCTTTGAGTCTCACAATGCCACTTTTGCACATCCTTTTGTCACTAACATATCTAAAAAATGTCTTGTTCCCCCCACCCCCATACTGGCTACTTTTTCTTCCATTTCTACCATTGCTTTTCTGACTATTCTACCAGCCTCTCTCAGCTTTTCCAGATATTGTTGCCTGTCTTTCTCTTTTTATGATCTCTTGTAGTTTATAAAGGCTAATTTCATCATCTTTACTTTTTCAGCAACTACTTTTGAAAAGCAAAATGTCCTGCTTTTCCTCTTTTTTTTTGCTTTCCTTACAAAAAAGGCTTGTTGCCCTTATAATAGCTACTTTCACTTTTGCCCACTGCTTTCCAGCTTCTTCCATATTTTCCCATCTAGATAACAATTCCTTGATGTAATCCCCCATCTGAACAAAGCTAGACATTTTTGAAGTTTAGTTTCTTTTGAATGAACCCTTTTCACGCATATTATTGAAAGGAACTATTTCCTGTTACCTACGTACCTATTTCCCGTTACCTACGTACCTATTTCCTGTTATCTACGTATAATAGCAAAATTAAGGAGTTAAAGGAGTTAGACTTTCTTTTGGCTTTGTAGTTAAGGGTATCAAGCCACAGAGACATGTAGATAACTCAGTTGCCATAGTGTTGCCTTTATCTGTGGTCTCCTACTACCACATTGCTATTATTTACCTGAAGAGAATTGATTTAAATAAAAAATCGGTTCAGAACACAACCATGTTATTGCTTGGCTTATTGAGAGAGCTGAAAGTATAGACAAAAAGTGGAACTGCTTAGTCTTCTGGGGGATTCTGCTCCCAATCAATCAATATTTATGTACAGAGGTTACTGTGATTCCAAATACACACTAGTAACCTAATTCTTTTTTTTTTTTTTAATTTGTTAGTATAAATAATAAATAAAACAAATACAAGTAACCTAATTCTATATATGATGCTCAAAACTACAGGCACAAATATGGGCACATTCCCAATTTGCATGCACAATTTAATTGATTAATGAGCCAATTAGCAGTGATAAATAGGTGCTAATAATCAACTGTTAGTGCTAATTAGCATTAATTGAAATTGATGTATATATCTTTAGGTGTTGGGATCTATGCATAAATTTTACGCATGGGTCCAAAAAGGAAGCTTATGGGAGGATTGGGGCATTCCTGGAATTTACATGCAGCTTTATAGAATAAGAGAGATGTATGCATAATTTAAGGACAAATATTTGCACTACATTTTACTTGGTGTAAATCCTCATGTCCATAATTGGGCGTGGATCCCAACACCAAATGCTTTTATAATAAATGGTGCCCAACTCTGAGTGTCATTTATAAAATAACACTTAGCATGAATTTTCCCATTCGTATATAGAATTTTGGCCCAGATGACCACCGTACCACAATATACAATCCCTAGATTACATGGGCACGCTGTTAAAGAATTCCAACCAAACATGTTGCCTAAAACAAGGCCTGGTTAATTAACTGTACTGTATATGCTTCCTGTCTAATAATTTTCAGCCATAGGCTAGGAAGGAAGTATGCTGGTGCCCCTTTTTTTGCTTCAAATAGCTGAGAGCAGATCCCAGGTACAGATCTGAGAACCTGATTGTAAAACCGCTTAGATAAGCTTGATAGGCGGTATATAAAATCCTAATAAACTTGAAACTTGGATCTGACCTTCAGGCAGCTGTAACTTTCTATTGCACAACCAATCTGTTTGTGATGGCACAGTGATGGAGAAATACTGAGGTAGATAGGTATGGGATGGACATGATATAGGGAGAACCAGAAAAGAACCAGAAAAGTGAAATGGTGTTAATACACAGGGTGGGAATGGTAAGAGAGCTGGAGAAAGGCGAAATGTGAAGTTGGGAAGAAACCAGGAACAGTAGTCAGAAGATGACAGATAAGATAACAGAAGAGAAAAGAAAACACCTCAGAATGCAAATGCCCCAGAACTCGAACAACTTGGAATCCAAACTTTTTTAAAAATTAAATTTTGCCCCAGAATCCGAACGCTGCTTTGGAATCTGAACATACGGGAACTGCAAGTGGTGCTCAGCCCAAAGCTTCCCCTCTGATGCAGCTTCCTGTTTCCACCTGGGCAGTGGCGTACCTAGGAGAGGGCGGGGGGGGGGCGGGCCGCCCCGGGTACCAGCCCTAAGGGGGTGTTCCCGGCCTTGCCGTTCAGTCCCCCGCCACCCCCGAAGGACCGCTCGCCCCCCTGGCCTCCCCGCACCACCTATGAACAGCCGCAGCAGGATCGCGAAGTCAGCGTCAGCATCCCTGCGCTGCTTCCTACGACGCGATCCCGCCCCTCCTCTGACGTCAGAGGAGGGGCGGGACCGTGGCGCAGGAAGCAGCAGGGATCGCTGACGCTGACTTCGCGATCCTGCTGCGGCTGTTCATAGGTGGTGCGGGGAGGCCAGGGGGGCGAGCGGTCCTTCGGGGGTGGCGGGGGACTGAACGGCAAGGCCGGGAACACCCCCTTAGGGCTGGTACCCGACGCTGACTTCGCGATCCTGCTGCGGCTGTTCATAGGTGGTGCGGGGAGGCCAGGGGGGCGAGCGGTCCTTCGGGGTGGGTCGGGGCATCAGGCCTTCAGGGTGGGGCGGGCGGGCAGGCAAGCAGGCTTTCAAGGGGGAGGGGGTGACAGGCAGGCAGGCAGGCCTTCAAGGGGGGACAGGCCTTCGGGGGGGGTGCAGACATTCAAGGGGTGCAGGCCTTCAAGGGGGGCAGGCAGGCCTTCAGGGGGGTGCAGACCTTCGGGGGGGGGTGTAGGCCTTTGGGGGGGTGCAGACCTTCAAGGGGGTGCAGGCCTTCAAGGGGGGAAAGGCAGGCAGGCCTTCAAGGGGGGGACAGGCCTACAAGGGGGGGGACAGGCCTACAAGGGGGGGGACAGGCCTACAAGGGGGGGGACAGGCCTTCAAGGGGGGGTGCAGGCCTTCAAGGGGGGTGCAGGCCTTCAAGGGGGGAAAGGCAGGCAGGCCTTCAAGGGGGGGACAGGCCTACAAGGGGGGGGGGACAGGCCTACAAGGGGGGGGACAGGCCTACAAGGGGGGGGACAGGCCTTCAAGGGGGGGTGCAGGCCTTCAAGGGGGGGTGCAGGCCTTCAAGGGGGGTGCAGGCCTTCAAGGGGGAGACAGGCCTTCAAGGGGGGGAAAGGCAGGCAGGCAGGCCTTAAAGGGGGGACAGGCCTACAAGGGGGTGGGACAGGCCTTCAAGGGGGGGACAGGCCTTCGGGGGGGTGCAGACCTTCAAGGGAGTGCAGGCCTTCGGGGGGGGGGGGTGCAGTCCTTCAGGGGTGGGGTTTAGGCCTTCAGAGGGGGACAGACCTTCGGGTGGGAGGTAAAGTCCTTCGGGGGGTGCAGGTCTTCAGGGGTGGGGTGTAGCCCTTCGGAGGGGGGACAGACCTTCGGGGGAGGGGGGTCCTGGTGTAAAAGTACACAGAGGGAGAGAGGGAAGGGGGGGTTCAAAGATACATGCATATGCCAGACTTTGGGGGTTAGAAATAATGGGTCTAAAAACAGAGGAGTGGGAGAGAGATGGTGCATAATGGGATTTAGGGAGGGAAGGAACAGAAAGGGAGAGAACTTGGAAACAGGGGATGGTGTGGAGGGGGGATAGAGATACTGGATAGGAGGATAGTTGGGAACAGAAAGGGAGAGATGGTGGATCCTGGGGTGGTGGGGAGTTGAGAAAAGGTGAATCTGTGGATGGAGACAAAAAAAAGGAAAGATGCCAGATCTCCGGGAGAGGGAAGGGAAACGGAAGGGGAGAACAGAGATGGCAGACGGATGGTTAGCACGGAGAAAGGAGACCCTGGCAAGCAAGACAACAAGAGCCTGGGACCAACAAGATTTGAATATTGATCAGAGAACAAAAGGTAGAAAAAATAATTTTATTTTCTGTTTTGTGATTACAATATGTTAGATTTGAAAAGTGTACATGAGACAGCTTGAAATGGGAACTTTTCTATTTTTGTGAATGGCAAGGCTGAGTTCAGTTAAAATATATGCTTTATAAGAAAATATAATAATGTGTTTTATAAAGTTTATAAGCATTGCTGGCATACTCGGTGAGGTGTTCCTAGTGTTGGTGGTGGTGGTAGCATGTCAGTGTGTTGAGAGGAAGAGGTAGTCTGGGAAATTCTGCTGAGCAAACTCTGGGCCCATTTCCACCCCCAGTTAGTCCACTCCACTCAACTGGTTCACACACTGAGTGGGTCTTTGGGTGTTATTTCTGGGTAGTTGTTTTAGAATCTCTTCCAGTGGTTTGTCAGTATCTCCTTCTGGTCCAAGGAAGGAAACTTTGTCAACCTTAGCATTGACCTTCAGAATATGTTTGTAACAGCGCTGCTTGTGTGGCATTAGGCTATGTAGTGATCGAAAGAAAAAAACAGACCTTTGCACATTTTTGCACTATATGGTGGGTGTATGAGGAGATTCATTTCCTGCACAGTTAAGTCCATTTTTTCTACTGAATAATAGTATAGGTACAATGAAAGTAAATAGCAAAAATGTTTGAGTAGATAATTAAGGAAATCTTTTTCATATTGCTTGCTTATGGACTGGGAAAAAAGACTGTTCAAGCAAATGTCTCCAGAACTGCTTTAATGGAAAAATGTGATTTTTTTTTTTTTAAGTACTTTGTGAAATTTATTGTTGTTGTGAAATTTATTGTTATACTTTGTTTAAACTTAAAAAGCGGTGTCATTAACAGTGAATCTAATCGAAAAATCGATTCAACAGGGTGAATCGGATCGAATGAAATATTTTTCTCTGAATCGGGCAGCACTATTGGCTACCATGAGAATGGGCTACTGGGCATGATGGACCATTGGTGTGACCCAGTTAGGCTATTCTTATGTTATGTTCTCATCTGTAGGGGCCTTTGTTTTCACTTCTTATTTTAATGTATTTTTTTCCTGGGAACTTATCAGTGTTTTTTTATAATGGGAACAAAAATGGAAGAGAATTAATGTGTGTGGAATGGGGGGGGGTAACTAATTTCTTCAGCTAAATAATTCAATCCACTTCAAACAGACATAGGAGAACTCACGCACCATTCACACACCCTCCAACCAAAAACGTCAAAAGAAAAAAACTGTTCGACAACCTCCTAGCCATTCGAGCTGCAACACTTGACCCCCAACTCTACAACCTATTGACCTCGACCACAAACTACAAAACCTTAAAAAAAGAAATAAAAACCCTTCTATTAAAAAAACACATAAAACCAAACTAACATAATCAGAACTGTCCCAAGCATCACCTGCAACTACTCCATATGTACTTCTGATGTCATGACAATTCAGACATAATTTATGTTATGTTATGTTTGGAATAATGGTTACATAAATGAGGTTCAATAAAAGAAAATTTTCTGTGGGAGCATTTGTTGGAACTTCTGTTATCCTGATTTCTTCTATCTGTGGGCTTTCTTTAGCTAACCTACTTATCTGGGGCTTTCCACTTCTGCAGCTGCCCTTTTCACGGTCCACTTTGCGCTTGCACTCTCTGGGGAGGGGGGGTTGGGTCTGGGCTTGGTGGGGTAGGTGTGTCTGGTAGTTTTGTCTGGGTGGTGGCTGGGTGTTTCTTGGGTGCTTGTTGTGCGGATTGGTGTGTCTGGTGAGCGGTCTGGGTGTTGTTGCTTGTGGGGGTTTTTTTCATTATAAAATATGGCTGAGGGTCTAGTCCGGCTTATTATTCTTGTGGGTTCTGGGGTGGGATTTGTTTGCTTGCCCCAAGTTTTGGCCTTTTGTTGTGTATTGCTATGCCTCTCATTGGCAATTTTCTCTTGGGAGAGGCTTGTTCATGCTTGTTGTTGCTGTTACTCTCATTCTGTGTTCTTTTTGATAATGTATAAGTTTCTGTACAGACCATGGTTGCTTGTCTGGACCTTTTGCCATTCTCAATAAAAATACTTTGGAAAAAAAAAAAAAAAAAAAAAGAAAATTTTCACTGCCTGTTTCTATTCTGACCATTTATTCCATTTCATGGTTATTGCAAAAAAAAAAAAAAAAAAACATTTTACATGAGGGGGGGGGAGTGTCAAAAAATGATGGGCCCCGGGTGCCACATACCCTAGGTACGCCACTGCACCTGGGAGAGAAGCTTTGGGCTGAGCACCACTTGCAGTTGCTTTTGCCGATCTAGCTGACTATGCTGGCAGGAGTCTGATCTTGCTGTCTATGCCAGGTGGGCCCGATCTTGCTGTTTCTGCCACGTGGGCCCGATCTTGCTGCCTCTGCCAATGGGACCCAATCTTGCTGTCTCTGCCAGTGTGTTTACTGTTAAATTTATTGGAAAATCTGAGTTTGTGGGACCAAGGAATGGATTAATCCAGTTTCTATTATTTTCAATGGGAAAAATGGGATTCTGGAACGGATTAAGTTCAGATTCCAAGGTACCACTGTATATTGTGTCTGGACTCTGTTATTTTAAAAGCATTATAAATGGCCTAGCATAACAGCATAGGATCTCTGAGGAAGAGCAAGGGATAGTAAATAGCATGGATGGGCAGACTAAATAGGCCCTATGGTCTCTATCTGCCATCATTTTCAATGTTTCTTTGGAATAAGTATAAACAGCAGTGTTGAATATACATGTGATATGAACCAAGTCACCATACTGTCAGTATATGATAAATTTAGACATAAGACTAGCCTTACTGGGTCAGACCAATGGGTCCATCAAGCCTAGTAGCCTGTTCTCAAGGTGGCCAATCCAGGTCACTAGTACCTGGCCAAAACCCATTCTATAACTTACCTAGGCAGAGATGTAGTAAGGGTAGCAAGCACCTGGGGCGGTGGTGCCACACCCCCCGCACCCTTCTCTCTTTGCACCTCCCTGCTCTTTCCTTCTCCCCATTCGCACTCTCCCTTCCCATCCCCGTTCCTCTAAATCTTCACCAGTGCAAGTGGCTTCTCCAGCAAGCTCCTCGCGATAGCGTTGGATTTCCCTCTGATGTCACTTCCTGGCCCCGTGATCCAGAAGTGATTCAAAGGGGCGCCAGGCTGGTGCAAGCAAAAGAGAGGAAAAGTTGCTCATGTTAGCAAAGATTTACAGAGGTACAGGGTGGGGGGATGTATGGAACAAGTGTGGCGTGGTGGGATGGGATGGGGCAGAGAGGTGCCAGCGCCCCTACTGACATGGCACCCAGGGCCATCCACACACCCCCAGCCCCCCTTCCCCCTTACTACGCCACTGTATCTAGGCATTAGCTGATAATTGTCACACTAGATAATTCCATAGTCTTCCTTGCCCTGCACTTTCTCTATCCCTTTTTATACCAATAATATTAGGCCTGTCATACAAATTTTCTGCCCAATACTGTCTGTGTTAGGGCTGAATAGATATATATGGCTATAGAAGTTATACATTGGGAGACCAGAGAGGAAGATAGGTTTGTGGAGTGGGCATAGATGAGACGTCCAGGGGTTTGCTGTGTGGACAGGGTGAAAGCTGTGCTTGGGGTATGAGAGACAGACTGAGTTGTATTAGTGGAGGTAAGAAGTCTGTGTGACTTTGTATCGAGTGAATGAAATGCAAAAAAGGTTGTGCTGACAAAGGGACAGAATGTGAGAGGCCGAGTACTATAAAGGAGAGAATGGGAATTGTATTTATGTATGTAGGTGGAACTTCTGTCATACCTCTCCTTCAATTTGGATCTACATGTTTCTCCTGTGACTCTTCACGCTCTCGATCCCATAATTAGACGTCATTCCTGCCCTTTGTTTATCGGAATGACGCATAGAATCCTTTGGCATCATCAATATTCTGCTCTTTAAAATTGGTTGTAAAATGCTGTTTTCTTAACCCTCAGAGTCCCTAGGCAGATTTTCCCTCCTTCAGACAACCGGAGGGTTTGTGCTTGATTAAGAGAGTGTCTGCACCATGCAAAGGCCACTTAGGGCAGCTGAAACAGCTCCATAACATGCTTGGAAGCTTTTTATGCAAGCATAGCAGTCAGTCCTGGAAGAACTATTTTTCTCGACATCTTTTGTACAGTTAAGATTGCTCTGAAAACAAAATGTGAATGAAACCTGCAACAAATGTTTATTTCCAAAGTGGTGAAATATGGACATGTTCCTGTGGTGTGCCATGCCAAAGAATGAAGTCACACTTTGGCAAGGGCTGCAGGCTATTTTTGCTCTCTTCTTCTTTTTCTTCTAAAAGCAACTGGATGAAACTTTTTAAGTAACTGTAAATACATATGGTCGGTGATTATATATTACAGAAACATCTCAATTAAAATGTGTTTTGTTTAAAAAAGCAGTTACTGATGAATAAATTGATTTGATGTTTAGGAAATTATAAAAATAGTATCTATGTCTTTTAGGTTGCTTAGGAACAAGATTGGGAACAAAGCCTTTTTTCTTAAGAACCATAACACTTCAATTTGAGCTGACCTTCATTCTTTTCCATTTTTTCTTCTTGAATCTTGGCTATTCCTATCTATGAGTTGCTGCTGAAAAGTTCTCAACCGAACCGAGAAGAGAATGGTGTGGAGTCATGAAATTTACAAGTTATTCCACATTCTTCTTGACACTTTTCCTTTCATTTCATCTCATTGAAACGAAAGAGTCAAGAAAAGGGTTTCATGGCTCCACATCATTCTCTTCTTGGTTGGGCTGAGAACTTTTCAGCATCCCTTCGTAGTCTTCATTTTTGTTTGAAAGACATTGCTTGTTCCTAGATTCAGTGATCTTCATTGATTTTTAAGTCAGGGCCACTTTCGACCCCAATGAGCCGAAGGAAAACTGCCAAATATCGTCCCTTGTGAGGCTGTAAAATGGTTGACCAGTATGTGTCTTCCAGTTGGTCTTCCAACTTTTTATTGAGTGTATCCTCAAGGAGGAAAGCATTTTAAAATATATTCCCTTCATCTATTGAGAAATGTCTTGTCCTTCAAGCAAATGGCTTTTCCTCTTTCAGTCATGAGCTTGGGTAGAGAAACAAAGAGTAATAGAAAAAAAAGCACCAGAATGATGATGAGGGCTGCCACAGAAGCCTTCAGGGACTGCTATTGTCCCCCAGGCCTTGCATTGAAGAACTCTGCTAGATTTTTGATTACCGTAATGATAGACATATATGTGAAAACTATAGAGTTAAGTGTTGCAGTAGACATCATTCAATTCCCCCTGAAATGTCAACATACTGAGGTCCTAGGCATATTCATGTGTGTGCCCCTCCTCCCAGAGTCTTTCAAGGCCCCATCCCTCTCAGAGTTCAACATCTTCCCTTCTTAACCCCCAAGTCTCCAGCATTTTCCATGCTATACTCCTCCCCCATCCAGCATCTCCATTTTTCTTCCTCCCAGAAATCAAACTTCTTGTTCTTTCCCTACTGCCTCCTCCATAGATGTCCATCATTTTCCTCCCCTTCCTTTCTTCTCTCCCCACCATACTCTACCTCTGCTAGAGATAATTTGAACAAGCATGCAGGCAAAAACAAAAGCATCATGGCTTCAGACATTTGAACACTGCATGCTCATGGCCTGCTGGTTTTATACCATCTGATTCAAGGTGCAGAATATGACAGGCCTTGAGCATGAGAGCACAGGTGTTGAAAGGCCTACTGCCATATTGCTGCTCTGATGCTTTCTCACTAGCTGTATCAGTGGCTACTGTCCCCTTCCCTCCACAGAAGTTTACTACCTAGGCAGATAGCTACTCTGCCTTGTGGAGGGGCTGGTCCTGATACTGGCTCCTTCCTCTGTAGTAAGCTTTATCCTTCCTGTCATACATATTGTTATATATTTATGAGTTAATTATATAGATTGGCACCTAGATGTATGTGCCGTTTACATGTATCATAGGTGCCAATAATTGGTAGTTAACCATAATTTTACACTAAGCATTATTTTATAACGTACACCAAAAATGCTTTATCGCATATCTAGGAGGGGACCTATACATGGGTGGGGCATGGCAGACCATGGGCATATCTTCAAATGATGTACCTAATTTATAGAATATTATATCAGTTAGGAATGCTACTTGGTGTATGTAGCCATTGACATGATGTAAATGCTTGCATCTACATCAGTGGTCTCAAACTCAAACTCTTTGCAGGGCCACATTTTGGATTTGTAGGTACTCGGAGGGCCGCAGAAAAAATAGTTAATTTAAAAAATGACAATTTTGCATGAGGTAAAACTCTTTATAGTTTATAAATCTTTCCTCTTGACTAAGTCTTAATAATGATATTGTAATTTATAGCTAAAGAGACCAAGAAACTTTTATTTTACTTTTGTGATTATGATAAACATATCAAGGGCCTCAAAATAGTACCTGGCGGGCCGCATGTGGCCCCCGGGCCGCGAGTTTGAGACCACTGATCTACATTGAAACGTGCCAATGTCAACTTACACCAGTTTTCTAGAATGGTATCTTGACACACAGATGACCTCATAACATTGGTGTCCAGTGTGTAGCATCGGCACATCTAAATTGAGGCAACAATTTATAGAATTGCCTCCTTAATAAATTTATCAGTTACAGTCTCACAGTTCTAACATTCATGCATGAAGTGATCTGTCAGAGGATGGTAAGAGTAGGATACCATAAAATGGAAAGCTTGCATTCTCTTCACACATATTTATTTTTCTCCTTCTCCCTCCCCACTCTCTCTGCTGTCTTGAAAGTTGTTGCCAAGGCTACCTAGAGGAAAAGGGGGGATGGGGCAATAGATGTTACCGATTGCACAAGATGATTTGAAAAGAAATAGTATGTTTGCAAAGAGAAAAAAGGACAATTGTTACGTCTCTGACTAGTATTCTAGTGCCACCAGCTGTTTTAAGATTAGAAATCACAAGATGCTACCAATGTCTATCAACTCTGATATTAATTAGAGAAGTGAGCATTGAATGTATGTTTTTTTTTTCATTTAATTTATTTAAAAGAAACTACATTTTTTTTAAAAACCTACATTTTAAACTACATTTAAAACAAACTACATTGCCACCACCACCATTATCTAAAAAAAATAAAGCAAAATGAAAAACAAAACACCTTCCTCCTCACATACGTAATTGCTTTAAATTCCACAAATCTCCTGCAAGCTACTTTTTTGCTGCCCTCCCCCTCCCCCACTCTAAACCATCACCATGCTTATGTCAGGAGACCCTTATTCTCCTTTATAAGTGCCTGTGTTTCTCTACTAAGAAGCTTATGGGATATACCATAATAGTTTGTTCTCTCCTGCTCTACCTCTGTTTCTTAAGGTGTACCTCCATAGGAGTAACTATAAATGTTGCAGAACAAATAGTGGTGAGTGTAACCACTTGAATTTTCAGGGAATTGGTAGCAGCTTGCTAGAGTTACCTCATGGCTCCAGAAAAAGAAAGACAAATTGAGATATGTACCTGGCATCCTTTATGTGAAGTTTACAGCAGTGTCCCCTAAGATGCCCCACTGCTCTACTGGCATGTCTGTGTGGCCAGTCTAGAAAACAGATGGTGGCCCCGCCTACATCCAAATGGCTTAGTTTTGGACATTTTGCATTTAGATATTTTCCTGTTCAAAAATTACCAAAAAAGATAGATGCACTAAAGGTCAAAATGTCTAGATAGGTCATTTCTGAGGAAAAAAAGATAGATGTCATGCGGTTTCGAAAATGAAAATTTTCTCCACCTGATTTTTTGATGTTTTTCTCAAAACGTCCAAAGTCAGACGTAAATGTCATATCAAAAATGACCCTCCACGGGATTTGTGATTTAAAGGTTAAGTGGGCAACGCTTATAAAAATTTTCATTTTCTTGGGCACAACAATATGTAGCATTTTGTTAAGCCTCAAATAGCAGAAGTGACTAAAGTTATAATAAAATAATACACCTGCAAACCCAGTGCCCTCCTACCACCTCTAATTACATTAAGTAAGAAGCTAATGAAACTCAAAACATGCTATATTTTGTACAACACAGTATGATAATTATGGGAAGAGGATAAGTAGCAACAGAGAAATAATGCTCTAGTCTAAAGATATGTTATAATGAACTAAGAATAGCAATCCACTGTAAACAAAGTAAGTATGAAAAACATGTTTGAGACTATCATGTATATCACACAGCTAAGACTTTAATCAGTACTTTCAATCATGCTCTTATTTGTCCCAACATGGATTTTATGTAAATTGCTATAATATTGTGAAAAAAAATGTTTTCTAAAAGTCACCAGTTTCATTGAATACAGCAAGCTACAGCCTCTGTCAGGTGATGCATAAGTATTATGTTTCATTAGAACTGCAGATTTCCTGATAGGGGGTGTGTCCAAGATGGCGGCGGCGTGACTGTCGGGTTGCGGTCGAGTAGCCGGGTTTTTTGTCTTTGTGTCCCCCTGTTTGGCAATGCCGCATTCAAAGTGCAAAGGCCTAGTCCGGATGGGCCCCTTACCGTCGGTATCCTCTACGCCAATGCATCAAACGCTGCTAGACTTCCCCGCCAGAGCTCATCTCAACAGTGGAGAACGAGGTGCCGTGGCGTCGATGCCCTCGGACTTGGACATCACGCCGAAGCCGTAAGTCTCTCTCTCGCCTCCCAATCTGACTATCCCTCCATGCCCAGTGGTAGAGACATCTACGCTGCAGAGAAAACCGGATTCCGAAGTAGTATCTGGAGTCTTCTCTCCTGAGGGGAGCTGGACGGATCAAGGAGCTGCAGGGAAGGCTAAATATCAAGGAGCCGAGAGTTCTTTCTCGACCCCCATGGAGGTCACTCTTAAGGATGTCTGGAGTTTGTTACAGAAGATGGAAGGAACACTTAGAAAATCTACAGAGGAAACTGCAAGCTTGGTAGGCAAAGTTGACTCTCTTGTACAAACTGTTGAAGTAATTAAAAAAGATACCGAATCTAAGTTTCTCACTGTAAACGAAGAAATTGCAGCTTTAAAAACTATTCATGAGACTTTGGTTAAAGATAAATTACTGATTCATAGGAAAATTGAACAACTAGAAAACTTTAACCTAAGAATATTAAATTTTCCAAGATCCCTTGATGTTTCTCCAGTTGAATTGTTTAGAAAATATCTGATAGAAAATTTGGGCTTCACTTCTGATACTATTCCTCCATTAAATAAAATTTACTATTTACCTTGTCCTGTAAAGAAAAGAGGGACTGAAGCAGAAATAGTAATAAATCAAGAAATCCAGCAGGCTTCAATGGATCTTGGTAATATTTCCCATATATTGGAGACAACGTTATCAACAATTGATGAGAGGGGCCGCTTTACTTATCTCATTAGTTTTTATACAAGACCTCAATGCTGTGATGAGAATGTATTTTAGAAAGGCACAAACTTCCTTCTTGGGACAACGTGTTTGGATATATCCTGACGTCAACAAGGAAACTCAAGCAAGGAGGAAGCTTTTTCTTGCAATGAGGCAGGAAACAAAAGATTTGGGGGCCAACTTCCAACTGGCACACCCATGTAAATGCATAATTAAGTATGCAGGATTGAAATACACTTTTTTTGTTCCGGACCATTTAAGGACTTTTTTGGACTTGAAAAATATCTCTAAGAGTTAAGATAGTTGATAGATATAAAGAGTTGAGCTATTTCCGTTAATGCCATGAGATTGAATTTAATTTTCTTGCTTATGTTAATTAAGTCCCTTGTTTTTCTAGGACAACCCCCCCAAATTAGTTGGGGTCTAAGAAGAATTTAATTGTTGTCGTATTATAAATTTATATTTGGGAATTATCTTGTTTTTTCCTTTTTGCTTTGCTTAAACAAATTGCTTGTCATATATTGCAAAATATAATAAATAAATAAAAAAAAAAAGAACTGCAGACTTCCTGAAAGTATGTCACATTTTTTTTCAACATAGTATAGTAGTTTCAAATTAAAAAAAAAAAAAAAAACCCACACAAAAACTCTCACTGGGGCAGATGATTTTAAGATCATGGCATATATAAGTGGCTTCACATTACCCGATGTAACATCCAGTAACTAAGTCATCACTGAAGAGAATGGTGTTCTAAAGGGATCCAAGGTTGCAAAGGACAAGTTGGGTGGGAGTTCACCAAAGCCACTAGCAACTTTTAGTTGTTTCAATATACTATGGTCTATTGCAGGAAGCAAAGCCGGCTCAACCTTTGAACCAGGTGAGACAATGCCCTAAGGCGCCGGTGATAAAGGACTTTAAATCCCAGTCTAGTCTACCTTCAAACTCCTAAAGGGATGGATGCCAGACTGGGATTTTGGTAACCTTTACATCAGTGCTGTGAGCCACTGCCTTGCCTGGTCCAGCACGGGGGTGGGGGGGGGGGAGCTTACCAGATTACAGGTAGTGGGGTGAGGTAATGGAAATAAAGAGATCAGATTGTGTATGTGGGGGAGTGGGGGAGGGGAGGGGGTGGGGTGGGAGGAAGACATCAAAGCACTGGTTGGTAATAAGGTGGTATATTTACCATACTGCATTAATATTGTAATAAACAGTGCCTACATCTTGCACATGGTCTGCAGTTTTGGTTTTGGTTTTGACTAGATTGTGATGCCATCTTTTGTAGCTGGGCCCAAAGAACTGCCAGATGTGATGCCCTCGTCAGTGATGGAGCTACAAGAGGAAAACAAAAACTGTGGATACAGATGTTCTGGAGATAATTTATTAAACACTGACATATAAAACCATGAAAATTCAATTAAAAAAGTACAATGCTAAAAAATATGATGATAAAAATCCATCCACCCTACACGGTCTATGTTTCGGCGAACACGCCTTCCTCAGGGGTCCAATGGTTTGCAAACTCACATATAAAGAATTGGACTGAAAACAGTCTATTGTCTTTAAACGTGTGAGCAAAGAACACTGCAGACAAACTGAAGTAGCAAAAAAAATGCTAGTGTTTAATAAATTATCTCCAGAACATCTGTATCTACAGTTTTTGATTTTGTTTTCATCGGAGGATTGTTTTCACTGTGGATCATTGGGTCTCCCCATTTTTCTTTGTTGTGCTACAAGAGTAAAAGCCAGAAGCTATGAGTTATGACTAGGATGTCTTCAGCCTGATTTGAGGGAGCCCCAGTGAGAGACAAAGGATGAGGGTTCATTAAATTGTGATGAGCAAAAAACCTCTCTAGGCCAAGGTATCATCTAACAGCCATTTGCTATCCCTTTAAATGGAAGCCTGCCCCCCCCCCCTTCCCCCTTCAAGTACTGCATCCAGAATTGAGCCATCTACTTCCCAGCCTTCCAGTAATATGAGATCCTCTTCCTCATGGACTTTCTGTTGGGGAACTACCTGTCAGAACTATATTGCCATGATAGTCCTTTGAATTTCTGACTTTTGTTTTTTATAGTAGCTGTTCTTTATTCCGTCTTCAAGGCACATAATTTATTACACAACGCGTAAGACCATTTTCTCCATCACCGTTCCCACTCTTTGGAATGCTCTTCTATCATACCTTTGTCACAAACCCTCTTTAATTACATTACATTACAATTTGCTTATATACCGCAGGACCGTGAAGTTCTGTGCAGTTGGATTAACTTAATTACCTAAGTATTTGATGAACAAATGTTTTCAGATGCCTCCTAAAATCTAAGTAAGTGTTTTGAAGTCATGATTAAGGTATTTAAATCTTTGTCCCAGGACGCTGCCTGATAAGACAAAAGACGATGGTGGTACTTTTTGAATTTGCATCCTCTTTCAGATGGAAAGATTAAGTTGGCATGTGAATGTCTAGTATGTTTGTTAGTGGCGAGTCTAATCTTAAAACATATTATTCAACGATGCCTATGATAAGGAATTTTAAGATGTATCATATTTAAACTAAGATATACAAATAAAATAAATCACAGATCTCCCCCTTTTACAAAACTGTGATAGCAGTTTTTAGCGCAGGCCAGCGTGCTGAATGCTCTGCGTTGCTCCTAATGCGGTTTTGTAAAAGGGAGGGAGGGGGATTGGAAAATCCCATTACCCTTCTTCTCTTCTTATAATTTTCTCTTACTTTCTTTCCTATCAAGATATTGTAGTTCTTCCCTGGTCCCTCCACCTTTTTACTTTATTGTATTTATGGGATTCTTTTACTAAGGCGTGCTAGCCGTTTTAGCGCATGCAAAAACGGCTAGAGCGCCTTAGTAAAAGGACCCCTTTGTCTTTGTTATTATGTCAACTTTGGAATACCCTACCAGCTCTCGTAAGGGAAGAAACAAACCTTGAGCGTTTCAAAAGCCTACTCAAGAGTCATTTATTCAAAGAAGCTTTTAACATTTGATTTAATTATTTATAGTATCTTTCTAATTCCCTTAAGAAATTAAGCAGCAATGTGCCCTTTCCTTTTGCTTTTTCCTTATTTGGCTTTCATTCCTATCCAATTTTTAGTTCTAACCCAATTTCCTTTTGTCTCTCACATTTGTCAGTTACATTTTTCCCTTTTAATATGCCATGTACTAGTTGATGTTTCTTTTAAATTGTATTTCCTCTGTATGTGTTAATGGTATTGTTAATGACATTATTTTTATTTTGTATTATGTTTTTGTTTTGTTTTTTTTATATTTTATATTGTAAACTCGCTTAGAAATTGAATAAGCGATCAAATCAAATTTTAATAAAACTTGAAACTTGAAACCTTTATGTATTTTTATGTAATTATTATTCTTTTTATTCCCTGCAAATTTTTTGTAAACCACTTAGTCTTACAATGAGCGGTATATCAAAACCTTAACAAACTTGAAACTGTATTGTAGACTACAATGAATTTAAAAATAGCACATAAATGGAAAGCTTAGCCGGAACAATGGTCTGTTGAGCCCAGCAACATATTTTCTATAATAACTAGTATGGAATACTTGGAGTTACTTATCAGATCCCATAAAGAAAATACCATTCCATGTTGCTCAGTCCCAAAATTGAGATGTGGAGACACCCAAGGCTGTCCAGCTAAATACAATGGTTAATGGACCTGTCCTCTTAACATTTATTCAAATATTTTTCTTTGCTGAGCTAATTAGCTAGAAATAAATTCTATAATTATGTTTTGACTGAAGAAATAATTTTTAGAGTTTATTTTAAATCTGCTACTAGTTAGTTTCATGGAGTTTCCCCTAATCCCAGTAGTACTGGAAAACGTAAATAACCATTTCCTATCAACTTGTTCCACACCAATTTTGATTTTATAAATCTCTGTCATATTTCATTTCAGTCTTCTCCTTCATAAGCTCTTTCCTTCATAAGCTAAATTTTCTGCCCCTTTAAATTTTTTTTGCTCTTTCTCTATGTGTATTTTTTTTTTCTGCTATATATTTTTGAGACATATATGTCAAGAGTTGCACTAAATATGCTAAGTATCAGCAATTTCTAAATCCATTTGCAGAGGAGTAGCTCCTAGTGTGTGTACCTGGATTTTGGATTTTCTTTTCCAATGCGTTTCACTATGCATTTTTTAGGGCTCCTTTTATGAAGGTGCGCTAAGCGTTTTAGCGCGTGTACCGGATTAGCGCACGCTATAGTACGCGCTAGCTGAAAATCTACCGCCTGCTCAAAAGGAGGCGGTAATGGCTAGCGCATGCGGCAATTTAGCGCATGCTATTCCGCACATTAAGGCCCTAGTGCGGCTTTGCAAAAGGAGCCCTTAGACTTCGTGGCTCTGGGAGAGAAGGTGAAGCAGCCAGGTACACAGCTGGTATTCTCATCGATCCTCTCTGTTGAGGGTAAAGGCTAGGGCAGAGAAGCTCGCATCCTGGAGATGAATGTGTGGTTGCGTGGTGGGGGGAGGAGTGGGAAAAGGCAGGGGAGGGGATGAAGAGGATGAGGGGGGTGGCTATTTTAGAAGCTCTATTCTTGGTTTGGATTCTGAAACTGACATTTAGATTCCATCCCAATTTTGCAAAGGTAGGATGTGGACATTTGACTACAGCAAGTCCATATGCCAAGAGAGTGTGATCTGGGCCTGAAAAGATGGATGTTGTTATTTAGATCCGTTACTTGTCATATCCAGGTTATAGAATTTTGCTCCGATTGAGCAGCTGACCACTGCAGGGATTAAGGCATGACACCTCCTTAATCGCCAGTAGTTGCTGCTCCCCTTCCTCTCTCCTGAATGTGAAACTAGCACTGGATAACAGGCCCCTTCTCATTAATGCAAATGTTTAGTGATTTTGTCCTTAACCATAGCTTCCAGGATTTCTCTCCCTCTATTACAAGGCTCTGATGACAAAGGTTGCAAAAATCCCAGTCTGGCATCTATCCCTTTAGGAGTTTGAAGGTAGACTAAATCCAAATAAATGAATAAACTGGTCCATAGATTGAGCTGAGCCTGACTATTAGGCTACCCCTCTGCTCTGCTCTGCATGAAGGTCTGTGTGGCCTAATTATAAGATGGACTTTCCTAAGATATTAAAATGGATATTTATGCTGGACTTTTCCAGTACATGGATATCCATCTCACATTTTAAAACAGGCAGTATCCTGATCTAAAATTTATGTGACATGGATGTCATTTTGTGATATTATATTATAAGGGTGTTTATATTCTGCCAACTCCTTTACTGAAATGTTCAAAGCAGATCAAAATAAAAAGAGAAAAACCCCCCAAAGACAAATAAGAAAAATAAGAGACTTGGATGTCCTTTCTAATATGCCACCCACATCATCTATATTATATCTGCTGAGATTCCTCCAGCCAAATGCTTCTTTACATCTTCCAAGCACCCCTACAGCCTTTCTGTACACATTTTTCTGATCCTCCTCCAGCCATATGCTTCTTTACACCCCATAGATTGATAAAACATGACTTCTCTTTGATATACCTATGTTGGCTCCTTCTCATTATTGCAAATGTTTAGTGATTTTGTCCTTAACCATAGCTTCCAGGATTTTCTCAGCTCTAATGTCAGACTTATCAATCTGAAGTTTGCTGGATCTCTCTCGGTGACCTTTATATAGGGTTACCATATGGCTCCAGAAAAGGAGGACAGATTGAGACATCTACGTGTTACTTCCACTGAAAGCAATGTCTTAATCTGTCCTCCTTACTTCCATTGCTTTCAATAGAAGTAAAACCTGGAAGTCTCAATCCGTCCTCCTTTTTCTGGAGCCAAATAGAAACCCCACCTTTATTTACAAAAAATAAAAAAAAGTGACATTACATTTGCTACCCCACAGTCTCCAGGCACATATTTCTGTGCATATCTTTTTTTTTTTTATTCCTACTTCTTTTATTTTTTGGCATTTATTTTGAGTGATAAAGGATGATCAGTGTGCAACATCACATGTTCTCCAGTTGCTTTCTGGGTATGGTTGGCAGAAGGTCTTAAAGCAAGAAAACAAAAAGAAGAGTTCCAACCTAAACTGCAGTAAAAAACACCCAAGAGCAAACAAGACAAAACTGCAGATCTGTATAAGACGCAGGCAAGATTTATTTGTGACAAAAAAATTTTAAAACCCTTTACCAATCAGGGGACCCGACACGGTCCGTGTTTCGGACAAACCTTCGTCAGGGGTCCATGGAAAAAATAGAGGGAAAAAAAACCAAAAAGTCACAAAAAAACTGTAGTGGCAGCAAAGTATGGGCGACGTCAAGATCCGTCACTGTAATAAGTCGTCAAAAAAAGGTTTGTCCGAAACACGGACCGTGTCGGGTCCCCTGATTGGTAAAGGGTTTTAAAATTTTTTTGTCACAAATAAATTTTGCCTGCGTCTTATGGCAGAAGGTCTTGACATCATTAGATATCCTTTCTTATATATTCATAGGCATTGATCTGTATAACAACATCCACTATACAAATAAATGCCTTAACCAGCTCTAACCACTGATATTCAGTGACACTTTCAGGACATTGCAGCTGAATATTCTTGCAGACCATCCTAGCACTATCTGGATAGTGCTAGAGCAGTGCATAGGTAGAGTGAGGGCAAAGCTATTTATCCAGAAAGCAGTGCTATTCAGACTGCTATCCAGATAAACTTAGGACAGTTCTAATTTTTGTCTATTTAGCTATCTGGATTGTGGGTTCAATAACACCGCTATCTGGATAGTTCTGAACTGACCTCACTGCACAAATACTTATAGAGTCTGCCATACATGTAAGACTGCTTGTAGCCAGTTTTACATGCATGGCAGCTCAGTCTCCGAGCAGCCACCAAGAACCCTAGGCAAATGCATTACAAGGAGCTCATTAGTATTTAAAGTGCTCTCCTTGTGGCAATGATCCAAGATGGACGCCACTACCTGCTGCTGAGAGGACACCTTCAATATTCGTCTTATTTTCCTGCAAGTGGAGAGAGGTTTCTCTCCAATTATGCCTAAGAGAAGGGGAAAGAGCATCGGTGGAGCCTCCCGACGCCCGGAACCATCAACCATACCTATAGATGAAATTCTTAGATGACTTCAACAAAGACAAACACCGTCAGGGAATCGCCCGCTGGAGCTGCCAGCAGGGAGTAATGCTGCGGCAGGACCTGGGCTAGATGTCACGCTGAGCTCCGACTTCAGGACTCCGCCTCTACAACCGACATCGCAAAGAGCAAGCACTCCGCGAGAAGAGAATATCCCGGAAGAGGAAGTTCTCTTAACCTCGGAGGCTAGTATTTTGGAGAGCTTGCCTATGGAAACAACACAGAGAAGTTTTTCTTCTCTGAACGGGAAAGCGGTTGGAACATCTTCAGCTTATGAGGCACAAGCCCTCAGGAGGTAAAACAATCTCAAGAACTGTACTGTGCTACACCTGCAGTAATTTTTTCACCTTCTAAACCCCCAGAGGTTACCTTAGATGCCCTTTGGGATTTGGTGGCGAATTTAGGTAATTCTCTTAGTCCACGAATAGAGCATTTGGATAAAGAAATAAAAACTCAGAAAGAAGAAATAAAGCTTCAAAAACAAGACTTGTCACTGGTGACATTAGACAGAAAAAAAATGAATACAGAGATAATCACAGTCAAACAAAATCAAGATTTAATTGTAAAAGATAATGTTATGCTAAGGAGGAAGATTGAGGCCCTTAAGAATTGTAATCGAGCTAACAACTTACGTTTGATAAATTTTCCCAAGATTTCCTCAACCACTCCTCGTGATATGATTAAACGCTACTTTATTGAGGTAATGGAAATACCAGAAAATTCCCTACCTCCCCTTACAAGGGTTTATTATTTACCTATGAAGTCTCAAGAAATTCAGGATCGTGATCAGCAAGAGGGTCCTTTGGATATTTCTGCATTATTGGAGAAATCCGATACAGAAGTAGCTGTACCAGCTACTTTATTGTTGACTGTAGCGTTATCTCCAGATAAAGATTGGATTCTTAAACTGTTATTTAAAAAGAGAACTAAGAACTTTCTGGGGTTTAAAATACAGATTTTTCCTGACGTTTCGAGAGAAACGCAGAAGAGGAGATGAGAATTTCTAATGTTGAAACCAGAGGTGACCCAGTTAGGGGGTATCTTCTTTTTACAGTACCCTTGCAAGTGTGTTAACCAGATCCCGTTCTCTTAAATATGTGTTTGTAGATCCTTCTCATTTAGTCAGTTTTCTCTCCTTAAAACGCTTGGAAAAGGATGGTATAACAACAACAACTACTGTATAGAACAGGGGTCTCAAAGTCCCTCCTTGAGGGCCGCAATCCAGTCGGGTTTTTAGGATTTCCCCAATGAATATGCATGAGATCTATGTGCACGCACTGCTTTCAATGCATATTCATTGGGGAAATCCTGAAAACCCGACTGGATTACGGCCCTCAAGGAGGGGCTTTGAGATCCCTGGTATAGAATGAATAAGTCCTTTGTTTCAGCAGCAGTTATACATATCTTTATTATATATATTATGCTTCAGTAAATACTCCTTTCTCTACATCTTGGATCATTTATGAGGACTTGACTGTAATTAAGGAATGCATCATTATTTTTATTTAATGAATCTTTTTTAATTTCTATGTCTTAGATTATGCTTTCTGTACAAGATGTTAATGCTTGGAATATAATTTTGAAAAGTTAATTTAAAAAAAAAAAAATATATATATATAAAGTGCTTTCCTTGTGATGCACAAAAGTGAATGCCCACCTCTTACCAGGTAGCTGCTTCTGTGTCTGTTATGTTAGTGTATGTCCCACAACTCTGGGCAGAACACAATTGATAGCCACGGGACATATACTCGCATAACAGATGTTTTCATTTAAATCATTTTAAAACATCAAACCCACAGCTTCAGGCTGCCGAGGCAGAAGCTGTAACCACTCCTCCAGTGCTTGAACTCTGACAAACAAATAAAAAGAACTTGCAGCCTTGGACATCTTTTTTTTGTTGTTTTTTGCTGCTGCTTATTAGAGATCAAGTACAACCCTACACAGTAATTACAGCTCCTGCCTCAGTAGCCAGAGGTTGTGGGTTTGATCCTGGACAAGTTGCAAGTTTAAAAAAAAACACTTCTGAACTCTGCAATTGGCAGCTGTACAGGGCCTGCACAGAAGACCGATGTGCTCTTCTGCACAGGTGCCAGGTATGGTTCTTCCATCTTTTATCGGGTTGCTCATCACAAATAGCATGCATATAATTTGCATGCTATATATGTAATGTAATGTAATGTAATTTATTTCTTATATACCGCTACATCCGTTAGGTTCTAAGCGGTTTACAGAAAATATACATTAAGATTAGAAATAAGAAAGGTACTTGAAAAATTCCCTTACTGTCCTATATGCTACCTTATAGAAAAATCAGGGATGTTGACTTATGAAGTTGCAATGACTGGAAGGTGAACTCTTATTGTAAGGAGGTCTAGCAGCCTTCCCTTCAGAGTTTCATGTCTCTGAGCATTTTATATTTAATTGATCACTCTATAGACATTTCTTTCTATAGAAGTCAGCTTTTTGTTGCATTTTGCTATTTATGCTAAGCATAGCCCGGAAAAACAAAATTGCTCTCAACCCGGTATTTTATACCGGGTTTCTGGAGATTTGTGCTGCAATTCGGATGCTAGCAATGAACATCCATGTTTTAATTAGCCACTGCAGATGGCATTTTACAAAAATGCTGACCATGGTGGCTTAATATTGTCCCATAGGCCCTCCATTAGTCATGGTTTCCCTTAATAACACCAAACCAAAACCTGTTTACTGATAAGCTGAAAAAGTTATTCTTCACACTCGCAAATATTTCTGAGAGATGGAGAATCAGGAGAGAAGAAAAGAGTTAAGTATTGCTCTAGGAAGGATAAAAATTCAGTCACTTATTGTATCTTTCCATACTTTTAGTCAAGACACAAATTATAGGTAACTTGTTTCAGACCGTTATAGGAGAAGTAATCACAAATGTTATGCAAAATTGGCTAATATGCTTAAAAACATTTAGATACACTTAGTTTGTCCGCCAAGCCCCTTCCCTTGTTTAAAAAGCAAACTGAAATCCCACCGTTTTGATATAGCCTTCAATCCGTAACCCTACTCCCCAAAGCCCATCAACTTAGCCAGAAGATTAACTGTTGCCTTAACTGTATCCATGACATACTGTTTGTCTATTTAGATCATAAGTTCTTTCGAGCAGGGATTGTATTCTTTGTGACTCTGTACAGCGCTGTATGCATCTGGTAGCGCTATAGAAATAATTCATAGTAGTAGTAGTAGTGTGAAGAGTTTTAGTCTTTGGGAAGCAGAGCTGAGATTGTGATGTCATAATGCCTCATTCCACCAATAAGAGCCAACCTCATCAGTGATGTCACAACGGCTTGCCCTCCAACCCAGCCAGCAGATTAACTGTTCCCCTTAACTGTATCCATGACATCCTGTTTGTCTGTCTTGTCAGTTTAGATTGTAAGATTTCAAACAGGGACTGTCTTCTTTGCGACTCTGTACAGTGCTGTGTACGTCTGGTAGCACTATAGAAATAATTAATAATAGTAGTTGTAGTAGTAAACTGAGCTATACCTCAGAAAGGTGTAGTAGTAGAATCAAAATTAGATATCCAGAGTATTAAAGATCAACTTAAATCTTCCAAGTTACTTCAGGACACTTTAATTAAGGACAATATAAATCTAAGAAGGAAGATAGAGACATTTGAAAATTTCTCTAGGAATAATAACTTAAGATTGATTAATTTTCCACGAATTTCAACAGTGACTCCAAGAGAAATGTTAAAGCGGTATTTGCTGGAGATATTGGAAGTATCGGAAGATTCATTACCTCCTTTCACCCAGGTCTATTATTTATCTAATAAAAATCAGGATCTTCAAGAAAAAACTCAGGGACCAATTGATGTATCTGCTTTACTTGAACTATCTGATAAAGAAGTTGCAATACCTGCTACATTGATTGTGACCTTGGCTATTGCGTTGGATAAAAATTGGCTTTTGAGACTATTCTTCAAAAATAAAGAGAAAAAGTTTCTTGATTTAAAGATACAGATGTTCCCAGATTTGGCAAGAGATACACAAAGACGTAGAAACCTGGAGTTTTGGCTCTTGGGGGAACTTTCTATCTTCGTCATCCCTGCAAATGTATAGTTCAATATAATTCTCAGAAATATGTTTTCTTTGAGCCCAACCAGTTGACGGCCCTTCTCTCCTTGTCCCGCCTGGAGAAGGGGAAAGAATGAGGGCTTCAAGATATTAGACACCTGAACATCAGTTAACCACGTACCAATTATCTTTAATTAATATTTCTTTGTTAATTCCGTTTATTTTACATCATGGATCATATGGTGGACTTGAGAGATTACACAATATTTGGTTTCTATGTAAATTTATGAGGTTTTTCTTTGATCTTTTCTTGTAATCACTTTCTGTACAAGATTTATCTTGATTTGTTAATTTGAAATTTATAAATAAATAAAAAAAAAAAAAAAGAAAGGTGTAGTAGTAATTTGTTTTTTAACTCTGTGATAATAATAATAACTTTATTTTTGTATACCGCAGTACCATAACAGTTCAAAGCGGTTAACAGAGTAAGAGACTACATATACAGCGATGTTACAAACAAAACAATCAGCTTAACTTAGCAAGTCGGGAGTAGTCAGGAGATCCAGAGGCATATCGGAGATACAAGGCTGGGAGGGAGTCAGAAAAATTTATCAAAAAGATAGGTTTTGATTGATTTCCTGAAAGTTTGGTAGGAGGGTGAGTTAGAAATGAGAGTGGTAAGACATTTATTCCATTTGCCTGCTAGGAATGCCAGAGATCTGTCAAGGAATCTCTTGTAGACACAGTCCTTTAGGGACGGGAAGGCAAACAGGTGGGCATTAAGTGTGCGGGTGGGGCCTGAACGTTCAAAATGATCCGACAGGTAGATTGGAGACGAGCCTGTTAAGGTTTTGAAACAGAGGCAAGCAAATTTGAAGACGATTCTTGCCTCCATCGGCAGCCAGTGCAGTTTTTTGTAGTAAGGGCTTAGATGATCTGATTTTTTGAGATCGTGATATGATGCAGGATTTATTTTTTTCTTATAAGAAAAATTCTGCCATAACGCTTTGCATAAAAGTTTAAGTGAACTGGCACCACTTGAAAAACTTCCCATTGTGCTGGCTCATCTATGCAAAAGAACCCACATTTGCACGCTTCAGGATTAAGTGAGTACCGTATTTTCACGCAGATAACGCGCACCAGTGTAAAACGCGCACACGGGTATAGCACGCAGAAACCACGATTCTATGTACAAAAACTTTTGTATACCGCGCTCACGGGTATACCGCGCATGCAGCCCGACTGTCCTTTCGCCCGCCCCGACTCTCCTCTGGCCACCCCGACTCTCCTTTCGCCCTCCCCGACTCTCCGTGCGCTGTCCCGACTATCCGTTCACCCTCCCTGACTTTCCGTGCACTGCCCCGCCTCTCTGTGCGCTGTCCCGATCCCAATCCGGCCTCATTCCGTCGTTGGCTGCCTGCCGGACAGGCGGGTTTGGCTCCCGTCTGTCCGGCCAACTACCAAAGGTACGGGGAAGGGGGGTGGGGGTGTCGTGGGGGTCGGCCAGGGGGGTCGCGGGTTGGCTGGGGGGCGGTCGGAGGTTCTTGGGGGGGGCGATCGTTGGAGGGAGGGGGGTTTGCGTCGAGGGCAGGAGGGCCTGGGATCCCTCCTGCCCGTAATGTAGTGCGGGGTGGGGGTAGGGGGTCGCCGTGGCCAGGAGGGTTTGGGCTCCCTCCTGGCCCGATATTGTCGGGGAGTTGGGGAGTCGGCTGGGCAAGAGGGCTTGGGCTCTCTCTTGCTCCGATCGTGGATGCGGGTGCGGGTGGGAGCGCGTGCGAGCGGTCGTTCGGGGTGGGGGTGCGAGCGGTCCTGCTGGGGGGGGTGAATCAGGCGTCGGGCAGGGTGGGAACTATGTAAAAAAAATTTTGTATACCGCGCTCACGCGTATAACGCGCGAGGGGTATGCGTGGTAGGTAAAAACGCGTATAACGCGCGCGTTATATGCGTGAAGATACGGTACTTGTCAGAAGGACCGGATTTATTTACCTTCAGTCTCTTCTCTGCTGGTGTTCTTGTGATGGCTACAAGAGTGAAGAGCCATGGCTAATAAAACTGCCATGTTCTGTGTCACCTTTTGAAAACAAAACCACACCGAGATATCGGGGACGTGTGCTAAGGGGTTAAAGGTTGGAGCCAGCAGTGCTGCAGATAAAGTCACTGATATCTTCTTGAAAAAGCTAGGTTAAGAGAATGATCTAGCTGTACGTGATGCATTTTCACCAGCCTAATTTTGTGATCACAGCAAGGTATACATTCATAAAATCTTCACATAGGCCTATCAGTGGCCGACAGGCATTAAGGGAGGCGTTTATTAAGATGCGGTAAAAGTCAGGTTTTTGCCACACTTTAATTTCACATGGGAGTGACTGACCTGTGGTATCTCAGTATCGCAGGCTCACGATACATGAAAAATGCTGCTTATGACCAATCTTGCAAGCAGCAGTATTTACACTGCCTAGCATTGGACCACTAGGTCAGAGCCTAATAACTTCTGGGCTGCTTTTTAAAGGAGGCCACCAATCTGTGAATGCTCCCTCCCCATATATTCACCTCACCTTGAAGACGCTTCCTCTGCCCTGAAGAGCTCATCATTCACAATAGCACTACGTTGTACAGGATTTTCCCAATGAATATGCATAAGATCTATTTGCATGCACTGCTTTCAATGCATATTAATTGGGGGAAATCCTGAAAACCCGACTGGATTCCGGCCCTCGAGGACCGGAGTGGCCCACCCCTGACCTAGTACCTACTCCTACTTCCTGGACCTACCTTTAGTAACAACTGGTATCTTATTGGGGTCAAGGCAAGAATGATCCCCAGTTGCTTCTGCCCCTTGGTGGATCTAGGCTCAAAATGGCACATGCAACCTTCAGCAATAGTCTCGCAGGTGGACCCCATAAAACAGGAGTGTCAAAGTCCCTCCTCGAGGGCCGCAATCCAGTGGGGTTTTCAGGATTTCCCCAATGAATATTTATGCATGAGATCTATTAGCATACCATGAAAGCAGTGCATACAAATAGATCTCATGCATATTCATTGGGGAAATCCTGAAAACCCCACTGGATTGTGGCCCTCGAGGAGGGACTTTGACCCTCCTGCCATATAAGTTTGAGAGTATGTGGAGTGTTTTGGAAGGATAATGATGGGGAAGGAGAGAAGGGTAGCTCCTTATTTAGAGCTCTGTCCCCTTTAAAATGTACATACAAATTATAGAATAAGGTCAATTATGTGCATAATTAAATAATTAGAGGTTAATAATAATAGAAGCTAAATGACATGAATTGTCACAATTTATTCCATTTTCTATGCTGTTCTCCCAAGGGAACTCAGAATGGTTTACATGAATTTATTCAGATACTAGAGCATTTTTCCCTGTCTGTCCTGGTGGGCTCACAATCTATCTAGAGTGCCTGGGGCAATGGGGGGATTGGGTAACTTGCCCAGGGTCACAAGGAACAGCGTGGGTGCTGAGGCTGTAGCTTTAACCAATGTGCCACACTCCCCCCACCCCCCAATTAGCAGTTAAGCGAAGAGATTTAATTCCAGATATAACATCAGCACTCGAAAGCATAAAAAGTTTCTGCACTATGCACCTTCCTAAAGTCAAATCAATAATAGAGCAAAAACGCAGATTTTTCAACGATATAATTTGAGTCAAAACAACTTTCAGTGACTTTAACTAAATGGCAAAAAAAACTGTTAAGATTCTTGGGTTCCTAGAAACTTTCTTCAATAGTGGATGAAGTTAGCTTTTTTAGTCCCAAAACAGTCCCAGCTTAAACATTAATGAACACGACTGCCTTAGAGACAAGTTAGTACATAGTGGAGAAAGACCTCAGTTAAATTTGCTCCATCTACCAACATGACAGGCTGTAGTCTTCCATCAGAAATTTGTTTTAATGATTTCTAATCCATTCCAACTAGTCACTGACACTGGCAATCCAACAAAAACCTGACAGGGATTTCCTGTTTTAATTTCGCAAAGTTGCTTTAAAGCAGCGGTCTCAAACACGCGGCCCGCAGGCCACATGTGGCTCTCCAAGTTTTATTTGTGGCCCGCGGTCTGGACTGGATAATTCCTTCCTTTTGGAGCAGCAGCGGGTCTGGCCGGTTCGTTCCGTTCAAAGCCGCGGGTTGGCGGCTCCTTGTGCTATTCGCTCCTGCATCAGAAGCCTCTCTGACATCACAACATCAGAGAGGCTTCAGAAGCAGGCGCGGATCTCGCAAGGAGCCGCCACCCGCGGCTTTGAATGAAATGAGCCGGCCAGACACGCTGCAGCTCCAGTGGCGTACCAAGGGGGGGGGGGGGCGGTCCGCACAACTGGTCACCCTCCACTGTTCTTCATAGAGTGCGGCTCGCAGCTCGTCTAGAGCAGGGGTGCCCAACTGCTTCCCTTCCCTTCTCACTGCCAGCACCATGCGCTTTGATCTCGCCGCCCGACCTCAATTCTGACGTCGAGAGGACGTTCTGGCTAGTCAATCGCTGCCTGGCTGCCCGGAACGTCCTTTCCAACGTTAGAATTGACGTCGGGCAGCGAGAGTTGGTCGGCCCCGTGGAGATCTCGGCCTGTTCCCGATGGCGCCAGCAGCAGCAGCCTATTCCCCGGCGGCGGTGGCATGGGGGAGGGCAGGAAGGAAGAAAGAAAGAAGGGGGGGGGCAGGGAGCCAGAAGGAAAAAAGAAAGAAGGGGGGGGGGACAAGGAGCCAGAAACAAAGCAAAATATGGGACAAGGAATCAGAGAAAGACAGACATAGAAAAAGAAAGAAAAAGATGGGGGAGGGAATGAGGTCTGGAGGAGAGGAAGCATACAGGAGGCTGAAAGAAGAGAAGAAATATTGGATGCACAGTCAGAAGAATAAAGTGCAACCAGAGACTGATGAAATTACCAAACAAAGGTAGGAAAATGATTTTATTTTCAATTTAGTAATAGAAATGTGCCAGTTTTGAGAAAGAAAAGATATTAAACTTTAAATGTGAATGCTGCAGAAAAAATAAAGTATTTGGAGGGCCGCAGAAAAAATAGTTAATGTCTTATTAAAGAAATGACAATTTTGCATAAGGTAAAATTGTTAAAGGAAAGTTTTATAAACTATAAAGAGTTTAACCTCATGCAAAATTGTCATTTCTTTAATAAGACATTAACTATTTTTTTCTGCGGCCCTCCAAGTACCTACATATCCAAAATGTGGCCCCGCAAAGGGTTTGAGTTTGAGACCACTGCTTTAAAGGATCTATTCCACAACCAGTTGGATTACAAATCTTTAAAACAATTTTCTAATGGAAGATTGAAGCAGCATGTCATGTTGGTAAGTGGAAGTTGACCCAACAGATAAGTTGTTTTCATCTGGCATTGTAGCTGAACTATTCTTTCATTAGAGGTGGTTGCATGCCATTCCTTGATGGACTTTTGAAGTGCCCTTGGTTCCATATTGGAGTGTTGTTTATGACTAATTGGGTTCATAAGGTATCAACAAATGGCTGTTGATCCTCTGTATATTGATAATGTGATTTTCAGAAAAACACTTAAATTGATAGAAATAGATGAAGGATAAGCCAGGAGACAGGAATGGAGGAAGGAACAAGTCAGGGAGACAAGAATGGGGGGGGGGGCACCATGGAAGGCAAGTCTCATGTGGTGCAATTATATCTTGCTACTGCCCTGACTGCAACAGCTAGCAACCATCTAGAATAGGAGCTATGGCAGGGGTGGGGTCATGTGTCTCTTTTTTTGTCTTTACAAATATAGTAATCCTACCACAAGGAGATATATTAAATGAAGAGGATTTGAGACTTTTCTTTTTAAGTCCAGAGCCTCTGTCATAGAACGTAGTTAGACTAAAGTCTGAACTATGAATTGGCGTGAAAGATAAAGGCATTCTATGAGTGTATTTTTGAGGAATCAACAGAGAGGACCTTAAAAGGGGAAGAATCCTACCTGGAGTCCCAGAGGAGGAGAAAGAGCAAGGAGATAACAGAGGTGTCTGCTTTAGAGTCAAAGGATCTGAGCTAAAGACTTTCTTTGGGACTTCATTTCATGAGTGAACTCTCTTAATTTTTGCTCCACCCTACATTTTCACCCTTTTTTGTTGTTGTTGTTGTTGGAAGGGAGAGGGTTCACAAATAAAGGTGTTTACGGGTTTTTTTTCTCCAGTGTGAATCTGTAGGTTTTCTAATGTTTTATTATTCATGTTGCTACTTCATATAGGGGGAGCATGTGGTGCAGTGGTCAAAGCTACAGCCTCAGCACCCTGAGGCTGAGAGCTCAAACCCACACAGCTCCCCTTGACCCCAGGCAAGTCACTCAAACCCCCACTGTCACAGGTACATTAGATAGATTATGAGCTCCCCAGGATAGACAGGGAGAAATGCTTAAGTACCTGAATAAAGAGAGAACAGTATAGAAAATTGAATAAATTTCAGCAAAAGCCTTGAATGATTTTATCATCAAGACCTCTTATTTGTAGTGTTTTATGTCAGTGGTTCTCAATCCTGTCCTAGGGGACCCCCAGCCAGTCGGGTTTTCAAGATATCCTTAATGAATATGCATGAGAGAGATTTGCATATAATGGAAGTGACTTGTATGCAAATTTCTCTCATGCATATTCATTGGGGATATCTTGAAAACCTGACTGGCTTGGGGTCCCCTAGGACAGGGTTGAGAACCACTGTTGTATGTTATTTGGCCCCGGTTCTATATAGGTCAGTGTTTCCCAACCCTGTCCTGGTGGACCACCATCCAGTCGGGTTTTTGGGACAATTGTAATGAAAATGCATGAGAGAGATTTGCATATAATGGAGGTGAAAGGCATGCAAATCTGCTCCATTCATATTCATTAGGGCTATCTTGAAAACCTGACTGGCTGGTGGTCCTCCAGGACAGAGTTGGTAATTACTGATATAGTTCACCTAAAAAAATTTGCACCCACTAATGTGGTGCTAAGCGCGATTCTATAAAAATTAGGCGCACTGTACAGAATCATGGTCCTCGAGAGCCGGAGCCAGGTCAGGTTTTCAGGATATCCCCAATGAATTTGTATGAGATGGATTTGCATGCACTGCCTCCATGAGATGCAAATCTATCTACTATATATCTATCTATATACTTAGGGCTCCTTTTATGAAGGTACCATAGCGGTTTAACGCACGTAATACCACGCGCTAAACCGCTGGCTGCGCTAGCCGCTACCGCCTCCTCTTGAGCAGGTGGTAATTTTTAGGTTAGTGCAGGGGTTAGCGCATGATGAAAAGTCACGCACGCTGAAGCCACTAACGTGGCTTCGTAAAAGGAGCCCTTAGGCCTCCTTTTACTAAGCTGTGATAGCGTTTTTAGCACACGCTAAACCCGAGCCTTGCAGCTAGAACTAACGCCAGTTCAATGCTGGCGTTAAGGTCTAGCATGCGGCAATTCAGCGGACGCTATTCCACACGTTAAAGCTCTAACGCACCTTTGTAAAAGGAGCCCTTAGTTATAGAATAGAACCTTTGAGGGGCCGCTGAAAAGTTCTCAGCCCAACCAAGAAGAAAATGTGGAGCCATAAAACTTACAAGTTATGCCACACAGTTCTTGACACTTTTCTTTTCAGTGATATGAAATGAAAAGTGTCAAGAAAAGTGTGGAAGAACTTGTAAGTTTCATTGCTCCTCTTCATTCTCTTGGTTGGGTTGAGAACTTTTCAGCGGCCCCTCATATGTGTTTTCATGCAGATCTGGAAAAGGGGTATATTGATGGGAAAGAAACGAGTGGGTCAGGGTTGTTCCCTTCAAAATGTGCACAGTGTTACAGAATTTAGGGGATCCGTACAAGGATTTACACCTGGCTTCAGTTGGTATAAATGCTCGTGCCCAAAGTTGGGTGTGAATTCTGACATCACATGCTGTTCTATAAAGGGCGCCATCACAGACGACCTTTTATAGTATAATGTTCAGCACTCTTTTTTTTTTTTTTCAGTGCTCAGTGCTGAGTTTTGAGCACCATTTACTGAATCTTGCCCATTATTTCAATTCAAACAGATTAGTCAAATAAAATAAGGTCCAAACTAACCCCCATTTTTTTATCAAGCTGCATTGATAAAAGCCGACCTAAATAATTTATTAAAAAGACATAAAAACTGATGGGCTATGTTTCGACACATGCAGACGACACCAAACTATTTAGTGGAGCTTGGACTAAAGAGGACTGCGAAGAATTGCAAAGGGACTTGAACAAACTAGGAGAATGGGCGACGAGATGGCGGATGAAGTTCAATGTTGAGAAATGTAAAGTATTACATGTGGGAAGCAGAAACCCGAGGTACAACTATACGATGGGAGGGATGTTATTGAACGAGAGTACCCAAGAAAGGGACTTGGGGGTAATGGTGGACATGACAATGAAGCCAACGGCAGAGTGCGCGGCGGCCTCTAAGAGAGCGAATAGAATGCTAGGTATAATCAAGAAGGGTATTACAACCAGAACGAAAGAAGTTATCCTGCCGTCGTATCGGGCGATGGTGCGCCCGCATCTGGAGTACTGCATCCAATATTGGTCGCCGTACCTTAAGAAAGACATGGCGTTATTAGAGAGGGTTCAGAGGAGAGCGACCCGTCTGATAAAAAGGATGGAAAATCTTTCATACGCTGAGAGATTGGAGAAACTGGGACTCTTTTCCCTGGAGAAGAGGAGACTTAGAGGGGATATGATAGAGACTTACAAGATCATGAAGGGCATAGAGAGAGTAGAGAGGGACAGATTCTTCAAACTTTCAAAAAATAAAAGAACAAGAGGGCATTCGGAGAAGTTGAAAGGGGACAGATTCAAAACAAATGCTAGAAAGTTCTTCTTTACCCAACTTGTGGTAGACACCTGGAATGCGCTTCCAGAGGACGTAATAGGGCAGAGTACGGTACTGGGGTTCAAGAAAGGATTGGACATTTTCCTGCTGGAAAAGGGGATAGAAGGGTATAGATAGAAGATTACTGTTCAGGTCCTGGACCTATTGGGCCGCCGCGTGAGCGGACTGCTGGGCGCGATGGACCTCGGGTCTGACCCAGCGGAGGCAATGCTTATGTTCTTATGTTTCTTCAGGGGTTATATACAGAGATGGTGCTGTCTACAAAACATATCACATTCAAATAATGAGAGACATGCATATTCACTCAAACATTTATCTGCCGAACTAACTGGTTACAGCTCTAAATATTGACTGTTGCCCAATTAACTCCTGGTGACTGCACATACCAGGATATGGTCCAACACTGAACATTCAGCTTGGTTTAATTCAGCCTGTAGGTTCAATACTTATTTATTTAAATATTTATGTACCACTTATAGTCTCACGTGATTTACATTCAGGTACTCAAGCATTTTTCCCTATCTGTCCCAAATAATGTACCTGGGGTAAAGGGGGATTAAGTGGCTTGCCCAGGGTCACAAGGAGCAGCGTAGGATTTGAATCCACAGCCTCAGGGTGCTGAGGCTGTAGCTCTAACCACTGCCCCACACACTCCCCGTGCCTGCATTGTTTTTAAAGCTAACGGAAGAAAGTAATTTTCCCACTTAACACACAATTAAGTTGTGCAATTTGTTGCTGGAAGATATAAGTGAACGTAGCTGGGTTTTTAAAAGGGCTTAGACAAATTCCTGTAAGAAAGTTCTATAAACTATTATTAGCCAGGTAGACTTGGGAAAGCCACTTCTCATCCCTAGGTATAATTAGCAAAGGGCTTCTTTTACAAAGCTGCGCAGCAAACACTCCATCGTCCATTAATTTCCTATTGATGTCGGAGCAATTACCTCAGTAGCAGCCGCTAGCACAGCTTCGTAAAAAAGGAGGGAAAGATTGGATCTTCTCTTAGGATCCTGACAGGTAGTTGTGAATTGAATTGGCCACAGATGGAGATAAAGAGCTTGATATACTTTTGATCTGACTGAGTATGGCTTATATTCTTATGATTCTGCGTGCTAAGTTCTATTTCACGCCTCCTATCTATCATAGATGATGTTGTAAATACATTTGAAGAGAAGTCATGAGGGCATGTTGTTAAAAGTGCATAAAACTACCTTTGGCATTTTTTTTCTCTAGTCTGTAAAGTGACTGTTTATAGCCATGGACTTTGATACTATTCAGCCAATGGAACAAAAGCATATTCCATCAGACTGGAATGAAGCTTAGATCTTTTTGATGACCGGACTTTATTTATTATTTTTACTTGTTTTGTTTTGTTTTTTAGTTTGTTTTTATTGCTTTTGGAATTTATCTAACCTCTTATCTTCCTGTTTTATTTTCTTTATTCTTATTTTTAGTTTTGCTGATATAATATTTTCCATTTTTCTCTATTTCGCCAGGCACTTTAGCTTAGAATGTGAGCCCATTTGGGACTGCAAGGGAAGTTTTCTCAATGTGCCATAAAACAATGCAATTTACATGAATTGCAATCTGCTTAGGTCTAAGCAGAATAGAAATGTTAAAATAAATAAATAAATAAATATTCAAATTCAATTAAAATAAAAAGTGTTTCCAGGACTGTATTTCAGCTGCAGCACCGATCTTCTCAAATGTCTGTTACTTTATCTACTCTGTGGAGACAGACATGTTCTGCAGTGGCAGGTGAATTAATGAGTCAAATCCATCTTCAAGCTACCCACTTTAAAGTTCAGGTTCAAATCTGTTTCCAATAGAAATAACTGGGGACCCCTGCTGAGATCCAAAATCTGCTTCATCTTAGTAAAAACAGCAAATCACTGTGGAGATATTTTGCTCATCCTTATGCAAATGCATTTCTCAATCCATTTAAATCCATAGTGAGTAAGGCTGTAATTTAATTATAGACTCTCTTTACAGTGAGTTGAGGGCTGATACATAGGGTGCACAAAAAAACAATGGAAGAAACTGAAAATAAAATTATTCTTGTGGATAGGGGGAGGGGGAGAGAAGGGTGAGAGGAAGGGGCAGATGTCCCAAAGCCCTAGTTGTATAATGTTACTTAGAACAAATGCATCATACTTCATAAGAGAAACTCCAAAGTCATTTTGGAGATATTTTTCTAAAACATACATCTTTATTTTAGGAATTATATCCAATAAGATATTTACAAAATAGCAAACAGTGAAAGATAAAAATCAGAATCAATTTGATGCAATCCCTAGAAATATTTTCACTTTTGTGGTTCCAAGCAGGCCTTTTTCCCAGATATTCTCATCTGATCTCTCTTCTGAGGTCCTAGAGTAGAACCCCTCCCCCCCTACACACACACATACTCTTTTTCTTAGTTCTGTCTTTATGAGTCCTAGCCTGCTTACCCAAGACTCAGCCACTTTCACAGATACCCTTTCCAAAAATCAGAATATTTCCTCCTTGGACCTTCAATTTAAAAAATTTCAAACTTCTCCTAAAAAATATTTTGTTTTGGAAAATACATGATAGGGAAAATTACTTCTGGAGACTACCTTCAAAATGATATATAGTAAATAGGATAGAGTCAGTCTAGTGAAAGGCTACTAAAATGGCCACAGGTCTTCATCATAAAGTAAACGAGGACAAACAAACATCTCACTATATATACTTTGGAGGAAAGATGTGAGAAATGTTTAAACACATACGTCAAAAATAGTAGGTGGTGAGGAAAACGCTCTGAAAGGATGCAGGGTTGAGAGGTTAAACTCCATGACAATGTAACACTAGAACCAAGACTTCTCAGAGTAAATATCCAAAGGAGAAGTTAGATGAAATTCAGATGCAATAAAGTAAATGCATTTATACATACACTCAGATATGTGTAATCTGACCAAGAGCCGTGTCTCCTATAGCCGAACCCACCGTCCCATCACTGTGTATGACTATAATGCTAATAATATTAGGGTGCTTCTTAAATAATAAGAGTATTTTTCAGTGGCAATAAAAGGAAAAACAATTCCTACTTAACTTAAAGAGGTGTTAGTAGGTCCCGACATGGACCATGTTTCGAGGGTCTTTTTCAAGGAACCCAAAAGAGGTGTTGGTAGTTTCAAATGCCAAAGAAATAGTTGCTAGGTGATGATGCCGAAAATTTTTTTTACATAAGTTGAAAGAGTCACTTCTAAGCCTACGTGATATAAATGTGTATGAGGTGAATTTCAGTTGAAATATAGCTATGAAATGAAGAGGCATAGGATGAAAGTAAAAGGGAATAGACTCAGAAAATACATTTTCAATGAAAGGGTGATGAATGCATAGAATGGCCTTCCGGTAGAAGTAGTGAAGAAGAAAAATGCATCTGAATTCAAGAAAGCATAGAGAATGACATGGGGACAGATTTTTTTCCCGTTCTTACAGGAACTCATTTTCCTGTCCCATTCCGGAAAGTTCTTTTCCTGCCCCATTCTGTCCTCATCTGCACAAGCCTCAAACACTTTAAAATCATAAGTGTTTGAGGCTTGTGCAGTTAAGGCAGAGCTTACAAGAATGGGTCAGGGTCGGGGACAGTGACAAAACTCACGGGGACGGGAAAATTGAGCTCCTGCGGGGACGGGGGAAAATTTGTCCTCATGTCATTCTCTGCTTGAGACAAGCACATTGTATCTCTATGAGAGAGGAAGAGATAGTAGATGGCATGGACAGGCATACTAAATAGGCTATATGTAGAGTTACCATATGGCTCCAGAAAAAAGAGGATGGATTGAGTCATCCGGGTTTTACTTTCAACAGAAGTAAAACCCAGATGTCTCAATCTGTCCTACTTATTTCCATTGCATTCAATGGAAGTAAAACCCGGATGTCTTAATGCGTCCTCCTTTTTCTGAAGCCATATGGTAACCCTAGTTATATGGTCTTTATCTGCCTCCATTTTTCTAAGTTTCTATAGATAAAAATATGCAAATTATCTTAAGTAACTTTTTAACACTCCTCCCTGTGAGTTAGGAGTGAACTGGCGTTCAGTCCCTCTTAATCAGACTGGATTTCCTAGGGGTGTTGGTTCCAGTCATCATATGAGGTATATATAAAAAAAAAAAAAAACCTAGCTGGACTCTCCCAGGTACCCATAGTTTTGTTCCCATAAGCCTCTGCTGCATTCAGTCATATGCTCACTTCTCTACATCTTGCCTTTGGTCTGTACATTTTCTCATCTTCTCTTTTGGTTAGTTGTAGCCAGTAAAGGAGAATTGCCATCTCCTTCTATTAGACCAAGATGGTCATCCAGACAAGAAGCTCCCCTTCCTGTTCCTTTGGAGCTCTCATGGGCTTCCTTCAGCACACTGCCAGTGTTAGAATCCCAGACATATTTTCACATCTAACTCCAGGCATTATATAATTTCCTCCAAATTCAGTCAGGAATGCCCATCACCTTTTAATAAACATAAGAAAACATCCTATATTAAATATGCATCATAGTCAATGCAAACAGAAAAATGATTCAAGAAATTTTCCCATGACACACAACTGGAATTACTGTATATGTAACACAATTTGGGGCCTATTTAGTAAAATGTGATAAGGTGATCTCCTCTTGCAGAGTGGCCTGGATACTGAAACTAAACAAGTCATTCCTTAGGCTAAGATGGTCTTTGAACAAAAAAAAAGTTCAATTAATTTCTACTCATCCTTAGTAGAAATGGGATTCAAAGTCAGAGTGACTGTCAGGGTCATAGAGTCAAATACCATGGGCAAGAGGTCCAGCTCAGGACCCATACATAAAGAACCAAAATAAAGTACAGAAATAACAAAAGTCTAGTATAGTTTTGGTTGAAACACAGAAATAAGTGTGTTAATCTCTTAGGCTATCAATATAGGTTCGATATAAAGATTATTCACTATAAATACAATGGAGGCCTGATTCCCTAATAGGCCAACAAGTCAGTCTCAAAAAAGGTTCTTTAAGCAGGCTCTTACACCATATAAAGAAGCCTGGCCTACCTTATAAGCTATAAAACTTCAAACTTCTTGCCAGTCCTTTGTAATCCTAGGGTCCATCCTGGAGACTCCTTCCTCTTCCCTCTGGGCCTCCTTGACTTTTCATAATCTCTGATTCTTTTACTTCTTGATTGTAACCTCACTCTCTTGGCTGGGCTCTCTTTCTCTGATTCCGTAAGGTGTTTAAGAAGGACTGAGAATTTTTTACTGCCTCATATATTCCTTGAACTGGAAGGAGAGTCTGATTATGGAGTTTATTCTGACATCCCAAGTAGGCTTACTAAGGTGAATACATTGAAAAGGGAGGGGGGGTTCTGTGTATATTGATTCCCTAGTAACTCTATGAGTCCGAAGCAGCAAAAAGTGAGCCTATAAAGAAAAGAAGAGAGTGCTTTTAGATCTGGGGAGTTGTCTTTACAAGCTCTTGAAGGTTTGAAGATCCTGAGAGAGGAAAACCATATACTGTATATACCAGGGTCCACACTGCTCCTTGTGACCCTGGGCAAGTCACTTAATCCTCCACTTCCCCAGGTACATTAAATAGATTGTGAGCCCACCAGGATAGATAGGGAAAATGCTTACAGTATCTGTACTAGAGAATGACACGGTGGCGGTTTACCCGCGGCCACCGCATTTTAGCCGCGGGTCACCCGCCGAAAACGGGGAAGAAAACTAGCAGTCGCTGCGGCGACGGGGACAAGGCCATTCACCGCCCGCGGGGTGGTGAATGGTCTTGTCCCCCGCAGTGAGGCATGAAGGATCGCGCGGTCCCCGCAGCTCACACCCGCCCGCCCAATCGATTCCAGTGTCCAGCCAGCTCTCTCCCCTCTCCTCACCCCAGTCCGCAGATCCTCCTCCTCGGCGACCCGCATGCTACCAGAGAGCCGCGCACACCCGCCGCTGCTCAGCCTCGATCTTCTGCTCTGACGCAACCGGAAACAGGAAGTTGCAGCAGAGCAGAAGATCAAACACTGAGCAGCCGCGCGTGTGCGGCTCCCTGGGAAAGCGTGCAGGTTGCCGAAAAAGAAAACCCACAAACCAAGGTGAGGAGAAGGGAGAGAGCCGGCCAAACACCAGGATCGACCGGGCAGGCAGGTAGTGGCCGCGGGGACCGTGCGATCGCTAGTGTTCCCGGCTCAAATTGGAAGGAGGGAGTGAAAGGAAAAAGGCTTATATGGATGCAGCGGGGACGGTGACGGGGCGGTGAATGGGATGGCAGTGGCGGTGACGGGGCGGTGAAAGGGATGGCGGTGACGGTGACGGGGCGGTGAAGGGATCGGTGGTGACGGGGCGGTGCAGAGGATGGTGGGCCGGTGACGGGGCGGTGACGGGGACAGATTTTTTCCCCGTGTCATTCTCTAATCTGTACGTAAACCACTTTGAATGTGGTTGTAAAACGACAAAAAAAGTGGTATACAGGTCCCTTTCCTTTTTATTGTGAAAAGCTTTTGTTTTGGTCTCCTCTTCCCCTTTGTTACTGTTAAACGTATTAAGATAATTCTTTGTTATTTTTCCCACCGCCCTAATGCTTTTGCTGGGGGTAACATCCCAAGCTTGTTTCTTCTACCTGCCACTCCTTTCCTCTAGTTTAAATGCCTGTCCACGTATTGATTAAATTTTTCACATAGGATCCTTTTTCCCGCCACAGAAGGATGTAGTCCATCATTGAGGTACAGACTCATGTTGCTCCATCTGTTGCCCCAGCCACCTCTGCTAATCAAAAAAAAACCAAGCTTGAAGCCAAGTGTTAAAGCTGGATGTGTAATGCAGCCTCATTTCTCCCTTATAAGAACATAAGTATTGCCCCTGTCGGGTCAGACCAGAGGTCCATCGTGCCCGGCAGTCCGCTCACGCAGTGGCCTCTCAGGTCCATGACCTGATAGTGCTCATACCCATGAACAGGTAGAAAATTTGAAAATGCTATAGTGCTGGCTATGGGTTTAAGTCTGTCTCCCAAAATTTGGAAATCTCTTTGTACCGCAGAACTGCTATTTCCAGCCAGGTCACATGTTCCCAGGAGAATAACTGTCAGTTGTAACGGACCCAGGATCATTTCTTTAAGGACATTGGGCACTACTTCCTGACACCATTGAATAAAACACCTTTTCTTCCATATGGTCTGCTTCATGTCTTGTTTATTGTAGTATTTATATACCACATATATCCTAAGTGGATTTTATTCAGGTACTCAAGCATTTTTCCCTATCTGTCCCAGCAGGCTAATGTACCTGGGGCAATGGGAGGTTAAGTGTCTTGCCCAGGGTTGCAAGGGGATTTGAACCCACAACCTCAGGGTGCTGAGGCTATAGTTCTAACCACACCGTTGACTGCATATATAGCCAGGTGTGTCTGAAATACTGCAGCTAATCTTCCCATTCATATGACTACAAATTGGTGTGCTGACCACCTGTAGCACTATTAATCTGAAATGAGATATGAACTACCATAGCCAAATCATGTGATTTTCCTCTTTGTGTCTTTTTTTTAAAAAAATCTACAAAAATGATTGCCTTCTCTTAGCATTAACAACAACCAGGTGTCAGAAGTCTGTGCATCAGGTTTCTGACTAAATCTGTTAGGAAGTGATGACAGAGCATTTCCCCAAACAGCTAATTGTACAAAGACCTGCTGGTTGTTATTATTTTTTCTTTCATGCATAGTTTCCCTCTACTGGCTCTAATGAGAAACCCAGCTGGATAAGCCACGTGTTACAGACAAACACCTCAACTGAGATCAGTCCAACTTTGCAGAAACACCAAAGTGCTCTAAGTTCAAAGGGCCTGATTCAAAAAATGGCACTGTAAGTTAGGCAGAGGTAGGCAACCTATTGCCACACAACTTAATTGGCTTAATTGGGTTTTTTAAGTTAAATATTCTTTATTAGAATTTTTACAAAATTGTATTGACCAATTCGAGCAATATATAACAAGAGTGGGTATACAGGGTCAGTAGACAAAAAGGTAACAAAACATTAATAACCTATAAAATATTTACTCAAATCAGCCGTAAGTGTGTGTCGACAGCCAAAATACAGAGATTGTGCCAAGAAATTGTTATGATATATTATAGCTCACTAAAAAATATTAGTCACTGTTATTATTACTGAAAAATCAGTCAATGGAGCCCACATTTTTTCAATCGAACTAAGAGAATTTTTCCGCTCAGCAGCTATTCTTAAATATTTTGCAGTTAAGTTTACTTTATTCCAACATTCATTATAATTAATATTGGGAAAGTCCTTCCAATTCGCTAGTACTATTCGAATGCTATTAGTATTAACAGGTGTACCAGTTTAGATACGTCTAGAGATAAGGACAATTGTTGGTTATATTCGTTACTAGTATAGAATATGAGAACGGCACTGATATGTCTAATATTGAAGTTATAGATGACCATATTCGATCCCAGTATTCCTTTAACAGTGGACATTCGAAGATCATATGCTTAAGGGATCCAGTTGTTAACTTGTAAGACCAGCACAGATCGTCATCTTTAATGTGTTTCAATTTAGATAATTTTAGCGGAGTCCAATTTTATGCAAAAGAAAATAGGAGGTTTGTGTCAAATAGCTCAGTGGGAATGTTATTGGCTTAATTGTTTTTAATCTGTGCGGTAATTGACCGTGTCATTTAAAAATAATTAAAAAGTAATTATAAAAAAAATACAGATGCCTGCCAGCGCATCCAAAAACAGTGTCATGATTACATCTATGGAGGTGCCTTAAGGCGCCTAAGGTCAAAGTATGTGTGGTTAATGCTGGAAATGACCTTAGGCATCTCTGTAGAAATGATTCACGTCAAACATGGGCGCTGGAAATTAAGGTCTTCAAAACCCTGGCATACATTTCTGGCGCCTGTGTTTGACACTAGCCATGATTCTACAAATGGCACATTGGGCCTGTTTTACAAAATCGCACTAGTGGCTGCTGCGCGGCAACAACCCCGAAGCCCTTTAAATCTCTATGGGCTTCGGGGACGTTACTGCGCGGCTTTGTAAAACAGGCCCGTTGTATGACTGACACATGACCAGTGCTATTTTGGGAGGAGCCAGACAATAATGGTGCTGTTTGTAGAATCCAGCCCAAACAGTTTATACACTAGTCAGAAAGGCTAATGAATAAAGTCAACTTTTTGTTAATAAACTCAGAGCATTGTCTTGGCATATTCCAAACAACAGAAGCTTAAGATGGAAATCAATTCTCTCAAAGGTAAAATGAAGGAGCTGGATTCCTTATAAGTTATGATAGCTCTTTTTTGAGGTAACATGGAGACTATGTATTTCTTATTTATCTTGATATTCAATTTTATTACCAGTCTTCCATTAAAAATTGACCAAATGGGGTAATATAATTCATATAATCATAAATATTCAATTTAAACTTGTTTCACATGCACATTGGGAAGAATAACCCAAATCATTGTTACCAGATGCTAGGGTCCACCTTGGGACTTAAGCCCAAGAAAAAGATCTGGGTGTCATTGTAAACAATACAATGAAACCTTTCACCCAATTTGTGGCGGCGGCCAAAAAAGCAAACAAGATGCCAAGAATTATTTAAAAAGGGATGGTTAACAAGACAAAGAATGTTATAATATCTCTGTATTGCTCCATGGTGCAACCTCACCTGGAGTATTGCGTTCAATTCTGGTCGCCTTTTCTCAAGAAAGATATAGTGGAACTAGAAAAGGTTCAAAGAAGGGCGACCATAATGATAAAAGGGATGGAACTCCATTCGTATAAGGAAAGACTAAAAAGGTTAGGGCTCTTCAGCTTGGAAAAGAAAAGGCTGAGGGGAAATATGATTGAAGTCTACAAAATCCCGAATGGTGTAGAACGGGTACAAGTGGATCGATTTTTTTTTACTCCATCAAAAATTACAAAGTTATGGTTTTTCACTCTCTGCATATGGAGAGGGATGGGTGGGTTTGGGGTTAGTCGTTATAAAACATCTCATGAATATCCTTTGCATTGTTTTAATATAGTTTGTATCAGAAGGTATATCCATTCCTGTTGTATGTATGTTTATTATAAAAAATTTCAATAAAGATTTTGGAACTTAAAAAAAAGATTACAAAGACTAGGGGACACTCAATGAAGTTACAGGGAAATACATATAAAACCAATAGGAGCAAATATTTTTTCACTCAGAAAATAGTTAAGCTCTGGAACGCGTTGCCAGAGATTATGGTAAGAGTAGTTAACGTAAATGGTTTTAAGAAAGGTTTGGACAATATCCTGGAGGAAAAGTCCATAGTCTATTATTAAGACAGGCATGGGGGAAGCCACTGCTTGCTCTGGATTAGTTTCAATACAAAATGCAAATAATACAAAAAAGTGATTATTTCGCTCTGAGCAAAAACCAGAAGAAATATTGCTAGGTGAACACACTAACTACTAATATTGATAGATATGTAAGATCCTCAGTAATCACCACTCATATGCAGGAACTTTCCGCTTCAAGAGTTGGCACATTTATATTTTAATGTACTCAACCACTATGTTAGGCACAAAAGTCCTCATATGAAAAACAAATCCAACCAACGCATAGGAGGACTAAAACAGGCCATGTAATGAATAACTAAGAACTATAAGCCAGCTCTTTATAAGATAAGTGCAAAAAGTTTTTTGATATCCATTTTAAAGTTATTTATTGTGGTTTTTGCACAGAAATTACCGACTCAATGAAAGACACCATTTACCTGTGAATATGGTTCCGAACACTGTAGTGTGAGGACAGCACAGGTTTCTGAGAGCGGTATTATAACCAGCAAGGATTGATCTCTGTTTTAGTCCTCCTATGCGTTGGTTACATTTATATTTTACCCAAAAGGGTAATTAGGTGTGAAAACATCCTAGGACCTTGTATGTGTTTCATAAACCCAAAGCAATATGCAAAAATTAACACATAAAATTCTTTCTTAAAGTGTGCTCTGTGAAGGAAATCTTCCAAAAAATCTTCAAAAAGAGTCCAATCTCCTAATGGTAACCTTATCTAAATAATCGCTTTAACGATACCAGAATAAGAGAGAAGATGTATTACTTATCTACAAAATAACAGCAACAATGATTCACATCTCCATAACGTGTGAGTAAATCCACTGCCCTACAGAGCTCCGTTTCGGAGGACACAGCCTCCTTCCTCAAGAGCAATCACACTGTTCAGGGCAAAATAAGGCAGTCATGAAGAAAGGATCTCTGGTTTGTAAATGGCGCTTTGGCGTGGAGATGCTCTCAGCAAACGCTGCAGATCAAGGAAAAACGTGATGATGTTAGAACCAATGTAATGACGTCAGAACTAATTTAATTAAAAGGAAAATGCATTGAAAATAATAATTAAACTAAACTAAACTAAACCTTAGGTTTGTATACCGCGCCATCTCCATGGTCATAGAGCCCGGCATGGTTTACAGGGATTGTAAAGAGAAAGGAACTCCAAGGAAAGGGTTAGATGAAGATCGGAGGAAAGAGGAATGTTAAAGAGCTAGGATGTCAGATGAGGAGAGAGTGATTAAATTTTTGAGAAAAGCCAGGTTTTGAAAATATAAAGACAAATACACTAAATAATGCATGTGTTTTAAGATGAATTAAATAATAGAATGCCATTCAATGGAATCATTTAATCCCTGTGGTTCATAGACAGTCAGCTGTTCCATTTTATCGCCATTAAAATTGCCAGACGATTTTAATAGTTATAAAATGGAACATCTAACTGTTCCTGATCAGTTTTGGATCGTTGAGTTAAAAGCAGTACAACCACAGGGATGAAATGATTCCATTGAATGACATTCTATTATTTAATGTTATCTAAGGTCTAAAGGGGATCCAAGTAGCTCTTTATATGGAAATCTGAACTTCTAGCAGTAGTATCATGAGACTATCTTTAGGGGTCAGTGGTGTCATTATGAATGCAGAGTCGGCAAGGGCAGGCGAGACCAGGAATTGCTCCTGCCAGAACCCCACCCTACATCCCAAGGAATAAGGAAGGTAGGCCTGGAGAAGACCCTTTGAGTGGGTTTTTGGACAAGCTTCAGGGAGGAAGAACACTTCTGCGGGATGGGGTCATTGATGGGAGGGCTTGACTGGGGGAGAGGGTATTTGAGGAAACTTCTGGGTGGGGTGACATTTCTGGGGAGATCAATAATGGGGAGAGGCCTGGCTGGGAGAGGGGGGTCCTTGACTTAGGAAGGGTTTATAAGGTTGATTTATATTGGGAGGTTATACTTCAGGAGAAGTTATGATGGAAGGGGAGCCTAGGGGACATCTTATGTTAACTGGTTGTCCCTTTTAAGATGGAGGCCAGTAGCATCAGACTATAGCTTTTCAGCCCATTGTTCCTAATTTTTTGATGAGGTTGTTTTCCAGCTTTAGCACAACTAGAGCTAAAAATCACATTCTGGATTTTAGATAGTAATGAGGTGATTTGCATACACTTGCATTCTTGGCATCTTGTTACAATGTATCATATGGTGACCTAAAAAAAACTGTGTTAGTGCACCAGAACTTGAATTATAACCCTTTAACATGCATTAAGGGGCAAATAATGTGGTATAGCTATAACACAGCTTGATATTATTTCCCACCCACCCTCTTAAAGTGCTATTTTCCAAGAAATTCATTTTCTGCACTGAGAATTAAAATTGTATTTTTCCTGTATCACTATGGGTTGCCTGCTTGTGCTGACATTTCATCAGGTTATAAGGTAAGTTTATAAATAGCAAACCTTTCACAGTTTAAAATTAAAACCCTTTATATTTAAGTAAGTAACTAACTCCTAATTCTTTAGAAAGGACCATAATGCCTTATTGTTACTGTACAAAGCAAACCAGTACTGGTTGCTGCCTTTAGCAGGCAGAAAATAGAATTAGATACACCTGCTCACTGTGAGCTGAGAGAATATAGTCACGTGTGGATAAAGACATGGGGAAAATTATGCAGCTCCTTGAAAATAAATATACAATATGTATGCTTTCAATGTCTGTTTTCCTTCACAGGTATGTTTAGGGTAGTCTGGATAATGCCACTGCTCTTTTGAACCTTTTAAAGAAATATGTAGAAATAAAACCAAAGTTTAAATAAATGGGAGAAAATTTTTTTTATAAATCTATTCACCTACTTAATAATATAACAAATAAAGTGAATTAAATTATTTAAAGTATATACTATAATATTAAAAATAATTATAGAGTGCTCAGTGTAATATCTTATTCAAAACCAACAGGTTAATAGAATGAAGATGTATTAACATTGCATCATTGCACTCACCTACCTACCAGCCCTAAACATTTAGTTAAATTTAAGTTGTTCAAGCAAATTTGTAGTGTGAAGATATATAGATGAATACTTAGCTGAATATGATTGATGAAAAACATGAAAATCTCCACTGTCAAATATGTCGTCTCAAGATAATCAAAAGTGTCCTTGAGATCTGCTTGTCGGTACTGGGAGTCGTGCAACTTCTTATGTAGTTGGTTTAGAATTGGTAACATAAAATGAGTGAGTCCCCAAATCCACCGTTAAAAGCTTATCAAATCCAACATGTAGCTAGAACTCCTTAACGTGAAAACAATCCAACATTTCCTCAACACCGATCGTGTTTCACTTTAATTTGCGTCATCAGGAGGAAATAACTAAAAATAAACAAAACAAAAAATATAACAGTTCTCAAAAATCAAAAATATTCAAAAAATGTAACTTCTAAACTAGAAAGTAAATTACCTTCGGACCTCACAATGGAGAGATCACGCCGACAGAAGATTTCAACAGGAAAATCGAATCAACGTATGACGTATGACGTCTAAACGTATCAACGTATATAAAGACTGTCAAAGAATCACATGATAAGTGATGTCTTGATGATATATTGTTATATATAATTGGAAAATAATACATGACAATTATCTAGTGGTCCATTCTATTTCTTTGTTAAGACCATTAGGAATTACTGTATTCCAAGTATAGATTAAACGTTGTTCGTGATAAAGAAGAGTATGAGAGATATCACCCTGTCTATTAAATTCAAAATGCCTAATTACACAGAATTTGAGGTCATTAAGAGAATGGTCAGCTGAATGCCAATGATCAGTTAAAGGAGCTTCTGATTTGTTGGTACGAATACTGCTCAGATGTTCCGCTATTCTCAATTTAATAGCTCTTTTGGTTTGACCTATGTACATCTTATTACAAGGACAGAAAATCAAGTTTAGTGCCAATATAGATAAATCGAACATCAATTTTTTGGACATTCAGATTTCTTTGTCAGCAGGTCATTTTCAGTCAACTATATATAGGAAAAACACCGATAGGTGGGTTACTCAATTATGTGCATATTTCCCCTCTGCTTATGGAGCTTCATTGGCTTCCAGTAGAATGGAGAAATCAATTTAAGATCTTAAGTTTAGTGTATAAAGCTTTGCATCTTTCTTTACCAAAGGTGAGTTCATTTAGAGCCATTTATGCCTTCCCATCCTTTGCGTTCTCAATCTAAGAATTTGTTCGTTGTTCCCTTTCTTCGATTCATAACTAATGCAACTATTTTGTTCCCGTGCTTTTAGTGTTGTAGGCCCCCAACTGTGGAACTCTCTTCCTGAATCAGTCCGCTGTATACCCATATTTGTAAATTTTCGAAAAAGCTTGAAAGCCTATTTTTTTTTTGTAAGGCCTTTCATCACTTTTGATAGACAGTTTAATAAGATTGTTTAATGTGTTTAGGGTTGAAGAAATAATATGTAGAACTATTTGTATGGTATGATTTATGTATATTATATTTGTAACCCGCATGGAACTTTGGACATGCGGGATATAAATGTTTTAAATAAAATAAGTATAGATAGATAGGAATACAGTATAATCTCGTTATAACAGACTTGCTGGTTCGCTGGTCACAGTTGAGCGCCTTTATAGACATGCAGAAAATTATCGCATATAGCGTACTCACATATAACGGACTTTCGGATATAATGGACAACTAATTTGATCCCCAGAGCTGCTTTTAGCTGTAGTTTTAATCGGCTATAACGGACATGAAGGCTCTGCCTACAAGGTACGTGGTGTACCGGTGATATAGTATCAAAATGCAGCCCAGAAGAAAATGACAGATTATTTTTCTTTCCAGTACAGTATGACATAATGCTTTAGAACATTTTTTAGTGTTCTAGTTTTGCAATCATTGATGTTGCTGATATGCTTGTGCAGTGACTGTTGTTCATTGATTGTACGTTGTTTCAAGCTGACCTAAATAAAGTTTTTAAAAAATGCAACTCTGGATATAACGGACTCTGTATATAACGGACCATTTTTCTAAGTCCCTTGAAGTCCATTATAACAAGATTATATTGTATTCTTCTTTTCCTTATATATCTGCACTATTCTGTCATGTCTGCTGGAAAGGCTTTCACAAAATGATAGCTCTGAAGGTATGATGGTTTTAGCATTATAAGTGATAAGAATAACAATGAAAAGTCTCCTCATAGAAGAGCCAAAATTAGGAGTTTTAGCTCTGGAGCAGGCACATGTATTTGTGTGCCCCCCTCCCCCCCCCCGCCCTGCATTTTGCTGACCATCACCAGGTGGGTTAAAGCTAGAAAATCAACATTGGGTCAGGTCCAAGCACTGGCATTGAATTTCCAGATTTCTGGAGCTGGCTAATGCATAACCAGTTAAGTGCAATATTTAGCACTTAAGTGGCTATGGGTTGCCACATAGGACTGACTTTTATGCAAAACTATTTGTATAGTTAACCTGGCCAGTTAAGTGCTGAATATTGACACTTAACCAGCTAAGTGCCGACCCCACTCCCAGAATGCCCCAAAGACAGTTAGTATTCAGTTCAGTGCTAACTGGTTAATTTCAGCAGCACTAAGCAGTTAAGTGCTGTTTAAAATTACCAGTTACTACTACTACTACTACTACTATTAATTATTTCTAGAGCACTACCAGATGTACACAGAGCTGTAGAGAGTGAACAAAGGAGACAGTCCCTGCTTGAATGAGCTTACAATCTAAAAACAATCAAGACAGCCAAATAGGTTGTCAGGGTAGGGGTTACAGAGGGCAGAGGGGAGTAGGGTTATGAGTTGAAAGCCTACTTTAGAACAAGGGAAGGGTAGGGGCGTGGCGGACAGACTCAGATAGTTTATTCCAGGCATACGGGGCAGCGAAATGAAAGGAGCAAAGTCTGGAATTGGCAGTGGAGAAGGGTACAAATAAAAGCAGCTTATCTCAGGAAAGGAGTTCTCATAAGAAGATAAGAGATACTGAGGGGCTGTGGCAGTTCGCTACAAACAGGTGATTTGATGGGTCAGGAGTTGTTGAATGTCAACCCCAAAGTATACAATGATCAGGCTGTTTGACTCTTAGAATGAGCAATTCAATTTGTTTAACTCTTTGCAAAATAAAGTAGAGATTCTCTCTTTTTTAATTATGCCTTATTGTTAAAATTCCCAACTAAATATTTCTGGGTTCAGTGATGGAATTCAAAAAAGCATGGAATAAACACAGGGGATCTCTAATTAGAAAACAAATGGTATAAATTAAAGAACTAAGTCCAGCATTGGACAAACTTGTACAGTTTGTGTCCCATATATGGTGATTCAGTATAGAATGGGTTAGGGAGGGCATCAATGGGAGCTTCACCAACTTGGAACAAGAGGACGTTACTGGCCAGACTTGACAGTAGATATCCTGCAAACAACAGGATGGTTAGATAGGCTGGAGTGAGCTTAGATGGCAACTTCAGCGGTTGCAACCTAGGAAAATACCAGGAAGACTTTAGTCTATGGCCCAGAAATATCAAAGAAGAGACATGTTAATTTAATCATGTATTTTTAATGAGAATAACTAATGGGCAGACTGGATGGACTGTCCAGGTCTTTATCTGCCGTCATTTACTATGTTACTCTTCTTTTCTGGCTTCATCTGATACCTGAAAGGTAAACACCAATGTCTTACCCTTTAACTTTCTCTCTTTCTTTTTTTACTTCAATTTTCAGAGCTCTCAGCACAGTGGTTCCTCTACCTCATTAGCATCCACCAAAGTGTGCAGCTCTATGGATGAAAATGATGGGCCAGGAGAAGGTAGAATTTAACACTTTTGTATGTTGCCTAAAAGCTTCAAATGACTGTGATAATCCTTTATCCTAAAAGAATATGAACAAAATTTGAAAGCATATTTTCAATAAGCTACACAACTAATAGAGCACCTCATCTTCAGATACAAACTACAGGCAGTCCCCGGGTTAAGAATGAGCTACGTTTTTAAAACTATTCTTGTCGGATTTTTATCTAACTCAGAACTTGTAGATTTTAAGATTCTTGCTGCTTACCTCTGCTCCCAGCTAACAAAAGGACCAACTGTCCCTACCAGTGTTCTTTCTAAAGTACAGCATGTGCAACCATGTGTTCTTAATGTGGCCATGTATCATTCCTGAATCTGCTGCAAGAGAAGTATAGGAGTCTATACCACTGGAAATAATGCTCATTGAAATCAAATGAAGCTTCAACCACGTTCTTAAGTATGAGTCGTACTTAAGTTGGGCATTTGTAACTTAGGGACTGTCTGTACTGCAATTAGAGAATGACACGGTGACAAAATTCATCACCGTTCCCGTCCCCACAGATAACCGCGGGAAACCATCTTCATGTCATTCTTTAAAGAAAGAGGGAAGAATCAGAGTATGAATGGCCACAACCACTGACCCGCAAGCTTTGCTTTGAAGAATGCTGGTGTAGAAGGACTGAGGTTGAAATAGACACTAGAAAATGACATGGGATTATTTCCCGCGGTTATCCGCGGGGACGGGAACGGTGATGAATTTTGTCACCGTGTCATTCTCTAACTGCAAAAGTTGGCAGGAAATAGTTTCTGACTATGCCTTGGAAAAAGTTCCCCCTTGGTATTTAGGCAATAGGGCATTTTCATTCTTGGCATAAAAAGTGTGGTGGGAGAGTGGGCATTGATACATTACACAATGACTTTCTTATGTTCTGTGAAAATAAAAGACAAAGGGTTAATGGTTTCAATTTGTAAACACATTTTAAAACGGGATTATTTGTACATGTCCAAGATAACAGACACTGAAAGATAATAACCACCAACCGCTACATTGAAATACATTTAAGAGTTTCAGTTTGAAAACAATAGCCCCCTACTGCCATCATACAAAATAAAAACATGTAAATATTATATCTAGCCATTGATAAATTTAAAGTGTAGAAATGTGTAATATTTATTTTGTCACAAAGACAAAGAATACATTTTGGTCTAAATTCTATATGGCACCCAAAACATTGGCTCAGAATAAATGCTATTCTATCAGCAACGCTTAAAGGTAGGTGCGGTTTATAGAAGAGTGCTTAAACCTGGGAAACATGACTAAATTTAAACATGGTAATTACTATTTAAAACATAAGTACTGACATCACAAAGGCGTTGAAAAATAGAACAGTACAACCACTACTTTCAGAGGTTTTTGCAAGACCTTCAGAAGTGCCTCTCGTGAGCTCACAGCTTTTGCTTCACAAGAAACCATTCACTCAAGTCGTCATCAGATCTGCTTTGTATTTCTTAATACTTCTTAAATTTAACTTAACTGTGAATTAAAATAATCTTAATTTAAATCCCATATACTTTGTGTTTTAAATATTTAAACTTAGCCTAGTGTTATTCATGCTTTCAGCGTTGGGAGGGGCTTGTCATTATGACATGTTTCGCCCTATGGCTTCTTCAAGGAAGTCCCCCCATCAGTTTCACTCCGCACCATCCCGACTCAGTTTTTGACATTAAGAAAACTGAGTCGGAATGGTGCGGAGTGAAATTGATGGGGGGGGGGGGGGAAGTCCTTGAAGAAGCCATAGGATGAAATATGTCGGAAAGCATGAATTACATCAGGCTAAATTAAAATATTTTAAAACATGAAGTATATGGGTTTTAAATTAAGTTTATTATAATTCACAGTTCACTTAAATTTAAGAAATAGTAAGAAATACAAAGCAGATCTGATGACAACTTGAGTGCCTAAATTTAGGCATGGCAGCTTGCACCAATGAAGACATGGTGCAAATGCGCTTGCCTAAATTTAGGCGTGGAGGCCCTAATTCTGTAATTACATGCATAATTTAAAGCAGTGTCCCGCAAATGTTTCAACTGGCAGCACACTAAACCCAGTGCCCCGGCCAGAAGGCACCCAGAAGTGTGCAGATGTCACACGCATGCTTAACATCAACACATCGATGTCCACGCATGTGCAGAGGCCCATCTGTTCGAGACCCTGAACCTGTCACTTCGGGGGGAGGGGGGATCCTGGAGAAGGGGAGGTGCGGGGAGAGGAGGAGAGTTGTCGGTGCCGGCTGACTGCCTACAGGACATGCCTTTCACCGTGAGAGGTACATCCTATAAGCAGTCAGTCGGCACCAGCGCCTCTTCTCCTTACTGGTGTCTCGTCGGGGCATATGTGGAATCTGCTGTGGCACACTAGTATGCCACATCACATAATTTGTGATACACTGATTTAAAGGAATGTCCCTGATTTGACCATTCCCCACCCTTTTCTGTGCCTCCTTTCATGACTTGGGCCTAAAATTTAGGTGCAGATTCTGAACCTAAATTTATATACATAACCCTTAACTGATTCTAATTAACATTAATGTCATAGATATTAGCTTATTATTCAATTAAATTGTGTGCGCAATATAGGTCTTGGGCGTCATCATTGATTCCACATTGTCCTTTAATGACCACCTCCAATCCTTGGTAAAAAAAAATGTTTTTTCAACCTTCACATGCTGAGGAAAGTTAGATCCTGCTTCCATCAAAAACATTTTACCCTCTTTGTCCAATCCATCATCCTTTCCAGATTGGACTATTGCAATTCTATCTACTTAAGCCTAACTAAGAAAAACCTCCACAGACTCCAATGGATTCAGAATGCCGCGGCCAAGCTCATCTTTGCTAAAAGTAAATTTGACCATGTCTCCCCACTCCTGGCCAAGCTCCACTGGCTTCCGATAATCGCCAGGGTCCACTATAAATGCGCCTGTTTAGCTTTCAAAATCCTACACGGTATCCTCCCTCCCTTTATCCCTCTTTCTTGGAATTCCTCAAACCCTAATACCACCAGATCCTCCCACAAATTAAAACTATCCTTCCCCTCGCTAAAAGGCATTTCCCACACAGGAAAGCTAGGGACCTCCCTCCACTTCAAAATCACTGAGCTCTGGAACAACCTTACCTCCCCTCTTCGGAACTTGAGCTCTCTCCAAGTTTTACGCAAGCATCTGAAAACCTGGCTTTTCTCAAAAATGTAAGTCTCCCTCCAAATTAGGAATCAAGGAAACTCTTTTATCTTGGCATCCCAAGTCCTCTAAATTTTCTTCACTCTTCTACCTCTAACCCTCTGTTGTAGTTCCTTCTACTGTAAACCGCGCGAGCTCTATGAACGTGGAGATGATGCGGTATACAAACCTAAGGATTAGATTAGATTAGGAACACAACCAAAACTGCACATGCAATTTTCGGTGCTTTTTATAGAATTGGGGTGTTGTGGGGGGCAACTTTATTTCTTAAAATGTTTAATGTTATATTTGTTGAATGAAGGCCCTGATTTACAAAATTGTGTTAACTGAAAATTACAGTGCATAGTTTGTGCTGAATATTAACTGTTCATGCTTGCTAATGTCCACATTAAACAATTATGTGGCAATTCTATAAAGCAAGAAGGAGCAAGCTACTAGCGTAAGTCAGCATTTTGCACCAACATTTAGGTACACTCACTTATGTCAAATCAATTGCAGGCATAAATGCACAAGCCTATTGTATAACTTACAGTGGTCTATAAGTTCCATGTGTAAATGTGGGACCAACCCATAGCTCACTATTGACTCTGGTGGTTCTCTGGCCTTAATTCTCTGACCAGAAATCAGTCTACAATCCTCCTTGATTCCATTCCTACTTCTACAACCAGAAGTCAGTCAACGATTCTCCTTGATTCAGCTCTTTTGCTCTCCTCAAGGACCACCACTCCCATCTTGCCTCAGCCTCAAAGACTGACTCACCTCTCCTTAGAAAAAGGGAGAAATCAGTTTCTATTTTTCATAGGCTCACCTGCTGGGAGGTCTTTATTTAGTTCTCCTGTATAGTTCCAATGATTCCTCGCTTCCCACCAATCAACAGTTCCTGGGGAGTCCTGGGGCAGAGAGATGTCCCCTTCCTCCTGCCCCCTTTTGGGGGTCTAACAGGGTCTCTTTCTCCTTTCCTGGATTTTTGCAGTAATGTTCACAGTTCACTTTCTCCATGCAAATGAGAAGCAGATTTCTCTCCAGTTCACAGTTCACTTGCTGAATATTCTTGTCTCAGTCCAAGCATTCAGGGAATTGTAGTAGTATTAAGAATCCTGAAGCATTAGTCTTCCCTACTCGCCGCCTCCCACATAGCCTTCCCTAATAGGCTCCATCCACCCACTGCAGGGCCCCAGCCCTGTCATCCTAACTCAGTGATCTCAAAGTTCCTCCTTGAGGGCCGCAATCCAGTCGGGTTTTCAGGATTCCCCCAATGAATATGCATTGAAAGCAGTGCATGCATATAGATCTCATGCATATTCATTGGGGAAATCCTGAAAACCCGACTGGATTGCGGCCCTCAAAGATGGACTTTGAGATCCCTAGATTGTCTGTTTATGTGCCTGAGTCCTATCAGATCCCACCTGGGCTTCCCTTCCCAAATCAACTGGTGATGGGACATGCATATGTGAGATGTAGGAACCGAGTTTGATATTTCTGATGCAGTGGTAAAAGAATACCGCAAAATACTACAGCGTCGGATTATTTTTGTGACTGCAGAGAAAGAAAGTTCTTTATAAATCAGGAGATGCCAGGAGACAGCTGGAAGAAAAGCATAAGCTAAGCGATTTTATGCAGATGAATGAAAGTTGGTAACATTTCTGAGTGCACTGAAGTGAAGTTTCCACAAATGACACTGAGGCTTTTACTACCCTTAAACGATAACATACTTTGAGTGAGGAGTTGCTATCTAGTGATAAATAAAGATGGTGGCAAAGTTTTTTTTTTTTTTAAGGTGGTTGGCTTCCCTTGGGATATACACCCTGTCATACTTGCCCAAAGCCCTCACATATTTGATTTGTTTTGATTTCTTATATACCGCTATACCGTGAGGTTCAAAGCGGTTTACAATGAAGATAGATTAAAGATAATAATAATAATAAAAAAAAGATAGATTAAAGATACATTAAAATAAAATAAATAAAAATGGTACTTTGGATTTCCCTAGCTGTATGTTTTCTTACAATTACCTGCTATGCAAGTTTTACATCTATGTTATAGAATACCAGTGAGTTTGCTATTAGCTTTAACCGGTATGTGTATAACTGTATCAATCATGCATGTAATTGCGCCTCACATTAAGTGACCTTTTTAAAATAGGGGGTTAATATGAAAATCACCTTTTAGGGATGTGGCATGGATATGGATTGGGCCTTGTAGTTAATGCATTGGCCATTACTTTTTGTTAGCTGTTAACGTGGCAGATAAGAACATAAGAACATAAGCAGTGCCTCCGCCGGGTCAGACCATAGGTCCATCCTGCCCGGCAGTCCGCTCCCGCGGCGGCCCAAACAGGTCACGACCTGTCTGCATCACCAGAAGGGGCTCCCTTGCCACCTTGGTTTCTCATTTAAGTCCTATCTTCCCATCGTAGTCCTAACCCTCCGGTCTTGCACATGCACGACCTGTTGGCTTTCTATACCTGTGTTACATCCCAGCACCTCTCTCAGTATCCCACGATCCCTTTATCCCTCAGGAATCCGTCCAATCCCTGTTTGAATCCCTGTACCGTACTCTTCCTGATCACTTCCTCCAGTAGCGCATTCCAAGTGTCCACGACCCTTTGGGTGAAAAAAAACTTTCTTGCATTTGTTTTGAACCTATCTCCCTTCAGTTTCTCCGAATGCCCCCTCGTACTTGTTGTCCCCTTCAGTCTGAAGAATCTGTCCCTATCCACCCTCTCTATGCCCCTCATGATCTTGAAGGTCTCTATCATATCTCCCCTGAGCCTCCTTTTTTCCAGAGAGAAGAGCCCCAGCCTATCCAATCTCTCGGCATATGGGCAGTGTTCCAGCCCCTTTACCAGTTTCGTTGCTCTCCTTTGGACTCTCTCAAGTACCGCCATGTCCTTCTTGAGGTGCGGCGACCAATACTGAACGCAGTATTCCAGATGTGGACGCACCATCGCTCGATACAATGGCATGATGACTTCCCGCGTCCTGGTTGTTATGCCCCTCTTTATGATGCCCAGCATCCTGTTGGCTTTTTTCGAGGCTGCTGCGCACTGTGCAGATGGCTTCAGTGATGCATCCACCAGCACACCCAAGTCTCTCTCAAGTCTGCTGTCTCCCAACAATGCCCCCCCCAATTTGTAGTTGAACAACGGGTTCTTTTTCCCTATATGCATGACCTTGCATTTTTCCACGTTAAAGCGCATTTGCCATTTGTTTGCCCAGTCTTCCAGCTTGTCCAGGTCCCTTTGCAGGTCCTCACACTCCTCCCTGGACCTAACTCTACCGCACAGTTTGGTATCGTCTGCAAATTTTATAACCTTGCACTTTGCCTCCTTTTCCAGGTCATTGATAAATATGTTGAAGAGTAACGGCCCCAGCACCGATCCCTGTGGCACACCGCTCGTGACTCCCTGCCAGTCAGAATATTGGCCCTTCACTCCGACCCTTTGCAGTCTACCCGACAACCAGTGCTTGATCCATCTGTGCACATCCCCTCCCACCCCGTGGTTCCACAGCTTCCTAAGCAGCCTTTCGTGTGGCACCTTGTCGAAAGCCTTTTGAAAATCGAGGTAAATGATGTCTATAGGTTCCCCATTGTCCACCCGACTGCTTATTCCCTCGAAGAAGTACAGAAGGTTCGTTAAGCATGACCTTCCCTTACAGAATCCGTGCTGGCTTGTTCTCAGTGGCCATTCCTCTCGATGTGCTCGCAAATACTGTCCTTGATCATAGCTTCCACCATCTTCCCTGTAATTGAAGTCAGGCTCACCGGCCTGTAGTTCCCGGGGTCACCCCTCGATCCCTTCTTGAAGATAGGTGTGACATTCGCCAATTTCCAGTCCTCTGGTACCTCTCCAGTTTTCAAGGATAGGTTGCAAACATGCTGGATTGTGCCCGCTATTTCTTGTCTTAGTTCCTTCAGAACCCTTGGGTGGATCCCGTCCGGGCCCGGCGATTTGCCGCATTTTAACCTGTCTATCTGTTTGAGGACATCCTCCTTACTTACCTCTATGTGTTCCAATTTTTCAGCCTGTTCCACGCTCATGAGTTCCTCTGAGTCCGGTATATTAGATGTGTCTTCTCTCGTGAAAACCGACGAGAAGAACGTGTTCAACCTCTCAGCTACCTGTTTATCCTCCTTAATCACTCCCTTCCTATCCCCATCGTCCAACGGCCCCACCTCCTCTCTCGCTGGTCGCTTCCCCTTTACGTAACTGAAGAATGCCTTGAAGTTTTTCGCCTCCCTGGCCAGCCCCTCTTCGTATTTCCCTTTTGCTTTTCTAACCTCTCGGTGGCATTCCTTTTGGCATTTCCTGTGCGCCTGGTGATTTTCCTCCGTTGGGTCCTTTTTCCATCGCCGGAAGGATACTTTTTTGTCATTTATTGCCCTCTTTACTTCTGTTGAGATCCAAACCGGGTCCTTTGACCGCTTGTTCTTGCCGCCTTTTCTGAAACTGGGGACGTACTTTCTTTGTGCTTCCTGCAGGGTGTCCCTGAATAGGGTCCAGGCGCTTCCTACAGTCTCCATCCTAAGGATGTTTCTGAGCTTCCTCCCCACCATTTCCCTCATAGCAACATAGTTCCCTTTCCTGAAATTGAGCGCAGTCGTTGCGGTCCTCCTTCCTGTGGGTGTCCCCCTTTCTAATGTGAATCTGATCGCGTTGTGGTCACTGTTGCCTAGTGGTCCTCCCACTTCTACCCCTCTTGCAGGCCCCCCTAATCCGTTTAGGATGAGGTCAAGAGTAGCACTCCCTCGCGTCGGTTCCCTGACTAGTTGCTCCATGAAGCAGTCCCTCACAGCTTCTACAAATCCTGTTTCCCTAGTGCAGTTGGAGTGACCCATACTCCAGTCAATCCCTGGGTAGTTGAAGTCTCCCATCACTGTTACACTTCCAGTCCTGCATTCTTGTCTCAGTTCAGCTTCCAAGTCGTGTCCGACTCCTTCCGGTGTACCAGGTGGGCGATAGTATAGCCCCAGTTTTATGACTGCACCCTTGTTTCCCGGCAATTTGACCCATAGCGATTCCAGCCCCTCTGCCTTCTTTGCCATATCCATCCCGACCGAGTAGATAGAGTCCTTTATATATATTGCTATGCCTCCCCCCTTCTTGTGTGTCCTGTCCCTCCTGTAGAGCTTGTACCCCGGCAGTGCCACATCCCATTGATTCTCCTCTGTCCACCATGTTTCTGTAATTCCAATTATATCCAGGTCTTCCCCCCTGGAGGTGGTAACTACATCTTCAGAGGTATTGCTAACTGCATTCTAAATTATCTGCTGTACAGTTCATGCATGATAACAAACTTTGCGGTAACTGCATGGCAAGCCTCCCAAAAGTGGATGAAATGCCCCAGCAAGCATTAAAGCAGGGGGTTTTGCACCTAGGACATATTAATTTTGGCTGTTAATACATGTTAGATGCAAAATCTAAGCACACTGTACTACATAAGGGCTTATTGATTTAGGGCTCCTTTTTTTTTTTCAGTTCAAAAATTTTTATTGAGTTTAGTAGATGAAGTACAATAAATGTTAACAAGGCAAGAAACATGCATGCCGTACCAATGCAAAGATTCACAAAATATTATCTACATAATGTAATATAGCAGGCAGACCTATGCCTACCTATAAGGAGGAAAGTAGCAGCATGACATACAGCCCAAAGTACATGTAAAATCCAAAAACACAGAGCACAGAGAGACACCGGAGTAGAGAGTTGCACGGCGACAGAAATCCTACCCATCCCCGCCCGTCCCCACCAGGATCCTCTCTGTCCCCAACCGTCCCCATCAGGATCCTCTCCGTCCCCACCCATCCCCGCAAGGAATTACCTCCATCTCCGCCCGTCCCATAAAAAGCAGCAATTACTTCTGACAGGATCATCAATTCCAGTTTCTTTTCTGTTTGCACTGCTGGCTTCCTTGTGGAATCTCTTTGGTGGAACCCTTTTTTTGTTTTCTGTTCAGGTAATTAACTTATAAACCCCCTCTTTTACTAAGTCTGACATGTCCATTATATTATATGGATGAACCCTGCTTCCAAAGCCTTCCATCCCTGTGGGAGTCCCGTTGGCTAGAGGGGAGACCCCGTGGGAGTCCCGTGGGCCAGAGGGGGGTCCCCCGTGGGAGTCCCATGGGTTAGGGGGGATTCCCGCGGGACCCGCGGGATTCCTGAGATCCCCGCTCCCGAGCAAACCTCTACACCAGAGCCATACACCTATAGGAACACTGGGAGTGAGCCATAAAGTAAGAGCCAGGTTTAGATGATGATATCCATGTTTCAGCACATGAACTGAATGTCGTCAGCTTGTGTTGCAATAGGAGTTAACCGGACTCCATATTTTAGTATAGTAACTCATGGCCTTATGTTTTTCGGCTATAACACTTTCATATTTTATGGTAAGGCATAGCGTATTCCACCATGTGTTGTATTTCACCTAGGGGTCCTTATATTGAGGTGCGCTAGCTGTTTTAGGGCGCTAAATGCTAATGCATCCATTATAGTCTATGGTCGTGTTAGCATTTAGCACACGCTAATATGTAGCGCCTTAGTAAAAGGGCCCCAAAGTGTAAATTTAAAATAGGTAGCTTTAAAAATGACTTGGGATATTGGCATATGAAAGTTTATTCAGATAACTGCCTGGGCCGGACAACATTTGTATACATATAGCTGTACATGTTAAAGGGTTGGGGTTAAGGGGTTGGAGGAGCTGCTGTACAGCGAAAGATTAGAGAAACTGGGCCTCTTCTCCCTCCAACAGAGGAGATTGAGAGGGGACATGATCAAAACATTCAAGGTACTGAAGGGAATAGACTTAGTAGATAAAGAGAGGTTGTTCACCCTCTCCAAGGTAGGGAGAATGAGAGGGCACTCTCTAAAATTGAAAGGGGATAGATCCTGTACGAATGTAAGGAAGTTCTTCTTCACCCAGAGAGTGGTGGAAAATTGGAACACTCTCCCAGAGTCTGTCAAAGGGGAAAACACCCTCCAGGGACTCAAGACAAAGTTAGACAAGTTCCTGCTGAACCAGAACGTGCGCTGGTAGGGCTAGTCTTGGTTAGGGTGCTGGTCTTTGACCAGAGGACCGCCGCATGAGCGGACTGCTGGGCATGATGGACCACTGGTCTGACCCAGCAGCGGCAATTCTTATGTTCTTATGTTTGCTGTAGAAAATGAGCTGTTATTTGGAATTCATTTTTAGAACCTGGTTCCTTAATGAGCACTAACCTAACTGAAAATGCAAACTTTGGCTGTGCTTACCCAACCCTATATAATGCAGTAATACCTGAATATCTGGCATCTAGATCTCAGGGGAGGTGATATTCCTGAGAACATTTGTTAAGAATTACATATTTAATATTAAAAGTGGTACATAGCACTTCAGGAATTTTATGAGTGTCTGTTTCAGGAAGCAATACCAGAATGTCAGCTCTCTTTTGTGCCTCTGTTTGAACTGCGTTTACATTTCCAGGTTCTCTTTATACAGAAATAAAATTAAACAGATGAAATATAGATATCTTTTCATTGCAAAGACTAAATGCTATGTTATGAAATGTTTTACCATACTGTGTTAACTGTTGTGCCATCTCTGTCAGACAATGTCCTGCCATACCATGTTTGCCAACACTCTGTATAAAAACATATATGTATGTAAACTTGTAACCCAATCTGAGCTCCCCTGGGAGGACCGGATATAAAACCAAATAAATATAGCTGTAATAAGATTAATAAAAGGGTATCAACTAAATTGTGATTGTTGACTTTTATTTCTATACACGTGTATGGTTTCTATCAGTTCTTTAACTCTTGACTAACCAGAAGTGTATCAAGGCTTTATGAACCCTTATAATGATAATAATAAAATGGGTGAAGCAGGCAGCTTCAAGCAAAATATATGAATAAGATTTGATTTCTGGGTGTCATCTTGGACTCATCACTTACATTTCATGAACAGATAAATTCCATGACAAAAAAAAAGTGTTTTTTTAGTCTGCGCATGTTGAGGAAGGTCAGATCACTATTCCATCAAGAACATTTCTCAGTATTGGTACAATCCACTATGCTTCCTCAGCTAGATTATTGTAACTCAGTTTATCTGGGCATTAAGCAGAGCAGTCTAAAACGACTTCAGCTAATACAGAATACTGCAGCTAAGCTCATTTTTGGGAAACGAAAGTATGATCATGTTTCCCCTTTGTTGATAAAGCTTCACTGGCTCCCAGTTTGCTTTAGGATCCATAATCCATAATCGCTTTAGGATGCATAATCTTCAAGCTTCTCTATGGAATATTTTATCCTTTTGTCCCCTTATGTTGGAATACCCTTAGACTTTGCCATTTGAGAAACACACAAAGATATGTTAGTCTTCCCTTCCTTTAAGTGAATTAAATCTGCTGGGAAGCTCAGTTGATCTTTTGTTTTCAAGTTTGTAGAGATCTGGAATGAACTTCCTGACTCCATTAGGTTTTTAGGCCAGGTGCAATTATTTCATAAATTCCTGAAAACTTTGTTGTTCTTGCAATTTTTAAATGATTTAACTACAGCCTCAACAAAATGATAATATTAAAGTTATTTTTCTTATGTACTTTAGTTTTTAATTAGTTCTTCCTATGTTTTCTACTAAGTACTCTAATCTTAATTATATGTGAACCAAATCGAGCTCCACTGGGAGATGACCCAGTATATAAACCAAAGATTAGATTAGCTTAGTAACGAGGAGTGTGTGGTGCAGTGGTTGGATCTACAGCCTCAGCACCCTGGGGTTGTGGGTTCAAACCCCGCGCTGCTCCTTGTGACCCTGGGCAAGTCACTTAATCCTCCATAGCCCCAGGTACGTTAGATAGATTGTGAGCCCACCGGGACAGAGAGGGAAAATGCTTGAGTACCTGATTGTAAAAACCGCTTAGATAACCTTGATAGGCGGTATATAAAATCCTAATAAACTTGAAACTTGATTAGATTTCTGAGTATGAGAGCTGCAGTGAGGTTATAGCCACTAACCATTGTTATTTTAAAGCGTAGCTGTCCAAAGTCTGTATAGAATACGTGAAGACTCATTTGTGCTAATGCTCTTGCAACAGTGCAGCCTACAAATTGTGCAGGTTGGTATTCAAGTGCACAGTTCACAAATATCGCTGAAAGGCCGCATTGCAAACAGCAGTGAGCCCGAAGTCAGAGACAAAAGACCAAGGTTCCCCATCACAACAGGAGTGTCCAGAGGCGCACAAAAATGGAACCAGGACTTGGAGCCAAGAAATAAAAATATACAAACTTTATTGAAAATGTAACAAAACACACACTGGAATCTTGACCTCCCCCCCCCCCCCTCCCTGAAGTCAGTGTATTTTTTGTTACATTTTCAATAAAGTTTGTATATTATTATTCCTGATTCTATTCTGGTATTCGAGTGCATCAGATGCTGAGTTCTAAGTGGACAACTTGATATTTGACCAAATTTATCAGAGCTGATAAGCCAGGTTGTCCCAGGTACAAGCCCAGAACTTATCCAAACAGTGTTGTTGTTTTTTTTAAGGAGAACTGAACAAATAGCAGCTCTATCTTATGGGGCCTTTCACAAAGGTGTGGAGAAATCAAAGCTTAATGGTGGATATTTTAAGCTGTATTTATCTTTTAGATGTTTGGAAATTGGCATTTAGATGTCTGTATTTCATGAATGACCAAATCCAGATGAAATACAGCCAGGATATAGACATCTAAAACTGCAATATGTCCATATGGCAAGGAACATGGTCTGGATGTGATTTAAGTGGGAAGAACCAAAATATGGATGTGCAGCTCCAATTGTAGAAGGGCTAACATATTTCGATCTGCTGCTTGGCGTGTCCAGGTTACAGAAAGGTGCCTTGTTTGAACAGTTCTCCACTGAATGGCATAAGGGAAGTCACTAGAAAGCTCACAACAAGGAAACAACCCCCCCCCCCTCCAAAAAAAAAAAAGACAAAAGGCCTGTTTCTCAGCAGGCTGTTCTTTAACAGGGAGGGGGTCTCTGTGGCCAATTTATCATATGGATGTTCCTCTGCTACCACACATCTGTCCATGTCCTTTGTTTTGCCTCATTCATAGTTTGTAAAATGGATGTTTATGCTGGATATAGCCAGCACTTGGACCTCCTTTGCTCATCTGTTTTATGTCAGCAGACCCTGTTCTAAAATACATGAAAAATGGACAAGAGGGGATGTCTATTCAACAAAAAAATAAGTCTTTATTAGAGACAATAGGTCCCAACAAGGATCCGAGTTTTGGAATGTAGAAGATGCCTTCTTCAGGGGACACTATAAAAAGTGTTGTAACATATATAAGCATTTAAAATCATAAAACAATACATTAATCTAAAATAACAATGTAATAATAAATCTCAAATAAAATATATATCAAATGAATAATAAAAAGCAATAATAAAAAATATCAACATATTTAAAACACTATGGGCTCCTTTTACAAAGGTGCGCTAAGGCCTTAATGCACACAATAGCGCGCGTTAAATTCCCAAGCGCGCTAGCCACTACCGCCTCCTTTTTGCACGGTAATTTTGTGCATGTGCTAAAACCTTAGCGCACAATCGTAAAAGGAGCCCTATATTTAAATATCAGGGGACATATATTATTATTATTATTATTTTATTTCTTATATACCGCCAAAGCCGTAGTAGTTAAAGGCGGTTTACAATAAAGAAGGGCTGGACAATCAGCGAACAGTTACAAACAGTGAATACAGATACAGATACGCGAATAGTTACTATCAGTGAATATTTTAGATTAATATATTGTTTTATGATTTTAAATGTATTTTAAATATATGAAAAAATTGTAACGTATAAAGGAGTATTTAAAATCATTAAAAATGCATGTGTTCAAAAGAAATTAAAAAACAGTAAAGCATGTATAGCCAAAAATATATAAACATAACATAAATGCATGCATTCAAATGAGGTAAAAATAAAAAAAGCATGATGTTCAGATTTGCACATGTTTATTTAGAGTAGGATATCCTATCTAAAATTCTGCTCAATGCGTTGTAATGCAGGATTTTCCCATGTGCTAAGCCCAGATTAATTGTGGCACTTTTTAGTCCTTTTTATTTATTTGCAGGCTATGCACTAATGCTCCTATTAGCACATGAGCACATACTACCTCCTATGTAGGAGGTGCTAAATGCATCCACGTTAACTCTGCATTATTCAATTAGCATATGCTAATCAGAACATGTTAGCTAGACAACACAGGAGCACCCACTCTTTACTCAAGACATGCTCTCTCCTATAAATCTTAAAAAAAAAATACTAATGCACAAACAGGCAAAATACCTCAAAATGTGTTTCTGTGGTAGCCTGTTAGCATGCATTAATTGCATGTTAAGGGCTTGACACCCTTTAGTAAAAGAGCCCCTTAAATAGGTAATTTATTCATTTAAATTTAGGACTGCATATTCAATGGTTCTACTAAATGAATAGCTTCATTAATATAGGGCATAAAAATAAACAGGTGAATTATATACTTATCTTTATATGCAGAGGCCAGGCTTCTGAGTATTGATGTCATAATTAGTAAAATTTAATTTAACAGATCCTGCAAATAGAAACCAAAATATGTGCCTTACAAATACACCTTGATTGTAATATGATGGGAGCAAATTGTCTGCACCGGAAAAAGGACTGTATTCTTTCTATCTGTGGTCTTTAATTGCACCAACTTGCAGTAAGAAAGTACATGCAACTTTCACTGTGGTGCTTGCTACAGGTACAAAGAACATACCTTTTCTAAGGATAGCTTATTGCTGATAAAGTACATGGTATGATTTGAAAGAGCTATCTATGTGCATCCCCCACCCTGAGAAGTGAAAATCTTTTTAACACAGTTAAAAGTCCAGAGATTGTTTTATAACATACACATTTTTTTTAGTTATATTCATAAGAACATAAGAATAGTCATATTAGGTCAGCCCAGTATTCTATTTCTAATAGTGAACAATCCGGGTCACAAGTACTTGGCAGAAACCCAAATAGTAGCAGCATTCCATGCTACTGATCCCAGGGCAAGCCGTGGCTTCCCCATAGTAACATAGTAACATAGTAGATGACGGCAGATAAAGACCCGAATGGTCCATCCAGTCTGCCCAACATCCAGTCCCCCATGTCTTTTTCCTCTAGGAACTTGTCCAAACCATTTTTAAACCCAGCTATTCTAACTGCTGTTACCATATCCTCTGGCAACGAGTTCCAGAGCTTAACTATTCATTGATTGAAAAAATATTTCTTCCTATTTGTTTTTAAAATATTCCAATTTAACTTCATTGAGTGCCCCTGGTCTTGATAATTTTTGAAAGAACAAAAAATTCATTTACTTTTACCCGTTCTACACCACTCATGCCAGTTTCTCTAAGCTCTGGCACCATGATAAAAAAAAATATCAAGGTGGGAGCGATTTTTGTTATACTGGTGATTCTCAGCATAATATCATGCAAATTATATGCATGCTGTTTGTAAGGAGAATCGCTGGTAAAAGGGGGGGGGAGGAACCGTGCCTGGCACATACTCAGAAGAGCAATCGCTAGGCACACCTCCTGTCAAAAATTTTTTAAAAACACAACCCATGTCCACAGCTGCTGCTCTCCCTGCCAGCTCAGCTGACTGGGGCTCCCCCCACCGCGATCAGCTCAAATTCTTCCCATCTGCCCCAGAGATGGAATGATTACCTAGCCTTGAAAATTGCCCCTATGAATCAGACAGACTATTAGAAGAGACAAATTTAATTGCATGGCTTAACAGAAACTTCAGCCTCAGAAACATGTTTATTCAAAGTTTGGGATAGTTTATGGACTTCCTAACTTTTAGTGGCACTGAATTTACAGTAATTATAATTCCTTTTCTTTTTAAATATCTTCAGTTGTCTCAGTGTCTCAGCAACTCATTTATGCTTCCATCAGTAAGTTAGAAATAAGCTCTGTGATGATGTTCTGAAAGTTGTCACCTGCAGAGTGACCAAGCTTTGAGCTACGTCTGGATTTCTTTGTATGCCAGTAAACTGTGTCAATAATTCTTTCAGAAGTCTCAGAAGAAGGGTTCCAGGTTCCAGCCTCGATAGCAGAGAGATACAAAGTTGGAAGAACTATAGGGGACGGAAATTTTGCAATTGTAAAAGAGTGTATAGAAAGGTGAGAAGAATTACCCTAAAACAATTTACTTATCTTGTATGTGCGTGTTTTGAGTATTTATTTGCTGAGAATGGAAAATATGGATGAAAACAATATATCAGTGTTACAACTGGAGGGCAAACCTAGCCTAGTACGAGGGGGTGCTGAAAAATTCTCAGCCCAACCAACCAACTTCCTCAATTCTGCCACTGTAGCTGAAAAGAGTGTTATTTTATTTTGTTAGGTGCCAATTTGCAGAAAAGAAATTTCATGCTTTGACATTGTTTCAGATCATTGATTGAACCTTATCCACGTCGTTCTTTTTTTTTTTGGTTGGGCTGAGAACTTTTCAGCGCCCCCTCGTATCTTTTACCCCAGCTGAATGGATTGGTTTCAAGGACGAGTAATGTGGATTGTCCTTGAAAACCAATCCATTCAGCTGGGGTAAAAGATGTTTTTTAAAAATTTTCTTTATGCTCATTCTTCTCCAGGACTGAGCCCTTTCACAGATGATACGGTTTTCTGTCTGGCCTAATGAAAAGGAGAATGGTGCATAAAATCATTTGCTAAAGTTTGGGAATCATCTGTCAACAAATCATTTTAACTTTTCAGGAAATCAAGTGGGATTTTAGTTTAGAGGTCCGTTTTCTAAGTTGCAGTAGGTAGTAATGCGAACCTAACACTGCAAAAAAAAATAGAGCACTGCAAGCAGACTAAATAATTTTTCTGATTTTTTTTGAGGGGTAAGTCAGAGCAGAGAGTGGACATTCCTGTACCAACTAGTTGGTGAATCTATAAAAAGGGTGGCAATAAGACCTGGATTCTATAAATGGCGCCTTAAGTTAAGCCATTTAAAACCAATTAAAAGTGGTTTTTAAAACAAAAGGGAAGGCACATACTGGCACTGGAATCATGTCTACAGAGGTGTTTTACAATGCCTAACGCCACTATAGGCGTGGCTAATGTCAGAAGTGGCGTTAAGCGTTGTAAAGTGCCTCCATAGGCCCGATTCATGTCAAAGGAAAACCCTGGCCTACATTTCCAGTGCCTATCTTCCCCGAAGCCCGCAATTCTATAAACGGCACTGTCACGTGATTGACATGTGATCAGCATCCATTTTTAAGCCATCCACCAATGACAGCGCCGTATATAAAATTTGAGCCTAAGTGCTTATGCAGTAATTTTTTAAAAAATGGCTATGCATTACTATTCATTCAAAAAATAGAAAAAATCCTTTTTTGTGGCCATGGTAAAAATGACCTTAGTATGTATGAAAGTGTTTAAAAGCATGCTAAGGCCTATTTTTACTGCAGCTTAGTAGAAGGACCCATTAGTAAACAGTATTTTATTAAAAGCCTCAGTACTAATGTAATCGTCGGCATTGTAATATCAGCTTATGTGTTTACCTGGTTCCTTGGCATTTGCTTTTAAATGGTCCAAGTTCTCCTTTGCTTTTTCTCTTCATATATTTTATTTTCTATATTCTGGGATTCTTTTTAAAACATATGAAAACTTGCACTGTGTACAGTAACCTACTCCTTGTTTTTGAAGTTCAATCCCTACATTCATTGCTCATACTTTGCAAGCATCACTGTCACGTCTGAAATGAGACTCTGAGAAGGATGAGTACAGACGCACTGTAGAAATGCTGGAAAAACATTTGGAAACTGTAAAACTTGCATCCCTTCAGAAACAAGTTAAAAACTTGAGCAAGAAAGATGAAATCTAATGCTTTTGTGGGTCTATGATCTTTCAACAGTAATCTAATGTAGTGCTTGTGGCCTTCCATTATTGCAACTATGGAAAGCATGTGACCCCCCCTCCCCTCCCCCGGAGGCGGGAGCTGATGCTATTTGTATGGACAGGCTACCCAGGTGCAACCCAAAATATACGTTTTGCAACCCCCCATTTGAGGTTATTTGAGGAAGCCCTGTTCTACCATGTTGGTATACTGTTGCTTTAAGACATAAGAACATAAGCATTGCCTCTGCCGGGTCAGACCAGGGGTCCATCGTGCCCGGCAGTCCGCTCCCGTGGCGGCCCTCCAGGTCCATGACCTGAAAATGTTCCCTACCTAACCTAAAATGTCCCTACCCTATTTGCTCAGTGTCCTGTGAGGTAAACCTCTATCTGTACCCCGTTATTCCCTTCGCTTCCAGGAAGTCATCCAGTCCTTGAACTCCAGAATTGTACTCTGGCTTATCACCTCTCCGGGAAGCGCGTTCCAGGTGTCTACCACCCGTTGAGTGAAGGAGAACTTTCTTGCATTCGTTTTGAATCTGTCTCCTCTCAGTTTTTCTGAGTGACCTCTCGTTTTAGTTGCCCCTGCTAGTCTAAAGAATCTGCCCCTCTCCACCTTCTCTATGCCTTTCATGATTTTATAAGTCTGTATTTTTTCACAACTTTAAAAAGCAAGAATGCTGGCATAACATTTCTGTAACCTTGTGTGCTTCATTGGCCACGAAAGGTGGTTCATTAATGGCTGGTTAGAAAGCTAACATGCTTCCAGTTTTCATGCTGGGATCTGAAAACCACAAAAAATGGATGATTCCTGGCTCCCCCCCCCCCCCCCCCCCGTTGCAGAATGCTGAATAAAAGACGGGATGTGGAGGTAATAGTCTGTATTTTCCTTGTTAAATTACAGCCTGCCAAGTTAAACATACAGTAGTTGTAGCTGCCAACTGCTTTTCGTAGTTTTCGAATGATCATGGAATGAATTATCCTGCGTCTTCATATATTATTATTTTTAGCATGCAGATATTTTTAAAATTTGACTGTCTTGCTGGAGGCAAACAGTTTTCTAATGTCAGCGGCACGGGTAAAGGGCTGAACAGGGCAGAGGGTAATTTTATAACAGATCGCCTAAGTAGGAAGTCCTAGTAGGTGTTTATTTTATGAAGACAACACTTGTGTGTCTTTTTTAAAAAACTTTATTTAGTTTTTAATGCCAACAAAAAGTGCAATACAATTTATATACAAATAATGATAATCAATTAAGACACTTGTGTGTCTTTATAAAGTAGCCTTGCAAGATCAGAAACAATTATGAGTATATGTACCCATATATGAGGGGCTGTTGAAAGGTTCTCAGCCCAGCCAAGAAGAGGAAAGCTAGGGACCTCCCTCCACTTCAAAATCACTGAGCTCTGGAACAACCTTACCTCCCCTCTTCGGAACTTGAGCTCTCTCCAAGTTTTCCGCAAACATCTGAAAACCTGGCTTTCCTCAAAAAAATGTAAGTCTCCCTCCAACTTAGGAATCAAGGAAACTCTTATATCTTGGCATCCCAAGTCCTCTAAATTTTCTTCACACTTCTACCTCTAACCCTCTGTTGTAGTTCCTTCCTATTTCTCCTACTGTAAACCGCGTCGAGCTCTATGAACGTGGAGATGATGCAGTATACAAACCTAAGGATTAGATTAGATTAGATTAGAATGATGTAGAGCCATGAAACTTATAAATTATTCCACACTTTTCTTGACACTTTTTCTTTACAATGATATGAAATGAAAAGTATAAAGAAAAGGGTGGAAAAACTTGTAAGTTTCATGGTTCCTCCTCATTCTCTTCTTGCTTGGGCTGAGAATCTTTCAGTGGTCCCTCATATATATACACCTGCTTAGGAGTTGTAGGGTTACATCTATAATGCACACATGTATGCATGCATTTGATAAAATGTGTATTTACTTTGGGACTCTGCACTCCACCCAAACACGCTTACTTTTGGTTCACGTAAAAAAGTAGGAACAAAATTCACCATGCCTGTTCTATATGCCCATAACCCCTGGAGTAATTTTATAAAAGCTCTTTTCTATAGAAAAAAAAACTCCGTTTGTACGACCATATTTATTTGTTTCTTTGCTTTGCCCTTTATGCTGTCATGTTCTAAAGCAGTGTCCTTCTTGTAGTAAATTCCTGACTTCTTGCAGCTTGAGACATAGGTACCAGCTCTTTGGGTGCTTGTGCACTCCCAATATTGATCAAACTCCTCGAATGTGTCCAGGGAGGGGTCATTTCCATGGAGTTAAGCAGCCCTAATCATTTTGAAAACTTGGTTCCTAAGACTTGAGATTAGTGATCCCTTCTCTTAAGATCAAGCAGTTCATTGCCTTAGCCCAAACCTCTTACTTGTTTCTTGTAACGTGTCTTCTTTGTCTGTTTTGATTAAATTGTAAGCTCCTAGGAGAAGGGGGCTATCATTTACAGATAATTTTGTGTTGAGGGACTGGAACATATAGAAAAGTGTTTTACAGGCTCAAATTGGCTTTTACATACCGTATTTGCCGGCGTATAGGACGACTGGGCGTATAAGACGACCCCCCAACTTTTAGTTAAAAAATAGAGTTTTGTGTTATACTCGCCGTATAAGACGACCCCTTCTTCCTTCTCCACCCCTTTGTATTCCCCCATGTGCTTTCAGCGTTCTTCTCCCTCCTCTGTCTTCAAGTGCTTTCAGAGTCCTTCCCCCCCCCCCTCCTGTCTTCACCATGGTATTTCAGCGTCCTTCTCCCCCCCTCCTTCTCTACCGCCCCGGGTGCAGCACAGCCAGCCAGGTCCCCTTACTTTTGTGGCACTTCCCCGACCGACCGACAACAGCCCGGGTCCGACAAACTTCCCTGCCCTTAACCGCGAATCTAAATTACCTTCTTACAGCTGCTGTAAGAAGGTAATTTAGATTCGCGGCTACAGGGCAGGGAGGATTGTCGGACCCGGGCTGTTATCGGTCGGTCGGGGAAGTGCCACAAAAGTAAGGGGACCTGGCCGGCTGTGCTGCAACCGGGGCGGGGCGGCCGCCCCTCTCTCTTGGTACCGCGAGGCTACTCTCCTCCTTACCTGCTATGCCTGCAGCACAGAGCCGAACGGAAGTCTTCCCGACGTCAGCGCTGACGTCGGAGGGAGGGAGGGCTTTGTTTAAGCTTTGTTTAAGCCCTCCCTCCCCTCCGACGTCAGCGCTGACGTCGGGAAGACTTCCGTTCGACTCTGTGCTGCAAGCAGAGAAGGTAGGGAGAAGAAGAGCCGCGCGACTGAGTACATCCAGCCCCGCAAGTAAGGGCATGTAAACTGTACCCGGCGTATAAGACGACCCCCGACTTTGGGGAGGATTTTAAGGTACTAAAAAGTCATCTTATACGCCGGCAAATACGGTAATTGTTTAGGGATGTATCTATATAAAAATAAGTGCATACAAACATAGCATCCACTTTTATGTAGGCAGAGAATAGGAGGAGTGGGGGCAGGGTTAACCTGCCCAAGTTGGCACTTGGATGGCCTAAAAACAGTGCCGATAATCAAACCGACTTTCTGGACGTGTCGCAGGATATTTTATGCCTCTGAATGCCACTGTGTGCCCAGAGCTGAAAGGAGCATATCTAGAGGAGTGATTAGGGTTATATGTGGGCGAGATATGGGCCGACCTAGACTTAGTCGTCCTGCAGGGATAATCAAATGTTTTATTAGACATAAGAACATAAGAATAGCCTCATTGGATCAGACCAATGATCCATCAAGCCCAATAGCCCGTTCCCACGATGGCCAATCCAGGTCACCAGTACCTGGCCAAAACCCAAGATATAGCACTATTCCATGCTTCCCCCATGTCTTTCTCAATAACAGACTATGGACTTTTCCTCCAGGAAGTTATCCAAACTTAGCTTAACTATTCTCTGAGTGAAAAAAAATTTCCTCCAATTGGTTTTAAAAGTATTTCCTTGAAACTTCATCGAGTGTCCCCTAGTTTTTGTAATTTTTGATGGAGTGAAAAATCGATCCACTTATACCCATTCTGCTCTACTCAGGACTTCAATCATATCTCCCCTCAGCTGTCTCTTTTCCAAGCTGAGGAGCCCTAACCGTTTTAGTCTTTCTTCATACGAGAGGAGTTCCATCCCCTTTACCATCTTGGTTGCTATTCTTTGAACCTTTTGTAGTGCCACTATATCTTTCTAGAGATAAGGAGACCAGAATTGAACGCAATACTCCAGATGGAGCAATACAGGGGCATTTAACATTCGTAGTCTTGTTAACCATCCATTTTTTTATAATTCCTAGCATCCTATTTGCTTTTTTTGGCACCCGCCAAACGTTGTGAGTTAGATGATGTAAAAACAGGTATAAGTGCCAAAAAGGTATCCAAAGTGGCCAGGCAACCACTGCAGAGACAAAGTAAAGGCCCACACATTCTCCCCCAGTGTTCACTACCCCCTTCACGCCCCCATAAAGATCAGAATAAAAAAGTACATGCCTGTCTCAAGAACATCAGCACTTGGTATAGGAAAGCCTAGTAGAGCTGCACACCGGTGTCTTAAATAGCCCATAAGTTGCTCTAACTACTACATTTATGGTGGAACATGTGCACCCACCAAAACCCCCTAAATCCCTACTATACTGCCATATAGGTGCCACCTGTAGCCATAAGGGCTATTAGGGTTGTAGACAGGTGGGTATTGGGGGGCTCACCATAACCTATAAGGGAGTTCTGGTGAGATGTTTATCTGGCACCCTTTTTGTGAAGTTCACAGCAGTGCCCTGTAAGGTGCCTCTCTGCTCTGTTGCCCTGTATGAGTGGCCAGTCCATCACATTGCGTACCCCTCCCATGTTCAAATGGTCTTATTCTGGGTGTTTGGGACTTGGATGAAATTTTGGTCAAAAATGTGGTATGAAGATAGATGTCCTGGAGATCTGGATGAACAATAGCCTGGATGTTCAGATAGACGGCCAAAGTTGGTAGTGGGAAAATGCCCATTTTTTAAAAAATACATCTAGAATATTTTTTCCCAAAAAATCATTTAATGCCATACGCCCAAACTGGACTTAGATGTTTGTTTTGATTATTCCCCTCCATGTGAATATTTTTTAGTGAACATAAGTGTCCGGAGGTTTTATATGCCTATGATGTTGCAGAGTAGAACTTCAAAGTAATTCAGCTCACTCATAACCTGAGGCTTTTTCCTCATAATATGACACATTAGCATTAGAGGTGTTTACTTATAGTGGATAGTGGAGTTGTTATGTATTAAGTGCTATTTTTAAAAATATGCACATACTGTATACTTCTTTTCTTACCAGCACATACACATATACTGTATACACATATTTCCTCTTGCCTTGGCGCAGGTGTTTATATGTGTTTGTTTTGTGTTTAATGAATTTGTTTTTATTTTTATGTACTGTATGTGATCATTGTAACCCGCTTAGTATATAAGCGAGATAGAAAATTTTAAAATAAATAAATATGGCATCTACTTTCCCTGGAGTAACCTTATAAAAGCTCAGAGGTACATACGTTCCCTTTAGAAAATAGGTATTATATGTGCCTATCTGCCTTTCTTGCAAGGGTGCCTTGTTATACTGTAAAATCTTCCACATGCCTCGGTACAGCATCCATTATCCCCCAAATTCTATAAATGGTACTCAAAGTTGCATGCGTCCAATTTGCATGTGCAGCTTACTGTAATTGCGCATTGAGCCTATTAGCTCCAAAAATTGGGCACTATCAATTATTGGTGTTAGTTGGAAAGAATTTGAATTTATCTGCACATCTTCCTTTGTGATATGATACAAAAACATATCTGTAAAATTTTTAGCACCCAACTGAAAAAGGGGTGTGGCCATGGGTGGTTCAGGGGTGTTTACTAACGGCACATGCAGTGTTATAGAATTCAGGGGATCCATTTTACACGTGAGGATCTACATCAGGTTTCAGTTGGTGTAAATTTTCACGCCCAAAGGTTAGTCTATAGATTGACACTAAACTCGAAGCACTATTTATTGAATAACGCTCAACACACATTTTTTTTCCAGCACCCAAATGGTGCCATTTTACTGAATGTAGTACTATATGAATCATAATTTTAAAAATAATTGTAATACATAGGCCTATTATTGTGGCCATTGTCTTGGGGAAAATTATTGTTTCAGATTAGGGTGAAAGATGTGATCATTTTCTAACACTTTAAAATGACAAATTTTTCTAACGGCCTCTTTTACAAAGCTGCGCTAGCGGCTGCGCTGCACTAACGGCCCCGAAACCCATAGAGATTTAAAGGGCTTTGGGGCTGTTGCCGCGTGGCAGCCGCTAGCGCAGCTTTGTAAAAGAGGCCGTAAATTTGAAGTTGAATTTTATTTTGATATACCGTCTATCTAACAATCTAGGTGGCGTACATACAAATTTATAAAAGCAAAACAAAATAGGTTTAAAACAAAATTGTCAGTGGGGCAGACAAATACAAATGGTAAATGCATACTTGCTACAGGAGGGAGGGAGGAGACGCTAGTTACATTAGTTTCCTATATAAAAAAAAAAGGCTGAGACACAGTAGGAGGGGAAAATGGGCTGTCTTGAAATGGCGATGGTTGGATTTATATGGTGAAAGCATCTTTAGACAGAAATGTTTTAAGATTAGATTTACCTAGTAACATAGTAAATGATGGCAGATAAAGATCCAAATGGTCCATCCAGTCTGCCCAATCGTACACGCTCTATAAATTAATCATTTAATCTAAATGGTCCTTTTTCTTAGATATTTCTGGGCCAGAAACCCAGAGCTCTGCTTGGTAGTGTGCTTAGGTTCCATCTACTGGAGTCTCCATCAAAGCTCACTCCAGCCCATCTAAACCATCCCAGCTATCCCTCCCCAGCCCATACTCAATTGAATGTCCATATACTGGACACAGACTGTGCAAGTCTGCCCAGTACAGGCCTTAATTCCTTCAATATATACCCATCATTTTCTGACTTGAGATCCTCTGTGTTCATCCCACGCTTGTTTGAACTCTGTCATCATTTTCCTCTCCACCACCTCCCTCAGAAGCGCATTCCATACATCAACCACCCTCTCCGTAAAGAAGAATTACTCTTGAGTCTACCACCCCTCAACCTCAAATTATGCCCTCTGGTTTTACCATTTTCCTTTCTCTGGAAAAGATTTTGTTTTACGTTAATACCTTTCAAGTATTTGAACGTCTGAATCATATTCCTCCTTCCCTCTAGTCTAGGGTATACATATTCAGGGCTTTCAGTCTCTCCTCATATGTCTTTTGGCGCAAACCTCCTACCATTTTCGTCACCTATCTCTGGACCACTTCAAGCCTTCTTATGTCCTTTGCCAGATACGGTCTCCAAAATTGAACACAATACTGCAGGTGGGGCCTCACCATCGACCTGTACAGGGGCATCAACACCTTCTTTCTTTTACTTCTTTCATTTTGTCAGTCTTCTTTCATTTTGTCAGTCTTCTTTTCTGAGGTAATGAGGTAGAGCATTCCATAAGCTTGGAGCAGTAACTGAAAAGATAGTTTTCCGGGTGGTGTCATAGAATATATGACGAATCAAGGGGACTGAAAGATTTTGTTGGGCCGAACAAAGTGATCTTGAGGGGGAATATGGTAATAGCATCCGATCGATGAATGCCGAGTGTATGTTCAGATCTTGCTTTTAAAAGTATATGACACTGAGTATGACACTTACAATCCTCTGTCTCCCATTCTGTGTTTTTCTATAGGTCTACGGGTAGAGAATATGCTCTGAAAATAATCAACAAAAGCAAATGCAGAGGCAAAGTAAGTGCAACAGCTGAGTGGAGAGCAACTCAACGTTTCTGTTTCCTTAAGTGCTTAGTATCAAACATTAAATAGTCCCAAATGGTTTATATATTCAAACACATTGTAACGAGTTCATTAGTGCTCAGAAAAGGATTTGAGAGATCAGACTTTTACTAAGGCACGCTTGCCGTTTTTGCATGCGCTAAATATTAGCGCATGCTAACGCATCCATTATATTAGCGCACGCTAAAATGGCTAGTGTTCCTTAGTAAAAGGACCCCTTAGAGCGAAGCCCCAGGAGTAGTATATCTCTCCTTTTTCAATCACTTTCAATCAAAAACTTGGGTAAACAAATTTTTTCCCTTGAATGTACTTTACTGAAAAAAATCACAGAATATTTTTGTCGGGTTTTCTGAAGAAGCTAGATGTGAAACACGTCAAAACCCACCAAGCTTCACTTTGCTCCAGCACAGATAAATTGATTTTTTTTTTTTTCCGTAAAGTACATCCAAGGGAAAAAATTTGTTTACCTATGTTTGAAAGTGCAGTGATTGCAAAAGGAGAGATCAAGTTTATTAGGATTTTATATACCGCCTATTAAGGTTATCTAAGCGGTTTTACAATCAGGTATAACAGCGGAAGCTGGAATGGCCCGCTTTCTTAGTGTTAACATCATCCTGCCCATCAAACCCTTGAACAACTCCCCAAAGAAGACCCGTAAACTTGCGTGGTGAAACCTGGCCGCAGCCCTGTTTATTGCAAATTAACATACTTAAATAACATTTAAATATTATAAATAACATTACAACAACTTTAAATAACCGTTTATATATTCAAACCTTCACAATGGTATCACCATTGCGACCCAGATCCCGAGCTACTGATACACAGATGTAAATGGCCCCCGACCCTGCCATCTAAGCAAGGGTCCGAGGGGTGGCATGTCCCCACATGCCCCATTGTCCAAGGTCATCCGACCAACCAGGCACGGCTCCCAACCGGCCCACCGCTCATCCCCATGATGAGACCAGCCGCCAGTAGCTCGGGATACCGCCACAAGCCTGTAACCCGTTACAGGCTCCCCCCAATAAACAGAGCTGCCACTAAGAGTCCAACACACGCTCGCAGCAGGTAGCAAAGTCATCCAGTAAGAGATCCCACCCAATATCTGAAAGATGCACCTGATCCCGGAAAAACAAACCCGAACAACAAACATCAACCCAGGAATGTCTAATCTGAACCCCGCCCCGAGCTTCCACCCACCGACCAATCTGCCTATTCACCTTAATGAGTCCCCGAGTCCATCGTCGCGACACCAACCGCTTCGGCCGCGGAATAATGTCCGACCAGACGAGCTGTGCACCCGGAAACCAACCCTGTATCACCCCCAGATCTCCTATTACCATGTCAATCAAATGCTTCCCACTAAGCACATCCACATCATTGCCCCCGAGGTGGAAAAGCAATAGATCGGGACGCCGAGCTCGATGCCGCAGATCCTCCATTAGGGGGAGCAGCTGGTGCCAACGCATACCCCGCTGACCCCACCAGGAGACGTAGACTCCGCGATGATGTAGACCCAAGTGCTGACCACCTGGTCGAATCACTGCGCGCTCCCCGGCCCAATGTACAAAGGAGTGCCCAACGATCCAAACTGACAGGACACGTCGCGCAGCACCTGAAAAGCAAAACTCAGCAGTCAGGCCCACATCCCCAGAACACAAAAGGTTAGTAACAAAAGGCCATGCAGTGCACCCGCCCACATGTCCCCGAACAGCAGACATCTAAGCCCAGAACTCTACCGCCCGCCAAACCGCCCATCCCAGGAGCACCCATTAACCTAATCCACCTGACTGAGCATTCCCATGCGGGGCAGCAATCAGGCGAATGTAGCCACGATAAGCACCTGAAGACCATCTGCCCAGCCTTTGAATGGCCCCTTCGGGAACACCAGCCTCAAAAGCACTAGTGGCAGCTCCAATGCGAAAAGAGTGCGTGCCGAAGCGCGCCGGCTCTTCACCACACCGTCCCAGAGCCCGACGCAAGACAGTCAGAAATTGATAACGAGTGAGACGGACACCGTTCGCGTGCAGTAACAGGGCCACGTCAGAGCTAGGTCGAATCGCCATATAGGCTTCCAGCGACTGGACCGGGCATGAAGCACAGCCCCCCACTCGGCGCAAGACCAACATGCGCCCCCTGCCCAGCTGATCCGACTTAGACCGTGCAATGAACAAACGCACCGCATCCCCTGACACGCGTACCTGACTAAACAAGAGACCTCGCAAACCCAGGGTGTCAGCCGGGTGGACCAGCAACTCACCCACCCGCAGCGCCCCGAAGAAAGCCAATGAAAATGCCACCCTAAACAAACAAGTCTCAAAACTAGAACTTGCTACCACAGGCAATGCCGCTATGAGACGAGACAATAAGGCATGTGTGATGGGCAGTCGAGCATCCGGCAGCCGCGGAGCCACCCGATCCCAGGCCGCCAACATCCTGCGAGGCAAAAACCCGGACGTTGGGCAGGACCACCCGAAAGCCCTACAAAAGTAAGCAAAGCCCGCCAGGTGACCCGCAGCCGCACTCCGGGAATAACCCTCCTGTTGAGATCCCGCTAAGAAGTCCGCTAACAAGACCTCCGAGACCGGACCGGGGACCCAACCCTGTGTATGCAGAAATCTACAAACAGTCACGAAACCCCAATTGTATCGAATCCACGTGGCTGGCGCTACCGATCGCTGCAACAAGCTCCAGATCCGTTCACCAACAAGCCCCATAAATGTTCCGGCATCGGCGACCCTTCCTCCTTCGCTGAAGGCGCCAACTGGCGAAACTGCAAAATTGAAAGCGAGAAAGGGTATCAGCAAGCCTATTCAGAACCCCAGGGACATGGCGAGCCCTGATGTACAAATTAAGGCGCAAACAGCGCAAGACCAGCTCCCGCATTACCCGATTAACCTGTAAACATTTAGCAGCCTGCCTATTCACTACTTCGACCACCCCCATGTTGTCACACCAGAAAACCACTCGCCGGTTCCGCAACTTTTCTGGCCACAACTCACACGCGACTAACAAGGGGAAAAGCTCCAGCAGGGTCACATTACGAGTAAAACCTGCCACCCGCCAACTCTCAGGCCACGCCGCCGCGCACCAGTCCCCCTGACAATAGAGTCCGAAGCCTACTCCCCCCGCCGCATCTGATTGTAGCTCCAGATCCACGCTGGAGGTATCTGGGAACTGAATGGGAAGCGATCCGTTGAAATGCGCTAAAAAGAGAGACCACATATGCAGATCTGCCCGAATCCCAGCCGATATTCGAACAAAGTGTCTGCGATCCCGAACACCGGACGTCGCCGCCGCTAAACGACGTGAAAAAGCCCGTCCCATAGGCAGAACCCGGCAAGCAAAGTTAAGATCCCAACAGAGACTGCACAACTCGCAAAGTGGATTTATGGGTACCCCGCACCATAGAAATCAAGGTTAACAACTGTCGCACCTTACCCTGAGGCAGCCGAGTCACCATTGCAACCGTATCAATCTCGATCCCCAAGAAGGTGAGGCAAGAAGTGGGCCCTTCCGATTTATCGGCGGACAAAGGAACTCCGAATTCGGCAGCCATCGCCTCGAAGGTAGATTTCAGCAGACCACAATCGCCCGCGCCCGCCCCCCCCAACGAACAGAAAATCATCTAGATAATGAACAACCGAGTCCCTCCCCGCTCGGCGAACAGTAACCCAGTGTAGAAAGGAGCTGAACAACTCAAAAAACGCGCAGGAGATGGAACAACCCATCGGCAGACAGCGGTCAAAATAAAAGGCACCCTCGAACCGAAAGCCCAGCAACGGATAGGAGGACGGATGCACCGGCAACAACCGAAAGGCCGACTCAATGTCCACCTTCGCCAGTAAAGCACCGCAGCCCGCGATTCTCACCAGACGCAAAGCACTGTCGAATGATGCGTAGCGAACCGAACAGAGATCACGAGGAATACCGTCATTCACCGAACGACCCACGGGCCTGGACAAGTTATGAATCAGGCGGAATTTCCCAGGTTCCTTCTTAGGAATAATTGCCAAAGGGGACAACACCATCACCGGGAACGGGCGATCCGGAAAGGGGCCAGCAATCCGCGCCAAAGCAAGTTCCTCACGCAACTTACGCCGCACCTCACCCCGCAATAGTGAAACCGAAGAAGCATTGGAAGCCTGCACGGTAAACAAGGGAAGCGAACAGGGAATGACAAAACCGTCGCTAAATCCCCCCGCCAATATTGCTGCCGCCTGCCTATCTCCATAAAGGTCCAACCAAGGTCTCATGGCACCCACCCGGACCGGAGTGGGCAACCCCCGCACCCCGACCTCACTTGGTTGGAGCAAGGGGGGCCCTTTTTTGGGGCACTTGAGAGCCGAGTGTCCCTGGCCACACAAGGAGCAGGCATGACGAAAGCGACAGTCTGTAAAGGAACAGGAGGATTTATTGAACTGCCAGCAGAGACCTGGACCCCCCCCCCGGCTCCCGGGCCCCCTGTGGGACGAAAGGAACGACCCCCCCCGGCTACTGGAAACCCAGACTTACCCACGACACTCAGGCCGGACCCCCCAGGTTTAGCCATATGGGTGAGCCATAAATTAATGTCCTGAGTACCCCAAGACATGTGCCTGTTCTCTTCCATCTTGTCTCGGAAAGCTTCATCATAGTTGAGCCAGGCCCAACCCCCGAACCTCTGGTAACCATCGAGAATGGAATCAGCATAAGCCAACAACAGGCCGTAGTCCTGAGGACGCTCGCGTCCCCAAACACTGGCTAAACGCAAAAATGCCCGCGACCAGTTCACTATATTGCGGGACACCATACCCACTCTAGGCTTCCCCCCCTCCTTCTTACTCTTCTTCTTCCGACCTCGCACACGGCCCTCCAAAAGCCGAAAAACGTCCACGCACGAACGCTTCCTAATCTTGCGACGAAGTGACCGTGGAACCTTTTCCCAAAGCTCCGACAGCGCCACCAGAGCCGGGGCCCCCCGATCGGCCCCCTCCTGTACTGAACTCTCACCCGTCCCCCGCCGAGGTGACTCTGAGGACGACGAAGAGGAAGAAGAGGTTAAAGTAGACGAAGAGGAAGAAGAAGAATCCCTATCCCGTCGACCTTTCCTACCTTTACCCTTACCCTTCCTCCGCCTACCCTTACCCAGAGCCCCAGCCGCTAAGGCCATGTTACCCGTGGTCAGGTCTCCAGCCAGTCTGCCTCCATCACCACCTGCCCCTCCAGGAGTGGCGCCCTCTGCAGCTACCACCATAGCAGGACTTCGATGGGTAGCCCGATCGTGCTCCTCGATTCCAGGCCTCCGTGCAGCATCCAATCCCTCGGCGGTCACACCAGACGTCGAAGTCCCGGCGACGCACTCACGGTCAGCAGCAGAAGCCTGAGGGAAAAAATCAAGACTGGGGCCAGCAACCTGCACAGTAGAAGATGAAGTTAGCCCAGAGGGCCAGACCCCCGCCCTCTGGTCCCCCAACCCCTCATGCCCTCGAGAGGTACCCCCAAAGGGGATGCCCGAGCCCCAAGGCGGCGGCGGGACAACACCGAAGTATGGAGGGGGAACCGGGGCCCAGGGATTAGGACCCCAAGGAGACCCCCAAGGACCCGACGGCCAGGACGACCACCAGCTGGCCACGCTGCTAGGCAGCCCGTGGCCCATTCCCGAGGTAGAGGGCAAGACAGGGATCTCCGCCAGACCACCCCCATGGACTCCACCCCCCGCCACGGAAGAAGCCGCCCCTTCCTGCCGGCTAGACCCCGACCCTTCACTAGAACCCACCACCCCAGCTCGAACAGCCACAGGCACAGCAGCAGGAGGAATCTCTGCATTTAACACACCCACAGCCCCAGCAGCAAGAGGAGAGAAAGGCTCTTCCATCCTATCCCCTGCCCGTGCAGCACCACGGCTCTTCCCACGACCACCCTGCGATTTTTTACTGCCCCTGCGGGCCGACCCCGTGCTGCCTCGAGCAGCCAACACCTCCCCTCCTACCTCTAGCGCTATCGCGGTTCGGGCAGCCGAACGCGAGCGCCTAGGAGGTAAAGATCTACTCCCCCCAGCAGAGGCACTCACCGGGTCCCGGTCCTCTTCGTCGAAGGAATCAACGGCGATCAGGGACAGCTCCGCAGGATCCGCCGACATCGAGGAGGGTAATCGCGCCATAGCCCGCCCGACTCGCGCCGCCGACAACTGCGCACACCACAGGGAACCCGAGAGGGGCCGAGAGTCTCCCACGTGGCAGGCCTCAGGACTCGAAATCCGCCGACCCCGCAAAGTTGTCTCGGAGGACCGGAAACCGCTAAGGTCCTCCGAGACCCTCCTTACATATACCCTCCACCCCCCCGCCCCCCCCACGGCCGCGACACTGACCTATCAGAGGCCAGTCCCTCGGCGGGAAGGCCTCCACCCCGATTTTACATTTTTTTACCTAACCCCTCCCTCTTCCCCAAAGCCTACTCGGCGGACGGCCCCGCGGGCCTCCCAGCTCCGCGTTAGAGCCGTCCGTCGAGACTAGCTCTTGGACTTTTTATTACTGATGGGGCTTCGGTCTAAGTCCGGTCTCTCAAATCCTTTCCTGAGCACTAATGAACTCGTTACAATGTGTTTGAATATATAAACCACCTGGGACTATTTAATGTTTCCTACTTGGCATTACATTTTCCTTGGTGATACATTTTCCTGTTGAGTATCCCCGTTTGTTTTGGGTATGCTTTAGTGCTTAGCCATTAATCTAGAAACTGTTTAAAGGAGCAGACGTTCTAGCCTAACAATGGAAGTGTTGTCTCTCTTTTTTGCAAGCCTACATAGAATTGATAGCAATCAATACAACTTATACTTTGCAGAATGAATAATGACAAGCTGTAAGAGTGAGGTCCTGACCTCTGCGTATGGAAATGTAATATAACATATGATTATTAGAACATAAGGCCAAAGGTCCATCAAGCCCAGCATCCTATCTCTGACAGGCCAACCAGTGGCATAACTAGTAGCCTTCTAGAGCCCACTTGTCTAATTGTTTATGGACTTTTCCTCTAGGAATTTATTCAAATTCCTTGTAAGTGCAGTTACAGTACATTCATCCACATCCTATGACAACAAATGTTACCATTTGGATAAAGTAGTGTACAGTAGTTACCTTGTTAGTCCAATTTAAAGGTAATAAATAGAAATAAAACAAAAGAAAGGAAAGGAAAATAAGGTGATCCCTTTGTTATTGGACTAACAGTGCATTTTTGACAAGCTTTTGAAGGCATAGCTCCATGTCTAATTGCAAATTGTGTCAGTACATATCACGAAATTCCACTGTTTCCAACCCTGGTAAAACTTTCAACATAAAAGGATTCTACTCATGTTCATCCTCAAATGGTGTATATATATTATTAAATGCAGAAAATGTGAAGAAATATACTGGGGAGAGAGGACAGATGCTAAAGACAAGAATCAACTCACACAAGCGCTGCATTAAAAACCACAAAGCAAATAATGGAGACACCCCTGTGGGTGTGCATTTCTCAAAACCAGAACACTGCAACAATGACCTTATGGTCAGAATACTAAGAGGTAGCTTTAAAGCAATCCATGAACATAAGACCTTTGATGTTAAAGTGATGGAATATTTTGACACCCACCAGGCAGGACTTAGCAAAGATCTGGGTTTCCTGTTACCTTCTGATTACCCATCCAGTTCTCTGTTTCTCCCAGACACTCCTTCCCTTCCCCAACCAGGCTGCCTCTCCCTTGAAACTATCATTGGAATACTTTTCATGTTTCACTATATTTATTTTGAAGTTGTCATCTTTTGCTCATAACCAACCTAAAGAAGAAAGCTAGCTTCTCAAAAAACATTTTGTTAGTCCAATAACAAAGGTATCACCTTATTTTCCTTTCTTTTGTTTTACTACTATTTATTATCTAACAAATTGCTCTTTAAGGGCAAAATTCTATATATGGTGCCCAAAATATCAGCCTAGAAAAAAGCACTATTCTATAAGCCAAGCTTAAAGTTAGGCATGGTTTATAGAATAGCATTTATGCCCGGGAGCCACAACTAACATAGTAACATAGTATCCGACGGCAAGGCCCTCTTACTAAGATGCACTAACCGATTAGTGCGAGCTAAACGCTAAAGCGTGCATGTTAGTCTATGAAAGTGTTAGCATTTAGCGTGCCCTAATTCAATTAGCGCACCTTAGTAAAAGAGGGGGTAAATGTAGGTAAAGCCTTTGAAAATGTGGTGCAAATGCGTGTGCTTAAATTTAGGCATGGATGCCTTTATTCTATAATTAAACGCATAATTTAAAGTAACGCCTCCAATCGGCCCATGACCCGTCCATTTCCATGCCCCCTTTTTTGACTGACATGTAAAATTCAGGTATGGATCCCATGTCTAAATTTACACACGTAGCTTGGAATTGCTTGTTAACATGCCAATTATCAATGCTAATTAGCTTGCATTTCAGTCAAATTACACAAGCAATTTGGGTACGTGACCAAAATTGCGCATGCAATTTTTAGCGCTTTTTCCTAGAATTTGGAGGTAAGTGAACAAATACTTGCCCCAATTTGTTTTAAATCTGATGCTAGCTTCATGGAATGATCTCTAGTTCTAGTATAGTCATTCCCTATTTTGCTGTTCCATTCAAGATTTTAAAATTCTACTCTATACCTGCTAAATCATCTATTCAGTATGAAGAGTCCTAGTCTGTTCAGGAGCTGTTTCATTTCCTTTATCATTTTGTTGCTTTTCTCTGCACCTTTTCCAGTTCCTCTATATCAGGGATCTCAAAGTCCCTCCTTGAGAGCCGCAATCCAGTCGGGTTTTCAGGATTTCCCCAATGAATATGCATTGAAAGCAGTGCATGCACATAGATCTCATGCATATTCATTGGGGAAATCCTGAAAACCTGACTGGATTGCGGCTCTGAAGGAGGGACTTTGAGACCCCTGCATATCTTTCTTGATATAGAGCCACAAGGCCTGCACACAAGAAGACTGTGCAGCAGGTTGGTGGCGGCAGAGTACTGTACTATCCAAAAAAGACCATGGAAACCTAGGAGGCCAAATGCTAAGGCTATTTTAATTATTACATAATTAGTCACATAAGGGAAGGGAGGGGTCTTAGAATCCATCTGCCAGTATTTAAAGTAATAAGCTGACCATTGCCACAGAAAACACCCAATGTTATAAATGCCATGGACTGATAAATATAACTATGCATTGAGAAACAGCTTATTTGCTAACCTGTTTAGTGCATGCCTCTTTCTTTCTTTAACTGCCCTTTATTTAAGCCTTTTTCAATTATAAGGGCTTGGACTATTTTGATCTAAAAAGCCATATTTCCCAGATTGCATTAGCACTCTTTTGTTGGTGGAGATTGTTGCTAGAATGTGAAAAATGTTCATATGCAGAATTTTATTTTAGTTACTGAACCGTTGTTTCTTGTGGTTCTTATCCTTGATCAGGAGCACATGATCCAGAATGAGGTATCTATTTTGAGAAGGGTTAAACATCCTAATATTGTTCTTTTGATCGAAGAGATGGACATGCCATTAGAATTGTACCTTGTAATGGAGCTTGTCAAGGTGAGTGTTTCAAATAAGGAAACCCTTCCTTAGCATTAGTCTTCTCACACTGGTAGACTTATTGAAACAGTATATCGTACAATATATTTTAGTCTCATGGAAACTGATCTATTAACCTCCAAGCAAGCAAGGATTCATGTAGAAAAAAAACCATGCAAAAATGTCCCAAAAATCATATGAACTTAATTTTGCATAGAAGTACCTGAACTGAGCACCCCCCTCCCCCCGAGGCCTCCACATCCTGGTAAGTTAGCATGCCATAGATTAAATGGGGTACCCCAGATACCTCACCACTACCACCACAAATACCTCAAGCTCCTGATGATCTAATGCCCAACAAGAAGCAAAATTGGGGGGAAAAACCCTATACCCCAGATGTTTTGCCCTCCCAAAACTCACCCTTTAAAGCAACTAAAAGCATAGGAATGGTCTCACCTCTATTCCACAGTACCCCAACATACTCAAGTGGTCAGAAGGAGTGGAGGGAGTGATCGCTATGTGCTTTTGCCATAAGAACATAAAAATTACCATCATATTTTCTCTCAGATGTCTCTTCTCTGACCTGAAGAGCCCCAGTCTCTTTAGTCTTTGTTCAAAGGGGTATTATTCCATCACTTTTATCATTTTGGTCACCTCTCTACTTTTTCTATTTTCACTATAGCTTTTCTGAGATGCAGCGACCAGAACTGCACACGGTAATCAAGATGAGTTTGTACTGTGGAGCAATATAGAAAATATGATATTCTCTGTTTTATTCTCTATTTCTTTCCAAATATTCTCTTTGCATTTTGGGGGGCTGCCAGCACACACCAAACAGATGATTTCAGCATATTATCTAGGATGATGCCTAGCTCCGTTTCCTGGGTGGTGATTCCTAAAGTGGAAGCTAGAATCAGATAGCTATAGTTTGAGTTATTTTTCTCTATTTGCATCTCATTGCACTTGTCAATTTCATCTGCTGTTTGAATGTCCAGTCTCCACCAGGTCCTTCTGAAATTTCTTGTTATCCGCTTTTGAATAATTTTTGCACTATCTGCAAATTTGCACTACAGCTCCCTCTATCAAGGTGGATGAAAATAGAATGAAATTCTGCACTGGGGTGTAAGGGGCAAGTTCTAGGGTAGTCATAATCATTTATGCCTCATGTTGGGACTGGGAGATGATGTTAGCCCACAGGGGGCTTCAGGCATCCCTGAGAGAGTCTACAGAGGCCCTTTTAAGCCATTATAAGGGCAATTCTATTACTAGACACTTGCAGTTAGGTGCCCCTTTGCTCCAGCACTTATGTGCAAAAGCACTATTCTACAGTGGTACATGTAAGCAGCAGGTGGTGCCTAGGGAGGTGCCTGGGGCAGTGGTGCCCAACATCACTATGCCATGTGCCCATTGTCCCTTCTCCTCCTCACCCCCCCCCCCCCCAGCATACCTATTCAAATGATCACTTGCAGTGAGCTGCATCTCTAACCTGCTTCTAGCGCCAGCCTCAGCTCTTCCTCTGCCATCACTTTCTGGTCTCACAACTAGGAAGTGATGTTAGAGGGAAGGCTGAGGCTAGTGTGAGCGGTGGTGGGACTAAAGCGTGCCGGACAATTGCGCACGGACAAACCCGCTAAGACAAATGAACGCAGGACATCAGCGCACTGAATTAAAAGGTAAGTTTAAAATGCTCCGAGGAGGAGGGTGTGGGGGGTACCCCCTACCACCACTTTACTTAGAACAATTGCTGCTGCCATTGGGGGTGGGGGGAGCCCCCACAATGGCAAAACACCCCACTTCTGAGTGTCCAGTACAGAGAGAGGTCTGAAGGGTCTCCAACACCCACTTAACATTACATTACATTACATTTGTGATTTCTATTCCGCCTGTGCCTTGCGGTTCTAAGCGGATTACAGTTAAAAGAGATCAGGACATTACCGAGAGAATTACATTACAACGATTTAAGTAAATTACATGTTGTGGTATAGAAATACAAGTATAAGATATCTGGATTTATCGATAGAATAACTTGACAGGGTTCAAGTAGTTACAAGGTTCAGTGGGGAAAACAATATAGGCAACTGAAGAAAGATACCTATCGACACCAATTGTGTCGTTCTAACGTTAAATGGGTAATAATATCAATGCTTGGCCCTTGTTATCACCTCCTCCATGATGTATTGCTTATCACTTACTGTTGTTTCATCTAATATAATAAAATGGTAGGACGCGCATGCGCACTAAAAAAATCATGTTCCCTGGTCCCGTCGCGGAAACACGAGTGCGCATGCGCGCCTACTACGTCACCACAGCCTGCTCTCCACCTCACGCCGCTACAGGCCCCACACTCGCAACTCACACATCCGCTGCAGCCTAGCAACTCCGACCACAACCTTCCCCCCTCAACCGCCTAGGAGCTGCGGCGGGGGCTTTCAGAACAGAATATGATTACCATCTTTCTTTAGGCAGCCCCGGTTGTTTACTTGGATTCAATGTCAGCATTAGGGTTCGCCGGCCGCCAGCCGTGAGAGGAAGGCTGCCGCAGCCTCGCCGCTAGGTAGGGGGACAACAATCGCGCTTATGCTCAAGCCGCCGCCACGACTCCTCTCTCGAACCGCACCAGGATCCAGAGAGGAGCTGCGGCAGGGGCTTGAGCATAAGCGCCATTGTTGTCCCCCTACCTAGCTGCGAGGCTGCGGCGGCCTTCCTCTCACGGCTCACATTTAATCCAAGTAAACAACCGGGGCTGCCTAAAGAAACCGGTGCTTGGCCCGCCAAACAATTCCTTCCGTTGCCGAAATTTGCCCCACCGTTCCTTCCCTTCCTCCATCACGTCAGTTCAGCTCCGTCTATGTTAAAAGCAGCTGCCTTGAAATTGGAGCCCTGCCGCCACCGTAACACGTTCCCTCTGCCGCGGTCCCATATGTCACAGAAGGGGCGGGACCAAGGCAGAGGGGAACGTGCTACGGCAGTGGCAGGCCTCCGATTTCGACGCGGCTCCTTTTAACATTGGTGGATTCACTGCACCTGATGGAGGGAGGGAGGGAAGGAAAGGTGGTTGTGCGCTGTTGAGTCCCTCTTTGCCCTCAAACCCTCTCCTAACTGCTCCCTCCTGTCTTAGACCACTGGGGGGAGGTGCCTGTCTTCAGCTGCAGGGATGGAGGGAGGGAAGAAGAAAGAAGGGGCCCTGGCAAGCCAGTTATCAAAAGCCAACCATAGCCTGGGACCCCTACATGATATGAATAATGACCAGACAACAAAAGGTAAGAAAAATAATTTTATTTTCTGTTTTGTGATTACAATATGTCAGATTTGAAATGTGTTTTGAGGAAGGCTGCTGCGGCGGCTTTGGACAGAGGGGTACCATTTTCGTGGGAGCCAGCCTTCGGAGAGGCTTGGGACGCGGGGATGGATGCGGGAGGGGCTGCCACTGCGAAGGGCTTTGGTGGGGGAGCCAGCCAGACCGCGAGTGTGGGGATGTTGTAAGCACGGATTGGTCAAGGAGCCGCCGCTTCCGAGGCTTTGAAATTGCTCTCCCACCGTCACTCCCTCCCGCCCCGGCTCTGCCTCTGCCCCTGCCCAGGTTCAAAAGCAGGAGAGGCGGTCATCTAGCACCCGTTAATCTAACGGGCTTAAACACTACTAGTTAAATAAACCATTTCAAATAAAACATTACAACAGAAAGTCTTTTTCACTTATCTTTTAATGTGCAGAATCACTAGCCTGCCCCGACGGGACCCATTTCGCCACATAAAAGCTTTCTCAAGGGTTCTTAAGGAGCTCCACTCGAACGTCCTTTCTCTTTTGGGGCTAGGATTCATCTGGAGAAGGTGATAACAGGGGCCAAGCATTGATATTATGACCCATTTAACATTGGAACGACACAACTAGTGTCAAATTAAATGGGTGTTGGAGACCCTTCAGACCTCTCTCTGTACCGGACACTCGGAAGGGGTGTTTTGCCATTGTGGATGTTTCCAGTTTACCCCACTTCACCATCTTTTTTACCTTGTTAGTGGGGACCCCCCCCCCCCCTCCACACACACACACACACACACACTGTCACCAGCGGGGTCAGGGCAATGGGTCCCGAGCCGCTGGGACACAGATGTCTTGGTCCTTGTGTGCTGCTGCTTGGCGACACAAGGATAAATAAGTCAGGATTAGCCCAAAAAGGAAAAACACACTGCAAACAGGTAAATAAGAAAACCAAAACCTGGACTGGATTTAATGTGCAATATTCAAAAACAAAATAGTTGCTTCACTCTCCAGCTTGAATATCAGTCCTCAAAACAAAGTTATCACAAACTAAACTTGTCAGGAAATGGCCATCAATAGAAAAGTCTTGTAATGTTCAAAAGAGGCAAAATTCATTAGGCTTATAATCTCTCCCACCAGAGAGTTCAAACAAAAAAATACACAGCCAAAACAGAAAAGAGGAAAAACAAACTCCAAAAACTGTATCCTGAACTCTCACGTCCCAAAAGGAGTTCTTTTCTGTTAAGATAGAAGTCCATACAATAAAGTGTCTTTTAGTCTGGCTCAGAAAAAGGTGCAACACAAGTCCTTATTTTTCTTCTAAGCAGACTTGACTTAAACCAGTGCTACGGCACTGATTTCTTCCAGCACCTGAAGTGCTGGGCAAGGTGGTGTGCCTCACGTGATGAAATTTTGCCAGATATTGGCCCGCTATCCCACCACATGAAACGTGAGGCTAACCCCACACACCTTTACTACAAAAACAGTTGCAATGCAAACAAAAATAGTCCATTCAGCAAACACCCTGATATTTATAATCCACAGTTTAGAGGCTTTAAACACTTGCCTTGGCTTAGCTGACTTCCATGGGCTGCACGCTGGATGGTAACTCTGTCACTGGCTCCGGCTCCAAATCCAGTTCCATACCCTGGACTTCTTCCAAAGGGCCTACCGGTGATTCTGCTCCAGCCTCAACCAGTTCCATGGATTCAGGAACTGAATAGCTAGGCAGAGCTCCCAGCCCTGAGCCTTGCGACTACTTCCCTTGCCTCCAGCTCTCCTTCTCTCCTCAAGCCAAGCAGACCTAAGGTTTAGAAGTTGGGGACCACGCCCCAAACGCTCAGGTGTGCCAGATATCTTGATTTTCCTTCCCTGACTATGTGGGGGAAGGGAAACCTGCAGTTTAGCACTAGCACTCCCTCTGTTGGATACAGGAGTCATGGCAGGCAAAAGGTTACCTTGGGGATTAAACAGAGCAGCTTGGGCACTATCTGCTCTAGCAATGGGCTTTATATTAGGAACAGCCCTAGCAGGCATACCTTGCATATTACAACACACACACACTTACAGAGGAAACTGTAATTTTTCACTAAATCACTGGGAAAAATTACACTTTCCTCTGTAATGGGGGGGTCTCCCCAAACCCCCCTCCCCAAACCCCCCTCCCCAATGGCAGGGGAAACTGTTCTAAGTAAACTGGGTGGGGTTCCCCCCTTGGAGAGCTTTAAACTTACGTTTTCATCCGGCGCACTGACGTCCTGCGCGCATTTGTCTTAGTGGGTTTGTCCGCGCACTTTCATCTATGAACTGGTGTGAGCAGTAGGTTAGAGATGCTGCTAGCTGCCGGCAATCATTTGAAGAGGTAGGTGTGTGGGCAAAGAGAAGTACTGGTGCCTCTGCCAAGATGGCACCCAAGGAGGTCCACCCCCTGCCTCTACCTCGCTATGCCACTGCATGTAAGCACTATGGCTTGCAAATGCAAGTGGCGCATGCACATGGGTGGTGCATGGACAAGGATATGGGCATGTCTTCCAGTAATGCACGCATGTGGTAGAATATATATATACTAGTATTTTAGCCCATTACATTACGTCTGTCTTTATTTTTGTCTCCCTCTCTGTCCCGCTGTCTTTTATTCTGTCTGTCTCCCTGGCCCTCTTTGTCTGTCTGTCTTTCTGTGTCTCTCCCTGTCCCTGTGTCTTTCTTCTTTTCTTTCTGTCTCCCTTCCTCCCGCTGGTGCTAGAATATATGTCTGTCTTTCTTTCTGTTTCTCTCCCTACCCCTGTCTTTTTCTTTCTGTCTCTCTTCCTCCTGCTGTCTTTCTTTCTGTCTCTCTCCCTCTCTGGCCCCCTTTGTCTGTCTGTCTTTCTGTCTCTTTCCCTGCCCCTGTCCCTGTGTCTTTCTTCCTATCTCCTTCCCTACTTCCCTGTGCAGCAGCCGCAGCATTCCCTCTCCCTCCATTTCCCTGTGCATCATCATTTTTTCCCTCAATCTAGCTTCTCCTGCCCCTCCTACACTCAATACTTTAAACTTAGGCCCGGGCTGTAGATCAGGGGTTTCTCGGGCTGACCGCCACCTGCTGCTGGTGGCTCCGTGCTCCGTGCTCGGCCGCCGCGGCCTGCAGTCGCCATCAGTCGACAGCCGCCACGGCCTGCAGCCGCCGACAGCCACCGCGGCCTACAGTTGCCATGGCCTGCAGCCACTCACAGCCGCCGCGGTCTGCAGCTGCCGACAGCCGCTGTGGCCGACATCCGCCTTGGGGGGGAAGAGAGAAAGAGAGAGAGAGAGAGATTTGCGCACATGCGCACTCCTACCTGCGGTGCCCTACAGCTCACAGAAAACGGGAGCACGCAGGTGGGAGTGCACATGCGCAGCTTAGGTTTTTATTATATTAGATAACAGCTGCCCTTGCTGTATTCAGGTGTGCCTAAAGGTAAGGCATCAATGCTAGCATTTTATTTATTTATTTATTTCTTCCATTTGTGCATCGCACATACCTATACAAGCTCTAGGTGACATTACAGAGGAAGGGGTTAGAAGAGGGTAGGGAGTACTATGGAGGGCAGGAAGGAGTGGAGAGGAGAAAAGCATGTAGAATATTTCAAATAAATTCCTAACTTTACAGATAGGAGCATCTAAATGAATTAAAGTAATATGTAAAAAGGAGTAGAAGGAGGAATCGTTAAACAATAGAATTCAGTTAATAAAATTTTAAAAAATAGGGGGTAAAAAGAATGGAACAAAATTTGAAATAATTCATAAACTGGAAGAAAAAATTGAAAAAATCAAATAAGTCTGGCAGAAGTCCAATTTCCTGAAGCAGCTCTGTTGCCTCAGCACATTTTAAATAATCCCAACGGCAAAAGTCCAGATGGGACAGATATCATTTGGGCTTTCCAGCTGCTGCAGCCCTGTCTCATCGCTTCCAGGCAGAAGATGCACAGAGATAGAATAATCCAGTGCTGGGCCCTACTCCTCTCGGTGGGCGGTGGATGCTCATGGGCAGTTCTCGAAGAATACAGCACTCTGCTTCCATCGGATAACCGGGAGAAGTCCACGGCACGGTCCCACTCCACAGATCCGGAGACACCACCAGCTCTTCCCCAATGAGAGAGCACACGCCACCCCCCCCCCATCCTAGGCAACTACCAGCAGCAATCAACCATGCCTCCACTGGTCCCGCCTCCAACAACGATCTCCCCGCTGCGATCTCTAGTCACCACACACAGGTAGGAAGGGCCTCTGCTGAAAAAATGAACCGTTCCAGGCCTTTAGGTTAATAGACAGTTATGCTGTGATTCTATAACTGTCAAACTCCTCCTATCCGAGATGTTTTCTGCCTCGCCCGAGTGAAAATGAAAAGAAAAAAAGTACAGAACCCTGTAAAACTATGAATAAGGTAGATGAAAGGAACCAAATAAAGTAGAAACCAACAAACTAAAACTAAATAGAACTAAAAACTTAAAATATAAGACACTGAAGCCCAGGTCTTACTCAGGCAACATTCTAGAACCATATCTATCATATCATATTCTAGTCTAGAGTATACATATTCAGGTTTTCAAGCCTCTTCTCATGCGTTTTTTTGTGCAGTCCCAATATAATTTTTGTTGCCTTCCTCTGGACTGCTTCAAGTCTTCTTACATCCTTAGCAAGATATGGCCTCCAGGACTGAATACAATATTCCAAATGGGGCCTCACAATGACTTATAGAAGGGCATTAACATCTTTTTTTCTACTGATGATTCCTCTCTCTATGCAGCCCAGCATCCTTCTGGCTACGGCCACTGCTTTGTCACAGTGTTTTGAAGCCTTGAGATCCTCAGACACTATCACCCCCAAAGTCTCTCTCCCGGTCCATGCATATCAGCTTCTTACCCCAAAGTACAGCACTCTGAACTTCTTCGCATTAAATTTTAACTGCCAAACATTAGACCATTCTTCTAATGTTTGCAGATCTCTTTTCTGTTTTCTGTTCCCTCCGGCGTATTCACTCTTGCAAATCCTCGTGTCATTTGCAAGAAGACACACTTTTACTTCTAGCCCATAAATAAAGAAGGTAATGGATGTAAAGAATCAGGAAGGGTCCTTGATAAGGGCAGGATGTCTTGCCCAGACTCCTTAGCATGCCACCATTATGCACCCATGTGTCATTCAGGAAAAATTATGCTTTGCACTGTCAGCTGCAAAGAAAGTAGCTTTGCAAAGATTAATCTTTAATCCAACACCCTCTGTCTATTTCCATTGCTCACTGTGTACTGTACATTGTTAATGTGGTATGGATTGACTTTGAAGAGCTAAGATAAATGAAGCCCACTACAAGAAAGAAGTTGAGGAGGAAAATGTTGGATCCAGAATACAACTGCTTGTCAAACCACTGAAGTCTACTGTATTTTGTGCCTTCGCTGGTATGTCTCAGTTCTCTTGCTGTGAACTGCCCGGAACTTCTGGTTGGGTGGTATATCTATAATAATAAAACGCTAAGCGCGCATGCGCACTCTCACCGCGTGCTTCCCTGATCCCTGTTCTGTCACGCTGTGCTGGCAAGAGTGCGCATGCGTGCTTACTACGTCACCAGGACTCCAGGACGCGCGGAATGACGGCTGCCGGGAGGAGGCCTGTCAGCGGAGGGCAGACACTATAAAAGGCTAAGAAGCCGGCAGGAGCGGCGAAAGCGCGCAAGGCATCGGGCCCTAGCATCTCCGAGCTGATTCGGCATGTTCTTGGCTTCCCTGAAGAAGGCTCTGGAAGCAGCTGGAGGCGAAGAAGAAGAGCCCTCCGAAAAGCAAGAAAGCAAAAAAGGCGGCAGAGGTCGGAGTAAAAAAGAGTCCGAAGAGGGCCAAGAAGCCGTTGGCAACCGCCATCAAGAAAACAGCCAAGAGCCCCCAAAAGGCGAAAGCGGTTAAAGCCAAGAAAGCGTCGAAGAGCACGGCTAAAGCCAATAAACTCTGCCCTTGCCCTAGCACTGTTTCTACCATGGAGGTGAGGCTGCCTGGTTCCCTACCTTGGTGCCAGGGTGGTGAAGTAAGACCTTTTTAAAGCTGCAGGGGGGAGAGAGAAATGCTGCTGCATAGGGGGCAGGGAGAAAGACAGATAGTGGGGGGGAGGGAGACTGAAAGAAAGACAGACAGACATATATTCTAGCAGGGGGGAGGTAAAACAAAGGGAGAAGGGCTGCTGCTGGATAAGGAGAGCAGTGAAGGGGTGGTGGTGGACACAGGGGAGGTAAAAGGAAGGGAGAATGGACAGGTGGAGCAAGCAAGGGGGGGGTGGTGGACAGCCAAGGAGAAAGAAAGACAGAAAGCGGCTAAGGAGAGAGAGAGAGAAAGAAATAAAGACAGACATACACACATATATTCTAGCACCCGTTAATGTAATGGGCTATAAGACTAGTAAGAAAATAAATTATTATTATTATCTCACAGAATTGGCAGGGGTGTGCTGAGCACATAAAGGCTGTTATATTTACCTGTAAAATCTAAAGGGTAAAAGTAAAGAGGATGATGTAGCCAGACCTAGACAGCTCAGGAGGAAAGCCTTTGTGGCATTGAGAACCAGAGCTGTCGTTTATGATTCTTTTCTATACCCTGGAAAATACTGAATTGTAGTTTTGCCCTTTTTTGCCTAGTGTTTCAGTTGCTCTGTATGTCTGTCGTTTCTAACTACTGTTTTAAAATTAATTTTTTTTATTTTTTAAAAAACATTATGTTTAAATAAATGTTATCTTTTTATGCTGTAACTCGCTTAGTAAAAATTAAGTTAAGCGATTCACTAAATTAAAATAAAACGTGAAACTTGGACTACTTTTTTCCTTAAATTCCTCTGTAAGTGCCTGCTACATTTGCATAATAAGGATTATATTTTTGGGGATCCAACAGAACTAGAATTATTTCTTCAGACAAATGAGAAGTAAACTTTAATCTATATGTCTTGATTTCAGATTATGGAGTAAATTTGGTAGTTTAGTTTAGCAATAAGTGCTCAAGAAATTAGGGTTATTTGCTTTTGATATTATCCTTTAAATATTGAACACATTTTCTCAACTAGTGGGCTAGATGGAATTTCTTCTTTTTATGAAAATGAAGAATAATTGTATTCTTGTTTATTTTCCATATCTTAACTTTGTGTTGTAATATCGTTAAAACATTTTTTCAATAAAAAGAAAGTAAAGCGGATGGGAGTTGTTTACTGCGTAGTTTACACAAAGTGATTTACATAATTTTAGACAAGTACTTATTTTACACCTGGGGCAATGAAGTGTTAAGTGACTTGCCCAGAGTCACAAGGAGCTGAAGTGGAAATCCAACTCACAACCTCAGGGTGCTGAGGTAGCTGCTCGAACCACTAGTCTACAGTGGTGTTCCCGCAGACATATACCAATTCATTAAGTTGTAGAGTAGAGAATGACACGGTGACAAAATTCATCACCGTTCCCGTCCCCGCGGATAACCGCGATAAACCATCTTCATGTCATTCTTTAAGGAGAGAGGGAAGAATCAGAGTATGAATGGCCACAACCACTGACCCTCAAGCTTTGCTTTGAAGAATGCTGGTGTAGAAGGACTGAGGTTGAAACAGATACTACAGAATGACAGTCTCTGGTATCCAGAGCAGATTTTGTGATGTCATAATGCCTCATTCCACCAGTGCCTAAGAGCCAATCACATCAGTGATGTCACAATGGTTTCATTATCCTTGGCTCACATAAGAATCAGAGTATGAATGGCCACAGCCACTGATCCGCAAGCTTTGCTTTGAAGAATGCTGGTGTAGAAGGACTGAGGTTGAAACAGACACTAGAAAATGACAGGGGATTATTTCCCGCGGTTATCCGCGGGGACGGGAACGGTGATGAATTTTGTCACCGTGTCATTCTCTATTGTAGAGCCCTGCAATTCTGTACAGGATATGAAAAGGGCTTCTGCACAGAACAGAAATACAAACATACCGCAGGCAGCACTTCAAGTAGGAAAGATGTCTAGTTTCTGGCTCTGTGCCTCTGTACTGAATAGTGATAAATGTGCAAATTAAGTAGTGTTGCTGACACTTCAACCAGTAGGATTTCTTTCAGGAATTCTTTCATTTTGATACGTGTAGCTGTTGAAAAATGTTGCTTAAATTAAACACCCAGCATCACAGTGAATAAATACAGCCTGCTGACCTCTACCTACTTTTTAGATTTGTGGAGGTCATTTTTTTCACAAACTGTGTTAGATTTCTAGTACAGTTAAATAAAGGAGGCTATCCATGGACCTGAACCACAGCTTTTGTACATTTTTTTTCATTGGCTTATTTAGGCCCTCTTTTTCTAAGCTGCGGTAAAGGCTTCTACCATGGCCTGGGGCGCTAAATGCTCCAACCAACCTCTGATGAGTTTCCTGATACAAAACTCTATAGCGGGAAGCATGAGTCGCTTGACTTAAGGGGGATTCCTTGATAAAGCCCGTATGGGCGAAACATAGTCTATGTCGGAGTGCCCACCCCCACCCGCGTAGATGAAAGCAAAACTAACAGATGAGTACTTTCTAATACTTTAAATATCTATATAAACTATTTACTTAATATTATAATTGACCTATGACGATTATGGGTGCCAATTTGGGTCTATATGTTCTCTAAAGACTAATGAACATATCCCCAGGCATTGCTGAGGTCAGTGAGTCATGAGATACTAAAGCCTCTCTGATTACTCTACTATACCAACCAACCTCTGACACCCATAGGAATTCTATGAGCGCTGGAGCATTTAGCACACTGGGCCGTGATAGAAACTTCTACCATAGCTTAGTAAAAGGGAGGGGGGTTAGAGTACATAGAGTTTTGGCATGTATGTTTTATACTATGTACCTTGGTCCTTCTCTCCACCTTTCTATACCCTATTTAATAGTTTAGGATTTATTGAAACGATCTAATGCATATATTTTTGATTGTTTTGTGTCTCATTCATTTAAGCCCTCTTTTACTAAGCCGCGATAGAGGTTTCTACCGCAGCCTGGGGCGCTAAATGCTCCAACGTTGCTCCAATGCTCATAGGAATTTTAGGAGTGTCAGAACAGCGTCAGAGCATTGAGTCCTGGCTGTGGTAGAAACCTCTACCGCGGATTAGTAAAAGTGGGTTTAAAGAGCTAACAGTGATCGCATTGATCCATCTTTTTCCTTAACTTTGGATACACATGCTCTCTGAACATTTACTCCAGGAGAAATTCACTTCGAAAATCTCCCAACCCTGAACACCAATCGGAGTCTTAGGCCCCTCCCAGTGCATCCCAGAATGCACTAGGAAGGAGGCCTAAGACTTAGTTGGCTCAGATGCCAAAGGCCCCTCCCTGGTGCATCCCAGAATGCACTGGGAAGGAGAAGGCCCACCATTTTCCAGTGGTGAGCCTGCTGGCCGAAGGTTGTATGCCTCCCTCTGGCCAGACCTTCTGTTTTCAAGGTATGAGGGAGGGGAGTTGAGGGGATGGTGGTCTCCCCTTTAGGGGGATTGCTTGGTGGGTGGGGAATCGGCAGGTGGTCGCCGGTTGGGTGGAGGGTTGGTCGGTCATTGGGTGGAGGTGTTTTGGGGGGGTTCTGGCAGGAGGGAATGGGCATCCCTCCTGCTTATCACAGTAGGGTGGGTGGGTGTTTGGGGGGGGGGGGTTCCGGCAGGAGGAATTGAGCACTTCTCTTGCTGGGGGTTGTTCGGAGGGTTCCGGCAGGAGGAACTGGGCACTCCTCCAGCCAGGGGATGCCTCAGGAGGGGGATGGCAGGAGGGAGTTGGCAGACTGTGCGGGTTTGTGATGTCATCAAGGGGTTCTTTTATTAAGGTGCACGAAAGGATTTATAACATGCTAAATGTTAAGAAGCCCCTATTGGCTTCTTAACATTCAGGGCCTGATTCTATAAATGGCGTCTAGCGGCTAGGCACTATTCGGCGCAGATATTGCCAACTGCTAGGCATCATATATAGAATTGTGCCTAGTGGCCCTAACTCAACTTAGGTATCGGTAAGCATCATAATGTTAGCTGCCAATATATTAGGCTAGGTTTTTCCTGGCCTAATTTACCAGCACCGAACACAGACCTCTACCGATGCCTAAGTCATACCACACCTGTTTTCTACCCCAATTGGTAGGTGCTGCACCAATTTCTACACAGAACTTTGATCAGGTTTTAATCATTTTTTAAATTGACTTTTAATGATTGTTTTCAGTGATCATGCCATTTAAGCCAGTTTAAAAAATGAACTTCTGTACAGAAACCAGCTAGGCACCGCCAAGTACTGCTGATGTGATCTAAGTACCACTTATAGAATCAAGGCCTTAATGTGCACTAAATTAATTAGAAAACCTTAATAAAAGGAGCCTGAAGAGAGGTAAGTAATGGGTTGTATGTAGCCCAAAAAATGTGGCTCTTCTTTCTTTAAAATGAATTTTTCCCAATGTTCAGGCATTTTTTGTGTTTTTAGGGTATGGATTGTTCGCAAGAACTTTAAAAATTGCATGTACGAGGGGACGCTGAAAACTTCTCAGACCAATCAAGAAGAGATTGATGTGGAGCCACACTTTTCCTGACACGTTTCATTTACTTTCACATCATTGCAAGTTTCGTGGCTCCACATCATTCTCTTCTTCATTGGGCTGAGAACTTTTCAGCGGCCCCTCGTAATGCAGCTTAGGAAAAGGATCCCTTGTTTGGTTCTCTTGATTTGTTCTGAGTATCTGCTTTACTATATGTTACATCTTTCGGGTCCGCTTTCTCAGATTTTATCATTAAGAAATGCTACTAGGCCTTTGCTCTGTATGTTGATATGTTTTAAGACATGCTTTTTCATCCTTAAATGGCACAGTTTCCAGGATGCTCCTTTTTTTTTACTGAGTACCCTTTTTAATCCTCTTACTGACCTACAAGTGCATTCACTCAGCAGCCCTGCACTATCTCTCCTCACTTACCTCTCCCTGTGCTCCCTCCCGCGAACTCCGTTCATCGGGTAAGTCCCTCCTATCCATACCTTTCTCCCCCACTGCCAACTCCAGACTCTGTCCCGTCTATCTTGCTGCATCGTATGCCTGGAACAGATTGCCTGATTCATTATGTCAAGCTCCAACATAGCAGTGTTCACATCTAAGCTATGCACAAAACTTTTTCAAGGCTGCTGTTAACTCCTAACTCCCACTTCCCATAAGATACCTACACCCAAACTCCCCAAACTCTATAAGTTCTGTTAGTCTATCTAAATTAGATTGTAAGCTCTTCTGAGCAAGGACTGTCTATTACATGTCAAATGTGCATGTACAGTGCTGTGTACGCCATTCAGTGCTTTAGAAATGATAAATAGTAGTATATTTAGTGCATAATTGTTGCTGCTATTCTGACCCCCCCTAGGGAGGAGATCTCTTTGACGCCATCACCTCCACCAACAAATATACAGAGCGAGATGCCAGTGGCATGCTGTATAATCTGAGCAGTGCCATCAAATATCTGCACAGCTTGAATATTGTCCACAGGGATATCAAACCAGAAAACTTATTGGTAAGTGAAAACCTACTGAGAAGGTGATGGAAAAAATGTAGAATCTTAAATAGAAGTTTATTCCAACTTTGTATATCATGATAAAAGAATTGGGAACAATCAACATTATTTATGACTACTTCACAACTCTTACTGATTGCATGAAATATCACAAAAAGAGCTCATGGGTCTTGTTCTGTTTTTCCTTCACTGAAATGTCTATTTTCTATTATGGTACAACTACATATCTATACCCATATTAATATCATACAGAAATATGTTTTAAATGGGTCTTATTCCTAAAACATAAAGCTGGGTCTCCAGAAATCTTAAAATAAATCAGAGTACTTCATTTTGGGCCCCGGTTTTGTTTTTCGAGACTGGTGTCCTCCTGTTGCAGGGCTTTTCAGCTATATCATATCTGCTGTCATTGTGCTTCATATCACTTAGCACTGGGAATGTCAATTAGGGGAGCAGTCGACTGGAATAAACATTGCTGAGTTTGGACATGTTTTGTGCAGGAGGATTCCAGAGATTAGCAAAGATAGTAAGCGACCGAGTTTTGGCCCAGTGCTGGCCTTTCTCTTTTCACTCAGGACCCGCTAAAGAATGTGGGCTATGATTCTCATTAGACACGCAGATCCCGACCCCTGATGCAGCCAGACAAAATGGTAGTCTTTATGGATGACTGCATGCATGAACTGAAGCAACAACATGCCAATCTTCGTTAATATCATCAGGAGACTGTGCATCATGGTCCAATGGGAATAGGTTTTACCCTGTCTTTATTATCAAATTTCTCTAAATTCCCAAAATTTGACAGCTAAAGTCTGCATTATGGTTGTTGTTTTTTCTCCAAGTTTATTAAAAAAATATTTTTAAACCACTTAATCGTTATTCTAAGCAGTGTACACTCTAAAATTATTTAAATACATGTTAAAAAAGGGATACTAGGTAAAAACCAAGTGTCATAACAAAATACTGATAGACATATGGACTTAATTCAAACAATAGGAGGAGTGGGGAAGAACTACAATTGTGAAAGAAAAGAGCAACATAAAAGGAAAATACAATAGGTTAGGGGAAAAATTATCAATTTAATCTAAAATGTCCTTAAAAGCGACTATTGTTAAAAAAATATATATATTTTTTTCAATGTATTTAAATTGCTGCTGTTTGTGTTCTGCATCTCAAGCTATAAGTAAGTTAAATATATCACCAGAAAGTCTAGGGTCCATTTGTTATATAGACAACCACAGAAAATGCATTAAAGCAGGGATGTCCAACCTTTTGGTTTCCCTGGGCCGCATTGGCCAAAAAAAATGTTTCTGGGGCCGCGCAAACGCTGCAGCAAGACAGAGGAGGGAGCCGGCAAGACGGGAAAACACCCGGGGGCAGCAGAGGAAAACACTGCATCGCCCTCGACCGGGGCCGCACAAAATACTTCATAGGGCCGGAGGTTGGACACCCCTGCATTAAAGCATTTTGCGATATTTTGCCTGTTTGTGCTCACTAACTCGTGCATTTCAGATTTTTAAAAAAATATATTTTGGGGAGGGGGCATGTCATGGGTGGAGAGTGGCATGGAAGCGTTAATCAGCTAGCACATTATACTTGATTCAGACTAACTGGCTAATACAGAGTTAACATAAAAGAACGTACCCCTAAATTCTATAAAGTCCGCCTAAAGTTAGATGTTTACATTGGCATGCCTTACGTGCTTTCCTTTGATGTCTCTTTCTCCTATCCCCCATATATGTATCAGTTTGTCTCGTCTATTGTGATTACCTTATATTCTACAATTTTAGTTTTATAATCTTTAGTTCTATAATTTTAGTTTTATAGCCAAACTGATCTTCTCAAAACGCAAGTCTGACCATGCCTCCCCACTCCTTGCCAAACTTCACTGGCTCCCAATAATCTCCAGAATCAATTTCAAATGTTCCTGCCTGGCTTTCAAGATCATTCACGGAATCCTGCCTCCTCTTATCCCACTGTCTTTCAACTCCTCCAGTCCCGACTCCTCCAGAACTGCCCAAAGGCTTAAACTAGCCTTCCCCTCTCCACGCGGCATCCATTATTCAGGCAAACTGGGAAAATCCCTTCTCTTCAAAATCACAGGTCTTTGGAACGACCTCACCACCCCGCTGCGGAACCTGAGCTCCCTTCAGTTATTCCGCAAACAACTGAAAACCTGGCTTTTCAGCAAATTGTAGCTCTATCCTTCCCCCCTTTCTCTCCCCCCTTCTACACATAAGTTCATGTAATCCTTTTTCTTCTTCTCTACCCACTATTTTAAGTTCTTGTAAACCGTGTCGAGCTCCATTCTCATGGAGATGATGCGGTATATAAACTTAAGGTTTAGATTAGATTAGATTAGATTAGATAATCATGTACACCGCTTAGATAATTTTATAAGCAGTAGATCAAATTTTAATAAACTTGAACATAGGCACCTAACAATAGGTTTAATCGGCACCAAAAATTGGTACTTAACACTTCCTAATTGCCAAAAATTGTACTTAATTGAAAATTAGGTACTTAGGGGCTGATTCTATAAAGGATACCTAAAATATGGTACCTCTTAGAGGGGACAGAGGGAGTGAGTGGTGGCCAGACAGGGGGGTGGGTGGGCTGGAGGAGACAGAGTAGAGAAAGTCAGTGACAGTTGCCAAATTGCAGAAAGAAGAAAGGTAAAGAGGAGGAAGACAAATGGTAGATGGCAAGGGTGGGAAGCCAGGTCACGAGAGGAAGGCGCTGGAGGCTGCTGATCAAGACTTCATGACTCCTCGGTGGGAGTGCGGGAGATGACCCGTAAAAGCAGGAGTCTCCCACTGAAAGCGGAAGACTTGGCAGGTCTTTAACTCCAACTGCTGATCTCTACTTACTCCTCTGACATTGCCAGACCCCTAGCAGTATGTTTTGAAATGGAACTAGTGCAGGTGATCTTAACCTTTCTTGGCTCCTGTACCCCTGTAATTGATCAATGGCCATAGAACAAAATCTTTTCCTGAGAAAGTAAATTGGTAAAACTAGAGGGCATAATTTGAGGTTGCAGGGAAGAAGACTCAGGAGCAATGTGAGGAAATTCTTTTTCACGGAGAGGGTGGTAGGTGCCTGGAATACCCTCCTGAGGGAAGTGGTGGAGAGGAAAATGATAATGGAACATAGAGGATCTCTAATTAGAAAACAAAGGATGTAAATTAAAGAAAGAAGGCCGGTACTGGCAGACTTGCACAGTCTGTGTCCCATATGTGGTATTTGGAATAGGATGGGCAGGGGAGAGCATCAATGGGATCTCCACAAACTTGCAACAGGAGGATGTTACTGGCCAGACTTTATGGTAGATATCTTGCAAACAGGATGGTTGGATAGGCTGGAGTGAGCTTGGATGGCAACTTCAGTATTTGGAACCTAAGACTTTATAGTCTATGACCCAGAAATATCAATGAAGAGACAAGTTAATTTAATCATACATTTTTAACTAGTATTTTAGCCCGTTACATTAATGGGTGCTAGAATATATGTCAGTCTGTCTTTATTTCTGTCTCTCTCTCCAACCCGCTGTCTTTCTTTCTGTCTGTCTCTCTCCCTGGCCCCCTTTGTCTGTCTGTCTGTCTGTCTTTCTGTGTCTCTCCCTGCCCCAGTGTCAGAGACGCAGCAGAGCAAATCAGGGCTTTAGAAGGTCCCGAAGCAGCGTGTGTAGAGTGCTGCAGGTGCTGCTGGAGTTGGCAGGTTTGTAGTCGGGACCGTGGGAAGGGAAGGGGGGGGGGGCGGCAAAGGACTAAGTGAGCCGGTCAGACGTCGGGAAGAGATGGGAGGGTCAGATCGTGAAAAAAACTTACGGAGTGAGTGGGGAGCCGGCAAAGGAGTAATTTTGGTCAGCGCTTCTCTTCCCGGGCCGCTAACGGGTGCTAGAATATATGTATGTCTTTCTTTCTGTCTCTCTCCCTACCACTGTCTTTTTCTTTCTGTCTCTCTCCCTACCCCTGTCTTTTTCTTTCTGTCTCTCTCCCTCCCGCTGTCTTTCTTTCTGTCTGTCTCACTCCCTGGCCCCCTTTGTCTGTCTGTCTTTCTGTCTCTCTCCCTGCCCCTGTGTCTTTCTTCCTATCTCCATCCCTACTTCCCTGTGCAGAAGCCGCAGCATTCCCTTTCCTTCCATTTCGCTGTGTAGCAGCATTTTTCCCCTCCCCCCACTTCCCTGTGCAGAAGCTGAAGCAGAATTCCCTCCCCCTCCATTTCCCTGTGCAGCAGCATTTTTCCCCTCCCCCCTCTCCCCCCACCACTTTCCTGTGCAGAAGCCGAAGCAGAATTCCCTCCCCCTCCATTTCCCTGAAGCTTTGGTCTGGCCTGCTCCCTGCTCACCTTGCCATAGTGTATTTTTTAGTTGAAAGACGCGGCGGCGGCTCCTCTCATGTTCCTCACCTGCGTCGGAAGTCCAACGTAGGCGGGGATCGTGAGAGGAGCCACCGCCGCGTCTTTCAACTAAAAAATACACTACGGCAAGGTGAGCAGGGAGCAGGCCAGACCGAACAACAGCACAGAAAACAGGGAGCAAGGCAGAACTTAAAACATAAAACTTTAGATCAGTGAGTGTGCTTAGATGCAAACCTTGGCAGAATTATTAGTAAGTTTAAAGTTGCCGCGGCGGCTCCTCTCACGTGAGAGGAGCCACTGCGGCGGCTTTGAACTTAAAAATACAATCCGAAAAGACATTAAGGGAGCAGGGAGCACAAAGAACTTTAAGAAAAGATGTTCCTAAGCAATTTATTTATAGAAAACATCACCTGAAAACAACACCTTCTGGTGCGCGAGTGTTCTTACAGGGAAACAGAATCCTAAGCGTGCATACGCACTGTTGCCTGCTGTAGCCCTACAGCTCATGGAAAACGGGAGCACGCAGGTATGAGTGCGCATGCGCGGCTTAGGGTTTTATTATATTAGATGGGTATAACTAATGGTCATTCTGGATAGACCGTTCAGATCTTTATCTACCGTCATTTACTATGTTACCTCAGATCCTGTAGAAGCTGCAAGCATGGGAGGGGTGGGGGTGTCAGTGAAGGCTCAGAGAGGTTGTGGGAAAGGAAAGGGCTGAGGTAAGATGAAGTAGGCAGGGGGCCCAGGATGTGGGTATTATCATGAGGGGGTAGGTATATGTGGGCAGTATGTGTTGGGTGAGGGTGTGTGGGGACTATGTGTGTGGGTGTATATAGGGGTGTTGGGGGATGGTGTGTGGGAGTATTTGGGGGGGTTTGGAAGGGTATGGGGGCTATGTATTGGGGGTGTGCGAGTGTGGTGGATAATGTAGAGGGTTGGATGGTGGAGTAGCATAGGGAGAGGGGGAGGAGGTATAGGGGTGTGTGGGGGTGTGTGGGGAAGTGTTGGTGGTGATGGTGGTGGTGGTTGTGAGAGCTATACACCATAAATAAAGCTATTCTCTTACCTTTACATGAAGTTTGTCTGTATCAATAGTTGCCTGGAATAGACCACCTCCTGGAACGCACCCTGGTCATCTCTGCATCCAGTGGCTACTCATCCTCTGCATCCAGTGGCTGATGAATATGTGGCTGTGCAAGGTCTGGAAGGGTCTGCCTTTTCCAGAAGACTAGGTTGTGGAGCTTACAGCAGACCATAAATATCTGAGCCACCTTCTCGGTTGATAGGGGAAGGGAATGGGACTTTTTTTTTGTGAGAGGCGCTCCCCCCTGAGAAGTCAAGACATCTGAATCTATTCTTGAACTGACTGAAGGTGTGCTTAATGTTAGACCTGGTGCTCCTATGTCACCTATTGTAGACTTCTTCTGTAGCATTTTTGGGATGCATGATGGGGGTCATTAGCCAGGTTCACCTGTCGGAGGGAACCAAAGAGAGAGGAAGAGACAGGGGTTGTGGGAAATGTCAGTTCCAGTTGATCTGCAGAAGGGGGGAAGATTGGGAGCTGGCAGGATGGAAGTATTTGGGGGGGATAGTAGGGAGGCTAAATGTGTAGGGTTGGGGTATCCCTGTGGTGCTTACCTAGCAGCCAACCAGGGTTCAATTCCAGATCACTCTCCTGTATATTCCAGAATGCTGTAAGATGTAGGCATCGTGGGTAGAGGCAGGGTATCAGGCACACACATCCACTATTTCTCCCTGGGCATTGCACAAGACTTGCATATTCATTGAATGGAGTGCTTTCCTGTAGATGGCCTCGTGGTCTGAGTGCCACATGTATGCAATCTATGTCACCTATCACCAAGAGGAAGTGGCCTATGAATTAGAACTCACCCATGCTGCTCTGTAGGGCCCAGGAGGGAGTGGAGGGGGTGGAGTGGGAGGTGGGGAAGGTTATGTAGTTGTGGGTAGGGTGAGGAAGTCTTGTAAGAACTGGGTGAGGCAGTTTGAGATGGTGGATAAGTCCTGCATTGCCTGCTAAGACAGACTGGAAGCTTCCGATGCCTAGGAATTTGAGGGAAGCAGTGATCTTGAGGTGGACAGGTGTAGGTTTGTTCCTGTATGTGCCTGCAGGAGGGTTTTGAGCTGCTGACAGAGATACTGTCAAAGCAGTATTTATGTATACATTGCTGGTCTGTGAGGTCTAGGAAGCAGGAGTGAGCCCTGAAGACACTTAGGCAGGGGTATCCCTTATGGGGCCCTCCCTGATCTCTCTTTTCTTCCTGCAGCAGAATTTCAGTTACCACCAGTGCATTAATTGCATCCATGACCCTTCAGGTACAGCCTACTATCCCCACTAACTACCACCATCTGCCAAAGGTTGTGCTCCCCTCCCTACACAGACAACCCCCAGGTAAATCGGTATGCCAGACATAGCCAACAACAGCAGTCCTTAGTCAGTCAGACCACCGCTTCAGACATAGCCACCCCCTCAGACATAGCAGACAGAGGGCTTCATGCCCTAAAGTCTCCGATTGTCTAACGATCATTGCTAAACCAGTTTGGTTTAACAACTAATCTGATTTGCCAACCCTATGCACAGAACGCAGTAGTGCATTCTCCGATTCTGGCATGCAAATGAGGTCATTAATATTAAAACCAGTCATCCGATCAATGCCCTAACCTTGCATGTCAGAATCAAAGAGGTATTACCGACCCAGAACATCTAACAGATCAGCCCGTTTTTTATTTATTTTTTCCTATGGGCACAGATATTGTGCCCATTTTTAAAAAAATGCCATGCTGTGCCGATGACCTCCCCCCCCCCGACAAACGACCCCAATATAAAAAAAATCATCAGGAGGGATGCCTAATCCCTCCTGCCATCATGAACCTCCCCCACATTGACCCCCCTGCCCACAAGGACCCCCGAACTGACCCCTCCCCTCCCCTTCCCCCAAAATTGGCAGGACGGATGCCTACTCCCTCCTGCCACAATGAACCATGCCTTCCCCCCCCCCCCAACAAACCCCTTCCCTGCTCCCCTTCCTAAAAAAAAAAAAATTGGCAGGACAGATGCGCACTCCTTCCTGCCATCGGATGCTCCCCTGACTCCCTCCCCTGAATCACCCCACTCATACCACAAACCTCCCCCGTACCTCAAATATAGATGACAGCAAGAGGGATGCCAAGTCCCTCCTGCTTGCAGGCCCGCCACTCCAAAATGGTGAGCCTTCCCCTTCCCGTGCATCCTGGGATGCATAGGGAGGGGCCTAAGGCTCTGATTGGCTTGACTGTGCATGTGTCAAAATGACTCTCACAGCAACTCATCAGACAGGATTACAGCAAACCTCCTTGCAAATCTTTTGCAAGCAAACTTGTTGGAACATCAATCGCTGTTCCAGAGTTGGCCAAAATATTGGCCAACAGCAACTCACACAGTCTTAACGACTGTGTTTTGTTCATCTAGCCCAGAAACAGGTAAGACATTCAGCACTCACTCTGAAGCTACCTAGCACATGAGACAGACAGAAAGAGACAACACAGCCACAGAGAGCAAGTTGGTTAAATGAATGAATAGGTGGAAATGGAAGGGAGGTGGAGAGGTAGTGAGACAGGTATCTGGTAGGAGGGGTGGGGAAGAGGGATAGCAGGGGTCTGTCAGGTATGGGAGTGGAGCAAGAAATAGGTCAGTCAGAGAAGCTGGGCAGGTTACGTAAAGGCTGAGACAAGAACACAAACACACAGACAATCCAGCACTTAGTAACTCTGCAATTATTCAGACAAAACAACCAGATCGCTAGTGGGTCAAAAGATAGTCTGGAACTCACCTTATACACTTTTAAAATGGGTCTAACTGTAGGCATCTTTGGGGATGCCCCAACCAAACTGTCTTACCGGTATCGCTCTTGGACATCCAGCCAGAAAGCATGCCCATGGCATACTTCTGTAAAACCCTATTGTTCTTCAATCCAAGAATTATATTGAAAGATTTTAGAACTCAAACTATAAATATTATAAATTAAGTGAATGATGTGCTCAGTATACCTTTTAAAATCTTTCAATATAATTCTTGGATTGAATTGAAGAACATTAATAGGGTATTAAAAGAAAAACATTGAATATTGAATGCCAGGGAAAATTTATTATCATCCCACAATTGATTATAGCATACTTCTGCAATACCCACATCTTGGACGTTTTCTGCTGGGCGTCCAGCATTCCTGGACATCTTTTTTAAAACATTTGATCATATGACTTAGACATTTCCAGCTTCCCTGGACGCCCAATCTACTTTTTCAAAAATGCCCCTAATAATAGTGTTATAAACTCATCGATTCAGCCTTCTGGTCCTGAAAAAATTTTGGGCTCCTTTAACAAAGGAACAGTTAGGGCCTTAACGCGCAGAATAGCATGTGCTTAAAATGCCGCGCGAGCTAGCCGGCGGTAGTTTTTCGGCTAGCGCACGCTATAGCATGCGCTAATCTGGTGCGTGTGCTAAAAACGCTAGCGCACCTTTGTAAAAGGAGCCCTTTGTGAAGAAAGCAAGTGTCTACTACAAAGTGCCAGAAACTCATTTTAACAACCGTGTAGGGCAAATGACCCCCTATCTGGAAGTTATAAAAATGCGTTCACCGCGCAGTACCAAACTGGAAACATTTCGCTTTTCTCTCCCAACTCTAAATTAATATGTTTATAAACATTGCAGAGTTTATCTTATTCTGTTCATCAGAAAGCCCCTGAAACAATGGCAAGTTGTGTTAAAGGTTTGTATACGTACTTTTGTTTTCATGTGTTAATTAGAACATTTTTCATAATTACCCCTATTTACCACACTTATTCTGTCAATCTCTGGCATGTCTTTAAGGTAATATAATAAACCCTAGAGAACCACTTCCCTGACTGCTGCCATCTGCGGTGATCACAAGAGTAACTTACAAAATACCGGGTCTTTATGATAATAGGTTACATATGGTGGCACAGAATTATGTGTGGCTGCCTTCAATTACTGTTGTTCAATTACGCCGTTTTATTGCTTCGTTAAAACAGTGAATGCACTACATTGTAGGCAATTTGCACAAATTCCCTAGTCTCTTTAATTGCCCTCTAGTATTTAAAATACTAGACTCATTTTCAGAGTGTTTATTGTGAATACTTCATCGCTTCACCATTTGGTCTGTGATAGGGAAATTAATGAAGTACAGCTTTGTTTGTATATATGCAGGAATTCAATAGGGCAATAGATGTATATCTATCAGAGCAAAAGAAACGTAAATAGCTAGGTATTCCAGGCTTTACGGATGTATTCTAGAGCAGGAAATGATGTTTACAAGAAGTAACCTTATATAAGATGCATTTGAAATGAAAGGCCACAAGCTAGGGTGCTTTTAACAATTTACACAGGGTGATGCAGAAAAGTAAACCCCCTCTACAGTTTTTTGCAATTTTTTCAGCAACCACTTTGAATTTCAATGAGTAATTTTACATACTTTTAAAGTCATATTTACGTATTACAGTTGTATTTTCCTTTTATGTATTCTTTCTAAGAAATTATAGATCTTCCCTTTTTTTCCCCAATGTTTTCAGGTCATAAGCATGTTTGTTTAGTTGGTGTATGTCTAATAATTGAAAAATGTTCGTCTCCCAGCTATTTTAAATTACTGTGTACAACGCTTTGTACCTTTGGATAAGCGTTTAATCAAAATTTAAATAAACTGTGAAACTATGAAAAAAAATACTGGATTTGAACATGGTAAGAGGGAGCACAGTGCATGTGTTTCCAGATGGCGGTTTCAGGCATTTGGTGCAGCAAATTGGAAAGCACAGAGGCAAGATCAGGTGAAGGAAGAGAGTGGTTGAGAACCAGGGAAGCTAGGATACAAATCCTACTTCCTTCACTGACCCCCCTTTGTGACCAGGGGCAAGTCACTTCATCCCCCATTACCTCAGGTGCAGCTATAGCAGATTGTGGTGCTGTAAGTGTTAACAGAATGAAAGAGGAACCCCCCCTGACTGTGGGCCTGGAGGACTGAAAGGATAGAAGTGGTATTTGCAGTGATTGAAAAGGGTGAAAGGAAAAAAGACTTTATAATGCCTTTATAGCTAAAATGAGCTTATAGCACAGCGGGAGTTGTGTTTTTAAAAGAATTAACAAAAGGTTAATTTACAATAAATTTCAAATACATGGAATTAAAAAATGTCAGCACAGCCAGAGCAAATGTTTAAAGACTTGGGTGCCTTTTTTATGGATCAAAATAGAGTCTGTGTATAGGAAATAACAATAGCAGCAAACAACGAGACTAAAATAAAAGTGAAGCGCTTCATAGTGACCTCACAAAAAATATAAGCAAGGCATCTAAGTCAGCTGTATCTATGTTAGTGAAATTTTTATAAGTGCACGCATATTTACAACATTTTGCTCACAGTACAGTGAGAGATTGGAGAAACTGGGCCTCTTCTCCCTTGAAAAGAGGAGATTGAGAGGAGACATGATCGAAACATTCAAAATACTAAAGGGAATATAGACTTAGTAGATAAAGACAGACTGTTCACACTCTCCAAGCTAGGGAGAACAAGAGGGCACTCTCTAAAGTTGAAAGAGGATAGATTCCATACAATCATAAGGAAGTTCTTCACCCAGAGAGTGGTGGAGAGCTGGAACGCTCTTCCGGAGTCTGTTGTAGGGGAAAACACCCTCCAGGGATTCAAGACTAAGCTGGACAAGTTCCTGCTAAACTGGGACGTACACAGGTGAGGCTGGACTCATTTAGGGCACTGGTCTTTGACCTGGGGGCCGCCGTGTGAGCGGATGCAGGGCAGGATGGACCACTGGTCTGACCCAGAAGCGGCAATTCTTATGTTCTTACATTAAAAAATGCCTTTTCTTGTAGATATTCTGAAGCATGTTTGGAAACTACATATCCACATCTGATTTCCCAAAAAGTATGTACGGTACCTTGTAGACATGTTGCTAAATAATGCAACCCCCCACCCCATTAAAAAAAAAACCCCAAAACCCGGAACAAAACTCCACACCACTGAAGGCACTAGGAACAGTGAAGATGACCATTGAAACAAACACGATCGATGGTGCACAAAATCCTTTAATAAGTGTCTTCTAAGTGACTCGACACGGGTCATGTTTCAGCTGTAAGGCCTGCATCAGGAGCCTGACGACAATAGAATGGACAATACATTTGGAATCCATCAAAAATATATATAGCGTTGGCAGTAGATGCTCACCATCTAAATATAGCCCACTGGTGAATAGATAGTTTTGCTCCTTAGGTTGTGTGAAGGATAATTTTATAAAGTTTCATGTTTTTACATGCTTATTTTATACTAGCTTTATGCAGTTACATTTCCCATCTACTTAACTTTATAAATATACTAATATGGCAGCAAAAGAACACAGAAATATTTAGGTGTAAATGTCAGCACACAATTTCCTCAAGGATACGTATCAAATAAGGAATTTTATAATCTATGCATGTAAGTGTGAACTCTGCCCCGTCTCCTCCCCTGTGCATGCCCATAGTGGAAATATGCGACATGAAACTTACGTACGTTCATACTAGCTGGTATTTCTTAAGAGGTTATTTACATTCATAAATGAGTAAAACACAGCCCTTTATGCACATTCTTACCCCCTAATTTTATATCTAGCACTTAACATTTCAGGCACAAATTTGAGCGTAGGCCCAAATTGTTCATGTAATTTAATTGCCTAACAAGACAATTAGCACCGATAATTGGGTATTCACAATCACTTATTGGTGCTAATTGGCCCCACTTGGAGTATTGTGTTCAGTTTTGGAGAGTGTATCTGGCGAAGGACGTAAGAAGACTTGAGGCGGTCCAGAGGAGGGCGACGAAAATGATAGGAGGCTTGCGCCAGAAGACGTATGAGGAGAGACTGGAAGCCCTGAATATGTATACCCTGGAGGAAAGGAGAGACAGGGGAGATATGATTCAGACGTTCAAATACTTGAAGGGTATTAACGTAGAACAAAATCTTTTCCAGAGAAAGGAAAAGGGTAAAACCAGAGGACATAATTTGAGGTTGAGGGGTGGTAGATTCAGGGGCAATGTTAGGAAATTCTACTTTATGGAGAGGGAGGTGGATGCCTGGAATGCGCTCCCGAAAGAGATGGTGGAGAGGAAAATGGTGACTTAGTTCAAAGAAGCGTGGGATGAACACAGAGGATCTAGAATCAGAAAATAATATTAAATATTGAACTAGGCCAGTTACTGGGCAGACTTGCATGGTCTGTGTCTGTGTATGGCCGTTTGGTGGAGGATGGGCAGGGGAGGGCTTCAATGGCTGGGAGGGTGTAGATGGGCTGGAGTAAGTCTTAACAGAGATTTCGGCAGTTGGAACCCAAGCACAGTACCGGGTAAAGCTTTGGATTCTTGCCCAGGAATAGCTAAGAAGAAAAAAATGTAAAAATTTAAATTGAATCAGGTTGGGCAGACTGGATGGACCATTCGGGTCTTTATCTGCCGTCATCTACTATGTTACTATGTTAATTGGAATTTACACACACATCTTTATAGTCACCATTCTATAAAGATGTACGTGCAAATTTTTCTGGATGGATCTTAAAGGGGCAGGGCCATGGGAGGTTCATGGGCAGGCAGGGGCATTTCTAAGATTTGTGTACAGTATGATTGAATTTGAGGAATCGTTGCCTAATTTAGGTGGAGGGGGAGTTTGTGTAAAATCTCGCCTACCTGGGCGTGTCATTCTTATTGTGCATACATTTGGGTGTCATTTACTGAATTGAGTACTTAAGGGCAAATTGTATAAGAAGCGCCCAAAATTTAGGCGCCGAATTAGGCACTGTTCAGCGCGAGTCAAGTAAAATTGGGTGCTGTTTAGTGGTTCACACTGAGCGGCGCCTGTTTTGGAGGCGCCCAATAATTAGGCCAGCTCTAGGCGCAACTGAAAGTTAGATACCCATGCGAGCGCTTAAGCATGTTTAAGAGCAGCGATTCTGCAACAACGCGCCTAACACGGAGCTACGCCCACGCCTAGTGTGCCTAGCGCCTATTTTTTTGAAGGCCGCCTAAGTTTTTAGAGGCATCTCATTACAGAATTGCTCTTTCTTGATAGGCAGCTAGGTTTCGATTATTGCCGATTAAAAAGCTTAATTGAGCTTGTTAATCAATTTAGCTAGGCGCCGCTCTAGATGGGCGCCTCCGAAATAAGTGCCTAACGTTAGGCGCCGGTTACAGAATTTGGGCCTTACTTCCTAAAATAAGGCCACTCCTTATAAAATTGCTTCCTAAGTAAGCAAAGCCATCTTTTTTAAAATTTACCTGGATCAAGGCCAGGCCAGCAACAGCATTTTTTGGGGTCCTTTTACTAAAGCTGCGGCAAAAGTGACCTCAGTGCACTGCTTACGCGTGTTTTTCCTGAACACTAAGACCAATTGTACCACAACCAGAAAATGGCATATTTTCCCATTTTTTAAATTAATAACCACACACTAATGCAGCCATAAAACCAGAAGCTACTTTGTAGGTGGTAAGGGCCCATGCACTAACCCCACACTAATCAATTAACACTTGGCAATGCCTCATTAGGGTTAACAGATATTCCGTTTGGAAAATCCGGACCCCTAGATCCGCCCCCCCAGGCACGCCCAGTTCCACCATCCCCACCCCATCATGCCCCAAACCCGCCCATCACTGCCTGCTCTTATCGGGCGGGAGCGCAGATGCCCTTCTGCCCGACGGCGATTTGATAGCGTTTCAAAACACGGACAAAGTGCCGGGTTATGAAAAGCCGTCCAGACCCCTGGACGTGTCCTCAAAAGGAGAACATGTCTGGGGAAATCCAGACATCTGGTAACCCTATGCCTCATGCATTAACTGATTAGCACTGTCACACCCACTCTCCACCCCTAAACATGCCCCCTTCAAGAAAAATAGGAAATATTTTTTAGTGCTTGGTATATGTGTGCAAAATGACAAAGTAACCGCAGGCCGCCAGTGCGCATCCCATGGTAAACCTTTTTAACATGTGGTAAGTGTGCACTAGCATGTACCACAATTTAGTAAAAGGGCCCTATGTAATTTGCACACATAAGTGGGTAAAATACAGTCATTTGTGCAGGAATCCATACCCAACTTTGGGTGCAAAGATTTACAGCAACTACTGTGTAAATCCTCGCATGTAAGTTATTAGACACAGATCCCCTGAATCCTATAATCTTTAATGAATGCCCGTGACCCGCCCATGCTCCTTCCATGGCCACGCCCCATTTCAGTTGCATGCTAACAAATTTGCATGCACATCTTTATACAATAGCACTTAGCAAGATGAGCATGCAATTCCAAATTGTTGTCAATTAATACCAAAAATTGTTAGAGTCCAATTATTGGCGCCAATTGGCTCATTATACAGTCAAGTTACGTGCACAAATTGGGTGTTTGCCCAAATTTATGCATGAAATATTGAGCACCATATATAGAATTCAGAGGTTTCTGGATAATTTAGCTATTTAACTCTAAACACATAGAGGGGCATAATCAAAAAAAGCGTCTATGTCCCCTTTTGGCCTAAGTCCCTAAATGTTCAACCCAGAAGCAGGGAAAGTGTCCATAACCAAAACAAACGTCCATGTTTTCATTATGGCCTTCCTCTGCCTAAATGCCCAATCTCCACTACGTCTACAAGTACCCCCACAGCACTTTTTAGCCATAATGAAACAAAAACACGCCTAGGCCACAAACGTCCAACAGAAGGGCTTTTAGGCGAAGGAGGAGCCAGTCCTTCGCCTAAAAGCTGGATTCTGTAACCGGTGCCTGTCAAAAACAACACCGGTTACAGAATCCCCCCCCCCCCCCAACGATCCAGGCAGGAGGGGTGCCCAAGCCCTCCTGCCATGTCAAACCGCGACCCCCCCTCCCAACAACATCAGGGCAAGAGGGAGCTCAAGCCCTCTTGCCCCCCCGACTCCCCGACACGATCAGGGCAAGAGGGAGCTCAAGCCCTCCTGCCCCCCGACTCCCCAACTCCCTGACAATATTGGGCCAGGAGGGAGCCCAAGCCCTCCTGGCCCTGGCGACCCCCCCCCCCCCCCGCTAGTTGTTCGGGCCAGGAGGGAGCCCAAACCCTCCTGGCCCAGCTGATCCTGCCCCCCCCCCTAACAACATCGGGCCAGGAGGGAGCCCAAACCCTCCTGGCCATGGCGACCCCCTACCCCCACCCCGCACTACATTACGGGCAGGAGGGATCCCAGGCCCTCCTGCCCTTGACGCAAACCCTCTTCCCCCCAATGACCACCCTCCCTAGAACCTACGACCGCCCCCCCAGCCGACCCGCGACCCCCCTGGCCGACCCCCACGACACCCCCACCCCCCTTCCCCGTACCTTTGGTTTAGTTGGCCGGACAGACGGGAGCCAAACCCGCCTGTCTGGCAGGCAGCCAATGATGGAATGAGGCCGGATTGGCCCATCCGTCCCAAAGCCCCGTCTACTGGTGGGGCCTAAGGCGCCTGGGCCAATCATAATAGGCCCAGGAGCCTTAGGCCCCTCCTGGTGGCGGGGCCTTGGGCACATGGTTTAGGTCAGCCCACCTCCCGCCCACTGCCCGCCCTTTCCCCTCTTCTAAACACACCTCTTTTCTCTCTGTGCGTTTAGAGGCAGGGGAAAGGCTTAAGTTGGTTTTAAATACGTCTAAAAACCAGCTTTGGTTATGGGTACTTGGACGATCAGGCTTTTTGAACGTCCAAGTAGCCATTTAGGACACTTTTTAGACTTTTTTTTTTTTTATTACCCCCATATAGCTTTAAACAGGGACTAGTAAGTTGAATGTTTGAAATTATTCATGGAATTTCCATGATCCTCTTATACATTTAGGATTTCATCAAATCTCCTAAACTTTAAACAAAAAAAATATCTAGTGCCCACCTCCCTAAATATTGGCCTCAGTGTATGCCGGGTACTCTGTATTTGCAAACTGGCTTGTTTTCTGTGGTTCTAGAAGTGCATAGATACCTTTCCTGTTAGGTGCAAAATTCATTGGGGGCCCCTTTTATAAAGCCACGGTAGGAATGCTGCTACAGTAAACGTACCAAAGCCCATTCAATTCCTATGTGCTTCAGTACAGCTACTGCGGTAGCATCACTACTGTGGCTTTGCAAATGGGACCCTTGATGGGGTATTGTGTTTTGGCCAATATTTTGTGGCCTATGGGAAAAAAACCCACATATTAACTGTACTATGCAGGCATCAAAAGCCTAGCATAAGCCCTGTTCTTGTCAAACATTTACAATCTCCTGTAAGAGGAACAGACCTTGAAGGAAAAAGCTGATGTTGAATTCTTGCATTCATAATTTATTCTGTCTCCATTTACCAAGACAGAAAACAGCATGGAGGAAAGAGAGAGATGAAAATAGGTTGCTGCCACATTAAAAGGCTTGACATTTTTAATTAGCATGTCTTTGTTTTCTTTTCTACATCAATGTGGATATTTATTTGGACCAATACCATTTATATTTGGGGTTGGCTTTCATTATGAATTAAACAAAAGGCCTGGTAAATATATATTACTGTTCTAATTTAAAATGTTATTAAAGAAAATTTAGCACTGGCATTTCAGCAAACACTTTATTTATTTTCATGAAACAGATGCACTTAACGTACTGTGGTTTTAATAAAATTCTAATTGCATTTCTTAAACAGTCTTCCCTATGCCCGTCTTCTGGCTTAATAACAAAAAAGTGTGAATCTCTCTCAGGCTTTAACCAGATGATGAAATCCAGTTGTGTGAGGTTAGGAAAGCAACAAAAGGAACAGAAGAAATCAATGACTGCTGGATCTCACAGTACTTCAGAGGCATAGGGGAGTGATAGGAATTGAACTAGTTAGCAAATGGCATTCAAGCTAGGCATATGCAAGAAGTCTAAACAGTAAAAAGGAACGTTCCTTACTTTGTCCATGCAACAAAATATGTTCCATCGGCTGAGAAAATTAAGGGACAGAGAGGTGGGACCTGAGCCATAGAAATGGGTCATTCTGAGAGTTTTAAGCGCATTCCAGATTCAGGAATGTTCCAAATATATTTGCAAAATGTTTTCAACTTTGCTTCTGAGGCTTATGTCAGTATGAAATTTTATGCTACTCTTAGCAACTCTGTAGCTTAATGTGACCTCATTGTGTATTCTTATATAGCAAGAAAATCCTGGTAAAAGATTCACTTATGGACGCCGCCTATGAAGCCAATAGCATGTTGGTGTCCAAAAGAAAATCGCATCTTCTGTCCCGGTCAGAGGCCTGAAATGTGGACCAGCATTTTGCAGGCCTACATTTAAGGCATCTGTCTACATCGATGCATAGTGATGCTTAAGCCCACCCAAGGCCAAGTCCAGGCGAAGCTACAGCTATGCCACGCCTTGAGAATGCTTAAGCATCATTATGCATCTATGTAGATGCGTCCTAGAGGCATTGGGATGCATCTTGTCGAGAATAAGGCCCAGATTGTTTTAAAACATTTACTGCCAAGCTCTTTGATACAGCTTAAACACTGTATGGGTATTTTTGGTAGCAAAATTTCAAACCACTATCACTTAGCTTAAAAAACACATATTTCACCTTCCTTCCATAGATTCCCCATATAGATTCCTCCATACATGCTCCTTCTTAACCCCAAACATGCACAAGTATACAAACACACAAATGCCATGAAGGCACACACGCTCACATATATCCATCTGAGCCTGATCACTGTTCACTATATATGTGTGTGCATGTGTGCATTTGTGCCTATTGTGTGTATTTTTCTCTGTATATTTGTCTGTATACGAGGAGGTGCTGAAAAGTTCTCAGCCCAACCAACTTCTGCCACTGTAGCTGAAAAGTGTTATTTTATTTTGCAAAGTGCCAGTTTGCAGAATCTGTAATACTATGCTTTGACGTTGCTTCACATCATTTATTGAACCATGTTAATAAAAAGTTCCCATTCCTGCGGAAGGACACTCCAAAGGAAATCTATGGATGTATGATGCTAACATTGAGTGACAACTGGTGTGCAAACTTTCAGTGTGGAGATTTTGAGACTGAAGATGCAGTTCTTGGAGGCCTCAAACTGTGTCAACTCCTGAAATTGTTGACCATGTTCATGACCTGATTTTGGCAGATCAGCAAATAACGGCTAAAATAACTGCTGAGACACTACAGATATCCAGGGAACATGCAGGGTGTATAATCCACGAGCAGCTGGCTATAGAAGCTGTTAACCAAGTTGGTGCCCAAATGTTTGAATACTGACGAGAAACGATGTCAAGTGGATACTTCCAAGCTGATTTTGCAGCATTTTCAGTGAGCTGGTGCCAACATTTTGGAACGACTAGTTACTGTTAATGAAACATGGTTATACCGCTATGATCTTGAGATAAAACAACAGTCCATGCGATGGTGGCACTCAGGTTCTCCAAGACCAAAAAAAATTCAAGACCCAAAAGTCAACAGGAACGATCATGGCCACAGTGTTTTGGGATCAGGAAGATGTTGTAATGACTGACTATCTTCCATGAGGCCAAACAGTTAATGCAGAATACTACTGTAACTTTTTGTGCCAATTAAAGGAGGCATTGGAAGAAAAAAGGAGAGGGAAGCAGAGAAAAGGAGTTCTCTTTTTGCAAGACAATGTGCCTGCTCACAAGACTGACAAAGCAATGGATGTTTTGATGCAGTTGTGGTTTCAGTGCATAGAACATCTACCCTACTCACTAGATCTTGCTCCATCTTGAGGAGTGTGTGGCGCAGTGGTTGGATCTACAGCCTCAGCACCCTGGGGTTGTGGGTTCAAACCCCACGCTACTCCTTGTGACCCTGGGCAAGTCACTCAGTCCTCCATAGTCCCAGGTACATTAGCTAGATTGTGAGCCCACCGGGACAGAGAGGGAAAATGCTTGAGTACCTGATTGTAAAACCGCTTAGATAACCTTGATAGGCGGTATATAAAATCCTAGTAAACTTGAAACTTGAAATCTGACTTTTCTGTTTCCAAACCTTAAAGAGTTTGAAAGGGTGACAACTTTTGAGTGATTTGGGGGTGATTGCAGCAGCGGAGCAATATTTCAGTGACTAGAAATCACAGTATTTTTTAAGAAGAATTATAGAAACTTCAGTGTTGAACTTAGGGGTGAAAATAACTTGTGAGTTTCATGGCTCCTCATCAGTCCCTTCTTGGTTGGGCTGAAAACTTTTCAGCAGCCCCTTGCATGTGGCCCACTCCTCCAAGCATGTTTATCGAAATTGTAAATTACTGCAGAATGTTTGCTAGTAATTGAGAAAATTGGGAAAATTCTTTAGTTTAGTTTTGTGCCAAGCTGCTGGGGGGGAGGGGGAGGGTATGGAGTTGGCTAGAATATTTGCCCAAATTCCCCTGTTTCTAATTACCTCCTAAAGCATGACAGTTTCATCGATCACCAAACACATTTTTCAGGCTTCTCCTCTTTCCTCTTTGGTTGCAACAAATAGAAAACATAGCCTCCCTAATTCTTTATATAATGCTCAAAATTGCATGCTCAAATGTGGGCGCACATCCAAATTGACAACAATTGGAATTTACTCAAATCTTGATCGGCGCTATTCTATAAAGATGCATGTATAAATTCTTATGCAATGGATCTAAAAAGGGGGTTGACCATGGCTGGGTCAAGGGCATTCTAAGAATTGGCACCAATTAGCATCTAATTATTAACTTTGTGCACCAAGCATAAAACTGTGTGTGCATATTTATAGAATTAGGGGGTATGTGGCCTCTTGAGGCTGACCATCCACACCATCTGTTTGAGATCCTGTATGTTTCTCCCATGCTTTCTTGAAGTAAGACACAACCTTTGACTCTACCACCTCCACCAGGAGGCTGTTCCACACATCCACCACCCTTTCTATGAAGAAGTATTTCCTAAGATTACTCCTGAGTCTGGCCCTTTTCACCTTCATCCTATGCCCCCATATCCCAGAGCTTGCTTTCATTTGAAAGAAACTGGCCTATGTATTTATACCATGGAAGTACTGAACTGTCTCAATCATATCTCCCCTCTCCTGCCATTCTTCCAAATCATACCTATTGATATCTTTAAGTCTGTCTTCTTATGTTTTATGATGACGACCACTGACCAGTTTAGTAGCTGCCCTGTAGAGTGACACCATGCTGCTTTTGGTTTTTTATTTTGTTTTTAATAGATGCAACATACTTTGAAAGCCTAGGCATCCTCTTGCATAATTACACTCCCTAAGGGCAGTTTTGTAAAGCTATTTGCCCAGAAAAAAATGTCTATTTATGTTGATTCGCTCTCTTTCCAAACTGTTAGATCTATCGTCCTTGAATACACTTATTCATTCCCTAATCATCTCTTGTATAGATTACTGTAACTCCCTCTATAAGGGCATAGCCAAAAAGGAAATAAGACGTCTCCAGATTATACAAAATTCTGCTGTTAAAATCATTTATGGTGCTAAAAAATATGATCATGTTTCTCCCCTTTTAATCAATGCTCACTGGTTACCGGTTGAACACCGAATCTAATATAATAAAATGGTAGGACGCGCATGCGCACTAAAAAATCGTGTTCCCTGATCCCGTTGCGGAAACACGATTGCGCATGCGCGGGTTTTACGTCACTGAACTCTTTTCCTCCTCCACCATGCCATGCTAGCCATGTCCACCGCCGGCCTCGAGCTCCTGGGGGCCGGCGGCGAGAGCCGCCCGGCCGGTGCTGAGGACCCGCCTCCCGCTTCCGCCCTACACAGCCAACGATCGCCTCCACAGTGCGGAACAAGTCGACGACTCCCCCCTCCCGCACCAACCGCTGCCGCTCCTGTTTGAAGCGACCTGATGAGGTTCGCGGCCGGCTGTAGCGAACTTCGCAGGCCGCTCTCCACATGAAGCACGTTCCCTCTGACGTGATCGCATCAGAAGGAACATGCTACCATATGGAGAGCGGCCTGCGATGTTCAAAACAGCCGCCCATGAACCTAAGCAGGCCGCTTTGAACAGGAGCGGCAGCGGCGGCACTCCCCCCTCCTTTCAGCAGCCGGCAAACAACATGGAGGACTGCTTCTGGGAGTAATCGGCTTCCAGCCTCATATCTCAGGCCTGACCCGCGACTCAAAGGGGAGAGGATATGCTGGATGGAGGGAGCAAGACAGATACTGGTTAGAAGACTGAAAATAAAGGGGGAAGAGAGAGAAAGAGAAGATGCTGGAAGGGAGGAGTTAGAAAAAAAAAAAAAAAAAACCTCCCAAAAAAACAAACAACTGGAGAAATAGAAGCAGATAGAGATGCAGAAAAATAAATGGATGAAAACTGAAAGATAAGGTTAAAGTCTGAGATGGATGTAGGAGAGGAAGTGAAGACAGGAATGAGAGAAGAGCCAAATAGAATGCAAACCCTGGTAAGAAAATTGAGAGAAGAGAGCAGAAACTGGGATAAACATGAATAAAATGGCCAGACAATAAAAGTAGAAAAAAATAATTTTATTTTAAATTTCATTAACAGAAAATGCAGTTTTACTGTAAATTTGCACTGCTTTCTTTTTATATTCCAAAGTGTATAGTGTTTTTTCTCTTTCTCTGGTGTTGAACTGCATATTGCTGGACAGGGGGAGCAGGAAGAGGTGCTGATGAACGAGGGAGCAGGAAGAGGGGTGAGGTAAAATAAAGGGAGAAGGGCTGCTGTTGGATAAGGTGAGCAGTGATGGGGTGGGGGAGGACACAGGGGAGGTAAAAGGAAGGGAGAATGAACAGGGGGAGCAGACAAGGGGTGGTGGTGGACAGCCAAGGAAAAAAAAGAAAGAAAGATAGAAATACAGAAAGTGGCTAAGGAGAGAGAAAAAGAAATAAAGACAGACACACACACACATATTCTAGCACCCGTTAATTTAACGGGCTATAAGACTAGTCAGCTATAAAATTCTGTTATTAACTTTTACTACTTGTTCGTTCAATCAACCAGTATTTATTGACCAACTTCTTATTCCCTATCACCCCGCTAAATCTCTTCGTTCCACATCACACAATCTTTTAATTGTACCATCCCTCAAATTGATCAACACTTTGAGATCTAATAACTTTGCTGTGACTGCTCCTACTCTATGGAACTCATTGCCTCTCCACTTGCGGATGGAATCCTCTCTAAAACAATTTAAAGCAAAACTCAAAACTTTCTTATTTGAGGATGCTTTCGGTTAAAACTGTCCTTTTCAGGACTAAACCAATTGCAGTCTTTCTCCCTACCCATTGTTTTAGCCCTTAAATGTGCTTTATTTTAAATGCTATAGTTCTTCCCTTTTCCCTATTTGTGTGTAATTTATCTCCTTAGTCTCAGTCTATGGTTTTGTGTTTTGTTACTTTTTAATACTGTCTTGTTTTTGATATATCAATACTAATTTGTTTTGTTATTTTTAAAGATTTCCCTCTTTTTATTATTGCTGTACACCGCCTAGAAATTTGTATAAGCAGTATAACAAATTTTTTAATAAACTTGAAACTTGATTAAGTAAGCTGTGTGAAAATCCCCTACCCCCTGCCCCACAGTACCACCTCTCTATTTTGTATAGAAACATATACTATTGCAATCTCTAATTTCTGAACTAAACTGCAATTACCAAGGAGCAGTGAGTTCTCGGGGGTTTATTACTATTCCCTTCCTAGCTGCAAACCTCCTTAAGGTTTGCCCCAAACTAAAGATTTTTCCATTGCCATTTGCATAGCCATGTTAAAAATATCTGTGCCCTCCTCATCCTTATTGTGTGCCTGCATACCTAACAGCAGGAATAGACCCCCCCCCCCCCCGAATCCCAAAAAGGAAAATATCCATCATGGGGTGGTCCCCTCTCTCCGGTGCTGCTGAATCTGAGCAGTGATTTCCCATCAGATTCATGCTCAAGGAAGAGAGGCTGGCTGACAGCAATACTATAGTGCTTTGAATGCTGCCAGCCAGCGCTAGCTTTTTTAAAGGGGGGCAGGTCCAATGGGAATCGTCTGCTCAGGCTGAGCAAATTTAGAATGAAGTTCTGGGCCAAAAGAGGAGGTGGCCCTGTCAATTTAGTGCCTCTAGGCAGCTACCTAATCTGGACCTACCTAATGAATAGTAACTCCTGTCAAAGAAGCAAATCTTCCATAACCTTCATGAAATCACTGATTTTCTGTTTTTTCCACAGTTTTTCTTCTTCTACTACTGTTGTATAACAGATAACATCAACAATATTTTCCTGGGAATACAACTGGACCAAATAATTTGATAGCCGTTAGATAATGTTTTGAACTGTAGCATGTCTTTCTTGACTTTCTTGATGGATTGGAAATCTCTATTGCCCACCACACAGCTGAGTCAACAGGGCACCATCTATTTTACTTCATCTATTTTCTTTTTTTTTTTTTTTTTTAATGTATAATTTGAGAGCCAAACAGAGCACCTGCTTCCTTTCAAGCCAATCTAGACATGTCATTTCCTGAAGTTGTGCCTGAGTGTGGATTTTAAAGGGCAGCTATAGGGACTCCAACGGCCTCTTTTACAAAGCCGCTCTAGCGGCTGCGCTGCGCTAACAGCCCCGAAACCCGTAGAGATTTAAAGGGCTTCGGGGCTGTAAGAGTTGCAAGGATTTGTTTAAGAAATAAACGATAAAGTGGTGCAATAATAATTACATTACATTAGCGACTTTTATTCCGCTTTAACTTCGCAGTTCTAGGCGGATTACAAAAGAGATAAGCTGGTCATTTCCAGGCGAAGTAACAGGATCAGTTGTTAATTACAGGACTGTGTCTCAGACTGAAATAAGAGAAGCTTATTTAAGTATGAAGAGGGAAAAATTGTTTAAATAAATTTAATCAGTATCTCCAGAAATAAATTCCAGTAATAAGTGAAGGCCTTACAAATGAGAGCTAAATATTAATAATGAGAACAATTCTGGGCTAGGGCAATAATAAATTCAGCTTCAAAACTAAGAATATATATATAAAATAAATTATAAGGTTTGCATGATGATTTTTAGATTAATGGGTAGTAGAAATATAATATTTGCTTAATTTTACAAAACATTCTTAAGGCCGCCACCTATACTAGCATTAAACTGTATTTCTTGGTCGCAAAGGACAATGAGAGCATTTGAAAGGGATAGGGATACAACATACTTGGCATATCAGGGCCTCAGCTTTGCATTAGTAGTTATGTCTCATCCAGAGATATAGCCTCTAGGGTGTTTGAGGGGCACAGACACCCTCCAGTCCACCTGAAGGTCGGTGCAGCTCTAACACTAGTGGAGTGCAAAATGACAGCTGTCCCTGTGATTTTCATCATGGTTCAGGATTCACTACTGTGCCGCATGTGTCAAAACCTCAGAAGTTGTCCCATTGAGGATCTCATAAGACCATCAATAAGGATATGCCACCTATCAAGTTTCAGCTTGACAGTATAACCGGGAACTGCAAACAAAGCAGAGGAGGAGGAGCGGATGGATGGCTTCTCTCTGCTTAATTGGTATAAAGGCTTATAACAGAGGCCAATAGAGAGTGGCCAATAGAGATCAGCAAATTCTGAGGGAAGGGAGAAGGAAAGCACGAGATCAGTACCGATAAACTGATGGTGGGACGTTTAAAAATAGGGGGCAGATGCTTTGGAGGGAGGGAAATGGGGCAGATGGAGGGGTAGAAAGCAGAAAGAGAGAGATTGGGGCTAAATGCTAGGGGAGCTAAAGGGAGCATATGAGACTAAAAGTAGAAGTTGCGGCTACTGTTTTATTGTTCGAGCAGCCAGGGGCAGTGGAGAGCGGAGTTTGCTCCTATCCCATTGGCTGATTGGAACAACAGGGATAATCAGATAGGCCTGGGGTTCTATTGGAATCTAGAGGTGGCTTGACATGTTGGGGTCGGTAGGAGGGGATTGGAAGTTGTGAAGGAGGGACTTGTAATGTTGAAGAGGTGGGAGTTGAGGATCGGAATTTGTATGGGGGGAGTTTGGAGGGAAGGAAGCAGGGCTGAGAGATGCAGGCTTCTACCCAGAAGCTATCCAGCATAGCTAAGCAACCTAAGCGATGGTAGCCTTTTGTGCAGTCCTATTTGGTTATTTATTTATGTGAATATCAGCTCTAAGGGCTCCTTTTATGAAGGTGCGCTAGCAGTTTTATTGCACGTACTGGATTAGTGCACGCTAGCCGAAAATCTACTGCCTGCTCAAAAGGAGGCGGTAGCGGCTAGCGCATATGGCAATTTAGTGCGCGATATTCCGCACGTTAAGGCCCTAGCGCACTTTCGTAAAAGGAGCCCTAAATATTGCCAGCACTCGCATAACTCTTGACTCTTCCCAGACTCTGCCTCCCTCCCCTCCCTCCCGGAACCTCTCCTGCCCGGATGTGAGATAGCGTGTTAGTGTCAATATTCAGTGGCACTACATTGTTAAGTGATGCTGAATTTCAGTGGCCCAGCAAGATCTGTACGCAAATCCAAATTAAAGCCAATTAAGATCTGTGACGAAATTAGAGTACTTGGTGTGATGGTAGATGCGCAAATATCCTTCAAAGCACAAATCTCAAAAGTAGTGAGGTCTGTTTCCATGTGGAAACTGTCTCATTTGAAGAATATTTTATCAAATTGGGATATGAGACAGGTACTTCAAGCGCTAGTACTATCCCAGATTGCTGTAATGGTATCTATCTAGGTTTGCCTCAAGTACGCATTAAAGTATTACAAATGATACAAAACTCAGCTGCTCGGCTACTGGCTGGAGTATCTCCATATGAACACATTTCACCTATTTTAAAAAGATTGCACTGGTTGATGATTCTCTTTCGTATCCAGTTCAAAGTTTTGAAACTTGTCCAACAAGGTGTTTATGACATCTTGCCAAATTATTTGGCATAGTGCCTAACACTATATACTCCGCCAAGGACGCTGAGATCACAAAATTGTTGGTTGTTAGACACATCAGAGGGGAATGTTTTACGATATATATATGGACCAAAAATTCATGTTTCTCAATAGCTGGACCATTTATGTGGAATGTGTTGTCTGGTACTTTACGGTTTTGTAGAAATCGATTGCAATTTAGAACGTTGCTCAAGACCTATTTGTTCAAGCTTTTCTGGGCTAATGTTCTGCTTCTTGAGCTAAATTTTACTTTCTGAATATCATCTTTTTTTGCAGGTTTTTAGATTTATGCTGCTTGATTGAAGTAAGATATTAGATGAGTGGTTGAGATGTACTTTATGGGTTGAGATGGTATAATCTTATGATTTTTGCTGATGTATGGGATCTTTATGTTGTGCAAGTCTTGTACGTATGTAATATTGTGAGCCACCTTGGATAAAGGCGGATTAAAAATGTTATAAATAAATAAATAAAAATAATTGATTCTTGACAGCCAGCTATTGATTGTTAATGGCTCATTAAGTAATTTATTTGCTCGTGGATCTCTGGATTGCATGCAATTTTGGGTGTCCAAATTTGGGCACCATTCATAGAATCCAAATGGTAAATGTGCTAAACATGCTAAACGTGCTAAAATGTCTAGCTTTTTAGGTTAATAATTCAGCTTTTACAGCGTATTTTATGTTTCTAGTTTTTTTTTGTTTGTTTGTTTGTTTATTCTGTATTAGGTGAGGGATGAAGGATTCTGCTAGTGTGTGGTTCCTATGTAGAGAATCATAGCGGTGTCATTTGTTCTTTTTTCCCCATGGGAGGAAGAGTATGGTTATTCTTGGACATGGTATAATATTTGCAGTGTTGTCGTTCCATAAATAAGATTCTTCCACTAACAACTTTGAGTTTTAGGAATACATGCTGCCTGGTATAAGAACATAAGAATAGCCCTACCGGGTCAGACTAATGGTCCATCAAGCTCAGTAGCCTGTTCTCCCGGTGGCCAATCCAGGTCCCTAGTACCTGGCCAAAACCCAAAGAGTAGCATCATTCCAGCATCTCAAAGAATAGCAAGATTCCGGAACCCCAATGAGAGCAACATTTCAGAGCTGAGATTATGATGTCATAATGCTTCATTTCACAGTGCCTCAGAGCCAGCCTCATCAGTGACATTACAATAGCTTGATTGTCCTATACTTGGCACATAAGAACAGCCATATTGGGTCAGACCAATGGTCCATCAAGCCCAGTAGCCTGTTCTCACGGTGGCCAATCCAGGTCACTAGTATCTGGCCAAAACCCAAGGAGTAGCAATATTCCATGCTACTATACAAATTCTGAGTGTCTTGTGGCAAAATTGTTTATTACTTCACAACGTATCTGGCATGGGAATGCAAGTGTGTCATTTTTGAGATGATGTATTAAAATAGACCAATGTTGTTTATGACGTTGTCTATGTAATATACACCATCAATCCACAACGGCATATAATAAACTTCAAAGTGCCTAATTTCTAAGTGATCTTTTTTTTCAGATAATACCTTTCTAAGTACCTCTATGGTCTTCAAATAATTTGGCTGGAACTGGTTGGCTGGCTGGAATTTGGCTGGCTGGTTGGCTGGAACTGAAGACTATAGATGTACTTAGAAAGGTATTATCTGAAAAAAAGATCACTTAGAAATTAGGCACTTTGAAGTTTATTATATGCCGTTGTGGATTGATGGTGTATATTTCTGAGATGATAGCACAATTTCCAGTTTTGTATAGTAACTACCGGTAAGTCAATGTAACTAATTAATGTATTGAAGTAAAATTTTGCTATTTTTCCTTTTCAAGAAGTACAGGATACCATTTGTTAGGTTTACTTTTATTGAAGTAATAATTTCACCAGTTTTCACTACTTTATCTAGTTACATCTGATGCTTGCAGTTAAAAGTAAAAGCTGGCCTACATTTCAGGTGCCTATCGCGGCCCTAGTGAGACGCCTAGGGTGGCCTAAGCTTGCCTAAGGCAAATTCCAGGCAAAACCATGCCTAGCCTTGGGCAAGCTTAGGCAGTCCTACGCGTCTCCCTAAGCTTGTTAAAATGCCTACAATATAGGCTGCCTGCCTCAGGATGTTATTTTTTTAAAAAACGTGCCTCCCAATTGGCTGGTTAGACAGTGGTATGATGCCTACCGCCACCTACAATCAGGACGCCGTTTATAGAATTTATCCCTAAGTGTCCCTCTGCAGTTTCAAAGCACAGGATGACATCACAGGCATCTTTTTATGACCAATAAGACAAAAAGAGGTATTTTTAAAGTGTGCCATCATGTAGGCGCATTCTAACATGCAATTCTGCAGGTGCCATTTCTTTATTAATAACACGTTCAAAACTGTCTAGGATCCTTTTCAATCTAGTGTAATGGAATTGTGATATTATTACATCTAGGTCTATGAACATCAAGATGGCAGCAAATCTTTGAAGTTGGGGGATTTTGGGCTGGCAACAATGGTGGATGGACCTCTTTATACTGTCTGTGGGACTCCTACATATGTAGCTCCTGAGATAATTGCAGAAACTGGGTAAGACTGTGCTGTTTACTGTTTCTTCTTAAATTAATGACTTGGTAGGGATCTGTTTCTCTCACAAAGTCTTTATTTCATCACCACGGGTGTGCTGATAGGGTTCTCATTGGTGTTCGGCCTCAGAGCTGTAAACAGAATTTTCAGTTAACTGGCAGTGAAGTGTGTTGTAAACATAATTAGTTCACCTCATTCTGTCCATTATGTACAAATGTAATTAAAATAATCTTTCTTGGGAATTGTTTATTGCTTTTGTTCTAATCACTCTGTTTTGTAGGATTTGTTTAGGACAAAGTAGGGTGGTATTTATCGACTAAAATGTCATGCTTTGAGGGGAGGTGCTTCTGTGCCCCACAGAAAAGAGATAGGACATACTTCAACTCAAAGAGCTGAAGTTATCTGTATACACCAATATTGAATGAACTTGAACATCTGAATATACCAATATTGAATTAACCAACAGCCAGACTAATGCCATAAAAGGCAAAATGTTAGCAGAGCATCAATTATAGACCAAGCAGAATGTTTGCAATGTTCAGTCATTTTTCAGTTGGTTACAGTTCTAGTTGATATTTGCTAGGAAAAGTAGGTTTAATAAGTAAGTACTGTATAACAATCAACCATTCATTTCAATGAAAGGAAAACTCCAATGTTTTCTTTTGGAAATTTTTGGGTGGAAATTATAGTTACACTAATGACCGGAAGGGAACTTTATCAAGCCACTGTCTTTTGCTGCCTGCTCATGCCTTGCCTGGAATAGCTGAAGGCCCGAGGGCAAGCCAAGGTCTTTAACCTAGACAGAACATTAACTGAAGGCAAATGACCTATTCATTGTGCATCCTTGAATTCTAAAATGAAAGGGTTTATTTTATGTTTTCCGGAAGGATATTCTTTTGACATATTAGTCTAAAGGAACCATTTAACAGCATTCCAAACTGCTAAATCATTAAAGCAGGTCATTCTAGGGAATTTCATTCTGATTTCTTGAAATCAAACTTAGCAATCTGTTGCTTAAGTGTTATTTTTCTTAATAATTTTGGTTGTACTTACCAAATTTATGCCATTTTTCCTGGTCTTTTCTCAATTTACGTATGCAATTTTGCTTTAAAAAAATTGTCCTGTATGGTCTGATGGAACAATGTACAAAAAAAAGAGAAAGATCTGAAAGACTGTTTAGTGATGAACTTATATGAGGATTCTATATGCCATTATTCTGAGTGATTTTGTCATATGCAGTACTTTTAAAAAAATGTCTTATTTCATAGGCCCTAACTTCTAACTGTTGTACACTTGCAGATATGGCCTGAAGGTGGACATCTGGGCAGCTGGTGTGATTACTTACATCCTGCTGTGTGGCTTTCCTCCATTCCGTGGGTGTGTGCCCTGCCCTTCTATTCACCCTTCACAATGCCCCTCTGTTCTGTGAATGTTCCATGTGTCTGCACTGCTTCACTCACAAAGAAACCTGCTGCAGAAAACCAGCTTTACGTATTGCACAGACTATTATTTTTACCATGTTTGAGGGACATTTACACAAATTATGTATGCTTGCAAAAAAACAAAAAAAAAGTCTATTTCTATTCATTATTTTTTCAGTTTGATGCTTTTTTAAACATAAAATGTGTTTTTTAGTAAAATAATAATATATACAAAGGTTTTCTATTGCTAAATAACTTTGATTTTTTTTGTATCATTAACATTTACAAAGCTTAATTTTAATTTCATTTTGTTTTCCCTAAATATTTGTGTTTTTAGTAACATTTAGGTCCTTTTACTAAGGCGCGCTAACCGGTTTAGCGAACGCTAATCAATATAGCATGCACTAACAATTAGTGTGCGCTAAATGCTAACGCGTCCATAGAATATAATGTGTGCGCTAAATCGATTAGTGCAGTGGTCTCAAACTCAAACCTTTTGCAAGGCCACATTTTGGATTTGTAGGTACTTGGAGGGCCTCTGAAAAAATAGTTCATGTGTTATTAAAGAATTGACAATTTTGCATGAGGTAAAACTCTTTATAGTGTATAAATCTTTCCTTTTGGCTAAGTCTTAATAATAATATTGTCATTTATAGCTAAAGAGACATATGATCAAGAAACTGTTTTATTTTACTTTTGTGATTATGATAGACATACTGAGGGCCTCAAAATAGTACCACTGGATTAGTGTGTGCTAAATTGGCTAGCGTGCCTTAGTAATAGAGGGGGAAAAGTTTATAAATAAGCACATGAATAATGCTCAGTAGATTAAGGTCAGTGTGTTTTATGTATTATTATTTCTGCAGAAGTGGAGATGACCAGGAAGTACTTTTTGATCAGATTTTGATGGGTCAAATAGATTTTCCTTCTCCATACTGGGACAATGTGTCTGACTCTGCAAAGGTAAATATATAACATTGCTCTTGGCGTTTTGTTATGACTTTTCCATTGAAGGTCCAAGGATATGGTTTATTGTAATATGTTAGTGGTATTCATTTTCAGTTCTCAAGGGCCACAAATAGGTTGAGTTTCACCCCTAAAGAAAATACAAAAGGTAGATGTGTAGGCAAACCACTTCTGATGTATGCAAATCTATCTTATGCATATGTATTAGGATGTTTTAGAAAGATAACCAAACCTTTTTTAAACCCTGCTAAACTATCTGATTTCATCACATTCTCCGGCAATGAAATCCAGAGTTTAATTACACGCTGAGTAAATAAATACTTCGGGTTGTTTTAAATCTACTACTTAGTAGCTTCATTGCATGCCCCCTAGTCCTAGTATTTTTGGAAAGAGTGAATGAGCAATTTACATCTACCCTTTCCACTACTCTCAGTATAGACCTCTATCATATCTCCCCTTAGATGAAGAGCCCTAGCCAATTTAGCCTTTCCTCATAGGGAAGTCGTACCACCCTTTTATCATATTTGTCATCCTTCTCTGTGCCTTTTCTAATTTCACTATATATTTTTTTGATATATGGCAACCAAAATTTGAGGTAATACAAAGACATTGTAACATTTTCATCTTTGTTTTCCATTCCTTTCCTGATAATTCCTAACATTCTATTTGCTTTCTTAGCTGCCGCTACATACTGAGCTGAAGGTTTTAATGTATCCTCAATGATGACACCTAGATCCTTTTCCTGGTTGGCGACTCCTAACCCGGAACCCTGCATCACATAGCTATTGTTTAGGTTCCTCTTTCCCAAATGCATCACTTTTCACTTGCTCACATCTGCCCATTTTGATGCCCAGTCTCCCAGTCTCACAAGGTCCTCTTGCAGTTTTTCAAATCCTCTTGCAACTTAACAACTTTGAACAACTTTGTGTCATTAGCAAATTTAATCTTACTAGTTATTTCCTTCTCTAGATCATTGATAAGTATATTAAAAATCAGTGGTCTCAGCACAGACCCCTGGGGAACCCTACTATTTACTATAGTGTATGCAGGTCGAAGAGAGAAACAATAATAACCACCAATAATACCTTTCCCGATTCAAAAATTGTTATATTCCATAAATAGGCTCTGGTCAATGAAGAATCATTCAAGTCACTGAAAAATAGTTCCAAAATATTTAAATTGCTAGTAAAGGAGGAAAAAACTGAAACTCCTTTACTAGCAATTTAAGTATTTTGAAACTGTTTTTCAGTGACTTGAATGATTCTTCATTGACCAGAGCTGATTTATGGAATATAACAATTTTTGAATCGGGAAAGGTATTATTGGTGGTGAACCCCACTATTTACCCTTCTTCATTGAGAATACTGACCATTTAAAACTACTCTCCATTTCCTATCTTTCAACCAGTTCTTAATCCATAATAGAACTTTACCTCCTATTTCATGACTTTCTAATTTCCTCAGAAGTCTTTCATGAGGCACTTTGTCAAATGCCTTTTGAAAATCCAAACACACAACATCAACTGGCTCACCTATAAGCACATGTTCATTCTCTACTTCAAAGAAATATAATAGATCAGTGAGGCAAGATTTCCTTTGACTAAATCCATGTTGGCTTTGTCTCATTAATCCTTGATTATTCTGTCATTTTGTTCTTTATAATAGTCTCTACCAATTTGCCCATCGCTGACATCAGACTCACCGGTCTATAATTTCCTGGATCATCTATGGAACCCTGTTACAAAAAATTGGCATTACATTGGTCTTCACCAAGCAAGATGTAGGGGAGATACCAGTGACATTTAATGAGAGCAAGTGCAAAGTGATGCAAGTGGGAAAATGGAACCCAAACTATAGCTACGTGATGAAGAGTTCCACGTTAGGAGTCATCGTTCAGGAAAAGGATCTAGGTATCATTGTTGATGATACACTGAAATCCTCAGCTCAGTATGTGGCAGCGGCTAAGAAAGCAAATAAAATGTTAGGAATTATCAGGAAAGGAATGGAAAACAAAGAATGTTATAATGCCTTTGTATCATTCCATGGTGCAGCCACACCTCGAATACTTTGAAGAATTCTAGTCACTGCATCTCAAAAAAGATAGAAGGGCATTTGCAACATGATATCTAAATTTGATTTTGGAATGTCTTAGGAAAAACATCCAAAAATCCAGTAGAGAAAATAGCCATTTTCAAACCAGAAAAATGTCTAACTTTTTATTTCAAAAGTGATCATTTGCTAGATCAGGGGTAGGGAACTCTGGTCCTCGAGAGCCGTATTCCAGTCGGGTTTTCTGGATTGCCCCAATGAATATGCATGAGATCTATTTGCATGCACTGCTTTCAATGCATATTCATTGGGGAAATCCTGAAAACCCGACTGGAATACGGCTCTCGAGGACCGGAGTTCCCTACCCCTGTGCTAGATGTTTATAAATTTAATGTGCTTATCTTTTAGAATCATTTTCAAAAAAAGAAGTCAAAAATAAAAATGCACACAAGCCATTGGGATATAATTGAGAACAGCATTAGACTGGCCACCCAGAAATCCCAGCAGAGTAGTGGGGTACCCTAGATCATATAAAGGGTCCCAGGTATATATTAAACCATAACTCCCTTATATTGTATGGTGAGCCCTCCAAAAACTACCTAAAATTTACACCACAAGAATAGCTCCAATGCCTGCAGGTATTATTTTTATATAAATACTGTATAGTAAGTTTTGGGTGGGTTTTAGAAGGCTCACATGTTTTACCACAAGTGTACTTGGTAGAATGGGATATTGGCCTGCTTCTCTATCTCTGTAGTCCACTGCACCAACCATTAGGCTACTTCAGGAACCTGCTTCCTGTTGTAATAGGATTGGCCATAACATCTGAAGCTGTCATATAGGCTAGTATGTACTGTTTCTTTCACGTCTTTGGGTAGTGACAAGGGGTCAGTGACCATTGGTTATTTGGTCAGTTTGGGCACCTTTTTGGTACATTAAACAGATCTAGCCTAAAAGTCCAATTTTTGCCCTGGATTTTTTCTACAATGTTCCATTATTACAGAAAAACGTCCAAACCATGAGCCCATCCTAGTCCCACCAAAACTATACCCCTGACATGCCCCCTTTAGATTTAGATACACTGCAGATGAACTGCATAGAAAAGTGTCTAAAATATGGGTTTTGAAAATAGTGATTTATTATTTCACACATTTATATACTGTCTTAATCTAGCAAGAAAAAAAAATCCAAATACCACTTTATGCCATTTTTTTGTTTTTTTTCTCTTTTGATAATGAGCCCCGGAGTGGAGTTAGAAAAGGTACAGAAGGGTGTCAAAAACAATAAAGCAGATGGGATGACTCCCCTAGGAGGAAAGGCTAACGCAGCTAGGCTCTTCAGCCTGAGAAGAGACTGCGCAGGGGAGATATGATAGAGGTGTATAAAATATTGAATAGAGTGGAATGGGAAGTTATGAATTGCTTGTTTACTCTCTTCAAAAATACTAGGACAAGGGGGCATGCAATGAAGCTACTAAGTACTATATTTAAAACAAACCGAATAAAATATTTCTTTACTCAACGTATAGTTAAACTTTGGAATTCATTGTTGGAGAATGTGGCAAAAGCAGTTAGCTTAGCAGGATTTTTAAAAAAGGGTTGAATAATTTCTTAAAACAAAAGTCCATAAGCCATTATTAAGATGGACTTAGGAAAATCCACTGCTTATTCCTAGAATAAGCAGCATAAAATCTGTTTTATTGTTTGGGATCTTACCAGGTACTTGTAACCTGGGTTGGCCACTGTTGGAAACTGTTGGACTTGATGGACTTTCAGTCTGTCCCAATATGGCAACTTTTATTTTCTTATTAGTTTCATAGATTTCAACTAGGCTCTCATAGCCCTCATGCTATCAGAATTAAAATTCAGAAGACTCCTTATATTGAACAGTTTCATATTACTCTTCAAGCTAACAACAATAATTATTATTATAAGATTATTTTGCTTTCAAAAGATTCAAGAGCACCTTTCATACAAACAGGATACCAGTACACACACTTTAATAGCTAAGAAATATTAATTTACTTTTAGCCTTTCAGGTTTGGTGCTAGATCTACTTGACAGGTTCCAGAGGGAAGAAGGAGAAATTATTGTTATTATCTAATTTTAGTTGACTAACGTAAGCATATCTGGTATACTTCACATGCTGCTGTCTCTGCACTCTTCTTTCGCTCTTTCTGGCAACCTCCCATGCCATTCCCTACTGTCTGTGAGTGATGGGGGTGAACCTTAGTAGCATGAGACAGACAGCTGCCTCTGTTTTATACTTCAGCAAGTTGATTTTATGGGTGGTGCCTCCACTTTATTCTTTTATCAGGCTAGAACCAAGAGAAGCACCTGCCTTTCAGCTGTAAACCTGTAAACTCTGAGTCAACCCCAAAGAGTTTCCAGCAATAAAACTGGGGAGTGGATTCTCTAAGACGTGCGCTAAAATCTGCCAGGCCACTGTCACGACCGTAAATGTAATGATTTGAAAAAAGATGGGTCATTTTGTAAATTGAACATGCAAAAGAGGTTTGCGGAGAGTTGCTAAATTTGCATGGGATGAGTCGCTGGTGATAATAATCACTACATATGCAGAATACACCCACAAGTAAAAAGGAGAGACCCTAAATCGAATATTGGCAGGAGGGATGCCTACTCCCTCCCCCATCCCACCAGGCGTGAGAGGGATGCCCACTCCCTCTCGCTGGCACCGTTGCAGAACACTCCAACACCCACCTCTGGCAGCAGGAGGGATGTCCACTCCCTCCCACAGTTGCTATTGCACAACCCCTTGTCACCGTCCAGCAGTGGAAGGGATGCTCACTCCCATCACAGTCGCACAATCCACAGACCCCCCCCAGCAGGAGGAGGGATGCTCACTCCCTCCCACCACCACTGTGGCACAACCCCTAGACCCCCTCAGCAGCAAGATGGATGCCCACTCCCTCCCGCCACTGCCATAACACAACCCCCTGACACCCTCCTGCTGCTACTTTCGCACAACCCCCCAACACCCCCTCAGCAGCTGGAGGGATGCCCTCTCCCTGCCACCATTACATAACCCCACAACACCCCCCTGGCAGCAGGAGGGATGCCCACTCCCTCCCACCATTGCCATCACCCAACACCTGACAATCCCGTGTGCCCCGACGACCCCACTACTCCCTCTAAGTTCTTCACGAAAGCTGGCCAGAGGGATGCCTACTACCTCCAGCCGGCAGGCCCGCCTCTTCAATATAGCGGGCCTTCCCCTTCCTGGTTCATTATGGGATGCACTGGGGAGGGGCCTAAAGTTCTGATTGGCCCAGGCGCTTAAGGCCCCTCCCATAGGATTTAGCATGGAATAATTCCCTTAACTTGCATTAAAGGTGTATGAAGCCCTAACGCTGCTTGATTAATTCCTCCCTTAGTGCTAACATTTTATTCCTATGGGCCCTCTAATAGATAACTCATGGTAATGGCATTAGTGCGCTATGAGGTCATTTTACTATGCTGTAGTAACAAATAGGCTGTATGCCCTTACATGAATCATTCCCACACATTAAGACCATTTTTACTGCAACCATAACCCCCTCCCAATTTCCTGTTTATTTCATTAATTCTCATGCACTAATGATGCCATTGCACTCAGCCATTTTTAAAAATGACCATGGTAGTACTTACCATCACCTATTTTGGAGGCAGTAAGGGCTACTACATTTTCTGTTCACTAATCATTTGATACAACAAAACAATACAAACTTCAAATGGTATTATATTCACAAAATATGAAACTATTGAAAACCATTTGCACAATATCAAAAATGGACACTACTTCTATATTCCAACTTTTTAATTAGATTCACTACTTAAATAATTGGATTCAATAGTATAACTGTTGACTTTTAATTGCATTACATTAATTAACTTCTAATGGGGACAAGCCTCAGACTTAGGAGAACATGTTTCCCAAAATGGGATTACTTAAAGAGAGAAACACATTGCTCTCTTATCTCTTTATAACATCACCGGCTATTATCCCACCTCCCTACCAATATAGATAAATCAAATGTTTAATTCTCTATGTTTAAAAAAAAATACATTACATTAATTTTTATAAATAAATAAGTCTAAACACCACGCCTCCTCTTTTATTAATTTAAATCCTTAAAAGCTTATTAAATTTAAACTACAAAACCTATTTTGGTATGGGATATATATTACTTGAAATAGATCAGCATACCATTTTTGAAACTCAGGACCAACTCATATCAGACCATATATATTCACCTAATCAAATTCAGTCAAGATATTTCATCTAAAATTCTTATTCAATTTCATTGCAATTCATTTCCTCTTGTTGTTAATTACAATTTCATCCCATTATTTTCATCAATTCATGTATCTTACATATTACCACAAAATATTAACAGTGTTACTAATACTTAAAGTGCATAATATAAAGTGCTCAGTGAAAGTGCTTCAGTATTATAAATACAATAAATACACTAAAAAAATCAAACTTATACTTTCTTTTAAGAACCATATGTTTTGAGACAATCTTGAATTCACTAAACCAATCTTGAATTCACTAAATCATTCACTAATCATTTGACACACGATGATGTAAATGTGCATTCACTCTCCACTCCATGCACATGCACAAAATAAAGTGTGATGCTTTAGTGCATTGTCTCTCAAACTGTGTGCCCCGGCACAGAGGTGTGCACCAAAGAGATTCTAGGTGTGCCATGAGAGATTTCAGAATTTTACATTATTTTTTAAAATTCTCTTCATATGGATACACTAGAATAGATGATATGTACGTTGTGTACACAAGAGTCTGTCAATAATAAGCATCTATGTACGCAAGCATACAACCACCCAGACAAGCATCATTCTTTGACGTGATTAGTCCTTGAAAACTAATGGCAAGTAATATTAGTTTTGTTTTTTTTTTGCAGTAGTTATCCTAACTTGAGCAATAAAGCAATCAATGCTTTGTTACTGTTTAGATCTTCTTATCTTTGCGAACTTGGATTTTCAGCTCTGACAGAAATTAAATTGAAAAAAAAGAGAACGACTGCAGATGGTGGATGATGAAATGCATGTTTGTTTGTCAACTATCGAGCCGCGTTTTGAGTTAATTTGCAGTCAAAAACAAGTACATCCATTGCATTGATTAGCAATTCTATTCTATCTACTTTAGTTTGACTGTTGTTACAATTACCCACACATAGCTTAAAGAACTTTTAATAAATAACTCTCATATTTAATTTTTGTTGGTTTTGCAAATTTATAATTTCAATTATAATATGACGCGAAAAACATTTGCTCCGTTTAATGTGCCGAAGCTAAAAAGTTTGAGATACACTGCTTTAGTGTGTCCCACATTAAACAATTTTTGCTGCTTTAGTCACACCTATCGCAGCTTGGTAAAAGGACCTCTCTGTTAGTTCATGCCTCTGAATGAGTTTTATACAACCTAAATTGTGCCTAACCTTTACTTTACAGGAACTTATCACAATGATGCTCCAGGTAGATGTTGACCAGCGATTCTCAGCGTTGCAAGTTCTGGAGCACCCCTGGGTTAATGTAAGTGAATTTAAGATATTGTTCAGAGCCCTAGGGCTCCTTTTAGCAAGCTGCGCTAGCGGTTTAACGCGTAATACTGCGCGCTAAACCGCCGGCTGCGCTAGCCGCTAACGCCTCCCTTGAGCAGGCGGTAGTTTTTAGTACAGCACGGGGGATAACGCGTGATCAAGTTTCAAGTTTATTAAAATATTTGTTATACCGCTTATTCACATTTCTAGGCGGTGTACAGCAATAATAAAAAGAAGGAGTCTTTAAAAGTAACAAAACATTTTGGAATTCAAATATTAAAAACAAGACAGTGTTAATTTAGTAGACGTTGACAGAGAACAAGTAAGTTAACTACACACAAATGGGAAAGAGGGAAGAACTACAATATTTAAATAAAGCGCACATTAAGGGTAAAAACAATAGGTAGGGAGAGAGACTGGCATTAGTTTAGTCTGAAAAGTGCTGAAAAGTGCTGAAAAGTCGCGCGCGTTAACCCCGCTAGCGCGGCTTGATAAAAGGTTTTCTCTTTTTTTTTGGTCAGAGGTTTTAATATACAACATCACTTGGGATTTACTTTACTTTCAAGAAAAGCACAGAGCCTTCAAAAGAAGAGAAGAGATTTTATTCTACCTATTTATTTAATGGGAACCTGGCTGCATCTCCTGGACAGCTTTTAGAAGGAAGAAGGAGCAATTTTTTCTATTATCTAATATACAGTAATGTGGGCACTGTTCAAACATATTAAATTTCACAACTAACAATAACAAAATCTGAATCCCTGATTGCAGCCTAAACACAGTTGAAGGCATACATCTTTTTTATTTTGCTGAAGAGGTAAATTCATTGTACTTTGCATTTATGGAAAACAAAAATGCTTCTTAGTTAAAGAAAAAAATAATTTTAATGAAGTCATCTTAAAAAAGATGAAACTTAACTAGACTGAGACTCAACTACACCCTGTCCTACAGGCTTCAAATATTCTTGCTATCAAGACAAATAGGGGAATTGGATTAGCCCATGCCTTTTCAGTAGTAAGATGAATAACATTCAGGTAGAGCAAGTATCTCCCTGTCCCAGAAGGCTTACAATCTAAGAAGTCCTTTTACTAAAGCGTGCTAGCCATTTTAGACTATAATGGACATGTTAGCGTTTATCGCACACTAATATTTAGTAAAAGGATCCCTAAGTCTGTACCTGAGGCACGAAGAGTTATGTGACTTGTCCGAGATCACAAAGAGCAGCAGTAGGATTTGAACCCTGATTTCCATTGTTCTCCGCCCACTGATCTAACCCTAGGTCGCTCCTCCTCTTCACTGAAAGTAAATCAAAATGGAGGGGTGGTTGGGATGGAAGGTTTGGGATGAGTTTTAAGGGTGGAAGGCATGGCCTAGTAGTTAGAGCTGCTGCCTCAACACCCTGAGGTGAGCTCAGTCCTAGCCCGCTCCTTATGTCTCTGGGCGAGTCACTTAGGGCCTGATTCTACTGTATAAACGACGCCTAGCAGTACCTGCATTGTAGTTGCCAGTCAACCACTAGGTGAAGTTTATAGAATCACACCTAGCAGTGCCTAAGCGGACATAGGCATCACTAGGTGTCCTAAAGGTAGATGCCACTCCATTAGGCCAAGGTTTTCACTGGCCTAATTTACCAGTATCTACATCGGACGCCTAACGACGCCCAACTCAACCATGCCTATTCTCGGCCCCTAAGTACACCTTATTTTTCAGATAGGATGGCATCCATAGTATGGAAGGGCACCTCCACTTAGGTGTCCTCAGGCATCCTATGAGTTTGGTACCGTACTCTTTTAATTGTTTAATCAATGTTTCTTTTATGATTGGCTGAGAACCAGTGCATCAATTACCACGCTGATTAAGCCTTTTTTTTTTTTTTTAAAGTTCCACATGGATCCCATACTAAGATGTTGCTAGTAAGCTGCAATTAGGATGCCTAGCAGCTCCTAATGTACGCATCTTATATAGAATCAGGCCCTAAGTAGTAGTAGTAGTATGTCCTCTTTGTAGAGGACTGTCCAGTCTCCCAGATGGACTACTACTACTATATATAGAATCAGGCCCTAAGTAGTAGTAGTAGTAGTAGTATGTCCTCTTTGTAGAGGACTGTCCAGTCTCCCAGATGGACTTTCCAAAAACCCCTACTACCTTTTAAATAGGAGGTGCTAAGTGCTTCTCTGTTAACTAGGAGAAGGGTACCGCACATTAATGTAAATATTAATGCATGCCCATCAATAGAAAATACTGGGAACACCCCCAATAGTATTGTATTACATTTGCAGCCACTGCACTATAAAGTGCCCTGTTAAGCCTTGGTAATTGCAAATTGTACTGCAGTTTAGTAAAAGGGAAGGGGAAAGAAATTGGGACTTGTATATTGCCTTTTTGTGATTTACACATTCAAAGTGGTTTACATATATGCAGGTACTTATTTTGTACTCGGGGCAATGGAGAATTAAGTGATTTGCCCAGGGTCACAAGGAGCAGTGCTGGGATTTGATCCCTTAACCTCATGGTGCTGAGGCAGCAGAGGGCCTCTTAGTTTGGTATAGAGGTCAAAATTTATTACAGTTATTAAAAAAAGACAAACATATATATGGGATAAAATATTAAATGATTAAGATGCCAAGGACTACCTATTCCTATGCCATCTACATGTCTCCCCAAACAAAGATTTTTCCCATTTTGACCCTGAATATCTTATAATCCCAAACTCATTCTAAATCATGTAAGGAATAGATTTAATTTGCAGCCAGGGGAATAAGCATATATTTTGAGTACAGAACATCCAGAGGATGTTGACTGGTAGTAGTGAAAACATCAGAGGATGGTGGCACCTCATAGTCTAACAGATTTATTGAGGCATGAGCTTTCAAGAACAGAATCCTCTTTATCAGAAGCAAGTGTCAAACGTGGACATCTGTCCTTGAGAGTATATGCCTCAATAAATCTGTTAGATTATAATATATTAACAACCTTTGCAACATTTGAGGACATGATACCTTGCTTTACTATTATGGAAAAGTAAAGAAATAGCTATGATAGTGTAATTAACTCAAATGGGAAGAAACTCTTAAATCTATATAAATTCCTAGGCTTGTATACCCTGATGGAAAGCAGATTTGCTTTCATCTCATTGCAGGACTACAGTGTTAGAGAGTGACACGATAATGTTTATTGCGGTAATTACCACAGTAATGGGAACCATGTCAAGAGATTACCCAGTATTACCGTGTTAGAGAGTGACATGATAATGGTTAATGCAGCAATTACCACAGTAATGGGAACCATGTCAAGAGATTACCCAGTATACCATTCAGTGGTATTTATGCAGGAATGGAACCGATACTGCAGTAATCCCATGGTGATGGGGAAGAGGCTAGACCTCCCTAGACATGCTACAGGGCTCTTGCTGTCCTTCACTGGTCACATGCACAAGGCCAATCATGAGCTACCACTCTGGACATCATGGGAATTCTCTCATAAGAACATAAGAAGTTGCCTCCACTGGGTCAGACCAGAGGTCTATCGCACCCAGCAGTCCGCTCCCGTGGCGGCCCATCAGGTCCATGACCTGTAAGGTGACCGGTGTCTAAGCCCTTTTAATCCCATTGTCCTTCCCTCTAAGCCCTTTTATAACTTATCTCTACCTCTATCTGTATCCTTCAACCCCTATGACCTTCAGGAATTTATCCAATCCTTCCTTGAAGCCCGGTAGGGTACTCTGTCCTATTACAGCCTCTGGAAGCGCATTCCAGGTGTCCACCACCCTTTGAGTGAAAAAGAATTTCCTAGCATTGGTTCTAAACCTGTCCCCTTTCAATTTCTTCGAGTGCCCCCTTGTTCTTGTGGTTCCCAATAGGCTGAAGAATCTGTCCCTTTCCACCTTCTCTATACCTTTCATGATCTTGAAAGTCTCTATCATGTCTCCTCTGAGTCTCCGCTTTTCCAGGGAGAAGAGCCCCAACCTTTCCAACCTGTCTGCGTAAGAAAGGTTCTCCATCCCTTTTACCATTTTCATCGCTCTCCTCTGAACCCTCTCAAGCATAGCCATGTCCTTCTTGAGGTATGGTGACCAAAATTGGACACAGTACTCCAGATGCAGGCGTACCATCACGCGATACAGTGGCATGATGACTTCCTTCGTCCTGGTCGTAATTCCCCTCTTAATAATACCCAACATTCTGTTCGCTTTCTATGAGGCTGCTGCACATTGTGCAGTTGATTTCATTGTTGAATCTACCAGCACACCCAAGTCTTTTTCAAGGTTACTTTCCCTTAGCACTGATCCCCCCCCATTTTATAACTGAACATCGGATTCTTCTTCCCTTTATGCATGACTTTGCATTTCTCTATATTGAAGTTCATTTGCCATTTATTTGCCCACTCTTCCAGTTTGTTTAGGTCCCTTTGCAGGTCTTCACATTCTTCCGCTGTTCTAACCCTGCTACAGAGTTTGGTGTCATCCGCAAACTTTATAACTTCACACTTCGTCCCCTTTTCCAGGTCATTTATGAATATATTGAACAGTAGCAGTCCAAGCACCGACCCCTACTGAACACCGCTCGTAACCCTTCTCCAGTCTGAGTAGTGGCCCTTTGCTCCAACCCTTTGCTTCCTGCCTGCCAACCAGTGTTTAATCCATCTGTATACGTCCCCTTCTACCCCGTGGTTCCACAATTTTCTAAGTAGCCGCTCATGGGGTACCTTGTTAAAGGCTTTTTGGAAGTTGAGATAAATGATGTCTATGGGCTCCCCTTTGTCCATCTGGCTGTTTATCCCTTCAAAGAAGTGCAGTAAGTTTGTTTGGCATGATCTTCCCTTGCAGAAGCCATGTTGGCTCGCTTTCAGTTGTCCATTTTTCTCTATGTGTTCACTGATGCTGTCCTTTATCAGTGCTTCTACCATCTTGCCCGGGACTGAAGTCAAGCTTACTGGCCTGTAGTTCCCCGGGTCGCCCCTTGTTCCCTTTTTGAAGATAGGTGTGACATTCGCTATTTTCCAGTCCTCCAGGATCTCCCCAGTTTTCAAGGATAGATTACAAATGTGTTGGAGTATTTCCGCTATTTCGTTCCTCAGTTCTTTTAGTACCCTTGGGTGGATTCCATCTAGTCCTGGTGATTTGTCGCTCTTCAATCTATCTATCTGTTTGAGGACATGGATTTGCAAGGACAGGTAAGAACATAAGAACATAAGCGTTGCCTCTGCTGAGTCAGACCATGGGTCCATCTCACCCAGCAGTCCGCACCCGCGGCGGCCCCCCAGGTCCATGACCTGTATGTGATCTTTTACCTAAAATATTTTATTCCCTAATTATTTAATATCCTGTATAGAAACCATCTAACTATACCCTTCAATCCCCTTTTCCTTCAGGAAATCATCCAATCCCTTTTTGAAATCCAAAATCGTACTCTGTCCTACCACCTTCTCTGGAAGCGCATTCCAGGCATCCACCACCCTTTGAGTGAAGAAGAACTTCCTAGCGTTTGTTCTGAAACTGTCACCTTTCAGTTTTTTTGAATGCCCTCTTGTTTTTGTTGCCCCCGCTAGTCTGAAGAATCTGTCCCTCTCCACCTTCTCTATCCCCTTCAAGATCTTATAGGTTTCTATCATGTCCCCTCTAAGTCTCCGCTTTTCCAGGGAAAAGAACCCCAGCTTCTCTAGCCTTTCCGCATATGGAAGGTTTTCCATACCCTTTATCATCCTTGTTGTTCTTGTCTGGACCCTCTCGAGTATCGCCATATCCTTCTTAAGGTACGCTGACCAGTATTGAATGGAGTACTCCAGTTGCGGGCGCACCATCGCCGGATACAGTGGCAGGATAACTTCCTTCGTTCTGGTCATGATACCTTTTTTGATAATGCCCAACATTCTGTTCGCCTTCTTCGAGGCCGCTGCGCATTGTGCCGCCTGCTTCAGTGTTTTATCCACCAAAACCCCCAAGCCTTTTTCTAGGTTGCCTTCCCCAGTACCATCCCACCTATCGTGTAGTTATACATCGGGTTTCCTTTCCCTATGTGAAAAACTTTGCATTTCTTTACATTGAAGCTCATCTGCCATCTATTTGCCCACTCACTCAGTTTGTTCAGGTTTCTTTGTAGTTCTTTGCATTCCTCAACAGTTCTGACCCTACTGGAGAGTTTTGTGTTGTCCGCAAATTTTATGACTTCGTACTTCGTCCCTACTTCCAGGTCATTTATGAATATATTGAACAGCAGCGGTCCCAGCACTGACCCCTGCGGGACGCCACTCGTGACCCCTTTCCAGTCAGAGTAGTGTCCCTTTACTCCCACCCTCTGTTTCCTGTCCGCCAGCCAATTTTTGATCCATCTATGCATGTCCCCTTCCACCCCGTGGTTCCACAGTTTCCTTAGTAGGCGCTCATGGAGTACCTTGTCGAAGGCTTTTTGGAAGTCCAGATATACGATGTCTATGGGGTCACCTTTGTCCAATTGTTTGATTATCTCCTCAAAGAAGCGCAGTAGGTTTGTTTGGCATAATCTTCCTTTACAGAACCCATGTTGACTTGTTCTCATCAGGTTGTGTTTTTCTATGTGCTCATTAATACTGTCCTTGATCAAGGATTTGGCCATCTTCCCAGGAACTGAGGTTAAGCTCACAGGTCTGTAGTTCCCCGAGTCGCCTCTCGATCCTTTTTTGAAGATTGGTGTAACATTCACTATCCTTCAATCCTCCGGGATTACCCCTGTTTTCAAGGTTAGGTTGCAAATCCACTGCAGTAACTCCGCTGTTTCATCTCTGAGCTCTTTCAGTACTCTCAGGTGGATTCTGTCAGGGCCCGGAGCTTTGTCAGCCTTTAATCTATCTATCTGTTTGAGTACTTCTTTGAGGCTTACCTCCATGCAGGATAATTTTCCCCCTTGATCCCCCTTGAAGATTTTTTCCAGTTCCAGCACGTTGGATGTGTCCTCTTTTGTGAAGACTGATGAGAAGAACGCGTTTAGTCTGTTTGCCACCTCCTCTTCCTCCTTCACCACTCCCTTCCTGTCTCCCTCATCCAGAGGTCCCACCTCTTCCCTTGCCGGCTATTTTCCTTTCACATAACGGAAGAATGATTTAAAATTCCATGCCTCCCTGGCAAATCTCTCTTCATACTCTTTTTTTGCTTTTCTGACCATGCGGTGACATTCTTTTTGATGCTTCCTGTGCTCTTTCCAATTTTCCTCGGTTTTATCCTTTTTCCACTTCCGGAATGATTTTTTCTTGTCTTCTATCACATTCTTAACTTCATTGGTTATCCATGCCGGATCTTTTGCCTGATTCTTTTTTGACCCTTGCACTTGTTCTCCAGGCAGCTCCCGGACAACACCAGCACAGGAATTCAAGAAGGCCAAAGGCAGTCCAATATACCAATGTCTCAAAGCGGAAGAAGTAAATGCTAAACACCCCTCCACCACTGGCACAATATCTCTTCCTCATCTCTTGACCCAGTATATCTCAACTCCCGTCTTACCTTCCAACTTTTCCCTAAGGTCACCAATAGTGACAACGAGCCACACAGTCTACCTGCATTTGGCACCAGAGTCATTTTCTTGACTGCCTCCTCTGTCAGAAACAGGAAGTTGCATCAGAGGTGGTGGTGGTTGTGATGGTGGTGGAGTTAGAGGCAACAGAGGGAATGACTGTGAGGCCAAATGCAGGTAAATTATGTAGCTTTTTGCTGCTGTTGGTGACCTTTGCGAGGACAGGAATGAGAATGGGGATAAGATGCCACAGTATGGCCTGGAAAGAGATACCAGACCAGGGGAAAGGAAGAGAAAGTATGACTGGAGTCCTGCATCCTTGAATGCATGTGAAGAGGGGTACTCAGCTTATGAGGGAAGCCGAATGCATGCGGATTGGTGTCTCTGCTCTTTATCAATCTAGTTTCCCTCATTCCTTTCCAAATAAAGTGTAGAGTAACCCTTTTTTTATTTGACAGAAGGTACGGATAGCGGAAGGCATGACATGATATTTAAGAATAGAGAATGAGGAAACCCTGTGCTTATAATACTTTTATCCTTTCCAACCTAATAGAAGGTCAGAAATACATATATAAAGGATAAATAATGTATGTCTAGGTGGAAGCGACCATAAGCTTTTGACACACAAGATCAAACTAAAGCTTCACAAGAAGATCATCATTAGAGACCTCCCAAAATATGGTATTGAAAATATTCCATCAGACTATTGGATAAAACTAGACAACATATTTGCCTGTCTTGATACAAGAGACAGAGAACCTAAAGAGTTATGGAATGACATCAAAACCAGAAGAGAAAGAAAGCCAAGAAATTGCCTTGGATCTCTGAAGAAACCAGCAAAGTAGCAAAACAAAGAAATGAGCAAAAATTTTCAGTGATGGAGAAAAAGTATCACAAATGAACTGAGTGTTTCAACATTAAGTTCGTCAAGACAAAGAACTATATCTAAAGGATATTTGCCAGAAAATTGAATCAGAACATGTAAATAGAAAAACCAAAATAGCGTATTGGGATGTTAAGAGATTGGAGCAGAAATTCCAGCCTCAAATGGGATGTTTAAAGATGCCAATGGAACGATGTTGAATGAAAAAAGAAAACTGCTCAGGAGATTATTAAATTTCAATATTGAATTCCCAAAGTGAATATGAATAAATCCTATTGGAATTCAAAATATAATGATATACTGATAAAAACAAGAACCAAAAATGTGTTGTGGCAATGTAAGTACAAAAATACTGAACCCAGTCCTTGGGACTCATTTAGCCAATAAGGTTTTTGGAATACCCACATTAAATATGCATAAGATGGATTTGTGTCCAATGATGGTAGTGCATTCATGTTTCTCTTGAATTTGGTTTCCCCACTGGTTAAAGGATGTAAATTTAAAAAACATCATCAACATCTCTTCTCTTACCAGGCCGCGTTATGGGGTAAAGATCTGAAAGAATTGCTCATGCTTGCGAATACATATGGGGAATTTAGGATAAACCTAAAAATATATTTGTTCCTAAAGTACTTAGGCAACTACACTGAACAATCTTTCCCCACAATAACTGACAGCTAAATCTCAACTCCACTAGCACTACTCAATCTGTAACTTTTTAATTATTGTAAACCGCATAGAACTTCATGGTACTGCGGTATATAAACTATTTTTGTTATTCTTATTATTAATTGTGGATATCCTGAAGACCTGACTGGCTGGGTGTATATGAAGAACTGGGTTGTGAACCCCTGTCATAGACAAATTTGTGTGGGAGAATCTTATGGCAAGCGCCTACTTTCCCTTGTACTGACAGAGATAGCTGGTTTTAAGAAAGGTTTGGACAAGTTCCTGGAGGAAAAGTCCATAGTCTGTTATTGAGAAAGACATGGGGGAAGCCACTGCTTGCCCTGGATCGATAGCATGGAATATTGCTACTCCTTGGGTTTTGGCCAGGTACTAGTAACCTGGATTGGCCACCGTGAGAACGGGCTACTGGGCTTGATGGACCATTGGTCTGACCCAGTAAGGCTATTCTTATGTTCTTAAGAATAGCAGCAGTCTTTACCTGATTGGAAGAACCGGACTACAGGCATTTTGCTGGGTAGAAGCCTTCTGCTCGATGTCAGAAGTGGAAGGACCTGGTTACATCTAAAAGAGCTGTCCTACTGTGGAAGCCCTAGGAATAGCAGCAGTCTTTGATTGATTGGAAGAACTGGGCTACAGGCACTTTGCTGGGCAGACGTTTTCTGCTTATCATCAACAGTGGAAGAACTTGGTTACATTCGAAAGAGCTGCCCTATCGCAGCCGTAAGCAGGTAGCCAAGGGCATGTGCCTGAAGGGGCATGACTAAAGGGGCAGGTCACATCCCTTTGGAACCCCTTTGAAGCAAGTAAGGAGTGGGATACTTTTGTATGACTCTTATTATAGGGAAACAGAAAGGCGGAGCAGGATGGGACTAATTATATGACTGTTACTTGGGTCTTGTCATCATCAAGGGAAGTCCTTCAGTCTTGCCAGGTGAAGGATCCATCCCCACCCAGCTTCCTGCAGTGCATGAAAAGATGTTGTCTTCAGATTCTGAAGGTAACATTGCCTATGGTGCAATATCCTCTGTGAACTCTTTTCTGAATTTCCTTTTAAATTTCAGTCAAGCTTTATTATCAGTACCTTCCCCAGTTAAATTTTCTCTGAAGAAATAAGTCTAATAATTCTGATCTTGCTATCACAGCTTCCTTTTCTTCTAAAGGAGCCTTTTTAAATGATGTATGTTTGGCAATACATGGAATGGAGAAGATGTACAAGATAATCTAGTCCAACTTTCAAAATTCTTACATGGATCTTCTTTAAAACTTCCAGAGCATGAAAAATGAATTCCTTCTATTGAGCAATCCATGAATAAAATTGATCCTCAGGTGGCTATCATTCACTCAGCTGTGACATCTTCAACAAAGGATAACTTGTTATGCATGGAAGTTCTAGAAAATTCATCTAAAGTTTGTAGTTTAAGATTGTAAAATTTTCCAATTGCACATTTCCTTTCTCCCCTTGAATTATATAGGAAGTATTTGAAAGAAATATTGCAGTTTTTTCAAGTGGAGTCTGTAGGAGTGACTAATGCTTATCACCTATTTTTTGGCATAGGGACTTTAAAGAAAAAGAAGCTATGGATATAATAAACTCTCTAGACAATTTAGATCTCAGGATTTGATTCTTAAGAGGACTATGTTATTGGTAGTTCTCCAATCTGAAGAACAGAAGTTGGTTATTTTGAAAGCTTATTTTTCTAAAAAGCTTATTTGTCTGTAAACGATTTTGATCATCCCAGATGTCGCCAAATCAACCCAGCTAAGAAGAAAAGACTTCCTACAGCTAAAGTCCAGGGTTTTGACTGTGGGGACTACTTTTTTCCTTAAGTTTTTCTGCAAATGTTTGGTACACTATAGGAATAATGAATGTTCTGCTCATTTAGAGACATTTCTATTAGGTAAAAATACCTATTTAGAAAAAAAAAAAAAGTGCAATTTCTGCCCTTTTTTAGTTTGTCAGTCTGGGATAGTAAATTAGGACTCTAATTGAGATGAGACTGAAGGCCTGATTCTATAAATGGTTCCTAACTGCACCTAATTTGTGGGTGCCAGTAGGCATGGTTATCAATCAACCTCTAGGCGCCATTTATAGCATCACACCTCACAGTGCCTAGGTGTTGCTAGGCTCCTAGAGGAAGGCGCCGGAATTTTAGGCCAGATTTTACCGGCACTTAACTCTGATGCCTAAAGCCCTGAGCATGCCTATTTTTCAGGTAGGCATTGTTAAGCGTTGTAGGGTGCCTCAACTTACGCAGTGCTTGGTGCTACACTGATATCCGTGTAAAACTCTTAATCGATTAACTTTTTTAAAATTAGACTTCAATGGTGTGGTCAATTCCCATGCCAATTAACTCAAAACAATTTAGGTTGCTTATGGATTTCAGTTAAGTACCGCTAGGTATCCCTGACTAGGATGCATAGCTGCGCCTAATCTCAGTGCCATTTATAGCATCAGGCCCTGTACACTCAGTACTTCTGTTTTTCTTAAAAGATTTGTTCTATTTATTTCTTGTCTGTTATACGTATCCTCATGATGTGGACTTGCTTCAGCTAATACTTTATATGGAATTTTTCTGCACTTCTTGTATTACAAATTCAATATAATTAAGTTTAAAATATTTTAAAAAATTCACAGGGAACAACTTAGAGCTCCTAATTTGAAAGAAAGATTAGGATGTAGCCTGAAATTTCCATCTGTACTGATTTCTTATCAAAAAAGAGCTACTGTTGGCCCGGGTTCATAGACAACCCCGCCAAAGACAAAGGCGCGCGCCGACAACTGAGCGCAAGATGGAGGCGCGCGCCAAAGAAAATTACAGTTTTTAGGGGCTCCAACGGGGGTTTTTGTTGGGGAGCCCCCCCAGTTTACTTAATAGAGATCGCGCCGGCGTTGGGGGGGGGTTTGGGGGGTTGTAACCCTCCACATTTTACTGTAAACTTAACTTTTTCTCTTAAAACAGGGAAAAAGTGAAGTTTTCAGTAAAATGTGGGGGGTTACAACCCCCCAAACCCCCCACAACGCCCCCACAACGCGGCGCAATCTCTATTAAGTAAAGTGGGGGGGTTCCCCCCACACACCCCTGTCGGAGCTGTAAAAACAGTAATTTTCTGCAGCGCGCACCTCCGCGCTGTGCTCAATTGTCTGCGCGCGCCTTTGTCCCGGCGCGCTTTTGACCTGACATCGTTGACCCGTCGCAAATATAATTTCTGAGACAATAAGATTTTAGTGGATGAAGGAAATGGACTTCCTCTTTGCTGTGGCTCAGTGGCGTACCTAGCACCCGGGGCCCATCATATTTTCATCTAAAAGAAAAACATGATTTTTAGTTACAATCCACACATTGCACAAGAGTGTACCTAGGAAAAGGCAACGTCTTACATAACTGCAGTGAGCAGTAGAACATCAATACACCCATTGTAAAACTAAACAAGCCAGGCTAGTACAGACTGATCCTGCACAGTCAATGCTAACAGAGAACCATGTCTTTCGTACACACAGAACACAGAGTATATTCTTAATTAGAGACCAAATGCGGGTCCAATAGGCCCCTCCATGAGCGTGCCTTTCCTTTTGCTGCCCAGAGAATAATTATTCCCTGGCTTTGACTTTGACTGAGGAGCTTCTATGGCAAGTCTATAGCCTCCAGTCCAAGGATTATGAATTTAATCCCCAGTGAGTCAGACACCAGGCAAACAAAAACAATTGCTCTTTCACTGGTCCCATACACTATAATTATGCTCAGAACAAAAGGATTTTTGCTTCATTCAGGGACCCTTGCCCATTTGATTTATTTAAAGGCATTCAAACTGAAAATTCCCTCATTCCACATGATTTACCATTGACAACAAAAGTACATCCATTCTCATATGAACATAAAAAAGTATAGTTTATGGCACTGATTCTCAAACCTGGTCCTGAAGGCACCCCAGCCAGTCAGATTTACAGGATATCCACAATGAATATTCATAAGAGAGATTTGCAGGCAGTAGAGGCAGTTTGAGAATCACTGGTTTATGGTTTCCTGAACTTGATAAACTGTCTTTCCTCATTCACACAGCCAGTGGTGTAGCAAGGTTGAGAGGCACCACTCCCTGCCCTCTTCTTTCCCCCCTCCCCCCACATCCACATGCTCCTTCCCTCCCCTTCCTGCCGCAGATACACCACTTCCCTTCCCCCGTACCTCTGTAATGTTCCTGGCATGAGCAGCAACCCCCAAGCTCCTGTCGCGCCAGCATCAGCTCTTCCTCTGACATCACTTCCTAGGTAGAGGTCCAGGAAGTGATGTCAGAGGAAGAGCTGACACTGGCATGACAACAGGTTGGGGGTTGCTGTTCCCGCCAGGAATGTTACAGAGGTAAGGGGAAAGGGAAGCAGCACGTATGCTCAACAGTGGGGGTGGGGTGGGGAAGGAGGGGGCAAAGAGAAGGATGGGTGCCTGCTTCCTCACCAAGATGGCACCTGGGGGACCCCCCTCCTTCCTACTCCCCCCCCCACCCCGTACTATGCCACAGCACACAGCAAAACAGTTCACAAAACAAAGAAATCATAGGGAAAGAAATGCCATCATTTCCCCCTTGTCTTTCTCAATAACAGACTATGGACTTTTCCTCCAGGAACTTGTCCAAACCTTTCTTAAAACCAGCTATGCTATCCGTTCTTACCACAACATTAGACAGAGATCTCATGCCCTGAAAAGTTGCTAACCAACAACTATGAATATTAGATGACAATTTTCAGCACAAATTAAGCTTATCAATCAATTAAGTTGGGTGCCTACATTGGCTAGGTGTGCCGAAGTAGGCACTTAACTTTAGGCAAACTATATAGAATTTATGTGAAACCCCAATACTGTTTGATGAATTCAACCCTTGGTATCCAAATGATAAAACCTGGACTGGTGAACCCAGGGTTTCTCTAGATTCACCCAGTCAAAGTATGTGTAAAACTAGCCCATTTGCCTCATCCCCACCTGAGAAATGATTTGCATTCCACAAGGGAACGATTATCTTATAACTGTGTTATATAGTTAGGCTTTCTGGCTAATTCTTTCCCATTTTTATTTTTTTTTTTGGTAGGATGATGGCCTCCCAGAGAATGAACATCAGCTCTCAGTAGCTGGGAAGATAAAGAAGCACTTCAACACTGGCCCTAAGGTTAACAGTACTGCAGCTGGAGTTTCTGTCATAGCAGTAAGCATCTTCACTTTATGTCTTTACATGGTGGAAAAACTCTGTTAATCTGTATAGTGGGCTATACCTATATAGAATAAGTAGCATTCTTTCTAATGGCAGCTGGCAGACCACAATATTAGTGGTGTAACATAATGGAATTGCCCCTCCCCCTTTAGGTATATACACACATGTACAGGGCAGGATTAATTCGTGGAGGGCCCCTAGGCACAACAAGTACACTGGGCCCCCTGCCCCATCCCACCCCACCATGCGCCCAGGCAGAAACAAGAAGCTGCGTCAGAGGGAAGCTTTGGGCAAGCAGCACCGCTTGCACAATTACAGTTCCCGTTGCCTTTCTTACCCGCATTGCTTGCTTGTCTTACTTTCCGTCGATGGGGTGGGGCCCACGTTGCCGATCGATGCTGGAGGGGCCCATCACCGTTTGGAAAAAACAATGTTGATGCCTTCCTTCATCGGCCCCCCCTGACCATTTCGGGTCACACCACATCCCTCTTTTTTATTCTCTTCAGTTGCCCTTTACCCTGTATACTCCACTCCTCTCCAATTTTTCACCTCCTTTCTTTTTTTTGTTACAGAGGTCCTGCAGTAATAGCACTTAGCTAATCCTACCTCATTCTCTCAGTGACATTAGAGATTTCACCCCCTTTCCTCTGTTCTGGATCTCAGGCCCAAAGAAACAGCATAGATTCTGCTCCTCCTCGCAAAGAAAAGTCTGGCAGCTTTATTCCTGCCCAAAGTTAAGCATGCGAGTGCAGACTTTAGTTAGTATTATGTAACGGTAGTTCCACGTGGAACTGCTATTATAGAATTTGTGCTTAGAGCCTGGTAACTCTGTGCCGATCTTTAGGCAGGATTTACTGAATCTACCCCAAAGCAACTAAGCTTGCCACAGCTGAGACTCTGCTTACAGTAAACATTGACCAATCAACTTCCTTGCTTGATGGAACCCTTGTCTTATTAGCTATACACAGTGCTAAGGTTGCTATTGGACAAAGACCTTCTGTCCTTCCCTCCTCCCTAGCAGCTGTATGCAGAGTGGCTCAAGGAACATGCACTAGGATTGCTGCCTTAGTGAGACAGAGAGACCCTGGGTAGCTGTGGAAAGGGCCAGCCTTTAGCATAATAATACTGTCTGTATCTTAACACTAGCTGCCATTAAGTTGTTGTTTTTTTAATTGTTCTGGAATGCAATTCACTGCAAAATAATAATAATAAAAAGATTACACATGCTCGTCCCAGACAATTGTAACAAGGTGTCCTCAAGGACATCTGCATATGGTGTTTGCTACGTGTAATCTCTCCAAGCCCATTCAAAGTCTGTAAATGGACTGATATGGAGACTGGGTGTGTGTGAAATATTGCATAGGAGGTAAGTCATTGACATTGTAGTATTGGATGCATACAGGACTGCAACAAAAGGCACTGTATCAGAAAACCACTTAGAGGTATCAAAATATTTTCAAGCTTTACACATAAAAAGAACATAATAGGCCCAGTTTCTAAAGGGAAAAACTTTATCATGTTTTCTCCTGGAATGTATGACCACCAGAGAACATTTAACCATCCAATCAAAAGTGAGCAGACAATAAGGCCTTGTCTCTATTGCCAAGAGTAAAAGGGTGCTTGGTGAGAGGGGGACGCTCCTATCTTCACCCTAGGCCTTCACTTCTCTCACTTGGTGATGGAAGGGGATATTACTGGAAGGATTGTGCCAAGGGTCTGGTGGGAATTGGCTCATAATTAGTTTTTGAATGTAGCTGGGTGGCTGTTGGTGTTTTGTTGGTTGTATTAAGGTGTTATTCATACAGGGAGAGAAAGGGCCAGTGTTAGACATGCTGGGGCCCAGAAATTAAGATACCCCTCATTCTATTCCTTCCTGCCCCCTCCATACCCACCAAATACCCTTCCATCCAATAGCTCTCCTTTTTTCCTCCTTCCCTCCCTCCCCATCACCCCCGGGTCTACCAAATGCCATCTCCTTTCAGCATCCCTCCTTTTTAAAAATCAGCTGCTCCAAGGGACCCCTGTGGGTCAGGATGTCTTTCCCTACTTCCCACCCAGTTCCAAAACCCTCCTCACCTGTAAAAATGCAAGGAGATTGCTGGCATGGCAGCCTTTGCAGCCATTGCAGCCTTTGCAGTGCTGTTCCTCTGTTGCAGTCCACCCAGGTGGAAACAGGAAGTTGCAACAAAGGGGAATGGACTGCGGTAAAGGAACAGAGCCAAAGAGATTGTGGGTAGCGCTAGAGAATCGCTGTTGTGCCCGCAAACTCCTTGAATTTTTACAGGTGAGGGATGCTTCAGAATCAGATAGGGAGAAGGGAGGAACATCCTGGCCCATGGGGATCCCCTGGAGCCTTGGGGCCTAGTGTTTAACCCCCTCCCCCTTAACACTGGCCCTGGTGAGAGGGAAGGCTGAGGGAATGGTTGGTCTCTCTTTGCAGCTAAAGCCTAGAAGAGTGGGTTTCTTTTGCTAATATTTTTAACAAGAAAATCAGGAGTGAAGGTAGGAAGGGATTGTTGTTGATTTTGCCTTGTGTGCCCTATCTGGGGCTGCTTAACTTCAGTAGGATTATGCATAATCATTGTCAGATGAGAAGGGTGTAAGAGAGGCAACAAGAGGGTCTGACACCACTAATGTGCTTTTCTGAGGATTGGTGGGTTGACCAGAATGGAGGTGGGCAGGTTATATTAATACGCTAAAGCATGCTAGCTTGTACAGCAGAAATAAATGTGCTTGTTGGAAGTTTTGCAGGAGGTGATTTGTAGTAAACTTTGTCCTGCCATAGTAAGAAAACCCGGACCCTGGTCTGGGTGTCCGAACAGACTTTCCAATACCCGGTAGTTTGTCTGGGTTTTGGAAAGCCCCGACATCCCGGCCGCATCTGGAGGGCCTCTGCGTATGCGTGGGCCTGGGGACAGAACAGGGCGGGACTGAGTTGCAGAACAGGGTGGAACCATGTGTCTGGGTTTCACCATGGAAAAATCTGGTAAACCTAAGCCATAGGAGCAGCAGGTTTCAGCTAGTTATTTTTTGAGGGGTGGAAAGGAGGGGTATTCGGGGCACATTTCAACATCCTTGTGTCTACAAACAATTTGCATTTTTTTTTAAGGTAGGATGATATGGGATCTTGATCTACTTGCCATCATTCAGTTGGGGGAGGGTCATGTAGTCTATATTCTACTGACTCAGGTTGTTACTGGGGCTTTACCTCCCCCCCCCCCCCCACCATACACACACACACACTCCCGCCACAAGCACATACTTTGTAAACTACTAAAGCAGTGGCCTCAAGTGAAGCATTCCCTGATGCATATGTTTCTGAGCATAGTGACTGATCCAAGGTCATCAAAGAGCCACAGTGGGTTTTGAACCCAGGTCCTCCAGTTTGTCCTACATGAGACTAGCTGTCCTGTGTGGTGAAAGGTGTTTTGTAAACAGAGATCTGACTCTGCAGCTAGAGTCTAGCAGGGTGGGTTTGTTTAACTAATTAATCACAGAACATGCATTAATATACAAAGCCATTTTCATGAGTAAAGCAGAATAACTGGGCTTTTATAAAACAGCTCACTTTATATGCATTTAGCTTGTATTTGTGTGACTATACTAACTGTTTGAGGAGGTCTTTTGAGGGTGAGCTTGAAACGGGGGTTGCTCTAACAAACATAGTTTTGAAAATTCAGAAGTATGTATTGTATATTTTTTTTTTACTGTGAGCATTTTTTTTATTTTTTTGTTTGAATGAAGCTCACATGTTTCAACTAGTAGTTCAAGATGAGGTACGTTCATGCACATCAGATGTGAATATACACAAAGTAACAGATATAAATATGTGTGCAGGATTTTTCTTGGATTATTTTCAAAGTAGAAGTACATGCAAACTTGTATTTTGAAAATTCAGACGAGTCCGGCTAGTGAAAAGGATGCAGATGCTTTTCACTAATGTAGACAGTTAAAAGAAATAAATAAATAACCTCCCCTTGAATGCTCTGCATAGCTCCTGACGCTCATAGTAACCTCTGAGTGTCAGGAGCAGCGCAGAGCATTCACTGTGCCAGCCTGCGCTAAAAAAAACGCTATCGTGGTTTTGTAAAAGGGGGAGTAAATTACCTCCAGTAAGTGTCAGTGCCCTAGTTTTGTATTTTTTTTTTTTTAAACTTTTAATTAAAAATACTTGTGTCACTGACCTTTTTTTTCTTCGGCAATAATTTAGCTATCACAGTTCCTATTGGACCTCTCCTGATATATAATAAGTTTTATACACATTAAATATTGTTGGCATTTATCAACACATTACTTCTATGCGATTCATTGATACTTCTGAACATCCCAATCTGCCTACATTTGCATGGGGAACTCCCCCAGGGACACTGAGGTGTAACAGGTGATATATCCTCCTAGACTTTTGAGGTGGTAAAAGTTACAATGTGGTAACATATACTATCTAAGAAACTTCCTAGGTGTACCCTCTGTATTTCTGTGTAGTAGTAAGATTAACCTCTGATGTTACAGTAGAATCCCTAAATGACTGTAATATCAATATATATATATATTTTTTTGTAAACCTCCTGATATTCCATGGCTACAGAATTCCCTTTTTAATAAAGGAGATATAGCAGTCCCATTATGTTTGATTACAGAAAAATCCAAAAGTTTGCGGAGATTTTGCACCCCTGTAAATCACGGTGTCAGGTCAAAAGCGCGCCGGGACAAAGGTGCACGCAGACAATTGAGCGCAGCGTGGAGGCGCGCGCCGCAAAAAATTACTCTTTTTAGGGCTCCGACGGGGTGGCGTGGGGGGGAACCCCCCACTTTACTTAATAGAGATCGTGCCGCGTTGTGGGGGTGTTTTGGGGGGTTGTAATCCCCCACATTTTACTGAAAACTTCACTTTTTCCTTGTTTTTAGGGAAAAAGTTAAGTTTACAGTAAAATGTGGACAGTTACAACCCCCCAAAGTTTCAAGTTTCAAGTTTATTAGGATTTTATATACCGCCTATCAAGGTTATCTAAGCGGTTTTAACAATCAGGTACTCAAGGATTTTCCCTCTCTGTCCCGGTGGGCTCACAATCTATCTAATGTACCTGGGGCTATGGAGGATTAAGTGGCTTGCCCAGGGTCACAAGGAGCAGCGCGGGGTTTGAACCCACAACCCCAGGGTGCGGAGGCTGTAGATCCAACCCCTGTGCCACAAACCCCTCATAACGCCGGCGCGATCTCTATTAAGTAAACTGGGGGGGCTCCCCAACAAAACCCCCCTTCGGAGCCCCTAAAAACTAATTTTCTTTGGCGCTCGCCTCCGTCTTGCGCACAGTTGTCGGCGCGCGCCTTTGTCTTTCGCGGGGTTGTCTATGAACCTTAAATCATTCTTATGCCAGTGTCTCAGCAACTTCTCTCCGTGTCCATAAATTGCATAGGCACATACACATGTCATTCATTTTTTTTTTTTTTTTCAATGCTTGATATTGGCTTTCCAGTGCAGGATAAAACACAGCATTCAGGTTCATAGCTGCAGAGTGGCACATGGATGTGAGCTTTTGATGCAGCAAAAGTGTACAGTCTCAAGATCCGCCAAATTTGTAGGTTTTTAACATTTCATGTTGTGCTTTAAAGAACAGTCTCTACAACATAAAATTGCCTGGAAACTATCCTCCATGCTTTTCTTAGATTCTCAGCTTTCTGTATCATCTGCTCATGCATAGTGTTAATTCACACATGGTTTACCCCCCTCCTTTACAAAGGTGCACTAAGCTTTTTAGCACATGCTAAACACGTGCTAAACGCTAACGCGTGCAAGTTATCCTATGGATGCGTTAGCGGCTAGTGCACACTAAATCCACACTAAAACGCTTAGCGCACCTTTGTAAAAGAAGGCCTTTATGGTCTCCAGTAACCCCGTTATAGTTATTGCACAGACGAAGATATCACATACCATGTGTACCCACTGCTCATACCAAAAAAAGAGGTGCATTGTGAATGACCAAACCCATTTCTATTGGATTGCCAGCACGCTTGCCCATGAGCGATACTGTTCAGCTTCTTAGTTACTTAATTGTGAGAAATGGTACATTCTTCCTGTCTTCTCAGTTCTTTTTCTTTTTGACTCTTTCTGAAGTGCTCTATAAAATGACTGCACAAAATAGTTTTTTTTTGTGAAAAGTGCATGCAGTTTACCACCGCATTTGAATGTCGTAGCAGATGAAGTGAAGAGTGTCTCGCTTGAGTCTCACTACTGGGGCAGCTCAGCTAAGATTTTCTGAGGTCCATAAAGTTTGATTTTGCAAGTCAGTGCTGCTCTGAAGGCTCGAAATTTTGCATTTATAGCACAGAATTTCTTGGCAACTCTAAAACTCATAAGAAACAAAGCAAGGCAAAAAGTCCAATAAAGAACTACAAAACAGTGACTGGTAGCACAATTATAGGACCCGACACTGCCATGCTTTGGCAGAAGGCTGCCTGCATTGGGGGTCATACAATCAAACTAAAAAAAACCCACACCGATTAAAACCAAAGAGTACAGCACTGTAAAACAAATGAATACATAGAAAATCTAATTCAAATAGATAATCAATACATAAAAATAAAAATCCTAATGCAAGTAATGAAACAAAAAAGGTTGCTAGCAAATTCTATCATATGTTCTGTCAGCAATATATAAGGGTTCATACAATAAATCATTCCTGGTACAAAAGCTATGTAATAAACTGTTTTTTGTTCTTTAATGGACTTTTTGCCTTGCTTTGTTGCTTATCATGTTGTTTTTTTATCCTTCTTCATATTATACTCAATTCAACCTAATCAGTTAACATAGCATAGCAAGATAGTAAATTAAGTTTAAGTTTATTAGGATTTTATATACCGCCTATCAAAGTTTTCTAAGCGGTTTTACAATCAGGTACTCAAGCATTTTCCCTATCTGTCCTGGTGGGCTCACAATCTATCTAACGTACCTGGGGCTATGGAGGATTAAGTGACTTGCCCAAGGTCACAAGGAGCAGCGCGGGGTTTGAACCCATAACCCCAGGGTGCTGAGGCTGTAGATCCAACCACTGCGCCACACACTCCTCTAAATGATGGCAGATAAAGACCTGAACAGTCCATCCAGTCTGTCCATTATATATATATCCATTAAAAATTAATGATTAAATTAACTTGTCTTTTCTTTAATATTTCTGGAAATAGACTGTAAAGTCCACCTGGCATAGTCCTAGGTTCGAAATGCTGAAGTTGCCGTCCAAACTCTCTCTAGCCCAGGGGTGTCAAAGCCCCTCCTCGAGGGCCGCAATCCAGTCAGGTTTTCAGGATTTCCCCAATGAATATGCATGAGATCTATTTGCATGCACTGCTTTCATTGTATGCTAATAGATCTCATGCATATTCATTGGGGAAATCCTGAAAACCTGACTGGATTGCAGCCCTCGAGGAGGGACTTTGACATCCCTGCCCCTAGCCTATCCGACCATCCTGTTTACAGGATATCTACCATAAGTCTGGCCAGTAACATCTTCATGTTCTAAATTAGTGGAGTTCCCATTGATGCTCTCCCGAGCCAATTCTGTTTCTAATGAGGTTAATCCATTCCTTTTACATAGAAACAGAGAGACATGATGGCAGATAGAGGCCAAATGGCCCATCTAGTCTGCCCATCCGCAGTAACCATTATCTGTTCCTCTCTCTAAGAGATTCCACATGCCTATCCCAGGCTTTCTTGAATTCAGACACAGTTTCCGTCTCTACCATCTCTTCTGGGAGCCTGTTCCACGCATCTACCACCCTTTCTGTAAAAAAGTATTTCCTTAGAGTATTCCTGAGCCTATCACCTCTTAACTTCATCCTATGCCCTCTCATTCCAGAGCTTCCATTCAAATGAGACTCAAGTCATGCGCATTTACATCGCGTAGGTATTTAAATGTCTCTATCATATCTCCCCTCTCCTGCTGTTAGAATGTTGCAAAGACCACTTCTGTAATGGTCAGATCAACTGCAAATGATTGATTTTTCCACAAGAACAGAGGAGGAAATTATCAAGCTTATTCATTAAACTTTACCGGAAGAGAATATAATTAAATGTGTGATAAACATTGCTTGCATGTCAGGGCATCCAATAAATAAAATAAATCGTTAAATTCAAAATTAAATACATAAATGTCCAAAATCTTACTACACTGGCAAAGCTCCCTGACTAATACGTACTTGAATAATTCTCCACTATTTTAACAGCTCCAGCATGTATAGCCACACTCCAATAGAAAGTTACAGATATATAGGAAAAAACCATAAACTAGCTATTTGCATAACACTTTCCTTTTAACACAGTCAGTTTTAACATTGACTGGTGACATACAGGTACATGGATCCTCTCAAAGCAGAGTTCGATGCAATCACCAAAGAACAGCAAATTCCAAAACCTAGGTTGGATCCCTTTGCGTAGGGCATATAAGTAGTAAAAAGGATGTCTAGATCCATACATTTTTTTTAAAAAACCTTCATGGGGTTGATATTTAGACTGTAGGAGTTAGCCAGGCTGATTCCTGTGGTAAGCGCTGAGCCCCGGATATTCAGTACCAAGTCGTTTCCAGGGACCATCATTGAATATTCAACTTATTTTTGACCACTATAAAAACTTAGCCAGCTAAGTTGATAGTGGCCAAAGATAGACTAGTTATTTAAGCAGCCTGATTTGACCTCTAAACATAGCCAGTAAGCATTTTAAAATTCATGGAAAGATGGTTAAATTGGGTAACATAGCTGGCGCTAATATTCAGCAGTTCTTCCTTAGATGGCATCTCTATAATATACTGTATATATTTGCACAGAGAAGTATCTCAAGATGACCAACCAACAATAATAGAATTTTCTTAAGATACTCATCGGAATATCCTCCAAACTCAGAGATCTCTTATGCCATCTTTAATTTCAAACACTCAGTTCTTCCTTAGATGGTATCTCTATAATATATATATTTGCACAGAGAAGTATCTCAAGATGACCAACCAATAATAACCATAATAACACTGAATATTAGCACTTAGCCAACTTAGCACTATTTAACCAGCCAGAAGCCATTCCTGTCTTGTTCAATAGTGCAGAATTTCAGGCGGCTAGTATTTTATAAAAGGCTCACAAAGAAGCCCTTTTACTTAGTGCCATTTATAGAATATGGGCCTAAGTGCATTCATGCTAATTGCACTAGTGAAATTTTTAGTGCAATAATGCTCAATGCAATAATGCAATAATTTCAATGCAATAATGCAGGACACGGACACACTTCCAACAATTACTGCACAGCCTTTGCACTTAGCATGTTTTAACTTATGCTGATAAGGTGCACTAAGTTCAAAAACAAAGCATGTTGGCAAAAGAACCACCCCCCCTTCATAAATGTGTGATCTTTTATAAAATATGTTTAGTGCTACAAAAAAAAGAAAAAAAAATAGTTGGTTGTAAACACATCAGAAGAGTTTTTACAAAGGAAAACGTTTGAACAAACAAAAAGGCTGCACTTTTTGAGTAATAGATTTAGTGAAACTGCAAGTCCAAGGGAAACAAGGAGTTAAGCTCTGAAACTCAAACTTTTAGTATTTTGAGACAGTTTCAAATTCCTGAGAGGTAAACAGCAAGGCCTCGATGCTCTAAAGTCCACGTTAAAATCCTGTGGGCCGAGAATATTTTTGATATAAAAAAGGCGAGGGATGCTTTAAAGCAGGGTGTCCAATCTGCGGCCCTGTGAAGTATTTTGAGCGGCCTCGGTCGAGGGCGATGCAGTGTTTATCTCTGCTGCCCCGGGGTGTTTACCATCTTGCCGGCTCCCTCTTCTGTCTTGCTGCAGCGTTTGCGCGTTTATGCGGCCCCAAGAAACATTTTTTTCGGACACCCCTGCTTTAAAGAGTTCCCATTCAAATGAGGTTTGCGGAAATCACTGCAGATCAGCTGTAGGAGAACGCGACTGACACAAGCGCAGAACAGTGCACGGAAAGAGGCATAATTGCGCGCATGTGCCAGGAAAAGCTACGCCACAGGCACGTATGAGCGTCAATCATAGGCGTGCCTTATTGAAGTGCATCATTGGCGGGTGTCATAAGTGCACGTCAAGGGGGCAGAGAACTACCAGGAAACCATGCAAACGTGAAAACGCAAGATATACAAGACGTATATATGCTTTATTTCTACACAGCTTCTGCAGGACATACCCTATGTTTCCCCCTTAATTTTTAATCAACTTCCATTCTCATGGAATTGGCAGCCCACCTTTTAATGAATACACATGAAATGCACCTTTGGCACGCGTGCCTCAGACACACTTTTAACAAACATGTATATGCATGATACCCCCCAAGTATGATCCTTTCTACTGGAATGATTAATATGTATCCATATTTATTTTTGAACTTCCACCTCATGCAATCGGCAGCCCCAAACCACACGCTTTACACAAACGCACATGAGATGCTCCTTGAACACACGAGCCGGAGACGCACTTTTAGCACCACTGGCACCTCCTGATCTTCCGTTAAATTTGGAGCATTAAATTTGGTGCTTCATTTTGTGTATCATCAGGCAATGTCTGGACATCATTCAGAGTGCTCATTTTAATACTGATAGGCTAATTGTAATATATTATCTGAGGCTGTTACAAAGCACGGAAAAGACCTTGATTAGCCATTTTGGGGCATCAGTAACTGAAATACTCCAGTGCTAAACCAGTTAGATCTGGTGTAGCGTCGATCGTTAAAAGCAAAATAAGTGTAGAGCATTGGGGCCTAAAATCCCCCCCCACACACACACACACAAAATACCCCTCAAAACCCCAGGCCCAACAAGTAGTTAACTAAGGGTTAAGTATTAAGAAAGCAGATGTAAATGCCAATGTAGGAATTTTCTGTGGCATATCAGTAAGTGCATTTTAGTTAGAAAACACAGTATACTTATAAACTTTGAAGGATCCATACAAAACATGCCAAGAACCATGCCTTTCTTTCTCTGTGCTGCTTCTTCCACATATAAGTAACACCTCTTTTAAAATTGCTGTGGAACTAGAAAAGGTTCAAAGAGCGACCAAGATGATAAAGGGGATGGAACTCCTTCCGTTTGAGGTTAGGGCTCTTCAGCTTGGAAAAGAGACGGCTGAGGGGAGATAAGATTGAAGTCTACAAAATCCTAAGTGGAAAACGGGTACAAGTGAATCGATTTTTTTTACTCCATGAAAAATGACAAAGACTAGGGGACACTCGATGAAGTTACAGGGAAATACTTTTAAAGCCGATAGGAGGAAATATATTCTCACTCTTCAGAGAATAGTTGAGTTCTGGAATGCATTTCTAGAGAATGTGGTAAGAGCGGTTAACGAAGCTGCTTTAAAAAAATAGTTTGGACAAGTGTCTAGAGGAAAAGTCCACAGGCTGTTATTGTGACAGTCATGGGGGAAACCACTGCTTGCCCTGGATTGGTAGCATGGAATGTTGCTACTATTTGGGTTTTTGCCAGGTACTTCTGACCTGGATTGGCCACCGTGAAGACAGAATACTGAGCTAGATGGATCATTAGTCTGACCCAGTAAATGACACATAATCCTTCTAAAATCACCTATATGAAGCAGAAAGAAAAATACTCTGGGCCCAGCACAGGTTGTAATCAAGTGATTGAACTGAAAATCACCTACCAACTCTCAAAATACCAGCAACCAATAAACATTATAATATACAATTAAAATTAAAATATATTCCATACCCCTTAAAAAAAATCATGCCATCTCGGCAATGTCTTGTAGTATCCCCAGCCACCACATTCACTACTCCGGTTTTCCCAGAACCTCAAAAGCCTATAATGGGTCACACTTTAAGGAATATTTTATTTTCCTTCTGATTCATAGTTAATTGTCTTTGTGACTAATTCCTAAAGGCAGACTGTTGCAAAGCACAGAAGCAGCCATTGAAAATGCCCTAGCCCTATACCACACCTGCTGCACTAACAGCGATGAGGGAACTTTTAACAAAGCCCCTGATTTGATCTAATCACCCTGCCTGGCACATTCCATTTGATCATATACATCAACTAAGCTGGACCATAACATCTTAAGAGCGTAAAGGTCATGGTAAAGAGCTTAAAATTTCCCCCGCTATGACAGACAGCCAGAGCAAATGGTGACAAAAGGGGCAGGGCACATTTCAATCCATACTAATGAGTTCATTTAGTCTATTGTGACCATGGAACTGAATGAAGGCAACTTTTAATGTTTTAAAGGAAGAAAATTGAATAGCTAAGATAATGCATATACTGATTACAAACTGGAGAAATATGTGTGTCATGGTTAACTAGTAAACATGACACGTTTCATGGCAAAAGTTGATCCTGGTGTAAATTGCTAGCTGTTTGCTTAAAGTATTTTTCATGCTTCTTGAAGACGTTAGATATGTATTTATACTATATGAGAGCAATAGTCAAAAGACATGGTTTGACCTGCAGAAATTAGTTGTTTGATTATTGCCAACTCGCAACATGGGTATATCAACAACAGATGTACGTTTACCCTTGTGACTTTTAAGGTGTTCTCACGGGTAGAGTTAGACTGCAGAGGCTACGATATAGGTACAGTTTTAGATTCTCCAAACACTGATGCTGCTTTTATAAAGGATTTCTCATGAATAATTGACCTTTTATAAAATTGCCCTATGTGTTTTGCATGGTGATAAGAACATGAGTAATTTTACATCCTCCACATATAAGTAGCGTGTTATTAAATTACTAGTCTTTAAGCCCGTTACATTAACGGGTGCTAGAATAGATGTGTCTGTCTGTCTTTCTTTCTGTCTCTCTCTCTCCTTGGCCGCTCTCTGTCTGTCTTTCTGTCTCTCTCTCTCTCTCCTTGGCCGCTGTCTGTGTGTCTTTCTGTCTCTCTCTCATTGGCCGCTGTCTGTCTGTCTTTCTGTCTGTCTCTCTCTCTCTCTCTCATTGGCCGCTGTCTGTCTGTCTTTCTGTCTCTCTCTCTCTCTCTCTCTCCTTGGCCACTGTCTGTCTGTCTTTCTGTCTGTTTCTCTCTCTCTCTCTCGTTGGTCGCTGTCTGTCTGTCTTTCTGTCTCTCTCTGTCTCCTTGGCCACTGTCTGTGTGTCCGTCTGTCTTTCTGTCTCTTTCTCTCCTTGGCCACTGTCTGTGTGTCTTTCTGTCTTTGTGTCTCTTTCTCTCTCTCTTGGCTGCTGTCTGTCTGTCTTTCTCTCCCCTTGGCTGCTGTTTGTGTGTTTTTCTGTCTTTTTCATTCTTTCTCTCTCGCTCTTTCCTTGGCCGCTGTCTGTGTGTCTTTCTGTCTCTTTCTCTCTCTTCTTGGCCGCTGTCTGTGTCTGTTTTTCTGTCTCTTTCCCTCCCTCCCCATGCGGCAGCACCACCAGCCTCCAGCGTAAATAAACAAATGCTCATCCTCGACCCACCCAACGAACAAATTCAGAGGTAAGGGGTGTTGGTTCACCCCCGGGCGGGCAGAGAGCGCGGCTCCTGCGAGCTACAACGGGAGGGGAGAGTGGAGGCAGAGGAGAAGGCCGTGCGACCAGGGAGCGGCAGTGATTGTGGCCTTTCCTCCCCTAGCTCTGTAGCTTGGTCGCCACCATCTCCTTCTCTCCCCGATGTCAGCCCCGAACGTGAGCCCGCGCCACACGCGCACACACTGCATCCTTTAACATTCTGCCGGCCATGGAGCTACAGACGTACGGAGCCACGAAAATTGAAGTGCGCATGCGCGCTAAGGGAATTATTATAGCAGATTCTCTGTGTGTGTTGATACTTTTGAGGTAAAAACTAACCTGTGAGCTATGCATGACTGTGGAAATTTGATTATCTACTTCTCATGGGCCTTGGTCCCCTCCAAAATTGCAGCACCCTTGTATGGCTGGCAGAGATGCCCGAGCCCTGCCAGCCAAAGAGATCCTCTATCCACCCACCCCCCAACCCAGTGCTGCCTCAAGAGTGTGGAAGTCTGCGATGTGCTTTCTAGCTGGTGATGCCGGCACTTCTCATTCACGATCAGTTCGCCAGCAAAGATAAGATTTTTAATAGCTGAGAGAGGACATGTATGGGCCCCCCCAAAATGCGCTGAATATTGGGTTCATGCATTTTACTATAGACACACAAATGGGTACAGTGATACAAATTTTGGAGTATGCAAACATTTATGGTGACAATATTCGAAGCAAGTCATGTATGGGTCAGCAGGCAGCAAGGGGTAATTATATAAATGGGAGCCAACATTTAAATGCCGATTAGATGCCAAAATAATTAGAATAAAGGCATATATAAAGAACACATATAAAAAACCCACCCAATTCGGCACTTAGACGACCTAAAAGGTGGTTCAAATGCCGAGAATCAAACCGACTTTCTGGATATATTGCGGGACTTTTTATGCCTCTGAATGCCGCTGTGCGCCCAGAGCTGAAAGGGACATATCTGGAGGAGTGATTAGGGCGGAATGGGGGCCAACCTAGACTTAGTGTCCTGCAGGGATAATGAAATGTTTTACTAGACATCCTGGACGAAACTTAAACGTTGTGAGTTAGACAATGTAAAACCAGGTATAATTGCCAAAAATGTATCCAAAGTGACCAGATAACCACTGGAGAGACAAAGTAAAGACCCAAACACACTCCCCCAGTGTTCACTGACCCTCTTCACACCCCCACAAAGATCAGAATAAAAAAGTCCATACCTGTCTCCAGAACATCAGCACCTGGTATAGGAAAGCCTAGTAGAGCTGCACACAAGTATTTTAAATAGCCTGGGGGGTGGGCTAGTGAATCATAGAGAGGAGGTCCCAGGCCCATAAGCCACTCTAACCACTACATTTATGGTGGAACATGTGCATCCAAACCCTACTCTACTGCCATATAGGTACCTCCTGCAGCCGTTAGGGCTATTGGGGTTCTAGAGATGGATATAGTAGATTGTGGTGGTGTTTTTTTTTTTTTTGGGGGGGGGCTCACCATAACTATAAGGGAGTTCTGGTGAGATTTTTAACTGGCACCTTTTTTTGTGAAGTTCACAGCAGTGCTGTGTAAGGTGCCCCACTGCTCTGTTGCCATGTCTGGGTGGCCAGTCCACTACAAGGTTGGCCCCTCCCACGTCCAAATGGTCTTCTACTGGTTCTTTGGGACTTAGACAAAATTTTGGTCAAAAATGTGGTATAAAATAGATCTCCTGGTGGTCTGGACGACCAGATAGATTTTTGGGAAAAAATAAATTCTAGATGTATTTTTTGAAAATGGGCATTTTCCCACTGTCAACTTTGAGCATCTAGAGCAGGGGCGGGCAACGAGGGCCGCAATCAAGTTGGGTTTTCAGGATTTCCCCAATGAATATGCATGAGATCTATTTGCATGCACTGCCTCCATTGTATGCAAATGGATCTCATGCATATTCATTGGGGAAAGTCTAAAAACCCGACTGGATTGCGGCATTCGTTGCCTACCCCTGATCTAGTGCCATATGCCCAAATCGGACTTAGACGTATGTTTTGATTATGCCCCTCTACGTGTATACATACATTCACAAATAGCAAAATTCATACTGCACTGTTCTCTACATATGCTCATATATTAAATAGTAGCAAAACCCAAATCAATGAGGACATATACTATCAATTATGGAAAGAAGTCCCAATAGCGTCGCTGAGAGACAGAGTGTGGGGAGCAGTGTCAGAGTTAACATCCACACATGCGCGGAGACCCTCCAGACAGGGCCCTGAGACGCCAGTGGGGGCTTGGGGGTGCTGAAAAAGAAAAGGCACAGAGAGGAGGAGAGGCAGCAATGCCCCGAGAGGCACATCCTACAGGCAGTCAGCTGATGCTAGCAGCTCTCCTCCTACCTGGCATCTGGTGGCACACCTGGAACCTCACGAGGCACACTGTTTGCGATACACTATTCTAGAGGGAGCTGCAGTTGTGGTGTGTTGCTGAAGGTTCAATAAAACAGGGGAAGCAATTCCACAAAAATCAAACAGGCAAGAGCAAAGTGGAAATGTCCAATCAGATTGGTGCACAAAAAAGTGTCTTTCAACTCATCTGATAAATCCAATGGTCTTTATTAATCCAAAATAGCTCATACATCCAAAGCAACTCAACGACTCGACATGATCATGTTTCGGCCACCTGGCCTGCATCAGGAGTCTTAGGTGTCTTTGGGTATCAAATAGTCTCAAATGGTCTAAAGCAAAACGAACAAACCGTTGCTCCGAATCTGTAACACCACAAAATAACGCAGGTTTGTTCTCGGATTACTTCTGTTGAGAAAATGAGTCCAGGACCCCATAATGTGATGTTTCTCAAGAATGAAGGGGGACTTTCAGCGGTAGGAATGAAATCATGCTGAAGCATTTCAAATTTTCAGCATGAAGTACTTAGGCAGCTGATTCGTACAATCTTATTCCACAATAACTGATCTCTAGAGCTGTTAATCACTAGCTTTTACTTTTGTTAGTTTTACTTAATTTGTAGCATTTTTAACCATTGTAAACCGCATAGAACGTCACGGTCCTGCAGTATATAAACTATTGTTGTTATTATTATTATTATTACTAACTAGTCTTTAAGGCCGTTACATTAACGGGTGCTAGAATAGATGTGTCTGTCTGTCTGTCTGTGTTTCTTTATCTCTCTCTCCTTGGCCGCTGTCTGTATCCTTCTGTCTCCCCTCCCCCCCCCCCCGAGCAAAGCTGTCTGCCCCCAGGACACACCTCCACCCCAAAGCAGCCCCCTTTCCCTCTCCCTAACTGTCTCTCCATGGCCCTCTTCTGTCTTCCCCCACCCCGAGCAAAGCTGTCTGTCCCCAGCACACCTCTCCCTATCTCTCCATGGCCCCTTCTGTCTCCCCCAGCACACCCCTCCCCCCCAAAGCAGCCCCCTTTCCCTCTCCCTGTTTCTCCATGGCCCCTTCTGTCTTCCCCCCCAGAGCAAAGCTGTCTGTCCCCAGCACACTTCCCCCCCAAAGTAGCCCCCTTTCCCTCTCCCTATCCATGGCCCCTTTTGTCTCCCCCCAGCACACCCCTCCCCCCAAAGCAGCCCCCTTTCCCTTTCCCTCTCCCCCTAGCTTTAGACCATTTGAGACTATTTGATACCCAAAGACTCCTAAGACTCCTGATGCAGGCCGGGTGGCCGAAACATGATCATGTCGAGTCGTTGAGTTGCTTTGGATGTATGAGCTATTTTGGATTAATAAAGACCATTGGATTTATCAGATGAGTTGAAAGACACTTTTTTGTGCACCAATCTGTTTGGACATTTCCACTTTGCTCTTGCCGTGTTGCTGAAGGTTGTCACTGCAGTGTCTAAGGCAGCCTTGGGATGTAGAAAAAAAGGGTGTGCGGAAAACTTAACTGAATGACGTGTCATGGTTCCCTAGATCAATAAGGACTAGCTCTGACTACTGTAAGCTGGACGTCCGAAGGAACAGAATGCAAACTGTAAAAAGTGAAAGAAAAATAAAGGTGGGCAGTTCTGCTATAGAGAGGGTCTAGGCTTAGAGCACATGAAGCAGGAGGTCTGGCAGAGGATCCAGATGTTGGGAGGGAGACTCCCAGAAAATCTGAGCTATGTATGACAGTTAGCACCAAGGTCTAAGGCATGTTTTTCTTCTTGTTTGCTAAAAATTATATCTAGATAGGGTTAGTTATTCAAATCATTACAATTAATACATTGTCCCCCTCTTTAACTAAGGCGCACGTTAATCGATTTAGTGTGCGCTAACGATTAGCGTGCACTAAATGCTAACGTTCCCATTATATTCTTTGGATGCGTTAGCATTTAGTGCGTGCTGTGACATTTCCGCTCCCCAAGACGGTCATGTCCGAGTGAAACCCCAGCCTAAATCCTGTGCCCGAGATCAGGGAGTGACCGAGAATGATCAGGCAGGGGATACCGAAAGCAGAGCTGCCTATCCTGAGCCATCTGAACCTGATCAGGAGCCAGAATACAAGTTAGCTCCACGGCCCAGTAAAAACCCCAGCTACATTAAGAGGTTTAATCAGGCTCCCAGTTGTATTCTGCCCAGCAACCTGGGGGGGAGCCCAAGAGCACGAAAGCTAGGCACACACACACCTAGTACAGAGTGTGGCCCAAAGACTCTTAAGCAGCTCTCCAAGGCAGTAAGAGAGGCTGCACACGAGGACCTGGCAGAGAAGGTTCTCCGGGCCAGGCAAAGGCCAGACCTCGCTCAGGAACCCATGGAGTGTGAGGATTCCATTCCTCAGGAGCCAGCAGAGCAGCTGGATATGCCAGAAAACATGGACACGGCTGAATGGTCCATGCCTGAAGCTGACAACGAGGAAGCCATGGATGTGAGCTGGGCAGCCTCTCACTAAGTACTAGAGGTACGGGGGTGTATAAGAATATAGTTGTGAAAATTGATAAAAACTATTTTTGTTTGGTGTGCAAAGCCAAGCTCAGAGCAGTGCTGCACCAGCACTGATTACGTTGCTGCACTCCAGCTGTGCCAAAAGCCCAGAGAAACTGAAGGAAGTTTGCTGGCTTGTGAAGCAGTTTCCCAGTAACCTATTTAAGTTCAAAGGACTTACAGAATTGGGGTTGGAACCCCGAAGACCTAAGGGTGGGATTCAGAGGGAGCTTGTTAAAGCTATGTAATAAAAGGGGAACCAGCAATTCTGTTGCCCAACAGTGGGAAAGACTGGAAACGGATTGTTGCTGGAATGACTAGAGCCTGCAGTAATGTTTTATTTTTTCTTTTCACGATTAAAGTTTGCTTTACAATGTGAAATGTAAATGCCTGGTGAAGAATCCGGATTTTTGGATTGAAAGTCCAGGACTCAAGAGGATTCTTGAGAACTTCTTATGGGACTAGTTTTGTGTGCTCCTACAGAGACTGTGGTTCAGTACATGGTGAAGCACTAGAACCTGGTCTGTGAACTTACCTAACCTAAGAACTGCTGTTCTTTCATTGAACTGTTTGAAAGATAGAAATCTGGGGTTTTTTTGTGTTTCTTTTTGGAACCAAAGGAAAAGTGTACGCTAGTGCTTCCTTATATGATTTTTGGTTTTCCAATCATTGTGTTTTGGTGACAAATTAAACTTTGAACATTGTTTTTGATTTGACTTGGCTCGCTGTGCTTTATTTTAGCGAAGCCCAAAGTATTGGGACACCAGTGAGGTCTTCCACTTTGGGAGCCACGCCAGGGTCGTGCTGCCGCCTGTCGGTGGTCTTCCACAAGCTTCCCGGGACCCCGGCAGGTGACAGTGCTAAATCAGTTAGCGAGCCTTAGGGCTCCTTTTAGGAAGGTGCGTTAGGGCGGTAGTTTTTTTGGCTAGCGTGCGCTAAAAACGCTAGCGCATCTTCATAAAAAGAGCCCTTAGTAAAAGGACCCTTTTGTTTTTGACGGGAGCTATTTCACTTTTCTCCAATGACTACCTTAAAGACTACCTGATAAATAGGCTCTGCATGGATAAAATGCATATTTTATTCCTTTTTTTTACAGGATTTTATTCCAAGATTTTTTTATTTTTTTTTTGAAAGGAGGGGGCTATAATTAAATTATCCAAAAAATAAACTTGATTTTTCTTGGATTTAGAACCACATCATACAGTTATCCGGACAGATGCAGTTCGGTGGCAGACTACTTATTTTGATTTCTATAGTATACTCGGTGTCTGGGGGATAGAAACAGGAAAAGAAAAAAGTAAAATAGTAGAAAAGGGAAATTTATGGCAGGTCCGTCTATTCTGCACATTCAGCAAAAATACCAGTTCTTTCATGTGGTTTCAACATTCTCGGATTACTTCTGTTGAGAAAATGAGTCCAGGACCCCATAATGTGATGTTTCTCAAGAATGAAGGGGGACTTTCAGCGGTAGGAATGAAATCATGCTAAAGCATTTCAAATTTTCAGCATGAAGTACTTAGGCAGCTGATTCGTACAATCTTATTCCACAATAACTGATCTCTAGAGCTGTTAATCACTAGCTTTTACTTTTGTTAGTTTTACTTAATTTGTAGCATTTTTAACCATTGTAAACCGCATAGAACGTCACGGTCCTGCAGTATATAAACTATTGTTGTTATTATTATTATTATTACTAACTAGTCTTTAAGCCCGTTACATTAACGGGTGCTAGAATAGATGTGTCTGTCTGTCTGTCTGTGTTTCTTTATCTCTCTCTCCTTGGCCGCTGTCTGTATCCTTCTGTCTCCCCTCCCCCCCCCCCGAGCAAAGCTGTCTGCCCCCAGGACACACCTCCACCCCAAAACAGCCCCCTTTCCCTCTCCCTAACTGTCTCTCCATGGCCCTCTTCTGTCTTCCCCCACCCCGAGCAAAACTGTCTGTCCCCAGCACACCTCTCCCTATCTCTCCATGGCCCCTTCTGTCTCCCCCAGCACACCCCTCCCCCCCCAAAGCAGCCCCCTTTCCCTCTCCCTGTTTCTCCATGGCCCCTTCTGTCTTCCCCCCCAGAGCAAAGCTGTCTGTCCCCAGCACACTTCCCCCCCAAAGTAGCCCCCTTTCCCTCTCCCTATCCATGGCCCCTTTTGTCTCCCCCCAGCACACCCCTCCCCCCAAAGCAGCCCCCTTTCCCTTTCCCTCTCCCCCTGGCTCCCGGTATTGATCCCCTTCTTACCATCCCCTCCATCCGGCGTCTTCTGGCCTGCTCCTCTTCAAAGCAGCCTGCGATCGTGCTGGCCGGCTTTAGCGAACCTCGCAGGCTGCTCTCCAACTCGGTAGCACGTTCCCTCTGACGCGATCCCGTGCTTCAGAGGGAGCGTGCTACTGAGGTTGGAGAGCGGCCTGCGAGGTTCTTTAAAGCCGGCCACGATCGCAGGCTGCTCTGAAGAGGATCAGCGGCGGCGACGGCGAGTGAGGTGACACGGCGAGGACGTGGGCAGGCAGCGAGTGAGAGGCAGCGGTGAGTGAGGGCGGGCGGTGACGCGCCGAGGACAGGGAGAGAGCACAGAAGCACGCCTTCAGTCCCCGCATGCGCTGTGAGGTTAGAATGTTGCCACAGAAGCACACCTCATGGCGCCACACCGCACGAATTTTTGAGAGCGCATGCGCGCTCTAGTATTTTATTATATATGATGATGATGATAGTGTGGTATGATTTCAGTTTTTCTGTTGAAAGCCATAGTTTTCCACCTCAGTGTTCCTGCTTGTCCTGCACTGTTTCTTGCCAGTGTTATTGGGGGGGGGGGGGGGTACCATAGCAATGAAAAATAAAGACCAAAACCCTATTTTGCCCAGAATATTGACTTAGGGATAGTTTGTAATTGGGTGCCCAAAAAGACAGGCGTGTAAAGTTAGGCTCCTATTTCATGGCAATCGTACTTAGGCGCCATTACAGAATCATGCCTAACTAAAAATTAGGCACCTGCAATGTAGACCAGGGTTTTAAAAGCCTACACGTACTTTAGTTAATGGTGCCAAAGTCCTTTTCTGCCCCCTAAACATGCCTACTTTGGAGTTAAGCACCAAAAGACAGGCGCCTATCTTATGTAAAATTGTTCCTATGAAGAAAGGCGCCTCTCACCCAATTCATTTACATTTTTTTTATTTTTTTTCAATTATGAGCTTATTAAAGCTCATAACTGAAGCCAATAGACTATTTAAGTTAGATGCCTAACTTATGTGCCTATTCATTTACGCACTTATCTGGCACCTATCTTTAGGCACCTTTTATAGAATTTCCATATTAATGTCCGATTTAGAATGTTCATAATACCCCCAGTATTTTACAAAAGGCTCTGCTGAATGTGGAGTCTTTTGTAATATAAGGATGCCAGCAAAAGCATGTACAGCCGAAGCAGTCATTTAAAAAGAAAACGTGATCAGAAAAACAATATTTCTATGGGAGAGGAAGAGATATTAGATGAGATATGGATGAGCAGACTAGAGAGGCCATATAGGTCCTTTTCTACTAAACTGCTCGGGGAGCCACGCTGAATGATCCGCGCTGCTCCTGACGCTCATAAGAAGTCTTTGAGCGTCGGGAGCAGCGCGAGCCATTCAGCGCAGCTCCCCGTGCTAAAACCGCTAGCGCGTTTTAGTAGAAGAAGGGGGATAGTCTTTATCTGCCTTCATTTTCTATGTTTCTATTAAAGAGCAGCATCTCGGTGCTTTGCACATGTAGATGTAGCCTTGCAACATACATGTGTATCTGCTGGAATTCACAAAGCTGCATATACAAAAGGAGATAATTAAGGAGCTGAATAAAAAACTAGCCCCCTCTTTTACTAAGGCGCACTAACTATTTTATCGCATGCTAAACGCTAATGCATCCATAGAATATAATGGATGCATTAGCGTTTAGTACGTGCTAATATTTAGCGCATGCTAAAATGGCTAGCGTGCCTTAGTAAAAGGACCCCTAGGTTTTAGTGGGGGGGGGGGATTTTTTTCCCCAAAATAGTTTATTAAAAAAATTTTTTAACAAGCCATAAAACAAACAAGTATCTTAAGTTATACTATAAAAAAATAATAATAATAGAATTAGTCCATTGTTACAACTATCTTGTAACACATTAATCATCTATATTCCATATTTTATAAAATTTCACTAAGGGCTCCTTTTACAAAGGCGCACTAGCTGTTTTAGTGCGCATTTAGCATGCACTAAATGCCGTACGCGCTAGCCGCTACTGCCTCCTTTTAAGCAGGTGGTAATTTTTCAGCTAGCGCACGCTAATCTTGTACGTGCGCAAAAAATGCTAGCGCACCTTAGCAAAAAGAGACCTAAGTTACCACTCTTAAAAACAAACATTTTCTCATACATAGATATAAGCACAGCATATTCCACCAATTGTAATAATCCAGTTTTGAAAAATCTTTCCAGTTTAAAAATATAGACTTGATAGCTGTTTTTCAATAACTGTGCTTTATAAGAATCTAGCTTAGTAAGCATACCAAGAGCACCTAAAATTATTGTTTTGAATGTTAGGGGTTCTGAAATATATTATTATTATTATTATTATTGAGATGTGTTGGATCCCACAGAGGTTAATATAATTGTTCCCTCAGTCACTAGTGGAAATACACATACCGTACATTATTTGGCCCATCCAAACTACACTTGTTAAAATGTTTATTTTATTTTTATTTTTCCTCTAACTCTACTTTTCACTTCTCTATTACCCTCCAGGTACTTTAGTTAGATTGTGAGCCTTCGGGACAGTAAGGGAATTTTTCAAGTACCTTTCTTATTTCTAATCTTAATGTATATTTTCTGTAAACCGCTTAGAACCTAACGGATGTAGCGGTATATAAGAAATAAATTACATTACATTACATTACTACCCTGAAAGCTCTGTGATTCAGTATCTACACGGTGTCTGCAGGGCAGGATTAATTCATCGAGGGCCCCTAGGCACACAAGTACACTGGGCCCCCCTGCCCCACCCCACCATGCACCCAGGCGGAAACAGGAAGCTGCGTCAGAGGGAAGCTTTTGGCAAGCAGCACCGCTTGCACAATTACAGTTCCTGTTGCCTTTCTTACCCACATTGCTTGCTTGTCTTACTTTCTGTCGATGGGGGGGAGGGGGGAGCCGCGTTGCCAATCGATGCTGGAGGGGGCCCATCGCCGTTTGGAAAAAACAATGTTGATGCCCTCCTTCATCGGGCTCCCCTGACCATTTCGGGCCCTAGGCACGTGCCTACTTGGCCTATTGGTTAATCCTGCCCTGGGTGTCTGTGAAAAACAGGACCCCTTACATAGTTTCAAGAAATACTTTGCAATTGTTTCAACGTGTAGGGCTCCTTTTACTAAGCTACGATAGCGGTTTTAGCGCGCGCCAGACGCTAATGCCAGCATTGAGCTGGCGTTAGTTCTAGCCGCATAGCGCGAGTCCAGTGTGTGCTAAAATTCTGCACGCGCTAAAAATGCTATCGAAGCTTAGTAAAAGGAGCCCTTAGTTATGACCTTTGAAAATACATTAATCCACCCTTTATTAGGAAATTCCCTCAGCAAATGCTTTCTGCCGTTTTTGTCGCAAACATTTAACCGCAACTTAACCTCCTTTAATAAACACCATTTTGCTAGATCTTAATTGTCACTTCCTGAATGAAACCATTTTGAAAACAGGGATCTTGCAGTAAAACCCTGTCAATGATAGTACTAATGTTTTAACTGCAGGTACATTTGTTATTGGGTTATTTGGAAAAATGTTGGGGGGTCCTGTTTTTTTCTGGACACCTTGTACACGAGTAAAATATTTTTTTCTGGATACCTTGTATATGCATAAAAAATTTTCTAAAATATTCATCTACATATGCAAATAAATGGAAATATATAATGGATGCATTAGCGTTTAGCGCGTGCTAATATTTAGCGCATGCTAAAATGGCTAGCGTGCCTTAGTAAAAGGACCCCTAGGTTTTAGTGGGGGGGGGGATTTTTTTTCCCCAAAATAGTTTATTAAAAAAATTTTTAACAAGCCATAAAACAAACAAGTATCTTAAGTTATACTATAAAAAAATAATAATAATAGAATTAGTCCATTGTTACAACTATCTTGTAACACATTAATCATCTATATTCCATATTTTATAAAATTTCACTAAGGGCTCCTTTTACAAAGGCGCACTAGCTGTTTTAGTGCGCATTTAGCATGCACTAAATGCCGTACGCGCTAGCCGCTACCGCCTCCTTTTAAGCAGGTGGTAAATATTTCCATTTATTGACTTCTCCAAAGTAACCTCCCAAATGACAGTTTTTCTATGAATCTTCTTTGTTTTGAGTGATGGGCAGATGTAGTCTAATTTTAGTCCCAGCTGAAGGAAGAAAGCATGTTTCCAATAACCCCTCTAATCAGGTGTCCTGTATCTTGTACAAACATTATTAACCATCTGTTCAGTGTCACACTCTCTGCAGACTTTGAAACAAAAATGTCTTCGAGTACCATGCTTTCTACTACTGTGCTGCAGATTTGTTAACATGCATTCGGTTCATTTACATGCCTGGAAAAAATATGCATACCAAATGATTAACACGCCTTATATCAGTTTTGCACACGTTATAAAGTTCTCATGGATGTTGCAAAGTTTTGTTAAAATGAATGTGTGAGGTAAACTCATTAAAAGAAAAAATTCCAACAATCACGAATATATGTATGTGTAAAATGCAAACCAAAAAGGCTATTCCCTGTGCACACCCCTACAGACAAATACACATAAAGGACAAGCTCTGCCCCACAGAGTTCAGTGTAGTCAAGACACATAGGCAAAATCTTCTATTAGTTTACTGGCGGTTTTCGTTTTCTCCTGTGGTTTGGTTGTTTTGTTTACTGTACCTTGTCTGACCTTTCTGTATTGCTTCTGTGCATTGTTCCTTAATAAACATATTAAAAAAAGAAAGGTAGCAAGAAATGCATGCGTTTTAGAATACATGGGTTTAATTTGACAAACCATGATTAGTAAGAGCCAGGGTTTAAGTTTCAGAAGCAGCCTCCAAAACATGGTCTAAGTCACAAAAACCCACTTAAAGTCACCAGAGAAGCACTGCAAACAAATAAAACAGACCCCCACACACTACCCCAGTGATCCCCGACCCCACCCCCCACCCCCATAAAAATATTAATCACACCTTTAAAATTCAGCCTCCAGACCATCATCACCTGGCCGCCTGGCATAGGAAAGCCTAGTCATCCAGCACAGAGGCAGCTTAAGTCGTCTTGGGGGGGGGGGGGGTGTTAGGGACTCATGGAAAGAAGGACCCAATGCCCATAAGCCCCTGTAATCACTGCATTGATACTTAAACATGTGCACTCCCCTATACACCCCCAAAACCCTTTTTACTGGCATATAAGTGGCTCCTGCAGCCATAAAGGCTATTAGATAAGTGCGTCTAGGGGGATTCTGGAGGTGGTTTGGGGGGGGGCTCACCATGACCTATAAGGGAGCTGACATGGCGCCCTTTTGTGAAGTTCACAGCAGTGCCCTGTAAGGTACCACACTATTTAGGTGCCATGTCTGGGTGTCCATCATTTTGCAGATCCCTCCCACTTCCAACAGGGCTTGTTCTATGCATTTTGGACTTGGACGAAAAGTTAGACGAAAATGTGGTATAAAGATGGATGATTTAGCAACTTGGACGATCAGATCTGTAGGACGTATAATTAGACAATTTTCGAATGTAAAAAAATTTTGGACGTATTTTTTGAAAATGTGTCCTAGGCTGTTTTTTACTGTGGACTACTTGAGAGTTGGACGTAAACGGACTTAGACGTCCCTTTCGATTATGCCCCTCTAAGGAATTAAGTAATTTTCAATGTAGGAAGTGATCGGTTAACTCGTGTCTTAAATGCTAAGAGTAAGATTTGTACACCACCTTGACCTTCAACAAAGAAAAAGCGGTATATCAAATTTTAAGTAATCTTGAACTTAAACTTTATGGAATACTAATGTAACAGATTAAATATATACCATAATTAGATATGCATGTAACATATAGTATTCTATAAGTTATGATTGTAAGTATGAGTCCTGCTCAGGATCTGTCCATGCGTATGCCTACCTGTCAAATACTCATACATACTCAAATATGCACATATTTGCAGAATAGTACTGAGGCAGATTTTCAGTTTTTATTTGCATATGTGCTCACAGAAGTATGCCCAGTATTCTAGTTATGTGCATAATATCTGTATAAATGTCAGCAGCTACTTTATAGAATTATCCCCTAAATGTATTTGTATGTAAATACAATAAGATAATCTGTGCATGGGAGCAGATGGGGAACCAATGTAGTGGCTTAAGAAAAGGGGTTCCATAGTTGCAATGACCCTGCAAGAAGACAGGTTGTCTAGCTGAATTTTGAATAATCTGTAGTGAAGGAAGATGAAGGGTGATCAGAGCATTTGCAAAGGAGGTAATGAGAGAATGCATAAGGGTTTTATTAGTGTATTCAAAGGATTTATGCTCCTAACTTTGAAATTTATGCTCATAAACTTGCCTAAAGCTGAGTGCTTAAATTTTTACTGAAAATTTCACTAAACTCTTAAATTCAAGAGCATAAAAATTGAATGATACACAGGGACAGATTTAGGGCAGGGGAAAGTTTGAGCTTAGCACTGATTTTCAGCACTAAGGCTCATAAATTAGGGTCATAAATCTAGACAAATGACAGGCTTAAATCTATGAACATAAGGGTCAATATTCAGGCAACGGTGGTGAGCATTTTGCTGTCTGGCACTGGTGTTATTCCCAGATATTCAATGCCAGGCCATGTCTAGGCTTCGGCATTGAATATCTGATTTATGTGGTGCTGGTTAACACAGGACTGGTTAAGTCATTATTTAAAACTTGACTGGCCATGGGTTCCCACATGAAGATAGCACTGTTTTATGCGGACCCGTTTATATGGTTATTCTCTATGGTTAAGTGTCGAATATTGGCACTTAGCCAGCCAAGTGCAAACTCCATCCCCAGAAGCCCCCAAAATAGCCACTTTTTATGTACAGTTCTTCCTCTATATTCGCAAATTTGGTCATTCACAAGTCTCAAAACAAGCAGCCTCCTTTCACCACCACAGCTTACCTTTGAAGCCCTGGTGGTGAAGTGGGGCAGGATCAATCTTTCTTTGCTCCTACCTCATACAGATCCACTATCAAAATGGCTGCCTCGGTCTCGTGAGTTCATGTGTTCTCTCGAGACCAATGCAGGAACTTGAGGCAGCCATTTTTGATAGTGGACCTGCACGGGGCAAGAGTGTAGGAAGATTGATCATGCCCCACTTCACCGCTAGGCCACCAGGGCTTTAAAGTTAAGCTGTGGAGTGGTCCGGGAAGTAGGAAGGAGTCAGGGTGGGGCCCTAAAGTTATTCATGATTTTTTAATATTCGCGATGGAGTTGTGTCCCTAACCCCCATGAATATGAAGGGAGAACTGTAAGTGCTAGCCAATAATTTTCAGTAGTACAGTGGATAGTGCCAAACAAGAGATTTAACCAGTCAGTAGCCATTTCTGGCAGGTTAAATCATTTTAATTATTGACTAGATTAAGTTCCCAAATTAAGCTGAATTTCCATCTGAAAAGTTATGCTTCTAAATTTAGCTGAAAATAGAGCATAAATTTAGGAGGCTAACTTAGCAGCATAAATTTAGGACCTCAGCATTTTCTGAATATTGGGCCCTATGGGCCTAATATTTAGTGCTATTTTGACAGCCTGGAACAGCTGATATTCAGGGGAAGGATATCTCGCACTGAACATACCGGTCTCTGGATTGGCTGGTGGCTGGCTATGTCATGTGATATAGCCATTCACCGCCAATATTCATTGTCTTGCTGACTAGTTTTGGCATCCAAAGCCAATGCCTAAAAAGATGGTATATCTTTGACCCTTGAGACTTAACTGGCTAGCCATAGAATATTGGCTTAGCCAGCTATGTCCCAGTTGGCCAAAAATAAACTGGAAATTCAATGTTGGTAGCCGGTATTGCCATGGACCATAGGTGATCACTGGTGATCTCCCGCAGTCTCAGTATGAGCCTATATGTGTTTTGTTGATGTTAACAAGGTTTAGCAGTGATATATGCTGAAAAATGAGAAATAAATCAAAGCTGGTGCCAGTGTTGCAGGCTGACTAGAATGATGACAGTGTTATCTACAGAAACAGGAAAAGGTAGAAAGGAGTTTGAGAAGAGAAAAAAAACAACTTCTGTCTTGGCCTTGTTACATTTACATAAATGGGATATGAAAGTAGTAATGTCAAACAAGTAGGTTAATTGGTAATTGGAAATTGATGTGTGTATGTATGTATGTATAGGTCTATATAGATACACACACACAGGCTTTATGCATATAAGACACACTCAGTCAGTTAGGTAGGTCAAGATACCGACAGTGAGTATGCATGAGATAGATTGCATACATGGAAGCATTTAATGCTAATTTATCTTATGCATATTCATTGTGAATATCTTCAAAACCACTTGTGTGTCCTGAGATTTGGATTGAGAATGCCCCTTATACAATATAGATGACAGAAGCCAAATTAGAGTGGATTCACTCTGTACACCCATGAGTTTAAAAAAAAAAAAAAAAAAAGACTCGTATTCTATAAATGTTGCCTCTTCTCCATTCTATGCCTAAGGAAAAAAAGATCTTTCTTGAATAAAATCTCCTTAAAAGTACCCTTGCTTCTCTGTTGAAGTGCATGCTTTGTTCCAGAGTACCAGTAGATGGCAATAGTGAACCATGCAAATTCTCTATCAAACCTTCACAGATAATACAACAAAATCCCCTAAAGGTGTTAACTTTCACCTTGGTTGCAAGAAATACATTTGAATAATAATTCTAAGTCAGGGGAAATGTGCATGCACTATTTTGTCAGACACAATAAATGGGGAAATGATGCTGGTAGCACCAGCGTGGAGACAAAAGGCCATTAAAACTGAAAAGGTTTGGACTGCTGAACGCTTTACTGATTTAGAATGAAAAAGTTATTGCCCATTTCTTTTTTCCTTTAATGGGAAAAAAATTCAGAAACCTACAGCCAATAATAAACTGCAGAAATATTTCTCCCGTCTGAATATTTTCTCTTTTATAACTGCTTTCTCTAAGCTATCAGCTACCAAATCCTGTTAGTGCAGGATGGAAATGATGAAGAAATCTTCCTCCTCCCTTTCCTTACGGAGCTTCAGTATGATTATTAACAAGTGAACAGATAATTTGTAAAAGCGGGCAACTGAAAAGTTACATTTTCTTGCTTTGCCTTGCATTACATTTCCTTAGCTTTAATTCCACAATCTTTGCTCTCCTTCCCTCCCCAAATAGCGCAGCAGGATGTTCGGTGAATCCTCAGTCACCAACTGAGGAGATGCCTCCTTCAACATGCACTTTCAGTGCTGATCGTTGGCCATCAGGGTAACTCGGCCTGGATAAGGGCGGGTGAGAAATAACCAAACAAACATGGCCAAACATATTGATTTCCCCCTGCCTCTGAGCCTAAGAGCACCCACTGCATCTTCTGTGGCGATTTTTAATCTGACATTTGAGTTTCTCACCTTATTTGCCTTTGAAAATGATTAACCAAGCGTTTGAGTCTTAAATTAGTATGGCTTTGCTGTGGAAGGCTATTAGAAATAAACTCTGAATTGCTGAGATAGATTCTTTTCATTTTTTCACATTACACATTTTAGCAAACCAGTCAAATATATACTTCCTTGTGCAAGATAGCTATTATCCATCTAGCTTACAAGTAGCACTATTTATATTATGTAATACATCACTTTATTTTTATATCTGTCTGTCTATATATTTATGTATGTGTGTGTGTGAGATATAGATAAATATCAGTTTGCGAGTATATGTGTGCGTGTATATGTATATATATATATATATACATACACACCACTAGTATTTTAGCCCGTTACATTAACGGGTGCTAAAATATATGTCTGTGTGTCTTTATTTCTGTCTCTCTCTCCCTCCCGATGTCTGTCTCTCTCCCTGGCCCCCTTTGTCTGTCTGTCTTTCTGTGTCTCTCCCTGCCCCTGTGTCTCTCTTCTTTTCTTTCTATCTATCTGTCTCTCTCCCTGCCTCCTATGCAGCAGCATTTCTCTCCCACCACTTCCCTGTGCAGCAGCCACAGCAGCATTCCCTCCCCCTCCATTTCCCTCCCCCCCACACCACTTTCCTGTGCAACAGCAGCATTTCCCCTACTCCCTCTTTCCCTTCCCGCGGTCTGGCCGGCTCCCTTAGTCCCTTACCGCCCCCCCCCCCCCTTCCCTTCCCGCAGTCTCGACAAACCTTCTGATTCCAGCAGCATCTGCAGCACTCTACACACTGCTGCTTTGGGGCCTTCTACTGCCCAGCAAATCAGGGCAGTAGAAGGCCCCAAAGCAGCGTGTATAGAGTGCTGCAGAAGCTGCTTGAATCGGAAGGTTTCAGGACCCGCAGCGAGCTCTGGGGTTTTTTTGTTTTTTTATGCGGGCACAGCCGGAGCAGGAGGAGAAGCCTGGGAGGCAGGAATTAAAGTCCGTTCCGGCTCCCGCTGACATCACCCTGGCCAGTTCACATTCTTCAGATGGCAAGAGCCACCACGGCCGACAGGCTCCGCGCCACCGCCGCATGCGCACTCCTACCTGCAGGTCCCTACAGCGCACGGAAAATGGGAGCACGCAGGTGGGAGTGCGCATGCGCGCTTAGGGCTTTATTATATTAGATAGTATAGATATATAGATATATATAGTAGAGAGAGAGATAACATAAATACCTGCATTAAGTATCCTTTAATATGTTATGGAGGCAATTTTAGAAGTCTTGCACAGGCAGCATTTATACCCGAAAATAGTGGGTTTGATATTCAGCTGGCAGCAATCAATGTTTTACTGACCGCTACCTGCGTTAAACCCAAAAATGTAATTCCAGGTCCTGTCTGGACAGCAGCATTGATAGCCAGTTAAGTAAGACATTCAGCACTTAACGGTTATGGCTTACCACATATAGATAGGACTGACTTTTATGTGGCTCCATTTATGCAGTTAGCCTGGCCAAATAAGTGCTGAATATTGGTACTTAACCAGCCAAGTGCTGACTCTGCCCACAGAATGCCCCCCAAACAGCTGGTTTTTAGTTCGGTGCCAACCAGTTGTTTTCAGGGGCACTAACCAGTTAAGGGCTTCCCAAAATTAGCGTTTTTCCCCGAGCAGGTGATTTAACTGGTCAGGAACCATTTCTGGCCGGTTAAATCACTTTGAATACTAACCCCAGCGATTATGGTGCACCCTCGTATGTATAAAAGTCTTCACAGTTTGTGAAGAGGAATGTTTGGGCAGACCAGAAGAGTATGTGTGTTTATTTCATATTTTACGAGTACAATGACAGTACATGTGAAGGAAAAGTCTATAAATTGATGCCTAAGGGTAGTTGCCAATTTTGCACGTAAGTTGTTGATTAATAGTACGCAGGTGATTGGCAACTTTGTATGTATGTGCTAGTTGAAATTCTATGACATCTGCACCAACATCACTTAGTGCATGAGTGCAAGGGGGTACAAACAAGGACAGAGTACGGGCATGTCTCTGAGATATAGGCACAGCTTAGAGCAGTATATTGCAAAATGTGTGCCGCTATACACTAGAGTGCCTCCTGATGTCCATGTTGATGTCCATGTTGGCGCCCTCTTATGGTCGAAATCTATAATGAAATCTGTGGCAAGAAGTCATTATAGAATTCGCATTAAGCACATGGCAGCAGGGCACCTCAATCTCGGCATCAATGTGTAGAATTGCCACCATATACTTAAAAATAATAGAGAGAGATAGAATTTACATCTGCTCCGAGGCAGACAGAAGTGCCAACTAATTTTGCTTGGACCTGATTGAGGAGGTCACTGTGCTTATCTCTCTAGTGTTTGACACCTCCTCAAAAAATCTCTATAAAGAGTTATTTTGTTTGACTTCTTGTTATCTTGGATGTTATGGGTTTGTTTGTTTTTTGTAATCTAGCTGTTTTTGCCGGACGAGCTAAACAATACACTAGCACTCCCGCATATCCTTAAAAATATTTTACAAAAGGCTTCATGTTCAGTGGGCCTTTTGTAAAACACCTGGGAAATTTTGAATGCCCAATTTGGATGTTTCTTTTCTGACCTGTATGTCCTATGCAAAATGAAGCTATGGGCTCCTTTCACTATGCTGCGATAGCGTTTTTAGCGCACGCGGGATTTTAGAGCACGCTAAACCCACGCTAAGCGGCTAGAACTAACGCCAGCTCAATGCTGGCACTAAAGTCTAGCGTGCAGGGCAATTCAGCGTGTGCTAAGCGTACGCTAAAACCACTATCACAGCTTAGTAAAAGGAGCCCTATGTATTGGAAATAATAAGTAGGGAGGGCAATTTCCATCATGAGTCTCGCAGCTAATAAAGACTTGCTCTGGCTTCAAATGCTGCATAAAAGATGATTCTTAATAAGGTAACTCCTGATTATAGAGTTTGTTCCCCCTCCCGAAAATGTAAAGCCTAATATTGTGCAACCAATCAGTGTAACGATGCATTTTATAATGAGTGTTCTTGGAGGTTTCAAGAATTTCTAGATGTAGAAATGGTATATTACAAACTTGCTTCGCAAATTCTATTTCAGCTTAAATTAAATGGATCTTGTTTTATAGCACAACATAAAAGCAGTGGATTTTTTTTTTTTTTTCCTTTTCTCTATGTTATGTTTTCAACTTACTGATTTAGGATGTGAGATTTAAGTAGCTTGTGCAATTGAAAATAGTCATAATGTATTCTGAATGAGAACAGCTTTGGAATGGAGACTTAATTCTTTAGCACAATGTCGAGCCACTGAGATGCCCCATTTCTCTCTGCTCAGCTGGACCACGGGTTTTCCATCAAGAGATCAGGGTCTTTGGACTACTACCAGCAACCAGGAATGTATTGGATAAGGTATGAGATGGTGCAGCGCCAACAGTCAGTGTTTCCATGGCAACGTGCTGGCAGTCTCCATTAACCAGTTCCTTCAGTGGATAAACATGCTTTTGATTTGTTATCCAGTTCATATGCTGCTTTATCAGTTTCATTTTAATCTTGATTGAAATACCACACCTCCCCCCTCCCCCACCCCTTCATTCCTCCTTCCTCACCCATTATCCGCACTGACATTGCCGGCTTTCTCTCCATTGCACATGCTCAGTATCACTTTTCCTTGCTGTTAAAAGGACAGTATATAAAGGTGTATGGTATCCAGATGCTGCTGCCTTTTCCATGATGTGCTTGTCATAGCATCTGCATTCCGTTGTTTTACACAGATGGAGGGTGAGCAACAGGATCTCACCATATTGGATTTTTCTGTGTGACAAATGGGGCTATTTATCTATCTATCTATCTATCTATGCATATATACTGTCATTTTAAACCCACTGAAAATGGTTCTTACCTTAGATTAAGCAATGCATTTATGTGATGTAGCATTAGAAGCTTCTCCATTCACAGTGAAGCAAAATAATGCATTGTACGCTTGGTAAGTTTGTGTTATCCAAATTGTCATAACCACCAGGTTAGTAGATGTTATAATATTGCATGAATGTTTTTTTCCCCTTCCCGCAAAGTATTTTCTGTACGTAGTAACAGTGTTCAGTGATTACATACAGTTGCCATTGTTAAAGACTTTTAACTGCTAGGCTGGTTGTTGAAAATGACCCATTAAATGACACGGAAGCATCCAGTCACGGTCTCAAAGTAAGCAATGAGATGCTGCTATAAGGGCTGGTACTGAACTGGCATCAGCTCATATATCAAGGAGATGAATCTTGATCATCTGCTAACAACAAACCAGGATATAACGAATCCTGGTTGGTTTGTTAGCAAAATTTGGCCTGTGAGGGTTTAACAGATGGAAAGAGAATCCCTGATGAGCACGTTTCTGCAACTGTACTGTGAAGTCGGCACATATATGCATGCATATTCATATAGATTTATGGATATGTGCATGTGTATACAGAGAGATATAAAAGGTTAGTAAATTAAATTATACCTCAATGGCTCCGAACCTTGCCTTTTTCACTGTGAAACTGTTCAAATTGCATTATAATTCCCCTGATATATTAAAATGGTAATAACATAAAGGATCCATATTAGGTATGCTTGCAGACTTCCGAATCATTTGGCATCATAAACTCTGCGGGTCATATTCCCTGGCATGCTCTCGTCCTTATTTTCAATGCTAATTTTAAGAAAAATATTATTTAAATTGAATTATACGGGCGTTTGTGAGAGCTGCTCTTTCAGTCGAGGAAGAAACGTCTTTCGATTTTTCACTGAGATGCCAGAATAACAATTCACCTTATATGTTGGAAACAAAAATTGTCACATCATAATGAACGTTGCATCGGGGGTCAGCAAAGGTAACAGATAAAGAAAGGAAGAAGAGTGGGAACATACTAGTCCTGGTTCCCTTCAGCACACAGTGACACATCCTTGAATAATGGTCCAGAGCAGATGGGTGATAATCTCTTTTATTCAAAAATAAACTGCTTTGTTTTCCAACTGGGGGCAATAACAATGTTTGTAGTCAGTGATGTGCTAAGCATAAACAGGGCACTTTAGTTGCAAGGCTATATTGAGAAAGTGATACTAAAGAACTAAGTGCTCCTTCTAGAAGGCTTCTAATTATTGCCTGCCACAAATCTGCCTTATGCACGGCATCGCTGAATTGATTACATGTGCAAACCCAAAGATGGTTGAATGTGCTGCAGGCTTTGTTGTTTTTCATTCAGAAGATACGGTGCCATTTGTATCTCCACGGAGAACTGAGCCTGTATCATAAGCCACTATTAAAGGCAGGCTGCCACCGCTTTTATTCATTCCTACTTAACATTAGTTTAATGGTTCTGCACTCTTTGAAGGCCAAACACCTCACCCCCCCCCCCTGAAAAAAGACAGTAATGCATTTAGACATAAATCAGCTAGATTGAGTGGATTGGAGAAAAAGATGTGCTAATATGGGGTTGGTTGGAGGAACGTGCATCCTCAAACCTGCTCAGTGCCGGTGTGACATTTGGGGGTCCTTTTATTAAGGCATGCTAACCGATTTAGCTCATGCTAAAGATTAGCGCATGCTAAATCATCCGTTATTACATTACATTACATTAGAGATTTCTATTCCGCCATTACCTTGCGGTTCAAGGCGGATTACAAAAGATTTATGAAAGGGGGGTTACAATGGAAGAACATTTGTCATTACTAACGTTGAAAAGAGTAGATCATTTGGCATTTCAAGAGTTGTAAGGAGTAGAACATTTGTCAGTATTTGAAAGGTAAAAAGTGGAGAGGACTATATTCTATATCGGTTAGCGCACCTTAATAAAAGGATCCCTTGCTCCCAAATAAACATAACATAAAATCACAATTATATACTGCAAAATCTTGCAGGCCTATGCGGTTTAACAAACTAAGAAGACTGAACAATCTCAGTGATTAACAAGTCAGTTCTCCAGGAATTGTGCAAATAAACTAGATTGTAACAATTTTGTAAAATGCATATCCCAACTAGCTGCTTGGATAACAGAATCTCTTATATGCTGGTCTCATAACAAGGTGAGGTGTCCATTGTAATATAAGGTGTGACAATCTTACCAAAAGTCTTCAGGCTCTACTGTATGGCGCATATATCAAGACTTGGCAGCCCCTTGATTATGGTGTGAATCTATGTTGTTCAAACGTTTTTGATGTAACAGTAAACATCCAACATGTTTTGTCATCTCAAGGCCTCCATCAGGAGCAAATTAAATATTGTTTAAAAAAACACAGGTCACACATAAAACAACATAAAGACTTGCATATACATGCACTTAAAAGCACGTACGGACAATATTAAACAGAGATGGAGTCTAATCACTTGTGCAGAGAGCCAATGATGCCCAGAATCTTTCTACCAGGTGCTTTCCACAAGCAAACCTGCTTATGCATCCTGAACAAGGCAAAGCACCACCAAAATCCACCTTTCTGTCAAAATATTGGACAATAGCTTATGGTCCCCATTTAATAAGACAAGACAAAAGAGAAGTCCAACAGTTCTGCAGTGGAGAGCAAATGAATAAACAAAAAAAGGAAAACTGCAGAGATGATGTATGTGATTCAGGAACTTTATTGAAGACACAAAACTGTTTTCCACAGTTTGGTTCTCAATGTGAGAAACCGGGACCCAACACGGCCCGTAGTTCGTTAAAACTTCTTCCTCAGGGGTCCTATTGCAAACGTGTTCATGGTTAGCCGTTCTCTCAGTCCCATTTCTTTTCACTGTTTTCTCTGATTCCATCGTCCCATGGCACTTTTCTTCAGACTGGCACCTTTTCTGGTTCATAAATGGCACACTGTTATAGCCATTCACACTAGAGAATGACACGGTGACAAAATTCATCACCGTTACCGTCCCCGCGGATAACCACGGTAAACAATCTTCATGTCATTCTTTAAGGAGAGAGGGAAGAATCAGAGTATGAATGGCCACAACCACTGACCCTCAAGCTTTGCTTTGAAGAATGCTGGTGTAGAAGGACTGAGGTTGAAACAGACACTACAGAATGACAGTTTCTGGTATCCAGAGCAGATATTGTGATGTCATAATGCCTCATTCCACCAGTGCCTAAGAGCCAATCACATCAGTGATGTCACAATGGCTTCATTATCCTTGGCTCACATAAGAATCAGAGTATGAATGGCCACAACCACTGACCCACAAGCTTTGCTTTGAAGAATGCTGGTGTAGAAGGACTGAGGTTGAAATAGATACTAAAAAATGACATGGGATTATTTCTCGCGGTTATCCGCGGGGACGGGAATGGTGATGAATTTTGTCACCGTGTCATTCTCTAATTCACACCACATCACAATGTCCTTTCAAGGCCACGTAGCACATTCATTTCAGAATTTTCTTTTTATCACTACCATATACCACTGATCATAACACACACATAAGTTAGTTGTATTTTATTTTATTTTTTTCAAATTCTTTATTCATTTTTACACAACCAATACAAAGTGCAACCAATTATACATAAGTGATACAATAAACAGCACTAATAGCAATCGAATAATAATAAGATAAAATACATTTCACCCCCCTCCCTCCCTTCCTCCCACCCATCCTGGATGTGTATGACACTCATTCAGAAATCAAAGGGTGATATTAATGGTCAATTCATGCAATACTTCAACAATGGACCCCAGATCTCATTGAACTTATTATAGTGTCTCAATTGTATCGAGTTTATTCTCTTATAAAACCGGTATAATGTTTCCCACCAAAAGTTATAATTTATCCTATCCCATTTTTTCCAGTTTTTCGTAATAAGCTGCATAGCAACTCCTGTCATTATAAGCAGTAATCTATTCTTATTTGCATCAATTGGACTCTTGGATAGTAAGAGAGCTCCAAATAACAATGACAATGAAACTTCCGATATCATATTGATTTGACTCCAAAATTTAAGTATCAAGGGACAATAGAACATCAGACGACCCAGTGTATTTTATTATATTTCATTATCCCATTTACTGGTAATAAGGAAATTGTCAAATAGGATTTCAACTTTCAGTAGTCCTTTCCCAGCTCAGGGATGACCATGTAGGAATTTGTCCAGTTCTATCTATTGCGCAAACCCAGTACTGAGCAGTATACAGACTTTGGCCTGCATGATCTTATAAAATGTGTCACTAAACCCATTTTGTCCAAGGCCTTCCACATTTTTGCTTCTCTTAAGACATACTAAATCTCTGCAGGTTTACCAGAGCATTCAAAGCCTCAAGCTGCAGTGGTGAGATCCAATGGCAGCCAGCCCTTTTCCAAGTATTGCCTTGCTTAGGTCTTGTCACCTGACATGAGGGGACATAAGATGAAGGTGAAGGGGGATAGATTCAGGAGTAATCTAAGAAAATACTATTTATTAAAAAAAGTAGTGAATACATGGAACTGTCTCCTGGTGAGGTGTTGGAGACAAAGACTGTATCTGAATTTGAAAAGCATGGAACAAGTACAAAGGATCTCTAAGAGAGAAGAAGGGATTTCAGAGAATAGTAGACCATATGGATAGACCATATGGAGGGGCATTTTCAATAGGATGTCTAAGTCTGAGTTTAGACGTTTTGGGAATGATATCCAGAAATCCAGTAGAGAAAATGTTCATTTTCAAAACTGCAAGATGTCTCTCTTTTTTCTTTGAAAATAAATTATCTAGATGTTTGGGTCCTTAATGAAAAATGTGCATAAGCAAGTTTTGCTGAAGTCTAAGCAGCCAGCATTGTTAGCAAACTGTTCACAGACAGCTGAACATTCCTGAGTACAACAGAGGGGCATTCTACGAATTACTGCAGTGAATGTCTTATTAAAAGTCCCAGGCACAGATTTCAATATAACTTGCTTATATTGTATGGTCAACCCTCCAAAACCCACCCAAAACATACTGTACCCACCTGTACACCACAACAATAGCCCTTATGCCTGCAGGTATCATCTTTATGTAGGTACAGTAGGTTTTGGAAGGCTCAACATGCAATATAAGCAAGTTATAGTTACATCTGTACCTGGGACTTTTAATATGACATTCACTGCTGTAATGCTTAGAGTGCCCCTCTGCTCTGCTGTGTCGATGTATGTGAGCCATGTGAATCTGTCACAGGCTGGACAGTACTGTTTTTTCACATATGTGGATGGTGGGAGGGAGTTGGTGCCTTAATCTCTCCAGTGATCTTCTGGACAGTTTGGGTGCCTTTTTAGCATTTAGATGCTTTTAAAGCAAGTCTAGCTCTAAATGTCTAAAAAAAAAAAAAAGCCCTGGATATTTTTTTAAACGTTTAATTATCCCTGCAGAGCATCCACATTCTAAGCCCGCCCAAAACAAGCACCCTTAAGATCTAGACGCACTGGGACAAAACAATCAGAAAGATGTCTAGAGTCTGTTTTGAGAACGCCCACTAGTTTTGACTAGTAAGACGTCGAAATGCTGGTTTATGCTGTCTTTTGGACATCTATCTGTTTTGAAAATGAACCCTAAGGTCCTTATCTGCAGCTGTTTTCAGTGTTTTTATATTTCTAGTTTTTGTAAAGCATTTGGTAGAACTCTTTCAAGACTTTATTATTTGTACCTGCCCATTCTGAATTCTAACATGTCCAACTCTTATTGCCCATAACTGGCAAACTGCCTCCTAAATTCTTGAGGAGGGATAACAATTTGTCTGGTTTATCCCCCAAAGTGAATAATTTATATCTATAGTACACTAAAGACTTTTTGATCCACTCATGCAGTACCATGTTTATTGATGACTGAATGGCCAGAAGGTTGGCCTAAGAGCCAGTTTTGGGTTAGTTGCAAGCTTCCTCCTCTCTCTGCATACTTCCTACACTGACTGAAGCACCCTTTGTCTAAGTTCCTCCATCTGGTGTAGCCTATTACCATTCCCTAAAGCACCATCTTGGTAGCCTTCCAGAAGAGCTAGGGGTTATCTACATGTACTGCATTGGGCTTCATATAATCCTTCATTTTGACCTCAATTACTGCCTAAAACCTAGGTATTCATATAGATACTTGGGGAACTACCATTGCATACAGGCACCTGTGTTTTCTGACCATTTAAGATTTAACGAAAAATATTTTCTCCAATTGGTTTTAAATGTACTATTTAGTTACTTCATGGCATATCCCCCAGTGTTACTTTTTAAGAGTAAACAACAATTTAGGTTTAGCCATTCCACGCCACTCACCTCTTTAGCTTTTCCTCACATGAGAGTTGTTTCAAGCCCTTAATTATTTTGGTCCCCCTTGGAATGGACTCTCATTTGGAGATCTCTAAGACCTGTACTTTGTATTGAACTGCACTATTTAAAGCAGCTTGTTAATCAGAACGTTTATTCTCCAAAACAGCACCAAAATTTTATAATGCCTCATTAAACTTGTAGCAGATCTAAGTGCCAAATCCAGTTAATCTTTATACTAACTTTCAGAGCCATTACAGAGCATTAAGATAAAAGTCCACATAATGGTGTGACCAAGTAACTGATGTTACAATTGTATTTAAATAACAACATGTTTATAAATCCATCTTTAAAATCTGTTCGATATAACAGATTTCATGAATGAATGTTTGCTTTCCAGGCAGGAAAAATTATTCCTTAAGCCAAATCTTATTACTCTTTTAGGAAGGTATTAAAAACTAAATTATTTGAAAAAATGTGAAACTTGATGAACTTTTTAACTGTTTGTATCCTTCACTGAATGTGTGGAGGGGCATAATCGAAAGGGACGTCTAAGTCTGTTTGCGTCTAAGCCACAAGTCGTCCAAAGTAAAAAACAGCCTAGGACACATTTTTGAAAAATACATCCAAAAATTTTTTTGTTTCGAAAATCATCTAATTATACGTCCTGCCGATCTGATCGTCCAAGCCGCTAAATCATCCATCTTTATACCAAATTCCCGTCCAACTTTTCGTCCAAGTCAAAAACGCCTAGAACAAGCCCTGTTGAACATAGGAGGGGTCTGCAAAGTGATGGACTGAACATCCAGACATGCCACCTAAATAGTGGGGTACCTTACAGGGCACTGCTGTGAATTTCACAAAAAAGATGCCATGGCTTCTCCTCACTACAGCTCCCTTATAGGTCACGGTGAGTCCCTCAAACCACCTCCAGAATCCCCTAGACCCACTTATCTACTACACTAAAAGCCCTTATGGCTGCAGGAGCCACTTATATGCCAGTAAAAAAGGGTTGTGGGGGTGTATAGGGCAGTGCACATGTTTCAATATCAATGCAGTGATTACAGGGGCTTATGGGCATGGGTCCCTAACCCACCTCCAAGACGACTTAAGCTGCCTCTGTGCTGGATGACTAGGCTTTCCTATGCCAGGCAGCCAGTGATGATGGTCTGGAGGCTGAATTTTAAAGGTGTGATTAATATTTTATGGGGGTGGGGGGTCGGTAATCAACGGGGTAGTGTGTGGGGGGTCTGTGTTATGTGTTTGCAGTGCTTATCTGGTGAGTTTAGGAAGGTTTTTGTGACTTAGACCATGTTTTACATGGTCCAAGTTCTGTCGATCGTGGGCTGTATGGTTATACATGCTGTGCGACTAAGTCTAAGCCGGCCCACATCCCACCCAACTCCCGCCCTCGATACTCCTCCCGAAATGCCCTGTTTAGCTTTGGTTGTTCAGTGGCAGTATGAAGACCTAGGTCATTTAGAAATACGTACAAAACCCGTTTTTATTATCAGCACTTGGAAGGTTTTGGGAAATGTTCGTCCAAGTGCCGACTTAGGTCGGTTTTTGGACATTTTTCTCTTTTGATTATGAGCCCCATAGCGTTCATTCTTATGTAAATTTGATGGGTTTTTCAATTGTATGATCAGTGTTCTTTTTATGTAAACCGCTTAGAACTTATGGCAGGGCAGTATATAAGAATAAAGTTTATTTATTATTATTATTGAATACAAGTCCAAGATATGTCTTTGCTATATATGTAGGTTCCCAGATTAAATGGTTTAAACTCAAGGAAAACATGCAATCCAACAGCTGGGAAGTGGGAGTAGGATCATTTACATGTGATTTAACATTTCAAACCCTTACCCACCTTTAAAAACATTTGCAAAGGTTGGCCAAAAACACCCCTTACCTTCTCAAGAGCTCTATAAATTGGTAAATAGCTGTCAATTCCTGCCTATCCATTTTTATTAACAAGTTGTCAAACCCTTCAAATTCTGGCTTAGGGATCATAGACAGGCAAAATATGTTCCTATATACTAGGGCAGTCTGTCCCCCACAGTTAGGTCAAAATTTCTCCCTCAATTGTTTGAAATCAAGTTTCTGTAATACATAATAAATAAATACAGGTCATACAGAATAGATAGTTTACCATTAGCTAAGTATGCATTAATTTAAAGAATTTTCTAAGGTGTATCTTTCTCCCAGTTGAACATCTGAGCTCCATCTTGTTATATAGCTTTTTTGGTTTACTGTGGGAGTCACTTCTCTGTGCTACTCAGTGGTGATTTGCAAGCTTAAATTTCGATTGCTAATTCATATACGGTATACCAAACTGTAGGAAAATTTTCAGTTGAAATATTAGGTACCTAAGTTTGTTTGAAAGTAAATGTCTAATATACGTACCTCAATTTGGACTCCTCCTCTGCCACTGAAAGTTAGCTGTTTGACTGGTGAGATCATTTGGGGCAAGTTGAAGAGGTGTAAGTGTCCATGCCTGCAAGGTAGGTGTTATTTCTAAAATTTACGTTTGTATTTTATAAAGATGCATAGGCACCTACTGTATGTATCTTTATAAAATAGTGCCTGAGTAGACACTAACTTACCCTTTTAAACCAAACGCCCTATTATAAATTTGCCCTTATTGGGGGCATAGGTGGCCGGTTTAAGAGGCTTGGGGAGGCTAAGCATCTTCAGCCATAAGCCCTCAACTCTCACCAGGCCACTCCAGGGTTCTGCATCTCTCCCTGGATCCATCACCTCTCTTTCTCCCTCCATCCCAGTTCCATCATCTCTTCACTTTCCTTCCTCCCCCCCCCTTTCCTGTTTCCAGTCTCTGTTCTTCTCCCTCCCTGTGGTCCCTCTTCAGGTGTTTACCTTTGAAAATAAGCTTAAATACCCATAGGTGCTTTTTAAAGAGGGTGGGGGCGAAGAGGGTTCAAAATATCCCCCTAAAATACAAGCAAATAATAAATAGTTAATTTACATAATCTGACAACAATTTTATTTATTTAAAACATTTTTTGCTTGCACTATTCAACCATTCTACAAAATTTAAATGTACATAATCTCAAACAACAAAACACATTCAATATGAACAAACAGTAACATATAGAATAAAAATCAAGAAATCAAAATAAGCATAGATAAAAATGCATCAACATAATTAACTGCGGCAATAACAGGCTTGGCTAGATTTAAATGAGTCTGGATTCCAAGAGGTATCACAAGACTTCTGAAAAAAAAAAGTCTTTCAACATTTCCTATATTGAATAACAATTTCATAATTTTTAGTGTTTTGTTTGGGTGTAAATAAACCGCCAAATGGTCCTCTCTGCTCCCGCTTGCAAGTTGCTTGAGGTCCTAAGTGAGTAGCCGGATTGATGAACTGTTTTCAGGGAGCATATAAAGCTATGAAACTGCAGCTAGAGAATTAAGCAGGCAGCAGAGGGAAGAAAACTAGGATTCAGGGCACTAAGGATTTTTAAGAAGCATTTTCCTCTGGAGAAAAATGAAGCTGAGCCCTGCTCTCTGAACAGCAAAATGCCCCTGCAGGGGCTCTATTATTTTTCTGTAGGATGAGGCATCAGGGTTAGAGATAAAAGGGGAAAAAGGCTACAGATAATGGTTCCCTACATTCTACTATAAACTAGAAATCCAGCCCAATCAGTAGGCAAGATTAGGCAGTTGTCTAGGGCAGCAGCTTCTGGTGGGGGAAGGGGAGGAAGGGCCAAATAGCAGTTGCAGTCAAAGCAAAAGAATAGGTGTTGACAACCACAAAAACTCAAATCAAGCATCAGGTAGGATGGTCAGTTATCACATCTCCCATTTAGCCAGATTATGTTGGGAGGTGTGGTGTTCAGGTGATCAGGACTGTTGGTGGGAAGGGGCCTAAAGTTTAATTGAAGAAGGCCACACAGCTGAAACATAGAAACATGATGTCAGATAAAGGCCAAATGGCCCATCTAGTCTGCCCATCCACAGTAACCATTTTTTCTTTCTCTCTCCGAGAGATCCCGCGTGCCTATCTCAGGCCCTTTTGAATTCAGACTCAGTCTCTGTCTCCACCACCTCTTCTGGGAGACTGTTCCATGCATCTACCACCCTTTCTGTAAAAAAGTATTTCCTTAGATTACTCCGGAGCCTATCGCTTCTTAACATCACCCTATGCCCTCTCATTGCAGAGTTTCCTTTCAAATGAAAGAGACTCTACTCATGCGCATTTACATTACGTAGATATTTAAATGCCTCTATCGTATCTCCCCTCTCCCGCCTTTCCTCCAAAGTATACAGATTGAGATCTTTAAGAGTGTCCCCATATGCCTTATGATGAAAACCACACACCATTTTAGTAGCCTTCCTTCATCCTTTTAATATCTTTTTGAAGGTGCAGTCTCCAGAATTGTACACAATATTCTGAATGAGGTCTCACCAGAGTCTTATATCGGGGCATCAATACCTCCTTATTCCTACTGGCCATACTTCTCCCTATGCAACCTAGCATTCTTCTAGCTTTTGCCATCACCTTTTCAACCTGTTTGGCCACCATAAGATCATCACATACAATCACACCCAAGTCCCACTCTTCTATCGTGCATGTAAGCCCCCCTTCCATACTGTACTGTTCCTTCAGGTTTTTGTAGCCCAAATACATGACCTTGAATTTCTTAGTATTAAATTTTAGCTGCCAGGTCTTTCTTCATGTTATTTACACTATCCGGGGTGTCTATTCTATTACAGATTTTGGTATCATCCACAAAGGTTTACTTAGGGCACTTAATATACTTGTGTTTGTCTTGATTATTTCATGGTGTTCCAGAGATTTCTATTTTTGTTCATTGTAGGGAACTTCTACAGCAGAACAAGAAGAGAAGTACAGTTGTAGGTTGGTAGAACCTAGCATATAATTAGAAGGAAGCATAGAAGCCTCCCAAAGGAAGATAAAAGAATACTAACAAATAACTTTTTGCAATTATGAGATCATAGCTCTAAGCAGTTCCATTTGTTTTTAAAATCCATTAATTAAGTGAAGAAAATTAACACTCCCAAAATGCCCAAAATGAGATTAAAACTCGTTAATAGGATGTCTTCATTTTTAAGTGTAGTATGAATAAATTTTAGTTTTACAGGGTAGAAAATGGCCCAAATTGGCCCACAGAGATGTGAAGTCTTCCTTTATGGTGAACTGCATGAGACATTACGTTAGATAATGCGTTTGTTAGTTTATTTTCCATATTTGTTTGCACAGTGGCATTCAAATAGCAGGTATATGATAATTATTCCTCCAGTACTAGGAAGAATGTGAGGGAAAGGCTTTTTTAGATTAATGTGTGAACAGCTGCATCTCCAGTCCAGTCTCCCAGCTAATATGAATAATGGATGCACTAAGAGGCAAAACATGTAATCATGTTCTTTTATTAATGAAATGAAGATTTCTTTATGGCTAGCACTGCATTAAACAAGCAAAGTAAAACCATCACAGTTTATATTTAAAAAAAAAAAAAGAAAGAAAAGTAACTCTTAAATCCATTAATTACCAAGACTTTAGAAAACCAAGCCAAACTATAGCTTGCTCTAAATCTTCCACCATAAATATACTAGATAGGGGGAAGAGCTTTATCTTTTATTCAGAAGAAGCATATTGTTAATTTAATAAAGCAGAGAAGCATCACACCCAAAGATCCTCTGAACCAAAGGTGAAGTACTAGGGGATAATTCTATAAATAGACTCCTATTTGTTGGCGACATGAAACTGCAGTGAAGGTCTATTCTACATTGGCATCTGGGCACCTAGATTGCATTATATAGGGTTACCAGACATCCAGGAAAACCCATGTCCTCTTTTTAGAGGACTGTCCGGGCTCCCAGATGGACTTTCCAAAACCCAACATTTGTCCGGGTTTTGGAAAGCCCCGATGAGCTCCGGCCGCATCTGAAGGGCCTCTCAGCATGCGTGGATGATGTCACACGCATCCGTGTGTGCTCCAGGCCCTCCAGATGCAGCCGGAGCTTGTTCGGAAAAAGAGAGGAGGCTTTGTAGGGATGTGGGTGGAACAAGGTGGGGGAGGGCTGGAGACAGATGGAGGTCAAAAATATGGTAGGCACGCCGGATGGTGTGAATAACATGGTGAGCTTGAAGAATGGTCTGAAATTTGGCAGCTAAAATTTAATGCTAAGAAATGCAAGGTCATGCATTTGGGCTGCAAAAACCCGAGGGAACGGTACAGATTAGGGAGTGAAGAGCTTATGTGCACGACAGGAGAGCGGGACTTGGGTGTGATTGTATGTGATGATCTTATGGTGGCCAAACAGATTGAAAAGGTGACAGCAAAAGCTAGAAGGATGCTAGGGTGCACTGGGAGAGATATGGCCAGTAGGAAAAAGGAGGTATTGATGCCCCTGTATAAGACTTTGGTGAAACCTCATTTAGAATATTGTGTACAATTTTGGAGGCCACATCTTCAGAAATATATAAAAAGGATGGAGTCGGTCCAGAGGAAGGCTACTAAAATGGTAAGTGGTCTTCATCATAAGGCGTATAGGGACAGACTTAAAGATCTCAATCTCTATACTGTGTAGGAAAGGAGGAAGAGGGGAGATATGATAGAGACGTTTTAATACCTACGTAATGTAAATGCACATGAGCCGAGTCTCTTTAATTTGAAAGGAAATTCTGCAATGAGAGGGCATAGGATGATGTTAAGAGGTGATAGGCTTCAGAGTAATCTAAGGAAATACTTTTTTTACAGAAAGGGTGGTAGATGCATGGAACAGTCTCCCGGAAGAGGTTGTGGAGACAGAGACTGTGAATTCAAGAGGGCCTGGGATAGGCACGTGGGATCTCTCAGAGAGAGAAAGAGATAATGGTTATTGCGGATGGGCAGACTAGATGGGCCATTTGGCCTTTATCTGCCATCATGTTTCTATTATAAAATATTAATATAACCTGGTATCAGCATGCCTTAAGTTCATGTGCTCAAAATTATGCCAAGCATAGACCTAGTGTAACTGCTAGTGCCTAAATGCATCTGGAATACGTGTATGGTAGCCTGGCCATGTTCTACCTATTTATGTGGTACAGCATTTACATACACATTTATAGAATTGTACTTCCATGGTGATACATACAAAGGAATCCTATATGGAACACATGGAAACAAACAAGCTTAGAAGTGATTAGTGGCGTAGTAAGGGGGGTGCAGGGGGTGTGGACCATCCCAGGCACTGAGTTGGTGGGGGCGCTGGAACCTCTTCGCCTCACCCTGTCCCACCCTCGCACCATCCCTCCCTCTCACCCTGTACCTCCGTATTATCTTCGCTAGCACGAGCAACTTCTGCCTGTTGCTCGCACCAGCCTGGTTCCCCTCTAAATCACTTCCGGGTCACAGGGCCAGAACATGACATCAGAGGGAATCCAATACTGGCATGAAGAGCATTCTTGCAGAAGCCACTTGCGCTGGCGAAGATTAAGAGGTATGAGGGGAGGGAGAGCGCAAGTGTGGAATGGGGGTTGTGGGAAGCAGCAGGGAGGCACGGAGAGGAGGGTCCCTTACTACGCCACTGATAGTGATTAGATGGCAATACCAGTAAGTAAGAAGCAAAGCCAGTTCTCCAGTTGTTGGAGAACAAGGCTAAGTAGGGCTGATGTCTATGGTCTGTGCCCTGAAAATGGCAAGGACAAATCAAAATCAAGTAGGCACTTTTAGTATCACATCCAGGGCCGGATTTAGATGAAAGAGGCCCTAGGCTATTCCACTTATGAGGCCCTTTCACCTCCCATTTTTAAGTTTGTAAATTACATGAGAGATAATCAAATACATCATTACTGTGATATATATCAATATGTTAAATGAAACATGTTGTTATTGGTACTAACCTTTATAAAAAATGTGACACGGATAATAAATAAAAAAAAGTCGAGAACACTTATTTGGACATTTATTCTCAGCACCATATATAGTACTTGTAACAATAACTAATCAAACATAACACACAACATTGCCCCTTCCTATGTCCATAGTGCCCCAAATGCGTCCTTCCTCACCTCACCCCCCCTCCGATGCTCGTCTGCCTCCCATACCCCTTCCATTGAACACCCCCCATGCCATCCTGCCTGCCTGCCTTCCATTAAACCCCCCCCTCCGATGCCAGCCTGCCTGCCTCCCATCCCCCTTCCACTGATGCCAGTCTGGGCCGCCCTGTCCTGACGGATCCACGGTTTGCCTCTCTCCCCGCGGGGCTGGGTTTTGCCCAGCTGTTTCCGGACTGACATCTTTCCATCCCCGATCCTCCTCCCAGGGCGAGAAAAAGAAAGGGAGAAGCCGAGTCGGCGCCCCGTTGCGGCCGGAGCCGGTTCCGATTCTGAAGCGTAGAATTTCTCCTTATTTTCAGTTAAGTGTTTTAGTGTTCACTGTTTTTAGAGTAGTGTAATTTTAATTTTGCTAACAATTTGATCTTGAGGCCCTAGGCTGTAGCCTAGTTAGCCTATAGGAAAATCCGGCCCTGATCACATCATACCGATAAAAGGGAAAACAGAAAAAACAATCCAACAATATATACTGTTTTAATTATGTCCATCGGGGGGGAGGGGGTTGCTCATCAGAGAACTATGCACTGCACAAAAATGTGAAGAAAAAAGCCTCAAAACGCACAATAGCACAAAAGTAAGTCAAGCTGTTTATTCACATCATCGGCATAAAAAAACTCCACCGTGCTTTGGCATACTTATTCTCAGAATGAAAAAACAAACCCTCCATGTGCACATGTATAAAAAATCTTATCTGGCCACGCCGAGCTTCATCCAAGGAATCTTCATCTCTAACTCGGGTCATGTCTCGCGTCGTTGCTCAGTCCATCATGCGCCAAAAATCTCCATACAAATCCCAACAGGGTACCTTGTTTTGCCAACTATATCAGCTGCTTCAGGGGAAATTATACAAAACAATTGTGCGCGGACCAACTGTCAATGGTGGCTCACATCATACCATACGCCATGAGTTTAACTTGTTGGGCAGACTGGATGGACCGAACAGGTCTTTATCTGCCATCATTTACTATGTTACGCATGTAAGTTTCAATTTTCTGTGCATGTACATGTGCAAAGGGGTGTATAACCCTGGGCACCTACCGTGTTTCCCCGAAAATAAGACCGTGTCTTCTATTAATTTGGGGTCCAAAAAACGCACTAGGGCTTATTTTTTGGAGATGTCTTATTTTTTTCCATGTACAGCAATCATCTCTCCCTTCCTCTCTACCCCAATTCTTCCTTTCTCCCCCTGCCCCCATATGCAACATCTTTCCTCCCTTCTCACCCATCCCTTTGTGAAGCATCTTTCTATCCCTCCCTCCCTCCCATCCTCCTGTGCAGTAGAACCCCACCAACGTGAGACTGACATACCTCCACTCCGAGGCTTCCTAAAGCAGCAGGGGTGGGGGGTTGCTGAATTGACGAGTCTGATTTTTTTTCAGCACTAATGTCAGAGATGGAGTAAGGGGTGTCGGGGACATTAGGGGGGAGGGTCAGGGGTCAATCAGAACTAGGGCTTATTTCTGGGGTAGGACTTATATTAGGAGCATCTTTAAGAATCATGCTAGGGCTTATTTTTGAGATAGGTCTTATTTTCGAGGAAACGGGGTAGTTATAGAACTCTCCTTGATGAGGCTAAATTTATAAGTGACTTCAACAGCAGAGCAGTGTTTTACACGCTGAAGTAGGCACTTACCGGTATATGAGTTCTAGAGAGTATGCGCACATAAAAGTATGCATTCTGAGGGGTGGAGAATAGGCAGAGCAGAAGAAAGATCAGAACTTATGTGTGTATTTTACAAATTATGTACCTTTGTCTCAATTCTTATAGATACATGCACGCACAGTTAGCTCTGCCTTGGCCAGCTGTAACTTTGTTCAGTAGCTTTCAGAGTTGAACTATTTTATAAGGGCACGTAGGCACATACAGTATGATGCCTTTATAAAATACTGTAGGTGCAACATATGTGCCTTGATTACCTAGGTGTCCTTTTTTGAAAATGTTGTCATTGGGAGGGATTTTCAAAAGTCTGCAGACATATGCAAAGTCTTTGGGTATTGTTATCCTGCACCAAGCATATGCCTAGCTAGCCTTTTCCTCAATCTAATACTACCATATTTGGAGACAATTGATAGCATAGTATAGGGGAAGCATTTTATTCTTTTGGTCTGCAAGTGAAAGCACTGATTGATTAAAATACAGATAATTTACAGATTCTATTCTACTTAGCAATTTTTATCCTTCATCATACCAGTACTCTGCAAGCTTGCTTGACACAAGACCTCTATAATGAAGACAAGGCAATATAATCACATCTGACAATCTTCGCTTGCCTATTACCAGATGTAATTACACTTGATTATCTATGGCCTTGCTCTTGTGATAGCATATTCTATCTTGTCCCCACCACAGTTCATCCTTCAGTGGATTTTCTCTTCTTATTCTGGCTCCTAGCCAAGGTTCCTAGCAGATCTTGGTCATAGCTTCTCGCTCTTTTTGACTCCTAGTTTTTTTGTGTGTGTGTAACTCCCACCCATGGTTCCTTTCTTCTCACAGCCTCTTAGACTCATGCAGGGCATAATCAAAAAAATGTCTAAGTCCCCTTTTGGCCTAAGTCCTTAAACGTTCAAAGCAGAAGCAGGGAAAGTGTCCATAACCAAAACAAATGTCCTTGTTTTGATTATGGCCTGCCTCTACTAAACGCCCAGATCACCAGTACGTCTACAAGTACACCCCCGCGACATCTACATTTTTTGGCCATAATGAACCAAAAAAATGCCTAAGCCCCAAACGTCCAACAGAAGGGCTTTTAGGCGAAGGAGGAGCCAGTCCTTCGTCTAAAAGCTGGATTCTGTAACCGGTGTCTGTCAAAAACAACACCGGTTACAGAATCCCCCCCCCCCCCACAACGATCCAGGCAGGAGGGTGCCCAAGCCCTCCTGCCATGTCGAACCGTGGACCCCCCCCCCCCCCCGACAACATCGGGGCAAGAGGGAGCCCAAACCCTCTTGCCCCGTCAAACCGCGGCCCCCCCCTGACAACATTGGGGCAAGAGGGAGCTCAAGCCCTCTTGACCCGGCGATCATACCCCACCCCCGCCAAGTACGAGCAGGCCAGGAGGGAGCCCAAGCCCTCCTGACCCCGGTGACTCCCCGACTGGAATGGGCCAGGAGGGAGCCCAAGCCCTCCTGGCCCTGGCGACCCCCTACCCCCCACTACAATATGGGCAGAAGGGATCCCAGACCCTCCTGCCCTCTATACAACCTCCCTCCCCCCAATGACCGCCCCCCAGAACCCCCGATCGGCCCCCCTGCCGACCCGCGACCCCCCCCGGCTGACCCCACGACCCCCTCACCCCTCTTCCCAGTATGTTCAGTTGGCCAGACGGACGGGTGCCAAGCCCGTCCGTCCGGCAGGCCAGCCGGGTTGGCCCAGGCGGCAGAAACCCCGCCCACAGGTGGGGCCTGAGGCGCCTGGGCCAATCAGAATAGGCCCGGGAGCCTTGGGCCCCTACTGTGGGCGGGGCCTTAGGCACATGGACTGGGTTGGACGGGGGTCGCCATGTCTGAGGGGGGTCACCGGGGCCAGGAGGGCTTGGACTCCCTCCTGGCTTGCTCGTACTCGGCGGGAGGGGGGGGGGTGGCAGGGATCGCCGGGGCAAGAGGGCTTGAGCTCCCTCTTGCCCTGATGTTGTCGGGGTGGGCGCGGTTCGACGGGGCAAGAGGGCTTGGGCTCCCTCTTTCCCCGACGTTGTCGGGGGGGGGGGTGATGTATCGCAGCAGGAGAGATTGGGCATCTCTCCTGCCGCGATGGTTGCGGTGGGTAGGTTACCAGGCAGCTGAACTGATCGCGCCAGCGGCCATCAGCTCAGCGGCCCCTTTTTCTGCACTTAGACCTGGTTTGACTTCGTCTAAGTCAAAAAGGTCTAATTGCCGACTAGGCAACCTGTGAAATGTTTTGGTTATACCTGTTGTACGCCTAGGTGTAGGTCGGCCCACCTCCTGCCCACTGCCCACCCTTTCCCCTCCTCTAAACACACCTCTTTTCTCTCTGTGCGTTTAGAGGCAAGGGAAAGGCCTAAGCTGTTTTTAGATATGTCTAAAAACCAGCTTTGGTTATCGGTACTTGGACGATCAGGCTTTTTGATCATCCAAGTAGCCATTTAGGACACTTTTTAGACGTGTTTTTTTTATTTTTTATTATGAACCCCTTTGCTCCTAGCTATAATAATAATATTATATATATAAGTTTATATACCGCAGGACCGTGAAGTTCTATGCGGTTTACAATGATTAAAAGATGTTACAGACTGAGTAGAATTAACAAAGTTAAGGTTAGTGATTAACAGTTCTGGAGATCAGTTGTTGTGGACTAAGATTGTAAACTCTTGCTCCTCTTTGTTTGTGATGGTTATCCATGGTTGTTCCTGGGATTTTTTCACAGCCATTGGCCTTGATCCTTCTGTCTTTGCAGCTCCTTCCTCTCACAGCTTCTAGCTGTGGCTTTTTTTTGCCTTGGAGCTCCCAGTGATAGCTTCTTCCTCACTATTTTATGCTTATATGGTACTTATCTTCTTTTTTATTTGTTCATTTTTATTTACTTATTAGTGTCATACAGTACTTGATAATATGCCTAACTAGAACTAGAAAGCAGATAAAGAGGCACTATGGCCAAGATCTGCAGGAATATAATAACAATAAAAATAAAGTTACATAAAAATACATAAAAAGTAATCATAATGTTTCAAACAAACTCATAGTCACTGATGAATCTAAGTAATCAATGGCAAAGTCCCCAAAGGTTCTGGACATCATTCAGCTCTTAGTCATGGGTCCTCTCTCCTTATAGCAATTTGTCCACAGTTCCTCTCGCTCCATACGAACTTCCAATAGCAGTTCATTATTGTGGCTTTTCCCTCCTTTCAGTGGTCTAGAACAGTAATTCCTCAGAACGATCTGCACGATAGCATCCATTGACTGAAACAGATTCTAGCTTTTCCTCTGATTCCTGACATAGCTGTTCCTTATCACTTCTAGTTTAAGCCAGTCTATAAGACACTATCTGTGTCTACCCAGTACTGATATTTTGGGGTCCTTCTGGATATAGTAAATTGTGCAGGCTTCGCTTATAGGGTGTCTCGACATTAATGGAGCTAGTTAATATCAATTCTGCCTGGATTCAGTTATGTTTCTGTTCATTATCCTCTATTTATCCTGCTCAGGAAGAAACCTTTCACTTGTCAGTATACTAAAACCTTTTAAATGAGGTTGTTTGTGGGGGATTTTTGTTGTTTTTTGTTTTTTTTTTTGCTGTGCTGTGCTGTGCTTTGTTTTTTGTTTTTGTTAGCACTCGGATATTTCCATGTGCTAATCCCTTTTGTGGCATGCATAGGTATTGCATAGCAATCTCTGGACCTGCTCTGCACCAGCACGCCTTTAAATATATTCCACTGAACTATTACTTACTGTTCTTCAATTTTCTCTTGTGGGTCTTGTTAAAAAGAGAGTTGTATATCCTGCACTAACAGCTACTATTTCATTTTGCTGCCAGTGAACTCCTTCACTCCAGGCAGCTAGAAATTCTCAGACTCACCTCATGCTCTGAGCTGAGAAAAATAACACCAAATGTGATAATGAAAATCTTGGGATTTGCAGCCCTCTGAAGTGTAAGCAGACTTCACATTCTTTTATGTATTATTTATGGAACAGTAACCTACAGAAAAAATCAGCCACCATTCTCATATCATTGCATGTCACTGCTAAAGCATGGTATGTTTAATGAACCCTCAACTGAATATCAGAAAAAAAAAGAACATAGAGATGAAAAACATACATTTACAGAATGCTAAGATTATGCAATTAAAGAGGTTTCCTTTGTAACACATGCTACTGATTTCATTCAAATTTAGCTGTGTGATGGAAAATGCCTCAAAACCAGGCAAGTGTAAGTGCTGTAACTGAAAAAAAAATCACACATCATTTGTGAATTCTGTTGTACTTCTGGAGGAATGCAGTTATCGGCAATTCATGGCTTGTTGAGTATTCCATGCACCGTGAACTGTGATGGTGCAGCTTAGCTTGCCAATAAATAACATTTTGGGAATTGTAATCCATAAAACTCCAAATATGAAATTTTCAATTAATAATATAGCCTAATGTAGATAATAAGGTACTTGACATATATAGGATTACATCATCTTGAATAGTTCAGTGGTCCTGAATTGAGGGGGCGTTTTCATACTGTGTACTTTGACATTTCATAGAGAGAGGAAACAAGGGTCTTTGTTCTCTGTATTAAAGAGAATTTACAGAAATGTGCAAAATCAAGCACTGTGATCTCAAATGGCAAAAGATCTGCAGTCCTTTTATTTTATTTAATGTATGTTAAATGTTTAACTTGCAATAAATCATTGGAGTGTGCATTCCATTGTAACGTGCTCAAAAATGATTTCATTTTCATTAAAAAATATAGCACGCATTAAAATGAAACGGCACAAAACAAAGAAATAAGGAATAAATGGAAGCTAGAACAAAAGAAACTAAAGCTTTTATGGTTGCACCCCCCCTTTTAGACAGCACTATGTGACCGTGAAACAGAAATCCTTAGGAATTCTCTGGCCTGTCTGCTTTTCAGGATATCCACAGCAGGTTAGAGAGAGACAATCTGTATACAGTGCCTCTACTATACCCAAATGTCTTTCTTGCACATTGATTGGGTATATCCACTGCTAAAGTGTTAAAGCAGCACTTTCTGAAGCACTAACCAGTGACAAGGCATATTAAGTGATACCTGATATCATCACAATATGCTGTGAGTCTGACTTGTGGTGAAATTCCTTTTGTGACAATTGAGCTTATTACACAAGGATTTAATGTAATATTTATTATTATATAATCTTTTTTTTAAAACCCCACTTCATTTTATTCAGTAACACAATCCAGAACTCATATTAATGATTCCAGTCTTTGACTAGGGCAGAAAGCAATTAACCTTTGACCTTATGACATGCTGTATACAAAGGGTATATGTTGAAATCCTTTAATTCACACCCTATTGTGTGTTATTGCCTGTGTAATATTTCAAGCCAGATTGATAGACCAATAATTCCCCTCTGTGCTGCCAAATGGGACACTTGGGCCTAATAGCCTTCTCAAGCTTTGCTTTTCCAGCTGAGTGTGACTGGATCTCAGGAGTGCTGCTGAAGTATCATTCATGGTCACAGTTAAGGGCTAGACAAAAGCCCTGCAGTGCTGTATGTGCATCTTTTAGTGTGCGCGGTTTTTGTTTTGGGTAAAATTTTGCCTCGTGCCAAATGTATTTGCGTTGGCTATAATCTGTGTTGTTTCAGAACTACACAACCAAATTATCGGTGTCTCATGTCTGGGTTTTATTGGCATGGTGGTGTTATTGCATGGAGATCCAAACTGTATGAATATTTCTTTGTTTTTTCAGGCCTTAAATTTAGCATAAATGTCAAATTTATTGCGCACAGTCAACACCATTTTGTCGAGGAAGGGCTTGCACTATTGATTCAATTAATTTGTTAAAATGTTAACTGCAATTGCATTTTATAATTCTGACTAAAATTTGTAACTTCCCTCTTGTCCATCATTGCTTTCTCTCCCCTTGCCTATCCTGCGTTCTGGCATCTCTTCTCCCACCTCTCCCTGACTCCTCAAAGGGTTGCTGGCAGAGGCAGCAATTGCCTTATGCTGTGTGTACCCTACTGTATCCTGCCCCTCCCCAACACAACTTCCTATTTTGCCTTCACATGCTGTGATTAATCGTGGTTAATCAAGTGATTAAAATTGTTAATCACTGCCCACTCACTCACTCTCTCTTGCGTAAGGGGGGTCAGGGGTGGTCCCCCTTCCTCCTCTCTGCTCCTTCCCTGCCTCCTCTCCCACTACTATGTGTACCCCTTCCCTTGTACCTCTTTAACGTTCATGGTGTGATCAGCAGCCCCAACCTGTTGCTCGTGCCAGCTTTGGATCTTCATCTTACCTCATTTCCTGGACCCTAGGAAGTGACATCAGAGGAAGAGCTGACACTGGCACGAGCAGCAGGCTGGGGTATGGGGGAAGGGGAGGGGTGCATGCACACAGCAGGAGGGGATGGGAAAGGAGCAGATGGGGGTGGGGGTAGGGAAGAGGGTGGGGAGGTGCACCTCTGACCCTCGCTACGCCACTGTATATAGGTATATAGGTTTGACTTTATATGTATATACAAACCTCAGTTTGCGAGTAATGCGGTTTGCGAGTGTTTTGCAAGACGAGCAAAACATTCTTGCAAATCTTGCCTCACAAACCGAGCGTTGACTCGATCTGCGAGCCCCCACCCCCGAGAACCGGCATTGCCCCCACCCCCCACCCGTCCGCCTGCCTGCCCAAACCCATACTGCGATCAGGCACCGGCATGTAGCACCAACCCACAGGAACCGGTACCGAAAAAGCCTGTCGCTGATCTCTGCTGAGCCTTGAGCATCTATGCATGCTCAAGGCCTTCTGGCTTCTGCTCTCTCCGAGATTCTAATGAGGGGGGTGGGGAGGGTGATGCCGGTTCTCAGGGGTGGGTGAGTGAAGCTGGTTCTCAGAGGTGGGGTGGAAGCACGCCAATGGCCTCGGGGGTGGGGGAGGGGGGTCTTTTTGAGATGTGGAATGAATCATGCGAGTTTCCCTTACTTTCTATGGGGAAACTCGCTTTGATATATGAGCCCTTTGGTTTACGAGCATGCTTCTGGAACAAATTATGCTCGCAAACCAATGTTCCACTGTGTGCATATATATATATATATATATATATATATATATATATATATATATATATATATATATCTTATATCTGCTTCATAGTCTGGAAGGGGTAGGAGTAAGTTGCGTGGGGGAGAGATAAGTTCTGCACAGTGCTTAAGATAATCTTACAGGACTAATAGAAGTACAGCACTGAGGCCACGCTGGATTAATAGGAACTTGCTTGACCTCAAATAAAACAGCTTCCATGTAAGAATAAAAATAGAGAAAATTCACATTCATTTGTGCGCTTCTCTCTTAGATACAGGAACCCATAGGACACTCACAAGTCCTGAAAGAATATGCCTTTATCAGTGTTAAACATAGATCCTGCAGTACAGCAAAAGAAAATATATTAGCCGCTGTGCAGAAATGTCATACATGTATTGTTTGTGAGTTCAAAAAAACCTGATCATTCTCTCTTCAAAATGCTGTAGTCTGCGAAAGTGTTAAGACTATAGCAGAGAGTGACAGGTGCTTGGGGCACCTTATAGATTAATCTGTGGAGGCACAAGCTTTCAAGGATGGGAGCTCATGTTCTTGGATGGTGCTCCAGACTAACATTCCTACCCTTTGGAAAGCTAGGAGGTATGATTTAGCAGAATTTTGGGTTGTGGTTTTTGTGAATGTGTAAAAGCGGTTTGCAAATCCGTTGTCAAAAGGTCAGAGGGGACAGATACAGGTAGAGTGCAATAAAGAATGCAGAGAAAAGACAAAGTATACCATAGGTGAGAGTGAACCAAAGGATACAGAGAGGGGACAACACAAGGGATATTCCATAGAGACAGGTGACAACATAAAGATACAGGTTAGGGATAATGCACAGAGTATTCCATAGAGATATGTGTCACACCTGCATTCTCCAGAATACCCATACAGCTTAAAGAGAAGGGCTGAATGCTATTTCAAAAGGTAAGTGTTTTTTAAAATATAGTTCAGTCTGCCTAGAGTCCAGAGAGATGGGACTACGCCGAAAAAGGCAGATTGTCGAGAAGAGTCAAACCACACTTGAGAAAGCAATGGAGGAGTAAGAAGGAAATCAGAGGATGACCCTAGGTGGCAAGTTGGTCTATAAGGAACTGTTGCTGATAGAAGGTATGGGGGGAGAGGGGCGGGAATAGCAATATGGAGTTAGCATAAAGATTTTGAATTGAAAACAATATTGGCTAGTAGATTGGTAGAGATGGAAGAGATTGATTCATATTTCTCCAGGTAGAATAGGATAGTACTGCAGTCTTTTGAACATAAGAATTGCTGCCACTGGGTCAGACCAGTGGTCCATCGTGCCCAGCAGTCCGCTCACACAGCGGCCTTCTGATCAAAGATCAGTGCCCTAACTGAGACTAGCCCTACCTGAGCACTTTCTGGTTCAGCAGGAACTTGTCTTGAATCCCTGGAGGGTGTTTTCCTCTATGACAGACTCCGGAAGAGCGTTCCAGTTTGCTATCACTCTCTGGGTGAAGAAGAACTTCCTTACTTTCGTACGGAATCTATCCCCTTTCAATTTTAGAGAGTGCCCTCTTGTTCTCCCTACCTTGGAGAGGGTGAACAACCTGTCCTTATCTACTAAGTCTATTCCTTTCAGTACCTTGAATGTTTCGATCATGTCCCCTCTCAATCTCCTCTGTTCGAGGGAGAAAAGGCACAGTTTCTCTAATCTTTCACTGTACGGCAATTCCTCCAGTCCCTTAACCATCTTAGTCACTGTTCTCTGGATCCTTTCAAGTAGTACCGTGTCCTTCTTCAAGTATGGACAGACTGTAAGCATTTGAATGAATACTGTGGGAGGCCAACTAGAACAGAATTACAGTGGTTGGGCCTGGAAGTGACAAGTGCATGAGAAGTCTGTAGGGAGAGAGCTGGAAGCTTTGCTTAGCTGACTACTACACTCTTCCTTGATTTTGGAACTTTTGTTACTGTAATATAACATGATGTAGGTCAAAGTTGTAACTCTATGTGGTGTCCGGAAAAAAGGGACTCCCAACATTTTTCCAAGTAACCCAAAAACGTCTTACTGCAGCAGAAGTGTTAGTCTGAAATTCAGTACATTTCTGAGCACTTTATTTATCAACAGAATGGCGCTCTACCACATCAAACCCACAAAACAGTACAGCTCTTAATAAATGAAACCCCAGAATTCATTGAGTCAACAACTCATTGGCATTGAAGACTTTGTGAATGTATAAAGGTTGAAGGAAGACACTTTGAACACAAATTATGAATTAAAAATGTTTTAAAACCCATTATGCTAATGTATTCTTAATGTTTAAACAATTGCAAAGAATTTTGAAACTGTATAAGGGATCCTGTTTTTCCAGACACCGTATACATGTCTGTGCCCTCCACACTCCCGTCCCCCTCCCAATATATAGAGCCAAATCATAACATACACTAGCACAGTGGTTTCCAAACGCTGGGTCAAGAACCTAAATAGGGTCACATCATCAATAGAAGGGGGTCACAGGAACAAGGCTGTTCCCTGTCCCTGTGGACCTCAATTATGACCTATGCCCTGCAGTGGCTGTCAAGATACTGGCTATGAGTCAGTGAACATTCATAGACCCTGCCCTCTCCTCCTATGTGGGCTTCTTGGTAGACTGGAAACCCATGAAGGGTACTGGCATGTGTGAGCACAGAATGACCCACAGGACTTCTAATACTGTTGCCACTGCTGCTGCTTTCATGCTTTGAATAAGTGGGACGATGAGGAAATAGATGAGAAAGTGAGGATTTGCACGTTTGCTTTCATCATCATCCAGGGTCACATGAATTTTTAAATGTTAAAATGAGGTCATCATTTGGAATGCACTGCTCAAGAGATTGTGCCTCTCCTTCACCTAGTTCATTTATCCTGCTGGCCCCCCTGTGGGAAAATCTCCTGCCAAAGCCGCTTAGGGACAGACAGGAGGGCGGGAGTTGGCTAGGAGCAGGCTTTTAAAGCCTTTGTAACACAAGCAGCAAACTCATCATGTTGCCATATTTACAGCCCTCTAGGGATCTGAGGCTCACTGTTTTAATGTGATCATCAGCTGTTCTGCTTCTATTGTTCTATGAAGGCTCTTGGTCTTACCGATATTGGTGAGAAGACGCCTTCAATGTCTTTTGCGTCCAGATTCAGCCTGTGATGTGGATTCTACACATAATTAAGAAAAAGCAGTATCATGCAGGGTTTTTATACACGAATATGCCAGAAAATGCACATATGGATAGTATAACATATACATGTATTTGCCAAAAGGTATAGACGTAAGTGCTAGATTTCACCAGACTGCATGTGCATTAGGAGCTAATTTAGCAGCCAGTGAAGTAATTCATTTCCAAAGGTGGTGCTAGTCACTATTAAGGTAAACACAGTTGCCCCCTCAGTCACTGATAGCTGACGTTTGCATGGACCTCAAAGCAGCTCTAAATCTAGTGGCAAATTCTCTCACCCTAACAATTGTGCACTGTAGTGCATAATTATAGAAGAGCAGTCGGGCGTACTACTGCCATTTACATGCATATAAGGGGAGTTCAATAATTTATCTACCTGTGTATGAAAGAAAGTAGTAAGTGTGTTGAAACAAGTCTGTGCATGTTGTGACATGTCTCAAGGTTACTCATGCACAGTTGCAGTGAAGTGTTAGTCTAACATTCCAAGAGACAGGATGTCAGGAGCATCCTCGTGTGAATCATGTAAGAAACTGCTAGATTTGGAGCACCATTCAGTGATAAAATTTCTCACAAAAGAAGGGAAAAAGCCAAAGGAGATCCATGAACATGATTGCAGTCTGCTCCATCCTCCTACAAAGTAAAAATTTGGAGCAAGCAGTTTAAATGGGGTAGAGAGTCCATTGAAGATGACCCTCACACTGGACAGCCTGTGGAAGCAATTTCCACAGAAATGTGCAAGAAAGTCAATAATTTAATTTTGTTAGACAGACGAATTAAGGTTTCCCAAATAGCTGAAGAAATGGGCATCTCGACAGGTACAGTATGGAAAATAATTCATGAAAAGTTGTGCATGTCCAAGGTTATTGCTAGATGGGTTCCAAGAATGTTGATGCCATGTCAGAAGGCCACAAGGCTCCAGTGCTGTCAGGAGAACATGGAGATGTTCCATGAAGGCCATGTGAATTTTTTTCATCGTTTGGTGACTGGAGATGAGACTTTGGTCTATCACTGAGATCCTGAGTCCAAAATGGAGTCAATGCAGTGAAAGCATAAGTCATCCACCACCCCAAAAAAGTTCAAGACAGAAAAATCTGCAGGCAAAGTCATGGCAATTGTCTTCTGGGATGATGAAGGACTTTTTCTTCTGGAGTTCATGCCACCCAAAACAACCATAACCGGGGAGAGTTATGCCAACACAATGATCGCTTTGCGGGAGTCAATCAAGGAGAAAAGATGAGGAAAACTCACAGCAAGCATGCTGCTGCTTCACGACAATCACAGGCTGCCATCCAGGAATGTGGGTTTCAGCAGCTGAACCATCCACCCTACAATCCTGACCTGGCTCCTTTGGATTATTTCCTGTTCCAAATTTTGAAGAAATCTCTCCGTGGACAGTGGTTTTCAATTGATAAAGACATCAAGGAAGTTGTGACGTCCTGGTTTGAAGGTTAAACAGAAGTCATTGCAGGAAAAGTGGATGAAGCTATCAGGAGACTACACTGAAAAATAAAAAATGTTTTGAAAACTCTTCTTTCCTACTGAGTTAGATAAATTATCAAACGCCCCTTGTAAATGCGCACATACCCACATGGAAGGCAGTATTCTAAAAATTTAAACACACAAAAGGTGCTTAAATTTAGGCAACCTGGTATAGCATGAGGGGGGCATAGTTTTTTGGACTGCCCAAACCACACCCAGAACATGCTCCCATAAAATCTGTGTATCTCATGTACATACTGACATTGTGAAATCAGTAATTAATCACGTGTACTGCTATTTACAAATGCAGATGCTGCACAGTCATTCTATAATGACCTCTGTAGTATGATTGGATATTTTACCTTAATGATGATGATTAAATACAGGATAATATCTTCAGGAAACCAATTTATATTAGCAAACTGTTCTATTGTTTAACAGTTACTATTGGGCTCTGATAGATAACCAATCTACTGGCCAATATTTATGGCTATGTAGGCTTTGTGTGGACAATGGGGATTTTGAATATTAATCCTAATGAATGCAAAACCATTTTCTATACAATGGATCTCCCAAACCAGTGGTTCTTAAACCTGTTCTGAGGGACCCCCCTAGGCAGTCGGGTTTTCAGGATAGCCCTATTGAATATCCATGAGGCAGATTTTGCATGCCTGTCACCTCTTGCATATTCATTAGGGATATCTTGAAAACCCAACTGGATAGGGGGTCCACCAGGACAAGTTTAAGAACCACTGTCCCAAACAATTTATTGCAATGGCCTTCAACAGGACTAAACTGCCAGTTTATTCCAAGTGTGTTATAAAGGCATCTAGGGCAGGGGCTCACTTTGCCTTGGCGATCTATCGAGCCGATCAGTCTTCCTCTCCCCGACGTCAATTCTGCCGTCGGAGAGAAAGTTCGGACCAGCCAATCGCTGCCTGGCTGGGCGGAACTTCCTCTCCGACGGCAGACTTGACGTCGGGGAGAGGAATGCTGGTCGGCCCGAAGCAGGGAGTGCATGGGGTGGCGGCGGCTTTGGGGCCTGTTATCCATTGGTGGCGGTTTGGGTCCTGTTCCCTGATGGCAATGGCAGTGGCAGCGGCAGTGGCTTGGGGAAGGGCAGGGAGAAAGAAAGAAAGGGGGCAGGCAGGGGTTTTTTCTTTTAATATTTTTCTTTTTTTTTAATTTAATTGTTTTATCCCTATTAAACTGTTATGTTATTCGCTTAGAATTTATTAAGCGAACCATTAAATCTAAATAAACTTGAAACTTGAAACTTGAGACAGAAGGAAAGAAGAGAAACAGAAAAAAAGAAAGGGGGCATGAAGAGAGAAAGAAAGGTCAGGGAGAGAGGAAGAAAAAGTTGGGGGAGGGAATGAGGTGCAGGAGAGAAAGCATACAGGCTGATAGAAGGGAAGAAAGATTGGATGCACAGTCAGAAGAAGAAAGTGCAACCAGAGACTCATGAAATCACCAGACAAGGTAGGAAAAATTATTTTATTTTAAATTTAGTGATCAAAATGTGTCTGAATTTATATCTGCTGTCTATATTTTACAATATGGTCCCCTTTTACGAAACCGCAATAGTGTTTTTTAGCGCAGGGAGCCTATAAGCGTCGAGAGCAGCACTGGGCATTCGGCGCAGCTCCCTGCGCTAAAAACTGCTATTGTGGTTTAGTAAAAAGGGAGGGGGGTGGGTATTTGTCTATTTTTGTATGGTTGTTACTGAGGTGACAGTGCATAGAGTCATCTGCTTTGACCTCTTTGAAAAAACCCCGAAATAGGAATGATAATTAACAATTCTATGCGTACAATGTGCGTTGTGTTTTTTTTAAATTTTATTGTTGGTAGATCATTTTGACTTGGTCATTTTAAAAGTAGCTCGCGAGTCAAAAAAGTGTGGGCACCCCTGATCTAGGGGCTCTTTTACAAAAGTGTGTTAAGAAACGAGCGCAGGTTTTACCACATAGTAGATGTTAGTTCAAATCCATGCTAATGCCTGCCATTTATTAAACCCAACCAGCATGGTAAAAGCAATGTGCAAACATGTCAACATGGAGGAGGGAGTGGCTTGTGGCAACAGTTAATGAAAGGACCAATATTGCCCAGTAGCTGTCATGGCTGTTAATAGCATGGCTGAATACTATCTAGATGTGATGTTAAGGGAAGCCGCACTATTGGCACTGCCAGTGGGGTACCCCCCTCTACATTTCCCAAATTCTGATTCCCATGACCCATGTCCTCCCCATCCCCTAAAAACAGGACTTACAGAGGGGTCATATTGGTGCTCCATGGCGAGAGTTCTCCTATCCGAGGCTGCACTGGAAGCCAAAATGATACATATGTCTCCTAGTTATAGTACCATAACACTGTCACTAGGGGGTATAGGTGCCATTTTTTTATCCCAGAACAGTCCCAGGTGAGAGCAGAGGGACCACTTTCTCCATGGAGCCACTGGCCCACCAATGCAATCTATAAGTAAATCACAGGAAGGGGACTGAAGGACTGGGGGGAGTCAGGCTTTGGGGGTGGGACTTGTTTTCAGGTAGGTGAGATTATGCACAGAAAGGAGATCAGAAGGAGAATATGTCAGAAGGGATTGGAAAGGGAACATGCAGCAAGGAGGAGAATAGGAAGGCAAGGATTTTGATTGGTGCACTGGCATGGCTTTATTGTATTAATTTATTTTGTTTTTGGAATGGGCCTACACCCCGTTACATGCACTGTTAGATAGTGTGTGCCTTCTGGAGAAAGTGAAAGGCAGATTTTGGGCACAAACCCTGCATTCTGGAGGCCGCACCTTCAAAAACATATAAAAAGGATGGAGTTGGTCCAGAGGAAGGGTACTAAAATGGTACGTGGTCTTCATCATAAGGCGTATGGGGACAGACTTAAAGATCTCAATCTGTATACTTTGGAGGAAAGGTGGGAGAGGGGAGATATGATAGAGGCGTTTAAATAGGTACGTAATTTAAATGCGCATGAGTTGAGTCTCTTTAATTTGAAAGGAAACTCTGCAATGAGAGGGCATAGGATGAAGTTACGAGGTGATAGGGCTCCGGAGTAATCTAAGGAAATACTTTTTTAACAGAAAGGGTGGTAGATGCATGGAACAGTCTCTCAGAAGAGGTGGTAGAAACAGAGACTGTGTCTGAATTCAAAAGGGCCTGAGATAGGCACGTGGGATCTCTCAGAGAGAGAGAGAGATAATGGTTACTGTGGATGGGCAGACTAGATGGGCCATTTGGCCTTTATCTGCCATCATGTTTTTATTTACTACATATTTGCAACTAATGCATTCTAAATGCAAAACTTACTGCACTTTAACAAAAGGACTCCAAAGACTCCTTTATGTCTTTATAAGATAGACTGGAAATAGGTGCCTTCTTACCCTCTTAACCTTGACAAACCTGCTGTGCATCATCAATAATAATAAAACCCTAAGCGCGCATGCATACTCCTACCTCTGTGATCCATAGCTCCGTGGCAGAGACATGGTAGTAGCGGCGCATGCACGGGTGGCGGTTTTCAGCACGTACGTGGTGCTAATAAAACCCTAGCAGCGCATGCGCACTTGAAACTCCATGCCTCCACATGCGCAGTAGAATAGAACCACCGAGCAGGGAGGATCCGCCGAGCAAGGAAGCGTCTCAGCGCAGTGGAACCGCCGAGCAGGGAAGCGTCTCGGGGCAGTGGCAGCAGTCTTGACCTGCCAACCCCCCCATTCGTTACCCAAATCAGCAGTAGCAGCGCTGTAAACAGGCTGTTCGCGGCAAGCCCTGGCAGGGCCTTTCCTCTACCGCATCACTTCAGATGCGGTAGAGGAAAGGCCCTGTCGGGGCTGGCCGCGAACAGCCTGTTTACAGCGCTGCCACTGAAGAAAGAAAGAAAGACAGACAGGGAGTAGGGAGACAGAATGAATGAAAGAAAGAAAGACGGGGCAGGGAGAGAGATAGAAAGAAAGAAAGGGGGCAGGGAGAGAGAGAAACAAAGATAGAGGGGACAGGGAAAGAGACATAAAGAAAGAAAGAGAGACAGCGGGAGGGAGAGAGACAGAAAGAAAGAAATTCTACACATTTATTCTAGCACCCGTTAATGTAATGGGCTTAAACACTAGTTTAGGGAATAATTGTATAACTTTTGACTGTATAAAGCCAAATGTTATACGTTGTTCATGCCAGGAAATTTATTAAAGAAGATAAATAAAACTTTCACCTGATGCTCACCACACAAGTGGTTCTGAATATAGCTAGTGTTATATTCTGTGACAGAAAGGCTGAGGTCTACAAATCTAGAAGTGTATTGAAAGCCAGACATGTAAGGCGCAATGGGTTATCATAGGGGACCCTCTGACAGGAGCTGGGTATTAACTCCCGTGGATTAATGGGCTAATGGGTTTTTAGGGATGCTGGATCCATTTTAATCTTAAGTCTTATAATCCATAGTGATGTGCTTTCAAATTGATAGGCGTGGAAGAGGAGCCTAATTGTAAAAGCAACAGGTAGTGAACCAGAGAGCAGGATTTAAATCCCGCTGCCGCTCCTTGTTAGGGTTAGCAGACGTCCGGATTTACCCGGACATGCCCTTTTTTTATAGGACATGTCCAGGCGTCCGGATGGCTTTTCAAAACCCAGCACTTTATCCAGGTTTCGAAAAGCTTCCAGCTCGGGACCGCATCGGCAGGGCATCTGCGCCCGCACGCATGTGACATCATTGCGTCACACCTTCGCATGCGCAGATACACTCCCGATGTGGCTCCAAGCACGAGAACAGGTTGGGGGGATGGGCTGGGGGGCAAGGCTGGGGTAGAATGGGGCATGACTTGGGAATTACAAAGTGGGGCTGTTGTTGCCTTGATCCTTTTCCGATCTCCTTTACCTCCCTTCCGTTATATACCTTTCCATTATTTACTTTCCTTTTGTCTCTCCGTCTGTCAAGTTTGTCCAGTATGTTAAATGTTTTCCCCCTTTTTTTTTTTATTGTTAAACGCGTTAGAATTTATGATTAGTGTTTTATCACATTTTTAATAAGCTTGGAAACTTGGAACTGGGCAGGCCTGGGGACGGGGCTGCGGGTCCAGATTGTGACCTTGAGCAAGTCGCTTCATCCTTCATTGACTCGGGTATAAAATTAGACTGTGAGCTCCTGGGGGCTTCAAAATACTACTGTACTTGACTGTAACAGACCTTAACTTCCACTGGAAAGATGTGAACTAAATACTAAAGTACTCTACACCCATTTTGTGCTCCTGACACACAAAAAAAGTGCTTAATGTCTACTGTGTGCTGACTGCGAAAATCCTTTAATGCAGCTCTGTGCTAACAGTTAATGCATTATAAACTGGTCATCAAGACGCGGATTCTCTAAACAGCGCTAGTTTATAGGTGCCAGTAGGTGCCAAAACTCAGTTTTAAAAAAAATGATGCTGAAACAACATTTTTAACTGAGTTTCACGGTGCCTACCAGTGCCTAAGAAGCGCCCGAATTGCGCCTCTGTAGGCGCTTTAGGCTGCCTAAAGTGACTGCGGGTGTAGCTAATGCCGGAAGTGGTGTTAGGCGACCTACATTTCCAGTGTCTACCTTTGCTGGAGGTGCAATCCCGTACCCGGTGCCATCACGTGATCAGCGGCCGTTTATAAGGCGCCCTCCTAACAATGGTGCCAGTTACAGAATCTGGGCCCAAGCGCTTAACTCACTTTAGTAAAACCCCAGTACTGAGTTTTCCATCTGCATCCCTTAGTGTGGTCCTACGCCCCCCCTTTCTAGCTAAGAGGAAAGGTAGAGTGACTTTATATCCCTGAAAATAAATCTTGATATTTATTAAAGCTGTACCGAATATTTATATTTGATTCGGCCCCAAATAATCATCCAAATACATCATTCATATGTGGCCGAATTATGACTTATACTCATATTCAAGCATAAATAATGCGAAGATCTACAGTCCTAATCCTTCTGGACCTCTGATTTCACATTTCTTCTTTTATTATTTGTTATGCTAAAACTCAATGTCCATTATTTGTAGTCAGTATTTGTATTTGGCTGAATAATATATTTCATTATTCGTATTTGGCCGAATAATAAAGTATGCTATTCAGTACAGTTCTGATTATTACTTAGCCATTAAAAATTGTGATCAATTTTCATGTTAATTTGCTCATAGAATGATGAGCTTTGCAGCTTCCAAACTGATTCATTTTAGCAAAAGGAGAAGGTGAAAAAACTGCATTATGATTATTTGGGGGCTATTTCTTTTTTTTTTCTCGTTGCTTTCATCTGTTTCAAACAGTCTGACCTAAGCGAATGTTACTGAATATAGAGTTAACATAACTGGGCCAAATCAAATGACCTGGCATTTAGAGCTTGCCAGTTGGGATCAGGCTGGATTTGTAAGAGACCATAAGGTTAATCTGCATCTACTTGAAATCTGAATCTGTGCCTGTAGGCAATTAATAGCACCCAGAACTCAAGCATGTGGTTTCCATATACCCAGAGCTCACTGCTATTTTTTTATTTTTTTAATGTTTTAAAAAGGCATTTCTTTGCATATTTACCAATGCTTTCTATGCACTTGGAGGCCTGATTGGGCCTAAAATGAGTTATTCTCAGAGTTCTATAGAAAAATAATACAGAAATTTGTACTCATGTATTTCACACAACCAAATTTGTTTCTTTCCCATTTTATGCCCCTGCCAGACCACCGCTCTTGATAAGGAGAGGCAGGTTTTCCGACGAAGACGCCACCAGGATGTGAGAAGCAGCTATGAGGTGCATCAAACAACACCTGAGCTCAACTCAGAATCAGAGGACTATTCACCGAGCTCATCTGAGACTGTTCGCTCACCTAACTCACCCTTTTAGGAAAAATCATTTTTAGTTTAAGTCTTCGCTTAACCCTTTGAGACGCTGAAAACCCTTTTCTTGAAAATCCTGCTTGAAACTGTGGTATCTGATCTATCCAGCAGAAATGCTCTTTGATCCCGAATGGCAGAACAAAAGCTGTGTTTATGGTATCTGTCTGATAATTTTCTGATATTAATGGCTACGAAACTTGTTCTTTGTCCAAATGGTAACTCGCTGCTAATATGATCCTCAAAGGGTTAAGACTGTTTTGCCCCCCTTTTTTTTTAAGATACAGGCAATGAATGTTTTCCTTGGCAAGCTACAGTCTGCAGTATGTAATTTTACTGTTAGCCCTCTGAGTGCTCAATATTGATTTGCAATGACAGCCTATCTTAGTCAGAAGCTATAATGGAGATATTCGGGAAAAGGGTTATTCAGTGAACTGTGCATTACCAAACATGCTTGTTCCATGGTATTTTTTTGTACCTGCCCTTGAAGAATGTTACAGTCAGGGACAACCTGCTGGAAAGGTTTCTCTTCAGTTATAAGAGATAGCTGTAACATATTTCTCGATTGACCAAACGGATAGCTGAACAGGGTATATTGGACAAGTTAAGGATCCATCCTGTTCAGAAAGAGGCAGAGTGCCAATAGAATGAGCATTGAAATGGTTAGCAGCAACTCATAAAGTATCCACAGGACAATCAGATTTAGACACACCAAACATATACTATATTATTATATGATGGGTACAAAGTTGACTTAATGAAGGCTAAAATTTCTTACAGTTACAGGGCAGTGTTCTAAATTTTTTCTCACAGTTAAACCCTGTTTTATCTACATAACCCCAGGGGGTAGAGCACTGGCCATCATGAGTGTTTGTGTGCATTTACCCATGATTGATAAAGGTTTTGTGAGGCTATTTGATAAAGACGCAGGCCCCAGTTTTGCCTTTACAGAATAGCCCCAAAATAGGCATCTATTTGGATTTTCTACCTAGGTGACCTATTGTAAAATTACCCTCCATATGTTAAAGCAGACATATTGCATCATCTGTTTGACTATGAAAATACTGGATGCCATTTTTCTCTCCAATCTAATTCAATTTACCCCCCTCTGAAGTGATCATATGAAAAGCTTTTCAAACTATTCATTGTTGAACATCAATTAACGTGTCCGTTTCTTTGCTTTTTCCAGAATATTTGTATTTTGGATTGTGTCTAAATATTGGTGCTAAATAATATACATGAATGCAAGTATTGTATTTATTACATATACATGAAATACAGACTCTTTGAATCTCACAGGAAGGATATTGCTGGTGTCCTTGGTTGTTTTATGTTAATGTGCTATTGTTCAGCATACTTGAACACTGCAATAAAAAGCAATTATGTGAGAAGGGAAGGACATCCCCTGGGATCCAATATATATTTATCCACTTTGAATATTATGTGTTGAATAAAGAAACATTAGAATGTCATTTGTAAAGTGCAATATTATTCAATAATCTCATCCTACACTGTAGGTGATTTACCTGTAATATTTCTGTATCTGCATAGAAAATTGGAATATTCTAGTTGCACTCAGAGGGTTAACAGAAAAGCACAAGGCATGTTGATTATATTGGTGTATCCAATATGCTTCGCTTTTAGATGGTATTTGCTCATTTTTCTTTAAGTTATGTTTTTATTTCTTGAAAAACTCCCGGAATATTTCAAATTTGAAATAACTTAAGTGCAAATGTTCAAGAAATTTCTATAACCAAAGTAAGTCTTCTTTTGTTTTTTTAACGTCTGACAGAAATAATGCAGGTTATTAATGCAGTGTCAAGTCAGTGGTAACAAATTTTATCAAATCCACAAGTGATACCAGAAATCTTTTACTTTAACTGACATAAAGCTTACAGTGGTGACATAGGTGAATGAGACTGTCTTTTCTTCTTGCTAAACCAGCAACATTCTCCGGGAAGGCCCAGGTTTCTGATTTTTGGTAGCGTATTAGTGGAAGAAAAGCAATTGCATTTGTTCATTGTGTGAATCATCTCTGACAATGACAACCGTTCATGGTAATGAACAGAATTCTTGACATTGTAGCAGAAATAGTGTATTTGTTACAATCGATCAATACATTATTTGCTTCAGACTGTTAGAGGGGGGGAAAGTTAAGACTTAAGTCATCGAAAATATCATTGCTTTACGGTAGCCCTCATCTAATTTGAATGTGGTGCATACTGCAATAAGCAAAGCCAAACCTGTGAATAAACCATTTACTGAAAAAACTAAAGCATTGGTCTTTATTCTTTGTGCTCCTTAACATTTCGGAAGCATTGTACAGTGGACGAAAGGTAGAATATCATTGCTAGAATGAAGGGAAATGTTGCAAAATGTCATATTTTGCTAAATTGTCACTTACATTTTCAGTGTTTCTTGTTCTGTAATCTTTATATGCATAGTTAACCTTCTCTTACTGCCTGATCTCAAGTATTTTTTAAGCATTACACAGGGCTGCATGTAGAAAAGGTGTTAATTGGTACTGTATATCCACCAGCACTTGCTTGTGACTGCACTGATGATTTTCCCCTAAAATTCCTAGCTAGCTATGGCTGATTGTTTCATTCCTGGTGGAGGCAGCATTTGAGAAATGCTAATGTAGAAGTCAAAGATGTGAGCAATGTGCAAACGAGAGATCGTGTGGTACTTCCACACAAATCCTACTTTCTCACTGGAACTCTCAGTAAACCTGGACAAGCTACTTCATCTCCCCAGGCCCTTGCTTAATTGACATAGAAATCAGGAACCAAGCCTGGTTGCTGGACTTTCTCATAAGAGATTATGAGGGGCATTAAAAAAATAAAAAAAAATAAATATATATATATAAGTCCAAAAACAACCCAAACAAAATGTCTATTTACAGCCATAATCAAAATCTACCCTGAGAATGTCCAAAATGAATAGCCTTTTAGAGAATGACACTAGGACAAATTTGTCCCCATTCCTGCAGGAACTCAATTTCCCTGTCCCTGCTCCATTCCTGTAAGCTCTGCCTTAACCGTACAAGCCTCAAACACTTATGATTTTTAAGTGTTTGAGGCTTGTGCAGACAAGGATGGAGTTTGCAGGAATGGGGCAGGGATAGGAAAAGAACTTGTGAGGACGGGAAAATGAGTTTCCTCGGGGACGGGGAAAAATTTGTCCCCGTGTCATTCTCTATTGCCTTTTCCCAAAGTGAAATCAGGGACAGGAACATTTGTGGCATAGAGACATTATTGCAGAGCAGAGTAGCCGCCTAGTGGTCAGTGCAATACATTGTAAGCCAAGGGACATATTCCACTCTGTTTATTTTGTTGGTGGTGGTATAAATGTGATCCCTCCAGGACCTGAAAAATACCCCCACTTCAATAACCTTCAGACTTGCAGGGGTCTTATAGATTTAGGTGCAGCACGTGTTTTTTCTGTTTCTGGAAGACTCCGAATTATAAACCAAGAAAAAAAAAAAGCTGCCTTGGGACTTGAACCTGGGTCCATTGATTCAATGTCCATTGCACTAACCAGTAGACTGCTCCTCTGACCCATTTGCAACTTTGTTCAGAAAGGCTTTAATGCATGCTTTCCAGACTTTCAAGGGAGAGAGAGTGTGACGGCAACCAACTGGGGGATTCATGAAGGGTCATGACTTAATCCCTCCAGTGGTCAGCCGCTCAATTAGGGCAACATTTTGTAACGGCTGTGACTGAAACAGGTCTAGAAGAAAATGTCCTTTTTAGATATAGATGTTTCTTCTCATTTGAAAATCCCCTTTGGATGTCCCATCGAAAACACACCAACCAACACTGTCCCTTGCTATTTGGATGAACTGCAGTGTGAAATATCCAAATTCTGACTTTCCAAAATCAGGATTCGGACATTTTTAGCAGATGGACTTTTTTATAAGCATTTTAAAATGTCCTTCTGCTTTCCAGACTTTCAAGGGAGAGAGAGTGTGACGGCAACCAACTGGGGGATTCATGAAGGGTCATGACTTAATCCCTCCAGTGGTCAGCCGCTCAATTAGGGCAACATTTTGTAACGGCTGTGACTGAAACAGGTCTAGAAGAAAATGTCCTTTTTAGATATAGATGTTTCTTCTCATTTGAAAATCCCCTTTGGATGTCCCATCGAAAACACACCAACCAACACTGTCCCTTGCTATTTGGATGAACTGCAGTGTGAAATATCCAAATTCTGACTTTCCAAAATCAGGATTCGGACATTTTTAGCAGATGGACTTTTTTATAAGCATTTTAAAATGTCCTTCTGCTTTGAAAATGAGCACCTATATAACTTGCTGAAGAATTACAAATGCAATTGGCGTCCTTTTGGAGTAAAGGTACTAAAATTTTCCAAAGTAATGTTATTAATGGTCTATGAATGACAAATTTTATGGTAATTATCAGACACAAAATTGTGTCAGCGCTAAATGAATCAGAATGTGAAAAAAGATAGGATACCTCTACAATAACCCATAGATACAGTACAATAAAATTATCTCCAGTATAATGAGAACTGAAGTGCAATCCTTTATCATACAAGACATGATTTGGGTTAAAACGTAAAGAAAAGAGACAATAAAATCTTGCTTCAGTAGGTCAAAATACTATTTTATAACCTTAGGTTACAGAAATTAAATCACTGTTATTTGTAGTGGTAAATATATTACAAGTGAAGGGAGTAATTCTATACGAGGGGGTGCTGAAAAGCTCTCAGCCCAACCAACCAAATTTCTAAATTCGGAGTGGTTTTTTTTGCCACAGTAGCTAAAAGGAGTGTTATCTTATTTTGTTAAGTGCCAATTTGCAGAAATGAAATTCTATGTTACGACATTTCAGATCATTGAACCATATTCACGTCAATTGGTGCTGAAGTTTTCAGTATCCCCCCATACAGCACTTTTCACATATAAAACATGCTTTTTATCATGGAAAACAGCTTTTATGCATTGTGTTACCAAATATAAGCATATAAGTACACACACTGACAGTTTACAGTTTATTTAAAAAATAAAAATTATATATTACCAATCAGGGCAAACACAGTGGTTTGCAATGACCATAAATCTTAAAATTAAATAGAAAAAGATAAAAAGAAAAGAAAAAGATTGTGGATAGTTATTTGATCATCACATATAGGCATTTCCAGGGGTGATGTGGTATTTTAAAAGTTTCAAGTTTATTAAAATTTTGATAAAACGCCTATTATAAATTCTAAGGGGTTCATAATCGAAAGAAAAAAACATCCAAAAACCGGCCTAAGTCGGCACTTGGACGAACATTTCTCAAAAACGTCCAAGCGCCGATAATAAAACCGGGTTTTGGATGCATTTCTAAACGACCTAGGACTTAATAGTGCCGCTCAACGTCCAAAGCTAAACGGGGTGTTTCGGGAGGCGTGTTGAAGGCGGGACATAGGCCGGCTTAGACTTAGTCATACAGCATGTATAACCGAAAGTTTTACAACAGAGTCTAGATGGAACTTGGACGTTGTGACTTAGACCATGTAAAACATGGTCTAAGTCACAAAAACCTACCTAAAGTCACCAGATAAGCACTGCAAACACATAACACAGACCCCCACACACTACCCCAGTGATCACAACCCCCCCACCCCCATAAAAATTTTATTCACAACTTTAAATTTCAGCCTCCAGACCATCATCACCTGGCCGCCTGGCATAGGAAAGCCTAGTCATCCAGCACAGAGGCAGCTGAAGTCGTCTTGGGGGTGGGTTAGGGACCCATAGAGAGGAGGACCCATGCCCATAAGCCCCTGTAATCACTGCATTGATACTGAAACATATGCCAGTAAAAAAGGGTTTTGGGGGTGTATAGGGCAGTGCACATAAGTGGCTCCTGCAGCCATATGGGCTATTGGGGTGGTAGATAAGTGGGTCTAGGGAATTCTGGAGGTGGTTTGGGGCCCCCACCATCACCTATAAGGGAGCTGTAGTGAGGAGAAGCCATGGCACCCTTTTTGTGAAGTTCACAGCAGTGCCCTGTAAGGTACCCCACTATTTAGGTGGCATGTCTGGGTGTGCAGTCCATCACTTTGCAGACCCCTCCCACGTCCAACATGGCTTGTTCTAGGCGTTTTGGACTTGGCCGGATAGTTGGATGGAAATGTGGTATAAAGATGGCCAATTTAGTGGCTTGAACGATCAGATTGGCAGGACGTATAATTAGACGATTTTCAAAAGTAAAAAAAAGTTGGACATATCTTTTGAAAATGTGTCTTAGGCTCTTTTTAACTTTGGACGACTTGTGAGATGGACGTAAACGGGCTTAGACGTCCCTTTCGATTATGCCCCTCCACACGTTTTACAGTAAATAGGGTAACACAGACAAGAGAAAGAAGATCCACATCAGAATATGAATGTTCAAGTCAGTACATCACAAATCGACATCCATCTCACATGTAGTTTAATGCAGCCTGTTTTAAAATACATGTGAGATGGGCATCCATGCACTGGAAATATTCATTTTACAAACCTTCTGCCCAATGTGTGGCGGCAGCCATAAAAGCAAACATGATGCTAGGAATTATTAAAAAAGGGATGGTTAACAAGACTCAGAATGATATAATGCCCCTGTATCGCTCCATGGTGCAATCTCATCTGGAGTATTGTGTTCAATTCTGGTCTCCCTATCTCAAGAAAGATATGGCGGCACAGGAGAAGGTTCAAAGAAGAGAGACCAAGATAATAAAGGCGATGGAAAGACTAAAAAGTTTAGGGTTCTTCAGCTTGAAAAGAGATGACTGAAGGGAAATATGATTGAAGTCTACAATATTCTGAGTGGAATAGAATGGGTACAAGTGGATCGATTTTTCACTTAGTCAAAAATTACAAAAATTAGGGGACACTTGATGAAGTTACAGAGAAATACTTTTAAAACCAATAGAGGAAATTTTTTTTTCACTCAGAGAATAGTTAAGCTCTGGTACGTGTTGCCAGAGGATGTGGTAAGAGCGGATAGTGTAGCTGGCTTTAAGAAAGGCTTGGACAATTTCCTGGAGGAAAAGTCCATAGTCTGTTATTGAGAAAGACATGGGGGAAGCCACTGCTTGCCCTGGATTGGTTGATACTATTTGGGATTCCAGAATCTTGTTATTCTTTGGGATTTTGTATGGAATGTTGCTACTCTTTGGGGTTCTAGAATGTAGCTACTATTTGAGATTCTTGAATTGCTACTCTTGGGGGTTTTGCCAGGTAGTAGTGACCTGGATTGGCCACCATGAGAACAGGCTACTGGGCTTGATGGATCATTGGTCTGATACAATAAGCCTATTCTTATGTTCTTAACTGAAATGTCCAAATTATGAATGGGGAAAAACAAAGGGCATGAATGTCAGTGTGGCAGGTAGGACCATCCATCTTATAAAATAGCCACACAAGTATCTGTGCAAAGGAGATGGTTAGAGAAGTGGGTTAAGACTCAAGGGACCCAGCTGTTTGTGACTTTGTTTTTCAAATTGTGAGCCTTCCTGTAACAGACAATGGACAAATGCGCAAAATGGACAAATGCGCGTCGCCACTTTCAGGCCTTCCCTTTTGCACTCTAAGGGGGGAGGGGGAATCCCCCTCCCACTACACTTAAAAGTCCTCATGCTCCTGTCGGGGGTGGGGTGGGGGGAAACCCCCCCCCCCCACACACACTAAATTGAAAACTCCTGAACAGCAAAAAAACAAAACAAAAAAACAGGAGTTTTCAGTGTAGTGGGGGTTCCTCCAAATCTCTCCCCAACAGGAGCACAAGTAGTTCTAAGTATAGTCAAGGGATCCCCCCCCACACACCCTCACAGCGTAAAACATAAGGCCTCAAAGCGGCGGAAGTGGCGGTGTGCATTTGTGCTCAAATGTCGGCGCGCCTCTATCCTTTGCGCTTTCGATGATGTACCGAAAAAATACCTACTATGCCTAAATATATACCACTTCAATAACCTTCAGGTTTGCAGGTGTCTCTTTGTTTTGAAAATCAGCACTTGATGTCCCGGCAATTAGGATGTCCAAGTGCTGACTTTAGATGGTTTTTCGATGTCTTTATTTTTTGATTATGAGCCCCTTACTGTCTCTGAATATAAGAGAAAAAATCTATCTGGGATCTTGCGAGGCATTCTAGCCACTGTGCATCCAAAGATCTAGGGGGGTGTTGAGAGGCATGGGCTGGTTTTGGGCGGGCTTAGACTTGGACATCTTGCGTCTATAATTGAACCTTTCTCAAGACATCCTGAACGTTGCTTAGACGTTCTTAGCTAGACCTGTTTTAAAAGCTTCTAAATGCCAAAAAGGTATTCAAACTAACCAGACGACCACTGGAGCGATTAAGTAATGACACTTTCCCAGTGGTCACTAACCCCCTCCCACCCCATAAAAATATGAATGAAACAGTTCATATCTGGTATGGGAAAGATTAGAAGAACATCACACTTAAGTAGCTTGGTGGATGGGCTAATGAGCCATAGAGAAGAGGACTCAGGCCCATAAGCCACTCTAACCACTACATTTATGGTAGAAAATGTGAGCCCACCAATATCCTACTGTACTGCCATATAAGTGCCACCTGCAGCCATAAGGGCTATTGGGGTGGTATGCAGGTGGGTAGAGTAGGTTTGGAGGGCTCAGCATAAATTAGGTGATTATGATGAGATGCACCCATGGCACCCTTTATATGATGTTCACAGCACTGCCCTCTAAGATGCCCCGCTGCTCTACTGGCATGTCCATGTGGCAAGTCCATTAGAATGCTGGCCCCTTCCATGTCTACATGGTCTAGATCTGGATGTTTTCAACATGGACATTTCTGGGTTGAAAATGGGGAATAAACCTCCTCTTTTACAAAAGCTAGCAACAGGCTGATGTGGTAAATGCTCCGATGCCCATAGGAATTGAATGGGTGTTGGAGCATTTGCCACTTGGCACTCAGCTGTGCGGTTTTGTAAAAGGAGGCCATAGTTAGGCATCCTAAGATTGGACATCCTGGTATCCAAGACATCCAAGCAGATAATTTTTGAAAACAATTTTTGGATGTCCAGCGGTTTAAAAAATGGAAGTTTCTCCACTTCCAATTTTGGACATCATGTGGGAAACATCCAAATAGGACTTAGATGTCCTTTTCAAAAGTGGCCCTCTAATTCTTCTATTCCTGGAAGTCTCACAGTTAATAATAATAATAAAAACCCCTAAATAAAACACAACAACAAGAAACAAATGAAGTGGGATTTGAATCAGGGTCCCTTGGATCTCAGACCACTGCATTAACCATTAGGCTACTCTTCAGACCTGCATGCTGCTCTGTTATGAATGTCCACAATTCCTAAAGCCATCATGGGGCCTTGTATCTCTTGCTGGTTTCATACTCAGGAAAGAAGGATGGGGATAGCATCAACTGGGGGAATTAAGAAGGTGTCATGCCTTAATCCCTTCAGTGGACAGCTGCTCAGTCAGAAAACCTGAATATGACACGTATTAGGTCTAAATAACAATGCCCATCTTTCTGTGATCAGTTGGATGTCCATATTTTGGGCCCTCACTAGTCTCATCCAAAACACACCTAGCCCATGCCCCTTTGTCATACGGACATTCTGCAGTGTTAGATGTCCATATCCTGCCTTTGTAAAATAGGGATTTGGATGTCCATGGAGTATGGACATTTAATTGCCAATTTTCAGATGTCCAAAACAAAAATAAAGCTTTTAAAATAACTACCACAGACCACAATCACTCATATATACCCTTTTAATAGATTTATGCATGAGATTTGTATGCTACTGGTACCGGTTTTTGAGTGTCTATTTGACAAATACACATAGACATTTAAGTGAATTTCATAAAATAGGTGACTGTTTCTGTTTCCAACTCTGACATGGTGGTGTGTGTGTGTGTGGGGGGGGGGGGGGGGGGGGTAATCTTATTACAGAGAGCTTAAATGACCTGCCCGGAACAGTACACCAGAGTTTTAAATAATTATTAGTGTGGTAGCTGATATTTCATCACTTACTCTTATATGTATAGATTATATATAAAAGCTGGGCATATAGGGCTCCTCTTACTAAGCTGTGCTAGCGGTTTTAACGCGTGCTTAGCGCGCGCTACATTGCCACGTGCGCTAGACGCTAACGCCTCCATTGAGCTGGCGTTAGTTGTTCCGCGTAGCGCGGGGGTTAGCATGCACTAAAAACGCTACCGCAGCTTAGTAAAAGGAGCCCATAGAGTTATATTCAGTGGTAATAAGGAGGTTTCTACCGTGGGCCGGTGAGGTAAATGCTTTGACACTTATACCAGCGTTGGCACACTTACCTCGCTGGCCCACAGTGGAAACCTCTACCGCCGTTTAGTAAAACCCAGCATAATTGCGTTGCAGCACTGAATATACGCATACTTTAAAACTACATTAGAGATTTCAAATTATATGCAGGAAAGGCTCGTATAATTTACCCCGTTTTACAAGACAGTCCCAAGAGCAGGCCAAGATTAGGTTTGTACTTTAATGTTCACTTTTAAGAATACAAATGTGCATATTTCAACACAGAAACATTATGCGCCCCAAAGAGCAGGTATAAACATATGTATGCAGGAGTCAGTATTCAAAAGCACCTTCTGGGTGGCAGCAGCCGCTATCTGGATAAGGCCTGGCTATGGCTTTTCAGAGACATTATCTGGATAGTGCTATTGAAAATTCTTACAGTACAATTTCCACTCCAGCACTAGCAGAATCATTCCATAAAGGGGAAACATATTTTTAGGCTCCATCGATGTGCCTTTTTGGAGCCTACTTTTCTTTATAGAATACAAGTAAAACAGGTCAAAAACATACCTATATTTTCGGAATACTCGATAGTAATCTACTACTACAAAATTTTCACTTAAAACATAACATAGTAAATGACGGCAGATAAAGACCCGACTGGTTCATCCAGTCTGCCCAACTATACTCTCTTTATAAATTAATGATTTCTATAAATATATATGATTTATATATTAATGATTTGTATACATATATATCTCAGAACTCTCACAGGACCTAAGCAATGCCACCTTTATCAGCCTAAAAACTCATTGCCGATAGGGATTTAAATATCCATTCATCATGTGGTATATAAGCTTAAGGTTTAGTTTAGTTTAGTCACAGGCCCTCATTCATTTGCCTTATAATGATTCTTTTTTTTTTCTTCTTTTTTTGCTTTAGGCACAAATTCAATTCAAATCAAATCTTCAACTTTAACTTCTCTTCCCCATTTTGAAATTGATTAAATAATAGTAAAGCAAGACTTATCTTTGATGAATCAAAATCAGATAAGGGACAAAAGTACTGACATAACTCATGTGGCGCCGCAAGGCAGTATCAAGCTATCTCCCCTAAAATAAACAAAAAGGCACAATATGTTCCTTAGAATATAAAAGCATTTATGAACCATAGTGTTTAGTGCCACTATCCAGTTAAGTGTTGCTAATACTCCTGGATACCACGCACAAGCAATTTAAATGGCCAGGAGCTTCTCCTAGTCATTTAAATAGAAACATAGAAATAGACGGCAGATAAGGGCCACAGCCCATCCAGTCTGCCCACCCCAATGACCCTCCCTATCTATCTCTGCGAATAGATCCCACATGTCTATCCCATTTTGCCTTAAAATCTGGCACGCTGCTGGCCTCAATGACCTGAAGTGGAAGACTGTTCCAGCGATCAACCACCTTTTCAGTGAAGAAGAACTTCCTAGTGTCACCGTGCAGTTTCCCGCCCCTGATTTTCCACGGATGCCCCCTTGTTGCCGCGGGACCCTTGAAAAAGAAGATATCTTCTTCTACCTCGATGCGGCCCATGAGATACTTGAATGTCTCGATCATATCTCCCCTCTTTCTACGTTCCTCGAGTGAGTAGAGCTGTAACTTCCCTAACCGCTCCTCGTATGGGAGATCCTTGAGTCCCAAGACCATCCGGGTGGCCATTCTCTGGACTGATTCCAGTCTCAGCACATCCTTACGGTAATGCGGCCTCCAGAATTGCACACAGTACTCCAGGTGTGATCTCACCATGAATCTATACAATGGCATAATGACTTCAGGTTTACGGCTGACGAAACTCCTGCGTATGCAACCTATGATTTGCCTTTGATCACTTTGAACATCAAACCCCATAGTATATGAAAGGGATTGGGATTTGTATACCACCTTTTTTTGTAGTTACACAGTATAAACACAGAGGGCCATAATCAAAAGAAATGTCTAAGTCCAGTTTGGATGTAGGACATTAGTCACCCAAAATCAGCAGCAGCAAAATGTCCATTCAAGAAAAGTATGTCTAAACTTTTTTGTACGTCCAGGTGATTGATTGTCCAGACCGCCACCACATCTGATTTTATACCACATTCTCAACCAAAAATTTGTCCAAGTCCCAAACGTCCAGGACAAGATCTTTAGGACATGGGAGGGGCCAGCATTGTGATGGATGTTGCCGTTCAGCCTGTGATATGGTAAACGAACGCCACTGCTGAAAAATTATGCAGCAGCGTATGTGAACCCTTGACAAAGCCAGGAGATCTGCCGAAACAGGTCCCGTCGGGCTTTGGCTACCTGCAACATCTAAGATAAGTAAATCTGAAGATGTATGGGATATTAGTCCAATCATTAATATTTTAAAGAAAATTTAATTGAGAAAGTTTTAAGAAGAGTGAAAAAACAAGAAAATTAAAAATAATAAAGAAAAAATACAAAAGAGGAAAAGAGAGGGTTTTCAGGATCAATGAATGAAAAGTGGAACCTTGTCAGACTTGGCTGAGGTATACTCCCTTTCACCAAGCAGGTTTCTGAGATCACTTTCCTCCCCTTTTATACCTTATGCTTTGACTAGTGGGATCTTTTTGTGAATTTGAAGTCCCCCCAAAACTCACTATACCCACCTGTCTACAACCCCAGTAGCCCTTATGGCTGCAGGTGCCACCTATATGGCAACAGAGTAGGAGTTTGGGGGCTCACATTTTCCACCATTAATGTAGTGGTTAGAGTGGCATATGGGCCTGGGTCTTCCTCTCTATGGTTCACTAGCCCTCCCCACAGACTACTTAAGCCACCTCTGTGCAGCTCTACTAGGCTTTCCTATAGCTGGTGCTGATGTTCCGGAGGCAGGTATGTACATTTTTATTCTGAAATTTGTGGGGGTGCAATGGGGTCAGTGAACATGGAGAGAGAGAGAGAGTGTGTGTGAGGGGGGGGGGGGGGTCCTTACTTTGTCCCTACACTTTGTCCTTGTCACTTTGGATACCTTTTTGGCACTTATACCTGTCTTTGCATCGTCTAACTCACAACGTATAAGTTTTGCCTAAGAAGTCTCATCAAACATTTGATTATCCCTGCAGGACAACTAAGTCTAGGTCGGCTCACATCCCGCCCTAATCACTCCTTCAGAAACGCCCCTTTCAGCTCTGAGTGCACAGCAGGATTCAGAGGCCTAAAAAGTCCAAAAAGCCGTTTCAGTTATTGGCGCTTGGACGACCAAGATATTGAACTAGAAAAAGAATTCACCTATTTAGGAAGCCTGGTAACAGAAGACATCACTGAAAAAGAAACAAAAACTAGAATTACAGTAGTATCCAGCATCAGTTCTGAATGCATGGGTAAAATCTGGGACAGTAAGAAGCGAACAACTTGAATGAAGATGTATGTGTATAATAGGCCTGTGATAACCACTCTATTATATTGTGCAGAAAACTAGTCAGTAATGAAAACTCTCCAAAACAGACTTGACGGTTTTGATTCATGTAGGGATTCTACATGTCAAGCGACAAGATAAGGTTAACACTGAAGCAATAAGAGAGACAACTGAACAGACACCAGTTAGTAAGATACTCAGATGAGTTAGATTGTGTGGACACCTATAAAGAATGTACAGTACATGCCAAGGCAAGCCGTGAACTGGAAACCAGAAGGAAAAAAAGGTCCAAGAGGCCAAAACAGACATGGCGTTGAGGAGATTTAAAGGACCTCGCTGGTTATAAGCAGTTGAGGAAACACAAAACTGACAAGTGTGGAAGATGCATCAGTCTGCCTTAGGCACCAATTGACTCAAAATGACAAAATAAAAATAATAATCCATATATCTAGCACTGGTGATCACTGAATGGGTACCTCGTATATTCAGCGCTGCTGCTGCTTCTGTGACAAGCAGCACTGATTGTACTGTATGTGGCCAATTTAAATGTCATGGCTGGCATTTACAACAAACACCCAATGCAATGTTTAAATATTGACCCCCCAAGTCTTCAAGGGTGATTTTCAAAGCAAAAGTACACAGAAACTTTGCTGCGAAAACCAGGCAATGCCCACAAGCGAAAAGTATTGACCCTATATGTATCCATACACACAACTATCCACCAACTATACAAGAATTTACTGTGTTGGTGTGTTGAAAGTACTTTTTATACTCAAATTTACTTGTAAAGTGAGCAATTACCATGCTTAACATGGCAGAAGTCTCAACTATCTAGTTTCGATGAAACACTGTCTTAAAAAAACAATCTCGAACAATTCCCAGAAAGCAATTTGTCACTTACCATCTGCAGTGATCTTTGGCGTGCGCACGGAAGAGATTACTGAAAGTGATCCAAGGTTAAAGACATGTCTGCAAACTTATTTCTTATTTAATTGGAAATTAATAATGTTAGCCTTTTATGTCCTTGCTGAAAGAAAATTGTTAAAGGATTAGTTGAGTGTGAAATTAAATAGCACTTTTGTCATGCATGATAAAGAGGTGTCCAAGAATCTCTTTGCCTCACCAAGGTTTCTGAAAGGCTTCCGTTTCATATGAAATGTAAACCTATCACCCCTTCACTTGAATCACACCTGCATGGAAATGGAAATGAAATCTACGTGTGTACCTGATTCCACCCACATTTATATGCAGGAAAATACACATCCTGTGAGATGGGACATGTACTTAAACCCCCTCGTTGTATAAAAGTGTGTGCCTAAATTTCCAGCCGCTGTACAAATTTGCACACACAATTTATGGAACTTAATTGTTAAATTAGGCACACATTTGCCTTAAAGTACCATCAATATCCTTTAAGTGACTTTAATTTGTGCTAATTGGGCACTAATTTGATGTTGCTCAGTACACGATCGGTTTGCTTAGTGAATCTAGCCCATAGGCACTATTCCATAAACTTAGCACCTAAATGTTACAGTGTGCAGCTACAAAGAAGTGTACACATAAGTGGTTGTAAAAAAACTGTGGAATAAAAACACACAGAGGGACATTTTCGACAGGACATCTAAGGGCCAGATTCACTAACCTGCCCGATTGGGCCCGATCCGGGCAGGTCCAATTAATTCAGCAAACTCCAATATGCAGATGGGGGCGATCAGAGGAACACCCCCATCTGCCGGCATGGATCACTCTATAGCGATCCCCGCGCATGCGCTGGACCTCTGGCCTGGTACCTTTTTTTACAGCCGTGGCTTTAACCCACTTAAAGCCTGCGGGAAAAATACAATAGAAAAAAAGAAAAAAGGCTACACAAGTGGGGGGAGGGGTAAAACGACAAATAGATTGCATTTAGAACGCCTACTTCCTGGAGCATACCCTCAATAAAAAGTCTGAAGCTGGGCTTGTGAGGTAGACGTCACCGACACACTGGTTAGCAGTGTCACAGCCTCGCATGGAAAATATATGGCAGCTCTCCTTCATCTCATTTGGAACCAAAGTGGTCCCAGCTTGGAAATCAGTGAAGACCACTGGTGTAAGTTATAGAATAATATCATGTTTAAATGTTGATTTGCTGGATACAAGATAGTGTTTTTATTTTATTTTATGAATGTGATGTTTTTGATCATAGATAAGATTGCATTGTCTTTGTGAAGTATGTATGTTAATTTGTCATCCGCCTAGAAACAATAGGATAGAGCGGAATATAAATGTAATGAAGAAATCACCCGCTTAACTGACAATTTTAGGCAGTATTTGACGTGGCATAAGTGCTTGTGCCTAAAGAGGTCTTTTTATTAAGGCGCGCTAACCGATTTAGCGTGCGTTAACTGATTTAGTGCATGCTAAATGCTAAGGCGCCCATAGAATATAATGGATGCCTTAGCATTTAGTGCGCGCTACACTAGTTTGCGCGTGCTAATTCAATTAGCGCGCACTAAATCGGTTAACGCACCTTAATAAAAGGACCCCAAAGTTAGGTACGCAAATGCTGGTGCACTCTATTCTCTAATGGCAGTTTGCATGCAATTTCTGCTATTGACCTAGTGCTTAGGACTCATATTTTGTGCACCTAATTTTTAGTGCACTTTCTCGAATCTACCCCTAACTGCATAAGAAGGGGGTGACATAATTTTTTAAATGCATTTTCCTATGAGTAAAAATAACACGCCACTTGGGGGTTTATGTTAATATGTGGTAAAAGGCGATAGGGGAGGTCAAAGGCCAGTTGGCTGGATCCCATCAAGAATGACACGGGAATGAAAATCAAGCAGTTGAAAGAAGCCATGGAAAACAAGGAAGTATGGCAAGAACTGGCCTACAAAGTATCCAAGTGTCGGATATGACTGAATAGATCGTAGTAGTAGTTAACATGTGTTGGCAAATATGAAATAATGAGTTCTTTTATGTTTATATCAGTTTGCAGAAACTTACACAATGGTGTAATAAATGGTCGAGGGAGGGGTCGGGGGGTGCGGCCTGCCCCAGGCACCGGCATCTCTCTGCCCTGCCACATCATGCCACGCTCACGCCATCCCTTCCCCCTACCCCGTACCTCTGTAGATCGCTAGCACAAGCAACAGGCAGGAGAACTTGCTCATGCCAGCCTGGTTCCCCTCTGAATCACTTCCGTGTCATGAGGCCAGGAAGTGACATCAGAGGGAAATCTAGCACTGGCACAAGGAGCATGCTGGAGAAGCCACTTGCACTGGTGAAGATTTAGAAGTACGGGGGTGGGGGTGGAGAGCATAAGTGTGGAGTGGGGGGAGGGGGGTCGGGTAGGAGCAGGAGCGTGGAGAGGAAGTCACAGGGGGTGTGGGAGCGCCATCGCTCCGAGCACATCCTACCCTTACTACGCCACTGAACTTACAGGTTATTATGCAACTAACTTATAACAATTTTTAAAGAGAACCTGTATGTAAGTGTGCTTTGAATATTGTCTTAATAAATCTGTCCCACACAAAGTTACACATGATATTTTTAACAGGGAGTTTTATCACAATGTATATAAGAGATTTCAAAATCAAAGTATGCATGTGAATGTTATGACTTCCCAGACTCTGTCTTTTCTCCCTTCCCCTACATACAGTTAATCCATTTTCAAAGGGGCCATTTCTGAAGTTAAAGAACGTTTTTACACACAGACCTAACAACATAAAAACATAAGGATTGCCATACTGGGAAAGACCGAAGATCCATCAAGCCCAGCATCCTGTTTCTGACAGTAGCCAACCCAGGTTCCAAATACCTAGCTAGATCCCAAATAATAAAACAGATTTTTATGCTGCTTATTATAGGAATAAGCAGTGACTTTCCCCAGGCCATCTCAATAAAGACCTATGGACTTCTCTTTTAAGAAATTAGCTAAAAGTTTTTTAAACCCTGCTAAGTGAAATGATTTCACCACATTTTCTGGCAACAAATTCAAGAGTTTAATTATATGTTGTGTGAAGAAATATTTTCTCCAGCCTGTTTTTAATGTACTACTTAGCTTCATCGCTTGGCCCCTAGACCTAGTATTTTTGGAAAGAATAAACAAGCACCACTCAGTATTTTATAAACCTCTATCATATCACACCTGAGCCGTCTCTTCTGCAAGCTGAGTAGTCCTAGCTGCTTTAGCCTTTCCTCATAGGGAAGTCATCCCCTCCCTTTTACCATTTTTGTCACCCTTCTCTATACGTTTTCTAATTCCACTACATCTTTTTGAGATACAGCAACCAGAACTGCATACAATATTTGAGGTGCGGCGCCCCTACCATAGAGTGATACAAGGACACTATAACATTTTCATCTTTGTTTTCCATTCCTTTCCTGATAATTCCTAACATTGAGCTGTGGGTTTCAATGTATCCTCAACAATGACACCTAGATCCTGGGCAGTGAATCCTAATGTGAAATCCTACATCATGTAGCTATAGTTTGGGTTCCTGTTTACCACATGCATCACTTTGCACTTGCTCACATTAAATGTCATCTGCCATTTTGACACCCAATCTCCCAGTCTTGCAAGGTCCTGTTACAATTTTTCACAATCCTCTTGTGATTTAACAATTTGGAACAACTTTGTGTCATCAGCAAATTTTATTCTCTCACTGATTACTCCCATCTCTAGATCATTGATAAATATGTTAAAAAGCATTGGTTCCAGAACAGACCCCTGGGGAACCCCACTGTTTACCCTTCTCCATTGAGAATTACATTACATTACATTAGGGACTTCTATTCCGCCTATACCTTGCAGTTCAAGGCGGATTACAAAAGAGCTAACTGGACATTTCCAGTGAAGTTACAACAGTTTTGGGTTTGGTTTTTTTTTTGGTTACAAGGGAGGAGAGGTACCTGGATTAATTCCGGAAGAACTTGCAAATTGGATATTAAATTGACTGTACGATATAACAAATAGATTACAGAATATTGACCACTTAACCCTACTCTCTGTTTTACCAGTTTTTAATCCATAATAGGATATTACCTCCTAACCCAGGGGTGGGCAACTCCGGTCCTCGAGGGCCAGAATCCAGTCAGGTTTTCAGGATTTCCCCAATGAAAATGCATGAGATTTATTTGCATGCACTGCTTTCAATGCATATTTATTGGGGAAATCCTGAAAACCCGACTGGATTCTGGCCCTCGAGGGCCGGAGTTGCCCACCCCTGTCCTAACCCATGACTCTCTAATTTCCTCAGAAGTCTTTCATGAGGTACTTTATCAAATGCCTTTGTAAAATACAGATACACGATATCAACCAGTTTACCTTTATCCATATATTTATTCACCCCTTTAAAGAAATGCCATGTGTGAGCAATCACTCATACATTTTACGAGGTACATGGTCAGTCACTGACCTGACCCGACTTTCCAAACAAAATTACCATAAATTATAAAAAATCAATTACACTAAACTAAACCAATTACCATATCTGTGTTGGTTTTTGTGCTATACTATATACAGAAATGTGCTGCTGATACTGGGATCAAAAATTGTTGATTTTTAGAAGATGAACTCATGGATATGCTCTTTGATTGTTCACTCTCAATCTTATTTTAAATTTAGGAAACTATTGAAAACATATCTATTTGATAAATACGAATGTTAATTTTTAACAATATATTAATGATGTTTTCTTTAAAAAAAATAGGTATATGTATCTTATTGAATTATATTTTTTCACTGAAATGTTTCAGTTTTGCTTGCTGTAAACCGCCCAGAACTACTGGTAGAGCAGTATATAAGAAAATAAATTATTATTATTATTATGACATGGAAACCTCCCACACACATTTTGTATACACCCAGCCACTCCTTAGAGAGTGCATTGATCTACCCCACGAGCCCACCTTCAAACTTCTTTTGAGGGTATCCACAAGGAGTTGGGCATTTCCAAATGAGAAATGACTTGTCCTTCAATCATGTTGCATTACCTCCCATCTACTTTCCCCTTTCTATTATGGGTTGGGCCTGGTGTTTCTTTTCCACTTCCTCATGTTGGTTTTCAGTTCTTTAACTTTTTCTGTCCTCTTTTTCCCCTTCATCTATCACTGAGGTTATCCTTTTATTTCATTTGGGAAGAGCACTATATTAACTTTCATAGCTAGAGGCATCAAGTTACCAGAACATATCAAAGAAGTGTGTTAATGCAGGTCCTGCTTCACGGGCTCTCCTTGAGGCATCTCCAAGGGGCATCCATCTTGCAGCTGTACAATATTTTACTGATTGTCTTGTTTCTTTTTCATAGCATTGTGACATCAACATTACTTGCTAAGAACTACCTGATTCCTGTACAAGTTGGATGGCAACTGTTTTGTCCTCAGAAATTGCAATGGCCATACCAAGTTAGATCACTTCCTCTGTCTGCAACTAATTTGGGATTAACCTATCTTTGCCTCAAAAGCTGTCATGCTTCTGTTAACTTCCGTAATGTAAGATCTCTGAAATGGAAATTTCGCCTAATTTCTGATCTCTTTAGTACCAGTCATTATGATATTTTTTTAATCTCTGAAAACTAGCTAAATCTAGATGTGGAAGCCCTTATATTCCAGTCTGCTCCAACTAGTTTTGCCTGCCTGGCTAGACAATGTCTTGGTAGGCAACATATGAGCCTTGTTATTATCTACAACTCTGCCTTTCCTTTAACCAAGATTCATTCATATATCCTTGCTTATCCTGAGACTCTTCATTTTTGTCTTGACCTTCTGAACCATTTACATATATCATTTCCCTAGTGCCCTCCTCCCCCCATGTTGCCTTTGGTTCTGTGGGACACCTTACTATCTATTAATGCTATAAAAATAGGTAGCACAATACAACACCAATACAAAAACAAATTTTGCTAAACAAGCAAACCATGAATTAGTGATGTGCCCCACAGTTCCTTCCAACTCTTCCATAAACTTCTAAAAACTTTTTTATTCGCTAAACATTTTGAAAACTAACTCTTGTATTTCAGTTTACTTTATTTTTATTTTTTTATTGTTAACCGCGTCAAGCTTCCTTTGGTTGAAGACCCGGTATATAAGGTTAAGTTTTCGTTTAGTTTAGTTTAGATAGCCTATATTAAAAATAAATACAAAGGAAACCTCAAGGCTCCCGAGATGGTTAACAAACTGAATGAGCCAATCCCATTCAGGGAGTTCTTTCCAGCCTTTTGGGCTGGATTCTGTACATGGTGCCATTATCAGTGGCTGCCTTGAACATGGCCTTCGATTGCATGTCAATCACGCAATGGTGCTGTTTGGAGAATCACGGCTTCTTGAAAGGTAGGTGCAGGAAATGTAGACCAGGGTTTTAAAGGCCTACCTTCTACAAGAATCCAATGTTAACCACATATAATTTGGGCATAGGCACCCCGAGGCACCTCTTTAGTCAGGACAAAGGCACTATTTTTGGAGGTGCCTAAGGGCGCCTCCATTTTTTAATGATGTTTTCATTGGTTTTTAATCAGTACAGTCAATTACTGTACCAAATGAACCAATTAAAATGATTAAGTTAGGCTGCAGTAGGGCACCTACTACCACCTAATGGCACTTTTTTGAGAATTTACTCCTTTGTATCTATATTTTATTTTTTAACTTTAAGTCATCCTTTGCACACATCCCAAGTTTTCACCAAAAGTTGTAATACTTTTCCACCTGAATGAAGAAATAGTGCTTCTGACTTTTTGTCTGAAGCCTTATCTGAATTCTCAAGAGAAGGTCTTTCATGTTCTAGATTGTAAATGGGTTCTCACTTGCTAAGCGACTAGAATTGCCTCAACTATTCAACTAAAACTGGAGGCCAGCTGTGAAAGGAGCTATAGCAAATTGGATGGCCTCTTAAATACAATTCTTCCATGAGAAAGACATAGGGGAAGCCACTGCTTGCCCAGGATTGGTAGCATGGAATATTGCTACTCCTTGGGGTTTGGCCAGGTACTAGGGACCTGGATTGGCCACCGTGAGGCTACTGGGCTTGATGGACCATTGGTCTGACCCAGTAAGGCTATTCTTATGTTCTTATGACCAGCTCCAAAATCAAATCTCATTAAATTAGAGCTATCCCAACAACAATACCTCTCTTGAAATCTGCCTAATGGTTTACAGTCTGCAAGGTTTTCTGGTCCTCTCTTCATACTTTCATCACTCACCATTGTTTGGTCAGGCTTTGACACAGGACAGTGCCTTCAGTCTAGTGTTGGCCAACCAATCCTGGTCATCTAACTCTAGCACTTCACTGTGTCGGCTGCTCTAAGGACTAAGAAAATATATAACTAGGCATCCCTAAACTTAGGAGTTACCTACTTATGGGCCTGACTGAATACTGCTTCTGGGCAGAAAAAGCAATATTTCTCATATGGAACCAGTACTTTCCGTAGACAGAACAATTGACAAGGCACGCTATCGCTCCCACCTCCCCAAGAGTGTTAAGCTTTGGAACCAACTGAGGAGATCACTGCATTTGGGAAAAGCAGTGCATGCTCTGCATGTTATGTTAAAGTTGTAAGCTTTGAAAGAGCAGATCCTTCTAGGCAACCATGGATAATGACACTCAGATGTGCACATTGCCAATCCTGCCATTTATGGAACATGCCTGTTACAGACGAGGAGCATTGCTTTTCTACATGTACACTGCCCTTATGAAGAAATTCACCCAGTTTTCTTACTTGCTAATTTTCAAAGAGAAACTACTCACATTGGATCCGATTCTATAAACGGCGCCTAGGTTAGCCATCACTAAACACCCTAATCACGAACGCCTAACGACGCCTAACTAAAATTCATGAGCACATTTTAAAAAATTGGCGTGGTAATTGATCACACCATTAAAAATCGCTTAAAAAAATAAAATATTAGCTAATTAGGATTGCGTATGGAATACATAAAATCAAAAAATACCAATATAATCAGCACAAAAGTACTTTATATAACTTAGTAAATCGTGTGGCGTTCACTAAGATAAGTGCTTCCTTTTGAAATTGTGGCACTATCTTATTTAAAAAGTTAAAAGCATTTTTGAAATGATTAACATGCTTAAAATATTTAAAACTACTATATATTGAAAAATATTTTAAAAGTCCCAAAAATATATTTAAAATTGACTAATACTGTTACTTGGTGTTTGGACCGATGATCAAGCCACTGGCCTACACAATCATTAGCAGTTATTCTGCCTAAATAAAGGTCTCTGAGGTCCATCTCCTAAATTAGATAAAGTACTTTTGTGCTGATTGCATTGGTGCTTTTTGATTTTGTGGCTTCGATTTGAACACCGGGGTTTTGCATTTGTGTGAATGATTGCGTGTGGAATACCACACAGTGCCTAAGTCGAGGCACCTAACAGTGTCTAACGATTTCTCCCTAAAAAAGTGATTAGGAGCGGAGAATAGGTGTGGTTGACATAGGCATCTTTTAGACTCCGGTAAATTAGGCAAGGAAAACCCTGTCCTAATATACCGGCACCTACCACAAGGATGCCTAGTGACACCTAAGCATGAATCTATATGCGGTGCCTAGCAGTTGATTGATAATCATGCTGACTCGCATTTACAAATTAGGCACCGTTTATAGAATCAGGCCTATTGTTTCTTGGAGTACACAGAAAAAAAAAAGAAAAGAAAAGAAGGTATCAAGCCTTGGGGTAAAACAGATTAACAAAAGATGAGGCAAGGGAGATGTCCAAACCAACTTCCAAAGTCCAAAAACAAGTCCTTGATATGCAAAATGAATATGGTCCCGACTAGGATCCAAGTTTCGACGACTGCATCGCCTTCCACAGGGGCAAGCGACTCAAAAGACTCGTGTGAAGTCTTTTGTTGTCCCCTGAGGAAGGCGACGCACTCACCGAAACTTGGATCCTAGTTGGGACCATATTCATTTTGCATATCAAGGACTTGTTTTTAGATTGTTGATAAACTGCTAATAAAAGTTGGTTTAGACATCTCCATTCTTTTGTTATTCTATTGTTTCTTGGAAAATTTTCCTAGGCTATGCATATTTAAAATACTTGAATAGTTTACGACTCTGCGTGGAATGTGAATGTCGAGCCCTATATCAACACATTTCTTGCAGTGAAACAAGGAAGCCTAACTTGATGCATTAGCCATTTGTGTCACAAACGCAGCATCCATTTTTAATGAGTTAATTTTGTCAGACGGAGTTAAAATTACCCTTTTATCCAGTACAACTTTTTATCAATGCCAACCTGTTAAGGTCTTATATCACTTACACATTCATTGTGAATGTTTACAATTGAGTTACCCAAGCATTCAGTGGTTTTAACAGATATCTTTTTTTCCACAGATGATAAAATGTGTTCAAAGCCTGCAGCTCACGATTAACAACCCCCACCACGTTTGTACTCTTCAGACACCTAGCAGAATGTGAGAATGACTTGCATTCATATGTGAAAAGCATATATATTCATGGATTGACACCTTTTTTATCCCACGTTAAAATTCTCATGAGCGAGTTTCCTGCTGTCATATTTATCACGCCTCTATTCTGCAAAATTCCAGTGTGTGCAATAAACTATACACTAGAGTAAATCTCTTTAGGGTAGAGCTGAATACCTTCCAAGTCAGTTCAAATACCTTTTTTATTTTGCAGCCTGAGAAAAGTGCCACAGGCCACATCTCTCCAGATGTGTGAATCATGAATTTTGCAGGATGGAGAACTGTATTATGACTAACTGCAGGTAAGAACATCCCGACGACTCTGAGATTCATGTTCTTCAAAGCCTATTTAATTTTAGATTAGGGTACCTTTTGGGTCTCCACATGGCGAATGGCATCAGATATTTCTGGTTTGCTGAATAACTGTCATAAAAGGGTTTATTTTGCAGATATTCTGGGCAGACAAACATCAATTTAGCTTTAGAAGAAAAAAAATTGAGGCACTTGGGAACTACCAGAAATGCTCCATTAATGACCTTTGCTCTGTCTCTGACCCTGTATACCAGGGGTTAGTCACCCCAGCACTTGTGTGGCTTTTATATGCCTCCTGGAGCTCTCTGCTGTAAATTTAGCATTTCCTGCTCTGAGCGAGACTCCTTTATCCCTGTAGTGTAAAATTTCAAATTCATTTTCTTTTCTGCTCCTGGCAAACCATGGAATTCAGGCCCATGCTGTCTTCCATTTGCACGGCTTCTGGAAATGTGTCAAGATGGAGACATGAAAGTGCCTCATTTCCATCATTTCTCTCCATTACTAAAAAGGAAGGACTGTAGATCAGACAGGCTTCTTCCTCATAGACTTTACCGTACCTAGATTATACACATACACCATGTACTACTGCATGCACAAAATCAAGCATGCTCACCACACCACTAAATATATCTCAAAGGGCACAAGAAGCCAGAGCTCTCGGGGACTTCCAGCCATTCAGGTACACAAGCATTTCTCTCTATTTGTCCAGGTAGACAATAGGGGCAATGGGGGATTAAGTGATCTGCCCAGCATGAGATTTGAACCCACAACCTCAAGGTGCTAAGGCTACAACTCTAACCACTATGCCACACCAACCATTACATGAAAATCTTTCTCATCAGTATTCACTGTGGATATCCTGAAAACCCCTGGTTAAAATTATACAAGTGCATGAAATAGATTTGGACGCTTTGCTTCCATTGCATACTAATCTAATGTACTCTATATTTATTGTGCATATCCTGAAAACTAGACTGGTTTAGAGGATACTGCAGGACTGAATTGAGAAACATTTCCATATTGTATTGTATTGTGTTTATTTATTATTCATTTTATATAAAGTGAAGCAAAAAAAAGAGGAAAAAGAGGACAGAAAGAGTTAAAGAACTGAAAACCAACATACATAATAAATATACATAATAAATATACTAACAAACATACATAATAAATATACTAATAAACATAAAATCATACATGAAACAATCTGGAGCAAGACATAAAAACACAAATTGTAACCATAGCCAATGTTGACAACAATCCCCGTCACAGCCCCCAGAACAGTCACACCTCCTTCAACCATACTTCATTTTGCAGAAAAGGTGGCGTTTCAAGAGTTTCTAAAATAGCATCAAATTTCCTTGTTGCCATATATATTGCGGAAGCTTGTTCTATTCCTCTGGACCGACGCAGGAAAACACTCCCTCCCTTAGCATTTGCAATGTGATCTCATTTCTAGATGGGACTGTTATGTCCCAATGTCCAGAGGAACGCAATTTAGGGAGCGTGATATAGTACAAAAGATGGTCAATTAGGTATTTGGAGGTATAAAACTCAAATGGAGAGGGTGCTGTCTTTGGTCTACAGTGAGAGAGAAAAAGCAAGAAGGTAGAAATGAAAAAATGTGACACTAACATATAGAAATCATAGGCAAGATGTGGAAGGCTGTAGTATGACATACACTACCCACAATGCACACCAGCATTTTGGTCTGGATTCTTGAACCAGTGCTGATGTTGGCGACTGCCTTAAAAGCAGCTGCTGATCCCGTGTCAATCACGCATCAGTGCCAGTTTCAGAATCTCACAAATGTGAAAGATAGGGTTTTCTGGGTCTACAATTCTGGCGCCTATCTTTTCATGAATCGTGCCTACTGAGATAGATGACAGGAGCCTATGGGAGACTTTTACAGGTTGTGAGACCTATTCCTACATTTTGCTGAAGCTGTTAAAGTCATGGGCTTGTATAAACTGGTTTTAATTCAGATGCTGAGATGCTAATGTGTGGCATGTGAGTGTGTATTCTCAAGGACACTAACCAGTGCTAGAAAGACAATGAACAGTGCTGAAAGAAAAATGCAAATCAGCGAGACACTCCATCCAGGAAGAACTGATAATGTGATGCCAGGCTAATTCATTGAGGCACTGCTGTATCTGTGTGAAGAATGGAAACTTCAAGAAGAAGAAAGTTCTAGACGCTATGCCTGTCCAGGGCCCCCCCCCCCCCCCCCCAGGGAAGAATGGAGGCATGGACTAGGAGAGGGAGTTAGATAGGCATTTGGTTTATCCAATAGGGTGATACATATTCCCAGCCAGGGGAAGAATCTGAGAAAGAGATACTTTTTGTATAAAACCTCCATGCTCTGGCAGAGTTGTTTTAGAGAAACTGTGCCATGCTTACAGAAAGATGCTGGCACTGTTGGTATGAGGTTTTTTCTCTCCATTGTATATGTCCAAACTGATTTATTTCTGATTTGACAAATGCTGCTATAATACTACTTACTAGAATAAAAAGTTATTTGCTTTGGAATATACAATGTAATATTTTTGGTTTTTATTTTTGTTTTGTTTTTCATCACATCGGACACTCCCAGTGAGGAAAAGTTAGCAGCCTTATACTTCACTATATAGGTACTTTAGCTTTTTTAATGCCATTTCTGGTGTTGGCCACACCTACTTTGGCATTCGGTGGCTTAAAGCACCTATGTAGGCATGATTCCGATGTTGATTTTGTAGATGCTAGTATGTGCCTCAAATCTCAGATAAAACCCCATTTGGATGGGTTTTTCAATAATAATAGCTTTATTTATATACCGTCATACCTTTACAGTTCAAGACGGTGTACAATAAAAGGTGCTGTAAGGATAGCGCGGTAACATCAATTAGATTAGGGAAGGGGTAGATAGACAGTTATGAGATGGGGTGGAAAAGGATAAGAGGAAGGAACGTGTAAGATGAGATGGGTGTAGCAAAGATTTGGGGGATCAGGTAAATTTGTCAAATAGGTGAGATTTTGGTGATTTTCTGAAAGAAAGATATGATTGAGAGTTCAGGATTAGGTCACTTAAGGTATTGTTCTAGATCCCTGCTTGAAAGGAGAGTGTCCTGTTGAGGAATCTTTTGAATTTGCATCCTTTGGGGGAAGGAAATGAGAACAGTAATGTTCTGCATGAAAAGCAGAGTTTGTCCTGCAGGGTGAGGTATTTCAGGAGGTAGGTGATAGCAGAGCCGAAAAGAGTCTTGAACAGAGGCAACCAAATTTGAAGATTATTCTGGCCTCGATAGGTAGCCAGTGAAGTTTTTTGTAGTATGGGGTGATGTGTTCAGATTTTTTCAAGCCAAAGATGAGTCGAACAGCAGTGTTCTGGATAAGTCTCAGTTTCTTGATGGTTTTTTTGTGAGGTCCTAAGTAGATTATGTTGCAGTAGTCAAGAACTTAGGACTAGAGACTGGACCAACAGTCTGAATGACGTGAAGTCAAAGTATGAATATAAGAACATAAGAAATGCCTCTGCTGGGTCAGACCAGTGGTCCATCATGCCCAGCAGTCCGCTCACACAGCGGCCCTTTTGGTCAAAAACTAGCGCCCTAACTGAGACTAGCCCTACCAGCGTATGTCCTTGTTCAGTAGGAACTTGTCTAAATTTGTCTTGAATCCCTGGAGGGTGTTTTCCCCTATGACAGCCTCCGGGAGAGCGTTCCAGTTTTCCACCACTCTCTTTTCCTTACGTTTATACAGAATCTATCCAATTTCAACTTTAAAGAGTGCCCTCTCGTTCTCCCTACCTTGGAGAGGGTGAACAACCTGTCCTTATCTACTAAGCCTATCCCCTTCAGTACCTTGAATGTTTTGATCATGTCCTATCTCAATTTCCTCTGTTCAAGGGAGAAGAGGCCCAGTTTCCCTAATCTTTCACTGTATGGCAGCTCCTCCAACCCCTTAACCATCTTATTTGCTCTTCTCTGGACCCTCTCAAGTAGTACTGTTCCTTCTTCATGTACGGCGATCAGTGCTGTACGCAGTACTCCAGGTGAGGGTGCACCATGGCCCGGTACAGAGGCATGATAACCTTCTCCGATCTGTTCGTGATCCTCTTCTTTATCATTCCTAGCATTCTGTTCACCCTTTTCCCCGCTGCCGCACATTGCGTAGACGGCTTCATCGACTTGCAGATCAGAATTCCCAAGTCCCTTTCCTGGGAGGTCTCTCCAAGTACCGCCCCGGGCATCCTGTACTCGTGCTTGAGATTTTTGTTACCGACATGCATCACTTTACACTTATCCACGTTTTAATGTGCGTAGTTTCCATAGTAAGTGGAAGCATTTTTTGATTAGGGTGTTGGTATGGGCTTCGAATGTCATTTGTTGTTCTAGGGTGACTCCTAGGATTTTGATGGTAGGGTTAATTGGTAAATTTCTTCCATTAAGTTTGATAGCAGATTCGGTTGGCTTGTTTATTGGGGAGGCCATAAATGTTTTGGTCTTTTCCGGGTTTAGTTTTAGTTTGGAGTTTGTTGACCATTGTTCTACTTGGTTGATGATAGATGAGATCAAGTGACAGGTTTCAGATGACAGTGCCAAGTTGGGAACGATGATTTAACAGAGGTATGGGCACTAACTGGCGCCTAGAAAATTGGCATTGGTTTGAGAATCCGTGACTATGTGCCTTTCCTTGAATACCCAAAGCATAGCATAAAGGCTACACAGGCATTTACACAGGCCCCAAGGACAGAAAAAAGGCAACTGGCACACAAAAAGAAAGAGCGCCAAAATTTAGGCACCAGAATGATATTTGTTCAGAACAAATTCTATAATGGCAGTCATGTGCAACTTGTTTCTTACAAGTCTTCCACTAAGCCATCTCATTCCCTTTCAATCCATTCAAAATTCTGCTGCACAACTTACAGTATGTTACTACTACTATTTATCTTGGGGGAGTTATGGCTCCTGTGCTGGTCTTATCTAACAAAGGCGCCTCTGCTTCACAGCTTGTGCGAGACTCTATACAGAAAGGCTATTCATCTAAGTTCTGTTTCTGGATTGGTCCGGAGAGTGCATGCAGCATTGTATATTACATTAACAATGTAAGAGATAATCCATTTCTCCAATGTCACTATGCTCACATTACCCCTCTTCTCAGGTCACTTCATTGGCTTTCATTTCTGAATACAGTTTAAACTCCTCTTACTGACTTACAAGTGCATTCACTATCCTGCCCCTCAATATCTCTCCTCACTTATCTTCCCCTATGCTCCTCCCATGAACTCCATTCATTGGGCAAGTCCTTCTTATCTGTACCCTTCTCCTCCACTGCTAAATCCAGACTCCTTCCCTTCTAGCTTGCTGCACTGATCTTGCTGCACCATATGCCTGGAACAGACTGCCTGAGTCAATACATCACGCTCCATCTCTAGTAGTACTCAAATCCAAGCTAAAAGCTCACTTTTTCAAGGCTGCTTTCAACTCCTACTCACCTTCGACAAGTTCCTGCTGAACCAGAACATACTGTAGGGGTGTTTCCTTATTTGCACCTGAAAGTTAGGCCTCTCTGATGTCATAAAGCCTGAACCATCATTTATACCTGAACCATGCAAGAAGAGAAAGAAGAAAACTTCTTTGCTGTTTATGAAGCCTGATGCATTCTGGGTATGTACCAGAATTGTATTCTAGTCAAGGACATCCAGCTATGCCTACATGCTCAGCCTGTATGAATCTTGGGGGAGTTATGGCTCCTGTGCTGGTCTTATCTAACAAAGGCACCTCTGCTTCACAGCTTGTGCGAGACTCTATACAGAAAGGCTATTCATCTAAGTTCTGTTTCTGGATTGGTCCGGAGAGGTCATCTGATGAGATCCAAGTGAAATGTGCTAATTATTAATTTAGTCTATGCTGTGATGTGAGTGAACTTGCATCTTATCATAGGTTTCTCTGTGTATCTTCTATAATAATTAAGACCTGAAAAGTTACCTTTTGTGACTCTCTGCCTGAGAGAGAGAGAACCAGACTTTTATACCTCTGGATTCCATCACATAAAGGAAACCTTTGCTGCCATCCTAATTTACAGCTGTTCCAGTGATTGACGGACTCTTTCCTGTATCAAAATAATTCTTATCTTCAGTGCTGAATAGAGGACGTCTTCCCTTTCATCTGATTTTGTGCCACGGCCTAATCGGATGGTGAGAATATGGAATTCTATTATCTTATCAGCTGGGGTTAGATAAATGAATCCTATTGTGGTTTGGGATAAGGAGAAGTGAAGCACTTTGGTGATAAACTGTAATAGATTGCTGCTAATCAGGTATTATTATTATAAGGAATTATTTAGAGTGTAAGAATTAGTGATAATTATGTTCTGCTTCATATATGTATTTGGATATTTTGTGAACAATAGTTATTGCTGCTGGCTTATGAATTTATTTTTCTATTTTCATAATAAAAGTATTTCATATAGCCTTGGTCTCTATGCTTCTTAGTATAAACTGGCAAAATAACGAACCATGGGTAAGGAGATTATGGTATTCCCTAGCATCTGACTAAAACAGGCACATATTTGTTTATGTAACTGATTAGTCATCCATAAATCTTTCTACAGTACGCAGGTAAGGCTAGACTCAATTAGGGCACTTGTCTTTGACCTAAGGGCTGCCGTGGGAGTGGACTGCTGGGCACGACGGACCACTGGTCTGACCCAACAGCGACAATTCTTATGTTCATATGATACCTATCATTCTGTCTGCAAGAAACTCCCCAGCCCCTAACTGTCCCATTTATTCTGTCCTAATTAGATTGTAATTTCTTCCAAACAGTTCAGTGCTGAGTATGCCTTTCAGCGCTATCGAAATGATAAATAGTAGTAGTAGTAGTAATATATTTTCTCTCATCTCTCAGTATACTCCTCTCTGAGAATTTGGTTTATTGGGCAAGCCTCTTATCTGTACCCTTCTCCTCTACGGCCAACTCCAGACTCCGTCCCATCTATCTTGCTGCACCATATGCCTGGAACAAACTGCCGGAGTCAGTACTTCATCTATGACAGTATTCAAGCCTAGGCTAAAAGCCCACTTTTCGAGTGCTGCTTTAACTTCTAACTCCCATTCAGTTGTAAAGTACCCATGTCTGTTTTGTCATACCCTCTGTGAGAAATTCCCTAACCCCTATTAGTCCTGTTTGTCTGTTTTAATTAGATTGTAAGCTCTACTGAGCAGGGATTGTCTCTTACATGTTTAATTTACAGCACTGTGTACGTCTAGCAGTGCTATAGAAATGATAAATAGTAGTAGTATGTGGAAGTGCCATTGTAGAATACTAGCGTAAAGTCTGCAGTTTTGCACTAAGTGCTTGTGCCTAACTAGTATTCTATGAACTATACGCCTAACTTCTAGACATGCTTCTTACCCACCCTTGCCCCTCCCACATATATATGCTCTTTAAGCTGTACACCAGTGTATCGCAAACTAGTGTGCCTCCTGAGTTCAAAGTGTGCTGTGGCACACTGAGGAGGAAGAGAGACGCCGGCCAGCTGACTTGCCTCTCACTGCGAGAGGCACCTCCAGTAGGGCCAGAGTGGCACTGCATATCTACAGGCAGCATCTTCCTGCTGCCGTCGTGTTTCTCTCTGCACATACACACACACACACACACCTGCTGCCATCGCATTTCTCTCTGCATGCCCCCCCCCCCCCCCCCGCTGAATCGCATTTCTCTGTGCACTTCCGGGTGCCTCAAGACGTGCCCACTACCTTTAGTGTGCCCCGGCTTGAGAAAGTTTGACACAATAGAATTTACACAGCTACTAGAATAACAACTATGGGTAGTTGAGCATTCAACTGCTAATTAGTGCCAATTGACACCAATTAAGTCCAATTGTCAGCCAATTATTAAATTAAGTTGTGTTTGTAACTGACTTTATTTTATAAAACCTTCAAAGAAGAAACAAAAACTCTATTCTTCAAAAAATACATAAAACCTATTTAACACGACCAGTTCCTTCCCAAGCTCCATCTACCACACTGTCTACTCCTATCAAATCTAAAATGTTCAAATTACCCACCATGTATTACCTTAATTTCTTGACAATTCTTATGTAATCCGCCTATATATCTTGTAACTTCATGACAATTTTTATGTAATCGGCCTTGAACCGCAAGGTAATGGCGGAATAGAAATCACTAATGTAATGTAAATTATGTGCACAAATTTGTGCGCTAAGCCTAAATTTGAACATGCAAGTTTATAGAATAAGGGGAAGTGTGTGTAAGCTGGGTCAGGGAGCGATGGGGATATGTCGGGGAGTGTCGGACAGGTGTTGGGAGTGTCAGGGGTTTGGGGGATCGACGGGGTCGGTGGCAAGAGGCAGTGGACATCCTTCCTGCCGCAAACAATGTCTGGTGGGATTTCAGGGGTGGTGGCGGGAGGAATTGGGCATCATTCCTGCCAGCCAAGTTCACGGCGGGGGGGGGAGGGTTCAGGGGTTCCTTGCCACAGTTGATCGCAGTATGAGGATTCCCTTACTGTGATCTGCTGATGGGAAGAGATCAAGCATGATTCTCTAACCGGTGCCTTTGTCATGGGCGCCAGTTAGAAAATCAGGCCAGTTAGGTAGAGTCGGGCATCTGTCCCTTAGGGCAGATGCAATTCTGTATAGGACGTCGGTGTGAGATTCTCGTAGGTGGCTGCAGAAACCCCGTTGAGTAAAACATAAAAGTGTTGCAACTACAATGAATGCAACTATTGTTAATGTTTTTATCCCATCAATTTTATTGCTCTATAATTCATTCCGCTTTGCTTTTAATAAAACTAAATTTTGAAAATAACTGTCACTCATGTAAGTGTGCTTGTGAGTCATTATTAAATCAGCACAGCTTAAAAAAAATGTGTTCAATAACTGCACTGGCAGAAAGTGGATGGCTCAGCCTGAGTAAAAAGCTCATTTGAATCAGTCCAGGCTGCAATATAACTGATGTCTTTTGACTGGGTCTGCAGATATTAATCAAGGGAATCTCTGTCTGAAACTCTTGACTTCCATAAAGCGAAGAATACTTTATCATTGTCATTATCATTTACATTAGAAGCAGTGTGGTCTAATTCATTACTTGCATCTTCATCTTTGATATCACCATCATTTATTTATTTATTTTTAAAATGTATATACCGCATAAAACTATGCGGTTAACATATTGGTTACACACATAATATACTGATCGGCCTTTAGTCGAATGGATATGAACAAACGATAGACAAACATCATATCAATAAAATATTCAGCAATAAAACTATAAAAAGTTAAAACCTAGATATTCGTTGGCACTCTGGGCTCCTTTTAATAAGTTGCGATAGCGTTTTTAGTGCTCTCAGGATTTTAGAGCGCACTAAACCTGCGCTACGCAGCTAGAACTAACGCCAGCTCAATGCTGGTGTTAAGGTCTAGCACTCGTTACAATTCAGCACGCGCTAAGTGCGTGCTAAAACCGCTATCGCAGCTTAGTAAAAGGAGCCCTATATCATACAGGAAAAACAAAAGTAGCAACATTTCATAGAAAAGCATTAACAAAGAGTTGCGTTTTCAACATTTTCCTTAAATTGATCTTTCTAACACAAAATCGCAGTATGTCTGGTAGAGCATTCCAAAGTTTGACACCCATCACTGACATCATTGATGCTCCAATTCTAACATGAATAATAGGCATCCTCCCCTCTAAACTCAATTTCATAGTGTTTTCAGACAGATTTCTTCTAGGTTTGTAAATTTCAAACAATTATTTTAATACCCTTGGAGCAATATGGTAGCCAATTACAGAGAAGGCTTTCACAAAGTTGGAATCATGTGTTGTTGTTCTAATAATTTTTCATTTGATGGCATATTCTGTTTGAACCGCACAAATATATTCAGAAAAACACCACTGTACTAGAGGTAATCCGAGACAGTTTCCTATTATTTAATGGAGAAAAGACCTCAGTTCTTTCTAGGGATTGTTGTCACCTGGAAAAACATGTTAGCTGTACCATATAGCTACATAGGAAAAAACATCCTTGGTCTACAAAAACTCCATATGAAAAGTTAATATATTTTTTAACTAGTATTTTTATTTAAAAAATCAATAGCAATTCATAGGAAAACTTATCTTCAAAGGTGCTCTATCCTCCCGACGTGGTTTAAATCTTAGCAGTCCACGTTATTCTCCCAGTGCTGCTGTCACTCAATTGCCTGGGAGAAAAAAATTCTAGAATTCCCGACAGGCCCTTTTCGCACTTCTTGCTGCATCAGGGGAAATTCTAAAAATCACAAAACAGTCGTTCACACATTCATTCCCAGTAAGGATTCTTGCATAAATAACTAGTAATATATCACTATATCACTTATATTGAACAATTGAGCTGTCGCTTCAATGATTCCTAAAAGACGGGTCTTTGGTACAGTGGTGTTTTTCTGAATATATTTTGTGTCGTGAAGTGAATTTTATATATCCAGCTTGTATTTATTATTTTTTTGTCATATTCTGTTTGAAAACATTCAAGAACTGATGCAAGAACGTCAAATGTGTAGGAACCCTTCAGTTTTGGGGCCAGACAAGCAGGCTTCCTCCCTAAAGACTACCAATCTGTGTGTCCAGGGTTTAAGTTGCGGGTCGCACTATGCTAGCTATGGTGTAGAAGTTTAGTAGCAGCACAGCCGGAGTGCGGACTGCGATGAGACAGAAAGATGGGCTCCTCTCTTCGCTGGGAATTTAAAGCGGCCGCAGCAACCCATATATGGCTTTCACCCGGGAGGTGGCGGATTCGGGTTGCAACTCCAGCTTTCCCATACCTGCCATGCTGGAAAAGGGCACCAACAGCTCGGGGAAAAGACGAGGCAGGAATAGCACCGCTGGCAATGGCAATAATAAAACTTAGGAAACCAGACGGAGACTATGTAGAAGCGGACTCGGAAAAAGCCCAACTGTTAAATGAATACTTCTGCTCAGTCTTCACCCGCGAGGCGCCAGGACTCAGCCCTCAGCTACAGACAAGGGTTGACGCAGATGACCCGTTTAGTAATTTCGAGTTTACACCCAGCGGTGTCTACTGCGAGCTGTCAAAGCTTAAGGTTAACAAGGCAATGGGGCCTGACAACCTACACCCAAGGGGGCTCAGGGAGTTGTGTGATGTCTTGGCGGAACCGCTATCCGCGCTCTTCAATCTCTCTTAGTACGGGAGACGTCTTGTTGGACTGGAAGACAGCTAACGTCATTCCATTCCACAAGAAAGGCTCTGAGATGGAGACAGCAAACTACAGACTGGTGAGTCTCACATCAATAGTGTGCAAACTAATGGAAACTCTAATCAAACGCCAATTGGATACGATCCTGAACGAGGAGAATCTACGGGATCCCCGTCAACATGGATTTACTAAGGGGAGAACCTGCCAATCCAACCTGATCAGCTTCTTTGACTGGGTGACAAGGAAGCTGGATGTTGGGGAGTCCCTGGACATCGTATACCTGGACTTCAGTAAAGCATTCAATAGCATACCACACCACAGGTTGCTGAGCAAGATGAGTTCTATAGGTTTGGGCGACACATTGACGAAATGGGTTGGGAACTGGCTTGGAGGTAGGCTTCAGAGGGTAGTGGTGAACGGCACCCCCTCCGAAATGACGGAGATAATCAGTGGAGTGCCGCAGGGCTTGGCCCTGGGCCCGATCCAATTCAACATCTTTATAAGAGACTTGGCAGAAGGGCTGCGAGGTAAAATAACATTATTCGCCGATGACACCAAACTAAACAATGTAGTGGACAAAAGCACAACAGACATAAATTTAATGTCCGACAACATGATGCATGACCTACTCCTACTGGAGCGCTGGTCTAGGTCCTGGCAACTCAGCTTCAATGCCAAAAAATGCAAAGTCATGCACCTGGACAGCCAAAATCCATGCAAGACTTACACCCTTAATGGCGAGATCCTAACAAGAACTGAAGCAGAACGAGACTTAAGGATGATCGTCAGTGAGAACATGAAGACTGCCAATCGAGTGGAGCAAGCTTCATCCAAGGCAAGGCAAATCATAGGTTGCATACGCAGGAGTTTCATCAGCCGTAAGCCTGAAGTCATTATGCCATTGTATAGATCCATGGTGAGGCCCCACCTGGAATACTGTGTGCAATTCTGGAGGCCACATTACCGTAAGGATGTGCTGAGACTGGAGTCGGTCCAGAGAATGGCCACCCGGATGGTCTCAGGACTCAAGGATCTCCCGTACGAGGAACGGCTGGATAAGTTGCAGCTGTACTCACTCGAGGAACGCAGAGAAAGGGGTGACATGATCGAGACATTCAAGTATCTCATGGGCTGCATCGAGGTGGAAGAAGATATCTTTTTTTTCAAGGGTCCCACGGCAACAAGGGGGCATCCGTGGAAAATCAGGGACAGGAAACTGCACGGGGACACCAGGAAATTCTTTTTCACTGAAAGGGTGGTTGATCGCTGGAATAGTCTTCCACTTCAGGTTATTGAGGCCTGCAGCGTGCCTGATTTTAAGGCCAATTATGATAGACACGTGGGATCTATTCACAGAGAAAGGTAGGAGAGGGTCATTTGGGTGGGCAGACTAGATGGGCCGTGGCCCTTATCTATCGTCTATTTCTATGTTTCTATGTAAATGGGAATGGCACCAACTGTTGGGAAGAAGGAAGCTTGGGCTCTTCCAGTGATGAGGAGCAGCTCAATGGGGTAACCTCGAATGTGCCTGCTTCTTTTTTTTTTATAATTTTATGCCGTTGGTGGCGATTTTTTTAAATTATTATTTTATTATAATACCATGATGATGAAAGTTATTTGCAGGTTTTTCGTATTCGCGGGTCTGTTCCGTCCCTATCCACCGTGAATACGGAGGAAAGAGTGTAAATAAATAAGAGAGTATTGAATATATATTGTCAGACTTTGAAAGCACAAGTCTCCAATACTTCACCCAGCCTCCACAATATCCAACACCCCTCTCCACAAAATTACAAGTTGCTCTCATATATTTCAAATCTGGCAAAATGTGGCCTCATGTACACCTCCTCCACCCTTTGTAATGTTCAATAGAGGTAGGGATACCGGTGTTTTTATTCCTCATTGGCCCACTCTTTTATTACAGTTATTTAGGTAAACTTTTTTTTTACTTTTTTATCCACCATAATAATTTTAGAAGTTTTAGAAGTTTCCTTGAGATTATTCTATTTAAACATATTCAAATAAATTGTATACTTAGCTTAGTATGCTACTGGGTTACATGATCCGACATGTTTCGCAACAATTTGCTTTATCAAGGATCCCCCTGTAAAAAATTTAAAAAAAATCTTTCAGTACTTTATATCTTACTAAACAAACTCAATCCAAACTCCTAATACCTTCCACCTTAACACACCCTTCAGTGCTTACCAGAGCCATTATGTCCACCATCTTACTCAGAGTTTTTTGCAAGATGGGGGCAGTTCACTTTAGAGCTCCTTTTGTTTAGTAAGATATAAAGTACTGAAAGCTTTTTTTAATATGTACAGGGGGATCCTTGATAAAGCAAATTGTTGCAAAACATGTCGGATCATGTAACCCAGTAGCATGCTAAGCTAAGTATACAATTTATTTGAATATGTTTAAATAGAATAATCTTAAGGAAACTTCTAAAAAGATTATGGTGGATAAAAAAGTTTAAAAGTTTTTTAAAAAGTTTACCTAGATAACTGCAATAAAAGAATGTGGGCCAATGAGGTATAAAAACACCAGTATCCCTACCTCTATTGAACATTACTAAGGGTGGAGGAGGTGTACCTGAGGCCACATTTTGAAATATATGAGAGCATGTGGAACAACTTGTAATTTTGTGGAGAGGGATGTTGGATACTGTGGAGGTTGGGTGAAGTATTGGAGACTTGTGTTGTATAACTCCCAACCATTAATGAAACAGAGTTAAATAGTGCCATCTTTAGTGTGAATGCACAGACTTTGAAAGCAGACACTTAGCTGATGGAGCTGGAATCATTTCATGGAGAAGCTGTTCCAAGTAACACTTAAAGTGACTGTAGTGGATATGTTGTAATTATCACAACTTTCAGTACACAAGTTAGGGACAAGCATGCCACTGTATAGGTTAATAATTGTTTGAAGATATCTCAATACAAAAAAAAAAAATAAAAATAATAAAAATAATTCAGAGTCCAGAAAAGAATTCACCCAATTAAGATGAATCCTTAATGAGGTCCGGAAGGGGTATCAGACAGCCCATCAAACAGATATGTTTGAAGGGAATAACTCTTCATTTGCCCCACGGTACCTCCTCCTCCGTATTAATTCTGCTTTTTTTTGCTTTTATTCTTTTATACTTTTTATCAATAGTTACTGTCACTTGTAATCATTTCTGATATTAAAGTCTTATTATTTCATACAGTTATTCATGAATCTCAATTCTGAATACTTAGCTTTCAGCCTTGAAAAACATTCCCCTGAACGCCAATGCGTTTCGAATTCTTTGTCAAGGCGACATGGGGAAAGCTGAAATCCAAGAAACAGCGTAATTAGCACTATAAAATTTAGCATTATACATATTTAACTGCGGAAAGCTAAACCCTCCCACTGCTTAAACATTAACGCTTACCTATTGTTGTGAACATTCATAACATACCGCCACACAACTTATCAAAGGACAAGCCGCGGCATTCTGACTCTGGAATTTAAATACCCACCCTGAATGACGCCATATCCGGGGGGGGGGGGGGGGAAACTCGTCTATTCTGACCAACAGAGATGGATACAAAGACCAACATTAATTTAAAGGTCCGCTTGCGCTAACCAATCCGATGACTCATTAAGCCCCTTAGGCGACATGGTATCTAATATGAACATCCACCGGAGTTCGCACCGATTAAGCCTCCGGGCAGTGTTTTGTACTGTATAGGTTATTGTACTGTATAGTGTTTTGTACTGTATAGTGTTTTGTACTGTATAGGTCCCAATTTCTGTTGTTGTTGCTGTTGTTGGTCTTGCGGCTTACTTGGAAGATAATAAACCTGCATAAATGGTGGTAGTGACTCTTCAGGAAGCTCCAATATTTCCATCATGTAACGTTTCAACATTTCCCTTGGGGCTATCACAGAAACCCTAGGGAAATTTATCAATCTGAGGTTATTATTGCGAGAAAAGTTTTCCATTGCCTCCATCTTCCTTCTTAAATTAGTATTGTCTTTGATTAATACCTCAGTAATTTGTTGGAATACTTTAAATTCTTGATGAATATTTTGTGTTGAAGTTTTTGAGTCCTCAAGTCCAATCTTTAAACTTTTAATCTCAGTTTCATGATTTTCTAATTTCTTTTCTAATTGTTGTAATTGCGGGTTAATGGATTTTGCCAAATTGGCTACCAGATCCCACAGAGAGTCTAATGTAACCTCTCGGGGCTTCACAATTTGAAATGGTTGTAGTTTTAATTTAATTAGCTCACCCTCTGGCAGCGTGTCTCCTCCTGCAGTCTGTTGAATTCTCTCATCCCCCACTGCTTCCTCCTCAGTCTCCTCGTTCAGACTCCTCTGCTCCAGCAGGGAGTCCTGCAGCACAGTCCCCGCGTTTTCCTCCTTAGCCTCCGAGAGGAGGTGAACTCCAACCTCAGGAAGTTCCTCCTCTCGCGGGGAACTGGTCGACTGAGGGCATGGGGGAGGTGCTCTTACTTTGGTGCTTAGCGGTGTCTCTGGCCCCATGGTGAACGTCATTGATGCGCCTCCGCAATGCGTCTCCTGCGGGGAACTCCCCGAAGCTGTCGGCGTGCCCTGCATTCTCCTCATCAACTCTTCGATGTTCCCGAAGACGGCCGTTCTGGAGCGCTGCGAGGCTCCAGCAGCGCTACGTCCCCTCCTCTTTGGCATCACAAACAGGTAAAAAGTTTAAAGCGAACAAAATTGTATTTCAAGGAGTTAACGGGAGCGTGAAACTCATGCGACTCCTCATGTGGCCATCTTGGATCAAGTCTCCCCTCGTACCAAAATTCTAAATGATGGACCGAAGCTTCCAGAGAGTAAAAAAACTCTTTCTAACCAAAGAGTACACCTGGTCCTTCATGGTTAGGCCCTGGTCCAGTATTACACCCAAAACCTTCATAGTAGATTGAATAGGATAACTAAGTTTATTGATGCACAGTGATGTTTTAGTATCAAACGGGTGTGACAAAGCTACCAAAAAATGTTGTTTTTTTCTGAATTAAGCTTCAGTCTATATTCAGTCATCCATTGTTCCATCAAATTTAGAACTTCTGTTGTCTTAGGAATAACTTCATAGAGAGAATAAGTGAATGGGATAATGATCGTAAAGTCATCTGCATAACTAAATAATTTTATCCCCAGCTGGGACAATTGCGCATCTAATGATGACATATAGACATTGAAAAGCAATGGGGATAATGGTGACCCCTGCGGAATGCCAGATGGATTGCTCCAAGTATCAGAGAGATCGTAGTTAAAATGTACTTGATAGGTGCGAGACATAAGGAAACCTCGAAACCGGTCTAACACCTCTCCTCTGATACCAATTGCATCCAAGCATTGTAACAGTTTCCCATGGTCCACTAAGTCAAATGCAGAACTCATATCAAATTGCATAATCGTGGCATTATGGACCCTACTAAACAAGAAACATAAATTATCCAAAATGGCCGTAATTGCTGTCTCAGGGGAAGGGGTAAAACACGGACCCCACGGACCTCAGGGACCTTGCGGATCTAAACCCGTACGGCCTTAAAAATCTGAGGTCCATGTCGTTCCGTGTCCCTGCCGCTTATAGTTTCTGTCGCTGACAGACCTTGATGAGATTTTAGCGCTGACGGATCCGTCTCAGCATAGGGAGGGAAAAGTGTTAGGATCCGTCAGCGCTAAAATCTCTTCGAGGTCTGTCTGAGCCAGAGACTAGTGCTGGAGCGGCAGAGCAGAAGCCAAGAGAGCGGGGACTTATGTTTTGGACGTGCATTATGGAAAAGAAGTCTCCAAACTCCAGCACTAGTCTCTGGCTCTGGCAGACCTTGAAGAGATTTTTAGCGCTGATGGATCCTAACACTTTTCACTCCCTATGCTGAGACGGATCTGTCAGCGCTAAAATCTCATCAAGGTCTGTCAGCGACAGAAACTACAAGCGGCAGGGACACGGACCGACATGGACCTCAGATTTTTAAGGCCGTACGGGTTTAGATCCACGAGGTCCGTGAGGTCCGCGTTTTACCCCTTCCCCTGTCTCAGTGCTAAACAAAGGTCTAAAACCAGATTGAGTTTCATGTAAAAGAGAAAACTGATCAAGATATTCCATCAGTTGGATATGTACCAATCCTTCCATGATTTTTACAAAAAAATGGAATGGATGCTACTGGTCTATAGTTAGTTACTAATACTAATAATTCTTTACGATTTTTTGGAATTTGAGTTATTATAATGTGACCATCATTTGTAAAGAATTTTCCATTTTTTAAAATGATCTATCAAATAATTCATCAAATTTAGTTTAAAATCTAATGGAGCTGCTTTCATAATTTCTGGGGGACAGGAGTCCAAAACACAATATGATTTAGTGTACTTGTTATATAATTTGATATAATTATTCCATTCTAAATCTTGAAAGGACCTCCGAATCATATTCGCTTGTATTTCATTTCCTTGTATGTTAAATATTTGATGTTCATACATGTCATTTGTTGAACAGTTATTTCTTAAATTTTTAATTTTAGAATAAAAATGCTGTGCTAAATCATTTACTGAAAGTAGCTTACTATTATGCATAAATTGAGTATAGCGTGTGGTGTCAAATAAATTCGTATTGATACCTTTTGAGCTAGTATTGGATGAATCAATTTTGGATGAGTAAAATGCTTTACTTTTTTCTTTTATCAATTGTTTGTAGATTTTTATGTTGGATCTCGAATTGTTCCGGTCTGACAATTTTCCTGTTTTTTTCCAAATCCTTTCCAATCGTCTTACTAATTGTTTCATTTTTTAAAATTCAATGTCAAACCATTTATTATATTTATTTGAACAGATGTCACGGTCTGTATGTACATCTACCCAAGATATAAAAAAACAAATCACTGCTGGAAGGCTGGATGGGCCATTCTAGTATTTATCTGCCATCATTTCCTGTGTTACTAAGCAGATATTTTTCTGTGATGCCTTTGTTTTTATATCGTTCAACTCCATCATTAAGGTAGTGTTTCTGTGATCACCCAGCACATCTGACAGTAATCTAATGCTGTGTACTGACAACAAAAAGAATAAAGATTAAGTCCTATCCTCAGTTTTCTGACTCCACGTATGTCAATTCCTTTCTGCATTAGAGGCCTGACAACATGTCAGGTAACCTGCCTAAACAGAGCAACAGAAATGGGAGATAAGAAGGGCTTCCTATGATAAAATTTTCCATTTCCCACTGTGGGTGAGAGTAGTATAAAGGAAAAGGGGATAGGGATTTGATATACTGCTTTTTCTGTGTGTGGTTTACATACGGCAATCATGTATTAAATGACTTGTGCAGAGTCACAAGGAGCTGCAGTGGGAATTAAACTCACAACACTCTAACCACTAGGCCACTCTTCCACAATGCAAGTTATCCATATGCATGACTGCTGCCATTCATTCATTTAGGGTTATTCCTGCAATTCACCCCCATGTTATTACTGAAATCGCATATTTTTATTTTCCATGCAGATTATTCCTTTGCTGCCTTAAAACACAATAAAGTCAATGTAGAAGGGTAAATATTGTGGTTCTACTATATATATGCAGGCTAGAAAGGTCACTCACTTTTTTTCTTTTGTTTTATCTTTTACCTTTTTATCTAATACCATGTTATGGATTTATACAAGGAGAAAAAAAGCCTCAGATCCCCATCCAAAGACAGATCAAATCTTGCTTTAGGACTAGAATGGGTAACAACCTCAAAGGCTCCCCAAAAATCTCCTTGTTCACTAATTGCTTTAAATTTATATTAATTTGTTGTCTGGTTACTTCATTACTTGTTGTCTGGTTACTTCAGAGTGGTTTAGCTATACAGTTCACTATATTCTTTAACAGGGCCGTAAACCATAATAACTTATCTTATTAATCTGCGGCGCTCATTCCTTCGGTTTAATTAGTGAATAAAGAGGGTTTTTTTGCATGCCTGTCTCCTCCATTATATGCAAATCTCTCTCAAGCATATTCATTAGGGATATTTTGAAAACCCAACTGGCTGGGGGTCCCCTAGGATAGGGTTGAGAACCACTGATTTAAGGGTTTTAAAGCTATTTATTTACTAATTGAATTGTTTAGGGTTTCTTAAGCTTATTTTATGGGTTCTCAAGCTGGGTTTTTAAAAAAAAAATAAAAAATATATATATATATAGTATATGTTGTTTTTTGGATAAGTGGTTTGTTACTTGCTATTGCATGCATGTACTTATAATTTATCTAAATCTTTATATTTAATTTTTAGTCTTATTGCCCTTGATGCAGCCAGAGTTTGGCAAACTGTGGCCAAGTCAGGCAACTGTTTTTAATTTCTGCTTTTATGTACCAATAAAGACTGCTTCTCTTTGCAAGGTCTGCTTCTTTGCTTTTTCCTTTTGATAAGTAGGTCAAGTAATTAGAGCATTCCTGGGGATTTAAATTGTTGTTTGCTTGGTTGATTTTTTTTTTTAATAAAGGGTGCTTCCAGGGTTCTGGAAATGTCCCAGAAGTGAAACACACATTGAACATCTTTAGAATGTAGGGAAGGAGGGTTAGCTTGGGAATACTTTGACTGACAAAGATCTAGGGTACAGGAGTTGAGTTTGGGGAAAGAAATAGTCTTTGAGATTCCATTAAGAGAAACTCGGTTGAACTTTGCCCAGGAGGAATATAGGGGCATAAATAGCAGCTTCTAAAATTGCATGTACATGTATCCATACCACTTTTTAAATAGGATACAATAATTACAAAGACTAGGGGATACTCGATGAAGTTACAGGGAAATACTTTTAAAACCAATAGGAGGAAATATTTTTTCACTCAGTGAATAGTTATGCTCTGGAACGCGTTGCCAGAAGTTGTGGTAAGAGTAGCTAGCATAGCTGGTTTTAAGAAAGGTTTGGACAATTTCCTAGAGGAAAAGCCCATAGTCTGTTACTGAGAAAGACATGGGGAAGCCACTGCCCTGGATCGGTAGCATAGAAAATTGCTACTCTTTGAGTTTTTGTCAGGTATTGGTGACCTGGATTGGCAACCATGAGAACAGGCTACTGGACTTGATGGACCATTGGTCTGACCCTGTAAGGCTATTCCTATGTTCTTATGTTAATAATAAAAATAGGTTTTATATACCATTTTAACTGCCTTTTGGCACTGTCCAACCATTCAATCTTTCTGGAATGGTATTTTTGCTTACTTGGGGGCTTTATGGGCCATTCAGGTATTGGGTTTTTGGGAGGGGACGTCGTCTGCTGTTTCAAAAGGTATGTATGGTGGGTCATAAGTGCATTGTGTAGTCTTGGGTACTCGATGCTCCTCCAGATTATTGGCTTTGGAGGAATCAGCTCAACAGCCTGTTGCTTTGAGATTTGGGACGTCCATAAACCTTCTAAGCACCAACAATGTTTTATGCAGACTTGGAAGACTTATCTTAACTCCCTGCCACATAGGATGAGGAATCTGATTCTGAATGATATGTCTTAAGGTACTGCTCTCTCCTTTCGTCTTTGGGTTGTCTTTCACCAGGGGGGATGGGGGGGTTGTTTTGGCATTGAGAGGGTGGGGGAGTTTACTTGTTATGGGTGACTGTGGATTATATCACAAAAATCCAAATACACAAGAAAGGATGTCCAAAAAATCCAAAACCAAAAAAACACCCTCCAAAACACCATTAAACACCCTCCAAAACACCATTAAATTTATCAAAGTTATACCAAAAAAAGAGAAAAGACTTATAAGAATTTAGTCTTGCAGGATATTGACTTTAAACAGAAAAAACATTTTTTTCCAGCTTGGAATTTATCTTTAGCTGAGAAGAATGCCCTGAAGAAATTGCAAGGCTATGATCAAATAGTTATACGCCGGGCTGATAAAGGTGGCGCAGTTGTTGTACAGGATAGGGTGCAATATGTAGCTGAGATTTCTAGGCAGCTTCAAGATGCATCTGTGTATAATCCACTATTAGAAGATCCCACAATAATATTAGAGAGTAGATCTTGGAAGTGGTAGGGAAGGGGTTGCAGCTAGGTTTTCTTATCCAAAATGAGTTTTTGTTTTTGACACCAAAATATTCTCGTCTCCCTTTTATATATACCCTCCCAAAGATTCATAAAAATCTTTCCTGTCCTACTGGAAGGCCCATCGTATCTGCCAAAGGGTCTCTGTTGGAGCATGTGAATCAATATGTGGACCTATTTTTGAATCCGCTTGTTCCTTCTGCTAAATCATTTATACAGGACACTACTCACTTTTTGAATATTTTGCAACAATATCATCCCACTAATTCTACTATTCTAGTAACTCTCGATGTACAATCATTGTACACGAATATACCACAGGATGAGGCTTTGACAGTTTTAAGTATGGCATTGGAGTCCCGTCCACGTCCACATTTGGTCCCTTCAGCATTCATCATTCAACTCTTATCGATCTCTTTGAAACAAAATTTTTTTGTGTTTCAGAACGTGTTCTACCAACAATGTAGTGGGACAGCTATGGGGGCATCATGTGCCCCTGCGTTAGCTAATCTTTTTATGTCTCACTTTGAAACTACACATGTTTATCCATCAAGTTGGTTCCTGAATACTAAACTATGGTGCCGGTACATTGATGACATTTTCATGCTCTGGGAAGGGTCAGTTGAAGATCTCTTGCATGCTGTAGATGAGTTGAATAGTTACACTCGGACCATTAAATTTACTTGCTCATTTGATCTGAAACAAATTGCGTTCCTGGATGTTCTGGTAGAGGTTAGAGACTTAACTTTTTTCACTACAGTCTACTGTAAAAACATTGATTGAAACACCTTTCTGCACTTTTCAAGCTCTCATCCTAAGCATTTAAAGGAAAGTTTACCTCATTCTCAATTTCTGAGATATCGAAGAATCTGTTCCACTAAGGATGAGTTCAGACGTCAGTCAACTATGCTGAAACAAAAATTATATAATAGAGGGTATCCAGAAAAGTGCGTGAAAAATGCGTATACCAGAGCATTATATAATCCTAGGGAACGTCTTCTGGAATATTCTAAGCCTCAAGATGTGGATTCTAGGATCACATGCGTGTTACCCTACTCTCAACAGGCGAGTGCATATGGTCGTAGTCTGAAGAAATACTGGAAGTGCTTGTCAGTGCATCCCTGTTTTCGGGAATGTTCAATGATGTTTGCTTTTTCACGAAATAAATCCATTCAAGATGAGCTCTATCCTACTAGTAAAGTGGCGATAGAGGGTGAGAATGAGCAGGGAGATGTGTTGGCTGGAGGAGGACACGATAAATGTGGACATTGTTCTGTATGTAGTGTGATGGAGACATGTTCATCCTTTGTGAACCCAGCAGATCAAAAATTGTACACTTTACACCATACCACAGATTGTGTCAGCAGTGGAATTATATATACTATCAGATGTCCCTGTCAGAAGTTGTATGTGGGACAGACATCGAGAGCACTGAAGACACGTCTTATAGAGCATCGCTCCTGCCTGTTGCGAGAATGGATAGAAGCTCCTATGGTGCAACACTGTATTGAGTTTAGCCATTCGTTTGAAGATCTACGCTGCTGGGCTCTGGAATGCGTGTCTCCTTCGGCTCGGGGTAGTGACTTCAAGCAACTATTGTTGAAAAGAGAACAACGCTGGATTTTTTTCTTTACAAACTTGTGTTCCCACAGGTTTGAATAGTAGTATAGACTGGAAAACCTGGTTTTGATCACATTTTTTTGATTATTCTTTTGTTTTTTTTGTGTATATCTACACTATTATGTTATTGCAGGAGTGGATGTGAAAGAGGATGATGTCACCACGTGTGCGTGATGACGAGTGGATTTGCATATCAGTGAGAACGCTGAGGGGCCATTTTGTGACAGGAGTGGAAGCGGGTGAATGGACGCTGTGGGTTAAGTAACATTTTGATTTTTTGTTTCTTTGAAGTTCTCTGCAACCAGTTTGTTTTGTTTTCTACAGCAAATCCCCGAAGAAGCGTTGTAGCGAAACAGGGAGCCCTGTTGGATTTTGTGGAAGTGTGACAATGGACATGCTTGAATAAGCTTTCAACTTACTTCCCACGGAGCAATTTTTTCTTGCATTCTAATCCCAGGACTACGTTCAAACAGCAATATGTTCAGATAAGTGACTTTAATGAAAATAATTGAAAAAAATAATTAAAATTTAATATATAATATGAAAAATTGAATTTGCAAAGAGAGTTTTGAAAGGGAGTATATATTTTAACTCTCTTCCTTTGGGAGTCTTTCGATCGAGGATGTGTCTGCTGATCTCAAATTTTGTTTGAAACCAGCTTGTCTTTGTGGGTAGCTTTTGAGAGCCCCTATTGGACACTGAGGTCTTTTCTCCTTTTTTGGTATAACTTTGATACGTAGCCCTGTGTTTTGGAGGGTGTTTTTTTGGTTTTTGACTGTGGATTATTACATTCACTAATGTTTGATGGTATACTTTTGTGCCCCCTGTTCTGCTCTGGGAGTGGAGTCACAAGAGTAAGGACTCTACCCATTGTGTTTGGATCTTTTGGTTGTAATTTGGCACTGTATTTCTTTTGCTGTATCTGTTTTTGAACCATCAATAAAAATTAATTTGAATATAACTCAAAGCCTCAAAATGGTTTACATTAAATGTGGAAAACCACTAGAATGAAATTGCGCAATCCTTTTTTTTTTTTTTTTTTACAACCACAAAACTCTTCATAAAGGTGGTTACTAAACCTCAATAAATCAAATAAATTAAAAAACTAACCCCCACCCCCTTTTACTAAGCTGCAGTAGAGGTTTCTATGAGCGTCAGAGCAGCATCAGAGCATTTAGCACCCCAGGCCGGGGTAGAAATCTCTACCGCGGCTTAGTAAAAAAGGATCTATTACACTAACAATATTAAATTTACTATACATATTTGTCAAATACTGCAACATATTAAAAAAATCACAATCTCAAGAAGTTATATACAGACAGGTGTCAAAACAGTAAACAACCAAGTAGCCAAGGCCCCCCTCCCCCCACCCCCATCACAGCCAATTACAAGTCCAGGAATACGAGACCAATAGAATAACTTAAAGTCCAGGTGGGGGCCAAGCCCAGTAAGATGGGGCAGAGGAAGTGGTCCAAACCTGCAGAATCACTTTGCAGCCCAAGAGACACACTTTTCGAATCCAAGCGAGGGTTCCCCGCCCTAGGAGAGTAAAGGTCTCTGAAAAGCACAACACACGACGCAGATATGCGGAAACTCTTTTCCAAAAAAACATGCACTATTGGGCAGGTCCATAAAACATGAAGAAAATTAGCGCTTTCCAAAGAACACTTAGCCCAAACGTTGCTAGCCAAAAACCCATACGATGAAGCTGTACGGTAGTGATATAAGCCCGATTAAGGAGGCGATAACGGCATTTGCAGAGAGAGGCGCTGTAAACAAGGCAAGGAATACCACGCAAACTAGCCCCAATATCCCAAGCTTGGAGAGAAACCCCAAAATCCTATTCCCAAGTAGCTCGCAAAGATGAAGAATTCAGGAGCAGTCCCAGAGAAAGCAAGGATTTATGGATCTCAGCAATAGAAGGATGATCCGGGTCCACATCATCAAAGAACTTTCGAAGCTTACAACCCACTGAAAAGGTCACTGGATCAGCGGCAAGGGAACCAAAATAATGCTTAAGTTGATGAAAAGCGAAGCAATGCCCCTATCCCGCCAACCCTCTCTGGGAAAACTCTTGATAAGAAGGGAAAGCACCACCAGGGCAAACGATGTGCTCCAGCAAAGTAATCCCCAAGGCCTCTCATGAAGAAAAAGCACTACCGCTGAGTCCGGGGGGAAACTCCACATTCCCATGAATCGGCAAAACGTCCTTTTTAAATCTCAAATAATCAATTTCATATCTGAGATCAGAGGGAATAGAATTCCATAAACCTGGGAAAACTGAACCCCAAAGTCTCTTCTGTTCCTTCTAAAATGACCTCCTGCGGGAACGAAAATAATTTTCTTTGTCCTAGGACAAACTTCAGAAGATTTGTGTCAGCTATTCTGGAAACAAATTGTTAACAGCAGGATATAACACATGTCAAGAGTAGCTGAGTATTATCTGTTTCCAGTTTAATAAGAATGCTAATTAGGAGAACTACTTTCATACTCTGCTGAATTTCAGTGACAATTCTCTAATTTGATTGCAATTCTGATCCTAGTTAATTCCTTTTTTTTTTTTTTTACTTCATTTAATTGAAATAATATTTCTTTTAGCTCAGTTATAAACTATAATATTCAAAACTTTTAGGGTCCATTTTATCAAGCTGCATTAGAGATTTTAGCGTGAGCCAGCATAGTAAATGCTCTGATGCTCATAGAATTCCTATGAGTGTCGGAGCACTTACCTCGCCAGCCTGCACCAAAAACCTCTAGCGCAGCTTGATAAAAAGGGGATTAATTTGTTTTGTATAATTTTGTGAAGTCACTAGATCCTCTGAGTAAATATGCTAAGAGGTGTTACCCTCTAATCTTTCCCAACTTCAATAAAAGCTGCATAACTTGCAAAGTTGACAACAAATAGGCTTCAATAACTTTTTTTAACAATATTATGTTTATCTATTCCATTTATCAAACAATATGCAGAGATTCAATACAATGCAGCTAAAACAAAATTTAGGCAAGCCTTAAAATAGCCCATATTACTAGCAATGCGAATTCCTCCCTCAAGCAAGACCTAGCAGACTCAAACTCATCATATACTGGTGTCTTAAGTAGCCTGGTGGGTGGGCTAGTGAACCATAGAGAGGAGTAGCAAGTCCTATAAGCCACTCTAACCACATTTAGGTTGGAAAATGTGAGCCCATCAACAAACCCCAAAACAACCCAAACCCTACTCTACTGTCATATAGGTGTTACCTGCAGCCATAAGGGCTATTGGGGTTGTAGACAGGTGGATATAGTGGATTTTAGGGGGCTCACCATAACCTATAATGGAGTTTTGGTGAGATGTTTATCTGGCACCCTTTATGTGAAGTTCACAGCAGTGTTCTCTAAGGTGCCCACTGCTCTGTTGCCATGTCTGGGCCATGTAGCTCCTCCCAAATCCAAATGGTCTTGTTCTGGGCATTTGGGACTTGGACAAAATTTTGGTCAAAAATGTGGTATGAAGATGTCCTGGTTGTCTGGGTGTCCCAATGGTCTAGACATCCAAAGAGAGGATTTTCAACAAAAAAATTATTTCTAGACATATGGTGGTTTGCCTTTTGAAAATAAGTATTTTCTTAATGCCGACTTTGGATGTTTAGCGCCATACATCCAAATCGGACTTAGATGCATGTTTTGAAATTGCCCCTCTTTATTTTTATTTAGATTTTTCACTTTGTAATAGTCAACATTTTACCAGACAGAGAATAATATCCCATTAATAACAATGGAGATTCACTAGTATTCTTCATAAAAGCACATCCTCTTTTCCCTTCCTTCTTCAAACTCCTCAGATACATATCCTAATAAAAAATTATCCCTCTTTTTCTTTGTGGTAACCAACTAGCAACAAAATCAACTTAAACTGTGATTATAACACCATAAATTGTGTACTGTGATTGTTTTCTTTTCCATCATGCCCTTAGGGTGCTGCCTACTCCTCTCTTCAGTATTTTTTTCTATGATTTGTTATGCCTTTCCATAAAGCACATGGCATACAATTTTATGAAATGGACTGGAGCCAGATGAAAAAAGATTTGTTTGCTTTCAGCCATGATTGTTAACTACTCCACTTTGCAACAAGAAAGGAAAATATGAGCATCACTAAAACTTTGGCTGCTTGTTTGAGATCTGTTAGTTAACAATAATTCCAAGCAACACCTTGGAATGTTTATTTTTTTCCCCTCCAGGGCAATTTCAAAAGGCCATTCCATGCATGAAGCATAAAGATTGCAGAGCACATATGTCTCTCTATATGCTCACTACTTCCAATCTATGCAAATCTCTCTCATACATATTCATTAGAGATCCTGAAATCTAAGACTGCTTGCTGAACTTGAGCAAATCTGTTCTATGTGCTGGCAAATACAGTAAATATAGTGTATCAGGGAGGCATTCCTGGGAGTGAGGTTTATCCAGAAAGAGCTTTTATACATGTATTTTTGTCTTTCCAAATGTATTCATATGCTTATAATTTAAAAATTAGGCATGGAATTCCACGAGGCGCTTAGTGACGCCTAAGTTCAGGTTCCTTCAAATGCCTATAAATTCCCATCTCAACAGTGGGCAAGGTTAGGGGCAGAGAATAGGTGTGGTTGACTTAAGTATCGCTAGACATCCAAGTTAGGCACTGGTAAATTAGGCCTAATATAGAATGCCTAGTGACGCTTAATGACAAGTAGATACTAGACCTCAGAAGGAAGAGCATATCCCTCTCCCCACTTGGAATACTGCGTCCAGCATTGGTCTCCCAACCTAAAGAAGGATATAAAACTGCTGGAGAGGGTGCAGAGACGAGCAACAAAACTAGTAAAAGGTATGGAGAAACTGGAATACGAGGAACAACCTAAGAGACTGGGATTGTTCTCCCTTGAGAAAAGGAGACTGCGAGGGGATATGATCGAGACCTTCAAAATACTGAAAGGAATCGACAAAATAGAGCAGAAAAAAACTATTTACATTGTCCAATTTGACACGGACAAGAGGTCACAGAATGAAGCTAAGGGGGGACAAGTTCAGGACTAATATCAGGAAGTTCTGCTTCACGCAGAGAGTGGTTGACACCTGGAATGCTCTCCCAGAGGAGGTTATTGCGGAATCCACCATCCTAGGATTCAATAGCAAACTAGATGTACATCTCCTTACGAGAGGCATAGAAGGATATGGGTGACTAAAAATTACGCCAGGTATACACCTGGCAGGGCCTCCGCATGTGCGGATCGCCAGACTAGATGGACCGAAGGTCCGATCCGGAGAAGGCGCTTCTTATGTTCCTCTTGTGCTGACCATTTATGTCTCTCTTTCCTATAACAGATTGTACTGTACTTCTCCCCCTGTCATTTTGTTTCCATATGTCATTTTTGTCCTTTTGATTAATGTTCTCCCCACTGTTTTTAATAGTTATGACACTGGACACCGCATAGACGGTTTTTTAAAGCGGTATATCAATTTTTAAATAAAACTTGGAAAAATTGGCTGCTAGGCAAAATTTTATAAATGGTGCCTAGTGGTTGATTGACAACCGTGCCAAGCAGCATCTACAATATAGACACTCTTTATAGTATCTATAGTAAATTTAAGGCACCTTTTACAAAGCCACAGTAGAGGTTTCTACCCTGGGCCGGTGAGGTAAATGTTACGATGTTTATAGTAATTCTGTGTCCAAATTTCTAAGGTACTGAATATACTGTACTTCAGCTTCCCCTTCTCATTCTGATGTTTAATATATATGTTTTCTTTAAAACCTCAGAACCACCACTCCTCCGTCCCACCCTAGGTGTTTCAACGGGGAGATTCAAGTGGTGAACTCCTCACCGGTCTTCTTTGTTATGAATTGAATTGATACATGCCTCTAGAGTCATGTACCAATTCATGACTCTAGAGTCATGTACCAATTCAATTGAAACACCTAGGGTGAGACGGAGGAGTGGTGGCTCTGAGGTCTTAAAGAAAACATATATATTAAACATCAGAATGAGAAGGGGAAGCTGAAGTACAGTATATTCAGTACCTTAGAAATTTGGATATAAGTAGACTATTAATTTTCCAAGGAGATATTTTTGCCATTTTTTGTGAGTTTGAACAGAGTATAGTAATTCTGTGAGCATTGGAGCATTTACCTCACTGGTCTGCTGTAGAAAGCTCTACTGCAGCTTTGTAAAAGCCAGTATTAGAAAGGTAAATAATTGGAGGTTTTTATGCCTCTAATTGAAGTCTGACCGGGGGGGAGGGGGGGTTGTAACAAGCATACTTTAACTCTACACCCATAATCCCAGGTTATACATATTTAATTTGTAGCAAAGAGAGTTTAAGTTAGATAAATCTTTCTATAACCTCTTCTTGGAAAATCCCAGTCAAGATGGTATACATGATAATCGGGACATTTTCAATATGACATCTAAATTTGATTTTGGATGTTTTTTGAAAAATGGCCAAAAATCCAAAAGAGAAAATAACTATTTTCAAACCAGAAAAATCCCCTTAGGGTGTTGCCTACCCCTCTCTTTCTTTTGTTTATTTGGGATCTAAACTGACTTTAACAACTCTATTGATTTATTTAAACTAAAACCTGGACCACGTCCCAGGGAGTTCTGTTGATTTTTCTATGATTTGTTATGCCTTTCCATAAAGCACATGGCATACAATTTTATGAAATGGAGCCAGATGAAAAGAGATTTGCTTGCTTTCAGCCATAATTCTTAACTACTCCACTTCCCGACAAGAAAGGAAAATGTAACTAAAACTTTGGCTACTTGTTTGAGATCTGTTAGTTAACAATAATTCCAAGTAACACCTTGGAATGTTTATTTTTCCCCCTGGTCAATTTCAAAAGGCCGTTCCATGTATGAAGCATAGAAATTGCGCAGCACATATGTCTCTATATGCCCAATACTGTACTTCCATTCTATGCAAATCTCTCTCATGCATATTCATTAAAGATCCTAAAATCTAGGCTGCGGGCTGCCCTTGAGGCAAGCCTTGCAGAACATGGGCAAGCCTGCTCTATGCAGTCTGTTGTTAAAAAGTACCTGTAGACTTTACACATATGTGCTTTTTTTGGAAAGTTGTCCCTTGCAAGCTCTCGTAATTATTGTAACCATTAATCATCCAAAGGGCTGATATTCAAAAGGGTTTAACCAGCTAGAAAAGGCTCATATCCAGTTGGACCGCACTGAGAAGGCTGACCACTGATATTCAACAGTGCTTAACCAGGAAGTGCCACTGAATATGGGTTCTAACTGTTGTCAAAACTGGGCAGTCCAGGGGCAGTCAGGAAGGAGCTAGCAGTTATGTGGGTGCTGGCGATATTCAGTAACCGGTGGCCACATAGCTACATAGAAGGCTGTCCTAGCTTTGGTCACCTACAGTAGCTATTTGGGTGTGTGCACTGAATATCAACTGACATCCTCATAACTTCTGGATAGTGGTCTCAGTCAGTGGCATAGTAAGCGGGGCGGGAGAAGCAGTTCCTCCCGGTGCCCTCTTGGTAAGGGCACACAGGCACCCATCCTGCCCCCGGAACTCTTCATTCTACTTCTGGGTCAGGCCTGTTCGTTGATGCAGCACAGCAGCTGCCCTGAAGATTTAAAGTACAATGCCGGGAAGAGATAGGAGGTGTATTCGGGAGCTGGTGATGGGCCATACCTTTTTTTTCCATCTTGCTGTGCACTAATGTGGAAAGAAGCCCTTACCGTCTCCTACTTAGGAGGTGATAAGGGCTCCTGTAACAAGTCCACGTAAACCAATTAGTGGGTTCAAACCCACACTGTTCCTTATGACCTTGGACAAGTTACCTAATCCCCCCATTACCCCTGGTACATTAGATAGATTGTGAGCCCTCTGGGACAGATAGAGAAAAATGCTTGAGTACCTGAATAAATTCATGTAAACCAGGGGTGTCCAACCTGCAGCCCAAGGGCCGCATGCGGCCCCGTAAAGTATTTTGTGCAGCCCCAGTCAAGGGCGATGTAGTGTTTTCCTCTGCTGCCCACCGGTGTTTACCATCTTGCCGGCTCCCTCCTCTGTCTTGTTGCAGAGTTTGCGCATTTGTGCAGCCCCAGAAACATTTTTTTCGGCCAATGCGGCCCAGGGAAGCCAAAAGGTTGGACACCCCTGATGTAAACCATTCTGAGCTCCCCTGGGAGAACCGTATGGAAAACTGAATAAATAAATAAAGTTAGACACTATTTATAGAATGGTGTGTATATATTTTTATCTCAAACTCTACCCTTCACCATCAGAACTAATATCACAGGTTCGCCATACTTTATTTTGGTGATATATTCTGTTGTTATATTTTGGAGTTAGAATCATTTTTTTGTTTTTTTTTATTTTTAATTGATGTGATTGATGGTGCTTTTAATCTTTGGTTTTTATGTTTATTTTTAATCTTGTAGTACCACTGATGCAGGCGCACATCATGCGCCGAAACACAGTACTGTGTCGGGTTTTGATCATTCGACGTGGATATTAATAAACAGCAATACGTCATCCTGCTGGCTTTGCTTGTTTGTTGAATAGTCCGTTGTCCCATCCCACTTCTTTTATTCTCCTTTGCCTGAAATTAACACAGACATTTTTTACACCACCACTTTCTTCATATCATTGGTTTCGCACATCAAGTATTAAATGTAAAGCAATGCTAGTGCTAAACTCAGAAAATAACTCATGTCACCTTGCTGGTTTTAAAGCTACATAGACCCCAAAGGAACATAATATGGACATTGATTTTCTCACCTATTACCAATCATAATTCTCCTTCAGCTGAAAATTCTGCTGGTTTTCTCCCTCAGTTTTCATACCCCTCTGCAAACATATCAACTCCCCCTCCCCCAAAATCATCTCTACCATCATATTCCCTGTCCCGTTACAACTCTTTAGAGCTTTGAAAGCAAACACTACCATATTACCATTTGTAATACACAGAGTTATTTACAGGTATATTGGGGCAACATATTGCTAGCTGATGTAAGGAGTGTAACTCTAACTATATTTCTGACTAGCTTTTATGTCAAATAAATTTATATCTCCTACTATCTTCTTTTCTGCTATTAGTTCAGAAAGCTGAAAACTGTAAGAATTAGTATCGTAGTAACTTGTAGTGAATTCTGCTTTAACTGACCTCTAATCTACACAATTCAGGTCTGAAAACAGTAAATATCAATTCAGATGAGTGTTAGACTAAATAGCCACATTTTTAATCTTATTCAAAAAATAATTTTAAAAATTGTATGAAATCTTGTAATGCTATGCTCAGAAAAATAAACAAGTGCCAAAGTTGAAGATCATAGTAACTGCTTTAGCATCATTGCACAGTCCTTTTAATGCCCTTAAGGAAGGTTTAGCATTTAATTATATCACATGAAAATAAGAGATAATTATACCATTTGAAAAAATAAACATCTGGATGGTTGCTGCACCCGAGTTCCAATCTTCTATGGCAGTGATATTAGAAAAATTTCCACAAGGTAACTGACTGTTCAAAAAACTTGAAACAACACAATCCTAATGGAATATAGTCTCTATATACTTTTAAAACCAATAGGAGGAAAAAAAAATTTCACTCAGAAAATAGTTAAGCTCTGGAACGCATTGCCAAAGTTTGTGGTAAAAATGGATAATGAAGCTGGTTTTAAGAAAGGTTTGGACAATTTCCTGGAGGAAAAGTCCATAATCTGTTATTAAAACATGGGGGAAGACACTGTTTGCCCTGGATTGGTAATATGGAATATTGCTACTCCTTGGGTTTTGGCCAGGTACTAGTGGCCTGAATTGGCCACTGTGAGAACAGGCTACTTGGCTTGATCGACCATTGGTCTGACCCAGTAAAGCTATTCTTATTTTCTTATGTTCTAACTTTCAACAGGTCACCTGGAGATAAGCACTAGGAAGATGAGGGCTAAGCACAAATTCTTTATCAGTAATTACATAGGGGAAGTCACTGCTTGCCCTGGATCGTTAGCATGGAATGTTGCTACTCCTTGGCTTTTGGCCAGGTACTAGGGACCTGAATTGACCACTGTGAGAATGGGCTACTGGGCTTGATGGACCATTGGTCTGCCCCAGTAAGGCTATTCTTATGTTCTTAAGGTCATTCCAACAAGGATCCTTGTTTCATCATGTTGTTCCTTGTGACCCTGAGCAAGTCATTTGGTCCTCCACTGACCCAGTTGCATTAGATAGATTGTGAGCCCACTGGGACAGATAGGGAAAATGCTTGAAGTACCTGTATGGCAGATGAAATTTAATGTGAGCAAGTGCAAAGTGATGCGCATTGGGAAGAATAATCCAAATTATGGTTACACAAAGCTAGCTTTCATATCAGGAGTCACCACCCAGGAAATGTACTTTGAGTGTGGGGAGAAAGATTGTGAGCCCGCTGGGACAGACAGGGAAAAATGCTAGAGCACCTGAATAACTTCCTGTAAAACATTCCGAGCTACCCTGGGAGAACAGTATAGATAATTGAATAAATAAATAACAAGTCCTAATCCCTTTCCCTCTTTCCCATTACAGCTTCTTCAGGGGGTGTACTTTGACACTGCAATTGAACCATCACAAATGCTGAGCCTCAACTTAACCTTCCATAAAAATTAATAATTTGCTTGAGCATAGATCTATACAAGCTCCATTTCAAATTAAAATCACCATTCACTATTAAGGACACGTTTCATAGCTTCAGGAAAATACAAAAAGGTATCCAGTCTCATAAGGAATGACTCTCCACAGGAGAATCAAAGGAAATAGGACAGTGGAGGCAAAACCAGCATGCACTTATGAAATTTTATTGACTAGACCCAAAAAGGCATGCCTCAGGGGTACAATACAATCTGAAAAATATTGGTGTGATCTAATTTCAAAATCAACAGTATAGAACAATATATTTATCGCTCAGATGAGTCTGGTCTCAAAGCTTCTACTGCAAGACTGCTTAGACTCAGTTCACCTAAAAAGGGATGCCAGACTCATCTGAGCAATTAATATGATACCATTCCATATTGCCAATTTCGATATTACATTACGCCAATAGTTTTCATTTCCTGTCTCAATAAACAGAGATCTCCAAACCTCAAAATCAGGAAAAGAATCAGATAAATATTCCTTCGGTAGAATATATTGGGAAAATTCTACAGCTGTTGGCCTGATCCTTTAGCAGTCTTTTATTTAAAGTATGCATAAACTTATTTACGCCATTTATATAGCACATTCCAAAGTCCATTCTGTGGGGTAAACAAGCAGCACATCATGACAATTTTATAGAGGATTAAATTTTCCCAGCAGGCCAAATGCAGAGAAAACGATTTTCCTTCACTTCTGTTAACAACTGTCAAAACGTCATCGTGTTCACTGTGAAGGACCAGGTTATAAAACAATTTTTATTCCTACAAAGATTATATCAGTCACTGTCTGATACAGTTAGGAATGAGTCAATTTATGATACATTAACCCCTTAAAGTATTTCACTCTGGTATCCCCACTTACTTTTCATCTCTCATCATTCCACATTCTCCAGTTCGGGCTCTAAGCTCACTTCATGTTGGCCATTTATTATTCCCCTGGTTTTTCCTGAATGATTAGATTCAACTCACCAGAGGCCTTTTATTGTGCAGCACCATTTCTTTGCATAGAACTTTCCCTCCCTAAGTTTATAGCTGCTCTCAAAACTTATCTCTTCAAACAAGCTTTTGCAGAGCACTGGGTTAAGTGGCTGTTGTGATGAGATGTCTCTTCATCAGTGTCTATAACCACACACACACACTTTATATCCTCTTCTCTGCTCCCTTCTTCCTCTTTCCCTCAGATTTTTCTGCCCTATAATTAATGGAGCTCCTTTATGTTTCTTTATTTATTTCAGTAAACCACTTCACTGTACTGAAATGAGAGATAATATATCAAGTGTAATAAACCATAAAGGAAGGCGTGGCCTAGTGGTTAGAGCTACAGTCTCAGCACCCTAGGTTGTGAGTTCAAATTCTGCACTGCTCCTTGTGACCCTGGGCAAGCTGCTCAATCCCCCATTGCCCCAGGTACGTTAGATAGATTGTGAGTCCCCTGGGACAGATAGGGAAAAAGCTTGAGTACCTGATTGTAAAAAAAAAAAAAATACTTAGATAACCATGAAAGGTGGTATATAAAGAATGGGTAACATTGTTGAATATGGGATATCGCTTTTTCTTCTGACAAAGGTGCACCAGATGAAACATGGCCGTATGGAGAGCTTGATGCATTACATTTCTTGTATCTATGATTTTCTCATGGTGGAATAAATCTGAGTGTATCCTGGACTTTTTAGCGTCCCACTTCTTTGTCCTTTTGTTGCTTGCCACTTGGGACATTTTTTCTCCTGTTTTGTCTTAATTGTTTTGACTTTAATCAGCATGGTTATTGAGTTCACTGTTAAAAAAAACCAATTTAAAACTTGCTAAAAAGAAAAATAGGCACCTACTAGAGTAGGCATCGTAAGCGCATCTATACTAAGCTACCTACTTGTTGCCTAAGGTCAAAGTAGCCGTGGTTGGGCACCATTAGATGCAATTCTCAAAAGAACTTAGGCATCTGCTATGTAGGCCAGCAAAACCCTGGACTACATGGCAGACGCCTAAGTTTTGTGATAGGCGCCATTAGCCGCGGCAAATGGCTGGTGCTGTTTTTGTAGGCATTTGCCTATTTAGGCACCATTTATAGAATCTGGCCCTTACTGTTCTTTATAGAATAGGTTCCAAATAAGTGTATTCTTGGCATCTAAAAATAGGTGCCACTTTATAAACTATCCCTCTTGTACTACCATACTACCAGTTCCTGTGGTCAACCAGGGGCAGTGGAATATTTTTGGGGTTGAAGGGACAAAATAAATCAATCTTTACCTCCCCACCCCCCAACTTTTCTATTTACTAGTGCTGTGTTAGACAAAAGTTTGTGAGGCTATGGTGTCAGTGGCCCCATTCCGCTGCCCATACTTCCAAAATCTACCACTAAATTCTGCAATTTCTTTTCCAATGTGCTCCTACAGCCACAGCTGCAGAGTTACAGCCTTCTACCATTGTCCCCAACTCCTGGCCCAAATTGGATCATCACCATTTGATGCATTAGATATACGGTAGCTCATAACTTCCACAACTGAGTGCAACCCCAGTACCACAAACCAGTCTCTGACATGCCGTTCTCATCCAAATATGACCTGATCTCAAAACTGTGGCCTTCTCTTGCTTTGTGCTGCTGAAATAGACATTTTACTATGCAAACTCCAGTACCTCTCCTCAAAATAATGGCTAATGACTGATTATAGACCTCCAGAGTGGCCATTTGTTTAGGTCTGCTTTTATCTGAGCCATTGAAACACCCACCATGTTGCACCCTTAGAATGGTTACTCATTGTTGCTTATTTCTGTCTTTGATGGTCTACTAACTTCATTTCATAAGGAACACTTTAATGCAGTCCTGAATTCACCATATTGCATATATAGACTTTTGTCCTCCTTTTCTTGCTTGCAAACGTCATTGCACAATCCACCTATGGCCCTGGCAGACTCAGGAGCATACCACGTGGTCCTAGTTCCCTCCTGTCCGTTAGCCAAACTCTCATCCAAGCCCAATATGGTGACTGACTGTGTTCAACATTAAGAAAACACAACTCAAATTATTATTAAGATAGCTCTTATGCCTTGTGAAGAACCATTTGGGACTGAAGGAGTTTGTCTGGAGAAGGGGGAAATGGAATGCCTAGGTAAATAAATAATAAAGCAACAAATGTAAATTTAATCATAGTGCCTTGTTTTCCTTTTTCCTAAAATGTAATGAGATAGAAATATATTTATTTAAATATAATCATTTGATAAAGTACCTTTTCCTAGGGTAAAGTGCACGGCAGAAACATGAATATATACATATGAATATATATGTTATATGTTTGTTTGCAGAAGGGAAGGCAACAAATTTCTTTGCATAGCGCAAGAGGCACACAGCTGAAAAAAGTTTCCCTTCAAAAGCTGATTAGGAAAAGTATGCATACTAATTTACACCTGTAATTTTTATGGGTCTTTTTCCAAGTAAAACTGCCTTCTTAGCCACCGCCTCCCATTGTATCCTCAATGATGACACCTAGATCCTTTTCCTGGGCAGTGACTCCTAGCTATGGTTTGAGTTCCTCTTTCCCACATGCATCACTCTACACTTGTTCTCATTAAATGTCATCTGCCATTTTGATGCCCAGTTTCCATGTCTCACAACGTCCTCTTACAATTTTTCACAATCCTCTTGCGATTTACCAACTTTGAACAACTTTGTGTCATCAGCAAATTTAATTATCTCACTATTTATTCCCATCTCTAGCTCACTGATAAATATGTTATAGCAGCAGTCCCAGCAGAGACCCCTGATGAACTCCACTATTTACCCTTCTCCATTGAGAATATTGACTATTTAAATCTACTCTCTGTTTTCTTTCAACCAGTTCTTAATCCATAATAGGACATTACCTCCTATCTCATGACTCTCTAATTTCCTCAGAAGTCTTTCATGAGGTACTTTGTCAAACGCCTTTTGAAAATCCAAATACATATCATCTGGCTCACCTTTATACACATGTTCATTCACCCTTTCAAGGAAATGCAGTAGATTGGTGAGGCAAGATTTCCCTTGACTAAATCAATGTTGGCCTTGTCTCATTAATCCGTGCTTATATATATATATATATATATATATGTTGTCATTTTGTTTTTCATAATAGTCTCTACCATTTTGCCTGGCACTAATGTCAGACTCACCGGTCTATAATTTCCTGGATCACCTTTGGAACCCTTTTAAAAAATTGGAGCCATGTTGGCCACCCTCCAGTCTTCTGCTACAATGCTCAAATTTTCTTTGTTTTAGCTGATTTTGTATTAACGAATTTACCCCCAAATTCTATAAAGTGTGTGCAAAGTTAGGTGTCTGCATCGGCACAGCTAACCAATATACAGTAGGTACGTAACTTACCCCCCTTTGCAAAATTGAGCAAGAGGTTTTTAATATTTTAAATCTTTATTACATTTTATACTTTTGACAAAGTTATTAGTCAAAATAAGAAATAATACAATACCAGTCAACATGTTTAAATTACAGAGATGGTAAAAAAAAAAGAAAATTTTCTTTATATTGAAATAAATTTCCCCATCCCTAAAAAATACCAAACTTATTTTAAGAAAAGGTATAAATCACTTTCGTATCTGCACTACGAAGGAGTTATCCCAGTTTGTTTAGCTCCACACAAAATTGACTTTTATCCAGTTGCAATCCATGTGGTACCCTAATATGTGAGATTCATACCTTTTTAGGACTCCTGAGGAAGGAATGTTTCTTCGAAACACGGACCATGTCGTGTCCCAGTTCACCAACCTCCTTGGATCATATTATGGATACAAACTTTTTTATGTTCACATCTATGTTCATTGATTAAAGACTTGGCATAGTGGACACCATTTCTGCAGTTTTTCCCTTTGTTAGTTATGCACGCCTAGGCACCACTAGTTGGGATGCTACAGTATAAAGCAGTGGTTCCCAACCCTGTCCTGGAGGACCACCAGGCCAATCTGGTTTTCAGGCTATCCCTAATGAATATGCATGGAGCAGATTTGCATGCCTATCACTTCCATTATATGCAAATCTCTCTCATGCATATTCATTAGGGCTAGTCTGAAAACCCGATTAGCCTGGTGGTCCTCCAGGACAGGGTTGGGAACCACTGGTATAAAGGATGCCTAGCAGCTGACCAACAACCGCACCAAGTGGCGCCTACAATGTAAGCACTGCTAGGCGCTATATATATAGAATCAGGCCCTTATTTCTTAACTTTGTTCTTTATTACCATAAGGTCAAATTAATCAACAACGGAAACTAGAAATAAACAAAAGTATGAGAAGTCCAGGAGAACCTGTCATATGCCGAAAGGTTAGACAAACTAGGGCTCTTTACCCTGGAAAAGCGGAGACTGAGAGGAGACATGATACAGACTTATAAAATCATGAAAGGCATAGAGAAGGTGGAGAGGGGCAGATTCTTCAGACTAGCGGAGACAACAAAAACAAGAAGTCATTCAGAAAAACTGAGAGGGGTCAGATTCAAAACAAATGCAAGAAAGTTCTTCTTCACTCAGAGGGTGGTGGACACCTGGAAAGCGCTTCCAAATGAGGTAATAGGACAGATTACAATACTGGGGTTCATAAAGGGACTGGATGGCTTCCTGGAAGCGAAGGGGATTGCAGGGTACAGATAGAGGGTTACTCTACAGGACATTAAGCGAAAAGCGTATAAGAGTTTTAGGGTATGAGCACTATCAGGTCATGGACCTGAGGGGCCGCCACGTGAGCGGACTGCCGGGAACGATGGACCTCTGGTCTGACCCGACAGGGGCAATACTTATGTTCTTATGCTCCCTTGCTCCACTTCCCCCATTCCCCCAAATAATTATACAAAATCTTTTTATAGACTTAAATTCAAAATCCTGTCTTCAAAATTATTAATGGAACATCTAGGAACCCCCAACTAATTTGACTACTAATATTATATCGGTACCGTTGCCCACATTTGTTCAAACTGAGACCAGGATTCTCAAAAAAAACGCGTAAAAAAGTGACAGTCTGCTAACACAGCCATTTTGATAGCGAGTTGAAAAACGCAAGACATTCTCCCCAAAATTGCACATACAAATGAGGACGGTGGACAGCAGTGAAGATTCGCTAAATTTGCATGTGCCCATCGCTGGTGATAGTGATGGGCACATGAACATTAAACACGCTTAATGCCAGTTAGGCCACTAGATCTCTGCAGCCCCTCGTATATTGGTTTCCTTTACTAACAATGGATGTAGCAGATATAAATGAGATTTCATAGCTCTATAGTTGCTCACTGAAGCAGCAATTGTGTTTGATATTGGTTGCTTTTCTACTTGTGTTGAGTTGCAATGATAATAGAAACAACTATAGTCCTCCCCACTCACCATGTTAACTTCTTCAGTACTTCTCAAAACACTTGGCTTTTGTGAGGCTTTTTCTTTGGTGGGGGAGGGGAGCGAGGAAGAGCTGCCTTTTTTCTTGACTCAGTGATTTCATTTACACTACATGAAAATCAGCACAGCAGGCGTAATTAAACCTAAATGATTCATGATTTATGTTTTGCTCAAAAAGTGCAGCATGATTAATATCCCATAGTTTTTACACAATTAAAATCAGGCAGCCAGTGTATCCAAGTCTCCCTGTCAAAAATGATTTGCAGTATTTTACAGGACCCTATTTCTATCTCCTTCTGATTTTTGCTTCAATGGTCCAATGGCATAATGAAGACACCGTACTGTAGCGGTGGATCACAGTTTCCTCTGTGAAGGTCAAACCATCATGAAATGATTGTGTTTCCTATCAGCTTCCACATATCAGGTGACATTGCTCAGAAAGATTCATTTATAGGATGCTAGGACTGAAGAGAGTATCTGCGGTAATATAACCTGTTAAAAGCACATTCAGCTCGTTTTAGAAAGCAAGGAAGAAGCATATCATATATCAGAAACTTACGATTCTGATAGCTGCTTACCATGCAGTCCAGTGGCAGATTTAATTGTCTGCTTGGCTAATAAATTTAGTTCATAACAGAAGTGCATTTAAGGAACAAAGATGAACTTAGCTGGAACTGTCTGTCCTCAGTCCAGGGAGGCAGAATTGTAGTGTATCAGTGTACCACAATGTCATACAGTATTATAATATTTTTTTATTTTAAGTATACAATGCATTGAAATACTATACATGTGACCCAAGTTTCCAAGTTTATTAAGACTTTCTAGCCCGCACTTTATGGTTAAACCTTCTCAGCGGCTTACAATTCTAAATAAAATGTTAGGGATGTGCAAATTTAAAAGACTAGACAGCGAGGGTAAAAAACATAAATACATTCATTAAAAAGAAAGGAAAGGATAAAACATAAGGTGTAAGGTAATGTGCTTGAATATTCTTTTTCAACAATTTGCTGCAAATCTAAAAGCATCGATTTAAAAGATCCCAGATTAGAGTCTAGACGCATATTTTTTGGTAAGGAATTCCAAAGAGTAGGCCCACAAATTGAAAAAAGAAGACTACCGTATATGTTCATGAACTACTTCTCTATCCCCCCTCTCCCCCCTTTTACTAAACCGCGATAGCGGTTATTAGCGCAGTGGGCCATGCTGAGTGTTCCGCACTGCTCCCAATGCTCATAGGAACTCTATGAGCGTCAGGAGCAGCGCAGAGCATTCAGTGCGGCTCCCTGCGCTAATAACCGCTATCACGGTTTAGTAAAAGGGGGGGGGAAGTATATGAGGGGATAACTAAATGTTTCTGGTATGCTACAGAGGCAGCATTTACAGCTCCCTGATGAGAATAGGGAGAGATTCTTGGTGGTCAATCAAGGATGATATTTAGGGGGGAATTCATTAAGGGGTGCTAACCAATTTAACACGAGCTAAATGCTAATATGCCAATAGGAATATAATAGGTGTTTTAATGTTTAGTGCGTGCTAAATCGGTTAGCATCCTTAGTGGTTGTCTTTAGGATCATGATTGCAGAGCTTTGGAAGAAGTCCTGGTGAACAGACATTCGGCTCAGTATAGTCACTGCAGTGTGGCGCAGTGGTTTAAGCTACAGCCTTAGCACCCTGAGGTTGTGGGTTCAAACCCACACTGCTCCTTGTGACCCTGGGCAAGTCACTTAATCCCCCCCCCCATTACCCCTTTAGATAGATTGTGAGCCTGCTGGGACAGACAGGGAAAATGCTTGAGTACTTGAATAAATTCATGTAAACTGTTATGAGTTCCCTCGGGAGAATGGCATAGAAAATTAAATAAATGGGGAGGGGGGATAGAAGAGCGAATAGGAGACTAATTCCCGTGTATTTATGAACAAAATTTCATGGTTTCAGAATCCTAGACCAGGTTCAACTGAGCTGAAGGTTCAATGAAATAGAAGGAAAACATCAGGTCAAAATAACAATTTACATTGCCAAATAAAAGGTTTAATTTTATTTTAATCTTGGCTTATTGTTTTTCAAGTTAGATGGGGCTTGCAACAGAACTGGGGCCTCCCTTGGGTGGAGAGATACACTAAATTCTGAACATTTAGCTAAATTATCAGTTTAAACTGGTAATGTCAGGTTGTCCCTGCCGGAAACATATTTCCCCTTATTGTATTTGGAAAAGCTACACTGGGGTTGCCTAAGCATGTTTCAGTCCAGTGTAAGATCATGGTGATGGTTCAAAGGGTATTGTAAGGAAGGGGACCAGTAGAGTTTGAGAGGTTAAGTCAGATCTATTGTCTCGGAAGAAGTTTGAGATCAGAAGAGAAAGACTGATTGACTTTGCCAGTGCCAGGTTAGGGAGATAGAGTTGCATTAGCCAAAGAGCTTGTTCCCCAGCTATGGAATGGGCGCCAGGGCCTCTATAGAAGAAACAAGGGGATCATTTCAAGTTTAGAAAACCTTAAGGCATTTCTTTTTGGTAAGTGTTTTGATGAGTGGTTGGGGTATTAGAGACCATTGGAATGGATTTTGGAATTCAATTTTGAGGTAGGTTTGGAAGAGATTGAGTTTTGCAGGGCTGGGTGTCTGTTTTATTTAGTTTCTGTTATTGTAGAGATTAGTTACTGTAAGCCATTGAGAGAGGACTCTGTCTGTATGAACAATACAGGCAGTCCCCGAGTTACAGATGCCTAACAAGTACGACTCGTACTTAAGAATGCAATCAAGACTTCATTTGATTTCATTGAGCATTATTTTCAGTGGCATAGACTCCTACACTTCTCCTGCAGCAGATTCAGGGATGATGCATGGCCACATTAAGAACAGTGTGTGGTTGTCCTTGCTGTACCTTAGAGGGAACAGTGGTAGGGACAGCTGGGAGCAGAGGTAAGCAGCAAGAATCTTAAAATCTACAAGTTCTGAGTTACATCTAAATCCAACTTAAGAACAGCTTTAAAAGCGTTAACTCGTTCTTAACCCGGGGATTGCCTGTATATTCAATTTTTTATCCATGTTTCTTCATTATTTTAAAGCCATTAACAAAAAACATTTCACAGAAAAATAATCACATTATAATTTTTCAAGCACATTTTAGACACAACTAATTACTGTGCATTGTAATATTCCATGCACAAATATATTACATTTTTACATAAATAAACATATGTGCATGACCCTGGAGTCTGACTACTCCGAACATTTCTATGAATCCTGGCCTTCTCATAGGAGACAGACAAGGGGAAAAAAGAAAGAAATCTGAAAGGGTTTACCATCTCTGAAAGCTTTACATTGATCCAACAAGCTATGTGAATCAGTGACACAAAAAAAACTTCTTGGAATGAAAATGCCAGTTATGAGTATGTCACTTACAACGATTAGAAATCTAAAGAAAAGAAGTCCCGTACTCTAAACTTTCAGTGTTTTGTTCATCCACACCCAGGCTTTAGTGACTTAGTTATTCAGTCAGGATGAAATCTAAGCATGTGGGTGTGACGTACCTGACAGTAGAACAGAAGTGAGCACAGAAAACTGGTTGCTGAATTTTAAAACTAGTTTTAAAATGAGCGCATGGCCGAGCAGGAAATAAAAGAGAGCAGCAAAAATTCAGAGGTGCCACTAAAGGTAGCATAAATGCTGTTAAATTAGATGGAATAATGAGGAGGAAGACCACAAGTGAATAATGTAAGAAATGCAAATCCCACCGTTTCTGTGCAATTATAAAAAAAAAGTACAAGAAACTAGATCATAGACCTGCAAGCAAATAGTTTGCATTTAATGGGAATTATGATGTAATTGAGGTACTGTAATGGAGAATTATCTATAACAGCAAACCAATTGTAATATAAGGTTACCAGGATATTAAGTTTATACAGAGAATAGATGTAGCTGAAAAAGAAGGGGGCGTGTCAGTGTAGGTGAAAGAGGACAATGCATTGAAATGGAAGCTCCAATCACCTGTTGCTTTCCAGGTGTACTCAGTAAGACTTGCTGTACTGATTATGCTGAAAGTGTCCATTTTAATTATTTTTCTTGGACTAAGAGGGTTATGCAGTACTTTGCTCCTGTTTCTTTTGTCCTTTCAGATCCCCTTCAGAACCCATGGTGGGGGGGGGGGGGAGGGGGGATCTGAAACCATAAATCTTCATTCACAACAATCCAAGGAATTTTCCCCCTGTTCAACTGTATAACTGCTTCCAGATCCAAAAAGTCTGTCAATTACAGCAAACATCCATGGTCAGAGGTGATGCTCCAATAGTCTTTCAAGAAGCCTGCAATCATGGGATCTAAATCCAGTGTGTTCTCATAGGCTTCCGCGGCCAGCATCATGATTGTTGCTGTTTTCTGGGTCTTACTGCTTCTGGGTAGGTAGAACTGACGTTTTAGCCAGTAGTTTGCAGCGGTTTTTTTGGTTCTACGTTTGAACAGCGACCTTTTGCACAGTTTGTTGAGAGGCTTCGGTCATATAGCCCTGAGGAAGGCTGTTCTAGCTGAAACACGGACCATGTTGGGGTCCAGAATTAAAAAGGTTAGTGGACTCTCTATTAGGCTTGCTAGATATTTTTTATGCATGTTATATTTAATAAATTGATTTTTTCTCATTGTTGGTTGACTGTGTCCCTTCCCCACTTCTACTTTTGTCTAGGCAGGAGCAGCATCCATGAATGCAGAATATAATCTATGAACAGTTGGTGTGCGGATGCCATATATAGAATGTATATTAATGTATACCTTCTATAAACAGTGGCTAAATGACAGAGATGCTTATTCTGACCTGGAGCACTGTTTGAGTATAGACATCTCAATACACAGGGAAGGGCTTCCAAAATGGGCTTGAATTGGAGGGGGACCTCCAAATAGGTGGCTTAAATTGGGCAGGTTTCCAGAGATGGGAAGTATGTTTGAAGGGACTCTTCAAGAGGGTGGTTCTGTTTGGGAAAGGGCATCAAGGGAATCTTAATGACTCTTTGGCTAAAAACTTTAAAAAGTACCTGCCAAGTGCTCCCAGGACAGAACAATAATAAAGAAGAACACCAAATTCATCTGGTGTGATATAACATTAGCTAAGCTGATGTCACCTGCTGGTAATATTTATTGGATGATAGTGTGAGTGAAATGAGGGGGGGGGAGAGGGGAATATATGAGGTGATGTCAAGGGTTTATAGAATAAGGATTGACAAGTTTATAAGAGGAGGTAAGAAAGGGTTAATAGACAGAGTTTGTAAGAAAGAAAAATAATTAGGGAGGTAGAGCAGTCATGGGATTGGTTGGATGTTGTGGCAGTTAGAGGGAGTTCTGTGAGGAAAGAAGAAGAATAGTCTCTTCAGGAAAAAATTATCCCTCCCTCCCATGTGTGCTGGTGGTATGTTTTGTATCGATTTGGGGGGGGGGAATACAGGTTATATGTGGACTTGGATGGGTTTGGTTGAGCTTATGAAGTGGGGGAGGTGGTCACAGCTTTGGGTGGGGCAGAAAATGGGGTTTGGCCCAGTTGGATCTGGAAGATGAGCAGTCTATGAGAGAAAAGCTCCTTATACATCAAAGATAAACCTCCTTTTTTCTTATCCTTTCTAGGGCAGTTGATGGTCTTGTACCCTGGAAGACAAATATGCAAGATATATGAGGAATTAAAATCTGGAATCCAAGTTTCTGTGATAAAAAGTAGAACTATCTGGGAATCACTTCTCAACTCTCTAATTATAGTATCTTAGTGCATACAGATCTCATCTTAAAATAATTGCATTCTATCAAAATATAACCATCTACCCTTTCGATAAGGTTAACAGTAGAGATATAGATCAAATTTGCAGCCTATCCAACTTTTAAAAATTTTGGATGTAATTTTATACATGCCTCTTAGTAAATTACACCGTAAAATAAATAAGATGGAGCCTTCTGATGACTGATCTTATAAATCATGAACAAAGCTTTAAATTCTGGTGATAAATTGGCAGCCAAAGAGTTGTTTTAAGTATCAGTTCAATGAATTTTGTTCTTGAAATAGTATGTCCCACTGTATTTTGTACATGCTAAAGGTTTGGGAGCTGTGTTTTAGAATTACTCATATCTAGGCGTATTGAAATCACAGCACAAGTGACTGTAATTCCATCTTCTCTAAATAAGGTTGTAGTTTAAAAAAAATTCTGTATGACTTAACAGTGGTACCAATTTGGTTTTTTTATAGACAAAAATTGATCCATCCAAAAACTCAATGTAATTTTGAAGGGGAAAATAAATGTATTATCAGAAAAGCAATATCAGTTACTGAAATTGTATTCTATGATTTTTTCCCCCCCTTTTCTGCTCAGAACCTGTGTTTCAGGAATTGAAAAGGCATTAGAGGCAATGCATTGAATTGAGAACAAAATTTTAGCAAAAGCAGGCTGTGCCTGCTGTAACTAGTTTGCCCTTTGTTATCAGAGATACATTTTGGGTAAATTACACAGGCACTAGTCTCTCATTTGGACTACTGTAACCTGGTATATTTGGGTTTAGTAAAGAAAACTGTGTCTCATTTACAACTTTTACAGATTACAGCTGCAATGTTGCTATACCACAGCTGTAGATGGAAATCCCCCCTGCCCCTCACTAGCATGACTGTACAACTGCATTGGTTCCCAGTTAAGCCTAGAATTTAGGTTACTCTCCTTCATTTATTGGGTTAAATAGAATTTTTTAATAATCTCAAGACAATTCTTGATACAGAAAAGACTGCACCTTCAAAAAGATATAAAATGGATGGAGTTGGTCCAGAGGAAGGCTATTTTTTATTTGGACACTTTGGCTCTGATTCTGTGTATAGGACGTCCGGGAGAGGTGTCCTATACAGAATCAGGCCTACACTAACCCCAATTCTGTAACCGGCGTCCATGTTACAGACGCCGGTTAGAGAATCGGGTTAGAGTAGACGCGGCTGCTACACTTATCGCAGCAAGGGATAAGTATAGCGGCCGTCTGTCCGATCGCCGGCAGGAGGGTGCTGAACCACTCCTGCCGGAAAGCCGACCCTGCCCCCTGAAACTCTAGATCACCGGCAGGAGGGTGCCGAACCCCTCCTGCCGGAAAGCTGCCCCCAAACTCCCAATTGCTGGCAGGAAGGTGCTGAACCCCTCCTGCCGGAACACCCCCCAACTCCCAATCGCCGGCAGGAGGGCACCCAACTCCTCCTGTCGGAAAGCCGGACCCCCTCCGTGTCCCCCATGCTAACGACCTCCCCCCTGATGACTCCCCTAACCTCCCCCCAACTAACCTCCCCCCCAACTAACCTTTAAATGTTGGCTGGCTGGACGGGTCTTGCTGCCATCCAGCCTACAGGCCCGCCTCGTCAAAATGAGATGGGCCCACCCCTTCCTGGCCATTCCCGCTGTCTAAGGCCTGATTAGCCCAAGCTCTAGAAGCCTGGACCAATCAGGCCTTAGGCATAGCGGGTCCGCCCATCCCGACTAATCCTAAGGCCTGATTGGCCCAGGTGCCTACGAGCCTGGGCCAATCACACCTTAGGGTTAGTGGGGATGGGCGGACCCGCTATGCCTAAGGCCTGATTGGTCCAGGCTTTTAGAGCCTGGGCCAATCAGGCCTTAGACAGCGGGGATGGGCTGGGAAAGGGCGGGCCCATCTCATTTCGATGAGGTGGGCCTATCGGCTGGACAGCAGCAAGACCCGTCCAGCCGGCCAACATTTAAAGGTTAGTTGGGGGGAGGTTAGGGGAGTCATTGGGGGTAGGTCGTTAGCATGGGGGGGTCCAGAGGGGGTCCGGCTTTTCAACAGGAGGGGTTGGGCACCCTCCTGCCGGTGATTGGGAGTTTGGGGGCGGATTTCTGGCAGGAGGGGTTCGGCACACTCCTACCGGTGATCTAGAGTTTCAGGGGTTGGGGGCGTCTTTCCAGCAGGAGGGGTTCAGCACCCTCCTGCCGGTGATCTAGAGTTTCAGGGGGTGGGGGCGGCTTTCCGGTAGGAGGGGTTCGGCACCCTCCTGCCGGCGATTGGGAGTTTGGGGGGGTGTTCCGGCAGGAGGGGTTCGGCACCCTCCTACCGACGATCTAGAGTTTCAGGGGATGGGGCGGCGTTCCGGCAGGAGGGGTTGGGCACCCTCCTGCCGGTGATTGGACAGGCAGCCGCGGCCGCAATACTTATTGAGACAGGGAGATCCTTTGCCGCGATAAGTATAGCGGCCGCGTCTACTTACTTTTTGATTTGTTAGCTGCTGATTATTTAAATTTTGAGGCTTTTTCTTCACCTTTTGTATGAAATATTTATCGGGAGTGTTTAGCCCACCTCTGGTGAGTAATATATTTACATTTTTGATATTTTTGGATTTAGTTATTACTCTGATTTTTTCCTTGAGAGATGTTTAAATACCTACGTGACATAAATGCGCATGAGTTGAGTCTCTTTCATTTGAAAGGAAGCTCTGGAATGAGAGGGCATAGGATGAGGTAAAGAGGTGATAGGCTTAGGAGTAATCTAAGGAAATACTTTTTCACAGAAAGGGTGGTAGATGCGTGGAATAGTCTCCCAGTAGAGGTGGTAGAGACAAAGATTGTCTGAATTCAAGAAAGCATGAGATAGATACTTAGAGAGAGGAAGAGATAATGGTTACTGTGGATGGGCAGACTGGATGGGCCATTTGGCCTTTATCTGCCATCATGTTTCTGTGTTATACTTCTTACTTAGGTAAATCCATACAATTATTACTAGGCAATTCAAATCAAATAGCAAGAAACAAAATTATCCACAGTTCTAAAGAAAATAAAAGGTAGCAAAGAAGGGGGAAGGAGGCATAAAAATACTAGTTAGCGGGAGAATTAAACTAATATCATAAAAGAAAATTATTAAGAAAAATCTCATATCAATCCAGTCCCATTATTATATCATCTATGTGCCATAATTTAAACCAGGTTAGAGGATGGAGTGGATGCCAAAATGGCCTTAGGAGGCTTCTAGAAAATTCTTAAATTTTTGCAGCTCGTAAGTGTAAAGGTCTTTAAAAACCTTTGAGTCTAATTTAACAATACATTTACATGGAAGTAGGAGAATAAACGTCCCTCCTAAAGCTGATAGATCTGATTTCAAAGTCAAAAAAGCCTTTTTTCTGATCCGAGTGGCCCTACACAGGTTAGGAAATATTTGTACTTTATACCCCAGAAATTCAGCATCTTTGTAACAAAAATACAGTCTAAGGAGCCAGTTATGAGCCAGCTCCAAGGCAAAGGAAGCAATTAATGTGGCTGATGTTACCATGGAACAAAACCCCTCTAAAAAAAAAACAACCTGTGAGGTCAGAGATGTCAATCTGATTTTCTTTCTTTGCTCCCTGAGGAGAGATCCCTTGCCAGTCTACATAGTATACTCATTATAGGTGGTATAGAATCCGTAGAGACCTGCAATATTTCCATGATGTATTTCTTTAGCATGTCCAGTGATGGAAGAACTAGAAATTTAGGAAAATGAATATACCATAAATTGGAACATCTCTCATAATTTTCCCAGGACTCTAACTTTTGATGTGTAACAATACGGTCCTTCATTAGTACTCCTTGCACCTCCTTAAATGTTAACATATCTATCTCAAATTTCCTAATGTCTTTCTCTGGTTCTAAATATGACTCTCACATTCTATACATTTAGTTACCTGTGGTTGGATGGAGTCTCTTCCTTGTTGCAACTGATCCAGTTTAAAAAACAATAAGCCCTCCAATTTTCTTGCTGCTTCCCCTAACTCTTCCAAAGTTACCTTCTCCAGTTTTTCTTTCTTCCTAATGCTGAAAATAACTCCCTCCAGTTGCTGAGGTCTAGGCTGAACCTCTGGTGAATGACCTCCAACGGCGCCTTCCTCTTCAGCCACCGAAAGATGTTTGTCTTCCACAGTCCCAAGAGGAAACGCTTTTGCCCCCATCAACTGGCTTAGCCACAATGATCTCTTGGATACTCAGCAGCTTCCCCTGCAACAGTATTGCAACACCATTTCTGGGTTGTGGAGTCACTTCACGGTACTGAGGAATGAGGGCACCATCCAAGACACTTTGCTCCGCTTCTTCTCCTCTGAGCACCTCCAGCTGTTTGACAAGGCCAGCAACAGGAATGGCAAAGCCTGAAATCTTCTGTTACACCAGAACCAGGGGAGCCTCTGACTCTGAAGGGTAAGTTCAGGGCTTCCCCTTGTGCTTAATCATTGCGTCTAAGTGCTTTGAAAATGATCATTATAACTTTTATTCACTTTGTTACATTTTTAGGCAAGTTAATTAGCGGATTGTGATCCTATACATATAATGGGGAATATCTATGACAGATGATATCATTTTATGGCTTTTCTACTTCAAATGATCAGCCTTTTAAAAAAGGATCTGTTGTTAAATTTTTACATTGCAGGTTAAGGTGCAGAGTTATATGAGATCTGATAATTAAGTTTGTGAACTTGCCTCTGTGCGCTTATGTTGGCAGTAGTATATAAACAACTCAGTAAGGTTTCATAACCCTGGTATATCAGTGTCTCTCAGCTGTGTTTGTGTAGACGTGTGGCAGTCTCATGCTGAGCGGCATTCATTATTGTTGTGTGTTTTCATGTGCCGTTGTGAGAATATCAGAGCTTGAATTAGAGCAACAAACAAACATTAAATTTCTTGTTAAACTTGGCAAGAGTGGAAATGAAATCAGGGGCATGTTAGTTCAAGTTTATGGGGATAATGCCATGAAGAAAACAGCAGTGTACAAATGAACTAAACAGTTTTCTGAGGGGAGAGAAAGCATCGCTGATGAAGAAAGGTCAGGGTGGCCAGTAACGAGCAGAACTGACGAAAACTTTGCAAACATTTGTCGAATTGTGCATCAGAATCGTCGGCTGACTGTGAGAAGCATAGCAGACCAAATAAACATCGATAGAGAATCAGTTAGGAAGATTTTAACTGAAAATATTGGCATGAGAAACGTGTGTGCATAAATGGTCCCAAAGGAGCTCACCAATGAACAAAAGCAACGGAGAGCTGAAGTGATGAAACATGGGTGAACCAATACAACCCTGAAACAAAACGTCAAAGTGCACAATGGAAGTCAGACAATTCTTCAAGACCATAAAAGTTCCGCCAGTCAAAATCAAGCGTCAAAACGATGTTGCTAACTTTTCTTTAAATCAGAGGGATCGCTCATTATGAATTTGCACCAATTGGACAAACAGTTAGCCAAGTTTACTATTTGGGAGTGCTGAAAAGGCTGCGTGAAAAAGTTAGTCGAAAATGACCTGAACTTTTCTCCAACAAATCATGGTTCTTGCATCACAACAATGCACCAGCTCACACAGCACTGTCTGTGAGGGAGCTTTTAGCCAGAAAACAAAAAACTGTATTGGAATACCTTCCCTACTCACCTGATCTGGCACCCAATGACTTTTTCTTTACCCGAAGATAAAGGAAATATTGAAACAAAGACATTTTGATGACATTCAGGACGTCCTGTGGGCTGCATGCTACATGCCTATATTCGCGCTCAGCAAACTGTATATTTACATTTTCGCTTTCTTAAAATCTCTGCACTCTGTATTTCCTCTGATCATCTGCATATTGTAACTCGCTGAATGTTCAGCTACCTTGATTGTAAACCGCCTAGAAGTCGCAAGATTGTGGCGGTATAGAAGAATAAAGTTATTATTATTATTATTATCAATGGTAATATGTCAACAGCTCTGATGGGCATTCCAGAAAAAGAGTTCCAAATTTGCTTTGAAGGGTGGACTAGGTGCTGGCATCGGTGCATAGCTTCCCAAGGGGAGCACTTCGAAGATGACCATAGTGATATTCAGCATTGAGGTATATAGCACTTTTTCTAGGATGAATTCGCAAACCTAATTGTCAGTCCTCATATAGTCTTTTTTTAACAAAAGGGGTTTTCTTTCTTTCTCTGTGTTTATTTTGTTGTCTGGGGTTTTTCCATTAGTTGAAAGGGATAGATGAGGCTAATAATATTATTTGAAGTTACAGAACTTCTGAAGTCTTAGCTGGGTTAGGGCCATGTTTATTAAAACGTAGCATACAGTAATGGACATTAATATGTGCTAAGTGCCATATGACACATTTTATTTATTTAGATCACACAGTTCTTAGCATACATGGGTGTCCGTTAGCATATGTTACAACAAAAACAAGAAGACCCAAGATTGCCACAGGAAAAGAAGAGGAGTTCCAAACAAATGAGACTGTGCAAACTCAATGTTCTCGGACCTTCAGGTGTGATTTTATTCAATAAATCCTTGATATTATCAATTAAAAACACTATCCACATTAATCATAAGAGGACCCAACACAGGCTATGTTTCGGATGAAAACACCTTCTTCAGGGATCCTAGATGTTAATGTATAGTCTTTGACAAATGTGGAAAAAGATAAAAGGCTTGATAACCCAAATTCTAGAGCTCAAAAACAGGGCACGAAATCGCAGTGCTGATAAGAGCAGTACTAGAACAGGGAGGATTTATTGAATAAAATCACACCTGAAGGTCCGAGAACATTGAGTTTCCACAGTCTCGTTTGTTAGCATATGTTAGCATGGCCTTTAGTGTTCTTAATCAAACTGACCTGGACTCAGGTTTTGAGTGTGTATAAAAGTCTACAGTTCTCAGAAACCTCTGCCATTCTCAAGGAATTCATTGCCAGCTGAGGTCATTTCTTTAGATTTCTATATCTTGTGCTCTGTCTGATGACCATAAAAAGGATATTTTTTTGTTATATAGTATAAAAGTATTTTAATGATTTGTACACCACTCTGATATTATTGCGAAGGGCGATGTATTAAATGTATTAAATTATGTAGCTGTTTAAAGCATTTTTTGCCTCTTTTGCAGCAGCACAAGATATTGCTTTCCTGTGTTGAGCTGAAATAATATCATTAACGAGGCTTCGGACCAGTTACACGTGCATCATAGTTAGCCCCCCATAAATGTGGCTCACAAATAGAGATGAATATCGTAAAACAGTCCCAAGTGGTTATCCTTTATAAATAAGTTTATCATAGTGTTAATGCAAAATCTATGCTAAGGAGGAAATGAGATGCAAATGTATACAAAATAGCTCATTATCTATTAATGCATCAAAAAAATTAATGCATTAAAATGTGCAAAAATATTTTACAGGCAAATCAATGTAAGAAACTTAATTACACCTTCTATTGAAGTGCAGTAAGCACAAAGCTTGTGCGAGAACTGTTGTGCATTTCCAGAATATTTCCATACAGTTACTGCACAGAAAAGGCCTTTACCATATGGCAAGTGCAGTAACAGTGCAGCGCACCCTCTCTAAATTACTCTGCACTAACTGCAAAGTGTGATCCACACCCTTTGCCATGCATTCCCATCCCGTAACAAGATGTGCAGTTAGGCCCGGATTCTCTGCACGGCGCCAAAACCAGCAGCCGCCAATTGCCTGTCCAACACGTGATGGCGCCATGTAGAGAATCTCGCCTCCAGGAAAGAGAGGTGCCAGAAATGTAGGCCAAGTTTTTCCAGGTCTATATTTCCGGTGCCTATCTTTGTCATGAATCACAGCGACATAGGCTCTTTAGGTCACCTAACACCACTTCCGGCGTTAGCTACATCCACAGTGGCATTAGGCAGCCTAAAGCACCTACAGAGGTGTGATTCCAGCACCAAATATTTTAGGCACCTTGAAACGCAGTTAAAAACATTATTTACACAGTGATTTTTACCAAGTTTGGGTGCCTACCGGTGCCTAAAAAAATTGGCGCTAATTAGAGAATCCAGGCCTTAGTCTATAATTTGAGCAGGCTGTCATGCCACAGTTATAAGCATCATAGTACACTAATTCACAAGCTAACTGCTTAGCAAACAGTAGTAAAAGAGTGCTGGGATTGATTAAGAAGGGGATCACAAACAGATCAGAGAAGGTTATCATGCCGCTGTACCGGGCCATGGTACGCCACCACCTGGAATACTGCGTCCAGCACTGGTCGCCATATATGAAGAAGGACACACTATTACTCGAAAGGGTCCAGAGAAGAGCGACTAAAATGGTTAAGGGGTTGGAGGAGTTGCCTTACAGTGAGATTAGAGAAACTGGGCCTCTTCTCCCTTGAACAGAGGAGACTGAGAGGGGACATGATCGAAACATTCAAGATAATGAAGTGAATAGACTTAGTAGATAAAGACAGGTTGTTCACCCTCTCCAAGGTAGGGAGAACTAGAGGGCACTCTCTAAAGTTAAAAGGAGTAGATTCCGTACAAACGTAAAGAAGTTCTTCTTCACCCAGAGAGTGGTAGAAAACTGGAATGCTCTTCCGGAGGCTGTTATAGGGGAAAACACCCTCTAAGGATTCAAGACAAAGTTAGACAAGTTTCTGCTGAACCAGAACGTGCGCAGGTAAGGCTAGACTCAGTTAGGGCACTGGTCTTTGACCAAGGGCCACCGCGGGAGCGGACTGCTGGACACGATGGACCACTGGTCTAATCCAGCAGCGGCAATTCTTATATTCTTAATTGCAATATCATCTGTAAATGCTTGTGTACTTCATTGTCTGTAGCAGCATATGTCTCATTGGCAACATTAACATTTGTTAGAAATGCAATGCTTATAATGTATATTTAACCAATCCAATAAAAAATGTTCAGGGATAAGTTCTATATAAGGCACATAAAAAAACTGACTGATTTATTTTAATATTTATATATCACTTATAGCCTAAGTGGTTTACATTCAGGTACTCAAGCATTTGTCCCTATATGTCCTGGTGGGCTCACACTCTAATGTACCTGGGACGATGGGAAATTAAGCAACTTGCCCAGGGTCACAAGGAGTAGCATGGGATTTGAACCCACAACCTCAGGGTGCTGAGGCTGTAGGTCCAACCTTTGCACCACACACTCCCCTACTGATACTGAAAAAAATACTGCTCTATAAACCACGCCTAAAGTTAGGCAAAGATCCTGTGCTAGTCTGTAAGCCACACCTAACTTTAAGCGTAGGCATTTGCAGCAATGAAAACATAGTGGAAATGCCCACACCTGAATTTAGGCTTATTCTATAAGTCCCCAATCTGCCCCTGACCCACCCATTTTCATGTCCCCTTTTTGACTCAAATAAAATGTATGCATGTACTGTAGCTAGTAATTAATTCTAATTAGTGCCAAGAATTGCTTGTTGAAATATCAGTTATTGGTGCTAATTAATTTGTTATTCAATTACCTTGCACATGCAAATTGGATATATGGCCAAATTTGCACATGCAATTTTCAGCACTTTTTCTAGAATTAGGGGGATAATATTAAATGGATATAACAGTAACAGCTTAGTGCAGGGGTGTCCAACCTGCGGCCCCGTGAAGTATTTTGTGCGGCCACGGTCGAGGGCAATGCAGTGTTTTCCTCTGCTGCCCCTGGGTGTTTACCATCTTGTCGGCTCCCTCCTCTGTCTTACTGCAGCGTTTGCGCGGCCCCAGAAACATTTTTTTGGGCAAATGTGGCCCAGGGAAGCCAAAAGGCTTAGTGTATGCTATCAGATATTAGGGGGTGCTAAATGCTGCATATCCTATTTTATATTTATGGACCAAGTTGTATTTAGTTCATACTAATGTCCAATAGTACATACTAAGCTTTAGTAAAAGGGCCCCGTGTCATTACATCAGCAGCAATGGATTAAAATGACGAAGTCCTGAGCAATTTAGAACTATGTATGGCCCCCCTCCCCCATTCCATCTAATCCATCACTGAAAGCAAATACATTTTCAAAACTTTCTTGAAGCGCAAAGTTATCAACTTGTTTTATAGTACAGGAGCAACACACACAATGAATCCCAAGTGTGTACCATAGTTCTTCCTCCAATTAGTTTACAGCAAACTGAAAACACAGAGAAAGCAAGTGGGAAAATAACTCACTAACATCTACTATGCTGACAAATCTTATCCTATGCAAGACTTTGCAAAGTTCAAACAGAGTCTTATAGCAACTCACTGGCCCAATGGCAGCTAATAGATTGCATGAAAAATAGGAGTCACATGATCTTTTAGACCTTACATACCCAGAAGTTTAACTGCAATATTAACAGGTCATACAATTCTCAAAACACTACATAGCCATCCATCTTTTAAGCAACGTATTTCCAATATGTGTTCCAAATGTTTAAAAGTAGAAATATCATTCTGTATCAGAGTAATCTCATATATACATTCACATCATTTTGTCAATATCAGGGAAGACTTCCATATGTGGGTAATAGATATCAGTTCATGTGTACCAAAAGATCAAAAAGATGCCTCCCTGCAACATCAAGACCACGGCTACCTCTAATCTCCAGCAGGCACAACTTTGGCGTCAAGTGGATCAAACAATCTGTGATCTGGACTATTTCTCCTGCACCTCAGACAAAAATTTCTAAAGCTGACTACATACCCACTAGACATGCACAAAGACTCCTTTCTGGTCACAGCCCCTCAAGCTACTGTATGTTGGAAGAGATTAAAAAGAACCTGGCAAACTACAGGAAGTAGAAATAGGCTCTATGGAGACATCATATTTATAGCTCCTACTTTCATGTGCGAATGGTTACGGAATGTTTCTTTTTCAAATACCCCTCCAATCTGCCTCATCCACCTCCAGAACCAAATCCTCCTTCTACTTGGCAATCAGTTCTAGAGGAGGCACTCCAGCCATGATCAGACCCAGCATGGTTTTCTAAATGGCCAAACATAACTACTGGTTCCATCTATATCCAGCAGCAGCAGCTCAAGATTCAGTAGCCTACCTTTATACCCACCCTGACTTCCAAACAGACTCTTCATAAACTGGGCACCCTTGGAGTAAGCCCTAAAGTAGTTGACTGCATTCAGAGCTGGTTGAGTAGGTAGAAAAGGGAAGTATTAAATGGAATCCACTCTGAAGATAAGTGTGCTACAGGGATTGGTCCTTGATGTGTCTTTTCTTTTTGCAAGGAATAATGCAGAAGGACTATTAAGACATACACTTCCCCCTCTGTATTCGCGGGGGTTAGGGGCAGAGCCGGCCCGTGAATATGGAAAAACTGCGAATAATATTCGGGCCAGTTCTGCCCTTATCCCCTACTTCCCCCAGCTATTTTTAGCCCTGTAAGCCCCCCCCCCCCCTTAAGCCTTACCTGGTGGTCTAGCGGGTTTTCAGGCAGGAGTGATTTTCCCATGCTCCTGCCTCGTGCAGATCGCTCACAGGAAATGGCCGCCTTGAGTTCCTGTAGTCTCTCGAGCCATTTCCTGTGAGTGATCTGCACGAGGCAGGAGCATAGGAAGATCGCTCCTGCCTGAAAACCCGCTAGTCCACCAGGTAAGGCTTAAGGGGGGGGGGGGAGGGCTTACAGGGCTAAAAATAGCCTGAAAAATGAAAAAAAAATTCTGGTCAAAAATCGCGAATCCGTACAGAATTCGCAAATACGGAGGAGGAAGTGTATTTGTCTTTCTGTGTGATAGGAAGATCTGCAGCAGGATAGAAACCCTGGAAGGTGTGGGAAACATGAGGAGGGATTTAGCGAAGTTTGATCCACAAAAGATCATATGGTATGAAGGTTACCATTATACACTGTGTACAACAGTCTCAGTAACTAGAAATCATCCCCCCTTCCCAAACAATAAGAAAACATTCATATTTTTTCCTTACAAAACAACCAGAGAAAAAGTGTTGTAAGTTATTTAACAGTCTACCGTGCAATCAGGATGATATTAGTGCAAAAATGGAGTCTAAACTTTAATAAATGTACAAGCAGTCCCTGGGTTAAGAACAAGTTACATTTTTAAAGCTGTTCTTAAATCGAATTTATATGTAACTCAGAACTTGTAGATTTTAAGATTCTTGCTGCTTACCTCTGCTCCCAGCTGACAAAAGAGCCAACTGTCCCTACCAATGTTCCCTCTAAGGTACAGCATGCACAACCACACACTATTCTTAATGTGGCCATGCATCATCCCTGAATCGGCTGCAAGAGAAGTATAGGAGTCTATGCCACTGGAAATATTGCTCAGTGAAATCAAACAAAGCCGCAACCACGTTCTTAAGTATGAGTCATACTTAAGTCAGGCATCTGTAACTCAGGGATTGCATGTATTGATCTTCTCCTCTACATTCAAAATTGACAATCTTTCCATTTGAAGCAAATTATGCATCTAATTTCTCCATAATGTCAGTGTGTGTGTGTGTGGGGGGGGTATCTTTATTAAGTCTAGTAATATACAGTGTTTAGCAATTAAACACTGTTCTGTATCTTCAAGTTCATATTATCTTCCAAATTCAGCAAACATAACTTCGCAGTTTTAGGGACTGAGTGGCCCAGCAACAATTCCAAATGATTCCACAATTACACCCAAAATAGAGTAATGCATGGATATGTCCACTAACAGTGGAAGTATGTGCCCTCTGGGAGATAGGCTGCTATTTCCCACTGAATATCCAGGTTGGTGGTTAGCCCTGTGGCCAGCTATGTCGCATAACATAGCCAGTCACCACCAATATTTAATGGTTTGCTGGCTAAGTTCAGTGGTCAGATAGATCTGCTTTTTTATGCGAGTCTATCTTTGGCCATTAAGACTTAGCCAGCCAACCGATGAATATTGACTTAGCTGGCTATATTTTGGCCAGCCCCTCTCACCCCCCCCCCCCCCAAATTCAACATTGAATACAGCATCAGTATTGAATTTCTGGTTTCACCATCAACCACAGGAGAGAGCTGGCTGTCTCCTACAATCTGAATTTTGGGTGGAATCTGCCAACATCAAAAGTTTGATCGTTGCCTCCCATACAGCATTAATAAACTGAAAAACTCAAGTAACTGAACTATTATACAAGCAGAGAGGTGTGAACATATTTGCAGCATGTGTGAAAATGGCAAAAGCTTGGATTTTTCTCCATTGCAGATGTGGAAGTAAAATTCAGCAAACAAGATATAGACGATGCCTTACTGAAGTAACTTAATAAAGGATAGGAAGTGAAGTCTTCCCTGAAGTGAGAAAACTGAAGGAGATAAATAGCAGAATTTACAGTTAACTACTTACCATTTCTGTAATGCTGCCAGATATATGCAGATAATATGAATTCTTTGTTGGGTAAAGAAAGAGATTTTCAAGAGGTGTGGATTTGCTAACTCTGGGAGTTCCCCAGTTAAATATCTGCTTTCAACTATTTCCTCCTCTGACTGGTTAAATGCAACCCATGACATTTACAAGACACACACATTTAGTTGATGGAAAAAAAGGTTCAGTTCCAGTATTGGCTTTCTTCCTGGTCTTGCCTGGTCACTGACTGGGAAGCTTTTTGGACGATGACAAATTAGTAGGGTTGTGCAGGCCAAACATTTCCATTTTCTTCAGTTTAGCATGTTATTTATAGGATTCTCATTTCATTCAGGGGTTTAAAAAATGTTGTCACAAAAGTATAGGCCTTTGGACTCTTAGGGACCTGTTGGTCATCTTCTGGATACTTCTTTGATGGGAATGGCGGGGGGGGGGGGGTTGTTTTCAGGGATCTGGGTGGCTGGGTAGGATTGGGGTGGTTGGGAGCTGGGTTTTCTACCTTTGTTATCTCAAAACAGAAAAAAAAATTGTATTGTTGGATGTAGGTTCTCTTGACCTTGCTGTATTCTTTGTTCTTTGTGTTATTGCATTCACAATAAAAAAAAGATTTGAATATAAAAAATGTTGTTGTTTTTTCTCTTTTCAGGGACAATTGTCATTGATATTCCAAGGGGCAAAGACTAACTCAAAACTACCTCTAATTCATGAAGCACGTGAAAGCTTGCATCTTCTCCAGTCACTGATCATCTGGAGTATTTACAGTATTTATTCAATGTTCTATACCAGGGGTGTCAAACTCAGGCCCGCAGTGTAATTATATTTGGCCTGCGAGAAAATACCAAATGTCTACTAAATCTGAGCCACTGCCTATCCATTTAGTGGTCTGGAATAATACGTTTTTTTAGATTTTTTTTATTTTTAAAAAAAGCTCACTTCTGCTGCTAAATATATCACTGAGCAGTTACTCAGACAGTCTGAATACAGGCTGAACCCAGTAGGTACAAGATTTTCTTCAGTCTGAAAGCTATATAAATGAGGTAATTTCATTTCACAGAGGGCACCAAGTAACTAAAGCTGTTATTTTTTTCAATAATTGCCCTTCCCAGGTACTCCTTACATATTTTCTTTTCAGTGCAAAGAGTGGAGGGGTGGAAGAAATACTTTAGAATACCCCTTGGTGCCACTAGCCCTCATTCACTTTGACATGTCCTTGCCCTTAGCAAACATTAAGGTTAGCTCTTGAATACATTATAGTGCATGCGTAAAACACCAGTTCATCATTAGCTGGCTTGCAGAGACTCATTAGAAACCCCCTAATCTTTCTAGACACACACAGGAATTTTATGCAACACACAGTCGTGTTGCTTCTGCGAGACTTTCTCGGCGGACATGAATGTATACCGTGCGAGCAGATCAGACAGAAATAATCAGTTTAATGTGAGTACGTGCCAGCATGTGGTCAAGCTTCAAGCAAGAGCAGATTTACACACGGGAAATAGCAGTAGCTGCCTGCTGCATTCCATAATGATGAATGAGCACAGATTGGAGATATGCCAAATAGAATAGGTAGCAGTTTACTTTCTGTAAATCTAAGAATTTATAGGGATCCTTGGTACACAATAGTCACTGTCTTAAAAAGCAGCTCCATGTGTAAATAGCATCATTTACACATGTATACTGCACCCATGTGTAAATGATAATCTTACAAAGCCCCTATTTACACATAGAGGATCCATATCACACAGTGATTTCAGAGGGGTAGAGTGGAGTTGTGGTTTGTGCGGGACTCAGGTGGGGCAAACATATGCACATGTAATCCCCATTTTGAAGAAGGAAAACATTGTTTATGTGGAAAAAATGTTTCTACAGAAGGAAACAGCGATGGAGACAAACAAACTGGATGACAAAAGTCAAGTTCTATAGCCTTTATTACGGAAACCCTTAGATGACATTAAAAAGACTTGATGCGATTCGTGTTTCGGCCCCTGAGGCCTGCATCAGAAGCCCAAACGCTATGCTGGTTTCACATAGCAGCATTGTATCAGAATCAAAACCGAATCCTTAGCCGCTGGAAATCTCGTGGATATTGTAATGGAACCAAATGCTGATACATACACAGCAAGAGCTCAGTAGTGCTGGGGCAGGATGCTGGGCTCGATGGACCTTAATCTCATCCAACATGGCTTTTCTTATGTTCTTGTTTTCGAGTGTGACTTTTATAACAATATTTTCTTCCCAAACTGTTGTTCATGGACAATTCTTTTTTCTTTTCCTTCAGATTGTCATTTGAGGTCACTGGATACTACCGTGTTTCCCCGATGATAAGGCAGGGCCATCAAATAAGACAGCCCCCCCTTTTTAGAAAAAATTGTAAAATAAGGCACCCCCCCCCGCAAATAAGCCACCCACCGATACCTGCGCTTACCCGAATCGGGTGGTACGGTGGGTGACTCCGTGTGGTCCCTCCGTCTACCGCGGGGGTCGGCAACCCGCGGCTCCAGAGCCGCATGTGGCTCTTTTCCACCTTGTCAAGCAGGAATGCAACTTACAAGTCCGGCGTCGCAGCAGGAAATAGCCATGCTGAGCAGTGAGCTCAGCACGTACACAAATGAAAGCCTTGCTTGCTGATTGGTCCGGCGGCCGTGCCGCTGGACCAATCAGCAAGCAAGGCTTTCATCTGTGTAGTGCTGAGCTCACTGCTCAGCATGGCTATTTCCCGCCGCGACGCCGGACTTGTAAGTTGCATGCCTGAAAAAGAAATCATCCTGGCCGGGGTCGGTGTCATGCTCCGGAGATCTACAGCCTTCCTATCTCCCTCTCCCTTCTACCTGCTTCCGGCCACATCCCCTGCTCCGCGGCTCTCTTCGGCAACTCAGCAGCAGCGATCGACACAAGCTTCTGACGTCGGGGCCTACCCTCTGCGAGTCCCGCTTGTTTCAACTTCCTTTTTCCACAAAGGCGGGACTCGTAGAGGGAAGGCCTCGATGTCGGCAGCTTGTCTTGATCACCGCTGCTGACGAGTTGCTGAAGAGAGCCGCGGAGCAGGGGGATGTTGCCAGGTACAGGTAGAAGGGAGAGGGCCAGATGCAGGACTCGTGGGTGAGGGAGGAGAAGAGAGAGGGGAGGGAAACAAAAGGAAATATTTCATACTGGGCTGGGCCGGAGTGGAGGGAGGGTGGAAAGACATTGAAAGGGTAAATAAGGCATCCCCCCGAAAATAAGCCCTAGAGCATATTTTGGCCTTCCAAAAAAAATAAGACAGTGTCTTACCATCGGGGAAACACGGTAGGTTTTACATTTAGAAATTCTACTTTTTCCTGCTCTAAAAAGTCCCATTCGATATGCAATTGCCTAAGAAAATTTGATTACTCTCTATTTCCACTGATTCCTATGTTTCAGATGTTTCTCTTCTTCACTAGGCTGGAGTAAATAAATGTTTACCTGCTAATTAACAGCTTCTTGGAAAGGAAAAGGAGATAGAGAGGTCTGAATATGTTTAAAAGGAAGTAATACAGTACACTTCCCAAAAACCATTGCAACTAATTTGTAGCATTCCGGGACAACTGCCTATTTCCTCATTCTTGCAGGATGATTTCAAGACAGGAAATATTTGATTGTCATATTTGGAGACAGTCTAATCTCTTATAATAAAACGCTAAGCGCAAGCGCTTGCCTGATCTGCACGGCGCATGCCGTGTTGCCTGATCTGTAGTTCCGTGGCCAGCAGAGTGCGCAAGCGTGCTTACCATGCACAGCCAGACAAAGTTCAGATTCGCTCCAGGTCGGCGAGTCGAGTGTCTGATGCGCTCCAGGTCGGCGAGTCAAGTGTCTAGGATCCATTCCTGGTAGCGGGGGGGTCGGCGCCGGGCACAGGGGGGGAGGCGGCGGCGGGCCGCCATGTCGATGAGGAGGAGGAGACGCAGGGTGCGAGCGCGGCCGAAGGGAGCCGTTGGGGCTTGTGCGCGCCAACCTCTGGGCACGTGGGCGGGAGTCGTTGCTGCCGAGGTGGGCTTTTAAGGAGGTGGCCTTTTAAGGTGGACTGGGACAGTTGCAGCCAGGCGCCCTGGCTATAATGAAGCCACTTTCTCTCATTTCATTTCATTCCAGTACAATTCATTTCATAGCAGTCAGCTATTCAAAACAATTGGGAGGCTAAATTAACCCACCCCAGATACACTGAAGAAGTTTACCAACACACCTACAGCAGGACTTGAGCCAGCAATTTCTGGTTTGCTGTTTCGGTTAGAGGAAATGATTTGATCAGTAGCTCTTGCAGTTTTAGCACAAGTCCCACTTCGTTACTAACACTAAAATAATCTTTTAATGTAACGGGCTAAAACACTAGTATAGCAATATTAGACTTGCATGATGCATCATTTTCATACTGTCAGCAGCAAATATTAGCTTTTTATAAATATCCTGACTGCATATATTTTGCTGTCCTGACCAATCACAATTTAAAAACTGCCCTAAGATATTCTGTCTGTCTGTCCAAATTAGATTGTAAGCTCTTCTAAGCAGGGGCCGTCTATTGAATGTTAAATGTACAGCGCTGCGTATGCCTTTCAGCACTACAGAAATTATAAATAGAAGTAGTAGTATGTGCTTACTAAGATCTTTAGATGTGCATAGCTGCAAAACAGCTGTCCCTGAATTATTACTATCACATGGAATATAGTTGAAAGAACTCTGCTTTTTTAAACATCTTAAACAATATTATCTACAGATATTAATGACCCCCCCTCAAGCTTCTGTGCTAGAAATCTCTTACAAAAAGTTTTCTATTCTTATTTATCTCCCTGGGAAAGCAACCATACTTTTACTTTGATATTATTCAAGCTCAATAATCACTCCCAGGGCAGAATACAGAAATGTCCCATCTCTGATTCTGAGTCCAGTTTAGTCAGAGTTACACGGACATCTTGCGGTTAATAATCAAACCTTTCCCAAGACGTCCTGGATGGAAGATAGACGCTCTGAGCTATAGAAGAGTTTTCTTTTCTTATTGATATTGCATAATTTGCTCTCTGCAATTATTTATAAGTCCCCTGGTTTTGTGTGTGTGTATGTGTGGTTTCTATAAGTTGGCAGGAGGGGGGCTCTAAGCATGCTATCTACCGTTCCATGTTTAAAAACGAGAACATATAGTATGGGCCTGATTCTATATTGCATAAGGCGCCTGCAAAATTAGCGCTGACTAGTATGCACAGTGCAATTCTATAAAAGGTACGTACGCTTTATAAAATGAGACTGTCATTGTGTTGCATAATTATTAGGCACACCCATCCAGGCCAGGCCTAAATACTGGTGCCTAACTTGTGCGCGCATTAGGCGTATTCTATAACAATGCACATAAAATTTAAGGAACACCCGTGATCCGCCTATGCTCCTCCCCTGGCCACACCCTCTTTCAGATTCACACACTGGTATGCAGCACGTTATAGAATATACTGACCAAGTTCAGCGCATAACTTTAAATAAGTGCCAATTAGGGCCAATTATAATGTATTTAATTGCCAATTATCGGCACCAATTAATCTTGTTAAACAATTAAGCTGTGCATGCAAATCGACTGTATGCACTGATTTGTGCACACAACATAAGGCGCCTGGTGCCAAATACAGAATTTGGGGGTATGTGACTAAAACATGGCATGCATTGTGTTGAAACAATATTAATCAAATGTGTGGGGTTTGGCTGAAAAATAAACCTCCTCCCAATGACTCGTGATATTTTAAGGCTCTTTAGTAACTCTGCCTCTTAATTAGACAATGTGATATATTAGCTATGTATCCTTGTTAACCTACAGGAAGAAGGGAATGATTAGTAATAAGCTAATTAACCAATAATAGCTATCCTTTTGAAGACTATTTTTAAAACGAGATGAGTTTCTTTGTTCATGGAGGGAGTGATTAATCATGTTGACTAGGGTAATTTTCTAGTAATTTTGCTCGTCTTCAACCTTCTCTGCCTGTATTTTCTGAATGCTACTTTTTTGCTCTTGCATTTTCTCCTGCTCTTCCGTGGCGTAGCACTCTCTTGCATATTGTTTATTGTTTCTCTTTTTAGATTCCTTAATCCTTATCATAGTCATTTATCTTCTTCATTATCATTTCATGATTCATTTTTAAGACACATTTCCCTCAAGCAAAAATGCCTCCTGGGAAAGATCAATCCATTTTATTGTTTGTCTGTGTATCCATAAGTCCATATGCGTAAGTCTGTTTGTGCAAACACAAACCTATGGACAGCAGCAGCCACCAGCAATCTGGAGAAATCAATGCCACGGGGTCTCTTCATTTCCGCAGCATATAAAAATAGAACTGTGGTGCCAAAAGGAACCCAACCTCTGCTGGAGTGATACAAAAACATGGTCTGCTGCTATGTCAAAGAGCTCCAGTTTCTGCCACCAGGGACCCTAGACCCCCTCACCAGCATAAGAAAGAAGAAAAGGCTGCAAAGAGCTACAATGTCCCAACCCCCTCCAGTAGAAGAACAAAAGGCCAATGCCACAGTCAAAGATCTGTGCTGTATGCCAGCAAGACTAAAGCCACAAAGAGAAGAAACTTGCGGGGGGGGGGGGGGTGGAGAATAGAGAGAGCATGAAAGGAAAGGGAAATGGGGGATAATGTTTGTGAGAAGTGATGAAAGATGGAATGAAAGTGCAAGGGCAGGCACATCTACAGGAAAGAGGAGAAAGAGAAAGGATAGAAGGAAGTAGGAGACAGAGGCCTAGATGCACTAGGAGGATTGATAAGACCGTATGTGTTTTCACTGATCTGATTTATAGGCTGATTCAGAAAGAGCTATTGATGCACGCAAATGATTCATATGGATATTCACCATAATCCCTAACTCTCTGATCCGATGGATTGCTGTAAGACCAACTCTCAGCTGATCAGGGTAGGAAACCTTGCTTTTTTCTAAAGGGCACAGAGGCTGTGCGTTTTACACATTCACAATATCTGCCCCATAAAAAAAAAAAGACCTCCCCACCGATGACAGCTCTCCCCAATGACCCCCGATGAATGTAGCACCAGGGAATCCCCCTTCCCGCGCTAGTGAAAATTGGCAGGAGGGATGGCCATCCCCTCCTGCCATTCACCCTCCTCCCCTCCAAAAGACAAAAATGGCAGAAAGAATGCACACTCCCTCTTGCCATGTCAACCACACTACCCCCCTCCCACGGCTGTGAAATGGCAGGAGGGATGCCCACCGAAGGTCCACTCCCGCACAAAGCCTGGTAGGAGTCCTGTCCCTTTAAGCCAGAGGGCTGTTAGAAGCAAGGGAAAGAAACCTACTAGAGAAATGCCTGAGTCTGATTTCCTGCCTGGGCTTAGGGGGCGTGGCTTAGAGCTCCTGAAAAGCCAGTACAGGGGAAGAGACAGGAACATGGGAAGCAGAGCTACCAGAGCCTCACAGACCAGAAAGAAAGCTGGAGTGAGGGCAAGGAGAACTGGTCTGGACAGAGATCATTCAGGAGCCCAGCTAAGGTCCAATGTGAGTGCCCTACCTTTGACTTTCCTGCTGACTGGGATATGCAAGAGGCAAGTGAATTTCCTCTCTGTCCTGAGGCAGAGTCTCTTCCACAGCCTGAAGCTATGGAGATTAGTGCAGGCATATCAGAGTGGCAGGAAGCCATGCAAATCAGCTAAAACTGTAAGTTTAGATTTACCTTTAACGTTCCTTCTTGCTGCTGTCTGGTGCTGGTTTACTGTGGTTGATAGCACAACCCTTTCTGGAGGAGTTTTATTGAGCAGAGAAAAACGTTTTGAATTTTGCCTGTTAATGGAGCCAGTAACCCTGTCTCACATTGGGGCTGATTAGTGTGCTGCGTGCAGCTGGGTCTAGCTCAGTGCAGTTCACACGGCTACTGCAAGCAGAGCTGAGCCTGCAACCTGGACTTTTCAAGGCTGTGTTATATGTGCTGGTAAACTCACTTGATTCACTGTCTCCTAAGGAACTGCTTAATTCTATTTGTCTTCAATATAATTCTGCTAAAGGAAGGTATGAGCCAAGTTACTGAAAACTACTGTGCTGACCTTAAATTGAAACCTGCCAACCTCTTTTGAGTTTTGATTTATTGCTGTTTTGATTCATATAGTTTTTTTGTCCATGCTAGTGCCTCAAACTGGAGGTTGGAAATTGCTAAAGTATTTGTTTCTGCAAAGACTGGTCCAGGGCAGAAATCCCTAAGCCAAGGATTGTATGTATTTTCAGTTCTCCTGCTTATGAAATATATGATTTATAACCCAAGGGTTGAAATCTATCTGGCCAGTGGCCTCAATAAAGCCTTATTTTGTTTTGGAAGCCATTCTGACTAGGTGTTCGTTTGTGGAATCCCTTTACTCACCTGCACCTGCGCTACTATGCCGTTGCCTAAGTTGATGGAAAAGACCTGAAGGGAACCCTCAAGCTAGAGAGGGCACGCTGGGGAGATTATGGTTGTTGCTCAAAAGCACTGACCAAGCCGGTTAGGTCCGGAGGGTGCCAAGTTGCTGTAACGGAAAATATGATATTGCATGTATAGAATAGCTCCTTAATGGAGGGAATAGTTAGTAAATTCTGGTTAGTAGATCTTAAAGCTCATGAAGAGGCATAAGAGATAAGATATTTATCTAGGAAGGCTGGGGAATGTGTGTGTTTGATTTTGAAAGCAAGTAAGAGTATCTTGCATGTTGTTCGATGTGATATCAGTAACCAGTGAGCTTCACGTAGTAATGGGGTGACATGGTCATATTTCTTTGCCTTATGAATGAACTTGATGGCCCTATTTTGAATTGGTTGCAGTCTATGAATTTCGTTTTGTGTTATGCCGTGATATAAAGAATTGGTCATCAAAATAGTAGTAAAACGTATCCACTATTTTGTCTACAACCCTTATATATACACAACTTATATATACAACTTCTTTATAGGATCCTCAGCGGCACCACTTAGAGCTCAATAATATCTCATTGCTCTAAGTTTTACGTGTCAGCTCGTCATCAGGTCCCTTTTTCTTTTCTAAGTCTTATTTGACTGTTTAATTTTTACTTTTACTTTTGTTTATATTAACTTTTTTTAAAATAGTGCTTTAAGCATATATTTAGCTTAGATAATGTGGTCTCTGGCTAGGGATTTGATGCCAACATGTTTCACTTTCTCAGCTTTGTCAAGGCTTAACCTCTAACTATTATACCGCCAGAAGCTGTGACCACTAAGTCCTCAGATATCTGTAAAGGACTAGACTCAATGCATATTGGTCCTCCTAGATTTTCTTTGTCATTAGCTGGGAATAGGATGCACACTACCCTACCCTACCCTCTCCTATACACACATTGCACAAGTATACACCTCATCCCACTCTACACACAGAGACTGTACCTCACATGCACACCATACACACTCAAACATACCCCACCTTGTTAAAGGGGGGGATATAACTAAATAAACCATAAATCATATCTCCCCTTAGCCTTCTCTTTTCCAAGCTGTAGAGTACTAACCTCTTTAGTCTTACCTCATACGAGAGTAGTACCATCCCCTTTATCATCTTGGTCGCTCTTCTTTGAACCTTTTCTAGTTCCGCCATCTCTTTTTTGAGATATTTTTGGCACCTCATACTGACAACCATCAGTACTGTCATACGTTGAAGGAGAATGAACAGGCATCCACCAACTAGACGCCACAGTCTAAGATAAGAATAAGATAAGTAATTTTTCAGACTTTTGAACATTAGTTAAGTGGGAAATAAATATTATATTTATATATATATATTATGTCACCCACTGACCATGCCAGACAACCCTGTAGCCCTGGAACCGAGTCCTGAGATATCCCAGAGAAAGGCTGTAAAGCTAAGCATAACTAGGAAAGCCCACTATTCTTGCAAGCATGAAGATCCTTTTCCCTATAGCTCCCATAGGCATATAAGGGAAGGGGTAAAATGCAGACCTGACGGACCTCGCGGATCTAAACCCGCACGTCCTTAAAAATCTGAGGTCCGTGCCACTTGTAGTTAGTTTCTGGCTCTGACAGACCTCGATGACAATTTAGTGCTGACACATCCATCTCAGCATAGGGAGGGAAAAGTATTAGGATCCGTCAGCACTAAAATGTCATCGAGGTCTGTCAGAGCCATGGATCTCAGATTTTTAAATTTACTGGGGCTGCAGGAAACCGATTTAAAGGATTTGTTTTAGAGCCGCTCCAGCACTAGTTTCTGGCTCTGACAGACCTCAATGACATTTTAGCGCTGACAGATCCTAATACTTTTCCCTCCCTATGCTGAGACGGATCCGTCAGCGCTAAATTGTCATTGAGGTCTGTCAGAGCCAGAAACTAACTACAAGTGGCACGGACCTCAGATTTTTAAGGACGTGCGGTTTTAGATCTGCGAGGTCCCTCAGGTCCATGAGGTCCGCGATTTACCCCTTCCTAGCATATAAGGGGGGGAGGGAAAGATATGGAATCAGGAAGAGAAAGACCTTAGTGAAAACAGAAGTCTTACACCCAGTGGACAAAGGGAGAGCCCTAAAGCACAGCAGGTGTTCCCTCAGCCTAGAAGTGCAGGGAGGGGCACAAACACACTAAACAAATGGGCAGATTTGTTAAAGAGAAGAGGGGAGAAGCACTCAGACTTCTTAATAATAATAATAACTTTATTTATATCCCATCATATCTTTCAGTTCAAGACAGTTTACAACGAGAGGCTGCAGGAATGCAGCAAAGTTACATCAAGAGCATGACGTAGAAGTAAACAAATAGGCGTGCAACATAATTATATATATCAGAAGGCAGGAGCATGCAAGTAGATGTAGAGGAAATCGTTTGAGGAAGTTTAAACAAATTTATCAAATAAATGGGTTTTCAGTGATCTTCTGAATGATTGGTGTGACGATGAGTTAAGGAGTAAGTCACTTAGAGTATTGTTCCACCTTCCTGCTTGGAAGGAAAGTGTCTTGTCGAGGAATCTTTTGAATTGGAATCCTTTGGGATTTGGAAAGGCGAATAATAGTGTTCTGCGTGAGAGGCAGTGTTTATTTTGGAGAACAAAGTGTTTCAGAAGGTAGGTGGGTGCAGTACTGAATAGAAACATGATGGCAGATAAAGGCCAAATGGCCCATCCAGTCTGCTCATTATCTCTTCCTCTCTCTAAGAGATCCCACATGCCTATCCCAGGCTTTCTTGAATTCAAACACAGTCTCTGTCTCCACCACCTCTTCTGAGAGACTGTTCCACGCATCTACCACCCTTTCTGTAAAAAAGTATTTCCTTAGCTTACTCCTGAGCCTCTCACCTCTTAACTTCATCCTATACCCTCAATCCAGAGCTTCCTTTCAAATGAGACTCAACTCAAATGCATTTATGCCACGTAGGTATATCTATGATATCTCCCCTCTTCCGCCTTTCCTTCAAAGTATACATATTGAGATCTTTAAGTCTGTCCCCATATGCCTTATGACAAAGACCACACACTGTTTTAGTTGCCTTCCTCTTGACCGACTCCATCCTTTTTATATCTTTTTGAAGATGCGGTCTCCAGAATTGTACGCAATCTTCTAAATGAGGTCTCACCAAAGTCATATAGGGGCATCAATACCTCCTTTTTCCTACTTGCCATATCTCTCCCTATGCACCATAGCTTTCGCCATCACCTTTTCAACCTGTTTGGGCACCTTAAGATCATTACATACAATCACACCCAAGTCCCGCTCATCTGTCGTGTACATAAGTTCTTCATCCCCTAAACTGTACTGTTACCTCAAGGGACTAAAAGGTACACTGCTAGAGACCATGGAGGAAATGGATTGCAGTTATTTGGAAAGTCTGAACCCTGAGCAGGAGTTTAACTCAGAGGATCCCATGGAACAAGGAGTGGAAACAGATTTCCTGAATGCCCAAACTGAGAGCATGGAAGTTTCCTGAGAAATAGAAAGAGGCAGGTGAGAGTTTTGTTCAGCTGTGTTATGCTAATAAACTACTACAGTTTTCTTGAGACTGTGTTTGTTTCTGCTTTGAAGATAATGCTGCAACTGTTTTGGGACTGTTTGTTTTTCAGACTGGAAAGAATTAATACTGCTGCCATTTGAGTCTGCTTGAAGGAACTGTTGGAATGTTTGTGAGGCTTGGGGGTCCCTTCTTTTTGAATTCACTGGTCACTTTCCTTGTTGCTAGAATAACACAGTTTAAGAGTTGGGGAAGGGTCTGTGTATTTGGCTGGCCCAGTGTGATTTGTATTAAAACATTTTCCTAGCAGACCTGACAATTCCCCCCTCTGCGCTTGAGTGCAGGGCGATAGCCCAATTAACCAAAGGCTATCAGATAGTGTTCGGTGAAGCTCAAACTTATGCAAAAGGAATAATAAGAATTATAAAAGTAAGCTCTTGAGAGCTGGAAGACTCTCTTGGACTGAACCAGTGAACCCAGAACTGTTTTCATTTTTCTTTTAAGGATTTGTTTTGGGAGCTAAGCGTGCCAGGTCACATAATGGCTCTGTGAAGTCTTGTCCATGCTTCATAGCATCCTCCAATAATACTATATAAATGTAGTACAACGAGGCCATTAATATTAAAATGAGCCGTCTGGGCAATTCCTATTGCATGGTGATGCACAAAATGAAGCACTGACCTCAAATGCCCCAATATTACCAGCAGGGCTGGAGGTGCCAGTAGCATTGAACCACGAGTGTTAAAAGTACATTTCAGCTGCATGTGTTAAAGACGCATCTCACGTGCGTTCATTAAAAGCATATGCCAGAAGGTCTGGGGCTGCCAATTGCATGAGAGATGGAATGGAAATTAAAAAAAGTTATGGGAACAGCATATATGTCCCGCACAGGGCCGCCATCAGGGCAGTACTACCAGTCCTGCATTCAGGGGCCCGGAGCTGACAGGGGGCCTGGGCTCCCCCAGGGTCGCAAGCATAATCTCCTCTCCTTCTCTGCCCTGCCGCAGCACACAGCCGAACGGAAGTCTTCCCGATGTCAGCGCTGACGTCGGAGGGAGGGCTTAAGCAAATGTCAGCGCTGACATCGGAAAGACTTCCGGTCGGCTGCTTGCGGCAGGGCAGATAGGGAAAAGGCAGTTGTGTACCGAAGGGGGGGGGGGCGGTCCGCCCCGGTGCAGCCATGGGGGGGAATGTGCACAGCCGGTTAGGTCCCCTTAGCCTTGTGGCGCTTCCCCCGACCGACCGACAACAGGCCCGGCCGACAAACCTCCCTGCCCTGTAGCAGCAAATCTAAATTACCTTCTTACAGCAGCTGGAGAATTGAAGCTGCTGTAAGAAGGTAATTTCGATTCGCTACTACAGGGCAGGGAGGTTTGTCAGACCGGGCCTGTTCTGTTGTCTGTCGGGTGGGGAAGCGCCACAAAGGTAAGGGGCAGGGAGGGAGAAAGGGAGGAAAGGTGGAGTGGAGAAGAAAAGACGCTTAAGGAAAATGGGTAAAACTGAGGGGGGAGAAGGCCGCTGAAAGCACTGGGGAAGACAAAGGGGTGGAGAAGGACGCTGAAAGGACATGGGGAAGACAAAGGGGTGGAGAAGGACGCTGAAAGGACATGGGGAAGACGGGAGGGGGGAGAAGGACGCTGAAAGCACATGGGGAAGACAGAGGGGGGAGAAGGACCCTGAAAGGACATGGGGGAAGACTAAGGGGTGGAGAAGGACGCTGAAAGGACATGGGAAGATGGGGGGAGAAGGATGCTGAAAGGGCATGGGGAAGACAGGGGGGGAGAAGGACGCTGAAAGCACATGGGGAAGACGGAAGGGGGGGGGGAGAAGGACGCTGAAAGCACATGGGGAAGACAGAGGGGGGGAGAAGGACCCTGAAAGAATATGGGTAAGACAAAGGGGTGGAGAAGGACGCTGAAAGCACATGGGGAAGACGGAAGGGGGGGGAGAAGGACGCTGAAAGCACATGGGGAAGACAGAGGGGGGAGAAGGACCCTGAAAGGACATGGGGAAGACAAAGGGGTGGAGAAGGACGCTGAAAGGGCATGGGGAAGACAGAGGGGGGAGAAGGACCCTGAAAGGATATGGGGAAGACAAAGGGGTGGAGAAGGACGCTGAAAGTACATGGGGAAAACAGAGGGGAGAAGGACGCTGAAAAGACATGGGGAAGACAGGGGGGAGAAGGACATTGAAAGCAAATGTGGAAGACAGAGGGGGGAGAAGGATGCTGACAGGACATGGGGAAGATGGGGGGAGAAGGATGCTGAAAGGAAATGGGGAAGAGAGAGTGGGGAGAAGACACTGGAAGGGAAGAAGACAGAGATGCCAGACTATGGGGGGAGCGGAGGGAAGAAGATGGGTGTCAGACCAATTTGGGAGGGGGGAGAAAGGGAGAGGCACAGTAACAGAGCAAATGGAAGACGCAGAAAGAAGAGAGACAGTAGATGGAAGGAATTAAATGAGAACATGAGGAAAGCAGAAACCAGGCAATTTTTTTTTTTTTTTTGCTTCAGGATAAAGTAGTATATTAATTGTGTTGATAAAAATTTATAAACATTAGAGGCTCTGGTAGAAACCTGTTTACAAAGTATGTATTCTTCCCAATTAATATTTCCAAATTAATAAAGTCTTTTTGCTTATTTTTAAATGGGTTTCTACCAGAGCCTTTAATTCAGAAGCATAATTAAATGAAATAACTATTTCTGTAGTTTATAGGGATGGGCGGGGACGGAGGGGATTCCTCACGGGGAAGGGTGGGGACGGAGGGATTCCTCACGGGGACGGGTGGGAGTCCTCACGGGGACGGGTGGGATTTCTGTCCCCGCGCAATTTAAACATGCACCTTTTTTCCTCCATCCCATGCACCTTTCTTCCTCCATCCCATGACACACAAAGCCTGGTGGTGATGATTATCAGATTGATTCATGAATATATAATGATGTTATGAGTGTGCACCTCTTCCTTCCCATCCTCCTTAGCATGTCACATACAGCATGTTACATTACACAAAGTCTGTGTAATGTAACATGCTGTATGCGAAATGCTGAGGAGGATGGGAAGGAAGAGGTGCACACTCATAACATCATTATATATTCATCCATAGCTGCATGTTAATGATGTGCTCATATGCACTTATTTATCATCAGCTGTGGATGTGTAAGGACAGGCTGAGGAGGATGGATGGGAAGGAAGGAAGGTGCACATATCAACATATCATACATTTTTAACATGCATGATGCAGCTATAGGCAAGCTGAGGAGGATGGGATCATACAGATGTGTATGTTCAGATATGCGCTCAGATGTGTATGTTTAGATATGCGCTCAGATGTGTAGTTTTTTCTGATATATTTATTAAGCTTACAGTATTTATAAAAACACATTTAATACTTGTTACAAAAAATATTGTGCAATCGTGATCTACTTCTGGCCTACAAAGGTCAAAAGAAATCCTTAACTGAGATTTTACATTCAAAAGTGAATTATAGCTACTAGCACTATTATTTATTAGTTATTTATTATGCAGATGTTTGTTAGTTTGTTATTAGTTCAGTATTAGACATATGTTAGTTTAGAAAAGATAGGTATAGATTAGTTTAGTTTAGGTTAGGTTAGGGCCCTGCTGAAAGAGTCTACCTTGACGTGGTTGCAGGCTTACAAATCTTTTGGTCAAAGAGTGCGGCGACAGAGAAAAGTATGTGTGTATTTGGCCCATGGAAGAAGGGGGGAATCGGGGGGGGGGGGGAAAGGGGTGCGTGGGGGGCCCAATAGGATTGCTCAGTAAGGGGCTCAGAAATTTCTGATGGCGGCCCTGGTCCCGCAGAAGCAGTATAAAAAAAGCATTTGCATGGTTTGCTGGTAGTTCTTCTCACCTACGCCTATGGCATCGACAGACGCTTATGACGTGTGCCCATGATGTGCCTCAATAAGGCATGCCTATTACTGACGTTCATGCGTGCCTATAATGTAGCATTTCATGGCGCATATGCACATTTATGTCTCTTTCCGTGGAGTATTCTGCGCTTGTGCCAGTCGCTTTCTCCGATGACTGATTCGATTGAATGTCCGTGGACCTCCGTGGATCTCATTTGCATGCAAAGTTTTTGTAGCATTGCTCATCTTTTTGAAATCAGAAAATTTGCCAGCACTACAACGACCCACAGGATTTTAACGTTACGTTGAGCACATTGAGCACTCAGTACTTTAAAGACTACAATTTAAAAAAAACACAACTTTTAAAACAGAGAATGGGTAAAGGCTTTACCTCTGAGTTCCAGTTCTCTTTTCTGCAGTCCTGTTGCTTGCTCTTGTGTTTCACAAGTCCTGCTGCATACGTTTCTTATCCCTCCTTCTGCAGCTGTAACCAGATTTCTAGAAAGCATTGATAACAAATGTAAACAAGCTCAAAGAAGGTCAAACTAATCTTTAAGCTCTAAAGTAAATATTTGCACAAAATACTAAAACTCTCAGATATACAGCATCAGTTTCCCTCTTAAACTCCTTTCCCTGTATTCCTGTTACTCTGAAACAAAAACTATAGCTATTCTCAGGGTAACTTCAGATGCCAGTAATTACTCTCAGTTTTCAACAGTGATAAGTGGTATGTTAACACTGACTGTAGTGTTTGCAAGTGCTTCATTGGTTATAGGATGTAAGCAAGGACAGACCTGCAAGTGGCATGTTATCTTTGGATCAACTCTTATCAATTGACTTCCTGGAAAAGCTAATTACAGACAATGAGATAATTACAGTGTCAGTTTATCTTAATTATGTTTCGGCAAAAGAAAGAGAATTTCTGACATAATATTCATGCACTTAAATTCAACCTATTTAACTCAAACAACTTCTACCCCCAAAAATGTATTAGCTTCTTGTACTCGAGGAGGGCAATTCAATAAAGGGCATTAAATATTAGGTACTACAGATTTATGCACTAAACTAGTATTCTACAATGATACACTTTATTTATTTGGATTTTGCTCACACCATTTTCAGTAGGTATTTCCTTGGCCCTGGACGGCTCACAATCTAATTTTGTACTTCAGATAATAATGGAGGGTTAGGTAACTTGCCTAAGGCCCTAAGGAGCAGTGTTTGGTTTTGAACCAGGTACCCCTGGATATCAACACCAGTGCTCTAATCATTGGACTACTCTCCACTCTTGTTATGCTTCCCAACCCTGTCCTGGAGGGACACTCCCGTCTCCAGGGATTTATTGAACAAATCTTTAAGCGGAGCCGCCAGAACCTCTCTGAACTCCCTCAATATCCTGGTCAGGAGACTGGAGTACTTCTAGTTTGAGAACTTACACATGACAATCACTGATAATGAGTTATAAATTTGAATTTGAGTTTGGCATCATAGTGAGGCTCTTGACTCGGTTGTCAGCTGGAAATGTGAAAAAACGTGAGTGATGTCAGACGCTATTTAGTAGGGGGCGGATCCAGCTGGGGCCATCTCTGCCACAATGAGCGTGTAAGACAGAACACCACAGTAAGTTACAGCATCATTGGAATGTTCTTCTGCTGCAAGATACATTTCCTGCCACTGTTTCTTTATTTTTGCAGATTATTGGTCCGGAGCCCTGACGCAGCTTGTGGGCGAAACGGCAGCTAGCTTGACATTGGCGAAAGGACTGGTGGGGATGCAGTAACATTTAATGATCACTAACGATTTACCCTGCCCTGCAGTTAAAGTTAAGTTTTTTTTATTTCCTTGTTTTTGACTTGTGAATTGAGTAAAACTTTATTTGGTAGGGCAGGAGAGGGATCAAGAGCCGGTGAGGATTTATTCCCTTTCTAGTGCGTTTGTCAAAGTCTTGCAACACACCGGGATCTGAGGCTCTCCCCTTAGGAGACAATTAATGTGGTTTAAAGTATTGACAGCAGACTTGACGTTTTTCAATGATTCTTTGCAAACTTTAATTACTTTAAAAACATTTTTGAGAAAGGTATTGGTATTGGGGTTGGAATTTGATTGCTCTTTCTCATTCCTGTATACATTTTTGGTGATGGATCCCGTCCAGTCCCATGGCTTTGTCCACCTTCAATTTTTCAAGTTGTTCATAAACACTTTTTGCTGTGAATGACATGGTATCCATTCTCGCTTTTCATTTTGTCTGCCAGTGGTCCTTCTCCAGGATTTTCCTCCTAGAACACAGAGCAGAAGTATATGTTTAGCATGTTTGTTTTTTCCTGATCACTCTCTACATAGCAATTCATAGCATCTTTCAGTCTCGTAGTTCTATTTTTTGTCTTCCTTCTTTCACTAATATACCTGAAAAAAAAATGTTATCTCCCTTTTTTATATTTCTAGCCATTTGCTCTTCTGCCTGTGATTTCATCATACATATATCTCTCTTTTGATTTCTTTCATTTTCATCCATTATTCCTTTTTGTGCTCTTCTTATTGAGTATTTTTATATATCATGAATGTCAAATCTTTTGCCTTTATTTTCTCTGCCACTAGTTTGGAGAAGCATATAGGTTTCCTTTTTCTTTTGTTTGTATTTATTTTCCTCACTTAAAGGTTGGGTAGCCATTTTTATTGCTTTCAGCTTTGACCGCTGTTTTTTCACTTCCCTTAGCTCTTTCTTCAGATACTCCTCCATTTTGCTAAAGTCCACACATTTGAAATCCAAGACTTTGATTTTTGTGTGGCCACCCTCCGCTTTAGTTGTTATATTAAACCAAACCATTTGATGATCACCACCACCCAGGTGAGCACTCACTCGGACATTAGAGACACTTTCCCTATTTGTGAGCACCAGATCCAGTATCACTTTTTCCCTCATTGGTTCTGTCACCATTTGTCTGAGTAGAGCTCCTTGAAGGGCATCCACTATCTCTCTACTTCTTTCCGATTCTGCAGACGGATCTTTCCAATCAGTATCTGGCAGGTTGAAATCACCCTTGTTAAGGACCTGTAGCAATATGATAAATTTTACTAGGGGATATCCTTGAAGCTGCTGCTTGGGCAAAACATGCCGGAAGAAATAAGTCCCCAGGCGACATTATTCATTTAGCATACAAATAAGTGGATTTATGTTATAGAATACTGGCATAAGTCAGCAATTAGGTGAAACCACTTATATCTGTTTGTGCATCTAAGGGCTCCTTTAATAAGGTGCGCTAGCGTTTTTATCGCACACTGCCGATTAGCGCACGCTAACCCCCGCGCTATGCGTAAAAATTTACGCCAGCTCAATGGTGGTGTTAGCATCTAGCACGTACGACAATTTAGTGCATGCTAAGTGCATGCTAAAACCGCTAGCATAGCTTAGTAAAAGGAGCCCTAAGTCTGGGGTGTCAAACTCAATCACATAAGGGGCTGAAATCTAAAACACAGGCTAAGTCGCGGGCCAAATTTTTAATTAAGATACTTAGTCTTAGTAGAAGTATAGATCCTTCCTCATCCTGAGACCCCCATATCACACGCCATCCTCGTGCATTAATCATGCTCTGAAAATAACAACAAGCACGGTCAGGCACTTGAGTGGAGCGCCCTAGTTTTGACACTAGGACTGGGTCCTTCTGCCTGCAAATGGGTACTGGGGCAGCGCGTTCAGGCACTTGGATGCGGCACAGTCACCGTGGGCCACATAAACCGGCAAGTTGGGCCGGATTCAGCCCGCGGGCCTTGTGCTTGACATGGGCGATCTAAGTGATCGGATTCTATACAGCATGCACCAACATAGTCGGCGCCAATTAAGCCAATTAAAATATTGTTAGGCTTCTAGATCAACTAGGTGCGCCGATCTAAGTGCCTAATTCTAGGTGTCTTTTATAGAATCAGGACCATCGTGTATTCACGCTAATTGCAACCAGGTTTATATGTAATTCACTGTGAATGTTAGCTTGTATCCTGTTCTGAGCTTCTGGGAGGACGGGACAGAAATCTAAATAAATAAATAAATGTTTGGTAATTTCTGTTAAGGTGCGCTAACTGCAAAAACATAGAGCACTTTAGTAAAAGACTCAACTTGCTGACTGGATTAGTTTTATCATTTATGCTTTTTGCATGCTGTTGTAATACATTGTGCTGCACAGCTTGGGCAAGGGATAGATGCATTTAAACATAGGCTAGCACTTTTTCTCAGCATACTCACATTCCTTCCAAAGGAAGAATTTTTGGCAGGCCAAATTGTACAACTTCCTCTGGAATTTAGCCAGGCTAATGATATTTCTGCTACTTATGCAAGACCTACAAGAAGACAAAACCAGCTCACCTGATAGACAGCCTTCTCTGTAGCATTGTACTTCCTACGCATAATCTTAGCCAAAAGGCAGAGAAGCAAAAGAGGTTAATGCATCCTGACACCATAATAGGGAAATGTTTACTTAAAAGTTTCCCTGTACAGCTTCTAGCAAGGTCCAACCCAGATCAATTTCTGAGTTGTCACTGGATCAGACCCCAAAAGGTGTGGTGCATTAAGCTGTAATGAAGCAATCGTGTTATTACATATAAACAAGACTGTTCTAGTCAAGGTGAAGGTAGATGTTTTATAATGTGAGCAAATAGTCTATACTAGTATTTTAGCCCGTTACATTAACAGGTACTAGAATATATGTCTGTCTGTCTGTCTTTATTTCCGTCTCTCTCTCTCTCTGTCCTGCTGTCTTTTTTTTATGTCTGTCTCTCTCCCTGACCCCCTTTGTCTGTCTGTCTTTCTGTGTCTCTCCCTGTCCCTTTGTCTTTCTTCTTTTCTTTCTGTCTCCCTTCCTCCCGCTGGTGGTAGAATATATGTCTGTCTTTCTTTCTGTTTCTCTCCATACCCCTGTCTTTTTCTTTCTGTCTCTCTTCCTCCCGCTGTCTTTCTTTCTCTCCCCCTCTGCTCCCTTTCCTTTTTCTGTCACCCCATCCCCGGTCAGCAGTTCAGCACCTAAGCGGGTGCTCCTAGGCCTGGCGTCATGAATTTCTCAGGCAGCAGCAGCATTCACAATTTGCTGCTGTTGCTGGCTTTGGGCCTTCTTCTCCATCGGGTCCTGCCTTCATGGAAACAGGAAGTAAGCAGGACCTAGCACAGAGGAAGGCTTGAAGCCAGCAACAGCAGCGAATTGCAAATGCTGTTGCTGCTGAAAGAAGTTAATGACACCAGGCCTTGGAGCACCCGGGGCAGACTGTTTCTCCTCCTCTCTCTCCTATCCCCCCAGTATGCCACTTTCCAAATGTTACTTTTCAGCTGCCCCAAAGTTTTCCTTCTGCTGTAACTTCCCATTTCCATAAGGGCAGATCACCGCAGCTTGCGAGAGATGGCTGCCATGTCTGGGCCCCAGTGAAAAGTAACAGACTGAGAAGTGAGGGATATAGAGAGAAGAGGAAAAGAAGTTCAGACTGTGGGGCCCCCTGGATCTGTACATAAGAATAGCCATACAGGGTCAGACCAATGGTCTATCTAGCCCACTATCCTGCCTCCAGAGTGGCCAATCCAGGTCACAAGTACCAGTCAGAAACCCAAATAGTAGTTATTTTTTCTCAGACTTTCAAGTCTAACTCTTTATTTTTTCCTCTTATCTGTTTATATTGTATTCTCTTTATTTTATTTATCAATCTTCCCATTAGAAGTTTGCTCTCCAATTCTTTCTTCCTAGCCTGTTACCTTAATTTCCCTCTCCCCCTTACCTCCACAGCCCAACCCATTTCTCCTCTTCTCTCCATCCACTGGGGAATTGAATTAAGCTTCCCCTAACGCTGGCCCGGAGGGGAGGGGGGGAGGAAGAGAGTCATTCTGGCTTTGGCTGTCCGGCATGCACCGCGCTGTGTGTGCATGAGGTGGAAGGGCGAAGAGGAGAGAGGAGGTTCCAGCGCAGCATCGGGTGACCAGCCGGCACGCGCTGACAAGGCTGTGCGTCTGCGCAATGACTAGGACCTCCGGAGTAGCGCAGTGCTGATTTTTCATTTTTGCTCTTCTGCTGCTTCCCCCCCACCAACGCTAAAACCCAGACAAATGAGATCTTCTGAGAGCAAATTCAAAATCTGCCCCGACGTCCTGAGATATGGTAACCCCTATGCATTGGGCACCCTGAACTTCTTTAATCTGGCCCTGGCCAGCTGTGCACCTCCTTGGGGCGTGCACCCGGGGCGGACTGCCCCCCCCCTCCCCGGTACGCCACTGATTATGGGGTAAAGACCTGGAACAACTGCTCGTGCCTACTACTTATAGGGAATTCAGGAAACGCCTAAAAACACATCTGTTCCTGAAGTACTTAGGTAACTGACCTATACAATCTTAGTCCTCAACAAATGATCTTTAGAACTGTTATTCACTAACTCTGAACTTTGTTTATTCCACTCAATATGTAATACCTTTTAATCATTGTAAACCGCATAGAACTTCACGGTCCTGCGGTATATAAGCTGTTATTATTATTAAGCTATGTATGGGTAATTGTATTGTGTGTTTATTTATTGTTCACCTTATACAAAGCGAAATACAAATCAACAAACATAATAACTGTGATTATGACTATCTAGTCTTCTGAAGCTTTAAATAAATATCTGCATTACAAGTTCTTTAATTATGTTCTAAACATTTTACCTAGCTCTGCTACACAGTTAATTACCCCCAAATTGTCCCTTTATTTACATCTCAGCAAATGTGTGTGTTTGGAGTAGAAAATGACATGGGGACAAAGTTTGTCCCAGTCCCCGCAGGCACTGTCCCCATTCCTGCCCTCACGAGCTCTATCCCCTCCCCGTGTACTCTGTCCTTATTTGCACAAGCCTTGAACACTTATGATTTTATATTTAAATCTTTTTATTAAAGTTTAAAAAGGGACACTACTATGTACAAGTGTTTATAAATCACAAATATAGCCTTCCATTTCTACCTGTTTTTGGTATAACCTTCCCAAAGCTTCAGTTGCTTATGTTTTTACATTAACTGGGAAGGTAATTTGATTGGCTTTCAGATATGGGTATAGAAGAGAACCTAAACTGTATAGTAGATGAACAGGAAAATAAGTGTCTATTAAATGTTAGAAATGTTCCTTGATGTCAGCAATGATGGATGAATCTGTTGCAGTAACATTAAGATGCTTGAACAGCTGGACACATGATGGAAGGACATTTCAGATGGCAGTCAAGACACATATGTCATTCAACAGTAGCTCATTGAAATTCAAAGCAGCCTCTGCAGTCTTTTTTGATTTTAGTTGCTACTTGTCTAAGATGTGATGTTACTTTTTACTTATTCTAGTCTCAAGTTTTTAGAGAATGACAAAGGGACAACGCTTATCCTCGTCTCCGCCCCCATCCCTGACTCCGCCCTGTGGGTACCCGTGGGTACATGTCCCTGGGTCATTCTCAAGTTTGGAGGCAGAAAGCCGGCATGCCCTGCACTAATCATTTAGCACATGTTTAGCATATTAACCCTTCATCAGGCACATAGGTAACACAGATCTGTAGGTAGCTCCCTATAGAACTGCTCAAACAATATCTACTACTTGTTCTATAGTGTTGCTAAATGTACATAAGATTGTATAGATTTATGTAATTTACCCATTTTGTGTGGCTTTCCATAAGAATGTCCAAGGCAACTAACCTCATCCCACAATAACTGATCCCTAGAGTTGTTAATCACTAGTTTCTAACTTTGCTAATTCCACTCAACTTGTAGCATCTTTCTATCAATGTTAACCAGCAGAACATTGCTAATTCCATTCAAACTGTAACATCTTCTAATTATTGTAAACTGCATAGAACTTCACGGTCCTGCGGTATATAAAACTGTTATATTATTATTATTATTATTATTACTGCATAGTAAATAGGTGGCGGTAAGGGCTCACGCAATACTGATAATGTGTTAATCGTGAAATTAGCATGAGACCATTAATAGGAAATATGGTAAATGTGGCCTCGGTGTGTTAGAGACCCATGCGCTAAAAATAGCACAGAGCACTTAATTGCGCAGCTTAGTAAAAGAATTTTATTAAACAAAAACATTTCAATAAAGTCTTTTAACTTCAACTTATCCAGAGAGTGGTGGAAAGCTGGAATGCTCTTCCAGAGGCTGTTATAGGGGAAAACACCCTCCAGAGATTCAAGACAAGGTTGGACAAGTTCTTGCTGAACCAGAACGAACGCAGATAGGGCTGGTCTCGGTTAGGGCACAGGTCTTTGACCTTGGGGCTGCCGCGTGAGCGGACTGCTGGGCGCGATGGACCTCTGGTCTGACCCAGCAGCGGCAATTCTTATGTTCTTATGTTCCTCAATAAAAGTAGTCACTCTCATTCCCAAGTTATTTGCCTCTTCAAATTTCAAAGGTGTTGCCCTTTAAAATACTAAGGTTATTGCATCACAGAAAAGCTATTTAGGGGTGTACTCTTAAGGCCTCTTCTATCAAACTGCGCTAGCAGTTTTTAGCGCAGAGAGCCGCGCTGAATGGCGGTCGCTGCTCCCGACGCTTATAGAGTTCCTATGAGCGTCGGGAGCATCGAGGGTCATTCAGCGCGGCTCTCTGTGCTAAAAACAGCGCAGTTTGATAGAAGAGGTCCCTAGTTGTCAATGTGGGCTCGCATCATTAAGATGTGCTGTTATAGCACAGATCCCATTTTAAGCAATGAAACCTAGGGCTCCTTTTACTAAGGTGCGCTAGCGTTTTTTAACGCACGCAGGAAATTACCATGCGCTATGCTTCTAGAAATAACACCAGCTCAATGCTGGCGTTAAGGTCTAGCATGTGCACCTTAGTAAAATGAGCCCCTAGTTACTAATAACTGGGGTTAACATTGATAACTTTCCCCCTTAAACTCATAAGAACTCACTCTCACATGGATCTGCAGGTTAACATGTATAAAACAGAATGAAATACTAAAAACAAAGAATTATAATTATTTCATTTCTACTTAACCAGATAAATAATAGAAGCTCATTACAGAGGTAAAAAGGTATGATTAAAAGCATATGCATGACAAATTGCTTCGCAAAGAACAATTTATTGATGACTTTAGCTAAACTTTAAACAGTCCAGCAGAACTTTGCAAATTAATCATGTTTTCTGTTTCTTTTTAGAATTAAAAGTATTTGATTTGAAAGCTAAAAAAAAACCAACCCCACAGGAGATTACTAATTATCTGCAACATACTCTGAAAGTTTCAGTTTGGTCATCATAAACATATGGAGGGCTTCAATAAGCTATGGTATAATAATAATAATAGCTTTATTTTTCTATACCGCAATACCACAAATAGTTCAATGCTGTTTACAGAACAAGAGGCTGTATACAGACAGCGATATTACAGAAAGCTTCTAGAATTAGATCAGCAGATTGAGATTAATCAAATTTAGCTTAGAATGTTTAAAGATGCATCAAGATAGAAATGGAGTCAGAGAAATTTATCAAGAAGGTAAGTTTTAATTGACTTTCTAAAAGTTTGATAAGAGAATGCATTTGGAATGAATTCGGTTAAACACTCATTCCATTTGCCAGCCTGGAAAGATAATGTTCTATCAATAAATTTTTTGTAAATACAACCCTTCAAGCAAACAAATAAGCACTGGTTATGCCTGGAAATGTAAAATGATGTACAGTACTCCCTTGAAATTCACGGGGGTCTCATTCCAGGAACCCCCACAAATTTTGAAAAACCGCAAATGCGGTTTTTCGCCTGTCAAAAGGCAGGGGAGGCAGGAGAGGGCAACTGGAGTGCCGGCGGGTGAAGAAAATCACTCGTGGTCTGCTCCGACCACCTCTTCCTGTAGTAAATCGGGCTACACCAATCAGGAGCTGCAGTCAGAGCAGACCGTGAATGAGCAAGTCGGTGATTCGGGAACCGCAAATTTGCAGGGGAACACTATAATAGATAAATCGGAGATGAACCTGTTAAAATTTTAAAGCAGAGGCAAGCAAATTTGAAAATAACCCTTGTCTCTATAGGCAACCAATGTAGTTTTTTGAAATAAGGGCTTAACTGTACTGTATAATGTACCAAAATAATACAACTTATAAGAGCACAACAAGATAAATATATTATAGCAATACTTCTCAACTCACTCCTCAGGACACACTCAGCTAGTTGGGTTTTCAGAAAATCCACAGTAATATCCAGGAGGTACATAAGCATGCACTGCGTCCTTGGAATGCAAATCTCATTCATTTTCATTGTGAATATCCTGATTGTAAGTAGTTAGCTTAGCAGGGTTTAAGAAAGGTCCATGAGCCATTATTAAGATGGACTTTGGAAAATCTAATGTTTGTTTCTAAGATAAGCAGCTGGCCCATGTTGGAAACAGGGTACTGGGCTTGATGGACTTTTGGTCTGTCCCAGTATGACAACTCGAATGTTCTTATGACGGTCTGGGTGTGCACCAAAGACTGATTGGAAGAGAACTGTTAAGTTTTACATGGACAAAATTTCTCCAGTATGAATCATTGTAAGAATCACTGGATAATAGTAAGCACCGCATTTAAAATCTAAGGCAGAACCCAGACATTGATTATTAACTTGTTAAAAAAAAAAAAAAAAATCTAACCAGGCGATGTCATTGCATATTGCCTGTGACCACCCAGGTGAAATTTGAGCAGTGGGGGGAGGAGGGTGATTGATTCAGGGGAAGAGCCAGAAATTATGCAGATACCAATAATATTCAGTGCCAGTACCTGCATAGCTAAGCAATCATATCAGACTACACAAACGACTATCCTACTTTTGGTCGCTTAGCTATATGGGTGCCAACACTGAATATCTGAATATCAGTCAGCACCTGCCGAGCATTTGTTTAGTGGCCTATTTCTAAGCTCACCCCTTCCTTACCCCTGAACATGAGTTCACCCCTCCCGATCCCCCTCAAGAGCACTGGACACTTTCTGCCCTTCCACAACAAAAGCTTATCTCTCCCTTGTCCCAAACAAGAGTCTATCCTCTCCCAACCCCTTAAAAGGTAGCTCTCCTCCCCCAAACCCTCTCTGCTATAAGGCTTTCTCTCTCAAAATACCACTCCCAAACCTCCATAGGCTCCCCTGCACCCCTCCCCTCCAACCAGGCCTACTTCCTCTTGCCCATGGCAGCTCCAAATTCAAATGGCTGCCATAGAAATATAGATACCTGATGCTTGAGCAGCTGGGCACATGCCTAAATAGCCCTTCTATTCTGCCCATCTGCAGCAACCACTGTCCTCTCCTCTCCCTAGGTTATCCCACGTGGCTGTGCCACACTTTCTTAAACTCAGACACGGTCTTTGTTTCCATCTCAACAGGGAGACTATTCCATGCACCTACCACCCTTTCTGTAAAAAGAGCACTTCCCTAGATTACTCCTGAGCCTATCACCTCAATCTCATTCTATGCCCTCCTTTCAACGGAAAGAAATTTGACTCATGTATATTTATGCCAGATAGCTATTTAAACGTCTCTATCAAATCTCCCTTCTCCTGCTTTTCCTCCAAAGTATACGTATTTAGATTTTTAGTCTGTCCCCGTGTGCTTTAAAACGTAGACCATCAACCATTTTAGTTGCCTTCCTCTGGACCAGTTCCCATCATATTTATATTTTCTTGAAAGTGCAGTCTCCAGAATTGTACACAGTATTCTACATGAGGTCTCAGTCTCACCAGAGTCTTTATATAGGGGCATTAATGCCTCCTTTTTCATATTGGCCATTCCTCTCCCTATGCACCCAAGCATCCTTCTAGCTTTCATCGTCACCTTTTCAACCACCTTAAGATCATCACATACTATCACACCAAAGTCCTGCTCCTCTTTTGTGCACAAAAGTTCTTCTTCTTCCCCTAAACTGTATTGTTCCCTTGGGTTTCTGCAGCTCAAATGCATGGCCTTGTATTTCTTAGCATTAAATCTTAGCTGTCAAATTTCAGACCATTCCTCAAACTTTGCTAGCCCCGTCCTCATTTTCTCCACACCATCAGGTTAATGGTGAAGAACTACTTTATCTTATGCACTATTATCTGTTTTCATTCTTTGCATTGCACAGAGTTACTTTGAATTTGGCAAAAAGGAGGTTTTTTTTAATGCCCATGAGGTTTTGTTGGGGCAGGCCTTGAGCTGCTGCGGTGACTAGCTTATGCTACATTTTCTGATACTTTTTCCTCCTTTTTTGCATTTAAATTAGCTCGTGCAGGCTAAGTTGAGTTGATTTGTGATTGCTGGATTCTAGTGAAGTCTCCATTCATTGCACCATATTTGGTGAAAGTGTTATATTGTGATCATTGTTTGTTTTCATTATACTGTGTTTATTAGGCTGTAGCTCTAACCACTATGTCACAATCTCCTCACAGGCAACACAGTTTTGTCAGACCTAATGCCCCAAATGCACACTTTCAGCTACCACTAAAAAGGTGAAGAGTCAATTTAGAGTGGTCTACATGAGCTTCTATAATGGTGTTACAATACATGAGCTTCAGTAATGGTGTTACATCTTGCAAACAGGTCCAATGCATGGAAAAGATTCACATTTCCATTTTAATACATTTCGCTGATCCTTCATGTCACCTATAAACTGAAAGACAGTTATCAGTCTATACAGATTTTCTATAAATGAGAATGAGAAATTATGTTGTTTTGCTATTTAATTGTATTAATGTCTTCCACACACACTTGAATTAATTGGCACGTTATGGTGAATCAACTAGAATAATACTTTCACAAAAGGTCTGATTATTTCCCTCTTCATCAAAATGTGCCAAATCAGTTTGTGTACTACTCTACAAGAGATATGCTGCAGATTTCATTTTCCACAGAGAAAAAGTAGTCCAAGGATATATGATATTGTCTTACGGGCTACATATGTTGTAAACCGAGAAAAGTACTGAGCTAAGACCAGATCCATATGGAATCCCCATGAAACAAGGGCACAGAGCCAGAGTGTTAATCTTCTGTGCAGACCATTAGTGAGCATCGATGAAAACAGGAAATTAACCAGTCAAGAATAGACCAGGGAAAGCTGGTCTATTAAAATTTTATGGACGAGGTTATCAAAAGCAGATGGCAAATATAATAACAGCAGCAATCAACTTGAAACATGCAGATCGGTTTAAACTTTACCACTGGTAGTTTTACTGATATAGTGGAAATGCCTCAGATACTACGAGAGCTGGGCTGGCCTGAGGACATGGGGGCAGTACTGTGTCCTCCCAGGCAGGAGACCCAGGCTCAGTTTCTGAATCCGGATTCTGCTCCTGGATGCCGTAACAGTAGTAGGCATAGGAAAACTAAGCATATATAAGTTTTCTATGTTTCTTTATTTTTGAAATACCGTTTATCATAGAGGTATTTATCTACCTTTAAACTGTATATTATGTATATTGGTATTAGATCCTTAGTATGTGTTAAATTAGAATAAAACTTGTACTGAAAAAAAGAAAAAAAAACCCAACCCTTGTACTATAACTATGGCAAATTGTAACCTAACTGTATGTTATGTATGTTAACCTGTAACTCGTTCTGGGTTCTTTGCAGAGGGCAGGACAGAAAAATGAATTAAATAAATAAACATATGCTTAGGACTCAAAGTCAGGATAGAGCCCAGAGATTTGCAAGTCTCCTACCTGAATGGTATAATTCTGACAGATGTGGGATCCTTATGGCCAGAATGAGGTGCCAAGCAGGGATTTTAATTCAGGGAGACCAGCGATTGGCAGAATATTTAAACTGGCAACATAACTGCCAGTAATCTGTCAGTGGTCTAAATCCCTAACAGTAGGTATTATACATCTCCCCTTTTCTGCTCTCTGGGGGTACTTTTGTAAAGATTTTTGTTTAAACCTGCACACACGCACAAAGAACATTGTATGCATGTAAAAATATGTAATATGACAAGAAGGCATATATTTTTATGTGACCAGTCTGAAGGTATAGTTGGGGGCGAAGCACAGCACAGGCAGAGTCACAAAGTATGAACATAGGTTATGAAGGACCCACATTCATCCTTTAGCAGTTTGTGGTTTTTAAGCTGCAGACAACTGCAGGGTGAATTAAGACTTGAGTATTCAATCCTGGCCTATGTCTGGCATCTGACATCAAATATCTGGGTGCATGTGGTTGTCTGAAAGTTAACTTGACACTAGTCGATATTCAGACTGGTGCTTGGTTAGCTTGGCTGTCCTAACTTTATTATTTTCTTAACTGGTTAGTGGACTGAATATTGCCACTAACAAGTTAAATGCTGGCTCTGATCGCAGACCACCTCGGCACTAACAAGAGAGTGTCTGGGCTGACCCAAACAATATTAAGTGGCACTATATGCTTGACATAGTTGAATCATTCAACTGTGTCAACAGATTTGGAAGGAAAAACATGGCCAACCGAATGGAGAAGATTGCTGTTCATATCTATACCAAAGAAAATGAAGCCAAGGACTGTAACAACTACAGAACAATTGCAATAATTACATATGCCGGCAAAATATTGCTGAAAATAATACAAGAAAGGCTACTATCATATGTTGAGCAAGAACTATCCAAACTTCAGGCTGGTTTCAGAAAATATCGAGGAGCAAGATACATTATTGCTAATGTTAGATGGATATTGGAGAAGAGCAAAGAATATTTTTGCTTCATCAACTACAGCAAAGCTTTTGACTATGACTATGGCGAACTCTAGCATAAATGGGAATACCCAAACACACAACTCAGCTGATAAAGAGCCTCTACAAAAATCAAGAAGCTGCAGTGAGAACAGAATATGGCAACTGATTGGTTTCTAATAAAATGTGGCATCAGGTAAGGATGTATCTTGTCACCTTATCTGTTCAACCTTTATGGTGAAGCCATCTTCTGAAAAGCAAATTTGGAAGAAGAGAGTGTTGGTTTCAAAGTTGCTGGTTGAAATAAAAACAGCCTGCACTATGCAGATGATACAATGCTCATCACCATCAGCAAAGACGACATGCTGTTTCTATTGAGAAAAATCAAAGCCGAAAATCTTAACATAGGACTAGAATTGAACATAAACATGACAAAGATCATGAACACGGAAAATGATAAATATTTTGAGCTTTACGGTAACAGAATAGAAGTTGTAAAAGATTTCAATCTCCTGGGCTCTTTCATAAACAAAGAAGCAACTAGCAGGGAAGAAATACTCCACAGAATAGCACTTGGTTGCTCTTCAATGAAGGCTCTAAACAAAGTATTAAAAGGCAAGGAAATAACACTCCAAACGAAGATCAGACTTGTACATGCACCAATTTTCTCAGCAGTCAATTACAGATGCAAAAGCTGAACACTACAGAAATAAGACAGAAAAAAAATTTGACTCATTTGAACTTTGGTGCTGGAAAAGAATTTTATGCATGCCATTGACCACCAGAAGAACTAATAAATCAATTCTGGAAAAGATCAAACTGTCTATGTCACTTGAAGCTCAAATGATGAAGTTAAGACTGTCTTATTTTGGTCACACTCTCAGAAGAGAAAGATCACTGGAAAAGATTATCATGTTTGGGAAGATCAAAGGAATCAGGTGACCTGCAAGTAGATGGCTGGACACATTGAAAACAACAATGGGGATGATGCTGGAGGACCTTACCAGACTAGCAAAAAAACCTATTTCTTTTTAGATCTGTAATTCATCAAGTTGCTAGGGCTCGAACATGAGTCAATGGCACCTAACTAAATGCTTATATGTCACTGAATATTGCTGGATGGCCAACTCAGTGGTCAGGAATCTTTCCTCCTTTTCAAATATAGAGTCCCAATTATGTACCTGAAATATAGAAGCATTGAAAAATGAAGGCAGATAAAAACCATAAGGCCAATCTAGTCTGCCTAACCATATTATTTACTTTCCCCTCCTCTCCCTTAGAAATCCAATGTACTTTCTAGAATTCAGAAGGGAGGCTGTTCCAAGCATTCACCACCCTTCCTGTGAGATTACTTCTAAATCTATCCCCTTTCATCTTCATCCTATGCCCCCTCGTTTCAGTTTCCTTTTACCTGGAGAGTCACCTCATGCACATTTATGTCATGTAGTTATTTAAATGTCTTTATCATATCTTCCCTCTCGCACCTTTTCTCTGAAGTATATGTATTGAGATCTTTAAGTCTGTCCCCGTATGCCTTATGATGAAGACCATAAACCATTTTAGTAGCCTTCCTCTGGACCAACTCCATCCTGTTTATATCTTTTTGAAAATGTAATCTCCAGAATTGTACACAATATTCTAAATGAGGTTTCACAATAGTCTTAAAAACAGGGACATCAATACCTCCTTTTTCTTATTGGCCATTCCTTTCCCTATGTACCCAAGCATCCTTCTAGCTTTCACCGTCTGCTTTTTCAATCTGTTTGGCCACTTTAAGGTCATCACATCTTATCACACCCAAGTCCCACTCCTCCTTCATGCACAAAAGTTTTTCACCCCTAAACTGTACAATTCCTTCAGGGTTTTACAGATCAAATGCATTGACTTGCATATCTTAGCATTACATCTTAGCTGCCAAATTTCAGACCATTCCTCAAGCTTTGCAAGGTCCTTCCTCGTGTTCTCCACACCATCAGAGGTGTCTACTCTTTTGAAAATTTTGGTATCATCCACAAAGAGGCAAATCTTTTCAGAGAGCTCTTCAGCAATATCACTTACAAAAATGTTAAAAAGAACAGATCCAAGAACCAAACCTTGAGGCACACTACTGGTAACATCCTTTTCTTCAAAGTGGTATCCACTGACTACTACCCCCTTCCCCACCATTGCCTTCTACTGAACCAGTTCCTGCCCCGTCTGTCACTATGGGGCCCATACCAAGGGCACTCAGTTTATTTATTAGATGCCTGTGTGGAACAATGTCAAAGGCCTTGCTAAAATCTAAATACACTACATCTATCTTTTTTGAAATTGAGCTCCATACTGTATAGTGCTGAGGTAAAGTTTGTGAGCCTAAGGTCTGTATTGTAGCACAAGTTTCTCAAAACAGAATTAGATTCTAATTGAATAAATAACTCGGAGAAAATGCATAGCTTTTAATTAATTTCAAAAAAATTATTTAATAGTAAAGTATCAATGTCTGAACCCTCCATTCAGTAAATGGTGGCACATTCTTGAGCTGCAATAATTTCAAGCAAACCTTTAAGGTAACTGCTGATCATTCTCCCTTGGGGAATTTTGGTCCTTCTATTTTGGTTCTTATTCTGTTAGAATTCTGAGATATTTTAGGGCTTCCTTACATGGACAGATCATTTCAGATCTTGCCACAATATTTCAGTAAGGTTTAGGTCAAACTTTAAAGTGGCCTGGCCAATGCACAATTTCATCCAGATGCTCTTCAGTGAATCTGAAAAAAGGCAGCAATGTTATAAGAATGTATTGATTTCTTCATAGTTATCATTCCTCGAACAGCATTCCCATTCTATTTTCCTGATGATAGTGCATGACCCTTGTATCAGCCACAAATGAGAGAGGTCTGCAGATCTTTAGATGTTAGCCTAGATTCCTTTGTGAATTTCTGGATGATTTTTCCCATTTTCTCTTGGAATGATCTTGACAGGATGACAGCTTCTTTGGAACTTTTTCTGTTTCTAGAATGACTGCTAGTAGATGGATGGAACTCCACCTGCTTAGAAATGGTCTTGTAATCCTGTCCAGACTAGATGAGTGCCGATTACTCTTTTTCATAGGTCCTCAGAAATTTCTTTTGATCATGGCTTAATGAGTTCCCATTAACTTTATGGTGAAGACCAGACTTAAAAATTGGGGGGCCCTTATACAGGATGCCTAAACTGAGACATGCAGATTCACTCTTCAGGGAGATTTACTTGTTAATTATTTAAGCATCTGATTCTAATCAATCACTTGCACTAAGGAAACCAGGGGTTAGCTTACAATTATCAGATGCTGATTCTGAATTAGTCTTACTGTTCCTACTTTGTACATTATTTACCCTCAAAAACATAGAATAGTTTAACTTATGTTCTTTTTATTGCTAAGCAAAGACTGGTTTCAATTAAACAAGGGCATCATGGCAAGTACTTATATTTCTCATTATTATGCTTTGGGTTCACAAAGTTTTTCTCAGCACTATGTATACTTAGAAGAGGAAACAGTACAGTGCCACTAGGTATGGTATATCAAATAAGTTTAAATCTGATCAATCACTTAACATCATAGTTTTTACTCTAAGAATATATGAGACTGGGATAGCAGGCTGAGGAATGGAAGAGTATGTCCAGACCCCTTCCCTCAGGAATCACAGTGGGTCTAGTAATCATAGTAGTTTGGGGATTTTTGGTACAGAGACAACCATATCATATTGCACAAACATACAGCTTAAACTAATCAAAACAACACATTTAACGAGCTAAAAATATCTGCAGTTTTATGACGCATAAGAAGATACTCAGCTCTTAAATACAGTAATTTTATAACAGGGTGCTTAGGTTATTTGGGCATACATATTCTGGCTATTTTATAAAGGCAAACCAATAAAATCCCAAATAGCAATAAGCAGTATGAGAACACCACAGTGATCAGAAGGGGGAAAAAGCCTCAATCATTAGTGTTAAACTTGCAGAAGAAGCTGTCTCCCCCTTTTTATAAAACCACAAAAGTGGTTTCTAGTGTAGGCCACCATGCTGAATGCTCTGCACTGCTCCCAACACTCCTATGAGCGTCAGAAGCAGCGCAGAGCATTCAGCGCTCCGGCCTATACTAAAAACCAATTCCACGATTTTGTAAAAGGGGGGGGGGGGGTGTATATTTACTTAAAATAAAATTCAATAAGAGAGAGGTATGAGAACCATCATGACTCGGATGTGGAAATTTCTGGCTGGCATTTTCTACTAGCTTCTATCTTTGATAGTTTTGCTTGTTTATGATGTGAGTCACTCTGAATGGAACTGGTCCACCAAAGTGATATAAAATCAAATGAGGAGAAGAAGGAGGAGGGAAAGGAGTAGCAGCAGGCATCTCTATTCACTTAAGGCCAAATTTTCTAAATGACGCCGTTGTCAGCAACCGCCTCAAAAGCGGCCACCGAACGCATGTCAATCACACAATGGCGCCATTTAGAGAATCACACCTCCAGAAGCGTCAACCGGTGCCTAACTCCACTTCCGGCATTAGCCATGCCTACAGTGGCGTTAGGTGCCAGTAGGTGCTTGCTGTGGTGCGATTCCAGTGCTGTTTTTAGGCGCCAATAGGCACCTTGAATTTTTTTTATTCATTTCATTTTTAAATCTCTTTATTGAAATTTTCAATAATAATACAAAGAGAAAAAAAAAGAATTGAAGAGCAATACTTCAAAGCCAATTATTCATACAAGAATGAGGTGAAACAGAAGTGGACATGAAGTATCATTTTTAAACAGTGTTTTTTTTAATAAACATAGGTGCTTAAGTTAAGACACCTTAAAGAGAATATGGGGGTAATAATCAAAAAAAAACCAACACGTCTAAAAAGTGTCCTAAATGGCTACTTGGACGATCAAAAAGCCTAAAAGCCCTTCTGTTGGACGTTTGTGGCTTAGGCGTTTTTTTTGTTTCATTATGGCTGAAAAATGTAGACATGGTGTGGGTGTACTTTTAGACGTAGTGGTGATTGGACGTTTAGGCAGAGGAAGGCCATAATCAAAACAAGGACATTTGGTTTGGTTATGGACACTTTCCCTGCTTCTGCGTTGAACGTTTAAGGACTTAGGCCAAAAGGGGACTTAGACGCTTTTTTTGATTATGCCCCTCCACGGGTCTTAATAGTAATTCCTCCATCTATTCTAATCATCAATCCCACTTTTTCCAAATTACCGCAAAACTTTCTTCTTGCATAAACTAACAATAGTTATCTTTCAAAATGCTCTCTGTTCAAAAATTATCATATAAATGTATGTAACAACATCTGTAGACTTATCTTTAATATCTGAATCTTCAGTCTCTCACAGATATCCCCACTGTTTCAGATTTACGGTATCTTATTCTTCACTATCTTGCAAATGTCCCCATGTGAATTCATGGGTTGCTAGTGGATGTTGTTAATTTGGAGTCAATTTGGGGTCTGTTTGAGATAAATATTACGTCTAGTATGTTTCCAGAAAAGTATGTGGGAGAATTAACTAATTGGAGAAATCCTAGATCTGATAGTGACTTTATGAAGTCTCGTGGGGCACTCGTAATATTTGGGTAGCCTGCAAAGTTGAAGTCTCCTAGGATGATGGTCTGTTTGTGGGTTATGGTTAAGTTGCTGATCATAGCTAGTAGCTTGTCCAAGGTAGACACAGGGGAGGTGGGGACTCGGTAGATCAGTATAAATACAATTTTTTTATCATGACCTGTTGAGATGATGAGGCATTCCAGCTTTTGTAGGGTCATGAAGTTTATGAGGAGTGGTTTCAATTTGGATTTGATGATTGCAGAAACTCCTCTTCCCCTTTTGTCATGGCGGGAGCATGCCAGTACTTGATAGCCAGGTTGGCATAGAACACCCAGAATGGCTCTATCGTTATCTTTTAGCCATGTGTCTGTTATCAAGAGGATATCCAATTTGTTGTCAGTGATGGTGTCTGTTATAATGAGGTCTTTTTTGTGGACTGATCTGGCATTTAACATAGCTGCTGAGACTTTGTTTGTTGTGGGCACAGGTGGGATAGTCCTTATTAATTTGAGGTTGGAAGTTTTAGCTGGTGCAGGCTTTCTGTGGGTGTTAGGTCTCCGTATCAGCCTTGGCCCATGATGACTGGTATGTGGAATCGCAACCTTTGGAGCAAAGAGTGCAGTAGGTAAGAGGAAGGATTGAGGGTTTATGTTTGTGTGGGTATGCTGGGGGAGTATGGGCATGGTCCTGCTGGGGAGGACTGGAGAGTAGAGTCCTGGAGAGTAGAGTCCGTCCGAAGGGCTGTGCAAAGGGCCCTTTGGTGTGGCCCTTCAGCATGGCCCACTGGTGGGAATGGGGAGGAAGCACAGAAGCTCCGGTGAAGAAGGGGGCGTGGTTTCCTGCTAAAGATTCAAACCGATGTCCCGGTGCACTGAGGGGAGATGATCTGGCCTTCCTTCCTCTTCACTGTGCTGAAGGAAGACAATGCGGACTGTTGCAGCCCTTTAAAGGGTTGGGAAGGAAGCAGTGAAGCTCCAGTAAAGAAGGGGGCGGGTCTTCTCACCAAAGATCAAAACTTATGTCCCAGTGCAGTGAGGCATATCCATTGAACACTGGTTCTCTTATCTCAAGGCCCTAAGAGGTTGATAGTCTCAACAAGGTGGCAATCTCTACAGGAGCCCTATTACATAGAGCCTTATATACTAAAGTAATTTAAGTTTGATTTGTCCAACAATGGGTAATCAATGCAAAGTTTATATGACAAAACTGACTTGATCCCATTAGTATTTTTGCAATGGTATTTTGAGAGACCTGAAATGTCTTATCGTGGATATTCCCAGTGGGTAATCCATTTACAAATAAATTTCCATGTTATTTCATTATAAGATTACCAAGATTACTACAGTACATATAACAGAATTACTCAGTAGGATACATATTAACAATTCACAGAGTACCTTAGTGTCCTTGTCTCATATAGTATATGTATGATTTCCCTTTGAAAATTAGGTAAAGGGTCTGCGAATATTATACTTAACCAGTATTTGGCAAGAAGTACTAGTATATGAGAGGCTGTATTAGAATGGGTGAGAGGGGAGTGAAGAGCCGTGATAGAGGATTAGGGAAGGGAATCATGAAGAGAAAAAACTGTATTGAAGTCTCTGCAGTGATTAGGAATGAATCTACTATAATTAGGGAAGGAGTGAGATGAGGGGAGAGAGGCTGAGGAAAACACTAGAAAAATACTTGAGTGGCAAGATCTAAGTACAGGATGACAAAAAAAATGAGGCCATTGGGTAGATAGAGATGTAGTAAGATTTATGGATGACTAATCAGTTACATAAACAAATACGTGCCTGTCTTAGTCAGATGCTAGGGAAAACCATAATATCTCATCTAGGTTCAGCAAGCTTTGCCTACTTACATGACACAGAGACCCAGGCTTTATGAAATACTTTTATTATGAAAATAGAAAAATATAATTCATAATCCAGCAGCAATAACTAATTATTGTTTACATAATATCCGAATACATATATGAAACTCAGTGGATAGTTCTCGCACCAAACTTGTTAGATAAATGAGTAAAACTAATTCTTACACTCTAAATAATTCCTTATAATAATAATTCCTGATTAACAACAACTAAAAATATAGCTTATCACCACAGGTACTTCACTTCCTTGTCCCAAAGATAATAGAATTCTCTCTCTAACCCAGCTGAAAAGACAATAGAATTCCTTATTCTCACCACATAGATCAGGCCTCAGCAAAATTGGGGAGAAGGAATCTGTGTCTTTCCTCCGCTTGGCAGATATGGAAATTCTTCTGATTAGGAACAGTCCATCAGCCACTGGAAAAGCTGTAAATTAGGTTGGGAGCAAAGGTTTCCTTTATGTGATGGAATCCAGATCTGTATAAAAGTCCAGTTTCTCTCTCTCAAGCAGAGAGTCACAAGAGGTAACTTTTCAGGTCTTAATTATTATAGCAGATGTGCAGAGAACCCCTATGATAAGATGCAAGCTTCCTTACATCCTAGCACAGACTAATTAATTATTATGCACCTTCCACTTGGATCTCATCAGATGACCTCTCCGGACCAATCCAGAAACAGAACTGAATGAATAGCCTTTCTGTATAGAGTCTCGCACAGGCTATGAAACAGAGGCGCCTTCATTAGATAAGAACAGCATAGGTGCAATGCCTCCCCAAGATTCACACAGGCTGAGCATGTAGGCATAACTGGATGTCCTTGACTAGAATACAGTTCTGGTACATACCCAGAATGCATCAGGCATCATAAACAGCAAAGATGTTTTCTTCTTTCTCTTCTTGCATGATTCAGGCTGGAATGATTTCTTGCAGACAATGGTTCAGGCTTTATGATGTCAGAGAGGCCTAACCTTCAGGTGTGAATAAGGAAACACCCCTACAGAGAGAAGCATATTTTTGTATTCTGTAACTTCTACTGGGAGGAAGACTAGAAACTTAACTTGGAGAAATCAAAGTACAGGTACAAGATCCTTTATCTAAAATTCTGAAAACCAAAAAGCTCTGAAAAACGAAATTTGACATAAACCAGAAGTAGTCAATTTCCCTGACATGACATATGCTGAAATCAATGCAGGTGCATGCTTTTCTCCTGACCTCTGCTTAATTCAGGGCGAAGGGCTAGAAAGTGGCAAAGAAGAGTTGTAGATTCCACTCAGGGTGACAAGAAAAGCAGTAAAGGAAGCATTTTCTCTGTCAACAACACAGAAAGTTGAGGAATTGAAGAATTTTTATCAAGGTGTGTCTGTACAATGGCTGGCTGAAGAATATGGTGTGGGAACAACAACCATATATAACTAAAGGAAACAGAAATATAAGTTAAAGTTTTCCAGTGAGAGTGTTGACCAGAAATTAATGAAAACCAGAAAAACATTGCATAGGGCAAAAAAATGAAGATTTAGATCATGCGCTGATTGAGTGGGTTCAACAAAAAAGGCATGAATGCATATCATTGACTAGTTTGATGGTAATGAAGCAAGCCAAAAAATACCATCAAGAACTGAACATTGATGGCAAGTGTGAATTTTCAAAAGGCTGGCTGCAGAAATTTAATGTAATGTAATGTAATGTAATTTATTTCTTATATACCGCTACATCCGTTAGGTTCTAAGCGGTTTACAGAAAATATACATTAAGATTAGAAATAAGAAATTTAAGAAGTGCCATGGTGTTAAATATCTCAGAATCTGTTGTGAAAATGCTTCTGCTGATTATGAAGCAGCTGAAAGTTATATTGATATATTTGCTAAGAAGATATCTGGTGGAAACCTTGGTCTTAAACAGATATACAAAGCTGATGAAACAGCTCTCTACTGGTGCTATGTTTCTAGAAAAACATTGACAACAGCTGATGAATGAGCACCATCTGGTTTTAAGAACACAAAGGACAGGGTAGCAGTTCTTGCATGTACCAATGCTGCAAGCACATACAAATTAAAGTTGAAAGAGATTAGAAAAAACAAACATCCCTGCTATTTGAAGGGTATACATCATCTACCTGTGGACTATTATGCTAACAAGAAAACATGGGTAACCAGAGAAACATTTTCTGATTGATTCAATAACCAGTTTGTGCCAGTAGTAAGAGTTCATTGAAGAGAAGCTGAACTGGAAGAGAACTGTTAAGTTTTACTGGTTCTAGGCACATACCCCTCAAGAACTTCATGTGAAAAATAATGTCTGCAAACTCACGAAAGGACACTCCATTCCTTGCCTCTTCATCACATTTTTTCACAGTAGAGAATGCCTCAGACAGATCTCTTTGCAGCTCCCCACAACCACAAACTGCTTCAGTTCTGCTCCAGGATCTATTCTCCTCATCGCCTTGAGGCAGATGCTTTTCTTCTGGAATGGATGAATCTCTTCCTATATGCATTCCCTCCATTCCCTCTCATTCTCAAGACTCTTGTCAAGTTAAAGAACTACCATGCCACCATGATTCTGATTGCTCCTCGGTGGCCGAGACAACCTTGGTACTCCCTTCTACTTCAACTCAGCAGCAGGGAACCATACCTTCTACCAGTTTTTCCATCTCTGCTTACACAGAGTCAGTGATCTCTGCTTCATCCCAACCTGCAGTCTCTACACCTCACAGCTTGGTACCTCTCAACATAACTCCTCTTCAGTTTTCTCAATCTGTAAGAGACATTTTAGAGGCTTCTAGGAAACCTACCACTAGACAATGCTATCACCAAAAATGGACTAGATTTTCTACGTGGTGTTTTTCTCACGATAAGGAGCTCAACATTCCTCCTTGTCTTTTGTTTTAGACTACCTTTTGCACTTATCCACCTCTGGCCTCAAGTCTACATCGATCTATCTTAGTGCAATTGCTGCTTTCCATCAGCCTGTTGAAAGAAAACCCCTTTCTGCTCATCCGGTGGTTTCCAGATTCATGAAAGGACTTTTCAATGTCAAACCTCCTCTCAAACTGCCACCAGTGGTTTGGGACCTCAATGTTATTCTTGCTCAATTGATGAAGCCTCCATTTGAACCAATGTCTACAGCTCATCTGAAGTATTTCACTTGGAAAGTGGTGTTTCTCATTGCCCTCACTTCTGCTTGAAGAGTTAGTGAGCTGCAAACTTTAGTTGCTGATCCACCTTTCACTGTGTTCCATCATGACAAGGTGGTTCTACATACTCATCCTAAATTCCTACCTAAAGTGGTTTCGGAATTTCATCTCAACCATTCGGAATTGTTCTTTCCAAAGCCTCATTCTCATCCTGGAGAACCAGCTCTTCATACTCTGGACTGTAAATGTGCTTTGGCCTTCTATTTGGAACACACCAAACCATACAGAACTGCTCCTCAACTTTTGTCTCTTTTGATCCAAATAAGTTGCGACATCCTATCTCTAAGCATACCATCTCCAACTGGATGGCTGCTTGTATCTCCTTCTACTATGCCCAAGCTGGATTACCCCTACAGAGTAGAGTCACAGCCCATACGGTCAGAGCCATGGCAGCTTCAGTAGCTTTCCTCAGATCTACACCTATTGAGGAAATTTGCAAGGCTGCTACTTGGTCCTCGGTTCATATTTTCACTTCTCACTATTGTCTGGATGTTTTCTCCAGATGGGATGGCCATTTTGGCCAGACAGTATTACAAAATTTATTCTCCTAAACTGCCAACACTCCCACCATCCCATTCTGGTTAGCTTGGAGGTCACCCATATGTGAGGATAGGCTGCCTGCTTGTCCTGGGATAAAGCACAGTTATTTACCGTAACAGGTATTATCCAGGAACAACAGGCAGCTCTTCTCACAACCCACCCACCTCCCTTGGTTGGCTTCTCTGCTAGCTATCTGAACTGAGGAGACGCGCCCTGTGCTGGGAGGGAAGGCACTCGCGCATGCGCGGTGCGGCTGACTCAAAACTTCTAGTTTCTACAAGGAAGTCTGCTTGCGAGGCTTCCGCATCGAGGCTCTGTCGATGACGTCATCCATATGTGAGAATAGCTGCCTGCTGTCCCTGGATAACACCTGTTACGGTAAGTAACTATGCTTTTTCCTTCATCTGGAGGAGCAGGGAGGGTACAAGATTTTGGGCTCCTTTTACTAAGGTGCGCTAGCGTTTTTAGTGTGCGCTGCATTGCCGCACGCGGTTACCCCACGCTACGCGCCAAGAACTAACGCCAACTCAGTGCTGGCGTTAGTGTCTAGCATGCGCTAAAACCGCTAGCACAGCTTAGTAAAAGGAGCCCTTAGTGACTTACATATTACCATTCTGAAAACTGAAAAATTCCAAAACTCTATATATGCCTGGTCCCAAGGATTTCAGATAAAGGATCTTATACCTGCATTGTCACAATTGATTGGGCATATCTGCTATGTTGTTGCAAAAATTTGAATTTGTCTAATTTTATACAGTACAGATAAATTTGTCTCATTTTATGCAATATCCCTGTCCATAACAGATAATTATTAGACACTACTCATCTTGAAGTACTTAGGGTCTAGAAAGAGGCTTTAATTAGTGGGCCTTGAATACATTTAATTAAAATCTAGTGTGTACTAACAGAATTAGCATGCACCTACTGTAAATGCTAAGAAGCCGGAGCATGTTACGCTTTAGTAAAAGAGCTCCTAAGCGATTTGCTCTTTTTTTTATTGAAAAATTTATAAATAAATGTTAAAAAAAATAAGTGAGGGTAGAGAAGAAGAGAACCATCTATAATTTAATAATATGAATCCTTAGTCTGAGCCTATACTTAAGCAATCTATGGTTTGCTTTACAGTATATTTTTCTTCTTTTAATTTTATCTTTAATATGAAAGCAAGAGTCAAAAGAATTGATTCTGCTGTCCTCCATTTAGTCAGCTACATCCTTAAATTAATTTTGAGAGACAGTCTAATCCCACATATAGAAACAAAATCCTAAAGTATGCTAGGCTATAAATAAAAGGCACTGATTAATAATTTCTGTTTTTTCATTGCCAGAAAATTCTTTTAGAAAAAAATGAAGACTCTAGATTACAAATATTCATCATACTTCCAAGGCTATGACAAAATTAACAGGCCCTGCAACTAAACTGAGAATTTTAATGTAATGGCTTCTGGCAAATTGTCAACTGATATTAACTCCATCATTCAACCCACTGTCAGTCTGGAAATCTTCAAGACAGGGCCTTTGAATGTTAGGCTCCTGATTAAAAGATTAGATGAAATCAGCTGTACACATCAATAAAGGTATTCAAAGCATTTCTGGAACCTGGTGTCTGGCCACATTATTGACTGGTAGCTTATAGTATCCCAACTTTCATCTTTAAGCAGAAAAAAAAGAAAAGAAAAAGCACAGTCAAGAGAAAGAGGCTTGTAGTAATACTTAGCAGCACTGTACAATGTTTGACTATGTCAAATTATTTTTCATGTATGGGAAGATTGGTCACTTTTTATAGTCCTAGATAGTGTTATCTTAACACCTATTCTTAAAAATGCTACTTTGGATCCATCTCAATCCTCTAGTTTTAGACAAATGGCCAACATTCCATTACTGGCAAAAAGTCAGAGGCCATCAAGGCGGAAATTCTTGGGCACAAATATATTAGGCAGTCAAGCGATATTTTTCTAAGGTTTTATTATCTAGTATCAAAACCCATAAGCAACCTTAGATATTTTTAGTTTTGACCCGTTTTAAGACCTCAGCGGTGCAAGCTGTGTGTAGATTTCATTCACAGATTCATTAGGGAGTAAAACCAATAGCGCCTTTCTTATAAGTGTCACATTTATGGATTTATGTAGCAATTCAGGCTATGAAGAAGGGGGTAGAAGAGGAAGATATTTGGGGTTCAGTTTTAGCTCAAGGGATTCAGATACAGTAGGCATTTTCCTGTTCCTGGAGGGTTTACAATCTAAGTCCGTATTTGAGGCAACAGAGGGTTAAATGATGTTCACAAGGAGTAGACTTTCCTGGTTCTCAGCCTGCTGAAAAATGGAGTGGCTGGATATATTTAGGACAAAAACCTAATAGCTGGCGCAATCATTGATCTGCTTACCAGTGAAAGGAAGTACTGCCCATATCTTTTGGCTCTGGAAGGAAAAGGCAGTGCATGGACGTTGGTGTGATAGGAAGAGACACAATGGGGTCCATGGTTGTCTATAATTAGGGCTTCTAATTCTTTGAGTCTAATATTCAAAGCATTTATGCTCATAAATTTACCTCTTTGAAAGGTTACTAGGGTTGAGTGCATGCATCTTTACCCAAATTTTCACTAACGGCCGGATTCTGTATACGGTGCCGTTATTGATGGCTGCCTATAAAGTGTCTGCCGATCATTTGTCAATCACGTGACGGCATCGCATACACAATCATGCCTCTGGGCAAGATACCTACCAGAAATGTAGGCCAGGATTTTCTAGGCCTACATTTCTGGCGCCCATCTATGCCATGAATCGTGCCTAAATAGGTGCTTTCTGGCGCCTAATGATATTTCTGGCGTTAGCCATGCCCATCGTGGCGTTAGGCGCTGGAAAGTGTCTTCGTAGGCACAATTCTGGCACCTTTTATTTAGGCACCAATAGGTGCTTGAACATCAGGATTTATCACCATTTCTATTGGCATTTGTCAATTAACCTAAGTTTTGGCATCAGTTATAGAATTTTTCCCATAATTTCTTAAATTTAAGAGCATAAAAAGTGAGTGGTACTAGAGGTGGATTTAAGGTGGGGAAAAGCAGATAGGAGCTTAGCAATGTTTTTCAGCACTAGCCTGATAAATTTGGCTCATGAGTGGCAGGCCTAAATTTATAAGCACAATTTTAACCTCCTAAATTAAGTTGAAATTTTAGCTGAAAAGTTATGGTCCTACCTTTGGCTGCAAACAGGGCACAAATTTAGGAGCCCAGTATTTTCTGAAAATTGTGTTCAGTACATTTAGATGTTTAGTTTCAAGCCAATTAGAAGCTCTGGGAGTATACTAAAATTCTGTGTATACTGATGATTTGTGTTGCAAAATTAAACATTAGGAACATTTTTAGCTGAGTCTGTTACATGGCCTTGCTACTAAAAATTTCAAACTAAAATATTCTTTCAGAAGCACAAATTTCATACTGACAATATTGACCATCCACTGTCACCACCGCAGCTGTTTTAGGAGACATCAGAGGTATGTCAGGTCTCACTGGGGAGTTGGTTGTTAAATTAGTGAGTCTGATTTTCTCAGGCAACAAATCGATTTGAATCGAATCATAAAAGTAAACCGGTGAATTGGGCAGTACTAGGGAAAATTGCCTAACCTCTTCATTGCCCCAGATACAATAACTAGATTGTAAGCCCAGTAGGGACAGAGAAAGAACCTACATACAAGGGGCATTCAATAATTTATCTACCTCAATAGGAAAGAATACTAGTGTAAATATACATTTACACATCCAACTTTAGGCATGAGCACTTATGCTAGCTGAATGGGTGGTATAAATGCTTGTACCAAAGTGGAGGTGTAGCCTAGTGCAATGTTCCAAGTTTCAAGTTTTATTTTGGTTTGATATACTGCTTAAAATGTATCCTAAGAGGTTTACATAAAAACATAATCTAAAAATTAATTTAGAACAGGGAGACTAACATAGACAATTAAGAAAATGAGGGGGACAAATACAGAATACAAGAGAAAAACAGCCAGGATTACATCATTGCATTAAAAAAATTTTTTTTTGATAGTGAGAAGGAAAAAAACGAAAGGGAGTGTGAATAAACTGAAATCAAGATGCTAATTTATATCCCCCAAAGGCATCTTTAAAAAGAAAGGTTTTGAGGCTTGCTATAAATTTGGCAATATTAGTTTCTTGTCTAATATTTGAAGGGAGGGAGTTCCACAGTGTGGGTGCTATTGACTGAAAAGATTGTTTTGCGAGTCATGTCGTAGACTATCTGGCAAATAGAAGGAATTGCAAGAAGATTTTGTTATGTCGATCGAAGAGCTCTGTAAGTTGTGTACGGAATCAATAGTCTATCTATAAAAGCTGGTGAGTGATCTGTTTTTACATTAAAGGTAAGAAAAAGTAATTTGAATGTAATTCTGTTGGTGATAGGCAACCAGTGTGCGTTTTTCAGGAGAGGAGTAACATGGTCATATTTTTTTTTTGCCTTGAAGATAATTTTTACTGCTGTGTTCTGTATTATCTGAAGCTGATTTACTTCTCAGTAATTCCCTGATAAGAGTGAATTACAATAGTCTAAATGGGAGATGACAAGCGAATGGACAAAAATATTAAGAGATTTGTAACCCAAAAGACTAAAAGGAACAAATTATTTTGAGTTTGATAAAAACATTTTTGAACCACTGAACTGAATTGCTTATCATCGAAAATCACCCCTAAGAGCTTGATTGATATAACGAATTGGATAGGGGTTGACTTAGCGGTCCTTTTACTAAGGCATGCTAGCTGTTTTAGTGCATGCTAAACGCTAACGCGTCCATAGACTATAGGTCATAGACTTTAGGTCTCTCCCAGTACACATCACATGGGAACAGTAGTTCTTGTAGCACCAGATTGGCCCAGCCACCTGTGGTATGCAGATGCAAAGTCTTAGACTCCAGGTGCATCCAGACTTACTCTTGCTGATTGCCCTAGAAGATCCGGGGCCCTTTGGTCTTACAGCATGCAGTGGAAAACTGAGGAAGATTGGCCCCCTGGGCAGTGGCACCTGGCAATGCCAAATCATGCCACTTCCCACTCTTCTCTGCCACTTGAGCACCCCTCCACTCCTCTCCACTGTTTGAGTACCATCCACCCCCACAAACCTGTTGAAATGTTCACTGGTTTGAGCAGCATCTTCCCCCTGCTGCTTGCGCCAGCCTTGGCTCCCTTCTGACATCACGACCTGATCCTGAGGAAGATGTTGCTTGTACCAGTGAACATTTAAAAAGGTACATGCAAGGAGGGAGGGGGGATAGAGAGGAGGAAAGCCCTCTGTTAAGACAGCACCCAGGGCAGTATGTCCCTTATCCCCCTTACTATACCACTGACGGCATGACTCTTGGGCGTGCAGTTCTAGTCCAAAAAGGATACTCAGTAATAGTCATTACTACTTTACTTAGAGCCAAAAAGTCAGTAATGGTTTCAGCATATGCTAAGGCATGGGAGACATTTCAGCGCTGGTGCAACAAAGAAAAATGAGAGCCGGGCAATGCCCCCATCTCGTCAGTACTGGTGTTCCTCCAAGAGGACCTTGACAAGGGATTGGCAGTGGTGTCTCTTAGATTTAAAGTAGCAGAGCACTCATGCTTTTGGGGCCAGGAGAAGAGAGCTTTGCTAAAGGCCCACCCCAGATTTGAGACCCTTTTCCCTCCTGAAATCTTAATATATTTTTAGAGGGACTTAGCAGAGCTCAGTATGAACTCTTATAAGAGGCCTCCCTCATTAATCTGTCAGTCAAATCAGTCTTCTTGGTGGCAATTACTTCTGCCAGAAAAGTCTAAGAATTGTAGGCCCTATCATGCAGAGAGCCATTCCTCAGAATCACAGAAGCAGGAGTGACCTTGTGTATGGTTCCCTTCTTCCCACCACAGGTCATTTTGGCGTTTCATGTCAACCATGAGGTTAGGTTACCAGCATTTCAACCCACAGGGTGTAAGAAGACAGACAAGGCCTTAAAGGTTTTGGACATCAGGCAAGTCCTATTGCTTTACCTGGAGATGACCAATGAGTTCCGTCTCTCAGATCATCTTTTTGTGTTAACCAATCAGGTGAGATGAGGCAGAACTGCTTCCAAGGCCACCATCTCTAGATGGATTCATAGAGTTCTATCCTCTGCATGCATTGGTTGAGGCAAACAGCTGCCTATCTCATTGAAGGTGCATTCGACAAGAGAAGTGGCCTCCTCTTGGTCAAAAACAAAGGCAATTCCTCCTGAAGATATTTGTAGATCAGTAACCTGGTCCTCCCTTCATATTTTCACCAAATTCTACAGGGTAGGCATAACAGCACAGGAGGTTGCTGCTTTTGGATCATCAGTACTACATGCAGACTCTCTTCTCCCACCCCTGGACTTTGGGATCTACTTAGGTGCATCCTTTCCTATTGAACTGGTAAAAGAGATTAGGTTCTTACCTTGATAGTATATTTTCCAGTAGATAGGGATGGAATGCTGCCCTCCCACCCCCGCCCAGCAGTTTATCTGATGTGCCCGCTTTTTACTCAAGCTTACGGTCAGCTCCATAGCTAAGCTTTTACTGTCAGTCAGACTATTAGCTTATGAAGAGTTTGTATAAAGAATTACAAAGGGGGAATGGTTGAGCTCCATAAATTTTCTAGCTGTTTATGTTTCTCACTTAACTTATATTTTCTTACATGCATTGTTTCTCTCATAGGTATGTTAATGTTTTAACATTACTGTTTATTCAGAAATTGTTTAAATTCATCTGAGCAGATCAGACCCTGGTTTCAGAAAATTCCCAATACCCCTCCTTCTCCTGTCTTCTTCTGTAGGGCTGTCGCCGGCTTTGGTATGAACTGAAGGGGGCAGCAGAGACTGTGGAGCGGGAGGAGGAGGAGTTGAAAAGCTGTGATTGACATCTTCTGCGGTATGCTCGTAAGCACAGATGGACAACCCTATGGTTCAGCATACCATCTCTATCTACTGGAAAAGATATTATTAAGGTAAGACTAAGACCTATAAAGTGTATTTGAGCTTGCACTGGTAGTAAGATCATAAAATTTGTTTCCACATGTTCACTAGCCGCTGGTGAGTATATCATTTCCTTTGAATATCATCAACCCCTTTGTTTCTGTGCACCTGCTTTGTAGATGAAGATGCTACTGAGTAATTTTTATAAAAGCCCACTTAAGGGTAAAAAATCATTCTGTACTGTCAAGTCTCTTATAAAAAAAAACAACAACCCCCAAACATACTCCCATACTGTCAAAACAAAGAAAATTCTTCAATAATTATTACTATCACTGTAGAATCCATTGGAAATAATCTAAATTGAATATATTATAATTCAGTGTTTCCTACTGTAAATATTCTTACAATTAGATAGGGCAGGTTTTTTTTTTTTTTTTTGCATATGTTCATACAGTATAGTTGAATCTCAGTAGGGAATTTCCTTTGTTAGTTTGAGCCTGTTCCTAAGGTTTGACCTTGGTTGCCATAGCATCTCTGGTAAATGCTGCCATTTGATCTGTACAACACAGACAGTACTGCTATCCCAACATGTGGTCTTAACTGCTTCCTGAAGAGATTGTCTTAGGATATCAGTAAGCCTGTATTAGGCCTGTCTTTCAGGTCTGTTTTTAGCATATGTGCTGAATGCATATCACAGAATAAGGTTCATCAAAATAATCATCTTACTGAAAAATGATATATGAAAACAGGCAGAGGATGAGAGCAGAATAACTAGAAAAGACAAAGAGAAAGGGAGGACCTATATAAAGGCAAAAGCTGTCCAAATAAAAAGAAAGGAAAATAAAATTGTCTTTGAATATAACATACTATATACCAGCAGTAAAATTGGCCTATCTAGTTTGCCCGTTTTTTATTGTTCATACTGCTTTGGATAATCCCAGCTGCCAGCCACAACATACTGACTTCTTATGCAAACCAGTTTTGGTCATAGATGTAGTTTGCCTGCTTATTTTGGGGTGGGAAGGGGAGAGTTTGAAAGTCATATTGACAGTACAAGTGGGGGGGGGGGAGGGAGGGGGGACACAATTCAGCATTAACACTCACATTTGAGGGAGGCACCGCCATACCTACCCCAAACTATGTATATGCTTTTTTTTTTTACCCTCATCCTCTTTGGTTCCTCACCAATATAAACAGATGAGCATAAACTGCCCTGTCTCACAATTCCCTTTTATCTCTAAAGTAACCGAGAAGATCATGGAACAGCAACTAACATTATTTCTAGACAGAACTGATATGTTACATCCCTGTCAAACTGGCATTCATTCCAATTTCATCACTGAACACTCTCTTGTTACACTTTCAGATTTTATTCATCATATCCTTGATGAAGATAGGGAAGCCATTCTTGCTTAACTCAACCTTAGTGCGGCTTTAAATCTGATAAATCATGAGATCTTAACTGGCTAAAATCTATAAAATTTACTCATAAAGTATTTTCTTGCTTTAAGTCCTATTTAACAGATAAAGTAAATGGTGCCTAAATTTGGATGCCCCAAAAAATGAGCGCTAAGTGGTATTCTATAAATGGCGCCCTGAGTTGGGTACTGTTTATAGAATAGTGCTTAGTGTTGGGCAGTGGCGTAGCGAGGGTGAGAGGCGCCCGGGGTGGAGGCACCCCTCCCACATCCCCTCCTTCCACGATCCCGCCTGCTGCGTGCACCCCCTTCCCTTGTAGCTCAATGAAGTTGTTGCTCGCGGCGGTCAACAATGTGCACCTCGCGACCCCATTGGCTATCCCTCTGACATCACTTCCTAAGTGCGGCACCTGGAAGAGCCGATGGGGTCGCGAAGACCATGTTGTTGACCGCCGCAAACAACTTCAACTGGAGGTATGGGAGAAGGGAAAAGAGGCGTGCAAATGGAGGGGAGGAATAGAAAGAGGTGAGGGTGAAGAGGAGGAGGGGTGCCGGCACCCTCACCAACATGGCACCAGGGTGGATCCCCCCTCCCTTACTATGCCACTGGTGTCAGGATCTATGTCCAGTTTTTGGCACAAGGATTTACATGAACTGAAAATTGGTGTAAATCCTAGCAATGCCTGTGACTTGCCTATGTCCCATTTTTAATCCACATAAGAACATAAGTAATGCCTCTGCTTGGTCAGACCTAAGGTCCATCATGCCCAGCAGTCCGCTCACGCGGCGGCCCAACAGGTCCAGGACCTGTGCAGTAATCCTCTATCTATACCCTTCTATCCTCTTTTCCAGCAGGAAATTGTCCAATCCTTTCTTAAACCCTAGTACCGTACTCTGCCCTATTACATCCTCTGGAAGCGCATTCCAGTTGATCACCACACGTTGGGTAAAGAAGAACTTCCTAGCATTTGTTTTGAATCTGTCCCCTTTCAACTTTTCTGAATGCCCTCTTGTTCTTTTATTTTTTGAAAGTTTGAAGAATCTATCCCTCTCTACTCTATCTATGCCCTTCATGATCTTGTAAGTCTCTTTCATATCCCCTCTAAGTCTCCTCTTCTCCAGGGAAAAGAGACCCAGTTTCTCCAATCTCTCAGCGTATGAGAGGTTTTCCATCCCTTTTATCAGATGGAAAATCTCTCATGTAAGACTGTACCCCGCGCAGAACTGTCAGATATAGTGGGTTATAAATTTTTTAAACAAATACATTTTACACGCACATCTTTATAGAATACCAACTACAAAGATGCATGCACAAAATTCAAACTGCTGCCAACTAGCACCAATAACACTAGCCAATACTCATTTTGGTGCTTCAAATGTTGGACCTGTTTCTGGGTAGATTTGACCTGCTAATTCCAAAAATGGCACCAGTTTTCTCCTATCAGGTCTAGTTTTTGAGATACAGAACATGTGCCAAATACCACTCTTCATTCACCCCATTTAAAAAAATCAGGACATTTTAATGTAGTGCCATTATTTAGTATATTAACAGAGATTTGAGCAATGAATAAGGCATAGTGGCTCTGATCAGTAATTATAAGATTTGGATGAAAAGAGGGACTTATGAGTGCGATGATGGTCCCTCTACAATCTTACTGTAGCTCCAATGCAGTAATTAGCATAAAAGTAGTTCGTCTTGGTTTCTTCAAAGGCTTTTTTTTTTTTTTTTCTTTTTGGCACGCAAGCCTTTGAAGATGCCAAGACGATCTACTTTTATGTTAATTACTAAGCTGCAAGTCCACACCTAGCGTGTCATAGTAGTTTGTCCCCTGAAGAAGGCAATCCAGTTTTGCCAAAACTGGGATCCTAGTTGGGACTTTTCAAATCAATAAACAGTACCATTGGTTAATACAGACATCTCTCTTGCATTTTTCTGTTCTGCTTTGTGCAACACACACAAAATTCCAGTTCCAAACATGTCTGTTTTTCAAACTGTAAAACTTTTATCTTAGTTTTTTGAAAATGGCTGTGTTTATGCTCAGTGCATTTATTTTTATTTATTTATTATTTTGAATCATTTAAAAAACCATACACATCCAAAAGATAAATGCACAGAACAAGCCATTGGGATATAGGAGAGGCCAGCATTCTTAATAGACTGGCCACATAGACATTCTAGCAGAGTAGTGAGGCACCCTAGGGGGCACTGCAGTGAATTTCACAAAAAAATGTTCCAGGTACAATTTCACCATAGTTCCCTTACATTGTATGGTGAGCTCTCCAAATCCCACCAAAAACCCACTATACACCACACCAATAGCCCTTATGCCTACAGGTGATCCTTATATGTGGGTACAGTGGGATTAGGCTGGGGTTTAGAAGGCTTACAAATTCCACTATAAGTGTAATGGTTACAGTGAAGTATGGGCCTGAGTCCTCAACCCTATAGTTGACTCTGCCCACCAGGCTGTTCCAGGAGCCTGCTTGCTGCTCTGACTACCCAGAACATCTGAAGTTGTCATACATGCAAGTATGTACAGTTTCATTTACATCTTTGTAGGGTGGGAGGGGATCAGTGATGACTGAGGGAGTGTGAGAGGGGTAATATTTACATCCCTCTAGTGATAATCTGGTCAGTTTGGGAACCTTTTTGGCACTAATTCATTGTTAAATAAGGTCTAGCCTCTTTTGAAACCGGGGGTCATCTCCTTGGGGGCTACATTTTACTTAAGACTTCCTTGTAAGTGCATTGTCCATTACCACTCAATTAAATATGTATTCTTTGAGCCCCAACATTTGACTAATTTTCTGGCTATGTCCCGTCTGGACAAGGAGAAAATTCAAGCTTGAGCTCTAAAAGAAATAGTAACTCCTTTCCCGATCTATAGGAATAGCATTACTCTTTTTGGTTGTATTTCTTGTTTTTGTCGCAATTAAATTCTTGGATCTAAGAGAAGACTTGAGCTAATTTTACCATAATAGTTTTTTCTTGTAAACTGCTTAATATTTGTTAAGTACGGATTTATATGATTGTAATATGCTTGGTTAAATTTGCTTTTTGTACAAGTTTACTTTATTAAATTGAAATCAATAAAAATACTTAAATATAAATAAGGTCTAGCCCCAGATGTCAAAATTGTACCCTGGACATTGTCTAAATAGCAAGATCTAGGGCGGGCTTATGACTTGCACATTTTTCTGCCATAATTGAACACTGAATAATAACTGCAGATGAAAAGCATAGATATCCGTCTAGAAAATAGGATTCGGATTAAAAAATAACGAATTGGAAGGGTTTGGTGAAGAAAACGTCAATCTGCCCCTTTTTGGACCTTTTTCTTTTTTGAAAAGAAAAAGGTCTCCCTGCTATGGTCTTGTTCTCCCTGGGTGCTCCTTTTAATTTTTGATGATCTAATAGTCCAATTGACTCCTTCACAGTTTTTCTGCTTCTAACATACCTGAAAAGGTTTTGCTATGAGTTTTTGCCTCAATGGCAAACTTTTCAAATCCCCTATTAGCCCTCTTTATCAATGTTTTGCATCTAAGTTGTCAGCTCGTATGATATTTCCTATTTTCATTTGAATTCCCCATTGTTTTGAAAGATGTTTGGCTCTGATAGTCTTTTTCACCTCACCTTTTAACCATGTAGGCTTTCATTTGGCCTTCCTTCCACTTTTTTTGATACTTGGAAAACATCAGGTGTAAGCTTGTGAGATCGCATCATATTTTTTTAGACGTCTACAAATTGCATGAGGGCAGTTTAAATGTTTGCTGTATTTACATGTGTATCAGTTGATGGTTTGATGGTAGTAATGTAGAATCATATTTTTCTTTCTTTTATTTATTGAAATACTCACAGAAAACATCAGTTTTAACCACAACCTATTAGAATATTCTAACTTCTGCATTTGGCCAGAATCTCTGAAAAATTTTACTCAGAACAATGTGCTTCAGAGTGACTGTCAGCTTTTCCAGTGTTCATGAAATTCATTTACTAGATGGAAGGTTCAGAGTAACATGAGAAAATTATTTTTTTACTGAGGTTCCGATGCTCAAAGCTCTGACATGGTATTAATAGATGGTCCCTGCTCAGAAGAGCTTACAATATAATTAGGACAGACAGAATAATTGGGACAGATTGGGGATGGGGGAGTTTATTGCAGAATGATAGGTATCATATGATAAGTGGGAGTTAGGAGTTGAAAGCAGCCTTGAAAAATTGGGCTTTTAGTTTGGATTTGAATACTGCTAGTGACGGAGCTTGACATATTGACTCAGGCAGTCTGTTCCATGTGCTCAGCACAACATGTAAATTATATGCATGCTATTTGTGCAGAACAGTTCTGGTAAAAGGGGGAGGACCTGTGCCTGCCACCAGCTCAGAAGAGCACATTGCTAGGTACAGCTCCTACCCCCATCGCTCTCTTCAGTGTCACTTTCAGCTCCATATTCCTGCTGTCGCTCTCCCTCCTGTCAGCTCATCTTGATTGCAGCTCTGGAGCAGCGATCAGCTGAGCCGGAAGGGGAATCCTTGATCAGCTGAACTGGCAGGACTCCCCGAAGTTGCTGATTGATGGCCTGCCACTCAGCTGAGTGGCAGAGGAAACCCCAAAAGTTACAGATCGGTGACTTTGGGGAGTCCTATCAGCTGATCAGGGATTCCTGAGCCACAATCAAGATGAGCCAGCAGGGAAAGCAGGGGTTGCGTGCTTAGCAGTGGTTTTGCGTGTTTTTTTTTTTTTTTGGGGGGGGGGGGGTGGAGGAGGGCACAGCTGTTTGTCGTGTGAGTGCATAACACACACAACAGCCATTGGGCAGCTCCAGAGCTGCTGTAAAAGTTTATTTGTAAATGGGGGTCGGTCCCTTTCGTGCATCACAAGGAAAGCTCATTAGAATACGAATGAGCTCCCTGTAATGCATTTGCATAGGGTCCTTGGTGGCTGCTATGAGGATTGATAGCAGCCACGGAGAACCCTTTTGTGCATCAGGAGAGCTTCCATGCCAGTAAGACTGTTTTAACTAGTCTTGCTGGCACAGTATGCTTTTGAGCATCTGGGCCTGAGATAGCACCCGTAGATGCCTGGAATAAGCTATCAGCAGAAGTGCTGGAAACCAGTACTTGACAGAAATGAGGCAGTGGTAAGATCAAGGCTTAGAGGCTGTAGTATTGCAGATAAGTCACCCTTTGCTTCGTCAAAGGGCAAAGACAAAGGGAGAGGTGATAAGAAAACAAGGAACAGATAAAGGACCTAGACATATTGCAGTTCATAGCAGTGCTCTTTCTTGAAAGGCCCTAGAATCAGAGCTTGCTCTCACTGACTGTGCATTCAGCTTCTGTACTCTATTTCTCATATTCTTTAGAGACTTAAATATGACACTGTTTTAATTTCTTCCAGAAATGTGTGGCTCTCAGTGAGTTTGATTCTGACAGTACCTTAACTCTGATGCTCTTCTTGTAGGACTGTGAATTCAGTACAGGAGTTCAAGCACTGTGTGGATCTAGCTTCCACAGAAAGTTAAGAAGAATTAATAAACTAGGGGAAGAGTCAGCCTGGAAGAAATAGAGATGAAGGCTAACCGGTAGGAGAGGCAATTGGGTAGAATATGTAGTGGAGATAATCTGAGAGATACGAGTGTTAGGGGACATAAATCGGGTGAAGCATGCATAGTGGGAGATGGGATGAGGGGCAGAAAGAGTATGTGCATGGAAGATGATGAGCTGAGCGAGAGAGACTGTGAGGGAACAGAATTCATTTCCATTACATAAATCATTCAAGTTCAGCCACACTAGACACTAGACTATTTTTCCAGTTATGGTCCCGGCTCTCATACTAAAGTTGTTTTGCCAAACTGGCTCCACTTGAAAAAGAGATCATTAGGTCACAGGATAGTTGGGTTAGTACCAGAAAGTTAACATCAGGCGATGCTCAGCACAATAGCATGCAAATTATATCTATGAGTACTTTGATACAGTGAAGCCAATGCTGGTAATAAGGGAATGAGCAGAAAAGGAAATCATGGCAAAGCAAAATCATATAGCATGTTTTAGAAGATTTGTTTTGATAAGTGTTCAGATTATTACAAAGCATTGATGTATTTAAAATGATTGGGTGTTCAATGATGGATTAAATATTGAAACTTTGGTGGTTATTTACAGAGCAAGATTAAAGCATAGACAAACTAGGCATTAGCCTAGGGCCTAAGTGTTTAAGAGTGGTACTCTCAGATGTATAATTTATAATTAAATGGTTTCATAGGCGGATTTTTGCCCTTTAAGTCTACTGCTGGCAGAAGGAAGGGCATGGGCCACAACCACCACTTCCTGCAGAAGTCTATCTATTCTCCCTATTCCCTAGAATCTTTGAGGCGTGTATCTAGCCTGCTGGTTTTTCTTCTAATTTTCCTTTGCAGTCAGAACCACCCAGAGCCAAGTTTGTGCAAATTTTACAATTTATTTATATTACAAGGGGGGGGGGGGGTAATGTATCAGTTTGCCTAGAGCCTAATAAAGAGCTAAGCCTGTCCTAGTTATTTACCCACGATAGTAAAAAAAAAAAAAACAACACAGTGGAAGATACCTAATGTTGACTTAGAAAAGGAACAATGTCATTCAAATGGTGAAATTTTTATGGCTGGTAGCTGGAATGTAGCCTTGGTAGTGTAGCCAGAATAATTGAACAAACTGATTGAGTCAAATAGTCTTTATTTGCAATCCTCAACTATTATACTATGAGCAGGTGCCAATCAAAACACAGACTGATAGACAAAACCATAAAAAGTACAATGGCAAAACTTAAAAACATTCCCTGAAACACATTTTACTGTGTTACTCAAATGGCCTCTGCTTTAACACATTTTTTCTGGTGCCTCAAGATGTAATAACAGTGTTGGGATTTTGAACCGTTTAAAATGGTGTCTTCATTTAACTAAGCCTGTTCTGATAACTGGTTATGCGTATGAGCTATCATGCACATGTGGGTTTAAAAAATTTTTTTTTACAGAAAATGATTTATCATTAGATAGGATTTCTTCATTCATTCTGAAGTCATGAACAAATTCCTTTAGCCCTATTTCATTTTCACAAAATAAACTACTGTCCTGTAGCAACATTTACAACTTCTTTACATTCTTTGTTCCTCCATTTTTGAAAACATTCCTTATGAAATGATGTCAGCATTGCATCACTATTTTTAGACAGCATATATTTGCACAACAAAATTTACAGCTGCTTTGATAAATGTACTTTCAGTAATTCAGTAAAACAGCAAATGAGTTCTTTGCATATTTTATTTTTATTTTTATTTTTTTTTTATTTCCAACTCACACATCTGGTATATTTTACATCTTTGCAATAAAACATGGTTACAATAGCTTAAGGAATTATATACTGTATCCAAAATATTTCACCATGATCTCAAGATGAAATGAACTTGTTTTCCAGATGTTCAATATTCTTTCAGTTCTAAGCTACAACTCAAGATATTGCTTACAGACTGGTGATAAATAACTTAATTGTAACACTGAATCCCTTTGATTTCAGTTTTTAAAAATATAAAACTGCAAATGTATAGGAATTCAGTGCTAAAACTTACAAATGCTAGGTGGAGAGCAAATAATCACATCAATAAATAATGACAAGTTTCTGGTGCAAAGTGCCAGTACAAAGGATCCATTGTTTTGTTGTCTTTTCTTAAATATGACTGCAAAGTGAGTGTAAATTCTGTGAAAATTACATTTGTGTTACATGCCTCATAGCCCTACTGACACAGTATGTACATCTATGACAATGTAGCCACCAAATATACAAAGAAGAAACATGAAATAAAATGTGTACAAACCCTGGGTATGTAACTTGATCAGTAGTGTGTGCAACAAAGAATTCTGCCATCCATCATTTTGTAAAATATAAAGAATTTTCTGTGCCTTAGACTAATAATGTGATTTTAGGTGAGAACTTCATTGGCAACCTAAAAGTGCAACTTCAGTCATTTCAAACTGAACCCAAAGTTGTCATACAACTAACAAAGCTAATAAAATAATAAGAGCACAATAAATTCTTGTATATCACTTTGATTTCCATGGCAGGAAAGGTGATATATTAAGCATCAATAAACCTAAACAATTTCTGCTTTCCCTAACTATACTATTCATATTATTAGTATCATGAGTCCAGAAATGTAGATTGCTTAGGTGTGGAGACATCATTAAATAGTAGAGAAAAACAAAAAAATCAGATGCCTTATTACTCCTTGAAATCCAGGGTTCTTAAATGTGCTTCCCTTTGTATTTTCAAATTAACAAGGGAGGAGCACAAATGTGGGTTTTTTTTCTCTTTTTGTAAAAAGCATATAAATGGCAAACAATGGCTTAGTATCCATACATTTCAGAAAATAAGCAAAACTTTACTTAGAAGAGGTTATAATAAGAAAGAAAAGTAAAAAATGTTTTGGTGAAAATGTCAATTACTGAACAAACCCAAATTCAACCTTTCAATACAAGCTGTATCCATCTAACAAACCTCTAGTTTTAACATCTGAGAATGCACCTGTTCCAAGACCTCAGGTCTAAAGTATATGCAAGTTGTAACTCCACAATAAAATTAGGAAACATTTTTGCACTTTATACAAGGTTTTACTTTTACAAAAGTATCCCTTTAAAGTTAAAGATGTGCATTTGATGTACAAAGTATCAAAGATTTTGTTTCACAGCTTGAAAAGAGGCTGGAAAAGGGATGCAGGTAGGTTTATAACCCAAACATCATTAATAACTTGACACAAGGTTTCTCAGAATTTTCAAAAGTCTTTTGCGGTGTATCCTATTACCTTTTTTTTTTTTTTAAATAAAGATATTTGAAAATAATTACCAAAACATCTTCTGCTATATAATTTACATGATACAAGCTTGCTTCATAGCAGCTGGTGTTCAGTTGTGATAAAACACACAAAGAAAAATGGTTGCAAGTACAATGTACAGCTATTGCTGGGTGTAATGGAATGTACAACGGAGGTCAATGCTGACATGGTTTTCCACCATATGTAACACCTTTCACTGCAGCACTTGTGCTCTCAGCTAACTTACTTTAAGTTCCTTATTCCACTTCAGTACCTGTTCTGATGCTCATAATGCCATCGATTAAAATCTATATTAAAAGCAACAATGCTTCCAGAAGCCATACCAGTAATCAGAGTCCTGAAAAGAAAGAGCAATATTTTTAGCAGCCATTTTACCTTTCTTTCTTTATCTTTCTCAAAGATAAAAATATAGAATTTGTCTTATGTAACAGGAACATGTTACTTTCTTGTCTTAAATCAGTGCAGACACTGGACAAAAGGTCTACATTATACCTGGATGTTCAGCATAATTATTTTATCATATGTTTAAGGCTTAAGGTTTAATTTATTTGACCTACTGCATTAATGGTGAAGAGCTAAGATCTGTGTCATGCAGAAAGAGAGAGATATGCCAAGAGCTGTAGACAGAGGAAGTTTAGAGAAAAAAATTAAAGTCTTCCACTGTAGTCTGTACAGTGGAGGGTCAGGCAAGCTTAAGAGATGGAACGTCATTCCTGTTTGAAAGTGCATTTTGGTTACATTGTGAAAGGGGGATGTATGTTAGCTGTGAAAGTTAATGATTGGAAGCCACGGTAAATAAAATAGATAAATAAGTATACCAGGGTTTGTCTTCATCTATGGAAAAGGGAAATACATTACTGAGACTTAAAGGAACTAGCCTGTGACAATATGAATCTCGCAACTCCACCTCATTTCTGTTCAATCACCACCCCTGGAAATGTGAATGCATGTAAAGGATAATGTAAGTAGGTACCTGCATTTACATAATTTTTGCATGTACAAATTACAGAATACCAGCGTATATGTTATGTTAATCAGGTTTCATATTCCGCCTTTACCTAGTCAGTTACCCAGGAAGATATAATAGACAGTTTGACACAGATATTCAATAGAGTAGCTAATACAGGTAGATCAGTACAGATATTAATACAGTTAGGTCATAGTTACACCTACATAATTACAAGTTCAAGTAGGTCATTGTTGGCTTATCGTTATGTCCTAGGATTTGCATTAGACAGTTTTGAAATGGGCTTTAACAATTACCATTTCAGTTACTTCACGGTTGCCTCCCTGTCTTGGTATAGAAATGCTTTTAGGCATTTGGTTGCAAGATCTTAGTGCAAATAGTAGTTGGTTCCAGCATTTTGCTAATTGATATTGGATGGATAATTTGCCTGGTGGACTTTATCTTGTTGCATGCTGGGAATTTTAATTGGAAAAGATTTCTGGTGGAATATCTGTTGGAGGCACCCTGGAGTAGGATGGCCAACTCTGTTAGGTAGTCAGGGGCATTTCTCTCAGGATCTTAAAGGTAGCAATGCTCAGTTTAAACCTGATCCTTGTGGTTATGGATAGCCAATGTAGTTTCATGTAGTAGGACTGCAGGTATTCTGATTTCTATAGTCCATTTATGAGTCTTACTGCTTCATTTTGAGCTAGTTGTAGACATAACAGCAACATTTTAGAGCAAAGGACTAGCATTAGATTACAGTAGTGTAGTTGAGATAGGATTAGGGATTGCACTAAAATTTGGAAAGCCTCTATTTTAAAGTATCTTCTGATAGATCTTAACTTTCTTATCACAAGAAAAGATTGTTTTATTATTCATTGTAGTGGCTTTTCATGGATAGGTGAAATGTTTTATTCATGCGAGAACTAGGTTGCATTAGGAAGGATTGCATTAGGAAGTTGAACACTGATGGTGAAAGTAGAGATCCTTGGGAGACCCTGCTTGGAGGGTGCCAGCTATCAGAAAGTTTTCCATCCTTACATATCACATGGTGCCGAGTGGTTAGGAAGCCTTGGAACCAGGAGGATTGGGTTGCTAGATTCGAAATCATTGAAGATCTCAGACATTTGATCAAAGTCTACAAGGTCAAATGCACTGCTAAGGTCAAATTGGATTATGATTGCGCTGTGACCCTTGCTTAGTAGTTCTTTTCCATATGTTACTAATGCTGCAACCACTGCCTCAGTACTGTGATTTATCCTGAATCCCGATTGTGAAGGATGGAGGATATTGAAGCACTGTAAGTAGCATTCATGTTAGTCTGTTACATATCCCTCCATCATTTTGATGAATAGGGGGATGGAAGCTACTGGCCTATAATTGGTTAAATCAGAGGGGCTGAGTTTTGGATTCTTATGCACATATATAAACTTACTTGTGAAAGTGCTAGCAAGATGCCTAAGCACAATCCTGTAAGGGTGCATGTAAGTAGCACACTGTAAAAATGCAAGGGGGCATAGACATGGGCACAGCATGGGTAAGGCTGCCAGTGCTACTTATGCAAGTAAATTACAAAGTGCTGTGAATTATCTGTATCTCTGCTGTATATATGTTAGTGCTGCCCGATTCATGGAAAAAATTTTTGATTTGATTTGGCCAATTGAATTGATTCTTCGAGTTGATTCACTTTTCCTGCCCAAGCAGGTGTTTTTTTCAAACAGCCTGGTGGGTTTATTTTTGTAGCCTCTTCACCCACCTCATGCCCTCTCCAACCCCACGCTGGTGCTGTGGTGTAAACAAAAAAGGCTTTTCCTCTCTCTGTTAGGTCTTAGCTCATGCTCGCTGTCTAACACCAGCTCTGGCAAGATACACATTTCAAATCTGACATATTATAATCACAAAACAGAAAAAATTATTTTTTCTACTTTTTATTGTCTGGTGATTTTGTTATTCAACAAAAGGAAAGTGGGAAAGGAACTGTGCTTATCAGCCTGGGATATAACAAAATTTATTGGATACAGTCAACTATTACAATTTGAAACATATTTTATATGGGGAAAAGTAAGAAAACAGCTGTACCCTTGGGGTTTTCTTACTTTTCCCCAGGTTAGCTGTGTGACTGAGGGCTTTCCTTCACTATAACATTGGACTTCATTTACTCACTTATTAAGGGGTTAGTTCCAGTTGTCTCTTCCCTCCTATTCTGTTAACATCTTTTTTGGGGGTGGGGGAGATTTTTTGTACCTATGGAAACCCAACTGGTATAACAAAAATGATGCAGTCGCAAGGGTCAGTGAAAAGGGATCAAGAGCGACATGCATAGCAGGGGCTTAGAGGGCAAGAGAGCTGCAGTTGGAGAGACTGAGGAAGGGAATGTTCAGATAAAGAAGAACTGAGACTGAAGAAGGAATAAAAATTTTTTTTAAAAAAAGAAGAGACACCTACATGGAAACACAGGATCAGGAACATACAGAAAAAACAGGAGAACGTAGAGGTTTGCAGGAATCAGGAGTATATAGATAAAGGAGAGCAGAGACCCCTGCAAGAAGAGAAAAAGAGCAAAGAGAGACTGGGAATGATAAAGAGCAGAGATGCTTGCAGGGAGAAAAACCAAGGCAGTAATGTTACAGCTGGAGAGTGCAGAATGAGGAAGAAAGCAGAGACAGCGCTACACAGGGAAATGGAAGGGAGAGAAATAGAAAGAAAAAGACAGACAGACATATATTCTAGCACCCGTTAATGTAACGGGCTTAACGACTCGTTTTATATGTTTTACATTGTAATAGTTGACTGTATCCAATAAATTTCATTATATCCCAAGGTGATGTGCACAGTTCCATTCCCACTTTCCTTTTGTTGTATACAGTTGACTCCACCTAGTGCACGTCGGTTAAGCACACGCTTCGGTTATCTGCTCCCAACCACCATGGTCCCGTTTTTTTTACATTAAAGTCAATGGATGTAAACTCCGAATATTTGCAATTCTGATAAGCACACAATCCGCTTATGTGCACTGATGTCGTAGGTCCCACCTCTATTGTTTCACGCAATGTTCACTACGGTTAAAAGCAATCACATAGATGAGCCATGTGTTTCGGAACAGCAGTCTAGGCCTGGCCATGTGTTTGAACTTTTGGAACTGCACCTTGGTATCACGTGGACAAAAATCATTGTCTTTGGCTGAACGTGTCCACCATGCTGATGACAGACGCCGCTTAGGTGTTATTACAGTATACTTGTAGATAAATTGGAAGGGCCTGTCCCCTGAGTGGTGTACTCCAGGTCCTCCTGCAGTTGCTCACACAGATGAACAACAGTATGGTCTCCCACTTAAAGCGATAGAGACTTATACACCACTTTCAAATGTAGCAAAGCTGTTGACTTCAACGTGCCTGTTGACTATGAAAGCAACAAAAACCAAGGGAAAATCGCAAACTTCAAATGTCATTACAGGTCACTCGCCTTAAGATATGTGACGGTAGTGATCAATGCAAGCATGGAATCCTGCCCCCGAGCTGCTGATCTCGCAAGAAAAATGACGGTGCTCGACTTTCTTCATACGGCCCTCCGATTAAGTGCACGTGGCTAACCAGTCCGAAGGGCTTGCACTTAAGCGGAGTTGACTGTACTTACTGTGGGTTGATTTGCCTTCAAATCATGTTGATCCCAGGCTCTGGTTTCTGCTTGTCTTCTGTTAACCTGCTTACCAGGGTCTATTGCTCATTTGATATTTTCTTCTTATTCCGTGCTCACCATTCATCTTTCATCTCTGTACCTTCCCTTCCACTGCCATATTCAACATTTCTGTTTCTTTCCCATTGTCTACCATCTATCTCTCTCTCCCCCTGCCTTGTGCCTTACCTCTCTATTCCCCTCATGCAGCATCATTCACTTCCTCCCCTCCATTATCATGTGCAACATTTATTTCTCTCTCCCTAAGCACCATGTCTCCTTCCCCTCCACCATATACAAAATTTATCCGGAACCCCTTTCTATCTCTTTGTTGTATCATCACTTCATCTCCTCCACCCCTTGTCCAACAATTCTTCCTTTCTGCTCCCATGTGCAGCAGATTACCATCCTTCCTATCCCCCTGTACAGCAGTTTTCCATCCCTCCCATGCCCCTGAGCAGCAGCTTTCTATCCCTCCCTCCTATCCCCCTGTGCAGCACTACAAGATTGATACCCCACCAGAAATCTCAACTTTTCGACCTTCAAAAGCAGCAGCGGCGAACAGGCTGCTCGCAGTCTGCCTGCCAGGGCTTCCCTCTAGTGCGTCATCAGTGATGTCATCAGTGATGTGGCAGAGGGAAGGCCAGGAGCAGCCTGTTCACTGCCTGCCTCCACCACCACTGCTGCTGCTTTAGGAGACTCAGATGTATTTCAGGTGAGACCAATTTTTTAAGAAATGAAGTGAATCGATGAAACGGGCAGCACTAGTATATGTGACTGCAGTTATGCAAGGTCTATGGCCGGTGTAACTGTGTGCACATAAATGTACAATATGGAACACTGATACCTTGTAAAGCCAGTATACAGTAATGGAATCTGGGCACCCAAATACTATTATACTGTAGAATAGGCTCTCATCATGTAGCATCAGGATGGCTATATGAAGGTGCTCAGTTAAAGCTATGTGTTATGCATCAGTAGTGCATACGCTTATTCATGCATACCACTGGGAAATGTTAAAACTACATAATACAGTAGTAACTTAACAATATATTTGTATTCCACAGCCACCTCTCAGTTCTGTGTAGTTAACAAAATAAAGATACTTGACATCCACAATGAATCACAATCCATTAGTTGAAAAATTTACTAAACAAATATGTTTTTTAACAGTTTTCTGAAAGCCAGATAGGTGTTGGAAGTTAATAAAAAATTATCAAGATGTTTATTCCATATGCCTGCCTGATAGGATAGAATTCTACTAAAGAATTGTTTGCAAACACATCTCTTAATAGATGGAAAATCAAACATCCGTGAACCTGGTGTAGAGCGTTTCCTATTAGTAAATTAAAAATGGTCAAGAAAATAGCTAGGTAAGAGACTATGTAAAGACTTACATATTTTCCCTTTATAGGAGCAATTCTATGGCCTGAAAACTCACATTTACATGTGAATTATGCACATAAATGTTTAGAATACTAGCATTTACACATCTGTGTGTGCATTAAGGGGAAAGGTTATTAGTGTGGGCCACTGTTAAGTTGGGTTATTTTAGTACAAGGTCTCATTGCATGAAATGAGATCCTGTGCTAAAATAATCTGACTTAAGCATAGTCCGCATTGATAACTTCCTCCTTAAATACATATAAATGCTAGTATGGTGCCAAAGTGCTATTCTACAATACCTACAAGGGAACATAATGTACATAGGGATGGAACATTGGAGGGATACACAGAATACTGTAGGTTACACAAGCCTCTGCTCCACGTAGGTGCATACTTACATCAGCTCTATGAATGGCCTACATTTTAGATATGTTGAGAGCCAGTTATGTTAGTATTTTGTAACTGAACCCAGATACCTGGGTTCTTCTAAATAATAGGCTCCTACTGTATGCCCTCCTGGTGTCTAATTGGAAATATCGTCGTAGAATTGCCCCCTAAAAGGGAAATTTTCAAAACTATGCAGATATTGGCTAAGTCTTGGCTACTTCTACCCATGGACTTTACATCAATTTTCAAAGGAAAAGAGAGGTTACTATAAATATTTTATATTTTGTAATATAATTTAATATGTATGTGAACTTGTATCTTACCTGGACTGAGGCTTGTGCCAGCAATAAAAAACGCTAACGCGGCTTCATAAAAAAAAAAAAAAGATGGGGGGGGGGGATATTGATCCCAGCATGTATTTTAACTCAGAGTAGGCCTAGTTAACCTGCATAAGTAAATGACCACTGAAAATGGCACTGTACAGCTATCACTCTAGCATTACTGAAATCTGAAGTTACTACAACACAGGCAGCATACGTAAACCTTCCACAAATATGATCTAGATTAATCACCCCAAGGGGTAAGAAAGTAATTTAATTTTTGCATCCAACTGATTCTAATTAGTAACCCCTATGGCTGTGATTTTATGTGGATTTTTGACCAATGGTATCTTAAAATATTACAAGTTAATTTTACTGATACAAACAAAACCATCTTCAAAAAAATATCGTAAAATACAGTATAATACATAAGCAATATTTGATTTGTTTCATTATGTAGTTGTACATGGTATTAATTTGCATTCCATTAGTTGCATTATGCTTACCTCTGATCATGTGATAAATCCATTGCTCTAATGCCTGCATCACATCCGGGGTAAATATAGAGCTGCTTAAAATCACAAGCTTGCCATACTTCTACCACTCCATTATCTCCACCTGTTACGAGATTTTGCCCATCACTGCTCAGGAGGATAGCCTTCAAAAAATACAAAATTAATCACAAATTTCAAAATGTCCTACATAACACAATATCTGTCACTCTTCCATCAAAAGATAATTTTTTACATTTATTCAGTGTTCAAGATCTGCTTTTAGATATGGTTTTATATAAGTTCTCTTAGGGCTCCTTTTACTAAGGTGCACCAGTGGTTTTAGCATGCGCTACAATGCTGTGCGTGCTAAACACTAACACCTCCATAGAGCTTGCGTTAGTATTTTTCATTTAGCGCATGGTTTGCGCGTGCTAATCTTGAGCGCGTGCTAAAAACGCTAGCGAACCTTAATAAAAGGAGCCCTTAGTATTCATGTGATAAATCCATGCTTGTAGCAATTGTGCTTTCATCTTACATTCATAACTGTTCGTGTCATTTAGATGCACCCATTGAATTATATATGTTCTTTTTTATAAGTTTTTTTTAATGTTTATGTATTTATCTTTATATTTTAGCTATATCTTTCCATGTTTTATTTTTAATAAATCTATTTGTTCCCTGAAGAAGGCAGCTTGTGCTGCTGAAACTTGGATCCATGTTGGGACTGCATGCCATTACTTCTATATAATAAAGACTCATTTGGTTGGATTGGACATTAGAGAATGACTTGGGGGACACATTTTTCCCCATCCCTGTGAGTTCTTTTCCTGTCCCTGCCCCATTCCTGCAAGCTCTGTCCTCATCTGCACAAACCTCAAACACTTTAAAACCATAAGTGTTCGAGGCTTGTGTGTTTAAGGCAGAGCTCACAGGAATGGGGCAGGGACAAAACTTGCGGGGACAGAACGGGGAAAAATTTGTCCTTGTGTCATTCTCTATTGGACATCACACTTGCCTTACACTTATATTCTAAAACAGAACCTGGACATAAAGGCTGTTATAGAATAGGCACCTTCAGCACAGTCTGTGCTTATACGGAGGCACCCAGTTGTAGAATTGCCCCAGAATATACTGTAACCTTGAAATGTTTGATATTATTAGGTTTACCCTGGTTGAGTCGTTGATTTCCATTTGACCTAAGAGCTTGCCATTTATACTAAAATTGCAGAATCGCCCTCTTTCGTAATAGATGATACAGTGGCCTTCACTGGAAACTGAAATCAAACGTGGGTACATGCAATTTTCAGGTCCCTCCAAAGCTCTGAGCAAATCTCCAGTGATTGTGTGTACTAGACAAGGTCCTTCTGAAAATTTTAAAAAATAATACATATTACAATCACAATTACATTTTTCAAATTATCATCATAAAATATTAAGTGACTGGTTCTTCCATTTTAAACTTCAAATTTTCAATGACTATAAAATTATATGTTTGTAGCTAATTCTGTTTTACAGTTTAAGGAGTTCCTGAGCACAAGTAAAAAAAATGAACAAAACCTGTTGACCCCTTTTCAATTTTTCCAAAAATGAATATCCAACAATCTTATTAATCTTGAGTTTAGTCAATTTAGTACATTTAGCGGCCCAAAGCACTAAATGCTCCGATGCTGTTCAGACGGTCATAGAATTCACATGAGCAACAGAACCTCTACTGCGAAAGATGTCAATCACAGCTTATCAACTCCTCCTCCTTCTTCATGGTCTCTTCTGCCCCCTTCAGTCCATACCAAAGCTAGTGACAGCACTACAAAAGAAGACAGGAGAAGAAGGGGTATGTGGAATTCCCTGAAACCAGAGTCTAATCTGCTCAGATGAATTTTAACAATCACTGCATAAACAGTAATGTAGTTAAAACATTAACAAGCCTCTGGGAGGAACAATGAATTTAAAAAAATACACTTTAAATAAGAAACATAAACAGCCCAAACATTTATGGAGCTCAACCTTTCCTCCCTTGTAATCTTATATACAATTCTTCATAATCCAGTAGTCTAACAGTAAAATCTTAGCTATGGAACTCAACATTAAGCTTGAGTCAGAAAGCAGGTGCATCAGATAAACTTCTGGGTGGGTGTGGATGGGGAGGGGGGTGGGGGTCAGCATACTGGAAAAGATACTATCAAGGTAGGAACCTAATCTTTTTTTCCAGTGCAATAGGGATGGAATGCTGAACCATGTACCTAAGCAGTCCCCAAAGTTTATGATGGGAGAGATGAGCCTGCACTTAGTACTGAGGACCTAAAAGCAGCATCTTCCTGTGCTGCGATGTCCACCCTGTAGAATTTGGTGAAAGTATGAATGGAGGACCAAGTCACTAATCTACAAATCTCAGGAGGAATTGCCCTTGCTTCTGCTCAAGACGAGGCCACTCCTCTTGTCAAATGCACCTTCAATGAGATAAGTAGCTGTTTACTACAACTGATGTATGCAGAAGATATCTTGGCACCGAAGCCCCAGACACAAAAATGCTCTTCAAACTAGTAAAGAACCTCACTGACACCAAACCTCTCCTAGCCACTCATGGAAACCACCCACCAACAGCCTCCCAACTAGCTGACCACTACAAAAGCAAGATCACCACAATCAGATCCACCTTCAATAACTCAACAACCTTCCTCGATGAGATAATAATTTAACCTACAATGGAAGAAGCCACAGCAGCCGACAGGACCTGGACCAACTTCCCACTAGTTCAATGGTCTGATATGGTCCGTCTCTACAAAAAATACAGCAAAGTAACATGCGACCTGAATAACTGTCCCTCATATCTCCTAACAACCGCCACCCCTAAATCCAGAGCCAACCTCATGCAATGGATTCAAACCACACTCACAGAAGGTCAATTCCCACTTGAACTAGGTGAGATTATAATCACCCCACTATTGAAAGATCTCAAAGGCCCAATAGACACCCCCTCCAACTATAGACCCATCGCTTCAATCCCACTAAACGTTAAACTAATAGAAGGTCTAGTAGCACAATACCTCACCAACTACCTAGAAACCCATAACCTACTTCACCCTTCTGAATCAGGATTCAGAACCAACTATAGTACAGAGACATTATTAGCAACACTACTAGACCCATCCCGACAGCACCCCAGTAAAGGAAGAAGGATGTTGCTAATTCAACTCGATCTCTCTGCTGCATTCGACCTGGTAGACCACACCATACTACTTCAGATACTAGACGCCATAGGGATCACAGGAGGGGTATACAAATGGTTCCAAGGATTCCTAAAAACAAGAACGTTTAGAGTTAAATCAAACGATCATAAATCGGACCCCTGGTCTAATCCCTGTGGAGTTCCACAAGGGTCACCGCTGTCGCCCATGAACCCAAGACACCACCTCATTAGGCAACCTAAAAACAACACTGGAAGCAGTGAAAGAATGGATGGTAGACCACAAATTGAAGCTGAACTGGACAAAACAAGATTTCTACTACTTGAAAAGGACAAAACCCCATCAATAACAGAATTAGAAATAAATGTCGCCAAATACCCCATACAGCCCTCTCTCAAAATCCTTGGAGTGTCGATAGATAGATGCTACACAATGCAGGTCCAAATCAACAAAACTACTCAAAAAGCATTTCTCATCATGCACAATCTACGAAAAATAAAGAAAATTCTTCGACAAAGAACATTACAGGATCATAGTCCAATCCCTTGTCTTAGGACTAGTGGACTACTGTAATATCCTCTACCTACCATGCCCCATGATCTTGATAAATCAACTACAGACCATTCAAAATACAGCCCTCAGACTGATCTATTCACTTGGAAAATTTGACCATATCACCAATGCATACATAGATTCACACTGACTACCGATAAGAGCTTGAATTCAATTCAAATTTTACTGTCTATTATTCAAAACAATAAACGAATCTGCACCCACCTACCTAAACAACCGCTTAAATCGAAACCGCACATCCAGACTAAGAAGAACCCAGATCCCATTCTCCTACCCACCACTCAAGGAAACTCAGTGCAAGAAGATGTACGACGACCTCCTAGCGACGCAGGCAGCGAAGCTGGACTCCTCCATCTCCAACATGTTGACAACTACAAGTGACTTTAAATCATTTCAAAAAGAAATCAAAACTCTGATATTCAAAAAATCTTTCCAGTCTTCTTACCCCCCTCCACCGCCTCCTCCCCCCTCCATGCAAATTTCCAGCTGACCTCCTACCCCTCTTCTAATTTTCCCTCAATGACTCTATCATGTAACCAGCCTCTAAACTGGAACTTCCCTACATGTAATCCTCAAATCTCCACCCTTCCTTCAATTTCTCCTCAAAGCCTCTACTATGTATCCAACTCCTAAATTGTAACTTCCTGGAAATGTCCAGCTATTTTCGTATGTAATCCGCTTAGAACTGCAAGGTACAGGCGGAATAGAAGTCACTAATGTAATGTAATGTAATATCTAGAGATGGCAGCCTTGGAAGCGTGTCTGCCTTGCGTCGCCTGATTGGTTAACATGAAAAAATGATCTGAGAGATGAAACTCATTGGTCACCTCCACGTAACACAACAGGACTCTCCTGATGTCCAAAATTTTTAAAGCTTTGTCTTACTTCTTGTACCCTGTGGGGTGAAATACTGGTAACCTAACCTCATGGTTTACATGAAATGCCAAAATGACCTTCGGTAGGAAGGAGGGAACTGTATGTAAGGTCACTCCAACTTCCATGATTCTGAGGAACAACTTTGCACGAAAGGGCCTGAAATTCTGAGATTCTCCTGGCAGAAGTAATTGTCACCAAGAAGACTGCTTTAACTGACAGATTCATGAGGGAGGCCTCCAGTAAGGGCTCCTATGGAGTTCTGCTGAGTCCCTCTAAAATTATATTAAGATTCCAGAAGCATGCGATCCCTGCTACTTTAACTCTAAGAGACACTGCTGCCAATTTCTTGTCAAGGCTCTCCTGGAGGAACACCATGCCATGTCATAAGACCAAAGTGCCCCAGATCTTCTAGGGCAGTTGGTTCCTGTGAGAGCAAGCCTGGATGCATTTGGAGTCTGAGACTTTGCTTCTTTTGTAGTCATATGAAATCCGCATATCACGGGTACCTGGACCAATCTGGTGCTACTGTTCCCGTATGAAGTGCTATTCGTTGGATCACCGAGACTATAATGGACCAGGGAAGAAATACATCCATTAGCCTTGCATCTCAGGCCATGTTTGAACCAAGGCATCTAGCCATGTTCGTATCTTCAGCATTCGCCTTTTTGTTCTTTGCAGTCACCATGAGATGGAACGTCAGATGACCATATCTCCTCACCATGGCCTGGAACACTTTCAGGGACAATAACCAATCTCCTGGGTCTAATGTCTGCTTGTTGAGATCCACTTAAACATTGTCCACTCCAGCCATGTGCACTGCAGAGATTGCCAGCAGATGAATTTCTGACAAATAGAACAATGCTTTTGCCTCATGCCGAAGCGGAGAGCTCCTGGTGCCCCCCTACTTGTTGACATAGGCCACTAAAGTGGCAATGTCGGAGAAGACTCTGACTGTTTTGGAACTTTCTGTGTTCTGGGAAGATTGTGATGTGAAGGTAAGCTTCTGTCAAATCTAGGGCGGCTAGAAACTCTCCTAGTTCCACTACTGAGATGACAGAACGAACAGTCTCTATCTGTTACTGAGGAACTCTCAGGGCCGCATTGACATACTTGAGATCCAGGATGGGCCTCCATTTCTCTGAGCCTTTCTTAGGCATGACATAGTATATAGAATATCTGCCAGAGCCCGAGTCTTCTGGAGGAACTGGTTCTATGGCTTGAATATATAGCAACCTTCGCAATGTTGCCTGGACCCTTTTTGCTTTTTCTGACTGGCCTTCTAGCGAATCCACGAACCAGTCAGAGAGAGGGCATGCAAACTCTATCTTGTAACCTTCTCTGATAATCGTTATCTGGTCCCAGGCCTCCAGATGGTCCAAAAGCTGACCTCCAATCTTCAGGAGCCTGAACCTCGGTTCATTTGGTTCTTGGAGAATTTCTGTCTGGAACCCTGAAAGGCTCTCTGGGTATATGTACCTGTGGAGTACTGGTGACAGGACCTATGAAAGGACCCCTAGCTCTGTCTTCTAGCTGCTCTGGATCTGCTGTTTGGTATAGATCATGGTTGGCAATCTTGCATACTGGCCATAAGATCTTGCATACTTGCCAAACAGCATCTGACTCCTGAACTGGAGCCTGTTCTGCATTGCTTTAGAGGTCGAATCACCCGCCCACTGCCTGATCCAAAGCATACGATGGGAGGACATTGAAAATGCTGAGACTTTTCCCATGACTGATTATATCATAGAGTGCATGTGCTATATAGTCTATTCCTGCCAACACAAGCTGAAGCAGGGGCTCAGAATCCATCAGGCTCAGATTTCATAGCCTAGAATAACAGGCGTGTGTTACGAAGGAGACTGTGGCTCCAGCCTTAATCCTTAAGGCTAGAATCTCAAACTGCCTCCTAAGGACCATATCCACTTTGCGGTCCTGTGGATTCTTTAAAACCACACCTCCCTCATAACCATGGAATCCACCTTTGGCATAGCAAACATTTACTGAAATTCATGATCCATGGGATACAGTTTAGCCATGGTTTTCAGGTAACCTCAAGGACCCTTTTTTTTGGGAGGGGGTGTCTCTCAGGGCTCTGTGACTAGGATCTTCATGCCTGGGTACCACGGAAAAGATGTGGGTTGAGCCCGGACCCTGCTCAGAAGAGAACACTGAGAGGACAAGGTTTGTGGAGGGTCTATCTTTAGTTCTTGAAGGGACCCTGTAATGATCTCCATCAAAGCGGAAGACTTAAAAAAATCAGCAAATTGAGGAATCCTCGCCCTGGTCTATGTTCGATACCGCCTCCTGGTCTTCTAGATAGGAGGTTGCTTTCCCACCAGGGAACCCTATCTTTAGGACAGCAAAAGGGTTAAATCCAACCCCTTGTCCTCTGAGTCCCTGTCCAATAGACCAGTGATTCCCAACCCTGTCCTGGAGGAACACCAGGCCAATCGGGTTTTCAGGCTAGCCCTAATGAATATGCATGAGAGAGATTTGCATATGATGGAAGTGATAGGCATGCAAATTTGCTTCATGCATATTCATTAGGGCTAGCCTGAAAACCCAATTGGCCTGGTGTTCCTCCAGGACAGGGTTGGGAACCACTGCAATAGACCATCAGAGTCCAGAATAGACTCCACTCTCAGGGAAGAAGCGCTCTGAGTATCCAGAGGGGTCAGCACACTGGTGCACTTATCAACGGACCTGATAGGTGGAGGTCTGCCTTGTGCATAAGACTTCCAGAGGAAATTAATGAACTCTGGGGTAAATACCTGAGAGGGCAACTCTTCTTGCCCCTTAGGGTGGAACTAATGCCCTTTCTTGGGCTGCAAAGTATCTATGCCCTTACGGTGCACAGGGTCACTATCCAGGGGCTCCAAAAGTGTTTCATTCCCCGCTATGGGACCATCTGCCTTTCTCCAGCCCTAGAGGCCTATGGAGGGGCTAAGCCTGAAGCTCCCGTCCCTCCATCCCAAGCTGCGTAGCACGTGGTACAATGGCAAACTTCAGCCACTCACCCAAGCAAATAAAGCATGATATAGGGGTACTAGGGTATGAGGATTCCATCCCTATCAGTTTTGAGTCAAAATGAAGTGTTTTGAAGAAGTTTGAGAATTAAGAAAAAAATGGGGAAATCCAAGATGGCTACCATGGCAGCGTTTTGCCATCAAAACAGTTTAAAAATCCAAGTTTCCAAGTTTATTTAATTTTTGATATACGTTTATCAAATATACAGTATACCTAAATGGTTTACAATTCTAAAATGTTATTAAAAAAGAAGAAAAATTAGAAGGGGGACAATACAAGCTGACTTACTGGAACCAAAAGGAAGAAGTGGGAAATGGTAAGAGATTAAGTACATCGAGAAAAAAAAATCATAAGAGGGAGGGATGCGAGGGAAGGGGATTGAAACAAGAGGGTAGGGTAGGGTTCTCTTCAAAAGAAGCATTTTGATTCGGTGTTACCGACTACATGGAAACTGTTTGGACTCTTATTGAAATGGATTATTATTATGGATGGGGGTAGGGTGTTTTATAAGTTTAAAATATGTCTAAGTGGATAAATGTGTAATTTTATGTTTAAAATATGTAGTGAATTACGGAATTATGATAAATTTATAGATACTTGAATGATAAAGAATAGTTTGGGTGGGGGGGTTATTGATCTGTAAGAATCTTATAATATTTTAAATGATGTATATAGTGTAAATGTTTTATTTATTGTTCTTCACTTATTGAAATTATTTTAAAATTAATAAAGATTATTTAAAAAGAAATATAAAAAGTCAGAAGGTGTAGGCGTCTTCGAAAAGGAATGTTTTTAGTTTAGACTTGAACTTTTCAAGAGATGTTTCTAGTCAGATGTCCGACGGAAGGGCGTTCCATAGAGTAGGGGCAATGACAGAAAAGATAGTTTTACGGGTTGTGTCGAGAAATAATTCATGGATAGATGGGACTATAAGCAGATTTTGAGTTTTGGATCAGAGAGTCCTGGTAGGAGCATAAGGAATTAGAAGTTTATCAATGAAAGCCGGTGAATTGAACTGTTTGGTTTTGAAAGTTACTAGAAGTGTTTTGTAGGTGATACAGTGAGGAATGGGTAGCCAGTGTGCTTTATACAAGAGGGGGGGGGGGGTGACATGGTCAAATTTTTTTGCTTTGTAGATTAGTTTAAATGCAGTGTTTTGCAAGAGTTGAAGCCGGCAAATTTCCTTTTGTATAATGCCTTGATACAGGGCATTGCAGTAGTCAATGTTGGAGATAACAAAAGAGTGAATCAGAATGTTGATGGGGGGCAGGGTTCTAAGAGAGAAACGAATGAGTCTTAGTTTGTAAAATCATTTCTGAGTAACCTTGCTGATTTAATGATGAAAACTGAGATCTTCATCAATGATAACTCATAGGAGTTTGATTTTGTTGTCAATTTGAATTGGGCATGAATCAATACTGATTGGCTGCTTCAGAGTTACTTTTGGAAAGGTAGAGAAAAATATGCCCTTGGAATTAGAAATGTTCAGGTAAAGTTTATTTTGTCGCAGCCAAGAGCTAATTTTGTTAAGTTTATTGTTGATTTCTACTGTTTTTCGGGTGCATTAGAATTTAGTGGGGTGAGCCAATTGAATGTCATCGGCATACATGAAAATAGTAAAGTCTACGGATTGTGCCAAGGTGAGTAGTGGACTCATGAAGATATTGAAAAGGAGGGGGAGAAAGAATGGAACCCTGTGGGACTCTATAGGTTTGAGTTATGGTCGAGGATGTGGCATTATTGACCCAGACTTTTAATTCCGATTTTGAAAGTAGGAAGTGAACCATTGCAGAGATGTCCCAGCAATACCTATGCTTCAGAGCTGACCAAAAACTTCAAAAAATAGGTTTTTAGAGGAAGGGGGCCAAAGACCTAACTGCAGAAACAGACAAAAAACAGTTTTCAAGAACATTCCCCCCCTCCCCCCTGATTTTCCCCATAGACTGTCACAACTTTTACTCACAGACCATGTGCTAGGGAAATGGTGCTGCAGCCTGCTTTAGCTCCTTTAACGTGTAGTTGGATTTGGAGGGATTCTCTGTCTGAAGCTGCCGGTCAGCTGCCTCACCGAGATCTGACCTTAATCGGACTGATCCTCAACCCCCCCCCCCCAAGCCGCAACTGACATAGTAAAAACAAAACAAAATAAGGGGGGAGCTGAAGCTGCAGCAAGTACTGTGAGCACACCAAAGGAACGCTATTGATGACTAACAGCCTGCATTCAAGCTCCTGACTAAGTTAAGGAAGCGAGCAACTGCCGAGGGACCAAAACCCTGATCTCCACAAATCTTCAGCAGTCTGGCTGTACAGGTCCTTTAAGCATGCACCTGCCAGCTGCAGACCTAAACATCTTCTCCTCTCTAAGCAGGCAAAGCAGTCCTTTGAAGCTGTGTAAAAGCTGCAAACAAAGCAATAAAACAAAAAAGATACCGCAAAATAATAAAGAAATAACCGGAGCAGATCAACACCTTCATGCTCGCCTGTATAATGAAGAACTGAAGGGCACAGCAGAGACCATGGAGAAGGAATTGAAAAGCTATGATTTTCATCTTTTGTAATATGCTTGCAATTACAGATGGACAACTTTACTATTCGGCATACCACCCCTATTGCACTGGAATAATGTTTTATCACATGGTGTGTGCATGAGGATGCCTGAGCGCACCCTGTGGTAAGCTCTTTTAAGCTCTGATAAGCAAGTGCTAGTGTTTACCACAGTTTGGTAAAGAGACCCCTACATATATTTAGCATATATATATATATATATACATATATTTACATATATATATAAAAAACAACACCACACATACAGATAGGGCAATTGTGCTTTAACTATCTGGTGGCTGATGCACAACTGCCTTTGGATTTTGGTGCAAATATTTAAATTTTTATAAACTATGGGGCTCAAAACTTAAATACATCTAAAAACCCACCCAAGTCAACACTTGGACAATCTAAAAGACAGGTTGTCCAAGTGCTGATAATCAAATCTATTTTTGGGATGTATCCAGAGACTTTTTAGGCCTCTGAATGCCACTATGTGCACAGAGATAAAAGGGGCATTTCTGGAGGAGTGGTTAGGGTGGGATGTGGGCCGACCTAGACTTAGTCGTCCTGCAGGGATAATTGAAGGTTTTACAAGACTTCCTGGACAGAACTTATATGTTGTGATTTAAACAATGTAAAAACAGGTATAAGTATCCAAAGGTATACAAAGTGACCACATATTCACTGTAGAGACAAAGTAAAGACCCACACACACTCCCCCAGTGTTCACTGACTCTCTCACACCCCCGCAAAGATCAGAATAAATGCACATACCTGTCTCCAGAACATCAGCACCTAGTATAGGAAAGCCTAGTAGAGCTGAACATAGGTCTCTTAAATAGCCTGGGGGGTGGGCTAGTGAACCATAGAGAGAAGGACCCAGGCCCATAAGTCACTCTAACCACTACATTTATGATAGAACATGTACGTCCACCAAAACCCTCCCAAACTCTACTGTATTGCCATATAGGTGCCACCCACAGCCATAAGAGCTATTGGGGTTGTAAACAGGTGGATATAGTGGGTTTGGGGGATGTTCTGGGGGGGCTCAGCATAACTTAATAAGGGAGTTTTGGTGACATATTTATGTGGCACCCTTTTTGTGTAGGTCACAGCAGTGCCTTGTAAGGTGCCCCACTGCTATGTTGCCATGTCTGGGTGGCCAGTCCATCACAATGCTGGCCCCTCCCACATCCAAATGGTCTTGTTCTGGGCGTCTGGGACTTGGACAAAATTTTGATCGAGAATGTGGTATAAAGATAGATGTACTAGCAGTCTGGACAAACAATAGCCTGGACGTCAGATAGACGATTTTTTGTGGAAAAAAATTTTTAGTTGTATTTTTCGAGAATGGGCATTTTCCCCATTGCTGACTTTGGGCGGCTAGCGCTATATGTCCCAATCAGACTTAGACGTATGTTTTGAATATGCCCCTCTATGTATTAATTATACAAACTGATCCATTATATCCATTAAATTCATTTGTGACTTTATGCATCATGAATCACACTCTTACATTAATTTGTAATTCAAATGAACTTGTTATATCCTCATATTTTAATAAACAAGCAGCAAATGCCTAAAGCAATTTTATTCTATACACCCACAGTAACTGATGGAATATACTGACCAGTGTGTACTCAAGATTTTAGATAGTGCTGTCTTAAAATATGTGTAGAGTGGGGGGATGGGAGTGAGGGAAGACAGGGTCACATGAGAGGGGATTCTTTAGAGCAGAGAGCACATTATATGGGTCTATGCCGATATTCAGCCCTGGTGGCTTCCTTAAATTTATTTAGTCCAGGAGATAGTCAATGCTAGTGCACGGACATGGCCTTGGATTTCTGGGGCTACATGTGCTCATTAAAAAAACCCACCCCACTGACTATCGCTGGAATGTATTTTTTTCAGACTTGAGTCAGTATGTTAAAAATCAAACTGTCCCAAGAAATAAGGAATATGCCCCATTGGATAAATGATAACCCTAAACATAAAATCTAAAATAATTTCTGACCTTTTGCTCCACTGATAACAAGTCCCAGTTCTGCACAGACTGACACACAGACAACCTCATGATCATGACCAGTTAAGACAGCTCTAGGAGCAGGATAATCACCTGTAAAAGACAATTGTGTTAAGTAAAAATGTTTTGTTTCCTTACATCATAGAAGCAAAAAATAATGTCATGAGGTAGGTAATTCTAGAAAATACGTGTGATTTTTATGCCACTTACACATGTAAATCATTACATATGAATGTTGAAATTCTGCCTGTGCGCTATTCTGTAAAGAAGTATGAATTTTGGTGAATATTTCACAGATAGGCATACACATAGGTGGGACTTATATGTCTATAAGATAGATACAGAAGTCTATAAGATACATGCATTTCCAGTATTTAGGCATGAGTACCTATGCCAGCTCTAAGGCTGGTATAAGTGCTCACACCTAAATTATACTATATACTCCAAGCAACCAAAGAAAATTAAAAAAAAAAGAAAAGTTTAAAAACAGCAATTTTATGAGCCTCAGCCCCACCCCTATACCGCATTAAATATCTTTCATAGCTGTGAGCTTTATGTGGTAATATCCTCATTGGCTCTTTTATACTGTTTAGATCATTTCTTCACTAGTGTCTATAAAGTGCACCGTAATTCGTGCTACATACCCTCAGTTCTTCTCTCAAAAGTGCTTAATCATTTTATATTCAACAAATTTCATAGTACTGTATTATTTTAGTAAATTCTAATAAATAAATCCATAAAAAACTTAGCTTCTATAGCAACTCTCTGAATTCAGTTCATAAATTTGTAGCTTCATTCATTCCTGTATTTTAATAACTCGGTTTGGGAGGGTTGGACCTGACATGTTTCGCACACTGCTGTTTCAAGGGTCTGCCTGCAAACTGCCGATATCAATCCACCCCACTTAATTTTAAAGTTAAGTGGGTTGGATTGATATCGTTTTTTTATGGAGTTGACAGACTGACAGAGGGTTGTGGTCAATGGAGATCACTCTGAGAAAAGGGATGTTATCAGTGGTGCGCTTCAAGGTTCAGTTCTTGGGCCTGTACTTTTTAACATTTTTGTAAGTGATATTGCTGAAGATACATACCTTCTGATCATCGATGCTCCATTGGTAAGATTTGTCTCTTTGCGGATGATACCAAAATCTGCAATAGTGTAGACACCTCTGATGGTGTGGAGAACATGAGGAAGGATCTAGTGAGGCTTTAGGAATGGTCTGAAATGAGGCAGCTAAGATTTACTGCTAAGAAATGCAAGGTCATTCATTTGGGCTTCAAAACCCTGAGGGAATGGTACAGTTTAGGGGTAAAGAACTTCTGTATATGAAAGAGCAGTAGAACTTGGGTGTGTTAATATGTGATGATTTTCAAGTGGCCAAACAGGTTGAAAAGGTGACGGCAAAAGCTAGAATGGCCACTAAGAAAAATTGGTATTGATGCTCTTGAATAAGATCCTAGTGAGATCTCATTTAGAACATTGTATACAATTCTGGAGACCACACCTTCAAAAAAATATAAACAGGATGGAGTCGGTCCAGAGGAAGGCTACTAAAATGGTTGGTGGTCATCATACAGCTTATGGGGACAGACTTAAAGATCTCAATATGTATACTTTGGAGGAGAGATGTGAGAAGGGAGATATAATAGAGATGCTGAAATACATATATGGCATAAATGCGCATGAGGCGAGTCTCTTTCAATTGAAAAGACACTCTGGAGTGAGGAGGCATAGGATGAAAGGGGATAGATTCAGAAGCAACCTCAGAAAATACTTTTTCACGGAAATGGTGTTGAATGCTTGGAATGGCCTCCAAATGGAGATGGTGGAGACATATAGTGTATCTGAATTCAAGAAGGCTTGGGACAAGTATGTTGGCTCCCTAAGGGAGAGGAGGGGATAGTAGATGCCATGGTTATGCAAACTAGAGAGGCCATATGGTCTTTAACTGCCTTTATTTTTCTATGTAACTTATCTGCTGTTACATTATGAAGACATTGTTCGTAAAATTTATAACATTGCAATCACCCTAGAGCAGTGGTTCCGAACCCTGTCCTGGAGGACCACCAGGCCAATCGGGTTTTCAGGCTAGCCCTAATGAATATGCATGGAGCATATTTGCATGCCTGTCACTTCTACTATATGCAAATTTATCTCATGCATATTCATTAAGGATAGCCTGAAAACCCGATTGGCCTGGTGGTCCTCCAGGACAGGGTTGGGAATCACTGCCCTAGAGAACAAGTGGAGCAACTGTACATTTTGTACAGGGAAACTTCTCTATAGCAGCAACTGCTTCAAAATAAATATTTTTAGGTCTAGATAAAGTAGGTTGAAATGCATTCAAACTTAACCAAAGAGCTGAAATTCAGAGCAATAAAAAAAATTTGATGGTATAGACACAAGTGCTTCCTTGTTGTGTAATGCCATCTCCTTATGCATAATGGAGACCTCACTTTGAATGATAACCCTTAGCTTTGTTGACTTTCAGAATGCCAAAACTTCAGCCTTTCCAGACCTCACCTGAACTAGTTCATTGATGCCATTTGTCTGAGTCAAATCATCTATATTCTCTATTCCTGCCTGTACATTTAGCCAAGCCAAATGTAATCACGCTTTCAGCTAAAGGGAAAGCAACCAAACTTACCACCACATCACCTCCCATACAACGTGCTCCAAGTTGCGGCATGAACCATATATGAGTTCACTGGGCTATATAAGGAATGGGAGTCTCTGATATCATGGGGTAGGAACAGCTCTTCATCTTTCTTTTTTCCGTAGGCAGATCTTAAAGTAGAGCTTGGAGCTGCTAGAGCATCAGCATTATCTTGACTCCATATCCTCCCCTTCCCCCTGGATCATCATCCCATATTGTTGTGGACCAAACTGTTTTCTGCTTTCTTAACAAGAGTATATCACTATATGGAAGACAAAACTTTGACAAAACTCAAAGACGCAATTAATATCCCCACAGTCCTGAAATTCTTTCAGTTCAAGCTTTAAGATACATACCTTCTGATCATCGATGCTCCATTGGTATTTCGGGGATTAAAATATGACCTGGTAGATAACAAAATGTCCTTGCAAAGATAACAATTAAATTAGAAGGGGCAACAAACCTAAGTATGGACATTGGAATAGGGTAAGCCACTGGGGCCATGGCCCAAGCAATATTTTGTCCACACAACATCAGTTTGTGGATGGTGGTGGAATTAATTTGTTTGGCTCACCCAACCAAAACTCTATTCCACTGCCCCTAAACCCAAGAACAGATAGTGGATGTTTAGGGACTACAAAAGAGCTTTCTTTAAAAAATAAGAGAATAGGTCTACAATATTAATCTCATTATTCAATTACTTTATTAAATATTATCCCCAAAAATTCCTTAAAATAGAGACAGAGAGGTAGCAATTCTGTAAATTGGCACCAAGATTCAGGTGCCCCAGTGTCATACAGAGAGGACCAATTCTATAAACACTATCAACACCAAGATACTGTTATAGAAAAAGTGGCATACCCAGGGAGCACACCCCCTCCTCTGGCTGGAGCACCTCCCTCATCCAGGCACTGGGAAGGTGTGTGGACTGGTCACAGGGTTAGGGGATGCCTGCACGTGGCCATCAGCTCTGCTGGTACCCCATCCTGGAACAGGAAGTAACATAGTAAATGATGACAGATAAAGACCTGAATGGTCCATCCAGTCTGCCCTGTAATCACATGCATTACAATTTCATGATTAAATTAAAATGTTTTTTTCCTTTGTTATTTCTGGGCCATAGACCTTAGAAGTCCATCTGGTACAGTCCTTAGGTTCCAACTATTGGAATTGCCATTAAAGCTCACTCAAGCCTATCCAAACCATCTCCTTAACTGGATTCGGACTGTGAAAGTTTGCTCATTTATATTCTAATTAGCGATTCTCATCCCATACTTTTTTGAATTCCATCACAGGTTTCCTCTCCATAACCACCAGGAGGGCATTCCAGGCATCTACCACCCTTCTCTGTGAAAAAGAAATTCTTAACATTACTCTTAAGTCTACCACCCCTCAACCTCAATGTATGTCCTCTAGTTTTACCAATTTGCCTTCTCTGGAAAAGATTTGGTCCTATTTTAATAACTTTCAAAGAATTAAATGTCTATCATATCATCCCTCTCCCCTCTCTCCTCCAGAGCAAACATGTTGATGTCTTCTAGTCTCTTCTTGTACTTCTTTTGGTGCAAACCTCCTACCATTTTCATCACTTTCTTCTTGACCCCTTTGAGACTATTTTTATCTTTGGCCAGGTACAGCCTTCAAAACTGAACACAATACTTCAAGTGGGGCCTCACCGATCTGTAAAGGAGCATCAACACCTCTTTTCTGCAGGTTACACCTCTCTATATACAGCCTAGCATCCTCCTGGCTACAGCCACCACCTTGTCACACTGCTTTGTCGCCTTCAGATCTTCAGACACTATCACCCCTAGGTCCCTCTTCCCATCCATGCATATCAGCCTCTTGCCTCCCAGCATATACATTTTCCTGGGATTTCTGCTCCCCAAATACATCACTCTGTACTTCTTTGCATTGAATTTTAGTTGCCAGACATCAGACCATTCTTCTAATGTTTGCAGATCCTTTTTCATGATTTCCACTCCCTCCGGGGTGTCCATCTGTTACCAATCTTGGTACCATCCGCAAAAAAGCAAACCTTTCCCTTCTAATCATTTGGCAATATTGCTCACAAACATATTGAACAGAATCGGTCCCAGCACTGATTTTTAAGGGCCTCCACTACTCACCTTTCCTTCCTCCAAGCAAATTCCGTTAACCACTACCCTCTAACGTCTGTCCTTCAACCAGTTTCTAATCCAGTTCACCACTTTGGGTCCTAACTTCAGTCAGTCGTTTGTTCAAGAGCCTCCTATGAGGAACCGTGTCAAAGGCCTTGCTGAAATCTAAGTAAACTATATCTAGCATACTTCCTTGATCTATTTCTCTGGTCATCTAGTCAATGAATTCAATCAAATTCGTCTGGCACAATTTACCTCTGGTAAACTCATGTTATCTCAGATCTTGTAACCAATTTGATTCTACAAATTTCACTATCCTCTCCTTCAGCAACACTTCATTTTTCCAATAACCAAAATGAGGCTTACCAGCCTGTAGTTTCCAGCTTTATCTGTTTGACTACTTTTACATCCGCTCTTCTCCAATTCCACAGAATCACTCTCATCTCCAGGGATTTATTGAACAAATCTTTAAGTGGATCCGCCAGAACCTCTCTGAGCTCCCTCAATATCCTGGAATGGATCCAGACCGGTCCCATGGCTTTGTACATTTTCAATTTTTCAAGTTGTTCATAAACACTTTTTTCCATGAATGGCACAGTATCTACTCTATTCTCACTTGAAATTTTGCCTGCCAATTATGGTCCTTTTCCAGAAGTATTTGTTTAGCAATTCATTGCATTTCTCAGTCTCACAATCCCATTTTTCATCTTCCTTCTTTTACTAATATACCTGAAAAAAAAATTTGTCTCCATTTTTTATATTTCTAGCCATTTGCTCTTCCACCTGTGCTCATATGTATCTCTCTCTTGGCTTCTTTCATTTTCATCGATTATTCCTTTTTGTGCTCCTCTTCTTTAATATTTTTATATTTCATGAACGCCAACTCTTTTGCCTTTTTTTCTTGACCACTAGTTTGGAGAACCATATCGGTTTCCTTTTTCTCTTGTTTTTATTTATTTTCCTCACATAAAGGTTGGTAGCCATTTTTATTTCTCCTTTCAGCTTGGACCACTGTTTTTCCACTTCCCTTATATCCTCCCATCCTTTTTGCTCTTTCTTCAGATACCCCTCCACTTTACTAAAGTCCACACATTTGAAATCCAGGACTTTGGTTTGATATAACAACTAAAGTAGAGGGCGGCCACATAAAAATCAAACTGTTTGATGATCATTACCACCCAGGTGAGCACCCACTTGGACATTAGAGACACTTTCCCCATTTGTGAGCACTAGATCCAGTATCGCTTTCACCCTCATCAATTCCGTCACCATTTGTCTGAGCAGAGCTCCTTGAGGGCATTCACTATCTCTCTACTTCTTTCCAGTTCCACAGACGGAACTTTCCAATCAGCATCTGAAAGGTTAAAATCACCTAGCAACAGTATCTCTCCTTTCTTCCCCAGCTGGATATCTTAAACAAGATCTTTATCAATTTGCTGCACTTGAGTTGGAGGTCTGTAGGCAACACCCATGTAGATAGAAGTTCCATCTTCTCTTTTCAAAGCTATCCATATCGCTTCTTCTTTTCCCCAGGTTCCCTCCATTTCAGTTGCTTGGATATTGGTATTTACATAGAGAGCTACTCTTCCACTTTTTCAACCATATCTGTCCTTACTAAAAAAGATTATAGCCTGGCATGTTTGCATCCCATCTGTGGGAATCACTGAACCATGTCTCTGTGATTGCTACGATATCCAAGTCTGCATTTAACATTAGGGCTTGCAGATCATGATTTTTGTTGCCTAGATTGCGAGGATTTGTGGTCAATGCTTTCCAGTTACTTTTCTGTGGCAATTTCATTGCCACTGTATAGAATTCTAGTGTAAGTCAGCATTGGTGTGCCTAAAGGTAGATGCCAAAAGTTAAGCCAAAATCACACTTATAACTGTTAGTGTCTAGGTGTGCTCTATGTGTAATTTATAATATTCTATTAAGTTACACATGTATCTCAGAGATATGTCCATGACCTACCCATATCTGCCTATGTTTATGTCCCTATACCTACCCATTAAGCAATTTTGGCACATATTTTATAGAATAACACCTAGCAGTAATGTGCAGAAATGCTAATTAGTGACATCATTACCTACAAAAATGCACCTGTTCTATAAATTGGAGCTTACATTTAGGCAAGCCTTGTTGAATTGCTCTTGTGTTGTGATTTTTAAGGTTAACATTTATTGCTAGTGTCTACTTTTTTCTTTATCTATAAAAATAATTTATTTTTAGTGCTTTATAAAGAAGGTTTACTATAAATGTTATTTGCTAATAAAAACATAAATTGGGCTTTGATTTTACAGATCAGAACCTCCTGATCAAAATATCCCATATCACTACAAAAAGAAAAGCAGTGCTGAACTTACAGCTCCTTGTGACTATCCTGTTGAAAGTAGTATAATGAGAAATGTCAGATGTAGTCCCGAGATCAATGAAATTTCAGGCTCTGGGGACACAACATGAATAGCACTGATCTTTTTAAAGAATACCAGTCAGTGGCTGAATGTAATATATATTGCAAAGAGAAGCTCTAGAGGATTAGCGACCAAGTTCAACATACTTACCTGACAAAAAATTCAATCAGCATTTAGTTCAAGCTGCCTGCTCTACTCTCTTCTCTTTCATACAGGAGACTGATTCCAATTAAAGGGTGCAAATTAATTTTTATCACTTCTAAATTAGTTTCTCTATTTGTGAAAAAGTCCATTTTTAGATGAAAACATCTGCCCCTCACTTTTATACAATGCAATCATTTTTGCATATCTAACTAAAGACTGCCAGATTATATTCTGTTTCTAAAAGTTTCTTATTCAAAAGTGTTGGACTCAATAAAAGAAATAATAAAATGTCCAGTTAAAAGAATATGAATCAAGTTATTCAAGTTATATTTATAATATCTGACTCTGGTACATGCATAAATAATGTTCCATGAATTCTAGTTAAGTGAGAAGCAATAATTCTTTCCAAATAAAACATATTAGGGAACAGACACAAAAAAAGCGCAGATGAACAGTTCACTCTTGTTTTCTTTATTACTTTATTTTATTTGTTTCCTATTTCAATCCACCTTCCCATGGAAAGTGTTGTTTCTGTCTCCCTCCAATGTGGACTGTATTAGTAACGTAAGTGACCTTACTTTTTTCTTTTTTTAAATGAATACCATATTTCCCACAAAGTTTATCTTTGATGTAATATAAAAATGTAATAATAATTAAAAAAAAGCACAGATGATTATTTAGGATACAGTCAAAAAATGTAATAATAATTAAAAAAAGTACAGATGATTATTTAGGAAACAGTCAAAGAGTAATTAGAATTAACAGTATTCATCCCTAGCACAATGTTATATACTATCTAACAGCTACTATATACGGTATATATTCTATTACAGTATTTATCATTGTTATAGTGCTACTAGATGTAATAGACAGTCTCTAGTCTACAGAGCTTACAATCTATTCAAATTCCCTGGATGCTACATAACCCCCTTCTCCCAAACCAGTCCCATCCATTTCCTCCCTCTCCCAGATCCTACTCAGCACTTATTCATTCTTGCTGCTGTGTCAACAGACACACTATTCCACTCCAGAATGTAGAGGCAGTGGCGTACCAAGGGGGGGGGGCGGAGGGGGGCGGTCCGCCTCATGTGCATGGCCCAAGGGGGTGCACAGCTGGCCACTCACCAGGGAATAGGCTGCCGCCAGGGAAAGGCTGCCATTGCCGTCATCAGAAAGAAGCCGGCGCCGAATTCTCCCTCCCTGCTGCTTCTCTTCCCCGAGCTAAGCAACTCTAGCCGTCTGACATCAATTCTGACGTCGGAGAGGACGTTCTGGGCTAGCAAATCACTGCCTGGCTGGCCCAGAACATTCTCCCCGACGTTAGAATTGACGTCAGACAGCCAGAGTTGGTCGGCCCGCGGGAAACAAGCAGGGCGAATTCGGCGCCGGCCTGTTTCCGATGGCCAGTGGCAGCCTTTCCCCAGCGGTGGGGCAGCATGGTGGTGGTAGTGGCGGTGGAATGGGGGAGGGAAGGGAGAAAGAAAGAAATGGGGGGGGGGAGCCAGGGAGCCAGAAAGAAAGCAAGGGGGTGGGGGGTGGTATAGGGATCCAGAAAGAAAGAAAGGGGCAGGGTGAAAGAAAGAAAAAATGGGGCATGGGGAGAGAAATACAGACATAGAGAAAGAAAGGGGGCAGGGTGAAAGAAAGAAATGGAGCACGGAGAGAGAGAGAAAGACAGACATATAGAAAGAAAGGGGGCATGGAGAGAGAAAGAAAGAAGGGGACAGGATGAAACAAAGAAAAAGTTGGGGGAGGGAATGAAGTCTGGAGGAGAGGAAGCATACAGGAGGCTAAAAGAAGGGAAAAAATATTGGATGCACAGTCAGAAGAATAAAGTGCAACCAGAGACTGATGAAATTACCAAACGAAGGTAGGAAAAGTGATTTTATTTTCAATTTAGTGATCAAAATGTGTCCGTTTTGAGAATTTATATATGCTGTCTATATTTTGGACTATGGGCCCCTTTTACTAAACTGCAATAGCAGTTTTTAGCGCAGGGAGCGTCGAGAGCAGCGTGGGGCATCAGCGCAGCTCCCTGCACTAAAAAACACTATCGCGGTTTAATAAAAAGGGAGGGGATATATTTGTATATTTTTGTATAGTTGTTACTGAGGTGACATTGCATAAAGTCATCTGCCTTGACCTCTTTGAAAACCCGCGGAATATAAATGATAATTAACATTTTCTCTGCGTACAATGTGCTTTGTGTTTTTAAAATTTTATTGTTGGTAGATCATTTTGACTTGGCCACGAAGGTAACAGGGAGGGAGGGAGGAGAGCTGCTGAAAGACATCTAGTAATCCTTGCAGGCTTGACTGCAAGGAATTATTTTTGTAAAATCATGTTTTGTTAAGTGACTGGCATTATTTAGACTTTAATTTCTATGAATGAATAGAATGAAAATGATATAAAATTACTTGCTTGTTTTTATGTGCATGCGCTGAAGGAAAGTGGAGAGAGAGTGGGCTAAGGATGCTGAAGGAAAATGGGGAAGAGAGAATGGGGAGAAGACACTGATTTATAAATTGACAATTGTACAGAATATTGTTTCTTTTTATACTTTAATATAATAAGTTCAATATAAAACAATTCAAGGCTTGTGTGGATGGAATCAGGTGGTTTGTGGGGATGAGGACCAAGCTTACGGGGATTAGTCCAATAAAATGGTATTTTCATATTTCTCATTATTTGTTTTAATTTTATTTGTTAATTTGTAAAGTGGTGATTGTTATGTATCAGTTTTTCAAATTTACATCTACTGTCTTTATATTTTGCACAGTATTAGAGGACATGTATTACTGTTTTTGTGGTGTTGTGGTGTTGCATTGTATGCAGAGTGGTTTCTTGGCAGTTCAGTTGAACTTTTGTCTACATATTTATATTTTTAGTTTATGATTATTCCATATTGGGCAAAGATGTATCTGTCTGTGTGTATGTATGAAAGGGACATGGCTTTCTGATAGCATCGACTGTACTGGATCAATTGACTGTGCAGGATCTGGTTTGTTTAGTTTTACAATGTATGTGTTGGTGTTCTAGTGCTCACTGCAGTGTTTAAGATGCTGCCTTTTCCTAGGTACACTCTTGTTGTGCGATATGTAGATTGTTACTAAAAATCATATTTTTCATATAGATGGGGGGGAGGGTGTCAAAAAATGATGGGCCCCGGGTGTCACATATGCTAGGTATGCCACTGTGTAGAGGTGATACTATGAAAACAGAATACAGTGGTACCTTGGATTACGAGCATAATCCGTTCCAGGAGCATGCTCATAATCCAAAATGCTCGTTTATCAAAGCAAGTTTCCCCATAGGAAATAATGGAAACTCGTTTTGATGCGTTCCCCCCCCGATGAGAACCGGCATTGCTCCCCCCGAAGGCCCCTCTTGCGATCCGGCACCCCCCCCCCCCCCGCCACGATCCGGCACCCCACCGACGTGATTGGGCACCCCCCGCCACGATCCAGCACCCTCCCCTGACGCGATTGGGCACCCACCCCGCTTCTTACCCTCATCTGGGCACCGGCACCAGCATGTCCTGTGCTTGGTGCCGGTGCCCGAAGATCGGCCTCCTCTTCTGCTGGGCCTTGAGCATCTGCACTTATCTTAAGCTGATCGGCACACCGACAGAGGCCAGCGTTTCACCGACAGGCTACATCAGGGTGTGACCCGACCGATCAGTCTTATAAAGAGCGAAAACAAACGCTTCAAAAAAGTCCAAGAAATGGCTTCTGTCGGTGTGCCGATCAGCTTAAGATAAGTGGTTTTATCCTCTATCAAGAATTTTTGCATATGTGAAGTAATAGTTATTTGCTCGAAATGCTCAAGTTGAAACGAAGGTTTTGCCTGTGAGGTTACCGCTTAACCACCTTTATTCCACCTTTGTGGCGGTGGGAGGGCCTTTTCTGAGGCTTTTTCCTTCTTTTTAGAGCGGATTTAGAGCTGTTACTCACTTCACAGTGCTTCTGCAAAATATATTCTCACTATAACATCTTATGACCACAATTGTCTCCAATTGAAAGTGTTGGTTATACATATGCTAGGTGCGCCACTGCTCAATCCAAGCATCCTCAGGGTTTTTCTACCTAGTGAATGCTTGTAACACAACTGATCCTCATGTATTTGGGGGGACATGATAGAGACATGATAGACTTACAAGATCATGAAGGGCATGGAGAAAGTGGAGAGGGGACAGATTCTTCAAACATTCGAAAACTACAAGAATGAGAGGGCATTTGGAAAAATTAAGAGGGGACAGATTTAGAACCAATGCTAGGAAGTTCTTCTTCACCCAAAGGATGGTGGACACCTGGAATGCGCTTCCAGAGGGTGTGATAGGACAGAGTACGGTTTTGGGGTTCAAGAAGGGATTAGATATTTGATAAGAGGGGATGTGGGTGGGTTTATTTTATTCATCTCATAATATAAATAATTTATCATTATATCTTGTTGTATTGTATGAAATTTTCAAAGGAAGGGGAGAGGGTGGGTTTATAATTTGAGTAATAGTTGGTATACTTATTAAGTATTATATACTTTTTCAATATTATAGTAAAGGATTATATAATGATACGTTGTATTTACAGTGATGCATGAAGGAATATCAAGTGTGTACTCAATGAAATTGTATAAATTTATGTGATACACTTGTTGTTATATAAAAATAAATAAAAAACTTAAAACGAAAAAGAAGGGATTAGATAATTTCCTGAAGGAAAAGGGAATAGAAGGGTATAGACAGAGGATTACTATACAGGTCCTGGACCTGATTGGCCGCCGCATGAATGGACTTGCTGGGTGTGATTGACCTCTGGTCTGACCCAGCAGAGGCACTGCTTATGTTCTTATGTATTTGTTCCTGAAATGCACATATTCCCCTACTAAGCTGCTAAGTTATTTGAAGGAAGTCACTCAAGGTGATGTACAGCAAGATTAATTCAAATATAAGAAACAGACAATTACAGCAGTAAAAATAATCCAATTACAATACAAAGTACAGTGCCAACACAATATATGATAAAACATTTAATAAACAGCATAGGGTGTAAGCAAAGATAGAATCAAACTAGACTGTAAGCTCATCAGAGCAGGGGCCGTCTATTAATGTACAGCGCTGCATATGCCTTTCAGCGCTATAGAAATGTTAAAAAGTAGTAGTACTAGGTCAGAATGGTGCTTGAAAATTATCTCAGCTAGGAAAGGACTGGATAAACCTGTCCTGCTATAGTATCTGTAACTGATGTCACTCATTATGTGTGTGACTAGCAATGAGGGAGAATAGGGTGGGGAGACAGGTGGGAAGATCTTTGCTGCTTCCTCCTAAGTTTTTGGTTTGGCTCCTAAATCCAAAGAAAATTTGTCATGTCCTGTCTTACAAGTTTACTCTGTGAAAGCTGCCCCTTCCTCAATTAATCACAGCTATACCCCTGCATTAGCTCTTCTCTATCATGGTCTTTGTCATTTTAACTCAGACTCTACTCCTTGGAGCTTACAATCTAATCAAAACAGAAGATGCACAACAGCAACAAATAAGAAGCTCTGCCTCATTTATGTCTCTGAAAATCACAGTCTAAATGTTCTAGTGTTTTTTTAGAAATCATGATAAAAACAACAGTAAAACTATGATAATCTATTAATGAGAAAGCTTTTCTATTATTAGTCTATACAATTTTTATTCAAGGAAGGTAAAGGAGGAACTATGGAATAAATCAAGAAACAGAATTGTATATTCCATTTCTAAAAGACATATTTTCCTTGCAAACACTTACTATTATTTGGATTGTCTCCTATGATATGGTGTCGACCACTCCAATACCAAAGAAGTAATGTGGCATCACGTGATCCAGAGACAATATAACAATCACCGCCAATGTAGGATTCAGATCTAGCCAGACATGTGACTACATCCCAGTGGCCAAATACAATCTGAGTTAATTTTCCTGCAGTAAAGAGCATCATAATCAATTAATATCATTCTTCTGCTTTAATATAATTGTTGTTAAATTAAGATTAATGTAAAATATACTTGCTGTATATTTTTGATAAACCACTATTACAATATTTACTGAGCTACAGCAATATAGCCATAAGGATTTTGTGAAGCCTCTCACTCACCCTAACTTAGCTTGGGCATTGCTTAAGAGCTACTATTATGCAATCAAATAAAAGACAGATTTTTGACTGGTGAATCAGCAACTCACAAGAGTAGAGAAGGGGAAGCCAAAGCTACCACCACCTGCAGAAGTCTCTCTATTCTTCTCACCTCCAGTTGGCAGGAATAGTTATGGAATAGTGCTTCTCACCTGTTGCTTCCTGCTCAGCCAGTTTTTCTCAAAATGGGGCCTCATTTGAAGGCATTTTAAAATGTATTTATATTATAATCAGAGCTTTCAATTCTAGGTTTTAACTGCTGAACAGTGAAATGTATCTCCATGTAAAAAAATAAAAAATAAAAAAGTGATTTGTTTAACACTGAAAAACATTGGTTCCCCAGTGCTCTCCCTCCTCAGCTTGTCTTGTATCCTCCACTTGTGCTTTTCTGTACTGAAGATGCCTAGGTGGCATATATGCCTAGTTCACTCCATTAGAAAAGGTACCAAGTAAAAGTACTTGTGGCAGAAAAGCACCAACATACGTACGTCAATATTTTGAACCCTTAACTAGCTGGAAAAAAACAACATATATTTTTCATTTTTGAAGACCTAAGAATAGAAGCCTTATTTATTATTATTGGGGGGGGGGAATCAACAAACCTTTTTTTGCCTAGAACTCACTAAAGGGATAATCCTTCCCTGATCAAAAGCAAGACTGACATCAACACCTGATACTGCCAACTACTATAAACTCAAGATCAACCAAACAAAGAAAAACTACTACACAAAACGGATAACGAAAGTAAAAAATTCCTCTACACTCTATGCAATCATCAAATCGTGCACCACAACAAACAAACCAGATCAAAAATCAAAACAATCATCCTCACAATTCACACCACCTCCATCTGCCAATAGTTCACTTATATCAGATGAACCAGTTAATCTAACATTCTCAAAATGCACTAAATGTTCCATTCCAACTTTTGCAGAAATACAAAGGATAAAACAAACCATGAACCTATCTGGATCTGCAAGCGATCCAATTCCTCCCTATCTTTTGAAGCGATACTACCCAATCTTTGGAAAATATATCCATCATATGATCATAACCAGCATCTCTACTGGGTCCATTCCAAAAAATTGGAAAGCGGCTACAATCCACCTTAAGATCAAAGACCCTAAACAAAAACTAACAGACTGATCAAATTATTGCCCTATCACCAACCTTCCATTTATAGCAAAAGTTGCAGAAAAGATAATATTCAATCAACTATCCGACTTTGCTGAAAAAACTAATGTGCTACACCCCAATCAGACAAAGTTTCCGAATACACCATTCTACAGAGCACTCTTTGATTGGCCTAACAACCACCATCCTATATCACCTTGACCACTGAAAATCTGTATTACTAATCTCTCTCGATCTATCAGCTGCATTTGATACAACTGACCACTCGCTTCTTCCGTGATGACTTAAAACTATAGGACTTCAGGACCTCGCACTAGACTGCTTCTCCTCCTATTTTTCTGACCGACCAAAGGTAACAAAATCTCATCTGACCCCATTCAAAATAACTATGGTAAAAATCGAAAATAATGCTTGTCTCCTGTAAAACACCCACTCTTTATCAACACCAGTCTATCTCAAATCAATACCACTACAAACAGTACATACCATAAATATACTAGGCAAAACATTTGATGAAAAATTAAGTTATCAAACTCAGATCAGCACTGTTGTACAAAATTGCTTCCACCGACTACTTATGATCTGTTCCATAGGAAACTTATTAGACTCTTCATCACTAAACATTCTAATACCTCCTTACCTTACGTTGTTTTCCTTCCTTTCCTTTTTTTACCTACGAAATTATTGTAAACTTTTACTATTTGTGCTTGTCTGTTTTTAGTTTTATTTTATTTACGTTTATTGATTTTAGAACTGTCCCCCTTGTTTTTTTAACATTGTAAACATTGATTTAACTTTGTGTGTTAACATTTGCGGTATATCAAACTAAACTGTAACTGTAATACACTCTCATTATATCACAAATTGACTACTGTACTGTAATACGCTCTATAAAGGAATCACCCAAAAAGAGTTAAGAAGATTACAAATAATACAAAACACGGCCATAAAACTCTTAACAAAATCAAAAAAATATGACCATGTAACACTACTGCTGGTAAAGGCTCATTGGTTACCGAACATGTACAGAATAACTTACAAAATTTTACTGTTAGCCTTTAAGACCAAAACCTCTCAGTCAGAATTCATAAATAGATTACTTATCCCCTACACACCTACCAGAACTCTCCGATCCCCAAACCAACATCTACTAGTAATACCATCCCCTCAACAAGTATACGACACCACGCACACATCAATATTTTCGATCACAGCCTCACAATTGTAAAATTCAATGCCTTATCACCTTCAGGAAGAAAAAATACATCGACTGATCCAAATCAAACCTAATGACTTTTGTGTTCAAAGATGCGTTCAACCTATAACTTATAACCTTCTTATTCCATCTTCTCTCAAAGATGTAATTACCCTCTCCCACATGTACTTACCCTAAATGTCTTCCTTTCCTATTCAATATTGTAATTCTCCCCCCTCAACTTCTTGTAATTTTAGTCGGTCTATAATTGTATAATTATATGTTTTGCATTGTCTTGAAATGACCAATGCTTACATATCCTTCCATTTTATGATTTTATTGCTGTAAGCCACTTAGAAATTAGATAAGCGGGATAACAAATTTGAATAAAACTTGAAACGTCTTTTGGCTAGCCCCAGCTCTCTGAAACAATCCTTCAATATCACTATGAAATGAAAAGTCATTACTAAAGTGACCATTTATTTTTTTCATCAAAAGAGGACATCTATTAATTCAGTCCCGCCCCCAATCCCGCCCTAGCCCTGCCCCAATCCCGCCCTAGCCTCCCTCTTTCCCTTCCTGCCGCTCCGATTCAAACCCTGGTCTGACGCTGCTGCTTTTTGCCTTCTTCCAGACGTCAAAATTGACGTTGGAAAGAAGGCAAGAAGCAGCGGCGGTGGACCAGGGTTTGAATTGGCGCGTAGGGAGGGAAAGCGATCGCCCATCCCAGGGTTCCCATGCACAGCTTCGGGATGCTGTCCCTGAAAACAGGACATTTCGGTGTCCCAAAGAGGTGGGTCGGGACAACGGAATGGTCGGTCCGAAAACGGGACTGTCCTGTTGAAAACGGGACGTATGGTCATCTTAGTTATTACCCACATTTAAAGTACAATTTAAAACCCATTTCAAAAAACATCTTTAACTTCCTGATCAATAAACATGGATTGGGGTTGAAGGATATTTGGGGATGGAGCCATAGGTGCCAGCTCCTCCAATATTTTACCCTGTAACTTTAGAAATCTGAGGCAACAAACTCCATACTCCAGAGCTACAAGAAAACTCAGGAAGGAAGTGCTGCTGTATCCTAGCTACTGCTCCCACTTTCCCTTATAGCCTCTCCAATAGAATACAGGGGAGGAAGGAGTTGCTGTAACCTAGCAGCTGCCAATGGGGAAGGCAAGTGCAACATACTGACACTCACAAAAGGAAAAGACAGATTCAGATAACCTTATTGGCATGACAAGGAGGGGGTAAAAGTAAATTGAAAGGGATAAAGTTGGCCTCAAGGAATAGGGTTACAATACCAGACGTCCAGGAAAACCCAGACATGTCCTCTTTAGACGACAGTCTGGGTGCCCGGATGGACTTTCCAAAACCCGGTAGTTTGTCCGGGTTTTGGAAAGCCCTGACTTCCTGGCCATGTCTGGAGGGCCTCTGAGCATAAGCGAATGATGCCACACATGTCCACACATACTCAGAGACCCTCCAGACATGGTCCAGAGGTTGGAAAACAAAGATGAATTATATTGTTTGCTTTGTGGGGGAGAGGGGGCAGGGCTACAGGCAGAACAGGGCTGGGCTGGAGGCAGAATGAGGCATGGCTAGGGGTGGAATGGGGCAGGGCCATGTGTATGGGTTTCTCCAGACAAAATCTGGTAACCCTATCAAGGAAGGAGTGAAGGAAATGGAAAGGGGTCACTGGTTAGGAGAGACAGTGCTGCTCTGAAATGCTGCAAGAGGCAGAAAGGAAAAATAAGCTGGGTGATGGGGACAGGGACTGATAATGGAGCTGTGGGGAGAAATAGAGGGTGAGAGGAATTCAGGAAGAGAGCATGGGCTATGTGGGGGAAGGCTGCTAACAGAAGGAGACATGATCTAGGAGAGAGGAAGAAGAGCAGGAAGAGGAGACACAAACTGCAGCCAGAAGAGAAGCTGAAAGAGAAAAAGAGTGCCTGTGTGGCACTGTAAAAAGAGGGGCTGAGGGTGTGTGTGTGTGTGTGTGTGTGGGGGGGGGGTTATGGTGGTAAGATATAATGGTGAAAAAAGGATGAGAAGTGGAGGAGAGAATAAGACTAGAAGAAAGTGAGATGAGAGAAACCATGGAGAGATATATATACATGGAGTAAAGAGAAATGATGAGGACTTGGAAGGAAGATTGGAAAGGGAGTGTGTGGCACAGTGGTTAAAGCTACAGCCTCAACACCCTGAGGTTGTGGATTCAAACCAACTCTGTTACTTGTAACCCTGAGCAAGTTACCTAATCCCCCATTACCCCTGGGAGAACGGTATAGAAAATTGAATAAATAAAAGGACAGGGAGAAAACCAAGATCAAGCAGAGACAGAGGACTGAATTTAAACTACAGAAACAAAGGTTGGAAAATTGTTTTTAGTAATGATTTTTGTGCCAGCTGGGCTGGATAAAGGATAGGCAATAGCCATATTTTGTCCTTTTCCTCCAGCCTTGTAGTCACCAGAATTAACATGTTATTTTAATGGAAAGATATGGGGGAACAGGAGGGGATTGTGCCATCGTCTGAAAAATATCTTTAAAATTACTTCTTTTTGGCAGCTCTGAAATGCAGAGACCTCAAATTAAGTCTCAAATTAAAAGGGGAATAGAGAGTAACATATCTCCCTTTTTTCACAAAAATAAACAATAGCATGGCAGCAGTAGGAAGAAGTTATAGGAGAGATGGGCGGAATTTGGAATGGGGTAAGGGGTACTTGGGATGGTTTTAATCTTGGCTCAGCTACTAAGCCCTGGTTTTCCATTCTCACTCCCAGTGCAGCTCTGTGGCTATGCAGGTCACCATGAATGAGGGGAATACTGCTTAGTGGTGTGCTACCCCCATATCCTTCCACATCATATGGGCCAGGGAAAGAGGGGAGTTGGGGGGGGGGGGAGGATAATGGTGCTGGGCAGAGAATTGAAGAGAAAGAGGGAATGTTTAGTAAAAGTGGGTTGATATGAATGCATGCCTTTGGGTTCACTGATTTTCAGCTCAGAATGCGATCCAGACACAATGTTTAATGCATCTATTTTATTTATATGCTGCTCTCTTGGCTTTTAGGATTACCTGTTTCTGTAGAATACACTCGAAAGCTCTTGTCCCAGAAACCACAGATCAGAATGTAGCGGTTGTCTGCTGTGACTACAAAGCAATGTGCATTGATTTGGATACTCTGATCAACAAGGTCTGTGATCTGCCGCTTGTTCATGCCTGAGTTATTGGCTGGAAAAAAAATCCCACAACCATGTTACTTACAATAATTTATATTTTTATAATTTTTGTCATAGATAGTATATTATAGACTTACTGTACTCTAAACACAAATCCTTGAAATATTTTTGGGTTAAGAAATATATGTGGTGCTGTTATTTAAAAATTCTGAGCTGCTACATGGAATCTTAAGGCATATAGTAGCTACTGTTTACTTATTAAATCAAACCTCTCCATCCTTAGGGAAGAGCAGGAACCTAACTCAAAATAAACCAGATTAGCTCAGCATAAATTCATTTCCTCCAAGAGTCTTGCAGCTCAGGACTTATTTTGTAAAGAAGGTAGGCACATGTTTTCCTCTCACTCCTGTTTGTAAAGAGCTCAAGCATTTCCTGGGAAACCCTGGAAGCAGTCATTTGCTCTGGGGCAGAAACTACACTGCCTATGTTCCCATGAGAATCCCTGATCTCCTCCCCGAGACTCAGGTTCAGACACCATTATTTTTCTCTAGCTTCAGATGTGTTTGGATTTCTGTCTCCCCCCCCCCCACCTAGGGATAAAAGGGTCATGGATTGGATATACTGCCTTCTATCATACAACCAAAGCAGTATATATTACATGCAGATACTTTCTCTGTCCCTAGTGGGCTCACAATTTAAGTTTTGCACCTGGAGCAGTGGAGGATTAAGTGACTTGACCAGGGACACAGGCCTAGATGCACTAAACAGGATCAGTGAGACAGTGTGGGCTGCTCCAATCTGATTTTTGGCCAATTCAGTGTCAGAGAAAATCGGCAGGAGCAATGTCCACTCCCTCCGGCCATGCCAAGTCCCCCCCTCCCCGCACAAGAAAAAATTGGCAGGAGGGATGCCCACTACCTCCTGCCAGCCAATGAAGACTACCCTCATGCCAGGTACCACTCCCCTCCGAACCATCCCCTATCCTACCCCTTTCCCCCCTCACAGAAAGACAGGAGGGATGCCCACTCCCTCCTGCCACTGGATGCTCCTCTGAACCTCCCCACACACACCGACACCCCCCATACCATTTTTTGAAGAAAGCAGGGGGGGAGGCAGCTCCAAGGCCCGCCAATAAAAAATGGCAGTCTTTCGCCTCCTTGGTGCATCATGTGATGCATGGGGAAGGGCCTAAGGCCCTGATTGGCTCAGATGCCTAAGGGGCCCCTCCCTATGCATCACATGATGCACAGAGGATGGGAAAGCCTGCCATTTTGGATTGGCGGGCTTCAGAGTTGAAAGGACCAAGCCTCCCTCCTGCTCTTTTCAGACAAAGGTACTGGAGGGTGGGGGTTTGGAGGGGGAGTTCAGGGGAGCATCTCATGGTAGGAAGGAGTGGGCATCCCTCCTGCCTATTTTTTTTTTTTTTTTTGGGGGGGGGTTGGCCTGTTATAAATATTTTTGTATCAGTGGGACAGGTAAGCGACTGGTCTTGACCAGTTGCTTTTTTCAGATTGCCGTCACTTTTATTTTACATTGGGAAGCCATGTTAGAGCATCAATCGCTCTGCTAATTTACATGGCATTTCAATATTAATGAGATTATTTGTATGGCTGGATCGGAGAATGAGCGATTCTGCAGAAAACCACACAGTGAGATGTTTTTTGCATCGGGTTGGCAAATCCGATTGTCGCTAAACCAGTCAAAACTGTTTTAGCGATGATCTTTTGATGATCACCGACTTTAGAGCATCTGGGTCACAAAGAGCTGTAGTAGAAATCAAACTCTCTTACCCAGTTTCTCAGTCTACTGCACTAACCATTAGGGTACTCCTCCAATCCAAGGTTTAACTTTAAAACTGTATTCCTTGGAGGTTGTTTCCAAGAAAAAGATAACTTAGGATGGCCCTTCCCCTCCCTTTCCTTATACAACATGCCAAACATCAATCTCTCATTTTTCACATCTCTCCTATACAGCTTTCCAGTCTCTTACTTTCACTCTTTCTCCGTACCCAATTTCTACTTCCTTATATCCACAATTTGTACTTACTTCTTCTGCAGACCTCAAATAATTTTCTCTAAGGAAAAGGAGGACAAAATCAACAAACCCCAGTGCAGAGATGCTCCTCAGAATTCTGCTTCATAGTGCAGCGCCTTAGACAGGAGATTTTCAAGTCTACATACCAACATTCGGGAACCCTGAGTAAGAAGTGTTTTTCGAAACACGGACCATGTCGGGTCCAGTCCACACGAATATTAGGACCAGTTTTTGGATATAATTATTGTAGTTTATATATTCATTTTATATATGTCATATATGTTTTTATGATTTTTGTTGATTTTACTGAATAAATTCCTGCAACCTGTACATTTCCCTGCAGTTTTGGTTTGGTTTTTATCTCAGAATTCTGATCCTTAAAGATCCTATAACATCTTGAAATCCTTATTTTTAAGCCACATTGCAGCAGTAAATTGTTCTGGTGCACCTCCAGCTGAAGCAGTCAACCTATATGCTTTTCCAGTAGTCACAACAAGAAGAGGGAAACCTCAACAGAGCATAAAGCAGTCACGAGAACAAAGGTGGTCAAAGGAAGGAAGAGTCACAAGAGATCATGCAGCAAAAGTTTATGTATACAAATGCTAGAAGCCTAGCTTGTCTGTGGCCTCAGTCCTATCTCCTGCCCAGCTTTTCCAGGCCTGCTCCAGATCCACATTTTTCCCTTATGAAGACCTGGGTAAACTTTTTAAAGGGCCCATTTCTAGGTCTCATTTACCCATTAACATCCCTTTCCAATATTGCTCGCTTAATGAATAGGAACTTCATGATTGACCAATATTTTAGCATTTGCCATTGTTTATTTAAGGACATTTATTTTCCTTACCATTATAAACTAATCAAAGCAAAATAAACATATTTTATCTACATAAATAGATAATTTAGCAATTTAATTCGTGACATACCAATTAATGGATCCATTTCAATGGGAAGATGATGAGCCTGATCTAAGGAGTATCCTGGTGCTCCCCTGAGACCTATAAAAACAAGCGCATAAGAAAAATGGAGTATTGTCAACATAGTTCTTGATGATTATTGCAGTATTTATCAGTACAATTATTTACTTTACTAGTGTTTTAGCCTGTTACATTTGTTACAGTAACGAGTGCTAGAATAGCCCCAACTATACCCTGACCCTGACCCCACCTCTATCATGCCCGGACCCTGCCTCCCACTGATCCCAGTCCCACCACCTCACCTTTCACCATTTCCTTTGTACCCTCGGTGAGAGGGAGAATTAGAAGGCCTTGAGCATGCATAGATGCATGCTCAAGGCTCGGCAGAGGCATGAAGTTCTTCAAGCGGCACCGGCACGTCCTGTGGGCTGCGTGCCGGTGCCAGACAGGGGGGTAAGTATCAAGTTGTTCAGGAGGGGGGTGCCAGTTCGGGGGGGGAGGGGGTTGGGGGTGGGAACATATCAAGCAAATTTCCTATGGGGAAACTCGCTTTGATATACGAGTATTTTGGTTTACGAGCATGCTTCTGGAATGAATTATGCTCGTAAACCAAGGTTCCACTGTACTTTCAACAAGAGATCATTGCATTTTGTGATATTGGAAGTTATCATCAAGCTGGCTATGTTTTCCATCAATGTAATATTTTATTGAACTGTAACATCTGTAACTGAAAAAAATGGTATAAAATATTTTTAAAGTAATTTTTGTGCTAGAGAGAAGGAGGAGGACTGTAAATAGTTGGCCACATATAAAGAACTGTTTGGAGTCTTGCTTCATCAATTGAAAGCACTAGTACAGTTGAGTTTGGTTCAAGTTAAAACCTGGTGTGGACTACTTTTATTTGAAGGAGTATGTCTGGTGCACAAGCTTTCCCAGCCTCTCAGGCCAGTCCCGCTCCCAGGCTTGATCCTCAACAAATAAAATTATTTGTGTCCCCTTCATCCCACCATCCTGGACAGTGACTAGACAATTGCCTAGTCCATTATATAACAAGGGGGATATATACACACAAACACACACACACACATATATATATATATATCTAAAGGTTTACTCAAAAAGCAATTTAGAACAAAACACTGGAGAAGGACATCATGTTTAGGAAGATCGAAGAAACCAGGCAAAGAGGGCGACATGTAATCAGATGGCTGGACACATTGAAAACAACCACAGGGATGACACTGGAGGACTTTACTGGACTAGCACAAAACTGATTTATTTTTAGATCTGTAAATCATCAAGTTGCTATGAATCAAACACAAGTTAATGGCACCTAACAACAAAACATGATAAGACTCTTCAGTTTGGAAGAGATTTTTGTAAACCGCCTTGAACTGAAAGATATTGGCGGGATAGGAAACACTAATGTAATGTAATGTAATATCACTGAGAGGAAATACGAAAGCAGTTTTATAAAATCATGAGTTGGGTGTAACAGTTAAATAGAGGACAGTTATTTAGCCTTTCCAACAACATTAGAACAAAAAGAACACTCATGAAACTGACAAGTAGAAAATGGAGAACAACTTTTACAATGTAATACTCACCTACTGCCTAGTTAAGCTGTGGAATCTGTTGATGGGTGAAATAGTCAAGGTGACTGTCAGTGTTAACAGGGATTGAACCTATGATGTTTCAGAGCAGAAGCTGAAGACATGCACTAGCACTATGGAGGCCGCTGATCCAAAAATAAATCTGGGAAGAGTTATCTGAAGAAACTGAGGGAAGTAGGCATGCCTTTGAGATCCCCTCATTGAGCCAGAATAGGGTATGTCCTAAATTGAGACCAGGATCTAAGGAAGTCCAAAAAGATGCACCTTTTCTGGTTCAACTATCTTGTTGCAACTTGTCATTTGGAAACTTTGCTAGATTGGCTTTCATTCCAGACCCACACCTAATTCAACACTGTTGCTCCATGGTTCTGACCTAATGCTTGGCTCCTTTCTCTTAGGCCTTTATCTCTCCAGTTACATTATTCTATGGTGCACAAATGCTACCTCACTGGGGCGAGTCCTGATATTTTGCACAAGCCTAAGCCAGTAAACAGGTATAAGTGGAGACTTACTATATGATATTCAGCAGTCTAACTGGCCAGGAACAGCTCCTGGCCAATTAAATAGCATTTGGCAGGCTAACCACTAATATTCAGCGGGAGATAGCCGGCTATCTCCCACTGAACATCTTGGTTAGTGGCTTTATCTTGTGACTTAGCTGAATAGCTGTGAATATTTAGATGATGGTCAGATAAGTTTAGCACTGAAAATTGCATAGCCAGCTAACTTTTTAGCAGCCAAAAAAAATCCTGAGCATCTACCCCCTCTTCTACAAAACCACGCTAGCGGTTTTTAGCGCAGAGAGCCATTGCTGAATGGCCCACGCTGCTCCCAACGCTCATTGAGTTCCTATGAGTGTTGGGAGCAGCATGGGTCATTCAGCGCGGCTCCCCGTGCTAAAAACCGCTAGTGCGGTTTCGTAGAAGAGGGAGTTAATGCAGGTCACTGGAAATGGCCCAGCATTGATTATCTGGGCTCAGCACCGACCACAGGAGTTAGCCAGGCTGCCTCCCACAGTCTGAATATCAGCCCCTTAATTAATATAGTTCCATATCCTTCAACAAATGATGAATTCCTTCAGAATATCTAAACCTGGTCAAGGTCAGCTGCCCCCCTCCCATATAGTCTCTTGACTTTACAGCCATGCATGCAACTCCCAGAGAAGACTAAAGGAACTACAGGGAAAATGGGTTAGATTTTACATGAGTGCAAACTTTGGCTTTTATTGCACTTGCATATATCACTCTGACTCACTCAAGGTGGAATTTATTATTAGCTTACTTTTAAGGAACACACTGGCCTGAATCACCCCTGCAGCTGAATAATCTGATCCTGAATCAGATGGACCAGTTTACTGCTATCCTCTCTGAGGCCTTTGGAGAGCTAGAACAAATCTAGCTGGCTGAATGTAGTATTATGGATTTCCACCATGCCCAGTGAACAGTGACAGAATATGCTATAGAATTTTGTTTCTGGGATATCAATCTCAACTGACAAGAGTTGACACTCAGGGCCTGATTCTATAAACAGCGCCTAACTCCTAGGCACCAGTTGGTGCGGTTGTCAATCCCACGGTGCTATTTACAGAGTCATGCCTAGCAGCGTCTAAGCAGACTTAGGTGTCGCTAGGCATTATAGTGGTAGGTGCTGTTACATTAGGCCAGGGCATTCTCGTGGTAAGCGCTGTTACATTAGGCAAGGGTTTTCCAGTGCCTAACACAGTTGACTAATGACAGCTAAGTCAACCACGCTTATTCCCACCTCTAACCACACCTACTTTTCAAGTAGGTGTCGTTAGGCGCCTCAATTTCGGTGCTGCTATGCACTACATGGTATTCCACTTGCAACTTAATTCATTTATAGAATGAGGTCCTCAGAGCTCATATATGATTGGGTATTGCAGCTCACATGAAAGATGAGTTGGCTTTACTGAAGACCTGGCTAATCTGGAGGTGCTATTCACGTTACGTGTCTAAATTGAAAGATGTCTTGAAAAGTAGAATCAGGAGAGGAAGAGATAGGCACCAAGGCTACAAAACAGCTCCCCTGCCTAAATCGACAACAAGCTCTAGATAACCCTATGGATTTCAATGGACTCTGGATTCGTTAAACAAAGTCAACCTTCTTATTCACAGGTTGAACTAAGATGCTGTTCTGCAATCTAATCTCCTTTAGGAGGCTATGGATAATATCACATCTTCCTTGGGGGGATCAAGAAATTGGAGACTGTCCAGCATTTCTCTTTTGCACTCAATCTCCTCCTCTGGCTTACAGTGAATGGTCTCTGCAATTTACCTTCCAAAAATTATGAAGAGGAAGTTTCCAGTGAAGACTTTCTCCTTTCCTGTGTAGAAGAAGAGTACACTCCTCACCAAAGCAGCTTTCTGATATATAAGCAGAACCTAAGACTTTTTATCAGAAAATGTTCTTAGGAGAGATCCAAGTATATACCTGGCTAGCACTCAAGACTTCTGTGAGGTATCTCTTTGTTTGTTGGCACCTAGACCTTCATCATCACAGAGCCTTCATGAAGCTTCCTGTCCCCCTCCCAATGCCAAAATTGCATTGAGACCAGGAAATAACTGGTGTACTTTATTTATAACTTGCCTTGAATGCTAATTTGGAAAAGTAAACATTAAATCTCAAATCTAAACTATGGTTTTCAGGATTGCCTGAACCTCTTCAATGCAATGAACTGTGCTAGCTGGTGGCTCAACATCCCCAGTATAATCTTGTCCAATTCCTTCTTGAAAAATGCCAATTCAAATACTGCATGGGGTGCAAAAAGATAATCCTTTTGGGTCACTTGAAGTGTATTGGTGGCTGAACTCTGCATCCTTGTAGTTTGTTGAATTTTCCCAGATGTCACTGAGGATTCCTTAAAAATGCTTGGGAGGCTGAATGGCAGTTGGCAATATCTTCTTGCTTCAAATATCAATGAGGACTGCTGACCCTCTTTCTTTGGGCAAGACTTCAATGATTATCAGTACTGATGGCCTTTATTGATGTATGAACTTGAGGGGAATCAATGACTCCTTGTTATTGATATATCTACAGCACCAGGAATAACTTCAGAGTCCTTTGGTGTACATGCCTCATGTGTCAATGCATTTGGGCTAGACTTGACAGAACCAAAGAGCTTTTTCCTTGAAGACCCCTAGGTATCATTTTCTGGAAGGTGTAACAACTAGGTATAGCATAATTTTTTACTATCCTGCTGTACTGCTTATATATTTTAAAGGTCCTCTGTTTATAGGACACAATGCAAAAAAATAGTTAAAGCAAAATTAATTTCCTGTTTAAAAATAGACTGTCCAACACTGCTCAATGTGCCAATCACAGTTACATTAAAAATCAAGAATAAGTTTAAAAGATATTTTCTTGAAGTTTTGGGGGCCTCAGAAGATTCATTACCTCCTTTATCACAAGTCTATTATTTACCTAATAAGACTATATTACCTAAAAAGCCGTCGGATCAAGGACTATTGGATGTATCAGAGTTATTGGAAAAATCAGATAAAGAGGTTGTAGAACCGAGCACTTTGATTATAACAGTAGCTCTCTCTATTGATAAAGTATGGTTGTTAAAACTGTTCTTTAAAAATAGACAGAAAGAATTTATGGGTTGTAAAGTCCAGGTATTTCCTGATTTATCACGAGAGACGCAAAGGCGTCGTCGTGAATTTCTTTTGTTGAAGCCAGGTGTTATATCTTTGGGTGCTACTTTTTATTTGCGACACCCTTGTAAATGTATAGTCCATCACCGATCAGTTAAATATGTTTTCTTTGAGCCTAATCAGTTGACTTCTTTTTTAGCGCTCTCCCGATTGGAGGTAGAAAAATCATAAGCTCTATGACTATAGGTTAATCCCAGCAATCAGCCTTCCAGCTAACTTTATGAAAGAGTGTACATTAAGTTCAATTCTTTAATTTTGGCTTTATTTTTAAGAAATCTTGGATCCAATTTAGAGGACTTGAGCATTTTAGTTAATATATGATTTAATGTTATTGGAATGTTTCTTGCTTTATTTGGAATTGCTAATTTGCTTTCTGTACAAGGTATTCTTGATTATATGATTTGAAAATCAATAAATATATTTAAACATAAAAAAAAAAAAAAAAAAATCAAGAATAAGAGTAAAACACTATGAAGAACCTATTTAGGAGGAAAAAAATTTGAAATTAACGTTCTCCCAATGTGGAAAACTGGTTTAAAACAAGGCAAAACATTTACTTGCAGTAGCAGTACCCAAGAAAAATAGGCCTGTTAGGCTCCATGAAAGAAAGAAAACTGAGGTACTGTATTCTCACACAATGATGGTAACACAAAAGGATACATAGGTGTGTGAGTTAGAGAATGACATGGGGACATATTTGTCCCTGTCCCCGCAGGAACTCAATTTTCCCGTCCCCATGAATTTTGTCGCTGTCCCTATCCCTTCCCCATTCCTGTAAGCTCTGCCTTAACCGCACAAGCCTCAAATACTTAGGATTTAAAAGTTTCAAGTTTCAAGTTTAATCACATTTGATGAATCGCTTATTACAATATCTAAGCGATGTACAATTTAAAAACCATCAGATGTTGGTATTACATAAAATTTAAATAAGTCAGACATTAGACAGACAATTTTTACACAGACATGAATGAGAAGGGAGAAAGGGGAAAGTTACAATTTTGTTGTTTATTAGAAATTACATAGAAGGGAAAAAACAGTAGGAAATAAAGGGGTAAGGTAAAATTTTTTGTTAATTATTGTAAAATGTAAGAATTTTGAGTATATCGTGTCGTGAATCAGATTTGAGTATATCGTATCATATATCAAATGCGTCTTGAAATAGATATGTTTTAAAAATTTTTTTAAAAGAGACTGGATCTTTTTCGCTTTTAATAAAATTTGGAAGGGAGTTCCACAATGTAGGGGCCATAACGGAGAAAATATCATTCCGTCTGGTGCCGATAATTTTCAGTGAGGGGATTGAAAGTAAGTTCGATGAGGATGATCTTAGAGTACGTGCAGAGTTATATGGAATAATCATCTTTGATATAAATAAAGGTTCGTTGGAAATTAGTGTTTTGTAAACCAGAAATAAAATTTTGAAAGTGATTCGGTGAGAAATGGGAAGCCAATGAGATTTGATAAATAATGGGGTCACGTGATCATATTTTTTTGCTTTGTAAATTAATTTAATTGCTGTGTTTTGGATCATTTGAAGCCGTCTTTTTTCTTTCTGGGTTATGTTAATTAAGAGGGAATTACAATAGTCTAATTTTGAGATGATTAAAGAGTGAACCAAAATGTTAATTGATTTAGGGTCTAAAAAGGTAGAAATTGAACGAAGAAGCCGAAGTCTGTAAAAACATGATTTAACTATTTGGCTAATATGGCTGTGGAATGATAGATCTACATCTATTATTACCCCAAGAATTTTCAGTTGAAATACAGTGTTTGAGGCTTGTGCAGATTAGGACAGAGCTTGCAGGGATGGGGCAGGGACAGGAAAAGAACATGCGGGGATGGGACGGGAAAATGAGTTCCCAAGGGTCATCCTCTTTTGTGAGTCATAATGACAGAAAGCTGTATCAACCTGGAGAATAAAGGTTTATATTTTGTTCTAACCACAAGCAATCTCAAATGATGCCATTATGTATAAGTAAGGACTATTGTGATAAGCAGACTATGCCTGCTAGGAGTGTCCCTAGTGCAGGTCCCAGTGCTAATCCAGACCCTGACCATAATCTGCCTTATACACCATTTTCTGTCTCTCAGACTGAATTTCATTCTGGGGCCTGTAGAGGGAGTAAGAGAGCAGCAGTGGTAGGTTCCCATCCCCCTCTGTGTCCTAAAGTGAATCACCGGAAATCCTTTCCACCTGAGGGTTGGGGGCGGGGCTGCAAGCTGCTATCCCTGAAAACTAGGCTCCAAGAAAATCAGAGGAGAGAGGAACAGCAGCAGGAGAGGTCACCGAGCTCCTGATAGCAGCCAAGCTCCTGAGGCTATGGAGTTTGCAGAGGCTGGAGAAGAAGTACCTTCCAGTCTGTGTGAGGAACCGCTTGCCATGGAATTGGAAATAAGCCCTGAAGCTAGTGCGGTGCTGATCCTGAAAATGCTCCTATGGAGGTTTACCTCACAAAATCAAGTATCTAAGTTTTGGCTAAAATTACTTCAAGTTTGTTTTGCCTGCTTTATTTTCCAGAACTGAATAATTCTAACTCCTGCTAATGAGAGAATTTTCTCTGCTATGGAATTGAGCAAGGATGGAATTGAGCAAGGACTTTTATTTTGAAGTTTTGTTTTTCCTTTTTGAAAGCTTACTTGTGCTTTCTCTTTGAGAAAAGTGTACTGTGGTAAGGCAGTGGGGTTTGCCCCGTGTTACGTGGTGGGATAGTGGGCCTAATTTCTGGCAATTAAAGACTACACGGAGCACACTGTCTTTCCAGCATTCAGTTGCTGAAGAAGCCAGTATTACTGCACTGACTTGGAGTTTTGTTTTTGGCTGAAAAGTTTTCCTTTCTTTTGTAATGGATTCTAACTGGACTATAATTTGAAAGAAAACTTACCTCTGAGGAAGAGAGATTTTTTTTGTTGATTAATCCTGACAAATAAGTTGTTTTTTTTTGTTTTAAAGATTAAAAGCCTTGATTTCATTGAAGCTGTGCCTATGACTTTTGAGGGTGTTCCTTATTCCAAACGCTAAAATTATCACCTCCTTGTGCAGTCCATGGCGGCCCACAAGAGTCTACTTGTACCGGTGACCCCAGACACCTTGCCTGGAGCTTGCCGGCTACATTATATATCCTGCTTGTCCTCAAGAATAAAATCTCACTTACATCCCTGTTGCATTAATTACAACATATAATCAGTAAAAATTAAAACTAATACGACAAAAGAAAATGCTACATGAGAGGAGATCCTTTAATAAATTACAAAGAGATCACCACGTCAAACAGCAGCCATGTTTTGGGGAAAGCATAAGTAATATAATTACTAGTACATACCTACTGTGTTATGCCATCTATTTACTGCAAAAAGTCGGCTGCAAGTTACAGTTACTACAGCAGGAATGGTGAGATGGGGAAGTGTATTGGCAGCCACATGTGTGACAGGAGAGTTAGAAGGAAATTTCAGCACCATTATAACATCTTGCTGCATCTGATCTTTAAACATGAGAGGACTCTGTGGGAGGAAACACTGTTCAACAGAAAAGATAAAAGTAGAAGAGATCAGAAAGGGAAACAATTAGTACTTTCTCAAAGAAACTAAGGACTAACAAATGTGCATGTAAAGAGCAATATTTGAAACCAAAACAATAAAACTAATGCTGGATCATCACAATATTACAGGAATATAAATTAGAGAAGTACATAGAGGAAAAAAAAGATTTATATCAGGACATTTAAAATAAAACAATAAAAGTCTTCATCTCACTATCAAATGGAAATGTCTACAGTATTCAAAAAAGTATGTTTCAGAAGTACACAACAGTATACAAAAATTACAACATTATAAATGAATCCAGACAGTGGCATACCAAGGGGGGGGGGGGGGGCGGGAGGGGCGGTCCGCCTCAGGTGCGAGCCCTGATGGGGTGCTCCGGCGTCCGTTCCCCCCTCCCCCCCCCGATATCTGGTTCTTCCTCTCTGGCCTCCCCGCACCATTAAGAGTACTGAAGCAGCCTGCAGCAAGATCGCGATGTCAGCGATCTTGCGCTGCTTCATGCTGTCCTCCGCCGCGGTTCTGCCCCCTCCACTGACGTCAGAGGAGGGGGGCGGGTCCGCGGTGGAGGACAGCACAAGCAGCTCAAGATCGCTGACATCGCGATCTTGCTGCAGGCTGCTTCTACTCTAAATGGTGCGGGGAGGCCAGAGGGGAAGAAATGGACATCTGGATGGGGGGTGGGAGGGGGGCGAGCGGTCCTTCGGGTTGGGGCGGGCAGGCAGGCCTTCAGGGGGAGATGCAGGCCTTAAAGGGGGGGGACAGGCTTTAAGGGGGGAGACAGGCTTTCAGGGGGGGGACAGGCAGGCAGGCCTTCAAGGGGGGGACAGGCAGGCAGGCCTTTAAGGGGGGGACAGGGGGGTGGGACAGGCCTTCAAGGGGGGACAGGCCTTCGGAGGGGGGACAGGCATTCTGGGGGGGTGCAGCCCTTAAAGGGGGGGACATGCCTTCATGGGGGGAGACAGGCTTTCGGGGGGGGGACAGGCAGGCAGGCCTTCAAGGCCCCCCCTTAAAGGCCTGCCTGCCTGTCCCCCACAGGCAGGCAGGCCTTTATGGGGGGAGGACAGGCTTACAAGGGGGTGGGACAGGCCTTCAAGGGGGGGAACAGGCTTTCAAGGGGGTGCAGACTTTCGGGGGGTGCAGGCCTTCAAGGGGGGGACAGGCCTTTGGGGGGGGGACCCTGGTGTAGAAGTACAAAGAGGGAAGGGGGTGTTTAAAGAGATGTGCAAATGCCAGACTTTGGGGGGGAAGAAATAATGGGTCTGAAAATAGAGGAGAGGGAGAGAAATGATGGACCATGGGATTTAGGGAGGGAAGGAACAGAAAGGGAGAGAAATTGGACACAAGGGATGGTTTGGAGGAGGGATAGAGATACTGGATAGGAGGGTAATTGGGAAAAGAAAGGGAGAGATGGTGGGCCCTGGGGTGGTGGGGAAGGAGGGAGAGATGCCGGATGAAAGGGTAGTTAAGAAAAGGTGGATCTGTGGAGGGAGATGAAAAAAAGGAAAGATACCAGACTTCCTGGGGAGGGAAGGGAAATGGAAAGGGAGGACAGAGATGGCAGATGGATGGTTAGCATGCAGAAAGAAGGAGACCCTGGCAAGCAAGTTATCAGAAGACAACCAGAGCCTGGGACCAACAAGATTTGAAAAATAACCAGACAACAAAAGGTAGAAAAATTAATTTTATTTTCTGTTTTGTGATTACAATATGTCAGATTTGAAATGTGTATCCTGCCAGAGCTGGTGTTAGACCGCAAACGTGAGCTAGGATTTAACAGAAAGAGGAAAAGTCCTTTTTGTTTCTTTATTTTATTTACACCACAGCGCCAGTGTGCTTAGGAGAAGCCAAAGGGGGTGAAAAAGCTATAAAACCCACCAGGATTTTTGAAAAAAATCACCCAACTGGGCAGGAAAATCGAATCGAAAAACTAATTAAATAGGCTGAATCAAAATTTTTCTTCCTGAATCGGGCAGTTTGCGCTACTGTCTCAGACTTTAGGACCTGGGATTGGGGAGAGATGGCATCCTCAGTACTTTATAGTGCAAGTGAAATGAGGATTTGGTCAGACTTTTGAAGGGTCTGCAGAAGAAAAATATTGTATAGGCCGGGGACATGAGACAGCAGGAAATGGGAACTTTTCTTCCTTCTATTTTTGTGAATGGAAAGTCTGAGGATGTCAGAGAGTTCAGTTAAAATATGTGCTTTATAAAAAAATATAATAATGTGTTTTATAAAGTTTATAAGCATTGCTGGCCTACCCAGTGAGGTGTTCCTAGTGGTGGTGGTGGTGGCAGTGTGTCAATGTGTTGAGAGGAAGAGGTGGTCTGGGAAATTCTCCTGAGCAAACTCCGGGCCCATTTCCACCCCCCAGTTAGTCCACTCCACTCAACTGGTTCACACACTGAGTGGGTCTTTGGGTATTGTGCCTAGGTAGTTGTTTAGGGATCTCTTCCAGTGGTTTGTCAGTATCTCTTTGTAGTCCAAGGAAGGAAACTTTGTTAACCTTAGCATTGACCTTTTGTAACAGTGCTGCTTGTGTGGCATTAGGCTATCTAGTGATCGAAAGAAAAAAACAGACCTTTGCACATTTTTGCTCTATAGGTGGGTGTATGAGGAGATTCACATTTCCTGCACAGCTAAGTCCGTGTGAAGTTTCCTTGTGTTGTATTTGACATCTAGCAAGGTCTCTGTTTGGAAGGAAATATCTAAGCTTAAAAATGAAGTGGCCAGAAGTTATGGTAAAAGCAGATAGCTTAGCTGGTTTTAAGAAAGATTTCCTGGAGGAAAAGTCCATAGTCTGTTATTAAGACATGGGGAAGTGTCTGCTTGCCCTGGCTTGGTAGCATGGAATGTTGCTACTCTTTGGGTTTTGACCAGGTACTAGTGACCTGGATTGGCTACCATGAGAATGGGCTACTGGGCATGATGGACCATTGGTCTGACCCAGTTAGGCTATTCTTATGTTATGTTCTCATCTGTAGGGGCCTTTGGTTTCACTTCTTATTTTAATGTATTTTTTTTTCTGGGAACTTATCAGTGTTTTTTATAATGGGAACAAAAATGGAAGAGAATTAATGTGTGTGGAATGGGGGGGGGGGGGTTAACTAATTTCTTCAGCTAAATAATTAAATCCACCTCAACCAGACATAGGAGAACTCGCACACCATTCACACACCCTCCAACCAAAACCGTCACTCCAACCAAAACCGTCAAAAGAAAAAAAACTGTTCAACAACCTCCTAACACTCGACCCCCAACTCTACAACCTATTGACCTCGACCACAGACTACAAAACCTTCAAAAAAGAAATAAAAACCCTTCTATTCAAAAAACACATAAAACCGAACTAACATAATCAGAATTGTCCATACGTACTTCTGATGTCATGACAATTCAGACATAATTTATGTTATGTTATGTTTGGAATAATGGTTACATATATGAGGTTCAATAAAAGAATATTTTCACTCCCTGTTTCTATTCTGACCATTTATACCGTTTCATGGTTATTACAAAAAACATTTTTTACATGGAGGGTGGGTGGGGGGGGGGTGTCAAAAAATGATGGGCCCCAGGTGCCACATACCCTAGGTAAGCCACTGCATCCAGAGCTTCCAATAATTAGAAGTGGTTGTTTTTACTAAAGATGAACTATACAGTTGCTTACCTTGTAAACAATTACTGTCCATGGATCAGTGTTTTCTAACCTTTTATCCAAAAGAACCCGTCAGTGGCATAGCCAGACAGCCACCAGTCGGCTCCATAAAATACACTCTCCATATGAGCTGAACAAATTCTGGGGAAAAGCCATAGATCGAGGCTGACATTGGCTCCTTGCAAAACTAGGACAAGGTCTGTGAGAGGTCTCTGGACTTGGTATGCTTGTGTTTCGCATTTCTGCAAGAAACAAGCACTGGGCAAAATTTCTTGCCCATTTCCTGGACCCAACCTAGCTCCCCAGATCTGGAGAACCCTGAGGAGGCAAAGCCTGAAGCATCCGCCCTCTCCTCTCGTGTGCTGTGGCATGTGGTACATGGATGCTCTACTGCTGGTAATCCGGCACAATCCATACATGAATTCAATCTACATTGATGGAGGAGTCCAACCTTAACGATTTTCAATGAAACTGCAGGAGGGATGCCCACTCCCACTTGCCACGAAGGTCCCCCATGCCAATCGCCCCCCTACCAATCATCCTCTACCCCCCTCCGAAAAAAAGTTAGGAGGGATGCCCACTCCCTCCTGTCAAGCTAATCAGGGCCTTAGGCTCCTCCCCCTTGTATCTGGGTACAGAGGAAGGAGCCTAAGGAAGTCCCAAGGGGAGGGGCTCGAGGTATCTGAGCCAATCAGGAGCTTAGGCCCTCCCTGTGCATCACATAATGCACCGGGAGGGGAAGGCCCAGCATTGTAGACTTTGTATCCTCGAAGAAGGAGGAACTGAGCACCCCTCCTGTTCTCAACTTAAAATGCAAAGGGGGAGGGCTGGGGGGTTTGAGGGAGGGCCTCCGGTGACAGGAGGGAGTGGGCATTCCTCCTACCTTTTTTTCAGGGGGCAGAATGGAGTGAGCATCCATCCTGCCTGCCATTTGTTTTGGATTTCTGGGAAAAGTGGCTCAGGGGGCTGCATTTGTTAGGGGGTCATCAGGGAGGGCCATCATCAGTGGTGGGGGACTTTTTTCTTTTTTTATGGGACAGATATTTTGTGTGTGTAATACATGCAAAATATCTGTGCCATTGGAAAAAAAACAAACAAACCCCAAACAAACCAGGCAGACCTTTTGGTAACAGAGTTATTGATAGGTCTAGCCCAGTCAGTTTTTATGATCACTATAACCCCATTTGGAATGGCTATTTTGCATGGGGTTTTTGCTAATTTGCATGGCTGGATCAAAAAATGGGTGATTGAGGGGAAAAACACACGTTTTGTGCATCGGATCGGTAACAGCGATCGTTGCTAAAGCTGTGAAAACAGGTTTAGCAATGATCGCTGACTTTAGTGCATCTAGCTCAGGGATCTCAAAGCCCCTCCTTGAGGGCCGCAATCCAGTCGGATTTTCAGGATTTCCCCAATGAATATGCATTGAACGCAGTACATGCAAATAGATCTCATGCATATTCATTGGGGAAATCCTGAAAACCCGACTGGATTGCGGCCCTCAAAGAGGGACTTTGAGACCCCTAATCTAGCACATAGTCTGTTTCAGCTTAGGAAGATATTCAATGGCACTATCTGGTTAAGTGTTGTGGAATATGTGGAGGAGTGGCCTAGTGGTTAGAGCTGAGGTTCTGGGTTTGATCCAAGCACCACTCCTTGTGACCATGGGCAAATCTCCTAACCCTCAATTGTGAGCCTAGTAGGATAGACAGAGAAAGTACTTACAGTGCCTGATAGAAAAAACTGTACACCACTTTTAACTTCTCCAAGATAGGGCAATATATCAAATGCCAATAAATATAAACATCTCCAGAGAGCCCTACACAGACAATTTAACTGGGCAGAAACCTCTCCTGCCTGCTAAATCACTTTGAATATTTACCCCTATGTGTATATATGTATTTATATGATTATTGTAATTAAAAAATATTATTTTTCCCCCAAGATAAAAACAATGTATAAAATGCAGTGAAGCCTGCCAGTAAGATCATTAAGAGATACATCCTTGTTCTCTATAGATGGATGACTTTATAGATTTCAAGTACAGTATGTGTACAGAATTCTATATTATTAGCTAATGAACTGATAGTTTCAAATATTAGAAAAAGATTGTCTAAAACACATGATTCATTATATATGTTAATCTTATTACAACCCACTCATTATATTTTCATCTTGCCTGGTTTACATTTATTTTACTTCATTTCAGTGAGCCTGGAAAATCTTTCACATCCCCAGTTCAGCTAAGTGGCACACATGGCTCCAGGCTCAAGTTAGGAAAGGGTGAGAAAATAATTAGCCTTTGTTTTGTTTCCTGTTTGCAGAGTAGGATAGAGGTTTAATTCTATCACATGATATGCAATACCTTTTGTTTGACTAGAAAATAGAAAAGTAGTAAGAAATGTTAACATTTGTGTCATCAAGATAATAGTTATTCTATTTCATACATTACATTTTATTTATTTATTGAAGACTTAATATAAGAAATGTTAACATTTGTGTCATCAAGATAATAGTTATTCTATTTCATACATTACATTTTATTTATTTATTGAAGACTTAATATACCACTTTTAGCTGTTGAAGCAGGACAAAGCAGTGTACAATTTTAAAACAAAATTCATAAGGAAAGGAAATACAAAAATTCAACAGGAAAGCAACCATTAACACTGCAAACCACATTAAAAATATTAGATAGCAGATGTAAAAACAAGTCAGTAAAGAAACAGGTGAGTGGTTCAGACCAGCAGAACCTGATTCTCAGCTGGGGTATGCCTGCTGAAATAGCCAAGTTTTAACTGCAGCATTGAAGCTTGGGAGGGAAGGTTCTCCACAAATTAATAAAGGCAAGGAGTTCCAGATTGCGGGGTAGAGAATGACATGGGGACAAACTTTGTCCCCGCCCCGTGAGCTCGGCCCTTGTCCCCACCCACCCCTGCAAATTGTCTGATCCCATCCACACAAGCCTCAAATAGTTATGATTTTATATTGAAATTATTTTATTAATATATAAAACGAAACAGTATTCTGTACAATTGTCATTTTATAAATCACAAATAATACAGACCAAGAATCAACAAAACCTGTCTCCCCTCTCATCCCCCTCACAAATATCTCCTCTATTGAGAAAACTGAACAAGTCAAATTACTACAGAATGCTACATAGAAAAATCAAGCTAACAGAATACTTCAATCACACATGGCAGGAATAGTGTTAGAGGAGTGCAACTAGAGCAACTGCCTCCTGGTCAGAGAGAGCCCTAAGCCAGCTGGAAGCTAAAGAAGCATGGCCTGGACTTTGCGGCCCCCAGCTCTGCCTAACACCAACTCTGGCAGGATACATATTTCAAATCTTTAGTTTTAAAGAAAATACTTTATGTCTCACCAGATGCATGGCAGAGCTCCGAGGAGGATGGGGCTCAATAAGCAATTGAGATGGTGTCTGTCCAAAACTCTGTATCTGTGTTTCCATGGTCTGTAGGAATGGAAAGTATTGTCACAGTCAGTATGTATCAGAGACATAGGTTAACACAGTATTAGACAAAGTAAGCATAATCCAAGTCAGCCATAAGAAAAATACATGCATACGCACGCACACAAACACAAAAAAAACACAGAAAATTCAACAGCCATTCTTTTCCAGGTTTTAAAATTATTAAAGTGATAGCATTTTGTAGACAAGCTTTGCCCCTCTTTTCAAGCATTCTTCAGTTCAGCAATAATATTTTTAGTAAGTGGGGTTACATGTAAAAATATTAACCTGTGTTAACATGCAGATAAGGACTTGGTATTTATTCAGCAATAAATACAACATATTGTATATACCTCTCTTTCTACTAACTATTAGCATATACACACACACTCAGTACTGAATCCAGATATTCAATGCTGAGCTGTTTCCGGTGACCAGCATTGAATATCCAGTTTATTTTTGACTGCTATAAACTTAGCCAGCTAGGTTGATAATCAGCGCTGGCTGGCTAAGTCTATACAGGCCAAAGATAGACCAGCTATTTAAGTGGCCCAATTTTGCTACTAAACTTAATCAAGTTGGGCGCGGGCATGGTTTCACCCAGAAGTGGCCTTGGACAAACTTAAGCAACTCTAGGCCTCTCCCTAGGGCTGCAAAAGATGCCTGAAATGAAGGCCAGCAAAATGCTGGCCTACATTTGAAAAGCTAAAACTAGACGCAGCTGGCCGGACCCCCTCCCACAAAGTCCCCCCATGGATGCCCACTCACTCCTGCCAGAACCTCTGAACCCTCCTTGCAAAGTCCCCCAATAGAAGGGATGTCCACTCCCTATTGCTGGAACCTCCACCGTTACCCCCCCCAAAATCTCCTGGCATGAGGGATACCCACTCCCTCCTGCCGTGACACCTCCGGAACTTACAAACCCCCCCAAGCTGGTGACACCCCCTTCCAGACTGTCCCGACACTCCTCCCAAGTCTGCACCTCAAAGCCCCCCCAATCCCTATACCTTTGTAGGTGAAAGTCTGGCTGGATGGATGCTTACTCCCTTCAGCTGGCAGGCCCGCATCTTCAAAAGTGAGCCTTCCCTTTAGGGCCTAAGGCTCTGATTGGCTCAGATGCCTAAGGCCCCTCCTCCCATAAGAGGAACCTTAGATACCTGGGCCAATTAGGGCCTTAGGCCTCCTTTCCAGTGCATCCTGGGATGCAATGGGCATGACTTCACGTGGAGTGGGAGGGGGGGGAGTGTTCCAGCAGGAGGGAGTAGGCATCCCTCCTGCCAGGGAACTTCACATGGGGGGTTCATGGAGTTCCCCTGCCACAGTTGCTAAGCTGATTGCGGCAGGGTATTTTCCCCTTGATCAGCTGAGCCAGCAGGACTCTTCAGGCTCAGCTAATTGAGGATTCCCTTGCCGTGATAAGTTTGGCTGGCCATGTCTGGTTTTAAAGAGCGATTCTGTAACCGTGGCTGTGACATGGATGCCGGTTAGAGAATCGGGCGGAGGGTGGGGGTAGGCAGGGTTAGGCGTCTGTCCATTAGGGCAGACGCGATTCTGTATAGGATACCACTGTGCGATTCTCATCCGCTTCTTAGGCGGCTGTTGAGACCAGCCGTTGAGTCCTATACAGAATCTGCACCACAAAGTACTTTGTGTGTCTAAGTGTTTTGAAAATGAGCCCCCATATCATTTAATTATAATATGTAAATGTTTCTAATTCTTGTTTATATTAAACTTTAATACCAAATAACCTCCACAAGTATTATTTTCTTGTTTGAAAGTACAGTTATAAGGTAATTATATAGGGAAAAATAATCTCAATGGACTTGATTCATTCAAATTCAAGATTTATGAAAAGTTCTGTGATAAATTTGCTGATAGTATTTGCTTAAAAAAACAACACACATGTACACACATATACCTCCCCCCCAAAAAAAAAAACAAAACCCAAATACCTTGGAGGCACAGCATATCTCAACACAACCAAATGAATCCAATCTACATTAGTTTTTAGACCAACCCTACAGTTTTATTATTATTATGGCTTCTTTTCTTAGGTCTTTATTTTCCAGCTACTTAGGGGTACTTTCAGGGCATAAAAATTCTCTGTTTACCATATGTACTATTGTTGAATACCTTTTCTGGTGGAATTAAAATGCATGTCAATGTCACTTAAGAAGCATCAGTGCAAAAGAGGCAAAAAGTAACCCCCCCCCCAAAAAAAACCAACAACCCCCAAACAAAAAACCCAACAACAACCCTAACTGGAGTGGTAGGAGAGTACTAAGGGGCACTGGCGTTTCTCTTATGTTAATCCAATAACCCCCCTCCACATTTCCCCCTACCCTTCCATTTCCTAAATAGTTGTCTTTCCAACTCCCTTTTCTGACCCAACTCTCTCAGGCTCTCGCTATGAGAATCACTTCCTGCATTCTGAACCCTATCCTCTCTGCGTGGTTGAAATTGCCTGCACATGGTCTTCTTCCACTTGCCTTCTGTTTTGCTTTTTTTAAAAAAATATCTTTATTCATTATAAAGCTAACAATAAGTGCAACATATTATACAGACATTTTATACTTTAAACAGCCTCTCAGAAGGATATGTCCTAACTTAATGGAAAAAAAAGCAATCTGGCCAATTTTCAAACAGGCCAACAGCGATCTTTCACAGCCTAATAATTATAGACCAGTTTCCAACCTATGCTTCATCTCTAAACTGACAGAAAGGATAGTCTTCAACCAACTCACTTCATTTACTGATCAAATACTCACCCTATACCTAAGACAATCTGGCTTCCGAACAGGCTACAGTACTGAGACCATTATCATCTCACTCTTAAGTGAGGTCCATTCCATTTTTGAATCCAGTAAGGTAGCTCTCTTACCCCCTCTTTTACTAATGTGCACTAACCAATTTAGGGTGAGCTAAACGCTAACACGTCCATAGACTAACATGCACACGTTAGCAATTAGCGAGCACTAAATCAGTTTGCGTACGTTAATCGGTTACCACACCTTAGTAAAAGAGGGTGTTAGTATTTTTAGACCTCAATGCTACTTTCAATATGGTTAACAACGAATTACTGCTAAACCACCTGTCAGAAATAGGTCTATCTGGTAAAGTCCACTCCTGGTTCCATTCTTTCTTATATAATAGTTCCTTCAGTGTTAAAATGAATAACTCATTTTCAGCATTGATTACTCTTTTATGTGAGGTTCTTCATAGGGTTACCAGATTTTCTCTTAAAAAAAATAGGACACCTGACCCCACTCTGCCCCCAGCCCCGTCTCTACACAAACCACGTGTCCCCTTCCACAAGCTCAGGGCTGTATCTGGATGTTGTCTGCACATACGCAGATGTCCTGTCATGATCATAATTTAACACCTTCTACACTTATGTTGATGATATTCTTCTTGACTACCCCATCTATCATTCTTCCCCAGACTTCTTCAAACTCAAAATCAATGTCCTGCTGTTTTGAAAAAACAAAAGCTAGTTTTAAACCCTGAAAAGACAACAGCCTGCTGACTGGTTGCTCTATTCTCCCAACCAGTTCTCCAGTCCTCTTTGATTCATCAGTAAAGGTGGTAGACTTTTTCAGATATCTAAGGGTCCATCTTGACAGGGCTCTTACTTTTTATCAAATTAATCCCAAATGTATCAAATGTATCCCAAATTATCAAATGAAGTTTCTTAGCTCTTTGTCGATTAAGATCACTGAAGAATATTCTCGATCACTCAGTCCAGCATGCTCTTCTTCACGCTCTTGTAATAACCCACATCAACTACTGCAATATCATCCACTAAGGTCTCATGCAAACTGAACTGAAACATCTCTATACTCTGTAAAACACAGTGGCTACACTTATCTGTAATGCAGGCCTATGCCACCACTGCATTCCCCTTCTAAAGCAGCTTCACTGGCTACCACTCACCTTTTGTTTTCAGTTTAAGATTCTCCACTCAGCCCATAAACCCCTTCCTATCTCTCCAATTTGATTCTTCCTTACATACCCTCTAGAGCTCTTCGCTCCCTGGATGCCAATCATATAGTCCTTCCTCCACTTTCAAAGGCCTACTATGAAGCCACAAGACACTTGGAGGTACATAATTGAAATGAGAATATATCTAAAAACCCTCCTATATTGGCACTTGGATGATCAAAAAGACAGGCTGTCCAAGTGCCGATAATTGAAATGGGTTTTAGATGTATCTAAAAGTAGCTTAGGCCTTTTCACTGCCACTGTATTCCCAGAGTGAATAGGGGCATTTTTGAAGGAGTGGTTAGGGTAGGAGGTAGGCGGGATGTGGGCCAACCTAGACTTAGTCGTACTGAAGTGATAATCGAAAGTTTAATGAGATTGCCTAGACTTAGGGGATCTAAAAACAGGTCTAAGTGCCCAGAAGGTATCCAAAGTGACCAGATAACCACCCCAGAGAAAAAGTACAGACACCCACACACTCCCCCAGTGATCACTGCCCCCCCCCTCCCCGCCATAAGATTTGGAATAAAAAAGTACATACCTGCCTCCAGAACATCAGCACCTGGCATAGGAAAGCCTAGTAGAGCTGCACAGAGGTAGCTTAAGTAGTGAACCATAGAGAGGAGGACATAGGTCCATAAGCTACTCTAACCACTACATTCATGGTGAAATATATGCACCTACCAAAACCCCCTTAAACCCTACTGTACTGCCATATAGCTGGCACCTGCAGCCATAAAGCAATTGTGGTGGTAGACAGGTGGGTATAGTAGGTTTTGGGGGGCTAACCATGACCTATAAGGGAGTTGTGGTGAGATATTTATGTGGTACACTTTTTGTAAAGTTCACAGCAGTGTCCTGTAACGTGCCCCACTACTCTGTTGCCATGTCTGGATGGCCAGTCCATCACTTTGCTGACCCCTCCTATGCCCAAAAGGTCTTTTTCTAGGCATTTTGGGCTTGGACGGTGGGGGTATAAAGAAAGATGACTTTGCTGCAGTCTTTGTGGTATCTTAGGGTTTTGTGTGTGTGTATGGATGGGGGATGTCAGATGGGGGCCCTTCTGCTGAGGAAAGGAAAGGGGTCTCAGATGTTCTTATTTTATGTGCAGACCTCTTAAAAAAAAAGCTCCCAGGAGAAAAATAATGCACATGAAAGCTGAACTCAGACTGTGTTATTCATTTACTTTGAGAGTAAATAACATGCAGTATTGAGTCACTGCATGTTAGTGATACCCAAGGTAAATTAAGCTGCACTTCCACTCAAGTGCATTTTGAATATTGGGCCCAAACTGCATGATACTCAGCTGGTGGATGGCAGCACTTTGATTGCCCACCGCTGGCATTAAACCCAGATATTCAATGCTGGGCCATTTTCACATTGCCAATTAAGGCAATATTTAAACTTAACTGGCTTTGGCTTAGTGGGCACAGATTGGCCTGCTTTTTATGCAGCCTTATTTGTCCACTAAGCCTGGCTGCTTAAATTCAGAATATCAGGACTTAAGCGGTCATGCCCCCAACATGGCTGGCTTACTTTTCAACAGTAACCATTTTCAGCAGCAATAACCTGTTAAATGCACCTAAAAATACCTGGTTAGCTGTTGAGAAACGAGTTAACTGGTTGGTGGCTGTTCCTGGCCAATTAACTTGCGCTTATATTAACCAGATAATCTCTTTCTCAGGAAGATAATTACCGCATGGACTCACATATTTACTAATGGTGAAAATATCAACCACTTAAAATGTTTTCTTTTCAAAATCCAGATGAACCTGTCTCTAAAAAAAAATGTGTGGATTATAATGTAAACAAGTGGTAAATACAAACCCAAACAACAACTATGACTCAATATAATTGTTGTTTACATATTAAAATAAAATACAGACTTTGTATGAGAATTATTCTGTCATGTTTCTTTTTACAGAAGGCTGTCATAGTAAAGTTCATTATGAATTACTACTTCACAACTGCAAAATGAGTTAAGCTGTCATAATTTTCTCAGCCAGAGATTCAGGGCTGTCAAAGAGTGTCAATTTATAATCTGACACAGAAGAAAATTATCTGTTATTCTGACCTCTAATTTCTTGACATTTTAATGCCATAATTGCTGTGCTTAGTGCTGCAACCATGATTTCACCTGTCAAGTAGGAATGAATCAATACCCTCCAGCTATTATTCACATTTTAACATTTATTTCATAGCACACATTTCATTCATTAGCTACCAATGACATTCTAAAAAAATAAAATAAAATAAAAATGCTACAGTTGATGATAAAAATATTTTATTTCTATTTATGGTTATTATTTTGATTTTGTACTTTAATACTGGGCATCTATCTAATAGATAAAGGAATCTATAACAGTTGAGAATCAAGATGAACAGAGTGCACTTCTAATCTTTAAAAACGTTACCAAAAGATAAAAATAGTATTTTCAACTGGATATTGAATTTTAAGGTGTTAATAATTAAGGCTTTATTTCTTATAGCTCTTTCTGATTGAGCTCCAGGTTAATTTTGTAATATACACCAGTCTGATATTGATTATGAATTTTCAGTGAAAAACAAAGAACTAAATAAGGAGCATATTATCCCTTAGGACTTGTTCATTTCCATTATCTGCATTTGTCCTGCCTTAAAAATTAGAAAAACAAAACCTCTGCAGACTGTCAATGTATAAATTATTTCTTGTTTTACATACAACAGATGGTAGATATTGGGGGAATGAAAGATTGTGTGTATAGTTTCGACACCAGAGCAGAACTCATCTAGCAGCTGTTACTCTTTTGTAATTTCTACCTCAATTTTATATATATATATATATATATATTTTTACATCTGACTATGTAATCTTTCCCACCATAATTGTTTGGATTAATACTTTTACTGGGAATAAGAACAAAAAAAGGCAAAACAAACAAGCAACAAGCATATATTCTATCACAGAGTACCAGTGTTGACAGATTCAACTAAATTCTGGTTCTGTATGATTTGTTTAAAGGAAAGCCTAAAAGTATTTATTTATTTAAAACATTTATGCACTTCTCTCCATTAAATGTTCAAGATAACATACAAATGCAATATAGTTAAGTCACTCACCTGTAGCAGGTGTTTTCTTATTCTTTTTCTCTATCATATTTTTTGTCTTGTCTTGATTTTGATCTAATTTTATATCATTGCCCCCTCCCCATTAAACTTTTTAAATTGTATATCGTTTAGATATCCTTTTATGATTTTGCAGTATATCAAAATAAATTGAACTTGAGTACATATTCTCATATCTGATATCATTTAAAACAAATGGAAAGAGGTTGGGTTGAGGAACAGAATATCCCACTCAAGACTTACGTTGAAAAATAGACCTGATCTTCTTTAACTATAAAACTATAAAGGAGGTAGAGTACCATTTTGTGGAACTCAACACAAGACTTACTGGGTTGCTGTACGACAATTTTCCTGCTGTTGGCTGTCCATAAGAAAATACCTATACCACGCTAACACCAGGCCTTGAATTCCTGCCTCAATAAGATGAACTATGAGAATTGGATGGTCCATCACATGAAATGCAGCATAGAAGTCTAATACCATCAGACAAGATGTAGAACCTTAATCAGTGAACTACAAAAGATCATCTAGCAAGGCAAAGAAACATCCAGTCCCTTTAGAACTCAGATTGGTTTCTATTTAAAATGCAATCTCATCCAATAGCCCTATACTTGAGCAAACACTGCTCATTTAATGACTTTTTCCAAAAAAGTATATCAAGACTGATCTAAAGCTCTCAAAAGATTCAGAATCAATGGATTGGAAAGGTGTAAGTGGCATCTTGCTTTCTTGCAATGAACAATTAACAATATGTGCCAGTAAATATATTTATAAATAAGTAAAACAAGTGGAAATTAAAATGTTAATTATATCTATGAAATAAGCAATCATCATGGGAGGAAAAGTAAACAGCAGCATCATGCCAGGACTATGGCAGCCATCTGTAACATTGTACTGCACTATAGACTTCTTTCCTCTCTTCCTCTGTGAACCTTTACACTATAGCACTTAAAGCAATTGTTCTCAATATATCAACCTAGGTGTGTAATGTGATCAGAATCAGCTATGCACCTGTCTCTCTTAAAGAGCACTTTTCGAATACCAGAGTATTTGCATTTTCTTATACTACATCAGTAATATGGAATAAAATTCCATAAACTCTATGTTTGTGTAATTTAAGATTAAATTTTTAAAAATTGTTGAAGATGAATTTATTTGTGAGGGCCTTTTATGAAGTATGATAGTAGAAGGAAGGCACATGGAGAGGAAGGGCTGCTATGTTATACTGATGATATGAAATTGATGAGATGGTTTGTTTTATATTTTTTAAATTGATACATGTTTATTTTGTATGTTTTTGATTGTAATCTGCATAGGATTATATGGACTATAATTTTTAAAATAAATACAGCCTGGGCTCCTGGTGAGAAAAACTCTAAATGGAATTTGGGAAGCCATGGAGATTTGTGGGCAACAGGCAGGTCTTGCCAGAACACAAAAACTAAAGATGGCAATATGAGCTGCCGTCACCGCTGCTGTTGCTCCGGCAGAAACCTATTATGCAACAGCATAATGTTATAAGCTACCTAGTTTACACCCGGTTCTGCATCATCTTCCCACTGCTTTTCTCAGCTCTCACAGAATCCTAATAGCTACTGTAGAAAACAAAGTTGTTTAAATAGCAGAGTAAATCACTTGCATAAATGGGGACTCGGCAGCTGAGGACTGCTCTAAGGTCACATGTTATTACATTAAAGAAAATTTGTAAACCACATAATACCAACTTGTGTTCTTGAATCTGTCCTGCTTGTTGATGGAAAAGGCAGAACTGCACAGATGCTTTCCACAGCCACCAGGATTGATAAAACACACAATCCCATTCTCTTCCCCCAAATTGTTTCTTTCCTTTACATCTTTAGAACTAATTGAATAGCTGAGACTACTGGGAATGGTCACACATACTCTGAACTTTACACACTGAGTGGGTTCTGAGCTCTGGGAGAGCAGTTCCGCCTTGGCACCATTAGATGACATCACCCCAGTTATATGCCTTATCAATCCTCCTGTCTACAGAAAAAAAAATCTGTTATAGATAAGCAACATCACTTTGTTTAGAATCAAGCAAGAATCTGCCAATGCCTTGAGATAGCATTAGATTAGACAATATTTTTGAGGACAAAATAGCAATATATACCTACCTCTCTGAGGATAGGGTCAGTGATACTATCGAGGTTCACAGCACCTTCATAAGTTAGATAGTGAAAGACATTAAGTGCACGAACTGCTTCTGGCCCTCGCTGCTTGTATCCAAAGATAAGGTCAATCCACTGATGAAGCTGGCAAGAGACAAACTCACTTTCCAGGGCCTGAAGATAACAGAGAATAGAGGAAAGAAATATTACTTTTCACAAAAAAAAAAAAAATGTTTAAGAATTAAAACTAATGGAGACATATTTAGCCAGCAGCAGTCAGCAAGTTTTTGCTGCCAGAGGAAACATGCCTGGACTGAATGTCCAATGCCTGGCAATGTCTGGGTACCAGCTTTGAATATCCCAGCATGTGTTGACTGTTCTGGTTAAGAGCCGACATTCAGCCCTTAACCAGTTAAGTTAAAATAGACAAATGCAGAACTGATATTATGTAGTCCTATCTGTCCAGTTAACTTAACAGTTAAGGGCTAAATATTGACACTTAACTGAATAACTGCTGACTCTACCCTCAGATCACCCAAAATATAGCTAGTTTCTGATTGAATGGTAGAGGGGATATCCAATCACAGGTAAGTGCTGCTGAATATCCCTGGATAGCTAGCTGAGTGACATTTAACTTGGTGGAAGTTTCTCCTATTTAGTTAAAAGGTTTTTAATATCAAGCTCTATAGTAAATCTTGTTACTCTTTGAAATTCTGCTAGGTACTTGTGACCTGGATTGGCCACTGTTGGGAGCAGGAGAGTGGGCTAGATTGTCCATCCATCCGATAGCTATTCTTATTTTCTTATGAATTCATACTTCATTGAGGCTGGCCATTTGAAAACTAGCAGACTGAAGAGCATGCTTCAGCTGTATGCACTTGTACCAATGCAATAGTGGGAGGTCAAATTCATTGCAGAGCATCTCAAAAGCTCTGAATTGTGAATCGTTACATAGTTGTGCTAGTATCTACAGTCCATGTTCAAACTAAGCATTCCAGAAAAAAAGGTTCCCTCCGCAAAATGTACTGTATACAAGCATTAATTGGCTGCTCATAACATTAATGAAGATATTTTTGAGAAATGACCCTTAATAGAAGATTTTTCATGGTGAGCCACAGTTGTTGACCCTCCATGTTGCAAAATAGCATAGTTACTCACCTGTAGCAAGTGTTATCCAAGGACAGCAGGCAGATATTCTTACATGTGGGTGCCATAGAGCCTGGCACGGACAGTCAAAAAGTGTACTGCCATTTTAAATCTTAAGACTGCCTATACCACACACATACTGGTGCCTTCCCACCCGACATTGGCTCGTGGGACCATCAGTTCAGTAAGACAGGTAAGAAAAAAAACTAGGGGAGGTGAGAGAGTTATGAGAATATCTGCCTGCTGTTCTCAGATAACACCTGTTACAGGTGAGTAACTACACTTTATCCAAGGAGAAGAAACATAGAAACATAGAGCATGACGGCAGAAAAGGGCCGATGGCCCAACAAGTCTGCCCACTCAAATAACCCACCCCCTAAGCACTTCCTCAAAGTGACCCCACATGTTTATCCCATTTATTCTTAAAATCGAGCACTTTGCTGGCCTTTACTACCTGAAGTGGAAGATTATTCCAATGATCAACCACCCTTTCGGTGAAGAAATACTTCCTAATGTCCCCATGAAATCTCCCACCCGTGATTTTTAGCGATGCCCTCTTGTTGTCGTAAATCCTGTAAGGAAAAAGATGTCTTCATTCATCTCCATACGGCCAGTAACATATTTGAACGTCTCTATCATGTCTCCCCTCTCTCTGCGTTCCTTACGAGAGTATAGCTGCAGCCTACCTAGATGTTCTTCATATGGGAGATCCTTGAGTCCAGCGACCATCCTAGTGGCCAATCGCTGAACTGACTCCTTTCTCAGCACATCCTTTTGATAATGTGGCCTCCAAAATTGAACACAGTATTCCAGATGTGGTCTCATCATGGACCTGTAAAGCGGCATCACCACTTCGGGCTTTCAGCTGAAGAAACTTCTCCGGATGCAACCCAGCATTTGTCTAGCCCTGGATGAAGCTTTCTCCACTTGATCGGCAGCCTTCATATCTTCACTAATGATTACTCCCAGGTCCCGTTCTGTAACAGTTCTAGATAAGGTCTCACCGTTCAGAGTGTAGGTTCTGCAAGGATTTCCGCTACAAAGGTGCATAATTTTACACTTCTTGGCATTAAAGCTCAGCTGCCAAATAGAAGATCATTTCTCCAGTAAAAGTAGGTCCTATGTCATACTGTTGGGTACGGTACCTCTGCCCACTTCATTGCATAATTTAGCGTCGTCGGCAAATAATGCAATTTTACCCTGAAGTCCCTGAGGCAGATCTCGTACGAAGATATTAAATAGGATTGGACCCAAGACCGAGCCCTGCGGTACTCCATTGAGCACCTCCGACGTTTCGGAGGGAGTACCGTTTACCACTACCCTTTGAAGTCTGCCACTGAGCCAGTCTTTAACTCAAGGCAACATATTCTCATGTGTGGGACTCCCTAGCTGCCAGGATCATGCCTCCGAGAAGATTATTGACAACTATCATGAGCCTGGTGAAACCAAAAGAGTTGGAAGGAAGCTGGCATCTAAGTAGAAAATAAATTTTTCAGAACTGCTTAACCAAACTGACTATCCCATCTGGAATGATTCTCCAAACAATATTGGGATATGAAGGTATGAATTTAGGTCCAGGTGGGTGCCTTACAGTCCTTTATAGGAGTGGAACATAGATGAGCTACTGAAGTCGCCATTGCTCAAACCTTATGTGCAGTGTCATGGTCTCCAAGTATCAGCCCAGCCCGAGTATAGCAAAAAAAATAAAAAATACAGTCCACCAGCCAAGAGTAGATGGTTCTCTTGGTGATAGGAGCTCCACGCCTGTTAGGATAAATTGACAGGAACAGCTGAGCGGCAATTCTGTGAGGTTTGGTCCGATCTAAGTAATAAGCTAGTGCATGTTTACAGCTTCACAAGGGTCATAATGTGATCTTGGAAAGAAGACAGGGAAGCTGGTTCAGATGAAATTCCAAAGCAACCTGCAGGAGGAACTTAGGATGAGTGCGAAGAAGCATCCTATCGTGGTAGAAGGTTGTGTATAGATGATCTGATGTTACGTTGGCACATAAAAGGAAAGATAGAGCCTCCTGACAGTGAGTTTGCAATAAAGGCCACAGTAGACCATGTTTCCTTAAATACACAGCAGGCTGATTTTAAAGAGGTGCTGTGAGAGGACTTCCAGAGACAGAGATCTTCACTGGTAAGACTTTGTTGGGAAATTGCTTACAAATTTGGGAAAAGGGAATCCTAAAGCTAACTAGATAAGCTTAGGGACTTAGTTTATTTAAAGTACTTTGCTCACTTAGCCAGGGAGTTTTAGGGCTAATTTTTTTTTAGCATAGTGCATAGGCTAACATTTCAAGGAGCTATTTTAAAATTGCTATAGTTTCAATAAAAAGCACAGGCAGCTTCAATTTAGTCTTTAATTCCCTCTCTCCCACTCACTCACCCCTGGCCTGATCTCTGATTTATCGTTCCTTGAACCAATTAGAAGGCCAAAAAAGTAATTAGCTAATCTCTATTAGCTAGTATTTAGCTCTTAAGAAATAGTCTAAGAAATCCTTTGGAGGGTAACCTACCAATTACAACATTATAAAATAATAATAAAAATTAAATTTTACCATAGCCTATCATATAACTAGCAATCTTAGGGGACCTCAGTATATACATTTTAACTCCCTTAGCAACTTAACAAAGAAATTCCCAATATTAAGATGCAGGCAGCAGTCCAGCAGCAAGATGGGGGCTATACAGTCTTTTGCACTGGCACATGTTTGATTATCTATCAGTTGGTAAGAGGTCTTATTTGTGTGCTCGGTGCAAACAAGCTCCTACCACTCAGAAAATGAATATGATTCTCTTGAGGCTAGAGTAGCAGACTTGGAAGAGCTGAGGGAGATAGAGAGGCATATAAAGGAGACCTACAAGGATGTTGTAGAGAAGTCCCACCTCCAGTATGGCAGCCTCTGTGCTGCCTTGGAGGAGAGAGGTCTTCTTAAAGGAGAACATCCCCTGGTAAAGTAGGAAGCAATTCTGTAGCATGGACCTAACCACCAGGGGATGCTGTAGTGGGAAATTCAATCATTAGGCATGTAGATAGCTAGGTGGCTGGTAGATGTGAGGATCGTTTGGTCACTAGCCTGTCTGGTGCAAAGGTGATGGACCTCATGCATCACCTAGATAAAATTTTTGACAGTGCTAGGGAGGAGCCTGCTGTCTTAGTTCATGTGGGTATCAATGACATAGGGAAATGTGATAAGAAGGTTCTGGGAGTCAAATGTAGGTTCTTAGGTAGGAAGATAAACTCCAGAACCTCCGGCGTAGTATTTTCAGAACTAAACATAAGAACAGCCTTATTGGGTAAGCCTAATGGTCCATCTAGCTCAGTAGCCAATCCAGATCTAGCTCAGTAGCCAATCTAGTACCTGGCAAAATCCAAATAGTAGCAACATTCCATGCTGCTAATCCAGGGAAAGCATTGGTTTTCCTCATGTCTGTCTCAATAACAGATGATGGACTTTCCTCCAGGAAATTGTCAAAACATTTCTTAAAACCAGCTATGTTAACCACTCTTACAACAACCTCTGGCAATGTGTTCCAGAGCTTAACTATTCTCTGAGTGAGAAAATATTTCCTCCTATTGGTTTTAACAATATTTCCCTGTAACTTCGAGTGTTCCCTAGTCTTTGTAATTTTTGACAGTTTAATAATCAATCCAAATGTACCTGTTCTTCACCACTCGGGATTTTGTAGACTTCAATCATATCTCCCCTCAGCTGTCTCTTTTCCAAGATCAAAATCCCTAACCTTTTTTTGTCTTTACTCATGCGAGAGGTATTCCATCCACTTTATCATCTTAGTTGCTTTTCTTTGAACCTTTATAGTTTTGTGACATCTTTCTTGAGATAAGGCAACCAGAACGGAATGCAATATTCAAGGCGAGATCACACCATGGAGCAATACAGAAGCATTATAACATTCTTAGTCTTGTTAACCATCCTTTAAAAAATAAAAATAAATTCCTAATTCCCTATTCCATGCGCAGGATCCAGAAGACAGGCGGAATTCCAGAGTCTCAATGTGTGGATGAAGCAATGATGCAGGGAGGAGGATTTTAGATTTGTTAGGAACTGGGTAACATTCTGGGGAAGGGGGAGCTCCACTTTAACCAGAATGGAACCAGGCTGCTGGCAGTTTTAAATGAAAACACCATCAACTGCTTAAAACAACATGGTTCGTAACAAGGTATCTTTAAAAGATACCACCATAAAAGAAAAGACATAGCTTCCTGATAGCGAGATTGGAAATGCAATACAGGCCACATAAAACAGGTTTCCTTAAATACAGAGCAGACTGATTTTAAAGATTACAAATTAGCTATGCCCATTGCTGAGCAAATTGTAAATAGATATGAAAAACATTGTTTCAAATGTCTGAATGCAAATGCCAGAAGCCTAAGAAACAAGATGGGAGAGTTAGAATATACAGTATTGCACTAAATGAAAAGATAGATAAAATAGGCATCTCTGAGACTTGGTGGAAGGAAGATAACCAACGGGACACTGTCATACCAGGGTACAAACTATATTGCAGTGATAGGGTGGATCGAATAGGTGGAGGCTTAGCGTTATATGTTAAGGAGGGCCTTGAATGGAATGGATTGAAAATTCTACAGGAGCAAAAACACACCTTGGAATCCCTATGGGTAGAAATTCCATGTGTAAAGGGAAAAAGGACAATGATAGGAATGTACTGACCAGGATGAATGAACAGATGATGAAATATTATCAGATATTAGGGAGACTAACAAACTGGGTAACACAATAATAATGGGTGATTTCAACTACTCCAATACTGACTGGGTAAATGTAACATCAGAGCATGCTAGGGAAATTCCTTGATGAATTCAAGGATTGCTTTATAGAATAGCTGGAATCGACAAGAAGTGAAGCAATTCTAGACCCAGCTCTTAGTGGAGCGCATGAATTGGTGTGAGAGGTAATGGTGCTGGGGCCACTTGATAACAGTGATAACATGACCAGATTTGATATAATCACATAATCACACAGGAAAACCAATACAACAGTACTTAACTTTAAAAATGGAGACTACGATAATATGAGGAGAATGGTAGAAAAGAAATTAGAAGAGCAGCTGTAAATGTCAAAAACTTACATCAGGCATGGATGTTATTCAAAAATACCATCCTGGAAGCCCAGACTAGATATATTCCATGTATTAAAAAAGGAGAAAGGAAGACCAAATGGCAGCCAGCGTGGTTAATGAGTGAGTTGAATGAAGCTATTAGAGCTAAAAGAGAATACTTCAGAAATTGGAGGAAGGATCCGACTGAAAATAATTGTAAACAGCACAAGGAATGGCAAGTCAAATGCAAGGCATTAATAAGGAAGCCAAAGCGAGACCCTGAAAAGAAGATTGTGCTGGAAGCAAAAACACATTAAAAACTTAATTTGGTAAATTAAAAGCAAGAAGCTGGGAAAAGAATCAGTTGGACTGCTAGACGACTGAGGGGTAAAAGGGTCTCTAAGGGAAGACAAGGACATAGCAGAGAGATTAAATGAATTCTTTGTTTCAGTCTTCACCGAGGAAGATGTGGGGGAGTTACCGGTGCCAGAAATGGTGTTCAATTCTGATCAACCAGAGAAACTCAAACAAATCTCTGTAACACTGGAAGATGTAAAAGGTCAGTTTGACTAATTGAACAGTAGCAAATTGCCTGGACCAGACGGTATACATCCCAGAGTGCTAATAGAATTGAAAAATGAACTTGCAGAGCTATTGTTATAAATTTGTAATTTTCCTTTCAAATCCAGCATAGTACTGGAATACTGGAGGGTGGCCAACATAATGCCAGTTGTTAAAAAGGGTTTCAGAGGTGATCCAGGAAATTATAGACCGGTGAGTCTGACATCAGTGCTGGGCTAAATGGTAGAGACTATTATAAAGAACAAAATGACAGAACATATACAACATTAGCATGGATTAATGAGAGTAAGCCAGCATGTATTTAGTCAAGGGAAATCTTGCCTCACCAATCTACTGCATTTCTTTGAAGAGGTGAATGAACATGTGGATAAAGGTGAGCCAGTTGATATTGTGTATTTGGATTTTCAAAAGGCATTTGACAAAGTATCTCATGAAAGACTTCTGAGGAAATTAGATAGTCATGGGATAGGAGGTAGAGATTTTTGAGCCAAAAAAAAAAAGGATCAAAAATGGGGGTCATTGCCCACGCACCCCCTCCAGGACTTGTTGCAAGCCTCCACTGGGCCTGGATGGTCTGGTAGGATGGGCCAAGGCAGGAGGGATGCCTCCCATCTCCTGCCTGGCCGACTCTGCAATTTTTTTTACCTCCCTCCCACCTACTCCCACATACCTTTTTGAATCCCTGGTGGTCCAGTGGTGTACTGGGCAGGAGTGAGCTTTCCATATTCCTGCCCCATGGTGAGCTCCTCCCTGAATGGCCACCTCGAGTTCTTGCAGCCCAGTGTACCGGACAAGAGCAAGCTTTCGTGTTCCTGCCCGGCACTGAGCTGCTTGCTAAATGGCTGCTTTGAGTTCGCATAAGTCCTACTAGAACTCGGGGCAGCCATTCAGCGAGCAGCTCAGCACCAGGCAGGAGTGTGAAAGCTCACTCATCCCGGCACACTGGGCCATGAGAACTCGAGACAGCCATTGAGGTAGGGGTTCAGCGTGAGGCATAAGTGTGGAAAGCTTGCTCCTGCCTGGTATACCACTGGACCACCAGGAATTCAAAAAGGTATGTGTGGGGAGGTGGAAGAGAGGTAAAAAAAATTAACAGGGTCAGCCGGGACAGGAGGGATTCCTCCTGTTCCGGCCCACCAGGTCATATGGCAGGCCCGGTGGAGGCCTGCAGGACATCGGGAGAGAGGGGGATAGGGTAGGCTATGTGCAGAACCTGGCAGGGAGGGAGGGGGGACAGGGTGGAGAGCCTGGCAGGGCAGAGAGGAAGGGGGGCTGGTTGCAGAATCTGGCAGGGAGTGAGGGGGGCTGAGTGCAGAGCCTGGTGTGAGGGAGAGGGGGAAGGGCACAGATCCTGGCAGGGAATAGGAATATTAATCCCTCCCTGTCTTATATTTGAGTCAACCTTTTTTTCTCCTTTGGGGGGGGGGGGGTGGCTGATGACACAAAGTTGTTTAAAGTTAAGTCACAAGAGGATTGTGAAAAATTGCAAGAGGACCTTGTGAGACTGGATATAAAAATAGCAGATGATGTTTAATGTGGGCAAGTGCAAAGTGATGCATGTGGGAAAGAGGAACCCAAACTATAGCTACATGATGCAGGGTTCCATATTAGGAGTCAATGCCCAGGTAAAGGATCTAGGTGCATAGAGCACTGTGGATTGCTTAGAGCTCAAAGAAATTGACGTGGAGAGTTTTCTCATGAGGATTCTAGCTTCCTTGAGTATGGAGCCAATTGAAGTGGGCTCCCCATATGAGCATGGTAACATAGAAACATGACGGCAGATAAAGGCCAAATGGCCCATCTAGTCTGCCCATCCGCAGTAACCATTATCTCTTTTTCTCTTCGAGAGACCCCACGTGCTTATCCCAGGTCCTTTTGAATTCTGTTTCCACCACCTCTTCCGGGAGACTGTTCCATGCATCTACCACCCTTTCTGTAAAAAAGTATTTCCTCGGATTATTCCGGAGCCTATCACCTCTTAACTTCATCCTATGACCTCTCATTGCAGAGTTTCCTTTCAAATGAGACTCGACTCATGCACATTTATATTACGTAGGTATTTAAACATCTCTATCATATCTCCCCTTTCCTGCATTTCCTCCAAAGTATACAGATTGAGATCTTTAAGGATGATGGTTAATGTGAGTGTCTTGATGAACATCGAAAGGAGTGTTGAGAATGGGATGATGAAATATGCTCACTTAACAACAATGCATGCCTTGATTTAGATACTTGACGTTGAGGTATCTGAGCTTGATGGAGTTTTTGGGCATTGCTCAGACTGAGCTGAAGCTGGGTGTGTCAGAGAAGGAACTGGCAGTATGCAGTAGCCCATCTAGCTCTGTTCCTGCAGAGACAGCGACGGTACTGATGTTTATGACACTAACCTTCCTTTGGGTATTTGTTTGAACCTACCATCTGCTTAAGCCTCAGCACATGCCTAGGCAAAGGGCCAGGAAAATGGAGAACAAAAAACATTAGTCACAGTGAATTTTGTAGAAGCACACATCTCTGAAAATACCTCTTTCTGGGGTTGTTTGAAAAACCAAACATGCTTTTCCCAAGCTACATCTTAAAGAGGCAAGGCATAAATTTGCTCCTCATATCACCCCCCTCCCTAGGAAGTTCCACCTATGTAACATACAATGCCTGAAGAGCACCCCCTCACCTCCAAAGCTCCCCATCCTCCCTTAGCACACACCTCCGAAACATCAGGGCCACCTTTAGAAATCCTTTGAGTCTAGTGGGTATGGTGAAATCCACTGTTTATTCCTAGGATAAGAAGATAGAATCTGTTTTGCTACTTGGGACCTGGGTTGACCACTGTTAGAAACAGGATACTGGGCTTGATGGACCCTTGGTCTGTCCCAGTATGGAAATTCTTATGTTCTTAAGTAATTTCCAGTCATTCCTGCCCCTGCCAACACCAGGTTTAAAACAGTGGCAGCTTAACCACTAGTAGAAGTACCATGTGATTAGCATTAGAAGTAGCTGGTGAATTTGGCACCAGGAGGGACAGGAGATACCTGAGATTGTTTCTGCCCCATACCTACCCACCCACCCAGGGATTTGTAAAAGTAGGTTGGGGTGGGGCCATGGAGGACATGAGGGCCTTTTCGGGGGGGGGGAGGGGGAGGTCATTGCATAGATTGATGGGTATGCGATATGGGGGGTGATTTCAGGGGTAGGGGGATAACTAATGCCAATCCCTTTAAAGATATGGCCCAGAAGCACTGAGCCACAGCTTGGTGCTTTATGATCTCAGGCAATAATGAATAATATAATTTGCAAGATTAATTGTAAACTGTATTATTCATGTACCAGGGAAATCACTAACCTGCACTACTGATATACTGCAGGTTAGTGACTTCCATGTACCTGTTTTATAGCAGGAGCAAAGTACCTATGGGAAATTCAAAGTGAAATCCCTGTGCATAATTTTCTTTCCTTATATCTACCAACAGAATTGGTTATTTCACCTGTGACTAAGGGTGCATGCACCATGAAAGTAAGTGAACACAATGATCTGCCGATATTTTATCTATGTAACCCCTTTGACATCTTGGTAAAAATTCTTTTGAAAATATTTCTCCTCAATAAATATCACTTACAAATTATGCTGAGAGTATTAATGTATAAGAGGAATTAAAAACACTAGTGATATATTTCAAAATATACCGTAGTAATATTTTTATGGTTGTCAAGGAGTTATAACACTGATGCCACATTTGTAAACTAAACATTGTTTGCTAAAGCTATGCATTAATGCTTTACCGCCAGTTAACATGCTTCAGTTACTGGCTTTATATATTTCTATTTCTGGCTTCCAGTATCACCACAGATCTGTTGGGATTCAGGGACTGAGTAAGCATACAGATGCACATCTGTGAAAGGCTTTTTGAAAACTGGTAGATTATGATTGATGAACCCAACATTAGATAATGCTATCAGGGACTCTTATAGTTTCTGTCCTCTGTTACATCACTAACATCATGCTATAATCATGTTAGCATTGAGCACAATGCTTTATTAATGTTTCATGAGTAAGTCAGTAGTAATCAATTTGGCTTTCTATGGATAAATTAAACAAGTACAGAAATTCTTAATGAATAAATGACATTTTAAAATCTAAAATAACTGCTTCTATAGGTAACTCAGATTAATGATTTCTTTCCATGCTTTCTAGAGAGAAAAATTTTCAGTCTTTAAAAAAAGATTATAACTATGTAATTTGATTAATTATATATACAAATCCACTGTACCGGTGCAGGAAATATATAATTATATATCAATCTACTGCACTGTTGCAGGAAATATGTAAATACAGACTATGATGATTCTAACTCAATGGCCACCCTAACTCAATATCTTATGTTACTTTAAGAATGGCATCATGTCTTCTGCAGTATCCCAGAACTGTGATGGAATATGAGGAATAAACCCAGTTCCCCTTAACTACACTCCTACACAGAGCCATAAGAAAATTCTAGCTAAAGACTGCTTAGCCAGGCAGACACGGTCTAGTCAGGGAGGAATAAAAATCCAGAGCATAATATGAGAGAGAGGCCTAGAGCAGGAAGAAACAGGCCTTCAATGTAAACCTAAGGAAGAAAAGCTCTGCGATGCACAGTGTGAATTGCTGATATCATGGTTTTTAACAGAAGCTGGGCCCTTCCATGTCTGTTAAATGCTGGTAAGAACTACTGCCTGTGTCCTGGAACAGAGTTAAAAAGAGATTTGATTCTTCCCTTGCTAATATCTTTTCTAGTAGATAAGTGTGTCATTCTGGACAGTAGGGTATTCTCCCCATGCTCACGAGCTATGCAGAAGGAATCCACTCCAGTTTTGCAACTCCTTCTCCTTCTACCGAGAGTTTTGCTGCCCCCTTCAATTTGTACCAAAGCAGGCAATAGCCCTAAATACATAAGAAGGAGAGGTACAGGGGACTCCTCAAAACACCATGCTGTTCTGCTCTGTAAAGTATAACAATCCAAACTTGGTATAACCATACCAAACAGAAACATTTATGGAGTTCAAACATTCCCCAATGTGCTATAGCAAGACATCATTCTTCATACCCTTGAGGGCTGACTGACATCAAAATCTCAGCTTTGACTTGAACTGTCTGATTGAGAGAGGAGACAGGTGGAGAAATAACTGACAGGGCAGGGCTCCAGAATGACACACCTATCTACTAGAAAAGATATTAGCAAAAGATATTGGTACCCTGAGCCAATGTTTGCATTGGCACCCCCCACCCACAAAATCTGATATTTCTCTACTCCTATTCTCCTCCCTACCACCACTTGTGATCTGGTACTCCCCCTCCCTCTCTTTCATCTCTCCCTCCTGTGGGACCAGGTGAGGCACTGGCTCAGAGTACTGATGATAAAGGGTGCCAAAATCCCAGTACAGCATCTATCCCTCTAGAAGTTTGAATCTAGACTGGACTGGAATTTTGGCACCCTTTATATCTCCAGCAGCCTGGGCCAGGGCCATAGCTTGAGTTGGCCCTGCCCCCCTGATCACCAGAAGGAAGAGATGCTGAGAGTCTTCAGCTGGTGGTGCTTAAAGAGCCCTGCCAGTCTCATCACTATGCCATTGGTTAAAACATAATACAATTTGTTCATGCTATTCATAGCAGTATGGTTCCTGAAAAGCTTCACAAACTGTGAATAATGAAATAATTCATCTATGGGAAAATAGAAGTTATTTTTGCTTTATTAAGCTCAAAATACATTTAATAAGACACCACATAAACAGGGCACATCAAAACAGATATATTGCATGTAAAACCTCTACTTTTGTGGAAATACAACAATGTTATTTGCTAATTAGAGGAAAAGATCCATTAACTGAAGCAGAGCATATGAAAAAAACACACCTTTAGATTTCTTGCTAAAAAGCTACCCTTTTTTTCTGACTAAACAGTGCTCCAATTAGCTTATTCTTGAAAGAAAAGAAAGCACATGAAAAAAATATATAGATTGCATAAGCTTGAAATCAGAAAAAAACAGATACAGACCTTATCATGGCTTCTACTTCATTGCAAATGGAGGTGTATGGCTGCACAATGCTGACCTCATTGTGAGATCATCAAGGTACACCTGCAAGGTAGAATACCACAATTAAAATATGTGCTGGGATTTAAACCGATGACCTCTGGAAGATGAGCACATGGTTTTTACCCACTGAGCCACAGCTGCTTCCTTTCAGTTTGTGGGGGTTCCTACCATAAGAGCTTAATGATCCTAGCCATGTGAAGGTGAAAATACCCGAGAAGATCATAGCTTAGTAGATCCCTAATCTATCATATTAGATGTGAGGAAAAATGACTTTAGTGGAAGCTGCTGTGGCTCAATGGGTAAAAGCCCTGTTCCCATCTTCCAGAGGTCATGGGTTCAAATCCCAGCACATATTCTAATTGTGGAATTTTACCTTGCAAGTGCACCTTGATGATCTCACAATGAGGTCAGCATTGTGCAACTGCACACCTCCATTTGCAATGAAGTAGAAGCCATGCTTAGGTCTGTATCTGATTTTAAGCTTTTACAAATGCTGTTATGTATGCAATCTATATTTTTTTTCATGTGCTTTCCTTGCTTTCAGTAATGAGCTGATTAGAGCACTGTTTAGTCAGAAAAAAAGGTAGCTTTTTAGCAAGAAACCTAAAGCTATGTTTTTTTTCATATGCTCTGCTTTAGTTAATGGATCTTTTCCTCTAATTAGCAAATAACATTGCTGTTTGTCCACAAAAATAGAAGGTTTTGCATGCAATATATCTGTTTTGATGTGCCCTGTTTATGTGGTGCCTTATTAAATGTATTTTGAGCTTAATAAAGCAAAAATAAAAACCCAAAGAGCTATTTGGAAGATTGCATTAAGGACGTCCAAACTGTGCCTAAGTTCCATCCATAGAACTCAGGTCTATCTGAAGCCCAAACTATGCTCAAAAGTAAACCTCCTTTACAATGCCTATAGGAACTAGTTTTACAATTGCTATGCAACTTGCTAGCTCATTGTTTAGCACACTGGTTAAACCTACAGCCTTCTACACTTAATGTTGCTGGTTTGACTCCCAGTCACTCTCTCTGATGGAAGAGAAATAAATAAAAGCATTAAACAGATCCAACTCCCAATATCACAATTATAATGAAAAACACCATAAAATCACCATTCTAATAACGTCATAATAATATTATAACATTAAGGACACTGTTTGGACTTCTAACTTGCCTAAAACCTGATTCTCTAAAGGACGTCTCAAAATTTGGATGTCTAAACAGTGCTCATCATTGCTGAGCGTGATTCTACAAAGGAGGCCAATCTTGAACATCCAAACTGTGCCTAACTTTAGATGCGTTTTGCAGAATCAGGGCCTTGGAGACCATTTTCAGAAGCAAAAGCAAAGAAGGCTGATTTTTAAATATGCAGGTCTGCAAATATGTGAATAGAGTGGTGAAAATGGCAAATAGCAGCCATAATTTGCATACATGAGGATATGCAAAATTGTGAATATTGGAAACACGAATAGCATTGTAAGCAGTAAAAGAGCCTCTAAATTTACTGAAAAACATTATGTTAATGCTTACAGAAATATCTATGTAAGAAGCAAGGTTTGGGGTGAGAGGGTAAGAAGGCTGGTCATGAATCTCAAATGCCTATAAGGGTTAAGTAAGCATTCAAGATTATGGATTATTCTTATATTAGTCTAAAAACAGTATAACATTCATTAAATAACCCAGTTTTGTCCAGAACCAAATAATGCAGCTATTTTCTTAAATTAAAGGACAATCTTCCAAATTCATATATTTTTAATGTGCTTTTTGTGAAAATATACTTTTTACTAGTACAATGTATATTTCAGATCATGAATGCTAAATAAAAGGTTGCACATTCAGTTATTGCATTTGTGTTAAAACATATTTCTACTTTAGGAAGTTGATGTTAGCAGATGAGTTCTTATTAATTTTTAATGTAAACTGTTTTGATTGATTTTATTTAGTCACACTGGCAACTTACAACTTTTAATAAATGAAATGAAAACAGAGTGGTGTAGAAGCAGATTTTAGACAGGATGAACAAATTGGAATTGAGATATCCAGGTCAGGATCTCTCAAGTTCAGCTACTATTTTAAAACAGGATCTGCTGATAAAGTGGGAACATACATTTATCTCTTAGGCCTACCCAAAACATGCCCAGACCATATCCCTTGCCATATTACCCCACTTTTCAAAAAATTACATTGGCTCCCAGTCAGCTATAGAATTCAATTTAAAATAATTACCTTGATATTCAAGGAACTCAACACTGGATTAACAGACTATCTGTCCAAATTAACAATTCTATATACTGCTGCTTGGTTACTCCACTCCATCAATGGCCCTAGACTTATTCTTCTTATCCCATCTCAGGCCTACTGGGAGTCTACATGAAGTGCATTTTATTTTATGGCTCCATTTCTCTGGAACAGTCTGCCGCTCAGATCTGGGCTGAATCATCTTTGAAACATTTTAAATCCAGCCTTAAAACTTATCTATTTAAAGAGGCTTTTAATTGATTAAGTGTACTTTCTGATGGAGCACAAATGAGACACTATAGTTCACTGTTAGACTTTATGATTGTTTTCTTGTGTGAATGAAATGCTATTCTATAAATTAGTGAAATTCTTTTCTATTACTTAACTTTATTGTACATTGCCTTGAATTATGTTGTAAAAAAAAGGCAATTCAACAAATCTTATAAACCATATGTACATTTAAAAAAGTTGTAGATATGTATATCCTAGCTTATATCACAATTTAGAAGTTTATGGAATATAAACATCTAAATGCAAGTTTATGCATATCCAAAACCTGAATGGCACTTGGTACAATATACAATACTGTACTTTATTTATAATTTCTTATATACCACCTCCAGATCCAAAGGCTCATCAGGCAGGTAACTGAATTCCTAGAGTTACAATAACTCTTCTGGATATTTAGTGTTCATTTTAAAACATGTCAATTGTTTTTACAAAGGGAAAACTGCCAGAAATTTGCATCCATTATTGGCTATTATTACTCTATCAAACCTGATAGAGACAACTTTTTGTTCTTTTAAATTTTAGCTCTAGCTCTTTAAATTTAATTGAACTATTAATATGCTGCAATGAATTTGTCTGTTAAACCAGCTGAACTAAAGGTTAAATGTTCTTACCATTCTATTGATGCGGACAAAGTCTTCAGGTTTCTTTGCCCAAGATGGAAGTTCAACTTCATTCACAATTACTTCATCTTCTCTGACCCCTAGATTATATCCATTACTGTTGACGAACATTTCTGGTAGGTAGTAAAATTCTGGAATTAATTCCTGCCAAGTACAAAGCATAAGATGTCACATTACTAAAAGCAGCTAAAGAAATACATTGCCATTAACCAAATTTCTATTGTTAGCTAACTGCAAATAATTTTCAAAGCCACTGACATAGCGACGTATTCAAATAAATTAATGATCTAAATATTATGCTCCCTCAATCCAGCTAAAATTGTATGCGGGATTCTAAATTGCAAATAATTGTTGCTACATTTGGAGGAAGTGTTTCCAGGGCATTTTGGATTGATTAGAAAATATTAATGTAGTTTGCATTTTAAAATCTACAAAGAGAGCAAACTGATACAATATATTCTAATTATTCAGACTGTATACACCCTGGCCATTACTCAAATCACTTTCATGCCTTTACTGGAGTAGTGTACACATCTCCCTTCATATTTGCGGTTTCGTTGTCCGTGGTTTCGGTTATTTGCGTTTTTTTGTGCACAGGCTCCGCCCCCAAATTTACATCAAAGGAAGCTCCCAGCTCCCAGTGATGCACAGAGAAAATCAATCCTCAGCGTTATTCAAAGGAAATCGCAGCACTTTCTTGACAGGAACAGGTAATTTTATTCACGGTTTTGTGTCTTTTTTGGGCTTTTAACAGAAAAACAGTGAATAACTGTTGAAATGTTATTCGCGGTTTTTCCATATTCGTGGCTATGTTCTGCCCGTATCCACCGCGAATACGGAGGGAGAAGTGTATACATCATCAGCGTTATTCAAAGGAAATCACAGCACTTTCTTGACAGGAACAGGTAATTTTATTCACGGTTTTGTGTCTTTTTTGGGCTTTTAACAGAAAAACAGTGAATAACTGTTGAAATGTTATTCGCGGTTTTTCCATATTCGTGGCTATGTTCTGCCCGTATCCACCGCGAATACGGAGGGAGAAGTGTATACATCATCAGCGTTATTCAAAGGAAATCACAGCACTTTCTTGACAGGAACAGGTAATTTTATTCACGGTTTTGTGTCTTTTTTTGGGCTTTTAACAGAAAAACAATGAATAACTGTTGAAATGTTATTCGCGGTTTTTCCATATTCGTGGCTATGTTCTGCCCGTATCCACCGCGAATACGGAGGGAGAAGTTATACATCATCAGTCTGCTTTACATTAACAAAAAGAAGTGCATTCAAAATAGTGTAAATATGAAGAAGCACTTAACTTAAGCCCGACGGTTACTCAATCGTTTCACGTTATTTTCCTCAGGGGCCATGCCACTTCATTCACATCAGTCCTTTATTTACAATTAAACAGCAGGATGTGGGTGTGACCTTGGACATGCTTAAGTATAGATACTCTGCGGGTCTCTGTAGATGCTCTCTGGAGGACTACAATGTGGGTGGGTGTCTTGCCTTAGAGAGTTTTTTTTAAAAAAAAACATGCATCCAGATTGGCTGCCAGATGGTGGTAGGTTGCCTACCACCGCCGCCTGCCATTGGGACGTACATTTTTGAGAATCAGGCCCTAAGTACGCAAATGAGTATTATCCCTTCCAAATCTGTTGCAAACTCCATGGATACAAAATACGTAGTTTCAGATTATGCACTGAAGTGGAAAGTTTGAAAATTACCTCCTCAAATCTCAAGATATCAGAAGGTCTAAATTCAGTGGTTAGTCACTGTTTAATTCATATATGAATAAATTATCCATATATTTATGCAGATTTTCAACCAGCCTTTTTGAATTAAATCAGACTGCTGAAGTAGGTTATTTGAATAAATTTATACATATAAGTTATCTATATAAGATTAAGACTTCTATTTTAGGCTTCATAATTTTAGGCTCCACCCCAGAACACGCTGATACATTTTGGTCATACAATAACATATATAGCTCAAATTTTTCCATTCACTGATGACTAATTTTCAGACAAAAGCACTTAGATACCCAATACCAGACATTTATATACTTATGAATATCAACCTCTGGATATTCTGGAACATTCAAATTCTATCATTTTGTATATATCAGTTTTCAGTAGTTTGGCAATGTAACATGGAAAACAGCAGTTCTTGCATTCTCCTCAGTTAGTTTAAAACACACAGCTCAGGGGACGCTACAGAACCTCAACCAAATTGGCTACCTGAACTAGCTGCTCTGGAGAAGGTGAGCTAGAAATTTGTTTTTTGCCACCAAGTCTATATTATTTTATCTTGGCCATTTTAAAACCAACTAGATTGGACTTATTTTTCAATGGAAACCATAGTGTAAAAAAGTCAAAATATGAATTTGGGAGCAGGAAATAAAATGTGCAATTTTCTCTTCAGTGATTTCAGAAAAGGAAGAAAAAGTGGCATGGGTTGAAGGAAAGTTGACAGAATGGACTGCAGAAAGGAGAGATTGAGGTGACCTGGTTGATAACTCAGGATTAATCTTGTGAACCATAATTCAGGGAGAAAGTTAAGAGGTGGGGGTGGAGGTGAGGGAACCTTGAGTAGAGTTCAGTGTGGCAAAGAGGCAGCGAGGGTTGGAGCCAAGAAGTTAATCAAATGGGTGTAGTAGTCTTGTTTGGCAAGTGAAAGAGCAGACTGAATGGAGGTCCATAGGAATTTGAAATGCAGGAAGTCAGCATGAGTATGGGATTTGAGCCAAACACATTCAGCAGATTGAGCATTAGAATGTATGTAGCAAATTTTAGAGGTCAGTTAGGGCTGCGGTTTGGCATACCTTACAAAGCATGGAATGGGAGTAGCAAGGGTATCTTGAGCAGAGGAGAAAATAGTGTTATAGGAAGAGACAGCTTCATTGACAGACTTGCATAACATGGTTGTTGGAACTTTCCCCCATTCCCGTGGGAACTCATTTTTCCGTCCCCGCGAGTTCTTTTCCTGTCCCCGCCCCATTCCTGCAAGTTCCATCCTCATCTGCACAAGCCTCAAACACTTTAAAATCATAAGTGTTCAAGGCTTGTGCGGTTAAAGCAGAGCTTACAGGAATGGGACAGGGATAGTGACAAAACTTGCGGGGACAGGATGGAGAAATTGAGTTCCTGTGGGGAAGAGGACAAATTTGTCCCTGTGTCATTCTGTAGTTGGAAGGAGGGATGAAACAGTGGTTGAAAGCAGTGGCGTACCTAGGGTATGTGGCACCCGGGGCCCATCATTTTTTGACACCCCCCCCCCCATGTAAAAAAATTTTTTTTTTTTTTTTTTTTGCAATAACCATGAAATGGAATAAATGGTCAGAATAGAAACAGGCAGTGAAAATTTTCTTTTATTGAACCTCATATATGTAACCATTATTCCAAACATAACATAACATAAATTATGTCTAAATTGTCATGACATTAGAAGTACATATGGAGTAGTTGCAGGTGATGCTTGGGACAGTTCTGATTGTGTTAGTTCGGTTTTATGTGTTTTTTGAATAGAAGGGTTTTTATTTCTTTTTGAAGGTTTTGCAGTCTGTGGTTGATATCAATTGGTTGTAGAGTTGGGGGTCGAGTGTTGCAGCTCGAATGGCTAGGAGGTTGTCGAACAGTTTTTTTCTTTTGACGTTTTTGGTTGGAGGGTGTGTGAATGGTGCACAAGTTCTCCTATGTCTGTTTGAAGTGGATTGAATTATTTAGCTGAAGAAATTAGTTACCCCCCATTCCACACACATTAATTCTCTTCCATTTTTGTTCCCATTATAAAAAACACTGATAAGTTCCCAGAAAAAAAATACATTAAAATAAGAAGTGAAAACAAAGGCCCCTACAGATGAGAACATAACATAAGAATAGCCTAACTGGGTCAGACCAATGGTCCATCATGCCCAGTAGCCCATTCTCATGGTAGCCAATCCAGGACACTAATACCTGGTCAAAACCCAAAGAGTAGCAACATTCCATGCTACCAATCCAGGGCAAGCAGACACTTCCCCCATGTCTTAATAACAGATTATGGACTTTTCCTCCAGGAATTTGTCCAAATCTTTCTTAAAACCAGCTACACTATCTGCTTTTACCATAACTTCTGGCCACTTCATTTTTAAGTTTAGATCTTTCCTTTCAAACAGAGACCTTGCTAGATGTCAAATACAGCACAAGGTAACTTCACATGGACTTAGCTGTGCAGGAAATGTGAATCTCCTCATACACCCACCATATAGTGCAAAAATGTGCAAAGGTCTGTTTTTTTCTTTCGATCACTACATAGCCTAATGCCACACAAGCAGCGCTGTTCCAAACATATTCTGTAGGTCAATGCTAAGGATAACAAAGTTTCCTTCCTTGGACCAGAAGGAGATAAACCACTGGAAGAGATCCCAAAACAACACCCAAAGACCCACTCAGTGTGTGAATCAGTTGAGTGGAGTGGACTAACTGGGGGGTGGAAATGGGCCCGGAGTTTGCTCAGCAGAATTTCCCAGACCACCTCTTCCTCTCAACACATTGACACGCTGCCACCATCACCACTAGGAACACCTCACTGGGTAGGCCAGCTATGCTATAAACTTTATAAAACACATTATTATATTTTCTTATAAAGCACATATTTTAACTGACCTCTCTGACATCCTCAGCCTTTCCATTCACAAAAATAGAAGGAAGAAAAGTTCCCATTTCCTGCTGTCTCATGTCCCCGGCCTATACAATATTTTTTTTCTGCAGACCCTTCAAAAGTCTGACCAAATCCTCATTTCACTTGCATTATAAAGTACTGAGGATGCCATCTCTCCCCAATCCCAGGTCCTAAAGTCTAAGACAGTAGCGCAAACTAATGCTGCCAGATACAGGAAAAAAAAATTTTGATTCGATTCAGCCCTATTGAATTGGTTTTTCAATTCGATTTTCCTGCCCAGTTGGGTGATTTTTTTCAAAACTCCTGGTGGGTTTTATAGCTTTTTCACCCCCTTTGGCTTCTCCTAACCACACTGGCGCTGTGGTGTAAATAAAATAAAGAAACAAAAAGGACTTTTCCTCTTTCTGTTAAATCCTAGCTCACGTTTGCAGTCCAACACCAGCTCTGGCAGGATACACATTTCAAATCTGACATGTTATAATCACAAAACAGAAAATAAAATTAATTTTTCTACCTTTTGTTGTCTGGTTATATTTCAAATCTTGTTGGTCCAAGGCTCTGGTTTTCTTCTGATAACTTGCTTGCCAGGGTATCCTTCTTTCTGCATGCTAACCATCCATCTGCCAACTCTGTCCTCCCTTTCCATTTCCCTTCCCTTCCCAGGAAGTCTGGTATCTTTCCTTTTTTTCATCTCCCTCCACAGATCCACCTTTTCTTAAATACCCTTTCATCCGGCATCTCTCCCTCCTTCCCCACCATCCCAGAGTCCACCATCTCTCCGTTTCTTTTCCTAATTACCCTCCTATCCAGTATCTCTATCCCTCCTCCACACCATCCCTTGTGTCCAATTTCTCTCCCTTTCTGTTCCTTCCCTCCCTAAATCCCATGGTCCATCTTCTCTCTCCCTCTCCTCTATTTTCAGACCCATTATTTCTTCCCCCCCCCAAAGTTTGGCATATGCATGTCTCTTTGAACACCCCCTTCCCTCCGTGTACTTCTAAATCATGGTCCCCCCCCAAAGGCCTGTCCCCCCTTAAAGGTCTGCCTGTCCCACCTTGAAGGCCTGCACCCCCCTTGAAGGCCTGTCCCTTCCCCTTGTAGGCCTGTCCCCCCCTTGAAGGCCTGCCTGCCTGTCCCCCCCTTGAAGGTCTGCACCCCCCGAAGGCCTGCACCCCCCCGAAGGCCTGTCCCCCACTTGAAGGCCTGTCCCTCCCCCTTGTAGCTTCTCCCCCCCCTTGTAGGCCTGTCCCCCCCTTGAAGGCCTGCCTGCCTGCCTTTCCCCCCTTGAAGGCCTGCACCCCCTTGAAGGACTGCACCCCCCCCGAAGGCCTGCACTCCCTTGAAGGTCTGCACCCCCCCGAAGGCCTGTCCCCCCCTTGAAGGCCTGTCCCACCCCCTTGTAGGCCTGTCCCCCCCTTGTAGGCCTGTCCCCCCTTTAAGGCCTGCCTGCCTGCCTTTCCCCCCCTTGAAGGCCTGTCTCCCCCTTGAAGGCCTGCACCCCCCTTGAAGGCCTGCACCCCCCCTTGAAGGCCTGTCCCCCCCCCCTTGTAGGCCTGTCCCCCCCCTTGTAGGCCTGTCCCCCCCCTTGTAGGCCTGTCCCCCCCTTGAAGGCCTGCCTGCCTTTCCCCCCTTGAAGGCCTGTTCCCCCCCTTGAAGGCCTGCACCCCCTTGAAGGTCTGCACCCCCCCAAAGGCCTGCCTGCCCCCCTTGAAGGCCCTGCACCCCTTGAAGGTCTGCACCCCCCCCCCCCGAAGGCCTGTCCCCCCTTGAAGGCCTGCCTGCCTGCCTGTCACCCCCTCCCCCTTGAAAGCCTGCTTGCCTGCCCGCCCGCCCCACCCTGAAGGCCTGATGCCCCGACCCACCCCGAAGGACCGCTCGCCCCCCTGGCCTCCCGCACCACCTATGAAGCAGCCGCAGCAGGATTGCGAAGTCAGCGTCAGCGATCCCTGCGCTGCTTCCTGCGCCACGGTCCCGCCCCTCCTCTGACGTCAGAGGAGGGGCGGGATCGCGGCGCAGGAAGCAGCGCAGGGATGCTGACGCTGACTTCGCGATCCTGCTGCGGGCTGCTTCACAGGTGGTGCAGGAAGGTCAGTGGGGCGAGCGGTCCTTCGGGGGTGGCGGGGGACTGAACGGCAAGGCCGGGAACACCCCCTTAGGGCTGGTACCCGGGGCGGCCCGCCCCCCCCCCCCCCCCCCCTAGGTACGCCACTGGTTGAAAGAGTGCTAGGGTCAATAATTGGCTGGGTCTGAGGGAGAGGGGTGATGAATTGAGAGAGTTATCAGATGATAGAAAGGGGAAGAACTGAGGTAGAGAAATTAGTGATTGAGCAGTTGAAGCGGAAGACAAGATCAAGGCAGTGGCCATTCTGGTGCCTGGAGTAATGGAACATAGCTGAAAAATGAATGAGCATGTTATGACATTTAGAATTATTATACCACTCGTGGGTCCAATGAGGAGGCCACACATAAAGCCTGGAGCCATGAATTACTAGGAGCCCGAGGTGGTGTATCTGAGGCCTAAGCTAGTGATAGTATTATCAATATTAATATTAACAGAGAGGAGCAACGGAGGGACCAATGTAACATTGGTCCACCATCTGGGTAATTTTCATATAGGCCATCATAAGTAATACTATATGAAAGCGAAGTGCCCAAGATAAATTTTAAAAATATATGTTAAAAGCGAGGCATAAAAGCTAGAGGGGTCATTAGCATGAATGTTAAAATCACTGAAAATAAGGGAAGGAGATGGAGGTTCAAGAAAGAAGGAAAGCTAGGAGTCAAAAGTGAGAAAGGAAGAAAAGGATTTATCAGGGAGGTTGATAAATGACTGCTACTTTGAAAGCCAGAGGAGCGAATAAAAGAGATGGAGTAGATTTCAAAGGAAGAAAAGCAGTGAGATTGAGGTGGAAGAAGAGGATGGAATCTACAAGAAGATAAGAGTAAAAGCCCAAAATTACTTCCATGACCAATTGAGCAAGTTGTATGGGAGAAATGGTAAACTCCATGACAAAGGGCAAAGTGCTCCAGTCGGGGGTGAGGAAGCATGAGCAGCGAGCAGTGGGGGGGTTGTGAGCAGGAACCAGTGGTGGGCAAAAGTGCTCCAATATCCCCCCTAACAGAATTATAATTCTCCAAGATGAAAACTTGGATACTGCAGAAACAGCCCCAGTTGAAAGGGGGGGGGCAATCTCATGTGGGGCATTCCCTGACCACTGTCTTCCACCTGCAGCATAGATTCCACTGTTACCACTGCACTGAGTGCATCCATCACCCACCACCACAGGTGCACCCCACTATTCCCACAAACACTACTGTGTGCGCCTATACCTATCACAAGCAGTGCTCTTCTCCCCAGATGGCACCCAGGCACTCACTCTGCCACCGCAAGTATACAGTCCTCAGACACACACAGCAATAGCAGTACTCACTCAGTCACCTCCTCCCCCCACACATTCCAGACACACACAGGTGACACAATCAGCACTCACTCTCCAGCTCCTAGCACACAACTGAGGATGGAGACTGACAGCGTGAGAAGGGGTTTGAATAGTGGGTGAGAGACATGAAGTAGGTAGGAGGGGTAGGGAAAGGGGTTGGCTGGGGTCTGGCAGGTATGGATGTGGGGTGGGGTGGGAGAGGTGGCAGGCAGAGGAGCAGGGCTGGTCAGGTGAAGGCAGACAGGCAATACATTTTTATTGTACAACGCTTTGAATTCTAGCAGAAGCGTTTAATCAAAATTTTAATAAACTATGAAACTACAGTCAGCAATTCTCTAGCAGTTCAGACAAGCGCTCACTTCTTGCTCTCCTATCTCCAATACAACCAAATCACTAGTGGGTCAAAAGATAATGTGTTCCTCATCTTATTCACTTTTAAAAGAGGTCTAACTCTGGGTGTGTTTCAGGATGCCCCCCAAAAAATCATTTTGCTATCCTTATGGCAGTAGAATGGACATTCTCTAATGTCACCCATGTCACGCTTCCATAATGCCTAGGGAGCACATTTGATTTCGGCGGCTAGCATTGTACGAAGCTTTTTTCTTTTGTTTTAATTATATGCTTTGAATGTTCGTCCATCTCCCCATTATGTCGCTTTGTTTGGACTTTTTTTTTTTTTTATAATGAACCTATTATTGTAGTATGAATGGACAGAAGATCTAAATGTTTTAACCCATACATTATAAGAGAATATTTATATTTTCTTTCTTTTCATGTTTACAAAAAATATTTTGCCTTAAAATCCTACTATACTGTGAAGAGCTGAGAATCAGAATTAATTGGATATCTTAGTGCCTACAAATATTTTTTTCTCCTTTTGTCTGTAGCTTTTAAATAGACTACAAAGAGATTCAGATTTCAGGTGCTGTGTCATCAGTTTTGATCATGTTACTCGCTGAATGCCCTAATGCTTCTAATGGTGTAATTTAGTGAATTTAATCCCACTCTAGATACTAGTAAGAAGATGATAGGGCTTAATTCCGGTTCAGTACCAGCTGCTTCAAATAATATCTTAAGTAGGGGAATTTATAGTGTCAACACAATCATTTGTTTTTAGTGATACTTTTCTCTCTCCACTTTTTTTTGCCATTTGTTAAATTATCCCTAATCTCCTACTTTTACATCCCTCACTCATAATAGTAGTCCAACAATTACATTGCAAATCTACCAGAAGGCTTCCACAGAGTATATCACAGATACCACGTGCAAATCCTGCAAACATTCAGAATTGGCCCATATTTTGAAGATATTCTCCAATCAGATATACCTAAGCAGAAACGATTGGGCATTCTTTTTAAAACTAATTGCAAAACATTATAAATAAGGCCACTTCTTCCTCTATAACAGGGGTAGGGAACTCTGGTCCTCGAGAGCCGTATTCCAGTTGGGTTTTCAGGATTTCCCCAATGAATATGCATGAGATCTATTTGCATGCACTGCTTTCAATGCATATTCATTGGGGAAATCCTGAAAACCCGACTGGAATACGGCTCTCGGGGACCGGAGTTCCCTACCCCTGCTCTACTAAAATCTGACCCTTCCTTTCCGAGCACACTACCAAAGTCCTTATCCATGCCCTCATCACCTCGCACTTAGATTATTGCAATTCGCTACTCTCAGGTCTTCCACTCAGCCATCTTTATTCCCTTCAACCCGTTCAGAATTCGGCTGTATGACTCATAGTCCATGAGTGCTGCTATAGTCACGTTACCCCTCTCCTAAAGTCACTTCATTGGCTTCCCATCCATATCCAACTACAATTCAAACTCCTCTTAATGACCTACCAATGAATTTACTCAGCTGCCCACTATCTCTCTTCACTGAACTCCCCCTATGTCCCTCCCCCCCTCTGCTGGTAAGTCCATTCTATTTATGCCCTTCTCCTCCTCTGCCAACTTCAGACTCTGTCCCTTCTTTCTTGCTGCGCTGTATGACTGGAACAAACTGCCCAAATCCCTATGGTGGGCTCCATCTCTGGAAGTGTTCAAGTACAAGTTAAAAGCTCACCTCTTTGAGACACCTAACTTCTCTCACCCTGGGCTATGCACCCCCTCCCAACCCTATATGTCATGTCCAAGTTAGATTGTAAGCTCTTCCAAGCAGGGACCATCTTTCAAATGTCAAAATGTACAGTACTGCGTATGCCTTTCAGCGCTATATAAATGATAAATAATAGTAATAGTAGTAGATTCATGCACCCTTAAATGAACTAAACGCCTATGGCCCCATAATTTATATATTTTGATTTCTCAGTTCAAACTGCTTATTGGCATTTAAGTAGTACAATAAACAAGGAACACAACCAACAAGGTAAATTCAAGCAGAACAATATTAATGCAATAACAAATTACTATCTATCAGGATAGCCAAGTACAACCAGCGCATTACTAAAACTAAAAAAAAAATATATATATATATATATACAAAGAGGAAAAAAGATAAGAAATCATACCGTTAGCAAAAATAATAATAAATGACTGTTCAGCTACAAAAACCAGATACATCAATCAGAATTCTTATCTTATCTTATTTCGATTTCTATCCCATCCTCCCAGTAGCTCAGAACAGGTTACAAGCCAACATTCACACTGGAAAACATTTTGGTCAGTACAAGACTATACAACAACTTAAGTACATTTTAGACAGTTCAAAGACTATACAGCAACTTAAGTACAGGAGAGTGCAGAAAGGAGGGGGAATATAAGGGGGTCAAGGGGTATTTTGCAGTTAGAATTTCAGTTGAAGAGGAGGGTCTTTACTGCTTTCCGGTAGGTCATCAAAGAGTTCTGTAGTCTGATTTGTGGGGGGATTTGGTTCCAGAGATGGGGGATGAAGTGGCTGTAGTAGCGTTTGCGGGCAGTTTCTGACAGGAGAGACCTTCCTGGGGGATACATATGTGTTTCTCCATTTCAGAGCGGAGGAGGCGGGTGGGGATGTACAGGGTTAGCTTGGATCCTATGCAGTGCTCCCTCTAAGCGGGCGGGTGTTGTGGGCAAAATTTTTTTCGCTGTGCGCTACAAATATCGGGCGCCAGCGCCAACTCGCCCGATTCTCCTCTCGCCGCGGCCTGCCATCTCCGTACGCCGTGCGCTGTGACGTAAACTTGTGCGCTGCGATGCAATATTTTGTGCGCCAGCGCACGCCAGCGCAGCTTAGAGGGAACACTGACCTATGTATGCTGGGGTGGTGGCGTAGATTCTTTTATGTGTTATCACCAGGGCCTTGAAAGCACAGCATTGGTTGATCGGGAGCCAGTGCTCTGCGTGGAAGCCCAGGGAGATAGGGTCATGGTAGTTGAGGTTGTGTATGAGGCAGATTGCTGTGTTTTGTACGTGCTGGAAGTGTCTGAGATCTTTTTGGCCATTCCATTAAATAGGGAGTTACAGTAATCCATCCTGGAATGAACATAGGGGTAGAGGAGTTGGGCTAAGTCAGGTTTGGAGATGTCAGGTTTGATTCTTCTCAATTGGCGGAGATAGTAGAAGGAGGTGGAGGCTATTTGAGATATGTGGGTGGACAGGGACAGGTGGCCGTCTAATGTTACCCCTAGGCTGCGTACCTGATCTGCTGCTGTCAGTGAGGTGGAGTCCCATGATAGAGTTGGGCGTGTGTATTTGGTACTTTTTTCCCTAATCCATAAGAGCTCAGTTTTGGAGGCATTCAGCTGTAGTTTGTTGTTTGACATCCAGGTTTTCATGTCAGAAAGGCAGAGTTGGAGGTTATCAAATTGGGATGATCGGTTTTCGCCTAGTGGGAGGAGCAGCTGGATGTCATCGGTGTAAGAGTGAATGTTGATGTTGTACTTCTGGGCTATATTACATTACATTACATTAGTGATTTCTATTCCGCCATTACCTTGCGGTTCAAGGCGGATTACATTCAAACTAAAAATAGGAATTACATACAAATTAAAAGGAATAGAATAAGCGATGACATAGAATTTTTTAAGGTAATAAACATTGGATAAAGAGTTACCAAAGGGAAGTGGAGGTCTTTAGGAGGTAAGAATATGGTGTAATTATGGGTTTTAGATAACATTTGATAGATAAAAGTGTTGTTAAGAGTAAGAGATTTTAAGAGTAGGTGTGGTAGGACTGTTTCAGGGCTTTCTTGAAGAGTATAGTTTTTATTTCTTTTCTGAAAATCTTGTAGTCTGGGGTGGTTAAAAGTAGGTTGGAGATTTGGTTATCCAGTTTTGCAGCTCAAGTGGCTAGGAGTCCTATATCTAGGACAGGTCTGAAGTAGAGGTTAAAAATGAGGGGGATAGAAGGGCGCCTTGGGGAACACGGTATTTGATAGGTTTGGGGTCAGATTTGGTCGGCCCTAGTAGGACTGTTTGGGTTCTTTAGTGAAGGAAGGAGGTGAACCACTGGAGGACTGAGTCTTTGATTCCGAGGTCATAGAGTCTGGATAAGAGGAGATGATGGTCGACAGTGTCAGAGGCAGTGTTGAGGTCAAGTAGGACCAGTAGGGCATCGCTGCCTTTGTCGAGTATTGACCAACTGTCATCTATGATATCCAGGAATACTGACTCTGTGCTGTGGCCTTTTTGGAAGCTAGATTGTGTGGGAGACAGAGCCGCTTGTTTTTCTATGAAAGGATGTAAGCGGCGGAGCACTATTCATTCTAAGAGTTTGGAGACAAATGGGAGGTTGGTCGGTAGTTACCGGGTTCGTTGGGATCGAGGGTAGGTTTCTTGAGTGTGGGTTTGATAACAGCTGACTTCCAGCTGAGTGGTACTGTCCCTGTGGAGAGGAAGGAGTTAATAATGGGGAGGATAGATTCTGCCATAGCGTCTTCTGTGGATAGTAGGAGGCTAGATGAGCAGGGGTCAAGGATGGTGCCGGAAGGCTTAAGTTCTCTCAGGGTTTTGAGAACTTCAGGATGGGTGGCCAAGTGAAATTGGGATAGGGTGGTAGAGGATGGAGTACTGGGGGGTTAGGTTGGGGGTATGCTGATGGGGGGGGAGGGTTCGTGGTGGTGATGGTGTCAAGATTATTGCGGATGGTTTGTACCTTGGACTGGAAGAAATCCGAGAGTGTCTCACTTTCAAGTTCAGTTGGATTGTTTTGGTTTTTTCCTTGGGCGTTTGCAAGAGCAAACAGTTGTTTGGACCTAGCTGGGACTTTCTGTAGGATGAGAGTAGTAGGCTTTATAGGTAGAAGCTTAATTCTCACTCATGCCATTAGTTTTCAGCAGCAACGTGATCTTTGAGACACAGACACAGCAGAGTCAGTTTGGGAGGGAAAGAATAAGGAAGTACAAGAAACAACCAATCAAAATGAAACATGTTTTACACATGGCCAAATAAGCTTATGCCTGCCTTACATGCTGCAAATTCTATAGCTGATGCCAGCATTTCAGCAGAAAGTAGAAAACAAGAACCAGCAATCCAGCACAACCTTCTCTTAATCAAACAAAAAAAAAACTGGCTGAAATCTCCTGGCTATCCTTTTCAATGTTTCTCTAGAGTCGGGAGTGGTACCGGAGGACTGTAGAAGGGTGGTTGCGTTTCCTCTCCACAAAAGTGAAAGTAAGGAAGAAGTAGGGAACTACAGGCCTGTAAGTCTGATTTCTGTGGCAAGTAAATTAATGAAAATGCTTTTAAAACAGAGAATAGTGAAGTTTCTAGAATCTAGTGGATTATAGGTCCTGAGGCAACATAGATAGACTAGAAGCAGGTCTTGTCAGACAAATCTGATCAATTTCTTTGATTGGTTGACCAGAGAATTGGATAGAGGGAGTGCGCAAGATGTAGTGTATTTAGATTTTAGCAAAGTCTGTGACAGTGTTCTACAAAGGCATCTAATAAATAAACTGAGTGCCCTCGGTATGGGCCCCAAAGTGATGAACTGGGTCAGGAACTGGTTGAGTAGAAGGTGACAGAGGGTAGAAGTCAAAGGAGATCGCTCTGAGGAAAGGGATGTTACCAGTGGTGTACTTTAAGGTTTGGTTCTTGGGCCTGTTCTTTTTAACATTTTTGTAAGTGATGTTGCTGAAGGGCTATCTAGTAAGATTTGCCTCTTTGCAGATGACACCAAAATGTGAACATAAGAACATAAAAAATGCCTACGCCGGATCAGACCCTAGGTCCATCTATTCCGGCAACCCGCACACGCGGAGGCCAAGCCAGGTGCTCCCAGTTGGAGACCCTGGTTACCCGTATCCATCAATAGAGTAGACACCCCTGATGGTGTGAATAATATGAGGAAGGATCCAGTAAATCTTGAAGAATGGTCTGAAATTTGGCAGCTAGGATTTAATGCAAAGAAATGCAAGGTCATGCATTTGGGCTGCAAAACCCAAGGGAACAGTACAGTGTAGGGAGTGAAGAATGTTTGTGCATGGAAGAGGAGTGGGAATTGAATGGCCAAACAGGTTGAAAATGCAATGGCGAAAGCTAGAAGGATGCTTGGGTGCATAGGAAGAACAATGACCAGGTTTAGGGTCATAGGAAGAGAAATGACCAGTAGGAAAAAGGAGATATTGATGTCCTTGTATAAGACTCTGATGAGACCTCATTTAGAATATTGTGTACAATTCTGGAGACTGCACCTTCAAAAAGATATAAACAGGATGGAGTTGGTCCAGAGGAAGGCTACTAAAATGGTTCGTGGTCTACATCATATGGCGTACAAGGACAAACTTAAAGATCTTAATATGTATACTTTTGAAGGAAAAGTGGTTGACGAGAGCTATGATAGAGATGTTTAAATACTTACATGGCATAAATATGCATAAGGCGAGTCTCTTTCAATTAAAAGGAAACTTCAGAATGAGAGGGCATGGGATGAAGTTAAGAGGTGATAGGTTCAGGAATAATCTAAGGAAATAATTTGTTACAAAAAGGACGGTAGATTCATGGTCTAGTCTCCTGGTAGAGGAGGTGGAGACAAAGACTGTGACAGAATTCAAGAAGATGTGGGAAAGGTATGTGGGAAATCTTAGGGTGAAGAGGAGATAGTGGATGCTACATGGGCCATTTGTCTTTTACCTGCCATCATGTTTCTAATATATTGATGCTTTATTGATGTGATAAGTTATGTATGTTTTATTGTAATCCATTTAGGTTTTAAGCAGAATAGAAATGTTTTAAATAAATGAATAAATAAATATGTTCCTATATGACTTTGGTGGAATCTTTCCTGGAAGCAAGCAATATATGGGAAACACCCTCATGCAGGTGGAGAGAATCAGCTTTTAGTTTTTCAGCATCCAAGCTGTGAGGGCAAGAGATTGAAGGCTGGGATGCAGAAAGGACCCCTTGTTCTGGGTGAAGCACTCCAGTCTCCATGGATCTCTGGATGCTAGGTCCAGATATAGGGGGAATCAAATCTACCTCAGCCATATGAGCATCATGTTTCCCTAGTCTTAAGTTTCAGAACAGTCTTTACTATGAGAGGTATTGGATAATACACATACAAAGGCTCTTCCTCCAGTCAAGGAGAAAGACATCTGAGGCCCAGTCTGCAGAAGTACTAAGGACTTTCTTGTTGAGGTGAAAGGTGAAAAGATCCACCAAGGGGATGTAAACTCAAAAGACATCATCAACACCTTTTTTCACATCAGGCAACATTATGGGGTAAAGATCTAGAACAATTGCTTATGCCTACTACTTATGGGGAATTTAGGAAACGCCTAAAAACATATCTGTTCATGAAGTATCTAGGCAGCTGACCCGTACAATTCTTTCTACACAATAACTGATCCCTAGAGCTGTTAATCACTAGCTTTTAACTCTGCTAAGTTCACTCAATTTGTACCATCTTTAATCATTGTAAACTGCATAGAACTTCATGGTCCTGCGATATATAAACTGTTATTATTATTACCCCATTCCTGAAGATCTTGCAGGGTATGCCCATCCTGAGTGAACAATCGTGAGGCTGCATAACATAACTCAGCCTTTCTGCCAAATTGTTCTTTCCTGCCAGATAAGTGGCTCTGAGAACCATCCTGTGGTAGATTGCCCATTGTCACATTTTGACTAGTTCTTGACACAGGAGATGCAAATCCATACCTCTCTGCTTATTGATTTAATACATAGCAATTTGATTGTCTGTTTGGTTCAAAAGCTGATCTCTGAAAGTCTTTAGAGTACTCCAAATCACCTATAACTTGATACAGGACAGCCTCTCCTGAGAAGAACACTGATCAAGAAGTCCATCTACATGAGCTCCCAACCCAGGTTGGATATATCTGTTGTCAGTGTTATGTGTGGTGGAAGAATTTGGAATTGTAGTTCCCTGGCCAGATTGTCTCATCCACCAAGTCAGAGCTCCTAAAAGGAGTGACAGTGATGGCATTTGCTCAATTCCCTGAGGCCTAAGACCACTGAGAAGCCAAAGTTCATTGGGTGGCCTCAAATGGAGGTATATCATGGGTATCACATAGACCATAGAGACCCTGTGGCCTATCAATGTCAGCACTGGAAATCAAGTTTTCTATATGTTGGTAAAGAAGGAAAGTTCTGACCTGAGCCATGTCTAGAGGGCTCCTATGAACTTCAATTGCTGTGTTGGGAAAAGATGGAACTATGGGTAGTTTACAATAAACCCTAGTAGTTCTAGCAACTGAATAATTCTGCACATGGATTTGTGTGCCCTGTAGTAGCATGGTTCATTGCTGGTTGCAGGGCCTTACACAAATGTGGCACATGTATACACAGGTTGCAGATAGAAAGTCTAAATAGTTTTATTTATGTATGTACACAGAGAATAATCAGCCCTATATCCTCACAGGATTGGTACTTCCACAAAAAGTCTCTCAAACACAGTTCCAATTCCAGTAGCCTTCCCTGGCTCGGCTACACTCTTCAATAAGCAATAATTTCCTATATCATAACCACAGTTCCAATAGCCAAGGGATTATAAGCCTACTTTGGCAGTCTTCTTTTACCTTACTTGTGATCACACAATCCTGGAATCCCTGAGGCATGGACTTAAGACAGGAATGCAAGGATATGAGCTAGGGCCCTCCACTTTCCTGGAACTCCCCTCAGATACTGCAGACAAGCCAGGACCTCTTGGGAGGATCCTTGCTTGGGGCTCCTCAATGAAATTACATGGGAATACTTTTAAAACAAATAGGAGGAAATATTATTTTACTCAAAGAATAGTTAACTCTGAAACTCTCCAGAGGGGGTGATTCCATTGGTTAGTGTGGCTAGATTTAAGAAAGATTTGGTCAAGCTCCTGGAGGAAAAATCCATAGTCTGCTATTGAGACAGACATGGGGGGAAGCCACTGTTGTTGCTACTGTATTTGAAATGTTGCTGCTACTGTATTTGGGGTTTTGTCAGGTGATGTGATCTGGATTGGCCATTGTTAAAAACAGGAGATTGGGCTAGATTAACCATTGGTCTGACCCAGTATAGCTGTTGTTATGCAAAATTGGGCGCCTATAGATCAGTACCACTTTTTAACACAAATGTCAAAATCCTAGCACTGGTACAAGCAGTCAGGCTAGGGTGCATTATTGCACAGTTGGTTGCGACAGACCAAATATTTTGTAAGAGCAAGGAACAGTATTTGTAATGTGAGGAAGTTGCTGGTGGTCTTGCCAAAGGAGCAGAGTTTGTATTCTGAAAAGGTATTTAACAAGTTAAGGTAGAATTACGTATTTGAGTACTAGAACATGGACATGATAGAATGCAGATCGTACTGATGAATAGGTAACAGAGGAATTTGTCATTGCGGGAGCCACTAGAAAAAAACTTCACATTATCCTTTTATCTAATTATCTCACTTTAGAGCCCTCAGCAATGAAATGAAGACATATTCCAAAGATCAATAGCATTGGGCAGCAGGAGTTGAAAATATGCCTATTTGAAGGTGATATCTTATACTTGTAGTTTGTGAGAGACTGAATGGTCTGTATCCAGTAAAAGAGAGATTGAGAGAGAGAGGGGAGAGGGAAGAATGGGCTACTAACTGGCAAAAGCAGTGAGGGAAGCATGCAAGTTTTTCCATAAGCATCGAGAAAGATCTTGGTGCCAATTGATCTATCTACCTATAGTAAGGAATCCCAACCTTCCCCCCCTGGGGTAGGAGAGGGGATATTTCAGAAGTGGAAAGGGTTCCAGATAGTGGGAAACACTATGATAGGCAAAATGGTTATATTCATATGATTAACTCCGCTCACAATCTACACCAGTATAAGCAATTTTAGGGGTATCTACAACTTAGACAATGTGCAGTCATTTAAGATGCCCTATTTATGTTCTGTGCAGAAATCGGCATTTAGATGTTTCTAATAATTGAAAACACAAATATTTGCATATGGCAAGAGGGTGCAGTCTGGGTGTGTTATGGGTGGGACCAGAAAGGAATAAAAAGATACATGTTTAGCCCCCATTTCAGAAGGGGAATGAATTCTTATGTCCCCTGTCAAGGATGTCAGGATTTAAGTCTGCTCCCAGGGACTTCTAGATTTGAGAGCTCATTTTGTGTAACGCACCTCTGGAGGGATTGCAGGTGGTTTTCCCTTTAATTCCCCAGTAAATTTCTGTTGCCTCCACACAAGCAATATTGGCTAAGGATTTGCAGGCTGCAACAACTTCAGATAACATGATGTGTAAACATGCTAGCACATATAAGTTCATGTTGTTCTCTTTTTTTCATTGATAATTCAGATGATGCTTGTAAAATGGATTCTCCAGCTGCACATAATTGGCTTCTACATGCTTATTTATTAATGTATTTTGGAACAGGCTGCTATGCCAGCAAATAAGGTTCTAAAATATTAGCAGAACTTACTATGTCCCTATCTGGACTCTCAATTCCAATTTGTACATCTTTTCTAAAACCAACCTCTATGTTTGGGCAATAAACTGGGCAGCAATTGAGATATAAGAGGTGCCGCAAGAAAAGAGGGGGAACATAATTAACAAAGGGTATGTCTAAAGTAGAGGTACATGCCAGGCCGCAAAGTCACTGAGGTAGATGGCATAGTATTGGCAGAAAGAGACCAAGACGTAACAGAGCAAGAACTGAAGAGATTCTTTCAGATAGTACATGAGGAAACATATGATATGATACCATGGGAGATCCAATTCAAGATAATTCACCACTGTTTATACTCGTAGACATCGTAAAGATGTTTAAAATGAGACTTTCCAACTTTAGAACTTGTGTCAAGTTTGACAGAGAACTTGTTTCAATTTTCTGCTGTGATCTACACTACAAGCTTTTTGGAATGAGATTAGTGGGGTTCTTGAGACATATATGGGGTAGATGATATTAGTAAAGGAAGCAATACTGTTACTAGGATATATGCAAAGAAAAATGAAGGGCAGGAAAGGATTGAAACTCTTTGTGCAGACTTGGAAATGCATCATGGCCCAGTGGATACAACCATTTTCACATATTTACACAGTGGGACGGGTCTATGCAGAAGATAGTATTACTCGACTGGCTGAATGTTAATTCTGGGGAGCTGCAGGGTAATAGAGGGATATGCTGAAGTGCAGCACTACTTTATGGTAAGAACACAGGCAGCAGATAAGAGAAGCAAGATTCAAAGTGGATTAGACAAATGTAGCACTACTGCTACTATTAATTATTTCTAGAGTGCTACCAGACATACGCAGTGCTGTACAGAGTCTCAAAGGAAAAAGTCCCTGTTCAAAAAAGCTTATAATGTAAACAGACAAAAAGGGGGGATGGTTAATCTGTCAGGCAGGGTGGTGAGCAGTGGGTAGAGGGGAATAACATTATGGATTGAAGGTTTAATCAAAAAGGTGAGTTTTCAGACTGCTTTTAAATAAGAGAAGGGGCGTGATGGACAAACTCAGGTAGTTTAGGAATGAAGTCTAGAATGGCAATGGAGGAGAAGGGTACAGAGTTGTACAAAGAGAGATAAGAGAGGAGAGATACTGAGGGGCTGCAGCATGAACACACTTGTAAGTTAGTACCGTATTTTCGCGGATATAACGCGCGCGTTATACGCGTTTTTACCTACCGCGCATACCCCTCGCGCGTTATATGGCTGAGCGCGGTATACAAAAGTTTTTAAACATAGTTCCCACCCCGCCCGACGCCCGATTCACCCCCTCAGCAGGACCGCTCGCACCCCCACCCCGAACGACCGCTCGCACGCGCTCCCACCCGCACCCGCATCCATGATCGGAGCAAGAGGGAGCCCAAGCCCTCTTGCCCGGCCGACTCCCCGACGTCCGATACATCCCCCCCGGCAGGACCACTCGCACCCCCACCCCGAAGGACCGCCGACTTCCCGACAATATCGGGCCAGAAGGGAGCCCAAACCCTCCTGGCCACGGCGACCCCCTAACCCCACCCCGCACTACATTACGGGCAGGAGGGATCCCAGGCCCCCCTGCCCTCGACGCAAACCCCCCCCCCCCCCCAACGCCCGCCCCCCCCAAGAACCTCCGATCGCCCCCCCAGCCGACCCCCACGACCCCCCCACCCCCCTTCCCCGTACCTTTGGTAGTTGGCCGGACAGACGGGAGCCAAACCCGCCTGTCCGGCAGGCAGCCAACGAAGGAATGAGGCCGGATTGGCCCATCCGTCCTAAAGCTCCGCCTACTGGTGGGGCCTAAGGCGCGTGGGCCAATCAGAATAGGCCCTGGAGCCTTAGGTCCCACCTGGGGGCGCGGCCTGAGACACATGGTCGGGTTGGGCCCATGTGCCCCAGGCCGCGCCCCCAGGTGGGACCTAAGGCTCCAGGGCCTATTCTGATTGGCCCACGCGCCTTAGGCCCCACCAGTAGGCGGAGCTTTAGGACGGATGGGCCAATCCGGCCTCATTCCTTCGTTGGCTGCCTGCCGGACAGGCGGGTTTGGCTCCCGTCTGTCCGGCCAACTACCAAAGGTACGGGGAAGGGGGGTGGGGGGGTCGTGGGGGTCGGCCAGGGGGGTCGCGGGTCGGCTGGGGGGGCGGTCGGAGGGTCTTGGGGGGGGCGGTCGTTGGGGGGGGGGGGGGGTTTGCGTCGAGGGCAGGAGGGCCTGGGATCCCTCCTGCCCGTAATGTAGTGCGGGGTGGGGTTAGGGGGTCGCCGTGGCCAGGAGGGTTTGGGCTCCCTTCTGGCCCAACTACACAAAGGTATGGGGAAGGCGGGTGGGGGTGTCGTGGGGGTCGGCCAGGGGGGTCGCGGGTCGGCTGGGGGACGGGCGGAGGTTCTTGGGGGGGGGGCGGTCGTTGGGGGGAGGGGGTTTGCGTCGAGGGCAGGAGGGCCTGGGATCCCTCCTGCCCGTAATGTAGTGCGGGGTGGGGTTAGGGGGTCGCCGTGCCAGGAGGGTTTGGGCTCCCTCCTGGCCCGATATTGTTGGGGAGTCGGCGGTCCTTCGGGGTGAGGGTGCGAGTGGTCCTGCCGGGGGGGGGGGGGATGTATCGGACGTCGGGGGGGGGGGCATCAGGCTTTCAGGATGGGGACAGACCTTCAAGGGGGGACAGGACTTCAAGGGGGGACAGTGCACGGAAAGTCAGGGGGGGTGAACGGAGAGTCGGGACAGCGCACGGAAAGTCAGGGCAGTGCACGGAAGTAAGGGGGGGTGAACGGAGAGTCGGGACAGCGCACGGAAAGTCAGGGCAGTGCACGGAAGTCAGGGGGGGTGAACGGAGAGTCGGGACAGCGCACGGAAAGTCAGGGCGGGCGAAAGGAGCGTCGGGCATCATGCGCGGTATACCCGTGAGCGCGGTATACAAAAGTTTTTGTGCATATCATCGTGATTTCTGCGCGCTATACCCGTGTGCGCGTTTTACACGGGTGCGCGTTATATCCGCGAAAATACGGTAATAGGAGTTCAAACTATATGCGGAGGTGGATAGGGAGCCAGTGGAGTGATCTGAGGTGAGGGATAAGGCGAGTGTAGCCAGGTTGACAGTAGATAAGTCATGCGGCTGAGTTTTGCACAACAGAAGGGGAAAGTTGGGGAGTCAATGTGGGTGTGAATGTGTAGAAAGAAGAAGAGTAGAATAAGGATAAGTAGGAGGAGGGGGCTAAGTGGGGACATGTGTGTGTGTGTGTGTGGGGGGGTTTGAGGAAAAGAAGAGAAATAGTCACTGTTAGACAAGCATTTGTACTGGGCATTGTTAAATAAGTTAGCATACATTGAGGCTTGTGACTGGCCAAAATGTTGGCCTCACAAAGGATTTAAAAATATACGGTGTATGAAAAAAAAAAAAAAAAAGAAAAAAATCTATTTATGTTAAAATATATAAAAAATAATTTGAACGAAGTCTAATATATATACCCACACACACACACACAAATGATCCTTGTATTTAACAACAGTTAAGCAATAAAAACTTAAAATAATGGCTCTACTCTTCAGCTGTTTCTATATATTGTGTGTATGCTGGTTTAATCAACTGTGTATGGCTGCATAATATCCCCAGGCACAGTCAAGTAAAAGCCAATGCTGTAGCAAAAAGCCTATATTTTAAACATGTCTTGTCATTAATGCTTTATTAATTGCCCCAGGCAATGCAAACCTAGTGCTGGGTGAGCTATAACAATATGACACTTTAAGGTCAAATCCAATTCCTGCTGTGTTTTATGGAGTAGGCCAAATATTAAGTTAACAGCAGGAAAGCTTGGTTTATTGGATTTTTTCCTATCTCATGATCATTTGATCTAAATTAAAGCAGATATTTTCACTGGAGCAAAACACCTTAACCACTGAACATCAAAGAAACATTAATTGTTTGCAATAGCTACAATAATCTTTGTACACAATCAGCTCTCAATATTATATTGGTTTTATGTAATGTAATGGTAATGTATGCCAGGGAAATATTAAATAAGCTTTGATAAAAACACATTCTTGCCTGTTAAAAACAAACAATCCAAATACTGCAACATGTCCCATAGCATCAATATTCCTTCTATTGGGAAACACATCCAAAAACAGAATAAGCTGGGGACCATTGAGACTACCCAGTATGGTATCAATGAGAAACAGTAGGCTGCTTGTGTGCATGGAAGATCTTCATTGGTACAGTCAGGACAAGTATCTGGCATCACTGTTCTCTCTAAGCTGAGCAGGATTCCTCAACCTACTGCCAGTGGCTGGTGCTGTTTGACTATCACATTTTCAATAGTGAGGCAAAGTCAAGCTCTGCAAGACAGCAAGGAATTGAAAAAACACAATATTGAAGCAGGTAGTGGGAGGATTCTCGCTCATCTCAGAGGGTGATTAAGGGGGTTGTTACTTTTATCCTAATTCTATCTTGCCTTATGAATAAGCATAAGCACTTCCCCATGCTTCTCATCCACGTTGGGACGAATGACACTGCCAGGAACACCCCGGAGACCATACCCAAAGACTTTGGAGCCCTGGGTGAGAAGCTGAGGCAGTTGGGAGCGCAGGTGGTCTTCTCATCAATCCTCCCGGTAAGAGGTAAGGGTAGAGCCCGGGAGGAGCGTATCCAGAGGACTAACGAGTGGCTACATGGATGGTGCAGGGAGATGAACTTTGGATTTCTGGACCATGGAGAGGCACTGCAGGGACTTCAGGGACCAGACGGACTCCACCTGACCAGAAGAGGTAAGAACGTCTTCGGACGTCGACTAGCCCGCCTACTTCGAAGGGCTTTAAACTAGGTAAGTTGGGGGAGGGTATCCGTTCATTCTCTGGAGCAGTAAGTAACTATCCTGAGGAGGTGAGTCGCCACTCTGAGTCTGAGGTAAGTGCACACACTGTAAACAATACATCAGGGGTCACACTAACTCAGGCGGGAAACTCTGTACAGGGACTTAGCAAACATAAGGTATGGAGAGCTATGTACGTCAATGCACACAGTTTGGGCAATAAAATTCTAGATTTAGAGACGGAAATAATGAACGCCGACCTAGACGTAGTGGCGATATCCGAAACTTGGTTCACTGACTCACACGGGTGGGATATGGTTATACCAGGTTACAACTTACTCCGTCGAGACAGGGAGGGCAAGTTAGGAGGAGGGGTAGCTCTATACACTAGAGAAGACATCAAAACTACCATAATCACAGATGTCAAGTATACCGGGGAATCCCTCTGGGTGAACCTGGCTAGAGGAAATGAAAAATGCCTGTATCTTGGTGTGATTTACAGACCTCCAAGACAACAGGTAGACAAGGATATGGAATTAATCGAAGACATTGAAAACATCACCTTGCGTGGGGACACAGTACTGTTAGGGGATTTTAATATGCCCGATACAGATTGGAATGCACTTACCACACAAACTAGCGGCAGTAGAAGGTTGTTAACCTCCATAAAGGGTGCACAGCTCAAACAATTGGTATTGGAGCCCACTAGGGACCAGGCGTTACTAGACCTGGTACTCACCAATGGAGACAGCGTATCAGAAGTTTCGGTAGGTGATACGCTGGCCTCCAGCGACCATAACATGGTTTGGTTCAACCTTCGGAAGGGTTTCTCCAGATCGACCACAACAACAAAGGTCCTAAATTTTCGTGGCACTGACTTCAAACGCATGGGAGACTTCGTCCATCGGGCACTGCAAGACCAGCCGAAACCAATAATGTAGAGGCTATGTGGGCAAACCTGAAATCTACCCTACATGAAGCAATAAATCGCTATATAAAAACAACAAGCAAACGACGGAGGAATAACAGACCCCAGTGGTTCACTACAGAAATCTCGGACCTCGTTAAGAAAAAGAAAAAAGCATTTGTTTCCTACAAACATTCAGGAAGAGGAGCAGTAAAAGAAGACTATCTGGCCAAGTCCAAAGCTGTCAAAACGGCAGTCAGAGAGGCCAAGCTTCAGATAGAAGAGAATCTAGCAAAGGACATTAAGAAAAGGGATAAATCCTTCTTCAGGTACATCAGTGATAGGAAAAGAAACACAAATGGGATAGTACGCCTTAGGAAAGCAGACGGGACTTATGCAGAATCAGATTCCGATAAAGCCGAACTACTAAACGAATACTTCTGCTCAGTCTTTACCTGCGAGGCGCCAGGGTCCGGTCCACAGTTGCAAGCAAGGCATAGCTCAGATGACCCGTTCTGGAATTTCGAGTTTACACGCAGCGTCTACTGCGAGCTATCAAGACTCAAAGTGAACAAAGCCATGGGACCGGACAATCTACACCCCAGGGTGCTTAGAGAGCTGTGTGATGTCCTGGCAGAGCCATTGTCTGTGCTCTTCAATCTTTCCTTGAAGGCGGGAAAAGTCCCCTTGGACTGGAAAACAGCCAATGTAATCCCACTCCACAAAAAGGGCTGCAGGACAGAGGCTGAGAATTACAGACCGGTGAGTCTCACATCCATAGTGAGTAAACTCATGGAAACACTAATTAAGCATAAATTAGATACAATCCTAGACGAGAAGAATCTACGGGATCCCCGCCAACATGGATTTACCAGAGGCAGGTCCTGCCAATCCAATCTGATTAGTTTCTTTGACTGGATAACAAGGAAACTGGATGTGGGTGAGTCCCTGGACGTCGTTTACTTGGACTTTAGTAAAGCTTTTGATAGCGTTCCGCACCGCAGACTATTGAACAAGATGAAATCAATGGGACTGGGAGAGACGTTAACTACCCTACGAACACTTTACCAGACAGTATGACGCAGGACCTATTTCTATTGGAACATTGGTCCTCGACTTGGCAGCTAAACTTCAATGCTAGAAAATGTAAGGTCATGCACCAACTACATGGGTCGGTGATTGGCTAAACAGTAGACTTCAGAGAGTGGTGGTAAATGGTGCCCCTTCAAAAACGTCGGAGGTGATCAGTGGAGTGCCTCAGGGCTCGGTCTTGGGCCCGATCCTCTTCAACATATTTGTGGAAGATCTGACTCAGGGGCTTCAGGGTAAAATCACATTATTCGCCGATGACGCCAAACTATGCAACATAGTAAGTGAGAACACTTTACCAGACAGTATGACGCAGGACCTACTTCTATTGGAACATTGGTCCTCGACTTGGCAGCTAAACTTCAATGCTAGAAAATGTAAGGTTATGCACCTCGGCAGCAGGAATCCATGCAAAACTTACACACTAAATGGTGAAACCTTAGTTAGGACCAAGGCGGAACGTGATTTGGGGGTGATCATTAGCGAAGACATGAAGACTGCCAATCAAGTGGAGAAGGCTTCATCAAAGGCAAGACAAATGATGGGTTGCATCCGAAGAAGTTTTATCAGCCGGAAGCCCGAAGTTATAATGCCATTGTACAGATCCATGGTGAGGCCTCATCTGGAGTATTGTGTACAATTCTGGAGGCCACATTACCAAAAGGATGTGCTGAGAGTTGAGTCAGTTCAAAGAATGGCCACCAAAATGGTCTCGGGACTCAAAGACCTCCCTTATGAAGAAAGGCTGAATAAATTGCAGCTATATTCACTTGAAGAACGTAGAGAGAGAGGAGACATGATAGAGACGTTTAAATATATCACCGGCCGTATTGAGGTGGAAGATATCTTCTTTTTTAAAGGCCCCTCTGCCACAAGAGGCCATCCGCTGAAAATCAGGGGTGGGAAATTTCATGGCGACACCAGGAAGTTCTTCTTCACCGAAAGGGTGGTCGATCGTTGGAATGAACTTCCACCTCAGGTGATTCAGGCCAGCAGCGTGAAGGATTTTAAAAGGAAATGGGATACACATGTGGGATCTCTAGGGGGGTAAATTCAAGGGGGTAGGGTTGTTGGAGTGGGCAGACTTGATGGGCTGTGGCCCTTTTCTGCCGTCATCTTCTATGTTTCTATGTTTCTATGTAACTGTGGGAGCAGTAGCAACTACTATGACAATAGCTCAAGCATCAGAAGGATCTTCTTTAAGACTGACTGAGAGGACCCATCCTCTCCAACCATGTACCCAGGACCAGCTCAACCTATGGACCAGGTGAGACACTGGCCCAAGGCTCCAAATGCCAGCACCTGTGACATCACTGGCCTATACTGTAAATTATGCTAGGGCAGCTGTTCTCAGCCGATGTGGTTCTCTTCCCTTCAATGCAAGTCCAATACGTCTCCCATGAGTCCAGCACCTCCCCACCCTCTCTCCCATGAGTCTGCACCCTCTCCCATGATTCCATCCCTTTCTCCACAAGTCTAGTATCATGTCCTTGGTTCTTCCTTAGCACCCTGGTCAACAAAAACCTGTTTTTCTGCCAGATGTCGGTAGTGGTAACTAACAGACTGCTGGGACTGACCCGGATCCTTCCCTCTGATCTAACTTCCTGTTTACTCATGGGTGGATGTGGCAGGGCGAAGGATCCAGGTCGGTCCCAGCAGTCTGTTACTGTTGTCAGCACCTGGCAGGAAAAGAGGTTTTTGTAAACCAGGGTGCTCAGGAAGAACAAGGAAGTGGTGCTAGACTTTCATGGGACAGGATGAACTCATGGGGGAGGGAAGGGAGAAGTACTGAACAAACAGGAAGAAGATGGAGGAAGGCAAAGGGAATGGTGCTGGATATACGTTGGGGAGGGAGACAGGAGAAGTGTTAGTCCTTGGGTGAGGAAAGAGAGGAGGGGCATATGAAACCATGGGGGGGGAGGGAAAGCTGGTGGATCCATGGAAGGGGGGAGATGGAAGAAGGCAAAGGAAGAGCTGCTGAAAAAGATTGAAAAACCATCAAGCTAGGCTAAGATTACCAATAAGCAACCAGACAGCAGCGGTCCATGATCCTTGATCCCAACAGGATACAACGATGGTACTTGACTTCTCCCTCATTCTTCTCTCCTCCTTCTTCCGATGTTGCCCGGGGTGACATGCTTGACGCCAACTTCAGGCCCGCTTCCCTCACAGTAGCTGGCCTATGACACTGCTTAGGCCTGCCCCTAACTGCAACTGGCCTCTGGACAGGTACCAGAGCACCTTGACACTGCACCCCAGCCCTCCCCTCCCAGATGAAATGTCATATGCTAATTGCAAAGCATGCTGGGATTGGACACCCAACGCCCAATCCCTTTTCTTATAATTTCTAGCATCTTGTTTGCTTTTTGGCCGATTCTGCACATTGGATGGAAGGTTTCAGCTTACTGTCTACAATGACACCCAGATCTTTTTCTTCGGCGCTGATCCCCATCGTGGACCCTAGCATCTGGTAACTATGATTGGGGTTATTCTTCCCAATGTACATCACTTTGCATTTGTCCACATTAAATTAAATTTGCCATTTGGATGCCCAGTCTTCTAATTTCCTAAGGTCTGCCTGCAATTTTTTAGTCTGCATGTGTTTTAACAACTTTGAACAATTTAGTGCAGTGGACTTTGCTAATTTTTAAGCAAGGGCTGTTTTGGGTCCAAAAAGGGGTAAGAGAGAGCCAATAAATATGTTCCTACTTTGGGCCATGAAACCAATAATAACATTCATTCCTATCAGAAGAACCTGGCCTTCATCACAGATGCAGAACACAGATAAAACCTATGTAAATAGACAGCTACAAACCAAAGTCCGAATATATACAAACAAAACCCTAAGATGTCAGACTCTGCAGTAGTACAACACCAGAGAAATAGAAACAAATGCAATTATTCCTGAACAGTGTAAAATATAAACCAAAGATGTAAATCTCAAAACTGATGTATTTCAATCACTAAAAATAAAATCATTTTTCCTATCTTTGTTGTCTGGTAATTTTAGTTTTCTAATCATCTTTTCCCAGTCTCTGGTTGTGCTTCGTTCTGTCTGTGTCTGTATTTCCAGGGCCTTCTTATCCATTTGCTGTTTTTCTCTCCTTCACTTTCTGCCCTACTACATCTATTTTTTTAACTTTTAATATTCAATTTCAATTTCTCTGCTTCCTTCTCAAATCTATATCTATTTTTCCCTGTCTGCCCCTTTCCATCTATCTGTGTGTACAATCTTTTCCCTCTCTCTGCCTTTCTTAGGGTTACCATATGGCTCCAGAAAAAAGACGATGGATTGTTTTACTTCCATTACTTTCAGTGGAAGTAAAAACCAGATTTCTCGATCTGTCCAGCTTACTTCCACTGCTTTCAATGGATGTAAATCCCGGATGTCTCAATCTGTCCTCTTTTTTCTGGAGCTATATGGTACCCCTACTCTTTCCCCTCCCCTTCATCCATGTGTACCATCTCCTCCCTCTTTCTTCTTCCCTATTCCCATCTTTTCTTAAACATTATTTTTTCATCTCTCTTCTTTTCCTCTCCCCTCCCTGTGCATCATCCCATCCCTCATTATTCCCTTCCTTTCCATCACTGTACAGCATCTCCCCTTCTGGTGATCTGACATCTTTCTCCTCTCCTTCCCAGTCTGGCATCTCTCTCCCATGCTTCCCTTCCCTCCTCCCCCTTTGCGGTCTGGCATCTTTCTGCCCTCTTTCCCCTCTCTCCTTAGTCTAGAATCTCTCTCTCCTTCTTCCCTTCCATGGTCTGTCTTCTCTCTTTCCTTCCCTCCCCCCTCCAGTAGTTTGACATCTCTCTCCTTATCTTTCCCCTTCAGTAGTCTGGTATCTCTCTCCTCTTCTTCCTTTCCTTCTTCCTTTCTCTCTCTCTCCTCCTTCCCTTCCCTGGTCTCTCTTTCTCTCCTTAGCTCCCCCCTCCAGTAGTCCAACATTTTTCTCCTTCCCTTTCTCCCTTCTTGTGGTCTTGTATCTCCTCTTCACAACTTCCCTCCTCCCTACCATGGTCTGATATCTCTGTCCTTCCCTCCCCCCCCCCAGAGGTCTAACATATCTTTCTTTTTTTTCCTCCCCATCCCCATGGTCCAGCAGCCCTTCCCCATGCCAATTGCCTTCTGGAACACATATGTTTTAAGCATAGTTTTAAAAACAGGCAGCAAAAGTTCCAGACGAAGATCACATAGAATAGAATTCCATAAAGAAGAACCTTGTCTGCTAAATAAACTCCTAATAGTGGAAAGATGCAGTATTGGTCAAAGTACTTAAGAAAAAGTAAAAATAAGTGTTTGAATACTTAAGTCAAAGTGAAAGTACACATTAAAATATTTACTTAAGTAAAAGTAGAAAAATTATTGTCTAATATAATACTTTTTGAGCAAAAAGTAAAAGTATCACAACTACAATGGATGCAACTACTGTCAACATATTTATCCCAACAATTATATTGCTCTACAATTCAATCCACATTGCTTTTGAAAATGACTGTCACTCATGCGAGTGCACTTGTGAATCATTAATCCAATACAGCTAAAAGATGTTCAACAACTGTACTGGCAGAAAGTGGAGTTTTGAGTTTGATATAAAGTTCCTTCAAATCAGGCCAGGCTGTAATATTACTGTTGTCTTCTGACTGGGTCTGCAAGTATTGATCAAGGGAATCTCTAAAACACTTGAGCTCCTTACAGAAAAGAGTGCTTTGTTATCACCTTAGTCATTATCATCTGCATTAGTAGTACTGTCTTATCACTTGCATCTTCATCTTCATTATTATTGTCAAGCTGTCCAATTACAGAGATGTTTTTCACAAAGTTGGAATCATTGCCTATAGTTGTTTTAACATTTTTTCATCTGATGGGAGATTCTGAATACATTTGAGAGCTGATGCATGAATGCCAAATTTGTGAGAACTCTTTAGTCTTAAGGCCAGACAATCAAATCGCCTCTCTGAAGACTCTATCAACCCAGTGGACAGTCATTATTGGAAAATCATGTTGCGCTTTCCTATGATACTGTTTTATTCAGTATGGCTATGAGAAAGAAGAGTCAAATATCATCACATAACAACAAACTTTTATTAGTCATGACAGGGGTTGCCATTCAACATATTACCAATAATTGGAAAAATTACAAGAATCTTAATTACACATTCTGGTGGAATTCATTATGCCATATTTTTAAGATAGAAAGAGCAACAGCAGTACAAAAAGGGACATATAATAACTTTGTAAAGATATGGGGGCCATTGGCAAAATATTGTGATGAATAGTCATTAATTCTTTTCTTTTCTTTCTTAGTTGTATTTAGCATACTCAAGGGGGGAGGGGGGAGTTGGGAATAATTTTATAGGATATGTTATAATATGTTATATAACACGTGTATATTTCTATTTCGGTTGAAAATGAGATGAAGGGTGGGTGGTTGGGTGGGTGGGGGTTATTACATTACTAGATTTTTATGTGTTAGATATAGTGCTATATTGGAATTACTTGTATAATGTATAGCTAATGTATAATGAAGCTAATAAGAGGTATGGAGAACTTGGAATATGAGGAACGACTCAAGAAACTGGGACTGTTCTCCCTTGAGAAGAGGAGGCTGCGAGGGGACATGATCGAGACGTTCAAAATGCTGAAAGGCATCGATAAAATAGAGCAGGAAAATAAATTATTTACATTGTCCAACGCGACACGGACAAGAGGACATGGTTTGAAGCTAAGGGGGGACAAGTCCAGGACAAATGCCAGGAAGTTCTGCTTTACACAGCGAGTGGTAGACGCCTGGAATGCTCTCCCAAAGGAGGTTATTAAGGAATCCACTGTGCTAGGATTCAAAGGCAAATTAGATGCACATCTCCTTACGAGAGGCATAGAGGGATATGGGTGACTAAAACTATATCAGGTGTATACCTGACTGGGCCTCCGCGTGTGCGGATCGCCGGACTCGATGGACCATGGGTCTGATCCGGAGATGGCAGTTCTTATGTTCTTATGTATTTTTGTGCACTTGTTCAATTTGAAAATGAATAAAGATTAAAAAAAACAAACAAAAAAAACCAGTGGACAGTCATCCCAATGTACAATTTTCCATGGAATGAACAGCAGTCTGTTATGGCAGATACATATTTCTGTTTACCAAAAATTGCAACTAGCTTCAGCTTCATCTCCACTTCAAAGCGACTCAACTCATCACTATTCTGTTTGGCTGGAGACCAGTTCAACAAACACAAGCAATTGCACTGCTCTCTAAACAGCAAAAATTTAAGATTAGATGATCCACTGTTGCAAGGCAAGATTCCAGATTTTTCTGTTTCATTTGTTTTACTGCGGAATTCTCATTTATGTCTTGCTTCTCCTTTCACTTTTAACTGCAAGCATCAGATGCAACTGAGTAAAAGTTGCAAAAATTTGTGAAATTATTTCTTTCATAAAAGCAAAAGTAACAAATGTTTCCTGTACTACTTTACAAGTAAAAGTATCATAGCTTTTACTTAAGTACTATAACTAGTTACATTTACTTAGGGGTCCTTTTACTAAGGCACACTAGCCAATTTAGCATGCGCTAAATATTAGACGCCCATTATATTATATGGACACGTTAGCATTTAGTGTGCGCTAAATCGGCTAGCACGCCTTAGTAAAAGGACCCTTTAGTTACTAGAATACAACACTGGAAAGGTCAACAGAGTGATGTGACCAAATTTGGAAATAGTTACATTTGGAGGAACAGAAGGCTAGATGCATTAACAACTGTCGCTAAACCGGTTTGCCTGGTTTAGTGACCGATTGTATTTGCTGACCTGATGCGCAAAACGGCTTACTGTATGATTTTCCATGTGGTCCTACATTCTCTAATTCTGGCATGCAAATGAGGTCATTAATATTAAAACCAGGCATCAGATCGATGCCCTAAACTTGCATGCCAGAATTGGGTCAGTAGGGCTGACCCAGAAAAGCCAACAGGTCTACCTGTATTTTTTTTTCTCCTATGGGCACAGATGTTGTTCAGGAACCTTGGTGATGCTCCTTAACCTATGGTTATTCTGGATTCATTGGACAATATCTGAATACATTTGTGTTTGGGAATGTATCCATATCCCTTGTTATATGTATTTATTATTATTTTTTTTTAATATATTTATGTTTATTACATTTGTTTGATTGTAGATTCCTGAAGAAGGTACCATGTAGGTGCAAAAACACTGGCCGTTTTGAGTCAGTTGTATATCTACAGGATTTAAATAAAAGGTTCCAGTGGATACATTTCTTCAGCCCTACTTCTCTTTGACCCATTTTAAAATTATGTACATTGATTTTCTTAATCATCCATGGAGAAATCCTGGACTATATGATAAATTTAGTAGAACTACCATTTGTTAAGAACTATAAATTTATTAGCAATCATCTGAGGTTAAGATTTCCATAAAGTGACAAAATGGCAGAACTCTTTTCCAATACAATTAAGAACTTCCCCTCCTATGACAGTTTCTGTAAAGGCCTGAAGACCTATTTGTTTGCAAGATATCTCATTCATACTAAGAGATAATTTTGTAAAAGTTAAAAAACCTATTTGTATGTAAGATATACCTTTCTTTTCCACTCTAACAAAGGTCTCTACTCGCCCCCTCTCCTCACCCTCCCTCTCGGTCTCTATTACTAAACCCATACTGAGACCTTACCTCTGCCCAACCCTTGAGTTCTTGTATTTCCTACTTCCTTTGTTCCCGACTCCGACCTTACCATGGTTCTTTGTTATTTGTATTCCTATGTTACTTGTAATTGCATACTTACCTCTTATGTATGATCTCTTCAGTTAACTGCATCAAACTTCACGGTGTATAGCAGTATATAAATAAAAGTTTATGTTATGTTATATTATATGCAGATTTACTATGTTTTTATGTTTTGATATTAATATTAGATTTTAATGTAAGATTGTCATTCTTGGAGATAGCCAGTCTCTTATTAATTTGAAAATTGCATTGAAAATTGCATTGAATCATTCAAACTTACTTTAACATCTGAGGTATCTCTTTGGCTATTTCTCCAAGATCTTGCCACTGCAGAGAAGGTTCGATCTGGATGATCAAATTTCCCACCATTTGCATTAAGCAAGAATGTTGTAAAAGGTTCCTAAAGCCAAACAAAAACAAATTATGTTTATGTGATTTTCTTAGTCTGCAACAACATAAACAGTGTGCAAGTTGCAGCATTCTGTATTACAAAATATAACAAAAAATTGAATTCTAAGAATTTATCTCAAAATACATTTTTATTTCACATATTTCTAAGAATGTAGAATGATTTAAATATAATCATAGTTCTCCATCAGATCTACAGCAGATTGATTTATAAAGTAACTCAAATAATTTCACAAAATAGACTGTGAAATCAAATGTATTCTCATTAACTAGATTTTAAAACATAAAAGACCTGACAACACATTTTATAGTGAGTGATGAATGTAACTGCTATTTTGCTAAGTGATATATCTTTTCATACCACTAAGTTTGCAAATTGACATATACATGGGTAGCATCTGGGCAAAGTGTACATTAATACATGTAACACAGAATATTGTAAGTTACATGTGTATCATTGGAACTTAGATGCTAACGCTGGCACTGCAGGGTGTCGAGGCATTGGTACCTCAATGAGAGGCACGCCTCAGAGAGGACACCACCTGCCTAGATGGTGAACAAGATTGCCGACACCATCGTTTGGCATGCATTCACTTACTCGATGCTGGAGATGCCAGCAACATATGGCGAGAAGAAGTATGGGAACGCTTCTTAGCCTTTTTACCAGCTGGAGCCAGTACCAAGGAAGCTGATGTTGAAAGATTTATCATTGGCGGTGTCAACGTCATCACAGCTTTATCCACATTGGACCGAAAAAGTTTTTCTTGCTGTAGACATCGAGCCTCCAAAGTGCGTTTTTGTAACTTTGAGCAGCAAGGACAAGAGTTAACTTAGTGGTCAGGACCAAGGCACTGAAGACACCAGTTGTGTGGATCAGTGGCTGATTTGGCCCTGTTGCACCAAGAACATCTCTTGAAGGCTTGGACATCAAAGAAAAAAATGGCCAATGCAAGATTGAAAAACTCAATTTTTTTCAGAGGGTCAAGTATATTAGTGACCGAAAAAGAAAATTGACTTGAGGGAAGACCAAAAGCCTAAAAAACAGGAAATAAATAATTTTGAGGAAAACTCCTGAACAAACCAAGAAATAAACTACTACAAATGAAAATAAAAGAAATGAAGAAACAAAGTAGAAAAATATATCCAGGAAGGCACGAAAGTTAGAAAAAATAGCACAATTGGAAAGACTCCAATGACACACGTCTTCTAGCTCTGCGGAAAACTAAGAACTGATGCTCCTGTGAGCCAACGTTGGGCAGGAAGGGATTCAAGCATGCACAGTACTTCTCAGGAGTTAAAGTGATACTACACTTTAGGATTGTCCATACCAGGCTCTGTGGATGATGTCACCCACATGTGATAATATGCTGCCTTCTTGTCCTGGGATAATCCCTGTTACTCAGTTCCGTTATCTGGGAGTCTTATTGAACTTCAAGCAGATATTTACCTTGCATATTTCAGCTCTTTTTAAGACTGGATTTTTCATACTAAGAGAGCTTCACACCATTTGTCCATTTTTCAATAAAACATCTTTTCACTCATTGCTCTTAGTACGTCTGGCAACACAGATCAATTATTGTACTGTGCAATAATTATTCTCAGTGCAAGCAACTCAAAAGAATGTAAACATTTCAAAACACAGTTGTTCATTGCCTGACTCACTCACGTTCAAATATTCATGTCACACCTCTATTAAAACAGCCTATCAAATTCACTATAAAGTGCTTCTATTTGGATTCAAAGCCTTCAAAACAGGATTCTCCGGATTACTTGTCATCCCTCACTATACCTTATTCCCCTGCCCAAGTTCTTAAATCTTTAAAAAACTATAGGATGGTCCTGCCCAGTCCATGATCAGCACAATTTGAATCAACATGTAATTGAGCTTTCTTTTTTGCAGCTCCCTTCCAAGGGCCTATTGAAAACTTGGCTTTTTTGAGCAGGCCTTCCCTCTTAGGATTGACATCTGGCACTCACCTATCTCCCTGTAGGCATGTCTCTCTTTTTTGTTATGAATGAATTCTCTTTACTATCTACAAATTGGAGTTCCTTCCTTTCCTTTTTTATGTTTTTAGTCCTGTGAATCAGTTTTGTAGTGGTATAGTGAATGAATAAATGAAATGAAGATCTATTCTATGGGCTTTACATATATCATGTAAGATATGTATCCTGGCTATTGGTATCAGTGCTTAAGCTACTTGACAGCTTGCAAAGCTATGAGGTAAAAAGGAATGGTTCTATAGTTAATACTGTCCAACTACAAAATAATAAAATGATCCATAGGAGAAAAAATGACTTCTTAACAGTTCCACAGAATGAAATGATAGATTTAAAATGAATCCTTTCAAGCCCCAATAATTATAAGTGGTAAATCACATTGCTCAGATTCCTGTTTTCACTTTTTTCACTGTGCAGACAAAAGTTGGTTGTACAAAATATTTTCTACCCTGATCACCTACAGTTCTAAGTGGGTTACAATTTAATATATGAAATAATAAAAATACATCAATTAAATTTAACAAAACACTGAAACATAAATAATGTAAAAAAGAAAAATGTAAATCAGAATGACTTAAATGGAACACAAATCTACAACAAAACAATAAAATTGCTTTAAAACCTGCAACATTAATAACAAAAAATCAATTCTTCGACCTGAGATGGTAAAGTTAATTTCAGCAAAAGGCATGTTAGATGAAATGCGCCTCTACCTTCATCCTATGTATAACTTGAGATTTTTCTTTCTAAATTAATAACATCTGGCAATGAATTCCATAGCACTGGGCCAGCTATCGAGAAAAATCAATAACAAGTTTTGGCATGATAATAAATCTGTATTGATGGCATAACCAACAGACTTGTAAGAGCTAGCCTTAAGCAAAGATTGGAATGAAGAGACTATAAAATACTTACAATTCGAATAAGCCAAGATAATGTACAAGAAGCTGTAGAATAATGTGTATTGTAGTGGTACGGTGGACTCTGATCATCTTCCCAAGTTTCATAGCGCTCTGCATAAAAGACTGCTCTCTTTGGATTTAAAGCACCAATAGGCTATGAATAGATAAAATATTATTACAATACTAGAGTTTTCAGAAAAACAGCAAAAATAAAGTGAAACTCAAATCCATAGAAGGTTAAAATACAATATATATGAAATTCTCCTGACAGTATTAATTAACAATTTCTACAAATTAGATTACACAAATAGATTTTGGGTTTAATCCAATGATAGATTAACTAAACATTTATAAACCCATATTTTCATACATTTATATATTGGAACAAGTTCTAAACTGAAAACACTGTCTCATTAACCACTGATTTCACTTTTAATCTAGATGGCATTGTACCAATAGCAAATGCAATCAGAATGTTCAGGTTCATCTTTATATCTATGTGTTCCAGCTTTTTCTCTGAACCAAAAAGGTCCTCCTGGAATCAAGTGCTAAATTTCAGCCTGACACAGTTGCCTGAATATCCCATTGCCACATTAACTCAACATGGGCAATTCTGTAAAACAGATACTAATAGTTATGTGCCTATTATGCACTTAAATGTTTAGACTAATGGCCTTTATATGTATGTATGTACATGACTGAATTAATAATTTCAAGTTTATTATAGTTTTATTATCCTGCACTGTGGTCTTGCCTTCTAGGCGGCTTACAATCTAGATATAGGGGAAAGAGGAAGTGGTTGAGGGGATAAAACACTGACATGAAAGTGAAGGTAGAACTACAAATCTCTGATAGCATAGGGAGGTTAGCAATACAAGGGAATGGGGGGGGGGGAGAAGGGTGCTGTGTCTGCTGAGGCTCATCCATAAAATGAGAGAGAGGGTTACTCTGGAGAAAATTATGAGTAGGTGTCTTTAAAGAGGAAGGTTTTCTGCTCAGATTTGAATAACTAAAGATGCCTGAAGTCACAGAAATACAGGAAAAGAGTTTCAGAGCTGAGGACTGTGGACTGAGAAACCTGCATATCGGATGTGTTCATGTACTATTTCACGATATGTGGGAATTGCAAGCTGGTTCTGGTGGGCAGATCTGAAAGGTCTAGAAGGGATATATAGGGTGAGATGTTTGAGGTATGCAGGTTCTCCTGAACTTAGTACTTTAAAAATTAGTGTTTTGTATTTGATCTAATTGGTGACAGGAAGCAGGTGATTTTTTAAGAAGAGTATTTTTGAGCATTGTGGATTAGTCTAATGGTTGTGTTATGGATCACCTTCTGCCTAAGAAGATATTTTTGCCTTAAACCTGGGTAGAGGGAATTGCAATAGTCAACTTGCTGAAGGAAAGAGTAGAGTGAATTGACCAAATCATACATTGTTTGAAGGAGGAACATTTTACTACATGTGCAGTAGGCTAAAGGTTAGTTGAGAATCTAATGTTATACCTAAAATGCGGGTGGATGTAGCCAAAGGAATGGGAACACTATGAAGCAGAATGGGTAAGAGCAGGTTAACCTGTATGGCAAAAATAATGGATTTTAATTTATCAGGATTTAATTTGAGTTTGTTTTGAATCAACCACTTTGTGATGTGAGTGGGGTTATTGTTATTTGTAATTCTGTAGGGGGAGCAGGCGTCAAATGTGTAGAGAATTTGAATGTCATCCATGTAAACATATATGGTGAAGTCAAGTGATTGCACCATTAACAAAAGTACTAAGAAAAGATTAGATAAAAGAGGTGATAGTATTGAGCCTCGGGGAACTCCTGAACCAGTGTTGTAAGGGTTAGAAAATGAGTTGAGGGATATTGAGATGGCTTGGTGGAAATCTATTGCCTATTCCTAGGATAAGCAGCATAAAATCTGTTTTTCTCTTTGGGATCTTGCCAGGTACCTCTGACCTTGGTTGGCCACAGTTGGAAACAGGAAACTGAGCTTCATGGGCCTTTGGTCTGTCCCAGTAGGCAATTCTTATGTTCTTATCACAGTGTGTGACATAGGGCAATGTAAGTAAGACCTATTTGTTGTAAGTAATTGAAGAGAACACAGTGATCAATGAGATTGAAAGCAGTAAAGGAGCTGAGAGAGGAGATGGCAAAACTGAGAAGCATCCATGAGAATGAGTGGTACATTGATGAAATGGTTCATGAGGCATCAAAGATTTCCAGCAGTGGGGAAGAAGAGGCTGTGCTGAAGGAAGACAGCTAGACTCAGATCACGGAACCCTGCAAGATTGGTACTGTGACTCCTCCTGCCCTTGAACTAAAGAACTGGTATGCTGCCCTGGAAGTGGAGGAGATGAAAACAAACCAGGGAGAGGAAGGACCAAAGCTTGAAATTTCAAAAATTACTGGATCCGTGACCACTAGAAGGCATAAGGTAGTGGTGGTTGGTGATTCCCTTCTGAGAGGTAAAGAAGTGTTCATTTGCAGACCAAACATGATGTCCTGGGAGGTATGCTGTCTGCATGGTGCCAAAATCCAAGATGTTACGGAGAGCTTGCTGAGACTCATCAAGCCTGATGACTATTATCTGTTGCTGCTCATCCACATTGGCACTAATGATACTGCCAGGTACTACTGCAAACTATTAAAAGTGACTTTGTGGCTCCGGGAGAGAAGGTGAACTAGACTGGTGTGTAAGTGGTATGACAGGGAGGATGACAGAGAAGTTTGAATCCTGGAGATGAATGGTGGATGGTGTCATAGAGAGCGTTTTGGTTTCCTAAACCATGGAATGATTTTCGAAGGGCTGCTGAGCAGGGATGGTATGCATCAATCAAAGAAGGGAAGAAGTGTCTTTGGCAGCATGCTGGCTAATCTACTGAAGACAGCTTTAAACTAGAAGTGATGGGGTAAGGTGATAAAAGCCCCCAGGTCAGTATAAGCCCTCAGGTAAGAGAAAAGGGAACAACGTTTGGAAAACAGTATATACTAATGTTTAAGGGATGGCAAACAAGATCCTGTGCTGGAAGAAGATGAGTTGGATAAAGTGGTGATCACGGAGACCTGGTTTATGGAGACTGGGATGTAGTCATACCAGGACTATAATCTGTTCAGGAATGACAGAGTAGGAAGAAAATGAGGGGAAGTAGCATTATATGTTAAAGATCATATTAAAATAAATAACACTTCCACAATAGTCAGATGCACACTGTCTAATGGTATATTGAAAATTAAGGTGCAGATTGAGAAGTCAATTCTCAACGGAGGAAAAAGCCTCAGAAAAGGGCCCTCCCACCTCCACAATGGTGAATATACTGTGTGATAGATAAGTTGATATTTTTCATCTATCACACAGTATATTCATTTGCGATTACACCTTAAAGCAGTGCAGTGTCTTTTTAATTAAAGGAGGTTTTTTAGCCAGTGAGGTGAAAGCTCCACCACCACTATTCAACCATTGTGGAGGTGGGAGGGCCCTTGTCTGAGGCTTTTTCCTCCTTTGAGAATTGACTTCTCAATCTGCACCTTAATTTTCAATATACCATCAGACAGTGTGCATCTGACCATTGTGGAAGTGTTATTTATTGCAGTTGGTTTTTCACAGTATCCGAGTCCTTTTGGCTAAAGATCATATTAAAGCCATACAATTTCAGGATCTGCAGGGCAAGGAAGAGGCACTGTGGATCAATTTGGAAAGAGGGAATGGTAAATATATTGACATTGGTGTGATATTCAGGCCTCCTTCACAGACAGAGTAGACAGAGAATTAATAGTGGACATTCAGAATATATCTAAAAAGGGGGAAGTTTTACTAATAGGTGACTTTAATATGCCGGATGCTGATTGGGGCATCCCTATTGCTGGTCTTCTATAAGTAGGGAGATCCTGGATTCTACTTTTAAAGTTGTCCCAGCAGTGGCGTCTGACATTGAGTGCCACCGGTTGCCAGAGCCCCAATCTCACTCTCCAGGTGGATCTGTGAATGAGCTGCCTCCTCCACCAATTCTCAGGTGCTCTCTACTCTTAAAGTTGTCCTTTTGGAGGCATCTGATTCAAATGCCAACACCTACCAAAGCCCCGATAGCCCGAATGAGCTACCTCTTCTTTGCTTATGAATTTAATTGCTCAACCAAATAAACTCCATTAAGCACAATAAAAGAATGTTTGCAGAATAACATGGGTTACCACAAGTATTCACACTTCAGTACCTTCATTTGTATTATTACAGTTAGATGCTTTGAGGCATTTTCACTTCCTTTCCTCAAGGCAGCAGAGTCATTTTGAAAAATGGTTTCCTTATCATCATCTGTCAATCTAATACTTTCACTATTATTAATATAATTCTGTTCAGTGAGTGGGTATGTGTAGAATCTCATGCACATGTCAATAACAGTAAGAGCTTGACTTGTGATGAACCAACCTTATTGAACCAGAAGCATGACTGGAAGTAAATGAGTAAAGGTTCCTATTTATGCTCTAATGGACAGGAACAATAAACTATGTCAAATTCAGACAATCTGTGTCTTTTAGGAATAAACTCTATAGAATGTACATACACAAATCATCATATGTCTGTAAATTCAGTGTGTATCTTGTAGACAGAGAAAACAAGCAGAGTTTATGATGGCATGTTACTGAAAAGATCATCTGTGTATCAATATTAATTCTTTTCAGTTTGCATTGCATGCTATCCAACTATAATGCATCCTTGAACCAGGAAAAGAATCTGAATATCATCACTGATGATATGTTGACTATTTCTTCTCAGTGTGCAGCAGTGGCTAAGAAAGCAAATAGAATGGAGAACAAAACTAAGAATATTATAATGTCTTTGTATTATTCTATGGTGCAACCTCACCTTGAATACTGTGTGCAATTCTGATCACCACATCTCAAGAAAGATATAACAGAAAAGGTACAAATAAGGGTGATGAAAATTATAACGGGAATGAGAAAACTTCCCTATGAGGAAAGTAAAGAGAATCTAGGGTGCTCATTATCAAAGCAGATAGATGTTTCAGAATGTCCAAGAAAAATATCTATTTGCCAAAAATGTTCAAATTGCAATTTTCAAAAGGCAGAATTTTACACTGCAGTTCATCCAAACAACACAGGAGTGTGTTGGAAGCTTGTTTTGGGAGCCCATAATTAGAATGTCTTTAGTGATAATGAAATGGGAAGAAACATCCAAGTCAAAAATGAAGGATGTTTGTATCTAGATCTGTTTAAATCATGTCTAGGGTACAAAATAGTGGTCTGATTGAACAGCTGACTACTGAAGGGATGATGGCATGACCCCTCCTTAATCTCCCACTGGTTTCTGACTCCTTCCTAGCCCTTCTATGAAGTGAAAGTGACAGTGGATACCAGGCTCTATGACAGCTTCAGGTATTATGGTCATTCCTAATAGAACAGCAAACAAGTATAAGGAGCAGCCTAGTGGTCAGTGTAGTAGACTTTGAACAATGATATCCCAGTATAACTCCCACTTTAACTCTTATTTCTGTACAAATATGTGAGCCCTCCTGCCACGTAGAAATATCTACTGTACCTGAATTTATAAGCCACCTCCAAGCATTATGGCTATTGTAGTGGTGTAATTTAGGTATAGTACTTTTATCTGTACCTGGGTTTTTTGTTTAAAGTCCACTACACTGACTACTAGGCTGCCCATCTGCTCTGCAGAAACATCTGTGTGTCTATTTTTGTATAAATCATGCAAGAAAAGTTTTTGTGCCTGGTTTTTTTTGTGTGTGTGTTCATATTTTGGATGTTTCAGTTTGGCAAATGATGGTTCATTTTGGATGTTTTCAGCACAAGAACATCTTTTTGAACAGGAAATTCTGGCTATGAGATGGACAGTTTTTGGACTTTATGAGCAGGATGCCCCAATTCAGACTTGGATGTTCTTTCGAAAATTTCCCTCCAGCCTGGAGAAGAGACAGCTGAGGTATGATAAAAGTCTATAAAAACTCATTACTTTTAAATCAATTCTTTATTGAAAATACCATTTAAAAAAAATATTTTTTTTTTTCAACAATTCATCATGTTAAAATGCTTCATCTATCCTTAAAAACAACATTCAATCTATTCAACAATACATTCAATACAAACCAAAGTGCTCAGTGTATCAATAAACAGCTAACGCCTAAAGTTATATCTAATCTAAGACTTGCTTGAGAAGCCTGAAATTCAGTCAGTTCTTATCTTCCTCATAAAGGTTCAAATTTCAAAGTCCACTGTGGTTTTACCACTCAAAATGTTCTTATTTTCTTAATCCTGAATTCAGTTTCTCATAAGGCACAGCCATATCCCAGTGCAAAAAATAAAGTGACTCTTCTGCTTATATGCTATGTAATAATAATAATAACTTTATTTTTCTATACCGCCATAGTCAGGCGACTTCTAGGCGGTTCACATTGAAAGAAGGCTGGACAGTTAGCGAATGATAAGGAGCCTAAAATAGAAAAGTTACATAAACAAGGTACATACTAATTTAAGTTCCATGGGTAGAGAATACATGAAAATTGGAGCTTCCTGAGAGATTGAATAGCGATTACAGGGGGGTTTGTTTTAGTTTAAGGGTGGTCTGTTTTAGTCAATGAATTTGTCAAATAGGGCGGTTTTTATTGCTTTTCAGAATGCATTGTAAGTCAGTTTGGGTTCATTTATGCAGTTTCGCAACCAGACTTGTTGTCTATTCGCTTGGAACATGAAGGTTCTATCCAGGAAGGATTTGTATCTGCAGCCTGAGATCTTTGGGTAGGCAAAGATGTTTTTGTTTCTGGTTGTTCGTGTGGGGTTGTGCAGAACGAAGTGAGTTTGCAGGTAGGAAGATGCTAGTCCCCAGACTTGCTTTTCTTCCAAAGCTTTGCATATTCTATAAAATACCGAGTGGAGTGGAAGAGATAGACATAAATTGCTTGTTTACTATTTCCAAAAACACAAGGACTAGGAAGCACACAAAATTAAACTAGTAAGTAGTAAATATATAACAAATTGGAGAAATATTTCATTATATAACGTGTAATTGAACTCTGGACTTTGTTGCCAGAGAATATGGTAAAACTTTCTAGCTTAGTGGGGTTTAATAAAGGTTTGGACATGTTCCTAAAAGTAAAGTCCATTATTAAGATGAATTTGAGAAAATCCATTGTTTATACCAAGGATAAGCAGCATAAATTATTTTTGGATCTTGCCAGGTACTTGGACCTGGAATGGCTGGAAACAGGATACTGGGCTTAATGGCAATGCTTATGGTCTTAGGTTCGTATACATTATAAATATAAGTTGAACCTGATATGTCTGATAGGAAGAAGGATTTTTCATAATGGATCTTGATTGCTCCAGTGTCTTTTTCTAATCTCCAATTAAGTGAAGAGTGGCAGAAGAGTGAAAAATCTGTCAAAATGTACTAGGTATAGCAAATAGATCTCGATTACTCATAAATAAAGCAGCAAACACACAGAAAAAAAAAAACCATTGGAGCAAAAACAGCTGAGTTCATATTAGCTAAAAAAACAAACCTAGTTTTAGGTAAACATTCTTGTTTTGTATAATATAAAGAAAAACATAATGCACCATAAACCACAGACTAGTTTACAGTTAGTCCTGCTGGTATGCCTGGGGTATATTATCAGACACAATTTAATTTAATTTCCTGCAGCTTCTGCAAGAAGATCTTTCCATAAGAAACTGCAGGTACACCCTTCAAAGAACTGCAATCCTTTTTGTCTTTAAATTTAGTCATAATGGGCTAGTCTTGCATTGCTTTTTTGTATGACATATAGCGGGTCATTTTCGATATAACATTCTAATCCAAGTTTGGATGTTTTGCAGAAAATTCACAACAATCTTGTACTAAACATGCTCAAATGGCTTTTTTCAGATGTACAACTAACTTTCTGAACCATTTTTTTTTTGGGGGGGAACTCCCCACATCCCGAAGAAAGACACACAAAACAAGCCATTTGGGATGTGGGAGGGGCCAGCATTTGTAGTAGTCTGGCCACACAGACATCCCTTGCTGAGCAGTGGGGTACCTCAGAGGGCACTGCATTGAACCTTACATAAAATCTACCATATAATCTACCCTAAGTATAGTAGTTAGAGTGGGATATGGGCCTGGGACCCCCATCTCTATAGTCCACTGCACTACCCACTAAGCTACTCTAGGAACCTGCTGCTGCTCTACTAGGACTGGCCATAATATCTGAAGCTATCATTTAGGCAGGTTTGGGAGTGGGGGTGGGAGGGGGGTCAGTAACCACTGGGGAAGTGTGGGGGGTCATGCTTATATTCCTCCAGTGGTCGTCTGGTCAGTTTATCACTTATTCATTGTTAAAACTGATCTTGCCCCAGATGTCCAAATTGTGCCTTGGACATTTTAAAAAATGTTCAATTATTGCAGAAAAACATGCAAATAATAAACCTGCCTTAGTCTCATGAAAACCATGCCTCCAACATGCTCCCTTCAGATTCAGACACGCTACAGACAACCACCATAGAAATTTGTCTAGAAAATGGAATTCAAAAATAGCAAATTGGAAGGGTTTGGTGAGAAAAAAAACATCCATCTGCTACTTTATGCCACTTTTTGGACATTTTTCTTGTTCCAAAATGAGCCCCATAATGTCTGTTGGCATAGAGGTCTTTTCTTCCTATGTTTTGAGATCTTTTGCATTACAACAATTGTGGTCTTTTTATACCTTGATCATTTATTGATTATAGTAGAAAAACATCCAGGTCATAAGCTTGTCCTAGACTTACCTAGAACGCCTCTAACATGTGTCCCCCCTTGAGATTTAGACAAACTGTAGATGAATAGCATATCAATTTGTCTAGAAAAAAGGTTTCAAAAATAGCAAATTGGAAGGGTTTGACAATAAAAACATCCATCTGCTCCTTTACGCCACTTCTTGTGATGATTTTCTTTTCTGAAAATGAGCCTCATAATGTGCACTTTTATTCAGTTATGCATTTTTCTGTCTTGAAGCTATATAAAATTAAACCCTTGACTATTTTTCAAATCTGTGCAAGCCAGCTATTTTATGAGCTATTTTTTTTACTGATTTGGCCTAATTTTGGTTTGATTTCATGAGGCCGATATAGATGGAAGCAAGCCCAGATTAAAGGGTAGGCCCAATAGGTACGTGTCTCAGGCGCAAGGAGGTCAGGGGGCCAAAATGTACTGTTGTGATGATGTCATGTCATCTACTGGCTCCTGAGCTCCATAGCTCCAGGGGGTCCTGTGGCCTAACATCTCACATCTATCTTCCAGCATGGACCAACATTGCCCCAACCCTACCCTTCCCACTCACCCTCTGAGCCACAAAATTCATCTCCTATGGTAGTTTCTCCTATTGGCTGCCTTGAAGATTTTACTCTGCTGTGTTGACAGTTGCATTGGGGGGAGGAGAGGGGGCAGAATGTGACAGAGAGAAAGCTCCTAGGCAGCTGGTCTGAGTTACTGCTGTGGGAATTGGCCTTTGCAGACTAAAAGGTGAGGGGAAAGGGAGGGAAACATTGGACTGTGCTGAGGAGAAGGGGAAGAGGTGCTGGGCTCCCTAGAGCTACTTTAAGTTAACTTGCGGGGGAAATGCTGGACCAGAGGTAAGGTTGAAGAGCCTGGAGAAAGAAATCATAGAACCAAAACAGGGGGGGGGGGTGGAGAGAGAGAGATAGTAGATAGATACTGGATGCAGGAGGGAAGAGAGAGATGCTGGAAGAGCTGCTGTCAGGAAGCAAGACCATGTTGGTCCTGGGCATAGGAAGAAGGGTGGGATAAATGCTGTACAGGGAGGGAAAAGAGATAAAAATGTTGGATAGGGAAGGGAGGGAGATATATTAGATAGCAGGGGAAGAACAGCAGGAAAGAGAGAGCAGAACTGGATGGGGAGAGAGAGGAGAGATGGACCACGTAGGGGGAGGGAAGAGAGATGGGCCAGGAAGATGGAAGAAGGGGAGGGAAGAGGAAAGGTAGAGGAGACGCTGAGTTATAAGAGCAGATGGATGGGAGATACTAGAAATGGTAGAACCATGTGGGAGAGATCAAGGGGAGGGGTGGTAAGGAGATGAGTGAGAGAAGGATAGCGAGTACAAAGGTAGAAATTTAATAGTGAGATGAAAGGTATAGATGAAAGATAGCAGGCAATAGGTGGCTAGGGAAAGAGTGAGATTTGAAATGGGAGTGCTAGAGCATGAGAGGAGATGAAATTTGAAAAATAAAAGGTGAGAAGGAGGGTGAAATTTGAGTAGACAGGGGCAGAAAAGTAAAAAGGAAGAAAAAGCTAAAAGGGTATAATCAGTAAATCAGAGAGGTGTAGTGCGGAAATAAAACAAGCAAGGAGAGATGAGAAAAGTCAAATGGATAGAAAGAAAATTAGTAGAAGACACAGAAAGACAGAAAAGAAACTGGGACCAACATGATGGAAAAACAAAATGTCAAGACAACAAAGGTAGAAAAAGGGTACCATATATACTCGAATATAAGTCGATCAGAGTATAAGATGAGGTACCCTTTTTCCCACAAAAAGGAGGAAAAAATGTTGACTCAAATATAAGACGTGGGGGTGTTAATATTCACGTGCCCTGCCAGGATCTGCCACCAGTTCAGAGTGGGAAGGCACATGTGCAGTATGGACAGTGCTAACATTTTAAAGTGGCAGTACATTTTGGTACATTCCCATGCTGGGCTCCATGGACAATGCCAGCCATATGTGAGAATGTACTGCCTGCTTGTCGTCAGAGAAAAATATATCCATAAAATAATTGGTATTCTTAGGGTTGGTTTATATTGTTTGTTGTAGGTTAAGGTTTCCGAGTCTTATTAAATGAAAAACAGCTTTCTATAGAATATAGTAAATGTCTTTATTATACAAAGAAATTAATATCAAATAATTAAAGTAACAATGACTGCTTCCTTTAATAAGAAAGGTTGACATATACCTTTGAAAGATCCCTGAAGTTGCCAGGTAAGGTCAGATCCAGCTCTTCTGATTCATAATTAGTTAATACCCATGGAAATACAGGGTACTGGTTTAGATCATTGTATGTTCGTCCTGACAAAAATAAAATGATGATGTTGTGAAGTTCACCCAAGGACATTTGTATATAGTGAATTAGCTAATCAAAGTTTAGTATAAATTAACAATCTCAGATTACACTAAATAAAATAAATGTAAATCTTAGTAAATTAAAATATAAAATTAAAGCAGCAAATTATAGTGAAATAAAGATACATTAGCACATAATATGGTATGTCAACTGATATTTACTGGTTTATACTATACAGATGACACCACCTTTGAGTATTCAAATATTTATATAAAGAAAGCCATGTGTTCATGAGAATAATTTTCAAAGGAATCAACTTTTACAAAAAATGCCTCCTCAAAATCCAAGCAGAAATACTTGTATACAGCCTATATATATTTTCATTCTTAGGGGGCCCTTGTACAACTGGGTGCCTCCATTTAGGTACCTCGAGGCTGCATGGTAGGAGCCTATTCTATAACAGCATATAGGTGACCAGGTACCATTAAAGAATACTAGTATACAGGTAATCTGGTATCAACATGCCTAACATTTAGGCATCCAGTTACCCCACTCATAGTGCTGATATAAGTGAAGACATCTAAATGCACAAAGAGTGCACATTACCTACAGTATTTTGAAAGTTACACGGGTATGTGGGAGACCCATCAGCCTGCACCAACTGTGAGAGATAGTGCAGGCCAAGTAGCATAATTAAATGAAATAACTAGGGGGCGTGGCTTAGCGCGAGCACGGATGGAGGTGTGATCCTGAAGCTCCTCACCATTCAGGCAATGAAATAAAGAAAAATTTATTTTTCCTTCAAAATAATAGTATATAAATTTATATACGGAAAGCTGAATAAAAGATACAAAACAAAATCCTAAATTGCGATATTTGAAGAAGGGTATGTGCAGACAGGAGACGGAAAAACGGAAAGCCGTTTGAGCTGACGGTTACATAGAATTGAATACAGCGCTGAAGTATGTGCTTATATTCTGATCAAATATAACAAAGAAGCTGAGGGGAATTGAGAAAGTAGTCTGTGATTTCGGATGCTTGGAGAGGCTTGAAAGCAGCGCTGAGACGGAGAGACGAACGTAAACTAAAAAAAAAAAAAGCTGAAGGGAATCGGTAAGCAGAGAGCTGTCAATGTCGGCGATTTCAATAGACTATGAGATATATGTTAGATTGAGGAAAAGTAAAGAATGAATATGTTCTAACAAAATATAACTAAAGAAAAAAAAAAAGCCGAATTACTATATTTAAAGCGAGATTTGTGCGGATGAGAGTCGGGAAGACATAGAACCGTTTGTGCTGGCGGTTTATTGAAGTTTGAATGCAGCGCTGAAACCGCGTGGTATACGTGATTGAACAGTTTGGCGAAATAGAGGAGAAAAGTTTATAGTCTGAACAAATATATACTGAAACATAAAAAGGAAGCTGTTTAAAGTCAGGAAAGTTGAGAACTGTCTGTATTTCAACTGATTCGAAAGACTTTGCAGCAGTACTGATACTGTTGAATGTGAAAGACCAGAATGTGATCTGATCAAATATAGCCAAAAAAAAAAAAAATATAACCTGAATTGAGGCAGTTGAAGTGAGATAAGTGCAGACAAGAAACGGGAAGGCAGAAAACCATTTGTGATTTTGGCGGTTTCATAGAAATTGAGTGAAGCGTTGAAACCAGCGAAGTACAAGTGAAAGATCAGTATTGATTGGAAAAAATATAAAAAGGAATTTGTGTTCTGACCAGTTATATTGAAAAAAAAAAATTATTCTTTGATAAAAAAGGGGATTAAAAAAACTGAGAGAGAGGAGGACTTACATTTCTCTTAGAAATTGGGTGCTGAAGCACTGAAGACAAATAAATGTCAGCTTATTAATAAAAAACAAATACTGAACTGAACTGAATATCAATTTCCTCTGGCAAAGCTGCGATTGGGCTTGTGAGAGAGGAGACAGAAAAAAAAAGGTTCAACGGAACTTTAAAAAACTGAAACAGCAAGATATTGAGGAATTTGAGAGACGCTGATAAAAAACAGAAGAAAATTGCTTAAAGCTGGTCAAAATAGAAAAAATAACTCTAATAAAGGGTTGCTCTCCTTAATCAGAGCTGCGATTGGGCTTGTAAGAGGAGAGAAAAAAAAAAAAGAGTTCCCCTACATCATTGAAAAAGTGAAAATGAGAAAAGAATTTTCAAACTAACATAGGTAAAGGAAAAAGAAAAGAACTTAAAAAGAAAAATTTCTAATTCAAAGATATAACAAAATCTTGGAAGAAAAGAGATTAAAAACCTAAGAATACCAAATCTAAAAGATTTAAATACAAGAAATAATAATAAACAAGGAAAAGAGAACAATAAAATGGCAAGTACTAGACAAAACAAAAATGAGACAGGTACATCTGCAAAAAGACAGAAACAAGAACAAATAACACCAAGTAAAATACCACTTCCTATCGAAGAATCAGACACATTAAGCAAAGCTGAAGTCATGGAAGAATTAAAACAAATCAAACAAATGCTGAAAGAAACTATTACTAATATGTCTGAAATGAAAGAAGAAATTTTAAATATACATAGACAAATGGAAGTCAACAACAAAAGAACAACTGAATTAGAATCAAAAATGGAAATTATAGAATGTGAATCAAAAAGATGTAAAAACGACAACTTGGAATTAAACAAATTAAAAGATCAACTGGAGGATTACGAGAATAGAGGAAGAAGAAAGAACATCAAACTCTTTGGAATACAAGAAAATCTAGAGGGAAAAAATACTATCCTTTTCCTTGAAAATTTAATTCCAAAAATTCTACAATTAGACTTGAAACAAACAATTGAAATTGAAAGGGCACATAGAATCCCAATAAAAAATTCAGAAAATAAAAACAGACCAAGACCAATCATTTTCAAAATGTTGAGATACCAACAAGCACTAGAGATACTAAATGCTGCAAAAAAAGATAAAAACTTAAACTATAAAGGATCAAGATTATGGTTTTTACCAGATTTCGCCAAAAACACAGCAACTAAAAGGAAAAGACTACTAGATATGAGACCTCTACTCAAAGAAAAAGGATTTAAATATGGTCTATACTATCCAGCGAAAATGAGAGTGTCATCTGGAGACAAGTCGTTATATTTTGAGGATCCCGAAAAACTAAAAGAGTTTCTTTCTAAACCAGAACCTATGATATATTAAAAAAATATATTAAAAAGGTTTTGAAGACTCTATGAAAAATTAGGAAATACAACATATCGAAATATTGAAGAAATGGAGGAAAACAATACAAAGAAAAGACAATAATAATTATATGAAAGAAAGAACAGAATATATGAAAATTATTAAATAATACACTGCATATAAGTTTAAAATAATTATATGTTGAAATCATAATACTAAGGAAATACAAATTAACATATTGTTAAATGGAAAATGATACATTAATAAAATGTTATGAAAAATGATTAAATAAATATAAAAGATCAATATAGATAGATAGAAGGGAAATTTGTTTAAACAATTGTATATTGATTGCCTGGAATGGGGAGAATGTTAGGATTATATTTCCAATGTGTATCCTTAAGCAGCCAATGTATTGGGTGGGAAAGGGAGGGATAAGAAGAAAATTTATTAGAATAATTAAGGGAGATACATTAGGGTTTAATATGTGTGTCATAAAGAAAATTTTTTGGTTATTAAATATGAAAGAGGAGAGGAAGAATAAGAAAATGAAAAGTATTAAAATATATAATGTCTTTTAAAATATATTCTATTAATGTCAATGGCCTGAATCATGTAATTAAAAGGGAAAAAATATTAACATATTTAAAAAAACAAAATGCAGATATTTATTGTCTGCAAGAGACCCATCTTAATATGAAGGAATCACAAAAATTATCAGGTGGATGGATAAAAGAATGTTTTTTTGCTCCAGCAGTGGGTAAAAAAGCAGGGGTTGCAATCCTTATAAATAAAAAATGTATGGCCAATATAAAGATAAAAAATTCAGATCCACATGGAAGATGGATACATATCGATATAGGTATGGGAAATGATACCCTGACGTTATTTAATATATATGCCCCTAATTCGAATCAATCAGAATTTTTCAAAAAGCTACAAAATATGTTATTACCACTGGCTGCCTCTAATTTAGTGGTGGCTGGAGATTTTAATGCTGTAATGGATCCAATATTAGATAAAAAACCAGGTAAAAATATTAAATCTTTAGGTCTAGATAATTTAGTTCGATCATGTGATTTGAAAGATATATGGCGTATTCTTCATTTTAATGATCAGGAATATTCATTTTGTTCACAGGTTCATAAATCATTTTCAAGAATAGATTATATTTTTGTTTCAACAAATAAAGTGCAACAAGTGAGTAAAGCCTCCATTGATCCTATTATCATTTCGGATCATGCAGGAATATGGATAGAATTACAATTAGATCAATTAGAAAATAATAGACCTCTTTGGAGATTTGATAATGCATTGCTTGTAGATGACAAATTTTTGGAAAATTTTAAAACACAAATTAATGAATTTTTTCAAATAAATTTAGTGGAAGATACATCTATAGAAAATGTATGGGATGCATTTAAAGCAACTATGAGGGGTAATATCATATCATATTCAGCTTTTATTAGGAAACAAATTAAAAAACAACATATAGAATTAGAAAAAGAAATAAAAATATTAGAAGCTAAATTGATAAGCAAATGGGAATATGAAGTTTTGCAAGCTCTTTTGAAAGTAAAAGGTAAATATAATGAATTAACTTCAAAAATGATAAGAAAAGATTTGTTTTCCAAACAAGCGATGTATTATGGAAATTCTAATAAGGCGGGAAAATTATTAGCAAATTATCTTAAGGCAAAAAAAAGGAGAACAATTATTAATGGAATTAAAGATGATAATGGTATAATAACAAATCAAACAAATATAATATTAAAACAATTTTTAAATTTTTATAAGGATCTATATTCTTCCGAACCTTATTTGGAGAAACAAAAAGATGGAAAAAAATTTTTAGATCTAATAAATGGACCTAAGATTCCTGATCATATAAAACGAAGTTTAGAAGAACCTATATCATTAAAAGAATTAGAAACAGCATTGAGATCTCTTAGAGTTGGATCCGCTCCAGGTGGTGATGGTTACACAGTAGAATTTTATAAAACATTTCAAAATATCCTCTCCCCACATTTATTAAAATTATATCAGACACAACTTATTAAAGGTAATATAAAAGGTACTATGGCTGAATCAATAATAATTGTTTTGCCTAAGCCAAATAAAGATCCTACTTTGGTTTCAAACTACAGGCCTATATCTTTGATAAACGTTGATAATAAACTTTTGGCGAAAATTTTGGCTTTGAGATTAGCCAAAGCTCTCCCACATATTATAGATATGCATCAAACGGGTTTCGTTGCTAAAAGACATTCCTCCAATAACTCTAGACTATTATTTCACATGCTAAACTTGTCAAAAAAAATGGATGAACCGGCATTTACAGTTTCATTAGATGCTGAGAAAGCATTTGATAGGGTAGAATGGAATTTTATGTATCAGGCTTTAGAATGGTTTGGTATAGGTTCTGGATTCATACAAATGGTAAAAACATTGTATAGCTTCCCGATTGCAAGATTAAATATTAATAATAAGATATCTGATGGTTTTCAATTGCAGAGGGGAGTTAGACAAGGTTGTCCTTTATCTCCTTTGTTATTTGATGTTGTATTAGAACCCTTATTGTTAGCAATACAGCAAACGAGGGAGATACAAGGAATTCCATATTCAGATATGGAATATAAAATTTCGGCTTATGCTGATGATATTTTGCTTTATTTGAGAAATCCAGAGTCTACCTTATCTTCTTTATTGGAATTAATTGATAAGTTTGGCAAATTTTCAGGTTATAAAATTAATTGGAATAAATCTGAAATTATACCCTTGAATGTTTACTGTGTAAAAGGATTATTTGATACTTTTCCATTCATATGGAAAGAAGAAGGATTTAAATATCTAGGCATTCAAGTTAAAAAAACAATTGAAGATACTGTAAAAGAAAATGAAAAATATGTATTAAAAAAAGTTACGGAGTTATGTGAGCAATGGAACCCATTACATATATCTTGGTGGGGCAGAGTTCAAACTATTAAAATGATGATCTTGCCTGTGGTTTGCTACCAAATGAGTATGATACCTATTTATTTTCAGGGGTCCTTTTATAAGAATCTTAATAGAATTTTAACAAAATTTCTTTGGCTTGGTAAAACATCTAGAATAGCTTTAGTAACCTTACAAAAATCAATTAAAGAGGGAGGGGTAAATTTTCCAAATTTCTATAGGTACCATCAAGCCTATATTCTACGTCAGGGTATGTATTGGATCCTCCCAGAACTTATAGATAATGCACCAGATTGGTTATATTTAGAATGGCGCCTTATGTTTCCCCTAAATTTAGTACATTTACCAAGTATTAATATACCTAAAAGATACAGAGAAAATAAAATAATAATGGATACTTGGAAAACATTGAGATTTATTGATAAATTAACACCCATCCCAATATATAAATCAACTAATCAATCCATATGGATAAACTCCAAGATCAAAATTGGCGGAGCTCAAATCCTGTGGAAGAACTGGATTATTGCAGGAATTAGATCTCTAGATGATATTATTTCAGAAGGTAAACTGCTGGATTTTTCACAATTGCAACATAGATTTGGTCTTAATAAAACACAAAGTTTTAAATGGTTGCAATTGAAGCAGGCCATTCAGGTTGGGTTCCCTGAATGGAAATCATTAAACAATCAATATAGTTTAAAGTTCTTATGCTTTAAAGCAGACTTCCTAGGACATCAAGCCGCATTGTGGTATAAATTAATATCTGGATATTTGAATAAAAAACCAAAAAACGGTCTAAGAGACATTTGGAGCATTGAGATTGGACATCAAATTAATGCATCTCAATGGCCACTAATTTGGTCTTGGAGAATGGGATGTACAGTGTCAGCGTCTATGAGACAAACATGGTTCTTTTTATTACATAGAGCTTTTTGGACCCCTACTCGTTTGCAAAAACTAGACAGTTCTAAGTCTAATAGATGCTGGCACTGTAATCTAGAACCAGGGACATTAGATCATTTATTATATCATTGTCCTTATATTAAAATTTTTTGGAATTCAATTTGGCCACAAATTAATAAATTAATGGAAAATCATATTGCAATATCATATGATACAATTTTATTTGGAACAATGATGAGAAAAAAAAGTCAAATTTCACCAGAAAATAATAAACTTTTATTAATTATGACAGGGGTTGCCATTCAACATATAACTAACAATTGGAAAAATTACAACAACCTAAATTATACATTTTGGTGGAATACAATATGCCATGTTTTTAAAATGGAAAGAACAATATCAATACAAAAGGGGACATATAATAAATTTATAAAAATATGGGGGCCATTGACAAAATACTGTAATGATTAAATAATAGAATACTTTTTCTTCCTTTCTTCTTTTAGAGATCTTCTTATGACACACATATAGGGGGGGTAAGGAAAACAATTTAAATATAATATATTATAATATATGATACAAAATGTAACAAATGATTAAGGGATAATAGAAGGGTGGGGGGAGGGAAAATGAATAAAATTTATACAGAATATATTGCAGTAGATATAAATATGATATTGAATAATTATCAATTGTATTCAAACATGTTATATACTTTTATAGAATTTGAAAAAATTATATTAAAGTGATGAAGGGGTGGGGGGAGGGTGAAGGGGAAAATCAAATTCAGACATACATTGTGATAGATATAAAAGTGATACCATGCATGTATCAAATATATTTTATTATTATGTACACTTTTTATGAAATTTGAAAATATAATGGAAAAAAAAAAATAAATGAAATAACTACTTATGTGTGTATTTTCCATTCTGTGGGCTTACTGGATTTTCAAAGGAATACAGTAGTACAAATGTACTTTGATTTGAAAATTACCTCAAGAAACCCTCGTGCAAATATGGTGTGTTAGTATTGAGGTACCATAGATGCAGGCTCCTAGATTACAGAATTGCTTTTATAGTGGGTGGGATTTTCATTTCAATACATACATCAAATACAGTATATGTGCATAATTTTTCACAGAAAAGCAATGCACACTAAATAGCAGGTTTCTTGAGGTAATTTTCAAATCAAAGTACATTTGTACTACTGTATTCCTTTGAAAATCCAGTAAGCCCACAGAATGGAAAATACACACATTCTTAAATGTGTACAGTTATAAAATTACTGTTTACATACATACCCAGGATGTGCTAGTGCTTGGACTTACTCTTAGGACTTTCTTAGGAATTTTTCCTCTGTCTGTTTCTCTGCTGACCCTGACGTATAAAGTAAAGAGTTGCGCAGGGACAGAAATCAAGCCCGTCCCCGCCCATCTCCGGTGGAATCAAACCTGTCCCTGCCCATTCCTGCTGGAATCAAATCTGTCCCCGTCTGTCCCCACAAGTACCGGTAATTGAATCTGTCCCTACCCATCCCTATAAGCTTCATAAGTAGTTATTTCATTTAATTATGCTACTTGGCCTGCACTATCTCTCACAGTTGGTGCAGGCTGATGGCACTATGCAACCTTTTGGATTGCTTAGAAGGACATTTTGCTTATCCTCCAAAGATTGGTACCTCTACTTACAAATGCAGCATTATGTTGCTGCCCTTGGTGAAGATGTACTGACAGAGGAGATCCAGGAACGTTTATCAGAAGCACTATGTTTGACGGCCCAAGTACAAATACCATTGAGATTCCACCATAGATTTCTACAAGAACTTGCTGGGGATTTTAATTATGAAGCGCTGGCTACTAAGTGGACCAATGATTTACATACACCAATTCCTGCAGATTTACTTAAGAAATGTATCAAACAGGGTGACAAGCTGCTGGTTCAAGCTACGGAGAAGGAAAGACACTACAAATTTCTTACTCGGGCATACTTTGCCCTGAATAGGGCTTTTAAAGCACATCTCACTGCAATGAACTGCTGCCCAAAATGTACCTCGCCTCATGCTACTTTGGGTCACATGTTTTGGCACTGTTCTCGCATTGCTTCTTTTTGGCATCAACATTTTACCCATGTGGCCCAGTTTTGGTCTTGTTCATGGCAGCTGAGACCTACTATGTTCCCGAAATGCCTTGAGTGCATAGCTTTCACTCGCAAAGCTATTCTAATGGGTTGGACTGTGATTTTGCAAGCTTGGTTGTCTGCCCAGGCGCCAAAGATAGTTCTTTGGAGAACCTTGATGATGCAGTTGGCGGGATTGGAACGCCAATCACTCTCTAATTTGGACTCTAGACAGGGGTCTTTAGTCTGTCATTGTTGGTTACCATTTTGCAATACTTTAACATCAGTTGCCAGAAGCAGACTATTAAACTAGTCTCTGTTTATTCCAGCTCATATATTTTGTACCTTGTCAATGTTCTTTTGTGCTTGAGTTGTATGTAATTCTTTTGAAAAATTAATAAAAATGATTTAAACATAATTATGCTACAGAATGGGTCTCTACCAGAATGCTCTGGTAAAGACCCATTTAGAAATATGCAAAGACACTTTATTAATTTGGAAATATTAATTGGGAAGAATACATACTTTGTAAATGGGTCTCTGCCAGAGCCTCTAATGTAAATATAAAATATAAATACTCCAGCTGATGAGGACCCCCAAACTATGTCTGGGCCTACCAGCATCTTAGAAGCTTCATCAATGAAGAGGCAATGTCGTAGGCCTGCTCTGGAACCTTCCTCCAGCTGAATCACTACTTTCAATATTTCACCGTAAATTACATCAGAAGAAAGGAAAGGAAGAAATTCTGAGGATATGTCTAAAGTAGATAGCTGCCGGACCCACAAAAAGTATGCTCTCACAGCAAAGAAACTACAGGTAGTAGTTTGAAGACAATGCTGCAACCTCAAAAGAAATCTTTAATGAAGATTTCAATCTTCTCTCATGAACATCCTTTAATGCAGTCCCATTATCTACTGGGATGGTAGTTTTCTTAGTTACAGCAGTAATTAAGGCTTCAACCATTGGCAAATTGATATATTTCAGATGGGGGAAAAAAAAATAAAGATAAGACATAGCCCTAGCAACTCTTAAACCTGAATTGCCTTGTGAACATGAAATATTTTAAATGTTTTTTGGTACTATATAGAATTAGATAGAATTGACAGAATTAGAAGCAGCTGAAGACTGAGAAACCAGGGAGCAATATTAAGAATATCTAAAGCTTTAGTAATAAATAATGGAAGTTACTCCCTGTGAAGCACTTTGGTTACTGTGGGACCATCTCCCTCAGCATAAGGAAGGCTAGAGGTTTCTCTATCAGGTGAGATAGAAATATCAGAATTAATTGATAAAACTGTGTCAGAAAAATGCCCAGTGGCTATACAGTAGAAACATTGGATGCCTGTAGGTATTCTGACAAACTACATTTCTTGGGGGCCTGTTCCTGAAGAAAATGTTGCAGAGAAACTGCATCAGACTGAGGCTGAGAACATTTTAACAACAGATTAATACAAGAGGCTGAGTCCAAAGAAAAAGATTAGAAACAAGTTATGCATCATGGTTACACTCAGACCAGCAATTGCTTGAGATGATGAAGGCTGAGGGGACACATCAAACATGGGTTCTGCTGACATGCAATTCAGGGCAGCAGTGGCTGAGCTCGACAAAACCACCAAACCTTGTTCAGTGTTAACTTAAATGATAGTTCTTGTCAGAAGCAAAGATCCCTTTCACTTTTAGACCTAGCTTTATTTGTAAAACATTTCCAATTTTCCCTCCTGATGTTGTTTTTCCTTAAATGTTCTTCTACTTTCTTTAACAATTGTAGTTCACTCCTCTTTCCCTATGTATCACTAATTAATTGTGTACATCGATTGTATGTTTACCTGTATAAATTGTTTTATTTTGTCCACCCCCCAAAAAAAAACTTTTATTGTTATACGCATTGAAAATATTTGATATTGCGTTTATATCAAAATTTTAATAAACTTGAAACTTGAAACATCCCAAAAAAGAAACAGTTTCTGTCAGCTTTACACACAATGAACGCTGACCACACACAGTCTGCTGGCTCCCACACCAGAGAAAATGTTTAAGCAAATCTGCAGCCATATAAGCCAATTAGAGTAACTCACCACCATGATGAAACAGGAGAGTTCTAGTTTTCAAGCACAAAGAATGAGACTAAAACTGATAACCTTAAGAGTAAATCTTGCCAGATAAATTTTTCCCCCAGAATAGTCTCCAACAGAAAACTGCAGGCAAAGAAGTTTAAAAAAAAAAAAAAAATTGAAAGAGGCAGGAGAAACTGCAGGGGGAAAGCAGTGGGGAGGGAGAGGGATTGGCAACACGAGGTTTACATCAAAAAGTCTCAGAGAGAAAGCTTTTGCCCAAAAACTCAGCTGAAACCCCAACAAGAGCTCGGGCGCCTACCACAGAAACCTGAAACAGAGCTGCATAGTGAAGTTCTTTTTTTTAACTTTATAACATATTATCCATCACATAATAATGAACAAACTGATATCAGATCATATCTAGATAAATTATCCACCACAAAATTAATACACTTTTGACCACAAACTCGTATATTATACTATGGGCCAAAATCAAGGAAATAAAAAAGAAAAAAATTAAATCACTATGCAGATGGATAAAAAGGATGGGTCAGCCAGGACTTAAAACAGGAACATTAGCAGTAACAGTCACCAAGATCTTCTCTGAACACAATAATCTGTATTACTTGTTTAGGGCAGGGGTGTCAAAGTCCCTCCTCGAGGGCTGCAATCCAGTCGGTTTTCAGGATTTCCCTAATGAATATGCATGAGATCTATTAGCATACCATGAAAGCAGTGCATGCAACTAGATCTCATGCGTATTCATTGGCGACATCCTGAAAACCCGACTGGATTGCGGCCCTCGAGGAGGGACTTTGACACCCCTGGTTTAGGGTCAAAGAAAAAATACTGTTTACCCTCACACATTATAATGCATCTACTTGGCAATTTCAAAACAAATGTAATATCCAAGGTTTGGAGTCTTGATCACTTTGCCAGAAAGTCTTTATGCCTCTTCTGGGTTATTCCAGAAAAGTCAAAACATACCTGAATCTTTGAACCTAAAAATTGCACATCCATTTTCTTGAAATGCAATTTTCAGACAGTATTGTGGTTCGGCTCCAAAGCAAAACATACTATGAATGTTGTTCTCTCAGTCACTATATCCAAAGAGCTATCCAGAAATTCAGATAACTTAGAAAATCCAGTTCTCTTGATGTTCTAAACTGGAAGATGCTTTCACTATAGTCTTAATCCCAGTAATATATTGAGCATGAATAATGGCATATTATCTGAGCTAAAACCCAACACTTCCCTTTATATACCATTTCATTAGCTGATAATAATGGTGATTTGGGAAAACTTAAAACTTAAGATTGTTCTTTCTTGATTAATTATCTAGATGTTTCAATTTTCTGTTGATCAGTGGGAAACAGTTACCATCTGAACTTTCCGTAAACTCTCTTCTATGGAGGCTACTTTGGTATTTTGAGAAGCCTGTATTCCAGCCTGACCAGCTACATCTGTTGCCGTAACAAGATATCAGAGTTTACTTTACCAGCAAAAGTCAAAAACGAAGATTCCAAACCTTTGATTGTCTCCCAGACTTTAGTCAGCAGTTATCTCCTCAACTTGCAATTCCGGTAGTGATACCCTCTGTTCATATGGAGTTTCCACTCCATTCTTAATTAGGAGACTACCAGTATTCCAGCGCACTGAAAGACCGACCTCCTCCCCTGACTTAGGCAGTGACGAATCCTGCGGCATCAAGGCAGGGATTCCCTCGGCTGCAGCACTTCCAGGGCATGGGGCAGCTACATGATGTTTGTGGCTAAGAGATGCCCCTTCTCCGCTCTGCTCTGAATCTCCTGGCACCATCCCAAGGACTCCAGTCTCTCTACTGGGTGCTATCCTGAAGGCTTCCAATGTTGGCTGTGAGGTTGAAGGTACCTGAGCAGGTAAGGAGACTTAAGAGTACCTGATTACTATTCAGTGTTTAATGAACAGCGTTGCATATGTCTAGCAGTGCTATAGAAATGATAAGTAGTAGTAAGAAGGAATAATAATAAAAGTTTTATATATATCCCGTCATATCTTTTCAGTTCAAAATGGTATACAACAAGAGATGCTGTAAGGACAGCGAGATTACCGTATTTTCACGAATATAGCGCGCGGGTAACCTAAATTTATGTAAACAAATTATTATATAGCGCGCACACGTGTGTACCGCGCATGCTGCTCCATGAATTTAAATCTCCTTCTGCCGTCCCGACTCTCCTCTCACCGCCCTGCCCTCTGCCCCGAGTCTCCTCTCGTCCCAACTCTCCTTTCGCTACCCTGCCCTCTGCCCCGAGTCTCCTCTTGTCCCGACTCTCATTTTGCCGCCCTGCCCCGAGTTTCCTCTCATCCCGACTCTCCTTTCGCCGCCCTGCCCTCTACCCCAAGTCTCCTGTCCCCCCTTGAAGGTCTACCTATCCCCCTTGAAGTCCTGTCCCCACCCTGAAAGCCTGATGCCCCACCCCGAAGGACCGCTGGCCCCCCCACCCCGAAGGACCACTCGCACCCCCACCCTGAAAGACCGCTCGCACCCCCCCGACGTCCGATTGATCCCCCAGCCCCCCCCGCACGGAAAAGCTGCCTACCGTTGGTTCCCAATGCCAGTGAGTCCTGCTGCTTCCTCTGCCGGCGGTCCCACCCCTTCTCTGAGCCCTGCGCTGCTTTCTCTGCTGCGGTCCCGCCCCTTCAAATTTTACTGCCTACTATTTAAAGCAATAAACGGAGACAGCCCAGCCTATTGGAACAATCGACTAGTTCAATCCACCTCAACCAGACAAAGGAGAACCCACGCACCATTCACACACCCTCCAACCAAAAACATCAAAAGAAAAAAAAAAACTGTACAACAACCTCCTAGCCACTCGAGCTGCAAAACTCGACTCACAACTCTACAACCTATTGACCATGACTACAGACTACAACACCTTCAAAAAAGAAATAAAAACCCTTCTTTTCATAAAACACATAAAACCGAGCTAACACAAGCAGAAATGTCCCAAGCATCACCTGCATCACCTGCAACTACTACATATGAACTTCTAATATCATGACAACTCAGATGTAATCCTTAACAACTCAAAGAAATGTACAAACTACTCCCTAAATACTTCTAATCTCCGGACAAACCATTTGTAATCCGCCTTGAACCGCAAGGTAATGGCGGAATAGAAATCCCTAATGTAATATAATATAATTAAGCAGCTCTCTATTGAATGGAGAACGGAAGCCACAGATATTTTCTTGTCCTTGGAGGGCTTACAGTTAAAAAAAAATGACAAAAATCTGCAGAAAGACTTTAATCAGCAATCTTTGGATTTCTGCAGACTACTCTAGCCATTAGGCTACTCCTTCACATAGACATTTGTATAACTATAATATAGACTTTCCTCCGCTGCCTCAAGGAGTTCATATCCCTTGTTTTGTCTTGTTCATAGTTTGGATGTTTCAGTTTATAAAATGGAATGGAGATTCATGCTGAATGTAGCCAGAACTTGGAAGGCCATTTTTTTTTGTATTTTAGAACATGCTGTATATCAGAGAATCCTGTTCCAGTGGCAGCGAGACTGTATAGGGGTTTGTCAAGGGGGTGAACCGTGCCTGTTTGGGAGGAGGAGGGGAAGAGGAAGGGAGGTGAACTCTGTCATTATATATATATATTTTTTTTTTTGGGGGGGGGGAAGGGGTGCTGATAGCGGTAGAGGAAGGACAGTACTAGGAGGGAGGGTGGTAGGAATGCCCTATACCACAGGATAAAAGAAGAGCAATGGTGGAATATAAACCCTTGATTTATATTCAAGTTACCATTTTTTCCCTAAAGAGGAGGGGAGGAAATGGTGGCTTATATTTGGATAGGTTTATATTTGAGCAAATATGGTAAGGCCATTTTTTTGTAAATGGGCAGAACTGGGCAGGGCATAGGTTGATAACAGTTTTGGCACTAAACACACTGCACTCACCACTGTAACACAGAGTTGGCATATGAACATTTATTACCTCCTAAACAGAAGGCGCTTAATGCTTCCATGCTGAGAGCCAAGTATCGCATGCTAATAGACATTTTAATATAGTAATCACAGATTACTTTCCAGGCATACTCCCCACTAGGGACCACATTAGTTTTGCACTTGGTGTGTGTTAATTTCCTGCATTATAGCATGTTAAGTGCAAAATCTAATGCACTTCAGTAAAATACCGCCTTAATAAACAGGGACCATAATATATACCGTATTTGTTTAGAAACAACCTTATTAACAGCACACTTTTCTCTATATTTGTACATTAAGCCACATGCACACATATTCTCTTACAATATATATCAAATTAACTGACTAAAATAACTTAGGTTAACAATTCCCTGTTCAGTGTAAGATTTACAGCCCTGTCTTGCTAAATGTTTCCTTCTAGACTCTAGACAGATTCCTGGGGTACAAAGACTGGCACAAGGAAACACAGCTTTCCTTGTTCTGGGCAAAATATGCAGTATTATACAAAACTTATGTCTGCCTTTGAGAAACATAAGACCTTCATAACTATTCCAAACACCTGTTTTTATTTTTTTGTTGTTGTTTTTTTAAATAAATGCTTATGGTCAACAACTATGGGCTCCTTTTACGAAGGTGCGCTAGTGTTTTTAGCGCACGCACCGGATTAGTGTGCGCTAGCCAAAAAACTACCGCCTGCTCAAGAGGAGGCGGTAGCAGACAGCACGCGTGGCATTTTAGCACGCGCTATTCCGCGCGTTAAGGCCCTAACGTGCCTTCGTAAAAGGAGCCCTATGTTTCCATATTTTACAATCAGAATAACACTAATACATCCAAACACTTATACCATTTTTAGTTCTCTTATTTTGTAGCAGTAACAGTTTGTATGCGTCAAGTATATGAAATGTAAGTCATGCATAAACTAAGATGGGAGAGCTAGCCTGTAAATAATTTTATACTACTGTGTGTATACAATATACTAATATAAATTTCCAAAAATTTATTACAATGCCTTTATAAAATAATTCTGAGATAATGCTAGATCAATGTATAATTTAGGACCCCTTTTACTAAGCCCTGATAAAATTCGCAGTTACTGTGGCTTTAACATAGTGTCTTTACTTTGCGATAGCTGGAAATTTAAAGCAGCAACCATTGGGAGCATTCCGAACATTTGTCTTTTCAGATGCCTCATTAACTTTGCAGGTACTGTGTTTGGAGTTAGCAAGGAAGCACTTAGGGCCCGATTCTAAACATAGCACCTGAAGTTAGGTGGTGGTAGACACCCTACCCCTAACTTAATTGGGTTTAATTGATTTAATCAGCGCACTAATTGGCTGCGCCAAATAAAAACCATTTTTTTAAAAAGGGGGCACCTTCAAAAAGGCTGCCGTAATCCCATCTATAGAGGCGCCTTACGACACCTAACACCACCGTAGGTGTGGTTAACGTCTGAAGTGGCGTTGGGCATCATAAGGTGCCGTCATAGGCATGATTCTCATGAAAGGTAGGCGCAAGAAATGTAGGCTTTTAAAACCCTGGCCTACATTTCTGGTGCCTTCCTTTCATGGAACTGTGATTCTGTAAACAACACTGTTATGTGATTGACAAGTGATCGTTGGCTCTTTTTAAGGCAGCCACTCACTGATAACAGCACCGTTTACAGAATATGGGCTTTAGAGCTTCCTATTTAGGAAGTGGTAAGTCCTGCGCTAAGAGCAAAAGTGCTAATTAGCATGTGTTATTTGCAATGTGCTAATCACAAACTACCTTCCATGCTCATTTTCTACCTATGACTCGCCCACTAACATAAAAAGCACGTAATATTTGACTTATCAAATGATAACTGTGAAACTGCAGCACAGTTGTTTGCTAACAGTTATTGTAGAGTAAACTACACTTTAATTGCATAATGCTGTTTAGTAAAAGGGTCCCTTAGTGTGTTTTTTTCTCCTGACTGCAATGTTCTTGGGCATAATGCACTATTTTCAAATATTCACAGCTCAGTGGAATGATAAATTTTCCTTCACATATATACTGTATTCTGTTATTGAAATATTGGCTTTTGCAATTATAAACTGCAAATGCTGAACATAATAAGATACATTTTTCTTGCAAGCCATGTTCAACAACTAAAGCAACTTAGTAAAAAGATCCACAAACAGGCTAGATCTAATCTAATACATTTGTGACTAGCTGTTGAAAGTTATACTTCTTTCATCAAGTCAGTATAGAATTGTCAAGGGAATATGACTCCCAAAAGCTAGTCACACATGGATCCAATTAGTCAAATAAAAAGTATCACCTACAACTTAAATGTTGACCTTTATTCCTATGCATTTTATTAATATGATGCCCAAATTAGAAAGTCATGGGATAGGAGGTATTGTCTTATTATGGATTAAGAACTGGTTGAAAAGACAGAAAACAGAGAGTAGGTTTAAATGGTCAATACTCAATAGAGAAGTGTAAATAGTGGGGTTCCTCAGGGGTCTGTGCTAGGACTGCTGCTTTTTAACATATTTATCAATGATCTAGAGATGGGAATAACTAGTGAGATAATTAAATTTGCTGATGACACAAAGTTGTTCAAAGTTGTTAAATTGAAAGATGATTATGCAAAATTGCAAGTGGACCTTATGAGATTGGGCATCAAAATGGCAGATGACATTTTAATGTGAGCACGTGCAAAGCGATGCATGTGAGAAAGAGGAACCCGAACTATAGCTATGTGATGCTAGGTTCTAAGTTAGGAGTGACTGCCCAGGAAAGGGATCTAGGTGTCATTATCGAGGATACGTTGAAACCCTTAACTCAATGTGTGGCAGCACATAAGAAAACTACTACTACTACTTATCACTTATATAGCACTGAAAGGTATATGCAGTGCTGTACATTTTCACATTTATAGACGGTCCCTGCTTGGACGAGCTTACAATCTAACTTGGACAAACAGACCGACATGACATATAGGGTTGGGAATGCAGAACCCAAGGTGAGAGGAGTTAGGAGACAAAAGCATTCTCGAAGAGGTGAGATTTTAACTGGGCCTTGAACACTGCCAGAGACTGAGCCCAACTTAGGGATTTGGGCAGCTTGTTCCAAGCATAAGGTGCAGCAAGGTAGAAGGGTCAAAGTCTGGAGTTAGCAGTTGAAGAGAATGGCATAGATAGGATGGACTTACTAGCTGAGCGGAGCTTAAAGGGGGGGAGGGGGGAGAAACAGAGGGAGAAAAGCGAAGAGAGATAGTGAGGGGCAGCTGAGTGAGCGCATTTGTAGGTCAGTAAGAGAAGTACCAACATAAAGATGACACCCGCAGGCATAAGAACTACTGTTGTGGTGTACAGGTAGGTACAGTAAGTTTGGGGTGGTTTTGGAGGGCTCACCATACAATATAAGTGGGTTATGGTGAGATGTGATCCTAGGACTTTTAATGTGACGTTCACTGCAGTACCCCTTAGAGTGCCCCTCTGCTCTGCTGAGCATGTCTGTGTGGCTAAGATTGTTAGCTGCTTCTATGTTCCAGTGGCTTATTTGTGTGCATTTTTTTTCTTTTTGACGTTTCTTTTTAAAAAAATGGTCAAAAAGGATAGACACACTAAGGGCAAACACAACTAGAAATGGTCATTTTTGGAAATAAGACATTTTGCTATTTCAAAAATGGTAATTTTCTCTACTGGATTTTTGGATGTTTTTCCCAAAACATCCACACTCAGACTTAGACATCATATCAAAAATGCCCCTCTATGTTACTAAAAGACTCCATTTTTGATCTTTCAGAATTGAGCTACAGATTATATTACCCAGATGTCTTGGGGAAGCTCCTTCCTTTAGATTTTCTATTATCCAATCTAATGGAATTCCTATACAATTGTCTGAAACATTCTTCTTCAAGTATGGACAGTTCTCAAGTAGACAATGTGAGGAAACAAATTTACATCTTAATTCCTTCTCTGTTATTTTTGAAAAATTATGCCATAGATTGTCTGATGGTACCTCTAGTTCCTGCATTTGAATATTATCTATTTCCTAAAGGGGAAAGTCACTTCCAATCTTCCTTTAGTACTATTATCATCTTTTAGGTTCAGATTCTCAAAACTTTAACGCCATCGCTAAACTGATTCCAGACAGTTTAGCCTACATGCATTTCAGCGGCGGATTATCAAAAGTGCTTATTGCAGTCTTTAATGAGTTTTCTAGCAGTCTCCAACATGCAAATGGGCTCTTGAATACTGAAACGAGAACTTTGTTAAACTAAACTTTAGGTTTGTATACCTCGCCATCTCCACAAGCGTAGAGCTTGGCGCGGTTTACAGGGTTAGGTTGAAAAGGAGCTACAATGAAGGGTTATAGGAAAGGAGCTAGGAAGATAAAGAGGGACAGGGAACCAAAAAGCGGGAAGTGTTAGATTTTTGAAAAGAGCCAAGTTTTCAGGTGTTTGCGGAAGGATTGGAGGGCGGCGATGGCTTTTGGTGACAAATATCAGCCAGTACAGTGACAACACTTAAAAGTATATCTTGTGTTGTGTGTTTTGACTGTGACTAATCAAAAAAATTGAAAAATTACATGAAGAATCACAAATTGCAGTCTATTTTTTTTTTTTGTGGGAGTAGTAAAAGCATGCTTCTTGAGTGCGTGTTTTATAGCTCCACTTGGCAGTAGTAGAGATGTCCATGATCTCCCGTTGCCAAGCAACACCCCTCCCTGGCAGCAGAAAAGATGCCCAATTTCTCCCACTGCTAACCGACACACTGCTCGGTAGCAGGTTAGAAGCCTAATTTCTCTTGCCAACACTCCCCACCCCTGGCAGCAGGAAAGATGCCCAATGTCCCCCACTGCCAACCGACCAACACCCCCCCCCCCCCCCCGGTAGCAGGAGAGATACCCAATCTCTCCTGCTGCCAACTAACACCCCTCCAAACCCCCTTGGCAAGGGGAGAGATGCCCATGTTCTCCTGCTGCCACACAACACCCTCCATGGCTCTGAAAACCCCCACTCTCTCCCCCTTACCTTACCTTACTTTCAGGTGGCTGGCTGAAGGGATGCCTACTCCCTCCGGCCAGCTGGCCCACCTCTTTAAAATTGCGGGCCTTCCCCTCCCCGGTGCATCCTGGGATGCATCATGGAGGGGACTGAGCCTCTGATTGGCCTAGGTTGTTTAAGGCCCCTCCTATGGGTGGGGCCTTATGCATCTGGACCAATCAGAGCTTTAGGTCCCTTCCCGGTGCATCCACTATTTTGAAGAGGCAGGCCAGCTGGCCAGAGGGAGTAGACATCCCTCTGGCCAGCCATCTGAAAGTAAGGTAAGGGGGAGGCATGTTGGGGGGGGAGTTACGTGGTGATAACGAAGCATGGGCATCTCTCCCACTGCCGAGGGGGGTTGGTTGTTAGCTTTAAATTGTGTGTTCTTTTTGTTATTAAAGTTAATGTCCTTGTTTTGCATGTTTCAACTAGTATTTATATTGGCTGATCAACTTCCTCTATGCTATCTTATCAGCATCATTCTGATGAGCTGCCCATCTTCTCTCTAACCTTCTAAATTGTTGTTTCAACCTAACTTATTTTCTTTAAATCTTTTCTGTTTCAAAAGTACAATATTATCTAAGATGATTTTGGTAATGGAACACCATAATCGATTATATGCTACACAATCAGGCTTCAGAAAATATTATAGCACTGAAACCCTGCTAGGAACCATGACTTCTAAAATAATGAAATGTATGAGTATTGGATAACTTGTTCTTGTGTAATTTGACCAAGACAATGCATTTGATGTACTGTAGTTGACCATCAACTCCTAGTACTAATTCTAAACATTCTAGGGATTAGCAGTAAAGTATTTTTTGTTTTTTTTCTCTTTCTTTCTGTGTGTCTTATTGTTATAGTTATTTAAAATGTGCATAAATTTTAAAAGTGTGTGTATTTAATTAAACTATTGTATACATTTTTATGCATGTTATAATTTTTATATTTTATGTTTTGTACCCACTTTGATATTTTATGTAGGGTGGAATATAACATTTATTAAACTATTATACTGCATTCCTGGTTGAAAGGATTTCTGACAGGCAGCTCCAACTGTGTAAAAATGAAAGAAGAAATATCCAAAGAATGGACAGCTTTAAGCAGAGTACCTCAAGGGTCACCACTCTCCTTGATATAGTTCAATATACTGATGTCAATGCTAGGATACTCCTTAGACAAGAAAGGACTAATACACTTTTCCTATGCAGATGATATCACAATATACCTTCTTTTCCACAAATCGAAAACAAGACTAGCAATCTGGAAAGTAAGGCTATGAACCTAGTCGAGGACTGGGCAGACAGTATGAAACTAAAACTAAACAAGAAAAAAGCCAAATTTTTACTGCTAAGCCCACCTAGAATCAACAGTTAAGATACTCAAGTGTTACTGAATAAAAACCCACTGAAACTGGAATCAGAACTAAGAATCTTAGGGATTATATTTGACAGGAATCTATCCTGGAAAGCACAAATACGAGGGTTAAGTAAAAGTATTTTTGACACTAAGAAAATTAAGTCAAATTTGTCACTGCTTTGACAGAGAAACCTTTCAGCTCTTAATCCAATCACTTCTGATGTCTCAGGCAGTGGTGTAGTAAGAAGGGCGGGGGTGGGGTTGGGGTGTGTGTGTGCGACCGCCCTGGGTACCTTCTTCGCAGGGGTGCTGGTGCTTCTCCTCTACTCCTCTCTGCCCCCCAGCATACTTCTTGAAATGTTCACCGGTGCGAGCAGCATCTTCTGCCTGCTGTTCGCACCAGCCTTGACACCCTTCTGATGTCACTTCTTGTTTGTGGGACCAGGACTTGACATCAGAAGGGACCCAAGGCCAGTGCAAGCAGCAGACAGAAAATGCTGCTCATGGTGGCAAACATTTTAAGAGGTGTGAGGGATGCGCTCAAGCGACAGTAGCGGAGAAGAGCAGGGGGCACAAAGAGCGGTGATGCCGAGCACCACTGCCCTGGGCTCCAACCTTCCCAGCTACGCCACTGGTCTCAGTTAGCCTATTGCAACATCCTCTATGTATGTTGCAGAGAAGCTATACAATAAAAATTACAGACCCTCCAAAACGTAGCAGCCAGGCTAATATTTTCAGCAACCAGAAATGAGAAAAGGTCACCTCTATATCTCAAATTATACTGGCTTCCCATTGAAGCAAGAAGTCTCTTGTATAAGTCTCTGGTGAGGCCCCATTTGGAATACTGTGTGCAAGTTTGGAGATCGCACCTTCAAAAAGATATAAATAGGATGGAGTTGATCCAGAAGGCTGTTACAAAATTGGCTAGTGGTCTTTGTCATAAATCATATGGGGACAGACTTGGAGAACTTAATATGTATACTCTGGAACAAAGACGGGAGAGAGTGGATATGCTAAAGACGTTTAAATATCTCCGTGGCGTTAATGTACAGGAGCTGCGTCTTTTTCAAATGAAGGAAAACTCTGGATGCATGGGGAAGGGACCTAAGGCTCTGATTGGCCCAGACACCTAAGGTCCCTCCTATGGGACGTTCGGCCAAACAGAGCCTTAGGCCCCTTCCTGGTGCAGCCAATTTTGGAAGAAGGAAGCCAGCTGGCCGGGAGTAGGCATACCTCTAGTCAGTCATCTAATTAAAGGTATGGGGGAGAGGGGTTGTAGGCAGGGGGGTGGTATTGTGATACAGCGGGAGAGAACAGGCATCTCTCCCGCTGCTGGGGGTGGGGTGGGGTTTACTTGTCAGCAGAAGAGAGTGGGCATTTTTCCTGCTGCTTCGGTGGGGTGTGTGCTGTGTGCTTGACAGCAGGAGAGAGTGGGCATCTCTTTTGCTACAGGGAGGGGGGGTGCTGTGTGGCAGTGGGAGAGAATGGGAATCTCTCACCGCTGCTGGGGTGCTTCTCAAAACAGCTTTTCTAGCAGTCTCTGACACTACTACAGTGGGGTTTTAAACAGTACTGTCGCTGTACTGGCACCCCTGGACCAGTTGCTGATTTTTGTCGCCAACAGCCGACACTGCTCTTGGAGATGTTTACTGTCTTGCCGGTTCACTCCTCTGTCTTGCTGCAGTGTTTACGCATTTGTGCGGCCCCGGAAACATTTTTTTCAGCCAATGCAGCCCAGGGAAGCCAAAAGGTTGGACACCTCTGGTCTAGACATTCTAGCGGTCAAGATGTCCAAGTAGGTGATTAAAAAAAATATATATATATTTGGGCGTCTCATTCAAATATAGCAATTTCTCTACCTCTGACTTTGGATTTCCTATCAAAAATGGCCCTCCACATAATATGCATTTTTCTTTTTTTAATTCTATATGTTTGGGCTTTACAATACTGTGCATTAAGTTCTGTTATTGTTCTTATGGAGATGATGCGGTATATAAACTTAAGGTTTAGATTAGATTAGATTAGATTAGATTATTGCAGCAATTTGCTTAGTTTTTATGCTTATTCTCATTCTCAATAATAGGATTTGAACTCAAGAATTAGCCAAACCAGTACCTGACTTTCCCCAGCAGTCTACAGTTAATTTAGCTGGAATCTGCCATTCACTATGTAATCCAGATATCATTCCCGTTAGGAGAAGCAAAAGTGTGCCGTAAAACCACAAACTTTGCATCATTTTAAATAACAATAAAATCTCTCAACAAATGGCTTAAAATAAAACAATAACAAATAACAAAAAGACTAGAAATAATCATAAAATTATTTGTAGGGGCAGTCATGAGTAAGTGCGCTTTACAAATTCTAGTGGGTGATGTCACAATTGGGCAACCTGACTCCTCCCATTGTTGATAACATTTGGAGTGCTTAAATGGAAGTTCAGGCAGATTTTCAGAGGCTAAGCCCAGATTGCTAACAGGTTCAATATCCAGTGAGTAATGGCTGCTGTAGTTTGCCTCAGAAGTAGGTACGCTTTTCAAATTCCAGTTGGTGATGTTACATTTGGGAGACATGTCTCTTATCACTGCCAATCGTGCGCAGAATGCGGAGACGGAAGTTCATATACATTTTCAGAGGCTAAGCCCAGACTGATAATAGGCTCAATATTGAGTGGGTAATAGCTTCTGTCAAAATACTTGATATTAGAAGAGTTATCTGGTTTGGTCTACTTTTACACATACATATGGCAACATTTTCATAAAGTCAGTTTTCACAGATGAAAGCATCATTTTATCTGTGGAAGTGATTATGAAAATTAATCATAAAGATTAATCCTAAATTCAGTCTATTGAAAAATGCACATCTGTGACACTAACCTACTGAGATAATAGAGAGAAGGTAAACGACATCACAAAAACAGATATGTTTCTTCTTTTAAAAAGTTTTTAATTAAACTATCTAATTTAATGTTTTCATGTGGCACTTAAGTTTTGAAGGTAACACAATCTAGAGACAGCTAACAAAGAAATTATAACTGCAATTCCTTGGTGAAAATGTTAATGACAGCAAAATATTGTTTAATTAGATGATTGTAGCATCTGGATTAACACTCTTTAAGAGCGATGTTCCTGTGCTTGTCTGCCTCTTCACACTTTACAGACATTTTGTCATCTCTAGGTCATTAGGAAAGAATTTTTAATGATTTTTCTGGAAGCAAGTACTTTGAGTTACATCTAATTAGATGACAATAATAAGCCCAACACATGCAGTAGCTAAATATATACATAATTAGCCAGTGAAGGCTTGTACATCACAGGGAAAAAATGGAAAATGCTAAACAGAAGAAAAAAAGGGAAGAAAAGCGATGCAGAATTCATTAGCTGTTCTTGTTAAAAATTCTCTTCTGTTTTTTAATAAAAATGCCTTAAAGAGAATCATTTACAAGAAACCATCATTGGTAGATTCTCTATTACTGAGCTAAAAGCTAAAATGTATACTGAATTTTGATGATATAGCCTGAATAGGAAAGTTTATATTACCTTAAAATGCTGTAGTTCCTAAATTTATTCCTAAGAGCGAGAAACCTGTGTAAATGCTTTAATGTGTGTCATTGCACTTTTTATATGGGGTATTGAAATTTGTCAGTGAGGCCTGTTTACTAATAATGTGTATTAAGTAACAATAAAACGCATTTAACACTGATTAGGAAATGTAGGCCAAAAGATTTATAGCCATGATTCAGCACTGGGAATGTTCTTAGAAGTACATGTAGTTGTTAATGAAAGGAAAAATAATCAGTGCCTTCTCTTTTTTCAATCACATGTACATGTATGTACATGTCTAAATGTTGCCATTAGAAAACTCAGAATGATTTCTTGTTATTCTATAATTTATCATTGCCAGTCTATCAATATCATCATTTGCTAGTAAAAACTTTGTTTGAAATATTATACCTTTTCTGTGTTGATTTTAATTGTATTAGTATCAAAATCGGTGTTACATTTATAAAAGCTTGTGGCAGAAGCTTCTTTCCAAATAACTACTCACAACAGAACTCAGTCTTAAAAAATCAGAAGAGAAAATATTGTGTTACCTAATCATGCCACAACCAGGTGACATCTGTACTAGGCAAAGCACTGTTATTCTCCTGTCTCACTGCTGTTGTTGAGAATGACGAAGTAGTAAAATTACATTTTCCCATTATTATTTCCAGACTCTCTCTGGCAATGGTTTGTTGCATCTAATAAAGCTTCAGACAAAGCTGTCAGCAGAGGAAATGGCAGAAGGAGAACAGCAAACAGCTTTTATAACAACAAATGAATCTAAAGCTCAGTGATAGGTTGTGTATTTCCTTATACAATTTTATACAAGTACTTCAGAATCTATCGTAGGGCTCTAGCTTAAACCCCGAAGGATAAATGTTTTCAACCAAATCATGGTACTCAAGATTTTGGCAAACACAAATATTTTAAGATGACTACAGTCAGAAACCTTACCTGCTATAGTATTAAGGAACATCAAGTATTCAAAATTAGAAATCTCTCGTCGTTGCCATCGCTGAGTCATGTTAGAAGATTTAAAAAGTTGTCGGGGCGTGGCTAGTGATATTCTCCTAAAAATGAACATAAATTAGTTTAGACAAAAAGTCTTTCGACTGTCTTTTAAACTATGCAAAGTCATTTGACTGGATAAACATCAAATCACTTAGGTAAACTCTCTGTCAGAACATCACTCTCATTCAGTCCAGCAGGTTCAGGAATCTATACTACCTGCACTTTTAGCTTAAGGGACATTATGTATGGTTCTAGAACAATACAGGCAGATGGGATTTTCAAATCTTTATGTACCTTTTTTTTTAAAATAAAATAGAAACGCTCACAGAAGAAACTAGTGCAATAACTTTGGATCCTTGGAACCTACAGACAATTTTTAAAGGTAATAATGCACTTTGGGCCAGATTCTATAAACGTCGCTCAACATGTTTGTCAATAAAAAAAAACGGTGGTTTACAGAATCACACCTAGTGGCGCCTAAACAGGCATTGCTAGGCATCTTACACATAGGTGTCGCTCCATTAGGCCAGTTTTGCGGTGCCTATGTCAGACGCCTAACGATGCCTAAGACAACCACACTTTTTCTCTGCCCAGAACCGTGCCTACTTTTTTTTTTTTAACACACACATCCTTAGGCGTGGGGGGAGGGGGGAGCCTCCACTTAGGTATTGCTAGGTGTCCAAAGATTTTGGTGGCAAACTCTTAAATTGTTTAAGGTTGTATTTTTTTTTGATTGGCTGAAAACCAGGGTGGTCAATTACCATGCTGATTAAGCCAATTAAAAAATAAAAATTAGGTGCAGGTTCCAAACTTAGGTGTCGCTAGGCAGCTGCAATTAAGGCATCTAGCAGTGCCTAATGTAGGCGCCGTATATAGAATATGGCTGTTACTCAGTGAAAATAAAGCACAAGATCCTTAGGTGGATTATACTCACCATCCCCTAATACTACAATCTGCACCATTTGTGCACTAAGAATACTAGCCCTTATTCACGCAAATGTAATATTCACATATGTAAGAGTGGATTCTCTAAATGGCGCCATTGTCGGCAGCCACCTTAAAAGCAGCTAACAATTGCTTGTTTATAGAAACACAACGGCGCCGTTTATAGAAACGCAACTCCAGGAAAGGTAGGTACCGGAAATGTAGGCCTTAGTTTTCAAGGCCTACATTTCCGGTGCCTACCTTTGATGTAGGTGCTTTATGGCGCCTAATGCCACTTCCAGCATTAGCCATGCCTACAGTACCATTATATAACACACATCAGCGCTGAACTAATTCTAATGGTAACCACACTAGAATAGGATCCTCAATGCTATCCAATCAATCTAGCCCAGCGGTCTCAAACACGCGGCCCATGGGCCGCATGTGGCTCTCCAGGTTTTATTTGCGGCCCGCGGTCTGGATGCGATCAACAGCATTTCTCTTCCCCTTTCCCTTCCTTTTGGAGCAGCAGCGTGTCTGGCCGGCTCGTTCCGTTCAAAGCCGCGGGTTGGCGGCTCTTTGCGCTATCCACTCCTGCATCGGAAGCCTCTCTGACGTCACAACATCAGAGAGGCTTCAGACGCAGGCGCAGATCTCATAAGGAGCCGCCACCCGCGGCTTTGAACGGAACAAGCCGGCCAGACACGCTGCGGCTCCACAAGGAAGAGCACGGAAGGGAAGGGGAAAGAGAAATGCTTCTTCTACATAGGAAAGGGGGACCCTAGGGAAATGCTGCTGTACAGGGAAAGGGAGAGGGAGGGAAAGGGGAAGAGAAATGCCTCTCCTGCACAGGAAAGGGGGAAGGGAAATGCTGCTTTTGTTACTGCTGCACCCAATTGGGGAAAGAGAGGGAAGGAAGGAGAAAGGAGAGGAGAGGAACAAGAGAAGAAGCCAAGTTCATGGGAGGGAGGGAAGGAAAGGAGATATCAGACCATGGAGGGGGAGGGAGAGATGCCAGGGCATGGGGGAAGGGAAGGAGACAGATGCCAGACCAGGGGAAAGGAAGGAAGGAGGGAGGGAGAGAAAGGAAGGAAAGAGATGCCAGACCATGGAAATAAGATGGAAGAAGAGAGAGATAGGAAGGGAAGGTAAGACATGGAAAAGTAAATTTTGAAAAGAAAGTAGAAAAATTGAACATTAAGTTAATGCCGAAGATGGAGAGAAAAACAGTCAAAGGACAAGAAGGCCCTGGAAACATAGTTGAAAGCACAGAAAAATCAAGTCACCAGACAACAAAGGTAGGGAAAATTATTTTATTTTCAATATAGTGATTGAAATGTGCCAGTTTTGAGAAAGAAAAGATATTATACTTTTAATGTGAGGGCTGCAGAAAAAAGAGAGTACTTGGAGGACCGCAGAAAAAATAGTTAATGTCTTATTAAAGAAATGACAATTTTGCATGTTTATATAGCTTTCCTTTTAACTGTTAAAGGAAAGTTTTATAAACTATAAAGAGTTTTACCTCATGCAAATTGTCATTTCTTTAATAAGACATTAACTATTTTTTTCTGCGGCCCTCCAAGTACCTACACATCCAAAATGTGGCCCCGCAAAGGGTTTGAGTTTGAGACCACTGGTCTAGCCTGTGGTGGCAGCACTTCTCATTGATCCCATAGCTCAGCAGTTCTTTGAAAGGTTAAGCTCGTGCTTCTGTTAAGCTGGCTCCGGCATAGTCCCTGACTCTGATGAAAAATTGAAAAACGTCAGCAGGGCTGGTGTAGCAACAGCTATCAAAAGCTAAGTTAGAATGCTTTGCAGTGTTTATATAAAATACAAATAGATATAACACTCTTAGAAATGAGTTAATAATTTTGAAGGATAACAGAAGATGAAATAATAATAAAGAAATAATATATGAAAAAAGAGGTTAGGTCTGGGATCACACTATAGCTATGGGATCAATGAGGAGTGCTGTCACCACAGGCTAGACTGCTTGGGTGGCATTCTGAGGATCCTATTCTAGTGTGGTTACCATTAGAATTAGTTCAGCACCGATGTGTGTTATGTTAGTTCTTCTTTAATATTAGGCAGTGTTTATGCCATCTTTAAGTTTGGTACAGTTGCATTAGGTAATGTAAAACACTTACGTAGACACAATTCTGGTGCTGTTTTCTTAGGTGCCTAGGCGTCTTGAAAATCATTTTAAAACGTCTTTTAAAAAACTGCATTTTTGATTTAACTTGGGTGCCTAACTGAAAGCACCGTTTATAGAATATAGGCATAAGTTGTATTTTAAAAACATAAAAATTGCCATACTGGAACAGACTGAAGGTCCATCAATTCCAGTATCCTTTTTCCAATAGTGGCCAATCCAGGTCACAAGTACCTGACAAGATCCCAAGGAGTAAAATAGATTCTATGCTGCTTATCCCAGGAACAAGCAGTGGATTTCCCCAAGTCCATCTCAATAATAGTTTATGGACTTTTGTTTTAGGAAATTTTCCAAACCTTTTTTGAATCCTGCTAAGCTAACTGATTTTACCACATTCTCCAGCAACAAATTCCAGAGTTTAATTACATGTTGAGTGAAGAAATATTTTCTCCAGTTTGTTTTAAATCTACTACTTAGTAGCTTCATTGCATGCCCCTAATCCCAATATTTTTGGAAAAAATATACAAGTGATTCACATCTACCCTTTCCACTCCACTCATTATTTTATAGTCCTTTATCATATCTCCCCTAAGCTGTCTTTTCTCCAAGCAGTTTACATACAGGTACTTCAAGCATTTTTTTTTTTTGTGTTCCAGTAGGCTCACAATTTATTTAAATCTATCAATCAATCTAATCCTCCACTGGGACAGCGGAGGATTAAGTGACTTGCCCAGGGTCTCAGGGCGCAGCATAGGGTTGAACCCACAACCTCAGGGTGCTGAGGCTGAAACTATAACCACTATACCACACTCTCCCATCCCCTTTATCACTTTTGTTGCCCTTCTCTGTATCTTTTCTAATTCCACTATATCTTTTTTGAGATATGATGACCAGAATTGCACACAATATTTGAGGTGCAGCCGCATACAACTTAAACAATATACATGAGGGTGGAGAATAGGTAGGTTTCACATGTAACTTATAGAATACAATGTTACCCACTAAACTGCAACATATATTTGCTAACATTACAACTGCCTTTTACATGGCATAAATAAAAGTGCTTAAATGTTGGTACACAAATGCTGACATGCTCTGTTCTGGAATGGAATCTGGGTGCCAGCTATTATTATAGAATATGTACTTAATTCCTTGCCTTTTAGCACCCAAATTTTGATGATCTTTTTTGAATCCCCCCCCCAAAAAAAAAAAAAAAAAAAATTGAGCTGAAAAGAAAGAAATTCTGAGTTTATCAAGTAAGACATTTTTATGTCTGAGACTTAATGAATGAGAACAATTAGTATTTTTTTTTTTTTCAATAGTCAGTACTAGCAACTAACAATTACATCAGAGACTTGGCAATATACTCAACTACAAACTAGATGTTTTAACATATACAGATGGGATTCTTTGACCTTCATAGCACATTTAGCTTTATAAATATCACTCAGTCTTACTGAATAGAAATATTACCACTATTGCTTTGGCACTTTAAAATCTTGAACTTAATCTTAAGAGAGTATCACCAGAGGAAACGTATATAAACAATCTGTTGTGTCCTAGACCAAGAAGTGAAGTGATCAAGGAGATTCAGACTTCAAACAATAACATATGGAGCTCATAAAGAGAAAACAAATTGCACATGGGTTAGCACACCAATTATTTTCAAAAATACTTTTGAGGACAAGGAAAAAATAAATACAGTATAAAGAATCTACAAGCAATAAACAATCACCGACAATGTTGATGAATGATTAATCCAATTAGTTCACAAAAAGTGTGCGGTGCTTAACTGCTATATTTAAAATTTCAAATGTAGTATAAAATAAATATAACAGAACTGCAGCATAACCAATTCCGATACCAATTATCTTTAGATACTTCAATGTGCCGTTATATTTCACAGTGATATATTTTCTGTTCATAGACAATATGTTAAGGGAACAATATTCAGCTGGTGGCCATAGCTGCCAAAATTATGCCCAGATATTCAATTCCAAGCCATGTCCAAGTATCAGCATTCAATATCTGGGCATGTGCAGATGGCCAGCACTTAAATGTCAAAATAACAAAATGCTCCACTGAATCAGCTGAGAGTATTGTCTTCCACTGAAGAAAAAGCCTCAGGTTTGTTTAGGCAGGGCATAAATGCTCAAGCCTCCTCCACCCACATCACTGGCAGAAAAAACTTCCGTAGAGACTATACACTTGCTGCTAAGCTTGTTTTTATCTATGGGACATGACTTGCTTTTTTAGCGATATAAACAAACATGTGGAAACATCAACGTGGTGTCTCATTAATAGCCAACGTTTCACGGTCCACTACTGCTTCTTCAGGGCTTCTGGACACCCAACATCTTCACACAATGCCACGTTGATGTTTCAATGCGTTTGTTTATATTGCTAAAAAAGTGACTCATGTCCCATAGATAAAAACAAGCTTAGCGGCAAGTGTATAGTCTCTACGGAAGTCTTTTCTGCCAATGATGTGGGTGGAGGAGGCTTGAGCATTTATGCCCTGCCTAAACAAACCTGAGGTTTTTTTCTTCCATGGAAAACAATACTCTCAGCTGATTCAGTGGAGTATTTTGTTATTTTGATATTTATATATTTATCCACTTCACTGTTGTTGATTTAGCAGCACCTAAATGTACAAGTGCTGATATTCAGCCCATAACCAGCCAAAGATAGGACTACTATTTATGTGGTCATTTTTGGCAAGTTAACTTAACTGGTTAAGGGCTGAATATTGGCACTTATCCAGTTAAGTGCTGGCTTCACCCTAGACCACCCAAACAATAGCCAGTTTCAGCTTTAGTGTTTAGAGAGAGTATTCAGTGGCACTGTGCCGTTGAATATTCTCACAGGGCTTGCTCAGCACCAATTAACCAAGCAATTATCTCTTGGTAATAATACCAGTTGAAATGGCTACTACCATTGCTTAAACACTGGATGGATTTAATGTTTCAAACTAAAAAAAACTGCATAACCATGACGATATACAGTTTAATGTGGTGAGACTTCCTAGAATACAACATTTACCAATATATTCTAACCAAGATGGGTGCTTTTATTTGAAATTTTTCACATTCATAAATTTATATACCGCCTATCAATGTGGTTGTCTAAGCGGTTTATAGTCAGGCACACAAACATTTTTCCCTATCTGTCTTGGCGGACTCACAATCTCTTTAATGTACCTGGGGCAATGGAGCATTATTTGACTTACTCAGGGTCGCAAGGAGCAGTGTGGGGCTTGAACTCACAACCTAAGGGTGCTGAGGCTGTAGCTTTAACCACCAGGACACTACTTCTTGCAAAGAGGATAAGGGAGAGCACATGAGGCCATGGGGCTCATTTTCAAAGCACTTAGATACACAAAGTACCATAGTAACCTATGTGTGTCTAAATGCTGTGAAAATGAACCCCTTTGTATCCTGCTATCTTTGAAGTAACATCATTTTCTCCAAGGATAAGCAAAATGTGAAATCTCAAGAATTTTCTGTCTGTCAGGAAAATTGGAACCTGGAGATAAGCCTCCATCAAATTCAGGGCGGCCAGAAACTCTCCAGGCTGGACCACTCCTATGACAGATCTCATTGTCTCCATCCAGAAATCCTCAGGGCACTATTGTCTTTTTGAAATTCAGAATAGGCCTCCAGTCGTCAGAATCTTTCTTGGGCACAATAAAATATATTGAGTATCTGTCCGAGTCCTCTTCTGGAATTGGTTCTATGGTTTGAATATCCAGCAATCTAACATTGCCCGGACTTGGCTGCCCGATGTGGTCATCCCGCTGGAAAATCTACAAACCAGTTGGACAGAGGGTATGCAAACCTTCTCATAAAATATCCAAGACCCAAAGATCTGTTGCTATGCTTTCCCTGACCTCCAAAAAGTCCAAGAGCCGACCTCCAATTTTCTGAAGGGTGATTGGGGGCCTGGCATCGTTGTGGCTTCTTGGCTGCCGTTGTGGTCTGGGAACTTGTATTTTGGATTTTACGGCTTCTGGAATATCTCTGTCTGGAGCTTTGATAGGTTCCCTGAGACAAGCCTTCTGAGGCATACTAGTGGAAACATTGGGACCCACGAATGGAGCTCTAGCTTTTGTTTCTAGCCGCTCGAGGTTTGTTGTCTGGTAAGGACTTGAGAAAACAATCTTGCACACTGGCCATAAGATCATCTAGGCCTTTGCCAAAGAGCATCTGTCCCTTGACAGGGAGCCTGCTACACATATCCTTGGAGGTTGAATCGCTCACCCATTGTCTGATCTACAGCATTTGTAGGGTGGAGATGGAATAAGCAGAGACTCTCGCCATAACTCTAATTACGTCATAAAGTGCATCAACCACATAGTCTACCCCTGCCAGCATGAGCTGAAGTAATGGCTCAGCCGCTGTCATATCCAGGGTTTGCAGCCGTGAATGGCAGGCACGTGCTATGAAAGAAGCAGCTGATGTCGCCATAACTCCTAGGACCAGGGCCTCATATTGCCTCCTGAGGACCATATCCACTTTGCAGTCCTGTGTAGCCTTCAGCATGACTCCTCCCTCAGTGGGTAAGGATGTGCGTTTAGTTACCTGTGCCACCAGGGAGTCTACCTTTGGCATAGCAAACATTTGCTGGAACTCTTGATCCATAGGATACAGCCTAGATATGGCTTTCACCCCTTTGAAGGAGCTTTCGGGACCTCCCAGGGCTTTGTAACTAGGAGTTTCATGTCTGGGTACCATGGAAAGGACGTGGGCTGAGATCAGACCCCACTCAAATGAAAACACTCAGATGATTGGGGATGAGGCCTTGAGCTCATGAAGAGACTCAGTAACAATGTCTGGCAGGGCTGAAGACTTGAACAGCGCTGTATGGAGGGATCCTCTCCCGGGTCCATGGCCACGAATCTATCTGGATCCTCAACATAGGAGGCCGAATCTCCCATCAGGGAAGCCTCACTTTGAGATAGTAAGGGGATCAAGACTGAACTTTCCAACCTGAATTCTTGTCCAATTAACAATCAGAGTCAGGGAGGATCTCCACTCTCATAGAAGTGCTCTAAGGATTCTTAGAGGTGTGTTCTGAGGTTCACTCTTCAGCAGACCTAAACTGAATATTTTGGCTGTGCGCATACACCTGCCATAGCAGATTACTGAACTCTGGGGCAAAGGCCTTAGTAGGCAACTCTCCTTCCCCTTTAGAAGGGAGGAGATGCCTCTTTGACAATTTAGGCACTGTGACACTGTTCTGGGGCTCTTTAGGAAATTTTCGCTCCTCTAATAGGCTCAAAAGCCATGTTCCATGCTCTAGAAGCCACATGGAAGCTACACTTGAAGTTCCTGCCTCCCTGCTTTGCTCGACGCAGGACATAGCACAAGAGCACTCTTTCGCCACCCATCCTTCACAAACAAGGCATGATATAGGGGTATTAGAGTCAGAGGACTCCCTCCCTGGAACTTTGGAAGCAAAATGGTGGGTTTTGGAGAAGTTTGAGAAAAGTTGGAGAAGTTAGAAAAAAAATTGTGAAAATCCAAGATGGCCGCTGCTGTTGAAGTTTAATGCTAAAAAACCCAGCTTAAAATCACCTCAGGGCTGACCAAAAACCTTAAAAAATCCCCAGGATTTTAGGGTAGGGGGACCAAGGCCCTAGCTGCAGAAACAGTTAAAAAAAAAAAAAAGCTTTTTTACATCCAGGCTGTCACAGCCTTACTCATACACCATGTGCTCGGGAAATGGTGCTGCTGCTGCTGCTGCCTGCTTCAGCATCTCTCAGGTGTAGCTGTTCTAGGATAGGTCCTCTACTTCCAGTCACTCAGCCACTTCGCTGGAATTTTCAGGCTGTCAGTCGGACCTCCAGAGACTGACCCTCAACCCTCCCAGATTTCTCATGAGAAAGAGGGGGGTGGAAGGGGAGATGAAACATAGCCGGCATGATAAGTGCCCTGAAGGAATGCTGTTAGCGCCTAAAGAGCCTGCGCTATAGCCCCTGACTAAGTCAAAGAGGCATGCAAACACCAGGGAAACAGATCCTGAGCTCCACTAATCTTCAGCAGACTGGCTGAAACAGGTCCCCGAAGGCCCCGAAGGCAGAGATCACTTTTGAAAGTGGGGATAATACCACAAAACAATCATAGGCCTTGTTATATTAACCCTTGGATTTTTTGAACTAAAGTAGAGTGTTCTCTCCTGCGCCATTGAGACCTGAAAGTTTTTTATGCTGATGATGTACTTTGAGTAGACAACTAAATGTATCAAGGGATACAATCGTATAAAATAGTGATAATATAATTCGAAACGTATTGCAAATTAAATTTAGTAGAAGGGCTTCATTCATTCATACCACATAGAAAAGGATTAACGGACATAACACAATCTTATGTGAAACAAATCATTAATACAGAAAAAAGAGAGAAAAACAAACCTCAATTGTAAGCAGCCGGGACTATACAAGTACCCTAAGCCGCTTGCATGATCACAGGTTTGTGAAAAAACTCTGTACAATTATATTTCACTTTCAATCATTCACGTGCAATATTTCCATTCGTGTGCAACAAGGCTTATGTTTTTAGTATTCTGTTGATCTTCAAAAGGATCGTGGGATACTGAGAAAGCTAACCAGAAAATAAATATAGAATCCCAACCAGGTCGTGCATGTGCAAGACCGGAGGGCTAGGACTTTGATGGGAAGATAGGACTCAATAGGAAACCAAGGTGGCATGGGGGCCCCTTCTGGTGATTTAGACAGGTCATGACCTGTTTGGGCCGCCGCGGGAGCGGACTGCTGGGCAGGATGGACCTGTGGTCTGACCCGGCGGAGGCACTGCTTATGTTCTTATGTTCTTATGTTAAATATCAAAAAAGGTGAATGAGAGCCCAATCTATCTAAGATATAAGGGAAGGCAACAACTCCAATTCAAACTATAAACAAGGTCTGACAGCATCGAACCAGAAGTACTAGTGTCAGATATAGAAAGAAATCACTTATCTACAGATGTACTCCTTCTCATCCAAAATCTGACTTCTTCTCCCGACAGAAAAGTCTTTCCATTTCGCCAAACAGGCTACTTCAGGGGATCCATTAATGTCCAATCTTCTCCACGCTTTTGCAAAACACCGGTAATAGGGCTGACTCCTCTCAAAATGGCTCTCGGACTCTTTGAATAGAGCCAGATTTTAATAGACTCACTGTAATTGAAGCTTTTTCTTTCATAGTCTCCAGCGTTTAGTGATTGGGGTTTTTTGTTTTTTTTTGTATAGTGGTCAGTTTTGATTGAGTCAGTGGTTTTTCCTTCCACTTCTCCTTTAGTTTGTTTGTCACATACGTGTGTATATCTATCTATCTATACACACTGCATATATGTACATTTCTTATCAAGCAGAATGTACACTAAATATGAAGCCCATACTTAGTTGTTTACTTACTTATCTGCATACCATGTTGAATAAGCTTTCTGTTAATATGAAGGATGTTCTTATTGTGTATACAGTAAAACCTTGGATTGCAAGTAACTTGGTTTGCAAGTGTTTTGCAAGACAAGCAAAACATTTTATTAAATTTTAACTTGATATTCAAGCAATGTCTTGTAATACAAGTACATACAGTATGCACACTTCACAAATGAGCCGATGGTTCTTCTCTCTCTGACGCTGCAAGAGTGTAATGACTGTTCTAAACAAGCAAAGCCTTGCAATACAAGTATATACAGTGTACATGCATCACATCATCACAACCGAGCCTATGGTTCTTTTCTCTCTGACACTGCAGGAATGTAGTGACTTCTAAATGAGTGAGGTTTTGCAATACAAATACGATTAGTATTTTGTATTAAAGTTTTTGGGTTGTGGAACGAATCATCTGAGTTTCTATTATTTCCTATGGGGAAATTCGCTTTGATATACGAGTGCTTTGGATTACAAGCATGCTTCTGGAACGAATTATGCTCGCAAACCAAAGCTTTACTGTATATACAATTTTTAACTCATGTTGGTCCAGGTTTTTATGTTTCTTCTTTTTTAATTTTAATTTCTTTTCTACATATAGAATATTTATATGATTTATACTTTTATTGATGTGTTTTATATATATATATGTATGTAAATTATTTTTATAAAAATATGTTTTTTTTTATGTTTTGTGTGTCAACAATTTGTAGGCTCCTGAGGCAGGCCGTTTATACCAAAACACGTGCGTGTCGAGCCATTGCACAAATAAAGCAGAGTTTTGAAATAAACAAGTACACCTGTATCTTTGAAAAATCTCCACTGTTGGTTCATGTGTTATTGAGTTTTGGAGATAACTCTCCTGGTTCTTCTTATGTATGTGTTCCACAATTTTATTTTTTATAATTGTTTCTACCATTTTGCCTGGTAGAATTTACAACATGAAAAATTAAATATACCTCGCAATTACTAATAGTCAGTTCAGCAGGTATAGGATACAGAGCATACTGATTCACCCCTTCCCTAACTTTAAAAAACACCTACAATTTCACTGCTATATTAGCTTTTACCACCAATCCAAGCTAACCTCTCCATCAAATCCACCTGCCTTACAACAGAAACCTTACAATCCACCCGCAGATTCATTCTAGTACTCCCCAGGTTGACCCCCTAACCCATCCATACTAACCCCATCCCTGGTGTCATTTCCATCTCTACATTATGACTTTACTACACCTTCTCTTGTTACTGACCTTACCCAATCTCCCCCTCCTCCCCAAACCACTGCATTTTTCAAATCCACACTATCCACTTTTTTAATTCTGCATCTCACCATCACTTCTATCACCCACCTTCTTCACATCTCTAAGGCTTCAGCAGTTTCTCCCCCTCATTCAACCCACTCCATCCTGTCTGACTGCATCATCCTGGTATCATGTCACCGTATCTCTCTTTCTCTTCTGTTCCTCTTTTACTCACTGCTAGTGATATTATCAACCCCAATCCTGGCCCTGCAATCAAGTCTCACACTACTCATGCACATCATAATGCAACATGTCTAATTTTAATTCTATTCCCTTCCTCTCCTCTTTTTCTCTCTCTTTCTCATGTGCTCTATGGAATGCCAGCTCTATCTCCAACAAGCTTGCTTATGTCCATTATCTCTTTAGCTCTCATTCTTTCTACCTTCTGGCATTAACTGAAATCTGGCTCTGCCCTGAAGACTCTGTTTCTGCCTCTGCCCTAAGTTATGTAGGTTACCACTTCTCCCATACGCCTCGCCTAGTTGGCCGTGGAGGGGTTGGGCTGTTGCTCTCACCTTCCTGTAGTTTTCAACCTCATTTTCTACCTCAGTCTCACTGCTTTTCCTCCTTTGAAGTCCACTCTATCCATCTATTCGCTCCTCTTTCTCCCTGAATAGCAGCCATTTATCACCTTCCTGAGAAATCCTTACCTTCCTTTCTCACAGACCTTGACTCCTGGTTCTCCATCTTTCTTGAACCTTTGTCTTCTTCCCTCATTCTTGGTGATTTAAATGTTCATGTTGCGGACACCTCTGACTCCTACACCTCAAAGTTTCTTGCCCTAATATCCTCTTTTAATCTTCAGCTATACCCCAGTACCCCTATGCACCAAAATGGCAACTGCCTCAATCTTGCTCTCTTCTCCAACTGTTCAATTGCCAACTTCTTCATCTTAGTTCTTCCCCTCTCTGACCATAATCTCATAACCTTTATGAGAGCTGGATGAGGGAAAGAGGTAGCAAGCTATAGACAGACAGGTAAAGAGTGGAAATTGAGGACTAGATGGTAAGAAAAAATTTAATCTAGACAGGCAGAAAATAAAATCTCTAGTCACTGTAAATACTTGGGAGTTGTTTTGGACTCTACTTTATCCTTCGAACCTCAAATTAAAACAACTGTATCAAAAGTGTTTTTTAAATTTTGTCTATTTGGTAGATTACAAAATTACCTCTCAGATATGAACTTCTGATCCGTATTTACTGCCCTAGAGACTCCTTATTTTGATTACTGCAATTTGCTTTATTTGGGTTTACCTAAATGTGTGATCCAGGCATTGCAGTTAGCATAGAATGCTGCAGTTCATATGATTATGCACGCTTCTAAATTTGTGAAAAACAAGAAAAATTGACCCAAGTTTCTACAGAAAAAAATGGCAAACCAAACAAAACTATGGAAACAAAGTTCAAAATCTTCATTTTTATTTCTTCAAAGCAACTCAAAAACAAAACTTAAAAACAATCCACATTTGTATTGAACGGACCCAAGATGGGAAGTGTTTCGGCAGAACACCTTCCTCAGGGGTCCAATGAATAAGGATGTAGTGAAACTAATCAAATGTGGAGAAATCTAGGCACTGCTGCTCATCAACTTGCTGAAAAAAATACATAGTAACATAGTAGATGATGGCAGATAAAGACCCGAATGGTCCATCCAGTCTGCCCAACTTGATTCAATTTAAATTTTTTCTTCTTAGCTATTTCTGGGCAAGAATCCAAAGCTTTACCCGGTAATGTACTTGGGTTCCTACTGCCGAAATCTCCGTTAAACCTACTCCAGGCAATCTACACCCAGCCACTGAAGCCCTTCCCAGTCCATCCCCCACCAAACGGCCAGACACAGACCGTGCAAGTCTGCCCAATACTGGCCTTAGTTCAATTTTTAATATTATTTTCTGATTCTAGATCCTCTGTGTTCATCCCATGCTTCTTTGAACTCAGTCACAGTTTTATTCTCCACCACCTCTCTCGGGAGCGCATCTCCCTCTCCGTAAAGTAGAATTTCCTAACATCTATGCTGTATGAGCTCCACTGGCTACACACTGCTAGCTGGATTTAATTTAAATTCTCTGTGTGATCTTTAAGGCCCTCAAGATGATGGCCCATTAGTTGTTAGATCATTGTTTTATATACATCAACCAGCTAGATCTTTATGTTCTGGGCACACATTGAGCCTAGAGATGCCAGCTGTGAAAAATGTGAGGCTAGTAAGTTCTCGCCAACCAATGTTTGCAGTACAGGGAGCAAAATTATGGAATGCTCTTTTGCAACATTTGATTTATGGATGGTTATGTCAGGTAGAAAGGGTGATGATGATATATTGCGGTATGAGTGAACAGTATCCCCCCCTCTTTTACTAAGGCGCTAGCCATTTTAGCATGTGCTAAATGTTAACACGTCCATAGAATGTAATGGACATGTTAGCATTTAGCATGTGCTAAAACAGCTAGTGCGCCTTAGTAAAAGGACCCCTATATTTTGTGTATTTGTTTATATTTTATGTACGCATGTTTTTACAGTGTGACTCGCTCAGAATAGTAGGATATAGCAAGTAATAAATTTTTCAAGAATGAAAGAAAGAAAGCTGAAAGGAAAAGGAGAAAAATACAACAAACGGACAAGAAATGTTGGCAAGAGAGTTAAAGAAAAATGAGGAAAGCAGAAACCAGAGACTGAGACCAACACAACTGAAAAAAAAACAAAGGTAGAAAAAATAATTTTATTTTCCATATAAGATAAAGTAGTGTGGAAGCTGTGTTAATAAATATTAATAAATAAAAATAGAAATAGAAAATAAGGTATTATCTTTTGACTGGACTAATTTTAATACCTTTTTGACAAACATTCAGAGACTAAAACCTCCATCCTCAGGTCAGAATAAGATACCATAAGAGCAATATACTGTCCTGACCTGAGCAAGGAGTTTTGGCCTTTGAAAGCTAATTGAAAAATATATTTAGTTCAATAAGATATCCATATTTTCAACTTCTTATTTCTTTTTATGTGTTAGGTAAATTATTATATTAAACATCCTGGATCTGAGTAAAATTCAGGCTATAAAGTAGAGGCAAACAAGCAGGGAAAATATGCAGAGTATGGCTCATTTCCAGCCTCCCCGTGAATGTTTATGTATATGTGTGTCTGTGCATGTCTGTATGTATCTATAAGAAGCGCTCCCAAAGTAATGTAATGGGAATTTTTTGCTCACGTCAACTCGATTCTTAGAGGAAACATTGCATAGCAGCATTTTCCAAAGGGGGTACAATAAAAACATGACATCTCTTTAAACATGGTCCTGGCAGTGGCAAGCATTTAGGAAAAGATTATGCCCCAATATTTAGTCCTGAGCTATGTCTAGGCACCAGAACTGAATATTTGGACATAATTCCAGGTGGCTAGGCTGCCCGGAGGTTATGAAGATCCAGCTGTGTCCACATAAGAGTTTTGTGGGCCCCGGCTGAAAGTATTTTACCTTTCTTTTTTTAGAACCCTCCTGGCACTCCCTCTCACCTTCACTACAGTGTCTATTTTCTTCTCCCTCCCCCTTCCTGCATCAAAGTCTCCCCCACAGGAGCACAGTCCCCTCATGGTGCTTTTGCAAAATCTCATGAGCTGCCATAAGAGGTCAAAGCAGCCATTTTGCAAAAGTGCCATGAGGGGGTAGGAGCAAGAGGGCTGTGCACCTACCCTCGAAAATCCCCCTTCTGGACCACCAGGTGTGTTGGTAGCCTCCAACTGAATAGCGCAAGATCCCGCAATAAGCACCGTCTCCTCCCCAGCACTGCCCCTGGCCCATTTTTTCAAGGCATTTTAAGCAGGCCAGAGCCTTTCTGGCCCACTTAATTCAGCTCTGGTATATCCCTGGCATAGAAACATACTCTTGACACTAGGGATTTGAAAGGAATCCTAAATAAAGATGTGACAGAGATTTCTATTTTCACTTGTCACTGAATAAAAAGGATTTTTAGCCTGGTTGTTTTTTAAAATATTTGGCTGTAGCATTCTTTTCTTCCTTGATTCTAGGACTATATATATGTTTTTTAAAAATCTATGTTATTTCTCTCTCTTCCTATCTTCTCTCTCTTGAGCTTTCAAACTTGAAAAATCACAGTTCTAATAAAATATTTATTTTGTTTGTAAAATTCAGCTGTGAGCAGGCACAGACCAGAGTTAAGTGCCATATGTTTTATGACTTGATAAATTAGATTAGACCTTAATATGACATGTAAATTGTATTTCAAATGGCCAAGTTTACTTTTACTGTGACTTGTAGTCTGTAACTACATTTGACAGCTAACTGTCAAGTATTGGTACATAACAATATATTCAATCATCATAAATGCACTATAGATTACTTTGGAGATCTGAACTAATTTGGTATAAACTTGATGTTATTTTGGCAGTTAAGGAAATTTTATAAAGTATTTTTGCATATAAAACATATTTTACATATAGTAAATGGTATTATTTTTAAAAAACTTACCACTACTGCTACTTATCATTTCTACAGTGCTACCAGACATATTCAACACTTGTTGGTATATGTGTGAAAAACAGTGGCATTGCCAAATGGAGGCCATAGGGGCCCTGGTCTCCTCCAAAATTGTGGCACTTAATGTATGACTGGTGGGGATGCTCAACTGCTGCAAGCCAGAGATTTGCCATAGGAACCAATGGCTGGGATGGTGTAGATGGACTGTAGTGAGCTTGACGGAGACTTCAGTAGTTGGAACCTAAGAATAGTAACGGGCATAACTTTGCATTTTTGCCCAGAAATAGCTAAGAAGAAGAAAAAAATCCCCAACAAATTTTTAGATTGAATCAGTTTGGACAGACTGGATAGACCATTCGGGTCTTTATCTGCTGTCATCTACTATGTTACTATGAACCCCCACCCATGCGTTTTGAGTAGTAGGAAGACAATGGGGTTCTCTAGCTGCAGTTGCTGGCACATCCATGCATGCTAAGTTCATGGTGGGACAGATGAGCTTGCCCTTAACACTGAGGACCCAATGGTGGTGTCCTTTTGTGCTGCTATGTCCATTCTATAAAACTTAGTAAAGGTATGAAGTGTGGACCACATATCTGCTCTGCAAATCTCCTCGTGTGGGATTGCTCAGGCCATTGTCCATGAAGTGGGAGTTAATGATGTGATGAATGTTACTATTTAAGGAAAACACTTCCTGGGAATGGGTTATCGTATTGCTGATGCTTTCTCCATTTTTAAGTGAGTGGCATTTCAGACTCTGGCTCCTGCCTACCTAAACTAAACTAAACTAAACTAAATCTTGGATTTATATACCGCATCATCTCCACTGATGGAGCTCGGCACGGTTTACATGGTTAGGGAAGGAACGGAAATCCAATGGAATTATATAAGTAAGAGAGGAGAGAGGTTTAGGTGTAAGAATGCCAGGAACGGGACGGGGTTACGTTTTGGAGAAGAGCCAGGTCTTCAGACGATTACGGAATGGTAGAAGTGGACTCAAATTGCGGAGAGGGGAAGGGAGACTGTTCCAGAGCTGAGCAATTCTAAAAGGGAGGGAAGAGCCAAGTTTACCAACAAGGGAGATGCCTTTTAGGGAGGGGTAGGATAGTTTTAATTTTTGCGAGGATCTAGTGGAGGTTGGATTTGAGGAATTCCAGGATAGCGGGATAAAAGGAGGGAGGATACCATGGAGGATCTTGAAGGTTAGACAGGCACATTTAAAGTGGACCCTGGAAATAACGGGAAGCCAGTGGAGTTTGGATAGGAGCGGTGAGACATGATCAAACTTACTTTTTGAGAAGATAAGTTTAGCCGCGGTGTTCTGTATTAGTTGGAGTCTGTGAATGCTTTTCTTTGTTACGCTAAGGTAAATGGAATTGCAATAGTCCAATCTGGAAAGGATAATGGATTGTACGAGGACGGCAAAGTGTTTTTGGTGGAAGCAGGACCTCGCTTTCCTCAGCATGTGAAGGCTGCAAAAACATTTTTTTATCAGGGAGTTGAGGTGGTCATTGAAGGATAATGATGAATCTATGGTGATGCCCAGAACTTTGCTAGAGAACTCCAGCTGTAGAGAGGAACCTGTGGGCAGTGGGATTGAGGTGGGTAATTGATCAAGTTTGGGGCCGAGCCATAGTAGTTTGGTTTTGGACTCATTCAATTTCATTTGTACAGTGTGAGCCCAAGATTGAAGGTTGGTTATGCAAGAAGAAATGTTAGCTACGAGATTGGTGAGGTTTGCATCGGTCTCGATGAGGACCAGGATATCGTCGACGTAGGTGTAGAGTGTTTCTAGGGGGGATAGGTGGAGAAGGTTCAGGGAGGACATATAAATGTTGAAGAGGATGGGAGATAGGGGGGAGCCTTGTGGGACTCCACAGGTCGGTTTCCATGGGGAGGAGGAGGAACCATGTTTGGTGACGGTGTAAGAGCGAGAACGTAAGAAATTCGAAAACCAGTCGAGGACTGTAGAACTGATGCCTATCTCGGAGAGTAGGAAGATTAGAATGTCATGGTGGACGACATCAAAGGCAGCAGAGAGGTCGAATTGAAGGAGAACGGCAAATTTTTTATGAGAATGAAATTGTTGGATCTTCGAGATAAGGGAGGCCAGGAGGGTTTCGGTACTGAAGTTGGGTCTGAAGCCGTATTGATAGGGTAGGAGGATAGAGAATCTTTCCAGGTAGGCTGAAAGTTGGGAGGAGACGATGGACTCTAGCAGTTTGGTTAGGAGCGGAATGTTTGCTATTGGGCGATAATTAGATGGGGCGGAGGGGTCTAGGTCAGCTTTCTTTAGTAGGGGGGTCAGTGCAATGCGTCCCATTTCAGGGGAGAAGAGGCCCGATAATAGGGCAGAATTTATGAGTATAGTGAGAGAGGAGATGGCCTGAGCGGGAATTTTCTCAAATAGATAGGATGGGAATGGGTCCAAGGTGCAATTGCAGGATTTCAGTTTCAGACAGAGTTTGAGGACCTGGGAATCGGATACTTGCTCAAAGGTGGTCCAGGATCTATTGACTGGGATGGGGGTGGGGACCTTTGTAGTAGGATCGGGGGAGGCGGCCACCAGAGGATTGTAGGAGACTGCAGGAGGGAAGGAGCTTCTCAAGGCGGTGACCTTTCCGTTGAAGAAGTTTGCTAGTTGATCCACTGATGGGGAGGAGGGAAGAATAGAAGGGTTGGTGTTGGGGGTTAAGGAGCGCCAGATATGGAACAGCATACTGTTCTGGTTTTTCGATCTGGAGATCTTGTCACCATAGAAGTCTTTCCTAGCTCTTTTGAGTGTATTGTTGTAAGATTTAATGTTGACTCTCCAGATTTGTTTATCTGTGGGGGATTTCGATTTTTTCCAGATGCGTTCCAGGGATCGACATTTTTGTTTTAGCGCCCTGTGTTGTGGGAGGAACCAGGGGGCCTTACGGGAGTAGGAGATGGTTTTGGTGGAAAGTGGGGCGAGAGATTGGTAGGTGGATTCTGAGAGAGTGGTCCAAGTGTGCCAGTTGGTTGCAGGATCTGATGGCTTAGGCTTGGATGGGAGATTGTCAAGAAATTTGGACCAGAACTGGTCATTTGAAATTTTCTTACGGAAAGTAATGGACTTAGAGGACTGCGGAGAGGTTCCAAGGGGGGACATGAAGATGGGGAGACAGAAGGTTCCTAGGAAGTGGTCGGACCAGGGAACGTGATCCCAGCGGACGTCGTCGGTTGAGGTTTTGTAATCCGTGAGATCGAGGAAGCTGATGAGATCTAGAGAGTGTCCTTTTTCATGGGTTGGAGAGGAGGCGGGGGGGGAGAAGCCGAGAGAGATGAGGAAATTATTGAAATCGGATGCATCTTTACTAGAGGTGTCATCAAGGTGGAGATTGATATCTCCGATGATCAGTAGTCTATGGAACTTAAGGAAAGCGTTAGATATGGTCTCGTAAACAAGTTCGGAGGAATTGCTCCAGGGGGTGGGCGGACGATAAAGTAATAAGATACCTAGTGGGTGAAGATGGAGCTCATCATTGATAGAGGCTAACATATATTCTAGTGAATGGTGGCTGCCTTTTTCGAGGAGTTCAACATTAAAGAAAGATTTGTAGAGGAGTGCCAGTCCGCCTCCTTTACGGTTTAATCTAGGAGAAAAGAGGCCTTGGTAGCCCTGGGGGCAAATCTCGTTTTGAGTATAATAATCATCTTTTTTGATCCAGGACTCTGTGATACAAAAGAGTCCAGGATCAAAATCTGTGAGGAGGTCTTTCATAATTTGGGTCTTGTTGCATACGGATCTGGCGTTGCAGTAAAGTATCGGGACTGGGGTTAGAGAGTCAGGGGCATGGTTGGGAAGGTTGGCAGGGGGCACAGGCTTTAGGTAGGCTAGGTTGGCTTTGCGGGATTTATGTTTGTGAGAGTGACTTCTAGTGCGTAGCAGCGTGGGGATATTTAGACTGGGGCAGGTATTAGTGACATTTGGGGAGTCTGGTAGATTAGGGGAAGAGGGTTTTAAGCAGAGGGTGATTTTAAGAGAAGAGCAGAGAAGGAGAAAAAAGAGCCAAAAGGGAGGCTTCATGTTTGACTTGGGGAGCCTTTTAAGCTGGGAGGCAAGGCTTGTTTGGATCGATTGTGAAGCAGTATGTTAAGTGGAGGGAATTTTTTTTTTTTTTTTTTTTTTTTTTTTTTTTTGGACAACACAGGAGGGAAAGAGTGGATGAACCAGAATCCCTGCAGTGAGAGCGGATTTACCTCTGAAACTGTCTGTCTTTTTGGAACCTGAGCAATAGGGTGTTCCACACGGAATCGTATGCGGAGGGGGCTAAATCGGAGGGATTTAGCAAGGAAAGGCTATACTGTCGGAAAGCCAGGGCCGGGAGGGGGCTAAATGAGCTAGTGGGAGGAAGGGTGAACAGGGAGGGAATTCAGGTACTGATCTCAACAGGAATACAGTTTAGCATCTAGACAGTTTCCAATAAAATATAGTACAGTTTGGCATCTGATAATTTCCAGTAAAATACAGTGAAATACAATGAGGTTCAATGAAATACAACTATGGTGCTTGGATGGTATAGCGCTCAGGAACAAGGTGTGGCGCTCAGGAACAAAGGGAAGAATACAGTTCAGAATAATGGCTAGCTATTACTGTGAGGGGGACAGGCAATGATCCCAGTAATGGATGCAATATAGGAACTGACGATTTGAGTCTAACGAAAATTCAAAGAGGGAGGGGGGGAGGAACTTAGAGCAATGAGGGAAGCTAGAGAGTTCGGACCTGTTGGGGGTGACCCGTGGTAGGAAGTCTCTTGTTGATTGATCTGGCTGTGTCTCTGTCCGGCTGCAGTGCCTATGCCTGTTGAAAGGTTGGCCCTGAATTATCCGCAGTCTGGACTGTGTTTTCAGAGGTCTTGGCTGGGGTTGAATGGATTTGGATGATGGGGGTTCCGCGGACACCAGTGCAGTTGCCTCGCGCAGGTGCTTCGCAAAGGCGCTAGCTAAGGCGCTAGCTAAGGCGCTAGCTAAGGCGCTAGCTAAGGCGCACGCGCCTTTGACGTGCGCCTTCGACGGCACGCCGAACGGCTGCACGCCGTTGATGCTGTTAGTTTTGATGTCAGGCTCCTGCTGGTTCGGGAGGGGGGCGGAGCAGTGCTCCCACGCTCCTCTCCGGTCTCTGCAGGCACGAGGCTGGCTTTCTGCGGCCCACTGAGCGATGTCTGAGGCAGAAAAGGCTGCGCTCTGGTGGAGCTGATGGTTTTGATGTCGGGCTCCTGCTGGTTCGGGAGGGGGGCGGAGCAGTGCTCCCACGCTCCTCTCCGGTCTCTGCAGGCACGAGGCTGGCTTTCTGCGGCCCACTGAGCGATGTCTGAGGCAGAAAAGGCTGCGCTCTGGTGGAGCTGATGGTTTTGATGTCGGGCTCCTGCTGGTTCGGGAGGGGGGCGGAGCAGTGCTCCCACGCTCCTCTCCGGTCTCTGCAGGCACGAGGCTGGCTTTCTGCGGCCCACTGAGCGATGTCTGAGGCAGAAAAGGCTGCGCTCTGGTGGAGCTGATGGTTTTGATGTCCCTCAAGAGAATCACTGGATATGCAATAATAATGATTTGACAATGCTATACATATGTAAAGATCAGCTCAGAGATATGGAGGGGCTTTTACAGAAGGCAAAACCCCCCTTATACCTATTGCCGCCCAGTACAGAGTGTGGCTGGATTCTAAGCTGTTTGGTTTCCTGAAGCAGGAGCACGAAACGTGCATGTTGAAACCAAGCTTTAAGTTAAGCAATTTTGATTTTTTGATTTGTTATACTGATTCAATATTAATTTGGCACTATTTATGCTTCAAAGTATGGAAGATACAGCAATGACTGGGTGGTGAGGTGGTATAAGGGGGGTTTTGCCTTCTGTAAAAGCACCTTCATATCTCTGAGCTGAGTATAGCATTGTCAAATCATTATTATTGCATATCCAGGGCAGTGTTTCTTTGATCACACAAGACTTTTCACTCCCTATTTTTTTCATTTTCATAATTGAGATATTTTTTATACCTTTTTCCCTGAATATTGTTGATTTACCACAAGAGAATGGCATTTCTTTTGAGCTTATGGAGTACAGGCAGGCACCCACAAGTATGGGAATTGTAGGGAAGACTGATTACAACAACAAAACAAAGAAGAATAGTCCTCCACAGAATACGTATACCAAGATAAGACATAACTACAGGTCTAACTGAAAAGTCTTTAAGGGGGGTGCTGAAAAGTTCTCAACCCCACCAAGAAGGGAATGATGTGGAGCCATGAAACTTACAAATTATCTCCCATTTTTACCTCTAAATTCAACACACTTGGCACATTGTGTCAGAAGTTTCTGTAACCCTTCCAAAAAATACTCTGATATCTGGTCATTGAAATACTGCTCCACTGCTGCAATCATCTCCAAATCACTCAAAAATTGTCACCTTTTCAAACATTTTTAAGGTTTGGAAACAGAAAATAGTTAGATGGAGCAAGATCTGGTGAGTAGGGTGGATGGTCTATGCACTGAAACCCCAATTGCATCAAAATATCCGTTTTGCCAGCCTTGTGAGTAGGTGCATTGTCTTGCAAAAAGAGAACTTTCCACAGCTTCCCTCTCCTTTTTTCTTCAATGCCTCCTTTAATGTTACAGTAGTATCCTGCATTAATTGTTTTGTCCCTTGGAAAATAGTCAGTCATTACATCATCTTCCTGATCCCAAAACACTGTGGACATGACCTTTCCTGCTGACTTTTAGATCTTGAATTTCCTTGGTCTTGGAGAACCTGGGTGCTGTCATTGAATGGAATGTTGATTTGTCTCAACAGTAACTAGTCGGCTCCAAAGGTTGGTACTAGATTACTTCAAATGCTGCAAAATCAACTTGCAAAATGACCCGATAAATTTTCTTGTCAGCATTCAAACATTTGGGCACCCACTTGGCTGACAGCTTCTGCATTTCCAGCTGCTCATGGATTATACACCCAACACATTCCCTGGATATCTGTAGTGTCTCAGCAATTGTTTTAGCCGATATTTGTCAATCTGCCAAAATCACGTCATGGATATGGTCAAGTTCAGGAGTGGATACCGTTAAGGCCTCCCAGACCTTGCTGCATTTTCGGTCTTGAAATTTCCACACTGAAAGTTTGCATACCAATTCTTCACTGTGGAGTATGATGGGCATTTGTCACTCAGTCATCATTGATTTCCTTTCGAGTTAGAGAAGAATGCATTTTGATGGATTAACACACTATTTTAACAGCCTTACCACTGGTTACAGTTCAGATATGATCATTATGGAAAAATGATGTTCGATATCTCACAGTGGCTGATATTTGTCAACCATTTTAAGAATATTTGCATGATGGTACAACTGACACAGTTTTAAAGTATGTAATGAATATTTGCAATGTTATAGTGTAGTTTACATTACATACATACTGAATTTATTTCATACCTGGTAAATTCTTTAATATCTGGAACACACAAAAATAAAAATACATAATAAAACTAATGAGATTACCTGGCTTGAGGCAAACCATAGCTGGTGCCCACTCCAACTCGAGGTAAGCTGTAGACAACTTTTTTAACTGTTGGTTGGTCAGGAAAATTGAACATCACAGACGCTATAGTAGGAAAGGATATAGTGTACATAGAAATATAATTATTTGTATTTCATAAGTTTACTTTTTAAATCGTGCCACATTATTTGTTCATGGAATCTAATCAGTATAATTGACTAGTGCAAAAAACATGCAGTAAGTATTCAGGCATAGATATGTAACTGGCACCTAAAAAAGGTAGGTGCCTAAAGTTAGGCACCTATTGCATGCCAATCACACTTAGCAGCCCATAACTTAAAACTTAGGCACCTGTAATGTAGGCCAGAGTTTTAAAGGCCTAAATTATAGGCGCCTAAATCCTTTAGAGATTTAGAGATTAATAGCACCTAAGTCTTTTTCCACCACTAAACATTCCTACTTTGGTGCTAGGTGCCTATCTTTGTAGAATCATGCGTAAGAAGATAGGAGCCTATCTGCCAATTAAATTTTATTTTTTTCAATCATGAGCTTGTTAAAGCTCATTATCAAAGCCAATTTACTAATTAAGATAGGCACCTAACTTACTTTAGGCTCCTCTTATAGAATTTTCCCCTCACTGTCTTAGGGCTAGATTTACTAACCTGTCTTCCATGGGCAATCTGTGGCCGATCCTAGCTGGCACGACGGATTCACAAATTTAAAAAATTCAAATGAGGGTGATTGGAGGAACACCCTCATCTGGCCGACACGGATCGCTAGTGTGCGATCCCGCACATGCACAGACCTTCTGTAGATGGTATGTGCATGCGTCAAGACCCCTCTGAGCCATGACTTTTTAAAAAAAAAAATTTAACTTTTTAAATCTTTTTTGTAGCCCAGCGAGCCCATGGTTTTAACCCGCTTTAAACCTTCGGGTTAAAACCATGGGCTCGCAGTGCGGGGAAGGGCAGGAGAGATTCGGGGTGGCAGGCAAGAGAAATCCGGGGATCAGCAGGGCAGTGATTCAGGGCAGAGCAGGCAGGAGAGATCGGGGAAGAGCATCGGGGCAGCAGGCAGGAGAGATTTGGGGCTGCAGAGAGCAGGGCGTGCAGAGATCAGGGCTTCAATGGAGCTGGAGAGTCGGAAAGACATTTTTGACTGGTCCCCAGCAGTCGCTCTTTGGGTTGATCGGCCAGCACAGTCGGTTACAAAAATTTCTTTGGTGAATCGCATCCCTGTCTACTTTGCATGCATTTCCCCTCATTTGCATGCAAGGATTGGAAGCGGATTGCAGGAGAGGTTAGTGAATCGGGCCGGAGGGAAATCTGGTCGCAAACCGATCGGTACACGATCGATTTGCTTAGTGAATCTAGCCCTTAGTTAGGACCACAGTACTAGAGAAATTGCCAGGTTCAGAATTGTTGCTTTTTTGTTGCCTTTAATTTTCTGTACTAGAATTGCAGCATTAGTATTTGCTTTACTATTCTGAATAAGAATGAATCATGTCAGAGCACAAAGGTAATAGGCTGCCTAGGTTGTGCAGCAAGTATATATATAAGGTACACCAATTTTCCAAGGAAATGCATGCATATATAGCGAAATTATTCACCTGTAGCAGATGTTCTCTGAGGACAACAGAGCATAAAGTTATCAAGTGGGTGATGTCACTGAAAGAGTCTCAGTGTGGACACTGCCCAGTGTTCCTTAAGCTTCTGGAAGCTTTTGACAGGCCTGACCATACATGTGTGTGTGCCTTCTCACCTGACCAATTCGCTTGGGTACCTCAGCTGAATAAAAATGCATAAATAATGTAACTCCTAGGGGAGCTGGGCGGGTAGGTGAGAACCTATGTCCTCATGTCCTCAGAGAATACCTGCTACAGGTGAGTAACTTTGCTTTATCCAGTGACAAGCAGGATTATAGTTCTCACATGTGAGAATCCCTAGCTGTCAGGCTCACTGAAAACAAAAAAATGGTCAATAAGGGTTTGCAACAGCCAGGCCATCCAGAATCAATAACTTTAAAAACAAAAAGAGCCTTGTTGTGAATGTGCATCTTGGAACAGAAAAGAATAGGCTCAAGGGGATGGAATTGGATTTTAGACTTCAAACAAATTATGCAACGCTGTTTGACTAAACTGGCTATCGCTTTGGGTATCCCACTCAAGACAATAGTGAGATGTGAATGTGTGGACTGAAGACCATGTTGCAACTCTGCAAATCTCCTTAATGAAGCCTGACCTCAGATGGACAACTGTCATTGTAATGGCTCTGAAATTGTGAGCCTTGACATAACCCTCCAAAGTCAGTCCAGCCTGGGCATAAGTGAAGGAGATGCATTTGCTATCGAGTTGGATAAAGTGTGTTTTCTGAAGGCTGTCCCCATCCTGTCTGGGTCAAATAAAACAAAAAGCTGGGTAGACTCTCTATAGGTTTTACTTTGTTCCAGATAAAAGACTGAGGCTTGCTTGCAGTCCAAAGTGAGCATGAGGTTTCAAAAAAAAATGTTGGCAGAACAATTGGCTAGTTAAGATGGAATTCTGACAGTACCTTTGTAAGGAACTTATGATATGTATGGAGAACTACTGTACTCTGTTATGATTAAACTGTGTGTATAGTGAGCCTACTACTAGGGCCTGTGAGCTGAATGATCGCCATCAAAAATAAGACCTTTCAGTTTAGATACTTCAGATGACATGAGTCAAGTGGCTCAAAATAAGTTTTTATCAGCTAGGTGAGAACAACATTGAGTTCCCATGTCACAGTGGGAAGTTTAATGGAGGGGGAGTTGTCAAAAGCAAACCTCGCATAAAGTGAACAAGAAGAAGCTATCAGAGATGGGCTTAACCTTTACACTGCAAATGCTAATTGCACTCACATGAACCCTTACAAAATTGTTTCTTAAACCTGACTCAGAGAGGTGTAGAAGGTATTCAAGTAATTTTTGTGTAGGGCAAGAAAGGATCTAGGGTCTTGACCTCACACCAAATGGCAAAACTCTTCCATTTGACAGTATAACACCTTTTAGTGGAATCTTTCCTAGAAGCCAGTAGGACCTTGGAAACACCTCAGGTAGTTGAAGAGATGCAAATTCTACACTTTCAACTTCCAAGCTGTTAGGGCCAGGGACTGGATTCACTGGAAGTTAGGATGCAGAAGAGACCCCTCTTTCTGGGTGATGAGGGTTGGAAAATGCTCCAATCTCCAAGGATCTTTGGAGGACAACTCCAGAAGAAGAGGGAACCAAATCTGTCTTGGCCAATTAGGCATAATGGGCATCATGACCCCTGGGTCTGCAGTGGCCAATCCAGGTCACAAGTACCTAGCAAAATCCCAAAGAGTAAAACAGACTTTATGCTGCAGTGTTTATCCTGAGAATAAGATATGGATTTCCCAACATTCATCTTTAGAATGGCTTATGGACTTCTCTGTTAGGAAATTATCCAAACCTTATTTAAACCCTGATGAGCTAATTGTTTTCACCATATTCTCTGGCAATGAATTCCAGAGTTTAATTACATGTTGAGTAAAGAAATATTTTTTTCCGGTTTGTTTGACATCTACCACGTAGTAGCTTCGCTGCATGCCCCATAGTCCTAGTATTTTTTGGAAAGATTAAACAAGCGATTCCCATCTACCCTTTCCACTCCACTCAGTATTATATAGACCTCTACAATATCTGCCCTGAGCTGTCTCTTCTCCAAGCTGAAGAGTCCTAGCACTTTTGCCTTTCCTCGTAAGGAAGTCTTCCCATTCCCTTTATTGATTTTGTCACCCTGCTCTGTACCTTTTCAAATTGAACTATATCTTTTTTGAGATGTGGCAGCCAGAATCACAAGCAGTAATTGAGGTGCACCCACACCATAGAGCTATACAAAGGCAATATAATATTTTCATCTTTGTTTTCCATTCCTTTCCTGATAATTCTTAACATTCTATTTGCATTTTTAGCTGTTGTTTCATTGTATCCCCAATGATGTTACCTAGATCCTTTTCCTGGGTAGTGACTCCTAAAGTGAAACCCTGCATCATGCGGCTATAGTTCATGTTCTTCTTTCCCACATGCATCACTTTGCACTTACTCACATTAACTATTATCTGCCATTTTGATGCCTAGTCTCTCAGTCTTGCAAAGTCCTCTTGCAATAATTCACAATCCTCTTGCGATTTAACAACTTTGTGTCACCGGTAAGTTTAATTATCTCACTAATTATTCCTAACTCTAAATTATTGATAAATATGTTAAAAAGTAGTGGTCCCTGCACAGACTCCTGAGGAACCCCACTATTTACCCTTCACCATTGAGAATACTAACCATTTAACCCTCTCTATTTTTCTGTGTTCTTTTCTGTATTTGAGAACAGAATTTACACTGAGAGGACTGATGATCAGAACCAAGGCACAGTAGGCGCCAGTTGTGAGTATCAGTCACAGATATGGTTCTACTGTACCTCATATACTTTTAAATCTGCTAGAAAGTTTTTGGGACATATTTGAAAAAAAAAAAACCTAAGCAAAATCAATCAGCTCAATTTTCAAAAATTATATATATATATATATTTTTTAATTAATTAATTATATATTTGTTTGTGACAGGGACTCGGATCTAAGTAGACTGCAAGCTGTAAAGAAATAAAGAAAACTCACAAAGAGCTGCAAAAATCCAAAATAAGAGGAACAGAATAAAAATAAAAAGAAGCAGCATCTCATCCTACTCACACAAAGAGAAAAGGGTAAGAAGGCCAGTAAAAAAATTGCATGGGAAATTGAGACAAGCGAGACATATCTGAAGAGCTCCGCAGAGAAAACAAAACTATGGGTCCCACATGAGAAGGTGGTTGGGTCTGTCAAAGCTTCCAGAAGCTTCACTGGTGACATTACTCACATGCGTAAACTATAGTCCTGATTGTCCTCGGAGAATTAGCTATTTGGCATGCACAAATTTTCTGACTTCTTTTATGCTCATATTTCATAAAGTATGCACATAAATAATAACCCCTTCCCAACCACTACCCCTGGGAATGCTTTCACTCAGATTGGATAAACTTATTTGCTTGTAGGTTGTATGTGCTTAAGACCACTGCATGTGAGATAGGGCAATTCTATCAACTTGGCACTAACATTTGCACATGCATTACACATACAAAAGTTTAAAATATTTGTGCATATTTGTACACATACATGGGCCTGTCTTGCATAGTGACTATATTCAAGGGGGCAAATATGAGAACATAGGCAGGATTGTAGGTGGAGTTCCAATTTGCATACATAACTTATACAATACTGTAAGTTATGTGGGTTGCTCCATGGCAATTGGTATTTTATATGGAAGCTAGGCACCTTCATTGGGTTATAAAATAAGCTCCTATTGAGCAGCCTTTGGGGCACATAAATAGAGGCTCCCAGTTCTAGAATTATCTCCATATAATAATAATAATAATAATAACAGCTTATATACCGCAATACCGTGAAGTTCTATGCGGTTTACAGAAGATTAAGCAAAGGTAACAAATTGAATTGACTTTAAGAGGGGAGGAAGAAAGAGAATTAATAGGACAGGAAATTCATTGTTGAGGAGAGAGAGATCAAAAGGACAAGTTAATCACTATAGAGGGGAGAGAGAAGAGAGGATCAGTTGTCTAGATGCTTTAGGAAAAAGTGTGTTTTTAGACGTTTCCTAAATTCCCCATAAGTAGTGGGCGAAAGCAATTGTTCTAGGTCTTTACCCCATGATGCTGCTTGGTGTGAGAGAAGGTGTTCATGGTGTTTTTTCAGTTTACAACCTCGAACTGGGGGGAAACAAAATTGGAATGTGAGCTTCTCTTGTGTCTGTTGGCTGAGAAGAAAAGGTCAGTTATGTATTTAGGGGCAAGTCCGTGTAGTGCTTTAAAGCAGAAGCAGGCAAATTTAAACTTTACGCGCGCCGCCATTGGCAGCTAATGCAGCTGCCGGTAGTAGGGTGTCACGTGGTCAAACTTCCTCAGCCCAAAGATCAGTCTGACTGCTGCATTTTGAATCAATTGTAAACGTTGCATATTCTTTTGGGAAATTGCTAAATAAGCGATGTTACAGTAGTCAAGCAGACTTAGTACGAGGGATTGGACTAGGGTTCTGAATGCCGATGTATCGAAATAAGCTTTAATGGATCTGAGTTTCCAGAGAGTAAAGAATCCCTTTCTGATTAAGGAGTCTACCTGGTCTTTCATGGTTAGGCATTGATCCAAAGTTACACCTAGTATCTTAATGGTGGGCTGGATAGGGTAACTAAGTTTATTGATACATAGTGGTGATTTGGTGTCAAGCGGATGTGGCGAAGCGACAAAGAAAGTTGTTTTTTCTGAATTAAGTTTGAGCCTAAAGTTTGTCATCCAGTGCTCCATCACGTTTATGGCTTCTGAAGCTTTGGGAATAGTTTCAGAGACAGAATTAGCGAATGGGATGATAATCGTAAAGTCATCTGCATAACTAAATAGTTTTATTCCCAGCTGGGTTAGCTGCGTGCCTAGAGAAATAGTCCAGAGAAATATATAAAAGGCTATTTCTGTATTTAAAATACTTTTTAATGGATATAAATGCTCTTTAGAATTACCCCCCCCCCCCCCCACACACACACACAAACATCAACAGGAAGGCAATTTATTAAGCTGCAATAAAACAGTGCACTACTGCACTGTTACACTGTGAAAAGTCCTGTTAGGTTTACTAAACTCCAGTACCTAAGTACTGCAAATCAATAAATCTCACAAAAAGTTTTCTAATATTGTTTTGCCTGGGAAAAATGTTCAGATCTGGGCCACAAAACTCGTTCACAGTTACACTCATTTTGGATTTTGCAGGAAGAAAGGAGAGAGGGAAATCCCATCCACTAATGTCCTTCTTCTTCAGGTGAAAACATCAGGCACAGAGTATAAACCTATATAAGGACCAATAGAGCCAGATTGAGGGGGACTCGAGCCAGATTGGCTCTGGACCCAGGGATACCCTCAAGTTGGCACTACATATTTAACCCCATAATTAGGCATTCCTAAACTGCCATTGGATCTATATTCTAAGCCATTTATCCAGATAACTGGTACTGTTATGGCTTATGTGGCATTAACTAGGGATATTCAGTGGTAAAATGGCTAAATATTCTAATAGACCTCATCAGTACTATCTGGATACTGCCAGGGGAGTCTGTGGATGTTTCTGGGGTGAAGTTAGTGGTTATCCAGTTAGTAGCAACGTTCATTCCACTAACTGGATAACCGTCTGGATAAAGTCAGGACCTCAAAAATACTGTTCTAACTTTTTCTGGGTACCTATTTAGATTCCAAGCTGAATATTTTTGTTATCTGAATAGCAAAAATAGAGAGGGAACCAAAGTGCAAGATGCACAGAAGAAAGAAGAAAAGCACAGAGGGCCTTCTTCTCTGAGCAATCAAGCATAATTTAACCCCCCCCCCCCCACCCTTTTCACAAAACCGTAGCATGGTTTTTAGCACCAGCTATGGCAGTAACGATCCAAAGCTCATATTTTTATGTGGACAAGTGCAAAGTGATAAACATTGGAAGAATAACCCAAATCATAGTTACTATATTTTTTGCTCCATAAGACACACTTTTTTTTCCACCCAAAAGTGAGTAGAAAAGTTGGTGCGTCTTATGCAGCGAGACGACCCTGCCATTCCTTTTAAAACACCTCTGCCCGCCCGCATGCCCTTCCTTAAGCACAGAAAAGGAGGGATAGATGTCCTAGAAATCCAAAGAACTTTGCATTAACTAGGATTTAAATATAACTTATGATCCATTAACTACTGATTCACTTGTCAACTTATCTTCCAGAGACATTTGTGTAGATGCATTCCATAAATTATTAATCATAAGCTTAATATCATCTGTATAAAAGTGAGCATGAAGTCCTAAATTCTGAATCAGCAGAGTTAATGGAGAAAGAAAAACATTAAACAGCACAATTCACTTGCAGTGAAATTATGCTGGCTTGAATGTCTTGATTCAGAAATTTAAAGTAACGTATGGATCAAAATAAGTAATTAAACCTACTTCTGTTGGCCATAAACACTTCCAGAGCTGTGTTCTGAAGAAGATAGCGCCTTGAAAATACTGCTCGGATCTCGCTGAACATCCATTTTCCATGAAGGCCTTCTGTGTATGCAAGAACCTAAAAAAAAGGGGAAAAAAGCATGTCTTATAAAATGCTCTCTACAACTCTTTTTAACAATTTCTTAGCATGCTCTTAAAAATCAGCTGTATCTTAAGAAAAATCTAAGAGAAAGCAGAAAAACACAGACTTAGGGGCAAATTCTGTAAAGGATGTCTAACTTTAGGCGTCCACAATGAGGACGTCCATCGACTTAGGCATCCAAATAAAGTGGATAATAAGTCCAATTAATGACTTTAATAAGCATTAATTGGAATCACATGCCGCTGAGCATGCTAACGCATCTACCTAACACCTAATATGTAGGCGTTGCAAAACTAGGTCTACTTTTGAGCATGAGCTGAGCGCTAGGTAGACACGAGTTAGGTGGATGTGACTTAGGCATCAGTTAGGCATCCACATATGGGTGAACAGGGCTTTATATATTGGGATAAAGAGGACTCGTTTGATGTAAAGGTCAAAATATGTTTAATAATGCATTACTTAAGCAAAGCACATGAATAAAATATATATATTGCATACTAAACTTCTATTTTAGGGGTAAAGAGAACTCCTATTTGATAATAATAGAAAAATATGTTTAATAATGCACTACATAAGCAAAGCACATGAATATATATATATTTATTGCATACTATCCCTTATATATATCTATATATATATATATATAGCATACTATACCTCATTTCCAAAAGGTTAAGAAAAGAAAAAGAGATACACTACTCACAATGGCTGTACTTCAGAGTAGAGAATGACACGGTGAAAAAATTGGTCCCCGTCACCGCCCCGTCCCCGTCTCACCATCCCCGTCACCGCCCCGTTCCCGTCTCACCATCCCCATCACCGCCCCGTCCCCGTCTCACCATCCTCTTCACCGCCCCGTCACCGCCACTGCCACCCCATTCACCGCCCCGTCACCGCCACCGCCACTGCAATCCCATTCACTTTTCTTTATTTACGTATAAAGGAAACATTCTTTAAAACTTTAAAACTTAGTTAAATATTAGTTAATAACTATACAAAAACAAAACACGCAGAGAAAAAATTAATTAATATAAATTCTCAAAACTGACACATTTTGATCACTAAATTTAAAATAGTTATTTTTCATACAGTTTTTCAATCACTAATCTTCCACCACCCCTGGGGCTAGCAATGCAAAAACAAACACGACATGTACTTTAAATGCTTACAAAGTCCCACCTCTTTTCTAGAGATCTTACTGAGCTCCTTCAAACCCCCAAGCTCCCATCCCATACACCTCATTTGGGCCAAAAGGGTTTCCGAAAGTACTTTAGCCCAAAGAATGTAGGGCCTCCCTTTAGGTACAATTATTCCAAGGAACCCCAATGGCCAAAATTAGAACCCATGAAGGGACACAGAGCGTAGAAGTCTGCTTGGTGTTCTCTTTAAGTCTCAACTACTGGAGTTGCCATTGAAGCATATTCTAATCTGTCTTGCCATACATGAGACACACACTGTAGAAATCTGCCTGACTTTGTTCTAATGTTCCAACTACTGAAATTGCTGTTGAAGCCCTATCTAACACATCCTAATCTGTCTTACCACACATGGAACAAAGACCATAGAAGTCTGTTCAACACTGGCCTTACTGTAGTTCCTCACAGCCAGAGTCGCTGTATAAGCAGTGCTGCAAGTCTCCCCTCCCCCCAGCGATCACGGCAGGAGGGCACCCAACCCCTCCTGTAGACCCCCCAACGGCCCTCCCGACAATCGCAGCAGAAGGGTACCCAACCCCTCCTGCCGGTCCTCCCAATGGCCTCCCCTAAGATCGCCGGCAGGAGGGTACCCAACCCCTCCTGCTGGACCCCCCCCCCAACGAACCCTCCCACCCCGGAACCCCCTTAGTCTTACTTTCCAAGTTGGACCGGACGGCTCCTCACACGTATGGCCAGCAGGCTTGCCTCCGTCCAAATGAGGCGGGCCCGCCCCTACCCTGCCCAACCCACAGGATCCTAGGGCCTGATTGGTCTAGGCACCTAAAGCCACTCCCGCTATAGGAGGGGCCTTAGGTGCTTGGGCCAATCAGGCCCTAGGATCCTGTGGGTTAGGTAGGGGAGGGGAGGGGCGGGCCCGCCTCATTTGGACGGAGGCAGGCCTGCTGGCCAGACGAGCGAGGAGCTGTCCGGTCCAACTTGGAAAGTAAGACTAAGGGGGTTCCGGGGTGGGAGGGTTCGTTGGGGGGGGGTCCAGCAGGAGGGGTTGGGTACCCTCCTACCGGCGATCTTAGGGGAGGCCATTGGGAGGACCGGCAGGAGGGGTTGGGTACCCTTCTGCTGCGATTGTCGGGAGGGGTTGATCTGACAAATGAGGAGCACGGTGAAACACAGGTAAATAGCGGTTCCTAGAAGGGGGTACATTGGCCCGCGGGGACAAACCTGTTCACCGTTTCCGCGGTCGGTGAATGGCCTTGTCCCCGTCACCGCAGCGACTGCTAGTTTTCTTCCCCGTTTTCGGCGGTGACCCGCGGCTTAAATGCGGTGGCCGTGGGTAAACCGTCACCGTGTCATTCTCTACTTCAGATGTGTCTGATGCACAATCTTGACATCAGTATGACATCAGTATGACATCATCAATATGAATACCTGCCTAAATAAAAGCTCCTGTGGCTCAGTGGTTAAAGTTACTTCTTCAATCTTCCACAGGCCATAGGTTCAAATCCCCACAACCCCCCCCTCCTCCCCCCCGTTACCTTAACAGCTTCTTTTTGGTCTCATAAGAGAGTATGGATTGTGGACTTTGCCATTTTTGTTTGCACTCTGCGCTTTCCAGAGTCCAGAGGGAAATTTATTTTTACCCTGAGATGGTTATGATCTTCTAAGGTATCATCTCACATGGCAGGAACCTCTGCCTCAAAGAAAGTACCTGTGACTCAGTGGTTAAAGACACTGCTTCCATTCCAAAGGTCAAATCCCAAGTACGGTCAGATACCCCAACACATATTCCAATTTTTTAGTGGCATTCTACCATCTAGGTGCATATTGATGATGTCAAGATTGTTTTATATATATATATATATATATATATATATATATATATATAGATATAGATATAGATATAGATATAGATATATCAAACCTTGGATTGCAAGTAACTTGGTTTGCAAGTGTTTTGCAAGACAAGCAAAACATTTTATTAAATTTTAACTTGATATACAAGCAATGTCTTGCAATACAAGTACATACAGTATACATACATCACAACTGAGCTGATGGTTCTTCTCTCTCTAACACTGCAGGAGTGTAGTGACTGTTCTAAATGAGCAAGGTTTTGCAATACAAGTACTTATAGTATTTTGTATTAAAGTTTTTGGGTTGTGGAACAAATCGTCTGAGTTTCCATTATTTATTATGGGGAAATTTGCTTTCATATATGAGTGTTTTTGATTACAAGCATGTTTTCGGGATGAATTATGCTCATAAATCAAGGTTTTATTGTATATATATATATTTTTTTCATGTACTTTGAGGAACATAGAGGCCAAAAGAGGAATTGGACAAGTGTTGAAAGTATATGTTTGATACTTATCTTAGAGAAATGACTGCTTGTTAATCAAGAGGAACTGACATGCAGTTTACTATCTGAGTGTGGTGGTGCAATGGTTATAGAGCTACAGCCTTAGCAACCTGACATTGCTGGTTCAAATCCCCTACTGCTCCTTGTGACCTTGGGCAACTGGAACAGAATAGAAACATGATAAAGGAGCCAAATATAAATACCACAAAGGATATAAGTGGTATATAAATATTTAAAAGATAAATAAATAAAATATAATAGTGGTGCCAGCCTTTTACTGCATACAATTTTAATGTAAAAAAAAAACACCCCAGCAAAAACTTGTCATTCTAATGATGTAAAAATGCTAACACACAATAACATTATAGACGTTTTTAGGATGTCCATGCAATGCCTTAAAGGCGATTCTGTAAAGAACATCTAACAATATAGACGCGCTTAGATTTGCTTAGTGCCACTGAGCATGATTCTCTATAATGCATCTATGTATTATAGAATCACACTCAGAATTCTGCTGCTGGACGTCTAAACAGTGCCTAATTTTTAGATGTCCTTTACAGAATCTGGCCCTTACTCTATACAATTAAATTTGGACTGAATTGAGCACATGCCTTTTTCAATAGTAACCCAAAGGTGAGTTATTTTCAGATATTTTGCTGTCCCTAGGAGGCATACAATCTAAAGCTGGCTTTTACAAAGCTGCGGTAGAGGTTTCTATTGTGGGCCGGCAAGGAAAATGCTCAGGGGTTAGAAAACAAGACTCCCAGGGCTAGTAAGCTGGATAGGGAGAGCTTGTCAGGAGGGGATGACTGCTAACATTGGCCTAACCTTCCATAAGCCAAAAGGATCCTGGTATGGCCAAGGACTTTGCCCTATGGGGGCCAAAGTGAGTCCACCTCTACGTTCAGCAGTTTAATTGCCCAGATCGCCACTACGTATATTCTCACAACATATTCCTGACCAAAAAATCGCCCAAGTCCCAAACGCCCAAAACAAGACCTTTTAGGCGAAGGAGGGGGTCAGTCCTTTGCGTAAAAGCAGAATCCTGGAACCGTCCCAGCCACCCCCCCCCACAATTGGCAGGAGGTTGCCCAATCCCTCCTGCCGGACACAACCCACCCCCTATCCCCTTCCCTTCCCTTCCCTGAACCCCTGCCAGACTGCGCACCCATCAACCGAAGCTCCCCTCCACCCCATCCCCCTCGGACCCCCCAATCCTCCCACTCAGACCCCCCACCTGGTGAGATGGACGGACAGATGGGTCCTCCTTCCGTCTGACCGGCAGGCCCACCTTCCTCTGAATACCGGGCCTGCCCCTTCCTGGTGCATGTGGGATGCATCGGGGAGGGGCCTAGGGCCTGATTGGCCCATCAATGTCATCAGTGCAGCAATGTTTTTCAAAGCATATGCAAGAAAAGTTAATTTTGAACCTTTGAGCAGTCTGTTGAAATAATTAAAAACAGATGGAACACTGTATAATCACATCCAGCATTTGAGAACCAGTATGATTTTGCTTGTAATTTCAATAGATTTTGCAGCTTGGCATCACCATTTCTTTCTAACAAGTTTCTGAGATGCCTGTTATAACCTAGTTCTTTAATCATTGGCACATCCTAATACTCCAATCTTTAGACTCTTAGCATTGGTATAGTGACAGCTAAATCTATAAACAGGCTATTTAAGGCACTGTTCCACCCTTTGACTGTCATCAGATCTAAATCTAAACTAAACTAAACCTTAGGTTTGTATACCGCGCCATCTCCGCAAGCATAGAACTCGGCACGGTTTACAGAGTTAGGATAGAAAGGAACTCCAATGAAGGGTTAAAGGAAAGGAACTAAGAGGGTATAGAGGGGCCAAGGGTATCAGAGAGGGGGGAGAAGTTACATTTTTGAAAAGAGCCAAGTTTTCAGGTGTTTGCGGAAAAGTTGGAGGGAGCTTGAATTCCTGAGCGGGGATGTAAGGTTGTTCCAGAGTTCTGTGGTTCTAAAGGGGAGGGGTGTTCCTAGTTTTCCTGCGCGGGATATACCTTTTGTAGAAGGGAATGATAGTTTTAATTTTTGGGAGGATCTGGTGGAATTAGGATTTGAGGAGTTCCAAAAGAGTGGAATAACCTTGAATATATGTGAAGAGCACTGAATGCCATTGTCTCTGCACAAAGCTACAATATTCACCCACAGTCCATATAGCTATGTGGTTTTGCTGTGCTAAACTAATCTAAATTGATATACAAATAGAAGAAAATTCTACAACAGGGGATCTCCATTTACACTTCCCCCTCCATATTCGCGGGGGTTAGGGGCAGAGCCGGCCCATGAATATTAAAAAACCGAGAGAGAGAAACAAGATGGCGACGAGAGCGGACGCCTGAGAAGGAGGCTCCCTCTTTTTTGATCAGCCGGCATTTTTTTCTACAGCAGTTCCCTTACCTAACCATGGGTATGAGGAAAGGAGCCCTTCACGGCAACCCTCTGGCGGTGATAGTGGCACCGCATCTGGTGCAGACCACAATTGAGGAAGCACTTACCCGATGGGGTGAATCAGCAGGGACTACTTCAGGGGCAAGCCCAAATTCGTCGGGCAAACTCAACAAGCAGGCTTGGGCGTTGTTAAGCCCGGAACACAGGCAGCCACCGCCGCAACCCGGAAGCAGTACAGTGCTGGGAGTGACTGAGGAATCTATGCCCCAGGAGGAGATTTTGAGCCTCAGTGAAGGAGGGTCAGTAGCTCTAATACCACCAGGAGCAGGAGAGGCTGGAGAACAGCAACAGCTACCCCACACTGCAGCAGAGGTGAGAGGAGCTTCGGGTGGAATTAACATCACATTTGGGGTGCTGGAGAAGCCGGAAAAAATAGATATGGAGGCTTTATGGCAGGCCATTTCAGTTATGGATGCAAACCTCAAATTGTCTTTTTCTACTTTAAATACTGACTATGGGACTATCCATTCTAAAGTGGAGCAACAAGGTTTGGTTCTTAAAGATATGAGTGAAAAGATAGAAAAACAAGAGATAAAAATTTGTGAAATGAAAACTTTGGATTTGGAATTAGTAAAGGAAAGAACATTTATTGCTAGGAAAATGGAAAGTTTCGAAAAACCAACTAAGCAAAAACAATCTGAGACTCCTTAATTTTCCTAAATGTCCCTTAATTTCACCAATGGAGATGGCAAGGAAGTACTTTAAGGAAATTTTGCTTATTCCTACAGAAAGTTTGCCACCTATCGTTAGAGCTAATTATTTTCAAATAAAGAAACCTGTGCAAATGTCTACTCCTAATGAGATCCAAGGGGCAAATAAAGAGGATATTAACTTAACAACTTTTCTGGAAAACTGTTTAGAGGTCATAACGGAAAGGAAAACCTTGTTAATAACTCTTGCTTTGGAAAGTGATAGAGAATATGTATTACGTCTGTATTTTTGTCACATAAATGATCAGTTTTTAGGTTCTAATGTTCAAATATTTCCAGACATGTCTTTAAGATCTGAGTCGTAGAAAGGAGTTCTTGGCATTAAGGCCAAGAGTCCTAGCCCTGGGAGCAAATTTTTTGTTGAAATTTCCTATAAAATGCTTTGTTTCCCATCAGAATAAATTACCTATTTTTTGAACCTAAACAAATGTCAGGATTTATAGAATCAAAAGAGCAAATAGTGCCCGTAGCTGAAAATGTGTAACCTGTCATGAATGGCTGTAGTACTGCAGATAAGTGCCGCTTTCTAAGTTGGATAAGATTTGTTTCACTTATTAATATTTTACTAAAATCTCTCTCAAAGTATGGTGGACTAAATAGGTTGAATTAAAAAAGAATAACCTAAAACACTGAATGAAGTGGAATTGGGTTTATAAATTTTCTGTTAATAATGTTTGTAAATCTGTATACAAGTATGCAAATTGCTTGTTTGAAATTTGATAAATTGAATAAATAAAAATGAAAATGCTTTTTTTTGTTTTAAAACTGCAAATAAGCGAATCCGTAAATACGGAATTTGCAAATACGGAGGAGGAAGTGTAGATGTTCAAGTAACAGGGATGAGAAACTACTGTATATGGATACAGGCACCCAAGTGTCTTTATTAAATACCGGTATACATTTGGGCGCCCCAATATTAGTGTACATTTAGGTGTCCTCCTTTACACCTGCCAAAAACCTGGTATAAATGGAGTTGCTTGTATGTATCAGGCACACAGGCAAACTTATGGTATTCTGTAAGTCGCCCATCTAAATGGCTGCCCTCTCAATGGCCCAACCATGTGAACCTGCCCATTTCTCTTACAACTATAAGCTATCCATTTGGGTGCCTATTTATAGAATACTACATTTTTGCAGGTAAGCATACACTTAGGCAGCTAAATATTATTTTTTTTTGTACATTTAGGTACACACTTGCCCTTATAGTGGCTGAATATCTCCAACTACCCCCAGAGTTGGGTGCAACATGAATGCTCTATCTCAACACTGCCCAGATAATGCTGCAGTACTCTATAAGAATTTTCAGTGGCACCATCAGGATCTATTGTGGAATATTCACAGATAGGACTGTTGCAGTATGGATAAGTACTTTTGAACATTAGGTCCAAACCTTTCTCATATATTATTAGGCTTGAGGTTAAGTAGCATGGAAACTTGTACAGGATACTGGGCTAAATGGACCCTTGGTCTGATCCAGTAGGGCAACTCTTATGTTTTTATGCATGACACAAGAAGGGCCTGTTTCTATAAACAGCACCTAACTTCACCTAACTTGTAGGTGCTGGTCCATGTGGTTGTCAATCAACTGCTAGGCATCCTTTATAGAATCACACCTAATGGTGCCTAAACATTCTTAGGCATCGCTAGGCGTCATTGAGGTAGGTGTCAGTATATTAGGCTAGGTTTTACCTGGTCTAATTTATCAGTGCCTAACTTGCACACCTAGTGACACCCAAGTTTACCACACCTATTCTCCACCTCTAACCTTAACTACTTTTCAGGTAGGCATCCTTAGGCATCAGAGGGCACCTCGACATAGGCATCACTAGGTGCCACAGATATCCACACACAACCTTAATTAGTAATAAAAAAAAAATGTTTTAATCAGCTTTTAGTGGCATGGTCAATTCCACACCATTTAACCAATTAAAAAACAATTTAGTTGTGCATGGATTTTAGTCAGGTGTCCACAATTAGGCACCGTTTATAGTAACAGGCCCTTTCCACCCATGTGTAGATGTGTTCAGTGGTGGAGTTTGAGGTAGCAGATTTATGATTTGCATATGTTGTTTATAAAATATGCATATACTGTACATAGAATCATTTATGCATGCTCCCAAGGAGGATATTCAGAGCTTCAAACCAGTTGTGATTGCTACTGCTTTGCAAGCAATAGAACGATTCTATAGTGACACATGGGCAGCCTCTTATACAGTATTACCCCATAGTGACTTTGAAGACCAAAGATTCTGCATGTCACAGATGAAAAAATTCTGTCAAAAGGACTTATGTTGTTATCACCTGTTGGCTACATAAGTCTTTTTGAATATTACCTGAAATTATTTACTGTTATAAGTACAATATTTTTGAAAAGGATGAAAATAAATTACTGTTGTTTAAAAGATTAGTTATTAGAAATAAATACGGTCAGAAATTAAAATGTAGCTATTACAATAAACAATAAATAACTTTAGGGTGAGGAACAAGAATGCTACTATAATGGAAATGAGGTTAATATTTTAAACTAGGCTAAAGGTTGAGAGAAGAAAATTGAGTTAGTTTGCAGAAAAAGGAATTTGTTTCTTTAAGTGAAAATTGGGGTCGGAAGGTCGGAGCCTGCCTTGCTCTAGGATGAATGAAATGATGCAACTGAGCTAACGATTAAATAGTACTCAGCGATTAAAGATACCCTACACTGAATACTTCTACTTCACATTTGAAAAAGAATATGCTATCTTATACAAATGTCCCTCTACAGAACTGTTTTGCAAAAATACATTGGAAATGATTTTAGAAGAATTAAACTATGTTTGCACATTTAAAAAGCTTGATTGCACATGGAAATTGGCATATATGCATTATTAGGACATTTAGAAAAGCTATCATATATATATTCTGTGGCATGTACACATTTCAAGGGACATAGTTGGTAAAGTCCTTCAAAGTATTTATATATTCAGTTTAGAATAGCAATACTAGAATATTGCTACATGTATATCTCCTGAATATTGCTACAAGTAGAAGTGATTTTTGTTTATCAACAAGTGGAACATAAATCCTAATAAATAAATATGTACAGTATGGCCTGGATTCTCTATATGGCGCCAATATCAGTGGCGGTCTAAAAAGTGGCTGCTGATTGCATGCCAATCGCAATGATTTACACCTTAAAAAATTATTTCTGTGTTAAAGTCTGTGGATATATTCAATCAAACTAGTCAGTTCAATGAAAATCTTAGGTGTTATTAAAGATAATAAGTTAACTTATTGCCCACACATTTCTGCTTTAGTTAAAAACTGTTTTTACAAGTTACGAATGATAAGATCCCTGGTAACTATTCTGGACCAACATTCTTTAAATATTCTTATTCACTCTCTCGTCATTTCCAAAAATAGACTATTGCAATTCGTTATACAAAGGTTTATGCCAGCAAGATATCAGACGCTTTCAATTAATCCAAAACACTGCCATAAAAGTCATAACTAATTCCAATAAATACGACCATGTCACTCCTCTATTAAAAAAAGGCCATTGGCTTCCAATTCCCCATAGAATAACTTACAAATTAGCCATCTTCACATTCAAAACCCTACAATCCAATGAACCTGCTTTCATTGACAGAATCCTTATCCTCCTTACACTTCTAAATATTGCTACATGTATATCTCCTGAAAATTTTCCATCTGTCAGCATTTACACCTGCCTAACTTCTTGTCTGGCCCTAGATTTTAAAAGAGAACTTGATGGGAGAATTGTGCTTACCTTTCTGGAGTTCAAGATCACTGCAGATAGTCAAAAGTTTGAGTTTTGAACTGAAGAGCAACTCCTTGATCAGTTCCTCACATATGTGAAAATTGCAAAAATGTGCTATTTGTACAGATAAGAGTGCTGCTCTTATGTATAAATAGCAAAATCACCACTTATTTCTGTATTATGTATATCATTGCAGTGCCTGGAAAGAAATCAGATGGGGATCTACAAAGCAACACCTTTTATAACTAATAATTAAGAATGATAGGTGCTTTAAAAAATTAGTATCTTCTCATGAAAAAAAAGCCTAGCCTTAATCATACTGGGGATCGTTTATGTTTATTCAAATTTAATATATCACCAAATCTTTGACATAGGTCTCAGTGTTTTACATGTACACTAATTGAGTGTTTTAAAATAAAAAAAGGAATGCCATTTAAAAAATAGCAAAGCACACAAAGAACAAATAAATTACATTACAGCTCAAAATAAATAAATTACATTGTGTGTTAAGGAGGACCTGTTGAATTTTCAATAGATATGAACTACTGTTAGAGAGTCTCCCCTAAATGCTAGATGAAAGAAATACATCTTGAGAAGTGTTTTATAAGCTTTAATATTCATCTCAGACCTAATATTTTTTAGAAGTCTATTCCAAAGGCTGGGTACTAAATAAAAAAAGTGTAGTAAGGTTTTGCACTTACCAAATTAATATGCTGTAAGTGCAAAGTTTATGCAGTAGATTAAGGAGGCGTGTCCCTGCACCCGCCACCCACCAGCTCCCTCCTGCTATCTGCCTGCCCCGGAAGAGTTCTTTCTGCAGCATTCTGCCTATGCAGAACACTGCAGAAAGAACAATTCAGAGGCAACAGGCAGATAGCGGGAGGCTGGCTTCGTTGCATCTTTGGCTGCCCGAAAATTTAAAAATACAACAATGGGGAGCTGGTAGGTGGGGGAATCGGGAACTGGGGAAAGGTTGGATCCAGCTGAGAGGAGTGGGGCCTGGAGTTAGGAACAAGAGAAGGACAAATGCTGTGGGTGGGGGTGGGTGGGTGGGAAAGAGAGATGTTGCACTGGCTGGGGGTTAGGAAGGAAAGCAAAGAGAGATGGTGCTGGTAGGTGAGGGAACAGGAAAAGAGAATTGTGGGATATAGGTGTGGAGTGAGGGGAAAGACATGGGGAAAGGAAGAAAGGGAAATTGAGCATAGAGAGAGAGATGAGAGAGGTAGAGATGCATGGGGAGAGAAGGAGAGGGAGAAAAGTTAGGTACAGTGGTGGAGAGGGAACAGAAGGACAGATTGAAGGTGGAGGAATATTAGACAGTGATAGAGAGAGAGATGTGGCATAGCACTGGAGAGGGGTGATAGAAGGAGAAGTGAGCATGGGGCTAGAGGACAGCAATGAAAAATGCTGCACATGCTCCAGGAGATGAGACAGGGAGAAATGTTGGATGTGGCAGTAGAGGGGGTGGGAGAGATGCCTGGATCTCTCAAGACAGATAGAGAGAGAGACAGATAGAGAGAGAGAGACAGATAGAGAGAGAGAGACAGAGACAGAGAGAGACAGAGAGACAGAGAGAGAGAGAGAGAGAGAGAGACAGAGAGAGACAGAGAGAGAGAGAGACATGTTGCCAATAGGGGTGGAGGAGAGAGGAAGAAAAGTTGGACTCATGGAGGGACAGAGAGAGATGTTGGTTGGGGAAGGGAATGAGGTCCAGAGGAGAGAAAGTGTGCAGGAGGCAGAAAGAAAGAAATATTGGATGCACAGTCAGAAGGAAATGTAACCAGCAACTCATGAAATCACCAGACAACAAAGGTAGGAAAAATGATTTTATTTTCAATTTAGTGATTGAAATGTGTCAGTTTTGAGAATTTATATCTGCTGTCTATATTTTGCACTATATTTGTCTATTTTTCTATAGCTGTTACTGAGGTGACATTGCATATTTTAAAGTCATCTGCCTGGACCTCTTTGAAAATCTAATCTAATCTTAGGTTTATATACCGGGTCATCACCCAGTGGAGCTCGACTCAGTTCGCATATAATTAAAACTAAAGGTACATAGCAGAAAACATAAGAGAAGGAAGAACTAATTAAAAACTAAAGTACATAAGAAAAGCATAAGAAAAATAACTATAATATTATCATTTTGTTGAGGCTAAAGTTAAACCATTTAAAAACTGCGAAAACAACAAAGTTTTCAGGAATTTACAAAATAATTGCAGCTGGCCTAAAAGCCTAATGGAGTCAGGGATGTCATTCCAGATCTCTACAAACTTGAAAACAAAAGATCGACTGAGCTTCCCAGTAGATTTAGGGCTCCTTTTACGAAAGTGCGCTAGCATTTTTTAGCACTACCTACAATGCTGCGCACGATAACCCCGCACTATACGGAAAATACTAACGCCAGCTCTATGGAGGCGTTAGCGTCTAGTGCGCGCGGCATTATAGCGCGTGCTAAAACTGCTAGCTCACCTTCGTAAAAGGAGCTCTTAATTCCCTTAAAGGAAGGGAAGGCTAAATGGCAAAGTCTAAGAGTATTCCAACATAAGGGGACAAAAGGATCAAATATTCCATAGAGAAAACAAAAACAACTACTAAAAATGTATTTAAAAGACATACTTTCTTATACTCATCTAGAAAATTTTTCTCCAGATTATCTTTATTATTTGCCTAGTGGTACCAAAAAGATTTCAGAAGAAGGGTGGAAAGATCAATTAGTGTCACCTGATAGTTTAAATATTTCTCAATTTCTAGAGTCATCGAAAGATTTCATAGCCAAAAGAGCAACATTATTAGTTACTTTTATGACTGAAATAGAAAAACAAGATATTCTTAAATTGTGTTTTCTAAACAAAAATGCCCTGTTCTGTGGTCAACAGATAAATGTTTTTCCAGATGTCTCTAAACAGACGCATAACAGGAGGAAGCAATTCCTGCAACTCAAGGCTAGAGTCTTGGGTGTGGGTGCTTCATTTTTTCTTAAGTTCCCATGTAAATGCTTGGTGACATCTAATATAATAAATCCCTAAGCGCGCATGCGCACTCCCACCTGCGTGCTCCCATTTTCCATGAGCTGTAGGGACCCGCAGGTAGGAGTGTGTATGCACGCGGAGGCGCCGAGCCTGTCGGACGCGGCGGCTCTTGCAGTCTGAACTTAAGAATGTGAACTGGCCAGGGCGACGTCAGCGGGGGCCAGTTCGGACTTTAATTGCTGCCTCCCAGGCTTCTCCTCCTGCTCCGGCTGGGTCCGCGTAAAAAAAACCCAAAAACCCAGAGCTCGCTTCGGGTCCGTCAAGGGCTGCGGGTCCTGAAACCTTCCAATTCCTACTGAAGGCCCCGAAGCAGCAGTGTGTAGAGTGCTGCAGACGCTGCTGGAATCGGAAGGTTAGTCGGGACCGCGGGAGGGAAGGGGGGAGGCGGTAAGGGACTAAGGGAGCCGGCCAGACTGTGGGAAGGGAAAGGGGGTGTAGGGGAAACGCTGCTGCTGCACAGGGAAGTGGTTGGGGGGGAGGGAAATGAAGGGGGAGGGAATCCTGCTGTGGCTGCTGCACAGGGAAGTGGTGGGAGAGAAATGCTGCTGCACAGGAGGCAGGGAGAAAGACAGAAAGACAGACAGACAAAGGGGACAAGGGAGAGAGACAGACAGCGGGAGGGAGAGAGAGACAGAAATAAAAACACACAGATATATATTCTAGCACCCATTAATGTAACGGGCTAAAATACTAGTATCAGAATACTAGATATAAGAACATAAGAAGTTGCCTCCACTGGGTCAGACCAGAGGTCCATCTCGCCCAGCGGTCCGTTCCCGCGGCGGCCCATCAGGTTTATGACCTGTGAAGTGGTTTCTGACCCCTTCTATGACCTACCTCTAGTTCTATCTGTACCCCTCAATCCTCTTATCCTCCAGGAACCTATCCAAACCTTCCTTGAACCCCTGTAAAGTGCTCTGGCCTATCACATCTTCCGGAAGCGCGTTCCATGTGTCCACCACCCTCTGGGTAAAAAAGAACTTCCTAGCATTTGTTCTAAACCTGTCCCCTTTTAATTTCTCCGAATGACCCCTAGTGGTTGTGGGCCCCCACAGTTTGAAAAATCTGTCCTTATTCACCTTCTCAATGCCCTTTAGGATTTTGAAGGTTTCTATCATGTCCCCTCTAAGTCTCCTCTTCTCCAGGGAGAACAGCCCCAGCATTTTTAACCTGTCAGCATATGCAAAATTTTCCATACCCCTTATCAGTTTAGTCGCTCTTCTCTGGACCCCCTCGAGTACTGCCATGTCCTTCTTGAGGTACGGCGACCAGTACTGGACACAGTACTCCAGGTGCGGGCGCACCATTGCGCGATACAGCGGCATGATGACTTCTTTCATCCTGGTTGTGATACCCTTTTTGATGATGCCCAGCATTCTGTTTGCTTTCTTTGAGGCTGTCGCACACTGTGCCGAAGGTTTCAATGTTGTGTCCATCATCACCCCCAGGTCTCTTTCAAGGTTGCTCACCCCTAGCAATATTCCCCCCATTTTGTAGCTGAACATTTTTCCCTACATGCATGACCTTGCATTTCTCTATGTTAAAACCCATTTGCCACTTTTTTGCCCATTCTTCCAGTCTCATTTAGAAAACTTTCTTTTAGATAAACCTAAATTGGACATATTGCCTGTAACTATTACGGAGGCTGAGATGGAATGAAATGATAATTATTTGCCTGATTCTAGAGTGTATTAGTAAACTGTTGTTTTTATTTTTATTTCCTGTTTTGATACAGAGAATACGGTAGGAGTAGCCAGCCCTTAATAATGTGGAGTTGATAATATTAGCATTTCAAATTTTGACTTATTTCCTTTACAATTGTTTATATTACCTGAACTTGTTATATGTTGTAACAATTAATAAATTTATTTTAAAAAACCCACAAAAAACCCTAAATATAAATGATAATTAAGATTTTTTTTCTGTGTACCCTGTGCTTTGTGTTTTTTTAAAAAAATTTTGTGGTTACCGTTATGTATTAATAAGATTATATTGTGTATATGAAAAATGGATGGAAGAAATTGCATTACAATTAGTACTATTATTATGGGGGCGGAGCATGGGCGGGTCTGGAGTGGAGCTTGGGCGGGAGTAGTCGGTTGAAATTTCTTGGACTTGGGGGTACTTGGCTTGAAGAAGTTGAGAAACACTGGTCTAGGATGTGCACATGCTGGCAGGAATTTGCTTTAGGAGAGGGGTGTATTACTGGTTTTTAATGGGAAGGATTGTAGGAATCACAGGGATCATGCAATCAGGAGGTTGAAGGATGTCACTATGAGGGCTGGAAGGGTCAGGGACTTGGATCAAAGAGTGTTGGAGAGGGGAAACTGATGTTAGGGGGCTGGGAAAGGGGAATAAGATCAGGAGAATATTGGAGTCCTTGATGTAGGGTCATGGTCACACTACTGGGTTGCCCTTTATCACCTTCTCTTGAGGTGGTGGTAAGAGCAGCTATGCTATCAGCAGCTGTGACAATAATACTGATAACAGTTGTAGAATTTTTATTAGTTGATCTTTAAAAAAGAAATCTTAAATTGCAGTCACCATCTTATGTCTTTCTTTTTGTTGAAGATGGCAATTTATTTTTAAGAAAAAATAAATAGTGTGTGACTGATATTACTTCATTCCTGAGCTCTCTTAGGCTCATTTTCCTGTCTCATATTTTTATTCAGAGGCAGATTTTAGAAAGGATGTGCAAATCTGAATTGAAATATCCAGGTTGGGGTGAAAAGGACATTTTTGTGTTGATTTCATGCGGCATAGGCATTCATTTTAGAATCATAAATGTTAAAATATCAGTGAATCAGCATGGACACATAAATGCTTCCAAATGCAGCAGTAAAGAATTACAATTGAGGCTTTTGATATATTAAAAAATTGGGGTGAAAGACAAGCATAATACCCTGATACAGAGCATGGCTCAAAATGCAATTATGTGGTGACCTAGCTCCTCTTTTTGAGGACGTTTTGAATGAAAATATAAGGAAAATATTTTTTTCTGTGATTGATAAAGATAATATTTTTTTTTATAGTGTATACATTTCTTTTGTTTCAACTGCATTTGGACCTATGATTACCACGATTAGAATTATCAAAAGATCTCTGTTTAACCATTGATATGATGGTCCTTCAAAGAATTTTGTATTTATGGTGAAAATATTATAATACCCCAGCAACATTGGAGTATATACAGTATGTTTCTTTGGCATTTATGTTATAAAATAGCAACATAAAGGTTTATGTTAGTCATTTTGAAAACAATTTTTTTCCCCCAGATCTGTCAAAGTGCCCATTATCCCATGCTATTTTCGCTTTCAGGAGGGGTGGAGTCATCAGCCACTAGGGGATTAAAGGGGCAACCCTCCAGTGGAGTGTTGCTTAATTGGAACACTCTTCTGAAACCTAGATATCCTGGGTAGCAGATGTAAATCCTAAAATCGACGTGAACTTCCCTTTTGAAATGAAGAACATACATTTGACCCCTCAACCCTCCCCGTTTATCAACCTGCGCTAGAGGTTTTTTGTTGTGAGCCAGCGCGGTAAATGCTCCAATGCTCATAGAATTCCTATGAGCACTTACCTCGCTGGCCATGCTAAAAACCTCTAGCACAGCTTGATAAAAGGGAGAGGGGACATTTAATTTTTAAATCGCCCTTATTCCACCCAAAACATGCCTAGGTCATGGCTCCCTTACCATATACACATTTTAGAGTTTTAGACATCTTTATTCCAGCATTTTAAAGTTTGGATTTGGGCATTTATGCATGTCTAAAACTCAAATAGCACTTCTAAAATGAGCACCCTAGCCCCTGTTGTTCATCCTTTTTCCCAGTAGAAAGCAAATGAGAGGCTATTACAAACAAGCTTCATTACAATGCCCTCAAATAGAAATCTATGTAATTTGTGATCTTATTTTTTGTTTCCATTTTTAGTTTTCTTCTAAAATATTTGATATTGAACAACATTATGCTTTTGGAACATATCCAGTTGAAGAAATCTCTTTATGAAGAGATTTTTCAGCAATGAAAAATAAATTTATCATACAATATCTGAGTGTTTGGTCTGTTACAAGAAAATTATATAATATTTGCACTGTATGGCTCCTACATTTGGGAGAGAAGACCCATAATTCACTGTTAACTAAAGATTACTGCATAGTCATAAGGTTCATGCACAAACCAAATGATTTTCAGATTTCCAGCTGTTCTTACCTAAATATCAGCATACGTGTTCATGGTTTTTTTCTATTTCTGCTTTCAGTTTCAGCATTGTATTGCTAAATTGGTTATCTGTTGTATCTGTTTACCTCATTTAATAATGCCATTAGCACAGCCTTGCATATAAACCAGCACGACATGCATGTGCAAGTGGCTTCTTTTTAATTACCATATGACTAGGTATGTAATTGAAACAAAAAGCATTGTTCCCATCTTTTCTCTCCTTTCTTGAGCCCATTCTGTCAGGCTGAAAGCGTGAAAGTTATTTTCTTGTGGTGTGATTAGATTGGGGCTGAGCTCTCCAGCTGGCAGACCTATCTATGACTGGCGGCGGCTTGTCCCCAGTGCTTGTCATTTCCTGACGTGCCTGACAGGATGGGGACAGCAGCCCCAGACAGGTTCATTAGATGGTGTTTTCTACAGCTGGGCTAAAAATAATAATAAAAAGGCCATGTTTTGTCAAGGCTCAAACTGCAAGAGGTCCTTCTTGTTGGTTTAAACCAAGGCCTTGTTTTGACAAATTTTGATATGCGCCGTTTTAGGTTTTCTGACATATTTTTGTTCTCTCCCTCTTCAGCTTATACTGTCTGCCTTATTGCAGCTCCAGTATCCTAATGCAATCATCCCACGAGAGCTAGGAGTATGCTTAGCAAAGGCTTAAAGGAAAAACTGTAATACAGTAAAATAGTCATGATTATTCATTTCCATTGTAATGTGATAGAGGTTGAAAAGCAGCCCTGGGACCTGAAGTCAGCCAATTGCAAAAAAGGTTTAGCATTTTGAAGTGGTTTAATATTTGACATACAGCTTTTACTGTTTACTAACAATGAAAAAAATATACAAAAAGAAAGTAGTGTAAAAAAGGAATGCCAATTGATTAGATAGGAAAGAGTACTATTCATGCAAACCAGAAACAAGCATAAGCCAAATACATCAACTTAAAGAGACAAAACAAACAGAAATAGCGATTATCCTGTGACCAGGCAACTCTCCCTACTTCCCTGAGGAACACTCATCCTGAAGTTCCAAAGGCTAAAGTAAAACGATGTGGAAGGCAACGGTGTGACTAAATGATTGTTCCAAAAATAATGAGTGGCCTAGCAGGACAATGAGCATGATAAATGATGCAAGATAAGGAGGGACTCCAGTCAATGCTTTATGAGTTAGGATTAAAATGACCCAATAATATACAGGAAGCCAATGAAATGGAGCCAATAGGGATGTTATGTGGTCAGATTTTCACACGTTACCCAATAATTGAATCACTGTTTTCTGTAAAGACCGAATATCCTTAGTGACATGGTTTGGAAGGCCAGCATAATATTACAAACAAATCACATAGTAGCTCAAACAAAAAATAAAGCACGGATTTGAGTATGTAAGGCCTGTTGAGCCACCTTGTAGCTATGCAGAAAGTACAGTTGTGAAAACAATAAAACCTTGCCTCAACAAAGGCCGAAAACAGAGTTGTCATCAATAGTAATACCCAGGTACAAAGTGTTTATTAATGAAGGGCAGGAAGGGAGACTGGAAATCCAATATGCTATTGTTTTAGAAGTGTTGAGAAAGAGAGTGAGAACACAAAACAATTTGCAACCAAGGAAAGGCGGGAGAGAGGAGATATGATAGAGACGTTTAAATTCAATAAACAATCAAACTGTTAAGAGCCAAGTGGTGGGGATACCCCATGAAAAACCATTTATACTTGGTGGGAAAAAGCCTCAACTATCAACAATGTATGGACAACAACCCAATGAGTTTTTAAGCCAGTCCTGCTCTGAATCATAGGCAAAAAACTCCACAAATTTTCAAATGTAGTTTTTCAAAACAGGAACAAAGCCACCACTGTGCACAGGGAACCAAGAAAAATAATAAAAAACACAATTCACTTATCTTCGTAGATGTCACCAGGAACATGTCATGTTCCTTACAGCGAGTAGATCTTCCTGCTATAGCAATTCTCACGCTGGATGAGAAATAGAAAAGGAAGAATGTGCTATCTATTGCCGAGCATACAAGGCATGCGTCAAGGGCCAAAAGGTTAGGGAGAAGCTCTCTTAGATGTGCAATTCAGTGGTTCCCGAGGCAGATATTTGCTCTAATAAATCAGTTGGTGGCATAAAGAAAGAGTGTGGGGATGGAAGAGGATCAGAGCTATCACTACCTGTCAAGGTCTGCCTATCCTTCCCATTCCATGTGCTTTGTCCCTTAGCCAGGAGGAGGAGTCAGTGAGTGACATTTCTTACCTGCTGCTTCCTCTGCATTCAGACCAATATGGGGCACATTTGTCAGAGTTTTAATATGTATTTATATTATAAAGGGAGACCCAATGCACTTGTTTGTTCTGGACCCATCAAAGGATTAATCCTATCCTGATCATTACTAGCAATCTGTGTTATTCTGTGCTGGCAGAAATGTAATCTGCCTTTATACTTTGCAAAGAAAGATCTACTGGTGTTAATAAATAAGAATGAACTAAAATAGAAATACAAGTTTAAATATTTCAAGACATGTGTATTACTAAAAATAGTTGCATATTGTGAATGTCAATTTTTTCGATTGAAAGTGTAAACAAAGAAACATGATGGCAGATAAAGGCCAAATGGCCCATCTAGTCTGCCCATCCGCAGTAAGCATTATATCTTTCTCTCTCCGAGAGATCCCATGTGCCTATCCCAGGCCCTTTTGAATTCAGACACAGTCTCTGTCTCCACCACCTCTTCTGGGAGACTTTTCCATACATCTATCACCCTTTCTGTAAGAAAGTATTTCCTTAGATTACTCCGGAGCCTATCACCTCTTAACTTCATCCTATGCCCTCTCATTCCAGAGTTTCCTTTCAAATTAAAGGAACTCGACTCATGCACATTTACATTATGTAGGTATTTAAACATCTCTATCATATCTCCCCTCTCCCACCTTTCCTCCAAAGTACACAGATTGAGATCTTTAAGTCTGTCCCCATATGCCTTATGATGAAGACCACGTACCATTTTAGTAGCCTTCCTCTGGAACGATACCATCCTTTTTATATCTTTTTAAGGTGCGGCCTCCAGAACTGTACACATTATTCTAAGTGAGGTCTCACCAAAGTCTTATACAGGGGCATCAATACCTCCTTTTTATTACTAGCCATATCTCTCCCTATGCAACCTAGCATCCTCCTATCTTTCGCCGTCACCTTTTCAACCTGTTTGGCCACCTTAAGATCATTACATACAATCACACCAAGTCCTGCTCTTCTGTCGTGCACATAAGCTCTTCACTCTCTGATTTGTACCATTCCCTCGTGTTTTTGCAGCCCAAATGCATGACCTTGCATTTCTTAGCATTAAATTTTAGCTGCCAAATTCCAGACCATTCTTCAAGCTTCGCCAGGTCTTTCTTCATATTATTCACACCAGCCGGCATGTCTACTCTATTGCAGATTTTAGTATCATTTGCAAAGAGGCAAATCTTACCAGACAACCTTTCAGCAATATCGTTTATAAAAATGTTAAAAAGAACAGGCCCAAGAACAGAACCTTGAGGCACACCACTGGTAACATCCTTTTCCTCAGAGCGATCTCCATTGATCACTACCATCTGTCACCTTCCACTCAACCAGTTCGTGACCCAGCCTGTCACTTTGGAACCCATCCCGAGGTCACTCAGTTTATTTATTAGACGTCTGTGTGGAATACTGTCAAAGGCTTTGCTACAATCTAAATACACCACATCTATCCAATTCTCTTGTCACCCAGCCAATGAAATTGATCAGATTCATCTAAGACCTACCTCTAGTGAATCCATGTTGCCTCCAGTCCTGTAATCCACAGGATTCCAGAAATTTGACCATTCTCTGTTTTAAAAGTGTTTCCATTGATTTGCTTACCACAGAAGTCAGACTTACCGGCCTGTAATTCCCTACTTCTTCCTTACTTCCACTTTTGTGGAAAGGGACCACATTCAGCCTTCGCCTGTCCTCCGGTACCACTCCTGACTCTAGAGACTCGTTGAAAAGGTTAGTCAGCGGAGCTACCAAAACTTCCCTAAGTTCCTTCAGCACCCTAGGATGTAAACAATTTAACCATATATCAAAAAGTGTTAAATCGATAATTAGTTGTATACATCTAATGCATGTGCATCTCTAGATTTATTATGTTTCTCAATAAAACATGGGCTATTTTATTTTTCCTATTACTAGCAAGATGCTTCTAATCTGGTGTGATAAACTAGAAGATTTATGAACCAGCTGCAAAAGTGGATAAAGCCAGTATACTGTATATGCAAATAATACTAATTTTCAAAATGAAAATACATGCATTTATTTATTTAAAATATTTATAACCTTCAGCATCTATAATTCTGGGTGAGGTTCAACATATAACTTTTCCCTTCTAAAATTATTGCTTATTTATGCATTTATCTGGTGGTAGCAGATGCTCCAGTGCAAGTATGCATTATTGCTGGGGGATAATTTTTATAAAACATTTCCCAATGCAAAGTTTATTTTATATGTGGAAAAAGGGTTTTATATAATATTGTAACCACATTTGTACATACAACATAAGTGCACTTAAAGTGCATGCCTACTTCTATATTTTCTGCATGTGGGCATACCTGGAGGCATAATTTCGAAGGAGTGAAGGTAAAATCGTAATGTATGAAAGTATTTATAAAATGGCATGTATATAAAGGAAATTACAATTTTTTTCTTGGGACAGTATGCAGTTGTGTGTTACTGGGACTAGATCTAGGAACCTATTTCATAAAGGCATATAGGCGTCTATGCTGCTTTCATAAAATAAGTTAAAAACTGGTGCTTTTTGAACTTCTTACATACTCATAAATATATTATTAAGTCCATATTTTGCAAATGTAAAATACATGTGCAAATCTTAAACTTCACCGTCGGGATCTCCAGCCATATCATTCATTATTTGTGTATCTGATACCTTAACAAAGAAACAAATTCTTCTAAAATTACAATCAATACTAACCCCCTCTTTTACTAAGGCACGTTAGCCGATTTTGCGCTCGCTATATGCTAACACGTCCATAGAATATAATGGATGCGTTAGCATTTAGCGTACGCTAAATCGGCTAGCATGCCTTAGTAAAAGGACCCCTTAGTGATTTCTTATGAAGTTTGTATATTATTTAACTAGACTATAATGTCAGGTTTTCTCACTGCGTACAATTTTTTATTTTTTACTACAGTATGTCTAATTATATCTTTAATAACTGCTTTCCTTATGGAGATTAACATAAGAATAGCCATACTGGGTCAGATCAATGGTCCATTTAGCCCTGTAACCTATTTCCAACAGTGGCCAATCCAGGTCACAAGTAATTGGCAGAAAACCAGGGCAAGGAGTTGCGTCTCCCATGTCTATCTCAATAGCAGACTAGAGATTAATTCTAGATGGTTATAAGCAATTGCAAAAGATTTTATCTGCTATCTTTACTTTCTCTGTATGTCTGTCTCTCTGTCTCACACACACATATTCACTCTCTCTCTCTGCAGTTTAGCTTGTGTATGTACTGCAAAGCTTGCAATGCTTCTAAGATGTGCTGCTAAATCAAGAATCTTTCATTCACAGAACTCCTACTACTTACCAACTGCTTTAGTTCACGGTCTCTTTGACAGCTATTTAAATTGGAACAGGCAACTGTCCATCTGGATTCTTCAGTATTACTAAGAAAAAACTATTGGTGAGCACACTGTCCCATAGATGGAGCATTTCAATATAATCCAGTTTTAATTGAACTCTAGAGACCATGATGTGCTAGAGAGGGTTGGGAGAAAGCTATTCCAGGGAGAAATTAAAGGAGCCTTGCAAGGTTTCACTACTTCAGACTGTCACCATTTAGATAAATATTAGCAACAGACTGTACCTTCCCCTGTGGAACACCTCACTTGACTTTCAAACACTACTTGCTCTTTTACCATCTTACCACATTCATTTTATGGGAATTGATGTTACCTATAAGGAAATATCATCCTTTTGTACATTTTACATTTTGATTAGGTTTGAAAAGCATAGTCTAAATATTAAGAAATATCTGTGTTTTAGAATTGTTTTTCTAGTTCATAGCAAGAAACACAAAGAAAATGGTTTGTTTACAATTGACAGAATTCTGTTCTTGATTTTCACTTGAAGAATGCAATATTGTGTGTAAAACTTTTTTTTTTTAAAAAGTCAAAATTAGTTGTAACTCAATAATGAAAAGCATGCTCTAGTGCAGTGGTTCCCAACCCTGTCCTGGAGGACCACCAGCCAGTCAGGTTTTCAGGGTAGTTCTAATGAATATGCAAGGGGTTGATTTGCATACCTTTCAGCTCCATTATATGCAAATCTCTCTCATGCATATTCATTAGTGCTATCCCAAAAACCCAACTAGTTGGTGGGGTTGAGAACTACTGCTCTAGTGCACAAAGAGCAAAGATACTTACCTGTAGCAGGTATTCTCTGAGGACAGCAGGTATACAGTATATTCTCACATGTGGGTGACGTCATCCATAGAATTTGGTACAGACATTACCAAGTACACTGTCGCTTTAAATGTTTTAAGACAGTGCCTGAACTGTATGTATGCCAGTGCCTTCCAGCCTGAAGTCAGCTCATGGGACCTGCAGTTCAGTAACAAAGCTAAGAGCCAACTAAGGGAAGTGGACAGGTTGTGAGAATATATGCCTGCTGTCCTCAGAGAACACCTGCTACAGGTAAGAATCTTTGCTTTCTCCAAAACAAGCAGGCATATCATTCTCATTTGTGGGACTTCCAAGCTGACAGAGTTATATCTATGGACGAGATTAAACAGTGAATATACAGGAGCCTGGAAAAACCGTATAGGGTTGGAGGGGAAGTTGACACTCAGGAAGTAAAAAGATTCTGCAGAACTGCTTGTCCAAACTGGCTGACTGTTCTAGAGTTTTGCTCTAAACGGTAGAGAGAGGTGAAGAAATGGATTAAGGACCAAGTAGCCGCTTTGTAGTTGTTCTCAACAGATGCAGAACAGAAATGAGCTCCAAGCAGCCATAGCTTGGACATTGTATGTTGTAAAATAGCCCTGTAGTGTCAGCTCAGCCTGAGTTTACACAAAGGATATACAGTCTGCTAACTAAGTGGAGATGGTTCTCTTGGTAACAGGAATTCTGAGTCTATTAGGTTTGAAAGTCATAAAGAGTTGGAAGGACCTCTATGAGGTTTGGTCCAGTCTAGGTAGTATGCCAGAGCATGCCTATAGTCCAAGGCGTAAAGACCTGCTTCCCCAGGGTGGGAATGTGGCTTTGGAAAGAAAATAGAGCCATGGATTGGTTGAGGTGGAATTCTTGGGTTCCCAGTTCTGTACTGTAATACTGCTTGCAATCCACCTCAAAAGCTGCATTATTCTATGTGCTCAGGAGCAACAAGCTGCAGAGCCGTGGTCTGATGCTTAAAGGCACAATCTTCACAGGGCTGCAGAGTAGTATGTAAAGAACATTTAATTACATGCTCTACCCCTAGAGCCTCTTTAAGCTACAGGTACCCCTGCCCCTAGAGAAAGTCTCAGGGCTAGTACCGTAGCAATTGGATGGAGTGGATGGGAAATCCCATGGGCCCCAAGTCTGGGAGGACCCTTCCATCCTAAGGAGATTGAAGTAGTTCCAGCGGGGTTCCCATCTTCCTCTATTCCCTCTGACTTCAGTGGCATCCTTTCCTCCCTCCCAGTCCTGCTTCCAGCTGCCCTGGTGCTTCTCTCTATTTGGTCCTGCTTTTTTTCATGCAACTTCCTATGCGTGGGACCAAGCCGAGAGAAGCACCAGGGTAGCGCATCTTTAGTGCTGCCTGTGACTTGTTGGTTTTCCAGGACTGGGAGGAAGGGATGCCACTGGAGCCAGAGATGGAAGGGAATGCTGCCAGACCTGTAGGAAGGAGGGAAGATGCCAGGCATGCATTGGAGGAGAGGGATTACACCAGATCTGCAGGATTGGGGAAGAGGCAGGAAGATGTGCTGTTTCCATTGGTGGATGGGAAGATGAGGTGAGGCCATTGCATACCAGACCAGACCCGAGGGATAGGGAGAGAGGCAGAGATGCCAGACCCAGAGGATAGGGTGCAAAGGAGAGATGACAGACCTCTCTTTGGGGCGTAGAGATATCAGAGAAGGAGGTGAATGGGGAAGAAGAAAATGGGAGAGGTTCCGGATTTGAGGAAGGCAGTGGAGAGAAAAGAGTGAGAGACCAGACTGTAGAGAGGGAGAGATGATAGACTGCTAGACTGCAGGGGAAGGAAGTAGGGGGGGGGGGTGGTAAAAAGAAAGAAAGATTGTACTGGGGGAGAAATACTGGACCAATGGAGAGAAAAATCCTGGATTGCATGGGTAGACAGAGGAAAGATGCTGGCCTTAGGAGGGGGGAGAGAGAGGATGGGGCAGGAACCCAGAGAAAAGATGCTAGGAATGGACAGCCTAGGGATGGGGACAAAGAGGTACAATACTGGACAAAGAGGGAGGATAGGGACACTGAGAAGGCAGAAGAGGAACATGTGAGGAGGACAGAGAGAGAACACAGAGGAAAGGTAGATAAGGGTTGCAGAGGAGTGGTGGACATGGTGTGAGAATACATGTCAAATGAACAGAAGACTTTGCAAGAGAATTAGAGAAAAAATAGAGAAAAACAGAAAAGAGACACTGGGACTAAAATAAAAGGAGAAAGAAAATGCTCAAACAACAAAAGTGAACTGAAACCCCCCCAAAATAATTTTTGTTCTATCTTCCACAGAACTCAGTCAATTCTTATGAAATTTAGTGTGTCATATCCTGAATGAAGCTGATGTAAAATGTAAATATTTCTCACCTCACCACAACACTACCTTGTGAAAATGAATTGTGAACTGAATAAAAACATATCAAAAAGTTTTATGGCATATCTTGCAGAAAAATGTAAAGTCAAAAAGTAATGTTTCAATTAAGCAGATGTTCGAAGTGCACTCCCTTTGCATGAAGTTGCACACCCTCAGCCTTGGCTGCCAATGATCTATGGACTTGTCAACGACTCTGCTTCAGCTCAGCAGAGATGAGGCGCTATTTAAATTCTTTGATATCAGATATCACTGTCTGGTAGACACGCTCCTGTATCAGCACTCAGATCCGGTAGTCAACTGGGTTTAGGTTTGGTGAATTTGCAGGCCAATGAAGTCTGGGGTCTCCTAATGTAGCAGTTCTATGTTGTCCTTTGCCCAATATGCTGGGGCATTGTCCTGTTGTAAGATAAAGTATCCTCCAAACATGTGATGGCTCGCTGGCCATAGCTTCTGCATCAAGAGGATGTTCTGATAGTATACACCATTGATCTTAACCCCAGGATTGGTGAAGAACATATCTGTGAATCTGAGTTTTGAGATTGTGACCAAAACCATGACTGATTGGCTGAAGATCAGGCAAGTCCATAGCAGATGTTTGGCATTAACTTTACGCTTCAGTGTTGTTGAAGGAATGTACAGATGAGAATTCTGTGTGTTAATCAGTAGAGCTACTGTAAACCTCTTTTCATCTGTAAACCAAATGAAGCTGACACTGTCCTCTGGGTACTTGATCCAAAGCTGCTTGCACCATTTCATGCGTGTGTCTTTGTTGTGTATCGTTAACTCTTGAGCATGACGCTTTTTAAGACATTTCAATTTCAAATCATCATGAATTATCCTAACCACAGTTGGCTGGCTTATTCCTGCTTCTCTTGCTATTTGGCGAGTTGTTTGGTGTGTTTGTGCCGTGTCCTCTTGGCTCAATACAAGATCGCATAGAACATCAATGTGCTCTTGTGTGCGAATCAAGCATGATTGTCCGCTGCCTGGCTTACAATCCACAGTGCCCGTTGCTCAAATCTTGCAGAGCAGCACATCAAGGCAGTTTTTATTCCAATCCTTCTGTGGGAACTCTTTCAACAATTGTCGACTGCTGTAACCTTTTACATAAGAACATAAGAATTGCAGCTATAGGGTCAGACCAGTGGTCCATCATGCCCAGCAGTCCGCTCATGCGGCAGCCCTTAGGTCAAAGACCAGTGCCTTGAGTCTAGCCTTACCTGCGTACGTTCTGGTTCAGCAGGAACTTGTCTAACTTTGTCTTGAATCTCTGGAGGATGTTTTCCCCTATAACAGCCTCCGGAAGAGCGTTCCAGTTTTCTACCACTCTCTGGGTGAAGAAGAACTTCCTTACGTTTGTACGGAATCTATCCCCTTTTAACTTTAGAGAGTACCCTCTCGTTCTTTATCAGAATTCGGTCTTCTACAGTGAAAACCATTTTGATACAGAGACTGTTCACAAACTATCATCGGCTTCTGCACGTATCCCACAACAACAATTCATTCTCACAGGGTAGTGTTGTGGTGCATTGGGAAATATTTACAAAATTTTACATCAACCTCATTCAGGATACGACGCATTAAATTGCATAAGAATCGTCCGAGTTCTATGGAAGATAGGACAAAAAACATTTTGGTGTGAGGATCCAAGATGGCGTCTTGCTGAGAGGCTGGAGAGGTCGGCTTTTTTGGAGCTCCATGGTGGTGAGTGTGTCAGTTCTCTTGCTGGGTAAACGGACAAGAGAAAAGGAATGGTGAAAGTTCGAGTCCCAGCAGTTAACCAAATACCGCCGATGAAACAAACTACCTTGGAGGACAGAACACTGACAGGACCCACATTAGTTGTCTCTCTTGCGCAAGTGCAATACAATGTGTGAGTTGCGCTAGTGGCAACGGGATCTCGTTGAGTCCTGAAAATAGAGCAGACTTCCTGTAGCCTGGAAGGAGTTTACTGGATAGAAAGCATCAGCATGGAAGCTTGGAGGGAACTCAAGCTTCTCTATCGCTGCCGGGAACCTCTCTCCAATAGATTTTTCCTCCCCACAGCGAGGCATGTCAGTGAGGGTATCCACTCCACAGACCTTGGATCCAGCTGAAACTGTGAGTGGGGTGTGTGGTGGGAAAGACTCTTCTGAAAGTTCTGCAGGTGTGAAAAATAAGAAGTCAGCCGTTATAACCTTAGAAGTACTTTGGATGGCTATACAGGACTTAAATTCCTCTTTTTTATTTTTTAGAAGAGTGGACAAAATGGAGGGTGAAATGAAAAATGTTTCCGAACAAATTGCATCTCAGTCCCAAGGCTTAGTTCAACAATTGGAGAAAGTAAGAACTTCGGAACAGAAAGTAGAGGAGGTACAGAATCTGGGAGTAGCTTTGGTGAAAGATAAGACCTTAACCCAACGAAAGATGGAATATTTGGAAAATCAGTTAAGGAATAATTTTAGATTTTTTAATTTTCCCAAGTCCCTTTTGATATCAGCAGAGAACTTGGTGAGACGATATTTGAAGGAGGTCTTTAAGATACAGGTTGAAATACTTCAACTGAATGTGAAAACTCAGCATGTTTCTGGGAAAGAAATGGGAGGTTCTGGGACCTCGAGGAGACCAGATCCAATGGTGAACCTAACCAACTTTCTAGAATCATCTCTTGAAATAGTTACCAAGAGACTGACTAATTGTAGCATTGCTTTGGAGCTGGATCACAATTATGTTTTGCATTTGTATTTTCAGAATATTAATCAGCAGTTTATGGGTTCAAATATTCGGATATTTCCTGATTTATCTAAAGACACACAAAAGAGGCTTATAGACCAAGAGTGATTTTTGGGGGGGCAATTTGTATTGAAGTTTCCTTGTATTTGTATTGTTTTACTTAAGGGTTTAACTTTTACCTTTTTTGACCCTAAACAGCTTTTGGATTTTCTTGTAGCTAAAGAGGATATTAAGGTGTCTGTATGACTCTCCAATGGGGAGGGAATGCAGTGATCGGGCTGAGACAATGATGTGGGGAAGCCTCCAGAGAACATTTTTTTTCTTAATGATTATTTCTATGTATTTTGGATCTTATTTCTACAAATTGTGGACTATCAGATTTTTTTCCTGATATTTTGATTTTTTTTTCTTCTATTACTGAAATTTCATTATCATGGATATATTGAAGTTATTGTAAATTTGAAATGTTAGAAAAAGAATATAACACCCCCCCCAAAAAAAAAAAAAATATAACATTTTGGTGTGGGTTTTTTTTTTATTCACAGTGTGTATACCTTATACATATAGCCATACATTAGTAATTGGCAGCTTTGGCAAATGTTCTTCTCCAATATCTTGCATTTCTATTTCACTACTATTTCTGTACATGCAGAGTCTGACTTCTTGAGATTTCCAGTTCAGTTTTCTTTACTTTCATATATCTATTACTGATGTATACAATATGGTCCCTTGTTTTAGATTTGTTAAAAGTCTCTCATGTTTTGTGCATATGAACAGGGTGCTATCTTTTATTAGCTTGTATTTTCTGTGAGATATTCTGCTATCATTTAGCTTCTAGGTAGGAAGTGTAGCAATCTGATTTTCCAGTAGTGACTATATTAGTATTCTAGGGTGTTGCCTTTTCAATGGTAGGGTTGTTCCTATTTGAGCCCTTGATATTAGTGCTACTTTATTATGCCAGGTTTTCTATGTATGAAATTTGTTTATTTTTGCAGGTTGTGGTTACTGGAACTCTGTTTCTCTTAAGTCAAGTTTGTGTAATAATCATAGAATGCATGTACAAGTGGCAGTTTTTTTCTCCTGAGGTAGCATCGCTAGTGCAGACATTTGGTATCATTCTCTCACACAAAAATTAAATATTTGACATACAAAAACTTATTTCAAAAAAAATTATATTCAATTAAATATACCTACATTTTATTAAACTTTTATTCTTGAAGTCTTTACATTTCTTTCCCTCAACATTTTTTCCCACAGGCCCAGAAATTATAGTTATGCCACTGCTCAGGGCCCTTACCTAGTGGTCCAATGTGTGACAGACAGGAAGAGTCCTCATTTGTGCCTTTCCTGTGCTGCATTGAAAATGGCACCCCCCAGCAGTAGTCACGCAAGACTACTGCTAGGGGCATAATTTTAAATGTGGTGTAGGCTGGCAGGAGAAAAGGGAATCCACTCTTGCTTAGCAACTACTGGATCACTAGGTAAGGGCCCTAAGATCCTCGCTAGTGGGAAGGGGGGCCTAAAGCTTAAAGGCGGGATGGGAGGGATGAATGCTGCATGGAGGCCTGCAATCAGCAGGGATGGAGGTTGGGGGGGGGGCTTCAATTAGGAGAGATTTATACTTCAGGGGAGAGGCTGCAACTTGGAAGATCCTTACATGCTGTCACACAAACTTTGGGCTCAGAAGCATTAGTTCACGATTTTGTGGCCCAATGCTCCTGGGAGCTAAAATAACCCCTGCTAAAAGCTGGGGTTATTTTACAATGACTTCTAGGCCACAACACAACTTGTGGTGTATCATTGTCAGTCACATTATGATAGTTGCATAGTAATGAAACACAAAACGTGCATTTACATATTTTGTATCACATTACTTGTAACTTGCAGCAACTTTAAATATTGCCATGGTTATTTTTAGTCATGCAGTATTAGGATTGTTTATGTTGCATTAATGTCCAAATAACATGACAAAGTCCTAGTGCAGCTTGATGGATTCACCCCTCAGTGTCTAGTAGCTACTCATCATATAAGCTATATAATGTAAAATTAAAATGTGTTATATTTACAATAGTGAGAAAAATATCAAACCTAACAATTAGAGGTTGGAAGAGTCTAAATTGAAAGCTTGTCTGAAACAAGAGGTTCCTGAAGAAAGAATGGCACAGACTGATTTTGTGCTATGGCTTCGGCAACTAAATTTTTATAACTATTACTAAAATATTTTATTTTCCCAAACTGGGTGGTAATGAAAAGTGCTCAGTTTTCTGCTTTTTCTTGTCAGCTGTATTAAAATGCAGCTTTGCACTTTTTTTTTTTTTAACTATAATTTCAAGAAAGAAAAGTACAAAAGAGCTGATGAGCAATGAATGCTTCAACTTTCCTCAATTAATCTTGTCTCTCTACCTTTACTTTTGCCTTCCCTCTACATGAAGGTAATAATGACACCCTCATCCATTATCCTTTTATCCCTGTTATTCACATGAAATTGCTTAATAATATGTTACACATTTGTCTTCACTCACATAATTCTTCCTGTCATTTGCAGTATATCATCCTGCAAACATACAGCCTACTTTCACTGGCCATTCTTTGAAGATTATTGTCAGTGACATCTTCAGGATGTGTTTAGAATCTAAAGCATCATTTCTGTTGCAGTGGGGAATTACACTGACTTATCTGTCATTGCCAAAAGCACAACAAGCAATTCAGTGTTAATGCAAAGGTAAAACAGGTTTTTATCATGCCACCAGAACAAGGCCTCTTGTAAATATATGCTAATATGGCTCTTTCATATTTTAATAATTGCTTCCCCACATGAAAAATGCACACATACACAGTTTGTCATGCAGTAATTGGAAATTTGTTGTCCATCTTGTAATTATTTAGCTTAAATCTAGTTATGGATGTTAATTCAGCATACCACAGTACATCCATAGTGTTGTTCATGTAGGAAGCATCAACAGTCTTCATATTACAAATTTTCTATAAATATTCCCCACAGCATGAAGTTTATTTCTATCAGCAATTTCATACAAAAATAGAAGTCAAGAATGGTCTCGATAGAAGGTGGTTTTATTGTTTACTACATGAGCATAACCCATGCTGCAACAAACGAGCAGTTTTCCTTGATCTAGGGTGGCATTCCAGAGGGACCTAAGCTATCCAGTGTGCATGCCAAATCTGACAAGCTGGTAGGCGTGAAGTAATTTGACTAATTATACAGGATTAGAGCATATTAATGCAAGCTGTTTTCTCCAGAGTTAATGACCTGCTGACTGGGTTCTGCAAGGCCCCACTAGGTCTGCAGGCAGCTAGAAAACAAAATCCCATTTTCTAAATCTCATCATTTCACATAACTAATGAGTATATTAATCTACTGAGCAGTAAAATGCTGAGATTTTGTACAGCATAACTCAAAGCACCATATTTTAGCAATCTACCTCAGGGTTAGCTATTGATAACAAAAATTAAAACTGAGCTGCAACTGTAGCCCAGTAACATTGCTGTTTACAAAGAACCTGGCCTTCACTTCTCTAGCATTCTGGAGATGCTTCAGAGGCAACAATCACTGCCCTTGAAGACAGAGTCCCATTCATCATTCAAAAGGATACAGTATACACATGACTGAAAGGTTTTGGAGGGAGTCCTGGAGCATGACCCCTATCTAAGGGCTGTCACTGCAATGAGTGAGCTAAGGAAGTTGAGAAGGGGATTTATATAAAGGAGGAGACTCTCTAACACAATAGTCCAGCAGAGGCATGTTCCATATTAACTAAAAAACGAAAGGAAGAGAAAGGAAATCATGAGTCCCAACAATAAATAATTTAAAATATTATTTTATTAAATGAATAGCAACATTAAAAGTGACAATTTTCTAGAATTTCAGAATCTCATAGCACAAAGTGATATTAAGAAGGTAACAATAGAGAACAGGTACTACTACATGAATTCTACATTCAGCTTTTATTTTTCTTCCTGTTTATATCTCTACTCTCCTTCCCACCCTCAAGAATATATAAAAACTAGATCATATATTTTTTTCACTAGTGCTCAGACCTTAATAGAAACATAGAAAAATGAAGGCAGATATACGCATATGGCCTATCTAGTTTGCCTAATCATACCATCTACTATCCCCTCCTCTGAGATACTATGTAGTTGTCCCAAGTTTTCTTGAATTTAGATGCACACTTTGTCTCCAGCACTTCTACTGGGAGGCCATTCCAAGCATTCTCCACCCTCTTCGTGAAAAAATATTTTGAGGTTACTTCTGAATCTATCACTTTTCACCTTCATCCTATGTTTCCTCATTCTAGAGTTTCATTTCAATTGAAAGAAACTCATCTCATCCGCATTTATGTCATATACAGTAAGGGGCTCATAATCAAAACAGAAAAACATCTAAAAACCGACCTAAATCGGCACTGGGACGATCTAAAAGACAAGTCATCCAAGTGCTGATAATCAAATTGGGTTTTAGACGTATTTAAAAATGACCTAAGCCTTCACAGTGCTGCTGAACGACCAGAGCTAAAAGGGGCGTGTTAGCAGGAGTGTTGAGGGTGGGATTAGGGCTGGACATGGGCCGTCCTAGACTTAGTAAATACTACAATAAGTGTGTTAATTCCTACTGCAGATTGAATCCCTGTCCTCCAAATGTCATGAAATCTGCCCCAGTCAATTTTAAGGTCAAGCTGTTGACTTTGGTAAACTTTCTACTATCCTCAGGGAAGTTCCCAGTGGAACAAGGTCACATTATGATTACACCAATTAAAAAAAATGCAAAAGAACCATCTAACATTGCATCTAACTTTAGACCTATTGCCAATATCCCTCTGGTAACCAAAATAGCAGAAGGGGTGGTAAATGCCGAACTCACTACATATTTGGAGAAACACAACATCTTACACGACAACCAATTCGGCTTCCGGTCAGGTCACAGTACCGAAACAATTATAGCTTCTTTGTTTGATTACCTTCACCTACTTTTCAGCCAAGGATCAAGTGCTCTGATATTGCAACTTGATCTGAGTAGTGCATTTGACTTGGTTGACCATGCTATTCTGCTGGACTGTTTGACATCTATTGGAATCTCAGGCCATGTTCTCAATTGGTTCCATGGGTTTCTGGGAAATAGATCCTATAAGGTGTTTAAGGATGATACTATCTCCTGCGGTTGGGACAACCCCTGTGGGGTCCCGCAGGGCTCCCCCTTGTCACCCACCCTATTTAACATCTTTCTTGCCTCCCTAGGAAACCTCTTGCAGAGTCTAAAGCTCAAATTCTTCATCTACGCGGACGACATCACCATAGTCATTCCGCCATCCTGCTTTACATCAGATCTGCTAAATTCTCTATCATTTATTCTAAATCAGGTTGAACTTTGGATGTCAGCATTTAGATTAAAGTTAAATTCAGAAAAAACTAAATTTTTCTTGGTAGCTCCAAATGACAAAATCAAGGAAACTACGTTACATGTGAATGGGCTGGATTACCATATTTTCACGCATATAACGCACGCGTTATACGCGTTTTTACCTACCGCGCATACCCCTCACGCATTATACGCGTGAGCGCGGTATACAAAAGTTTTTCTACATAGTTCCCACCCCGCCCGACGCCCGATTCACCCCCCCCAGCAGGACCGCTCGCACCCCCACCCCGAACGACCGCTCGCACGCGCTCCCACCCGCACCCGCATCCACGATCGGAGCAAGAGGGAGCCCAAGCCCTCTTGCCCGGCCGACTCCCCGACAATATCGGGCCAGGAGGGAGCCCAAACCCTCCTGGCCACGGCGACCCCCTACCCCCACCCCGCACTACATTACGGGCAGGAGGGATCCCAGGCCCTCCTGCCCTCGACGCAAACCCCCCTCCCTCCAACGACCGCCCCCCCCAAGAACCTCCGACCGCCCCCCCAGCCGACCCGCGACCCCCCTGGCCAACCCCCACGACACCCCCACCCCCCTTCCCCGTACCTTTGGTAGTTGGCCGGACAGACGGGAGCCAAACCCGCCTGTCCGGCAGGCAGCCAACGACGGAATGAGGCCGGATTGGCCCATCCGTCCCAAAGCTCCGCCTACTGGTGGGGCCTAAGGCGCGTGGGCCAATCAGAATAGGCCCTGGAGCCTTAGGTCCCACCTGGGGGCGCGGCCTGAGGCACATGGGCCCAACCCGACCATGTGCCTCAGGCCACGCCCCCAGGTGGGACCTAAGGCTCCAGGGCCTATTCTGATTGGCCCACGCGCCTTAGGCCCCACCAGTAGGCGGAGCTTTGGGACGGATGGGCCAATCCGGCCTCATTCCGTCGTTGGCTGCCTGCCAGACAGGCGGTTTTGGCTCCCGTCTGTCCCAACTACACAAAGGTACGGGGAAGGGGGGTGGGGGTGTCGTGGGGGTCGGCCAGGGGGGTCGCGGGTCGGCTGGGGGGGCGGTCGGAGGTTCTTGGGGGGGGCGGTCGTTGGAGGGAGGGGGGTTTGCGTCGAGGGCAGGAGGGCCTGGGATCCCTCCTGCCCGTAATGTAGTGCGGGGTGGGGGTAGCAGCCTGGGAGTAACCCTAGACGGACACCTATCCTTATCCAACCACATATCCCAAGTAGTCTCCACCTCCTTCTACTACCTTCGCCAACTGAAAAGGATCAAACCCTACATCTCCACACCAGACCTCGCCCAACTCCTATACGCATATGTCCTCTCCAGAATGGATTATTGTAACTCCCTATTTAATGGACTAACCAAAAATAATATCAAACGCCTCCAACGGGTACAAAATGCAGCCATCCGCCTCCTACACAACCTCAACTACCACGATTCCATCTCCCCGGCACTCCATGCTGAACACTGGCTCCCAATTAGCCAACGCTGTACTTTCAAAGCCCTGACAATTGCCCACAAGAGAATCTACTCCACCACCCCCTCCTACATAAAATCCAAACTTCCCATCTATAACCCCACTCGCACCCTCCGCTCAAAGTCAGAGATACGCCTATGCACCCCCCCTGGAAGATCCCTGCTCACAGAAACTGCCCACAAACGATCCTACAGCCACTTCATTCCACACCTCTGGAACCAACTCCCCCCCCCAACTTAGACAACAGAACTCATTATTAACATTCCGTAAATCGGTAAAGACCCTCCTCTTCAATTAAAGATCTCCTCTGTCTTCTCTCCCCCTTAGGCCCCACCCTCCACTCTCCTACCACCTTCCCGAAATTCCAGTATGACCCTCTCTTACTCTATCCACTAACAAATTGTACCTATACGCTTATAACTTTCCTTAAACTAAACTACTGTATTTCCCCCTTCTCTCTCTCTGCTTACTCTCCCTGTATTTAAATTCTCTCCAAAAACTAAATCCAATCACTAAACCTGTTGTACCACTTATATGTCTAGTTGCTCCCCACTGTGTATGTTCATTTGTAAACCGTTCTGAGCTATTGGGAGGACGGGATAAAAATCTAAATAAATAAATAAATAAAATAAATAAATAAAAATACACGGGTGCGCGTTATCTGCGTGAAAATACGGTAATGTATTGAGCAATCCTTAAAAACACTAGGAGTCACTTTAGACAAGCATCTCACTCTGGAGAAACACTCTGACCTAGTATTTAAGAAAAGTATCTCGGTGCTTTGGAAACTCCGCACCATAAAAAAGTACTTTGAAGACGCCTCTTTTCGTCTGTTGGTACAATCTTCTATTCTGAGCATTCTGGATTACTGTAACATCATATACCTAGGTGCCTTCAAGAAAATCACCAGGAAGTTGATGTTGGTCCAAAATACTGCCGTCCATCTCATCTTTGGCCTGAAGAAATGGGAACACATTACCCTTTTCTACCACAAGTTGCACTGGCTGCCGTTCGAATTCAGAGTTCTATTTAAGTTCTCATGCATCTGCTACAAAACAGTATTTGGTATGTCACCGGATTATCTTTACCCTCACTTCAACCTGAGTTACAACAATAAGAGCTCCCGCAGAATAAATCCGTTTGCTTTTCCCTCACTAAAATCGTGTCATCTTAAAAGATTCTTCGAAAGAACCTTCTCTTTTCAAGCGGCTAAACTAAATTCATGGCTCGCCCAAATTGTGCTTGATGCCTCTTCATATCTCAATTTTAGAAAGCAGGTTAAAACTCAACTATTTAACAGACCGAATCCTTAACGTACTTCATCACTATCTCCTCTCATTTTTTAAGATTGTTGCTTCCTCCTTATGGCTTGTATGTATTTTTCCTTCACTTAAATTGTATGTATATACTTATTGTATGTATTTTTTTTTTCCTTCACTTAAATTGTAGATGTATAACTAGTTTGACTTCTATGATTGCTATTTTTTTTTTTTCAATTTCAATTGCATTGTTTGTATTTCATCTAACTGCTATGAACCGCCTAGAACTCCCTGGGTATGGCGGTATACTGCCATATAAGTGGCTCCTGCAGCCATATGGGCTATTAGGTTGGTAGATAGGTGGGTCTAGTAAATTCTGGGGGGGCTCACCATGAGCTATAAGGGAGCTGTAGTGAGATGTGTATGTGGGACCCTTTTTGTGAAGTTCACAGCAGTGCCCTGTAAAGTACCCCACAACTCTGGTACCATGTCTGGGTGTCCAGTCCATGACTTTTCTGGCCCCTCCCACACCCAAAAGGTCTTTTTCTAGGCGTTTGTGAATCGAGTGAATTTTTGGTCGAAAATAGGTTATAAAGATGGACGACTTAGCGATCTGGACAATCAGATGGCTTGACGTATAGTTGGACGATTTTCAGAAAAAAATATATGCTGGACCTATTTTTCAAAAATGGACCTTTTCCCGTGTCTGACTTTGGGCGACTTCCGACTAAATCCAAAACGGACTAAGACATTTCTTTTGATTATGCCCCGCCACATATTTAAACGTCTCTATCATATTTTCCCTCTCCCACCTTTCCTCCAATGTTTCTATGTATCTTTATTTCGATACAAACACCCACACATATCGTGTTTCTCTGAAAATAAGACAATGTCATATTAATTTTGGGCCCAAAAAAGGCACTAGGTCTTATTTTCAGGGAGGTCTTATTTTTTTCATGTACAATGATTATCTCTCCCTTCCTCTCCTCCATCCCAGTTCTTCTTATTTCCTTTCTCTCTCCCACATGTGCAGCATCTTTACTCACTTCTCACCCATCCCCTTATGCAGTATCTTTCTATCTCTCCCCCCTCCCTCCCATCTCCCTGTGCAGCAGAACCCTTGCAGCCTATATCCCTCCCTCCCCTTGTGCAGCAGAACCCTTGCGGCTTCTATCTCTCCCTCCTTCCCATCCCTGTTAATCTAATGTAATCTTCTATTTGTACATTGCTCATACCTATACAAGCTCAAGGCGACTGTAAAGAGAGGTAAGAGGGGAGAGAAAGGAGGTGGATAAGTAAGAGGGAGAGGAATGGGACTGTTAGAAGATGTGAGGAACAAAGTGATGGTGAATATTTATACGGGATCAAAAGCCTGTCGATAAATAAACGAGTGTGATTAAATTGAACTTTGAAAGCAAGAAGTATTTTAAATGTAACTCAATGGGTGATAGGTAACCAATGGGCTTTTTTCAAGAGTGGAGCAACATGGTAAAATTTCTTTGCGCTAAAGATCATTTTATTCAGTGTGTTCTGGATAAATTGTAATCTCCTGATCTCCTTTTGAGTAATGCCCTGATAGAGAGAATTACAATAGAAATTGCTAATGAATGAATAAGAATGTTAAGTAATTTTGAATCTAGAAGAGAAGAAAGAGACTTTATCATCTTGAGTTTGAAAAAACACTTTTGTACTACCGAGCTTATTTGTGTTGACAACACACTATTGTTCAACACACAAATAAGCTCGGTAGAAGATTAGATTAGATTAACAGTCCGTTCTGTTTGACAATTATTCTTTGATACAACACGCAAGACTATTCAGTGGTTGCACCCACATTATAAAATGCCCTCCCTTTGACCATGAGACAGGAGACTAACTCCAGTAAATTCAAATCCAGCCTCAAAACCTCTCTTTAAAGATGTCTACAAAATTTATGCCTAGGATGAAACGCATATGAGATTCAGACATATCAAACATTTCCCTTCTCCCTTTCGAATTTGCCATTCCCCCTTCTTTTTATTTTTATGAAATGTATCCTAGCCATTTCCCTTTTATAGCATTTCCCTTTTATGTCTCGTCAGTAATATCTTATAATTTGTATTGTCATTTCCCCATTTTTACTTATATTTTAAATTTTGTACAGTGTAAACCGCTTTGGTAATTAAAGCAGTTTATCAAGCCTAAATAAACTTGAAGCTAGATATGATTGAAGTCTACATAATCCTGAGTGAATCGACTTTTCACTCCATCAAAATTACAAAGACTAGGGGACACTCGATGAAGTTACAGGGAAACACTTTTAAAATCAATAGGAGAAAATATTTTTTCACTCAGAGAATAGTTAAGCTCTGGAACGCATTGCCAGAGGTTGTGGTAAGAGCAGATAATGTAGCTGGTTTTAAGAAAGGCTTGGACAATTTCCTGGAGGAAAAGTCTATAGTCAGTTATCGAGAAAGCCATGGGGGAAGCCACTACTTGTCCTGGATCAGTAATGTAGAATGTTACTACTCCTTGGGTTTTGGTCAGATACTAGGGACCTGGATTGGCAACTGTGAGAATGGGCTACTGGCAGTAAGGCTGTTCTTATAGTCTTGAACTGCAATTTCAGAGCACCATCTGTACGTATTTTCTGTAAGTTTGATTTCCTCTGCTGCTGTAAGCCCCTCTAGTTCATACATTAATTGAAAAAGGATCTTTAATCCAGTTCTTGCTTGCATCAAGAACAGGAAAATATTCATAGAAACAATGTTGCATATCTTCCAAATGTCGTGCGATAAGTGATGTATCCTCTTCAAACAACTCTTCATTGGTGGAACCAAGAAAATTTGTGAGGTTTGGAAATGTCTCATTGTTTTGGTTTGATAGGCAATGATGCCACAATTCCATCTTTATCATTGCTTTGATCTTGTTTTCAATTTGAAAAACTGTAACCTTTTCTCCTTGAAGATTTAAGTTGTGCATATTTAAATGGGTGAAGATATCAAGTCCAGTGAAACTTGTTCACAGGAAGAGACTTAGGGTGGCGATCAGCAACACTAGCCATGAGGTCATCCAGACCTTTCCCAAAAAGAGGATGACCCTTAAAAGGAAGTCTGCTTAAAGTGGCCTTGGAGGCAGCGTCCCCAGACAGATCCAAAGTGTCCAGCATGCAGACACCGCATAAGCTGAGACCTTACTAAGATGAGATCATAAAGGGTGTCTGCTACATAATCCACATAGCCCATCACTAGCTGGGGACAAGCATCCACTTCTGCAGAGGGCGCACTGCACAATCTCATGTGATAGGCACATGCCACAAAGGAGGTTGCCGCCACTGCCTTGATACCCGAAAAAGCCACTTCAAAAAGCTTTTTCAATATAATGTCCACTTTGTGATCCTGGAGGTCCTTAAGAACTACTCCTCCAGCGCTAGGGAGGGCTGTGCGCCAGGTAACCTGTGCCACGTTGGAGCTTAGCCATAGATTTAGAGAGTCGGAAAGAGCTTTCTGGGGTATTCCACTGTTACATAACCAGACCAAGAAGCTGCACATGGGATGGAAAAAAGGACAGCACATTAGAATGGTCCATGACCAAACACTGTGACATGGAAGATGGAGATTCCAATTTGAGCTCTTTCAGAACATCAGCAATAAAATAGTGGACAGAGACATGCTTAAAAAGTCTGCAGACAGAGGGATCTGGACTTTCAGGGCGACTGTGCTGACTTGTCCCAAGAAGGGTAAGGAGAGAGAAGAGGCATAATATACATATGGCAACTAATGCAATCGAGTTCTGCCATAGCCAGATGAGAGGGCTCCCAAACAGGGATCTCTGCCACTGGCAAAACTGGCTTAGAAGTAACCAACACACCCACTGACTGCGTCAAACGCACCATACCAAAAGAGTCCCCAGACTCGGAATGCAGGCGTTTGGCGCCAGACTTCAGAACGGCCTCTGAGCAAGACTTTTTCTCGAAATCACTGTACTTATCTGGATATGCATATGTGTACAATCAAAAGTGCCAGCAGGGTACCTAAGCATTATTTACAAAGTACATTTATAAACATGGAAGATGCATGGGTGGTGTTCCCACTTATAAGTATAATCTACAGAATGCTGTAAGTTCCACAAATCACTGCTGCATTTAGGCACACATGCCAGCTTTATGGCTGGTGTAATCACAGATGTCTAAATGTTAGATGTGCTTAGGCCAGGGTAACCAAATACCATTATAGATTAGGCTCCTACCATGCAGCCTAAGGATTTCCAAATGAAGGCACCCATTTGTAGAACTGCTTCCTTAATGCTTTAGTCTTTAAAACTTTTCAATAGGGTTTAAACCAGGCGTGCCCACACTTTTTGGGCTTGCGAGCTACTTTTTAAATGACCAAGTCAAAATGATCTACCAACAATAAAATTAAAAAAAAACATAAAGCACACTGTACGCATAGAAAATGTTAATTATCATTCCTATTCCAGGGTTTTTCAAAGAGGTCAAAGCAGATGACTCTATGCACTATCACCTCAGTAACAACCATACAAAAATAGACAAATATACCCCCCTCCCTTTTTACTAAACCACGATAGCAGTTTTTAGCGCAGGGAGCTGCGCTGAATGCCCAGCGCTGCTCTCGACACTCATAGGCTCCCTGCGCTAAAAACCTCTATTGCGGTTTAGTAAAAGAGGACCTTAGTGTAAAATATAGACAGCAGATATAAATTCAGACACATTTTGATCACTAAATTTAAAATAAAATCATTTTTCCTACCTTGTCTGGTGATTTCATGAGTCTCTGGTTGCACTTTCTTCTTCTGACTGTGCATACAATCTTTCTTCCCTTCTTTTAACCTGTATGCTTCCTCTCCTCCAGACCTCATTCCTTCCCCCAACTTTTCCTTCCTCTTCCCTGCCCTTTCTTTCTCTCTGCCTCCCTTTCTTTTTTTTCTGTTTCTCTTCTTTCCTTCTGTCTTCCTGCCTGCCCTTTTTCTTTCTTTCTCCCTGCCCTCCCCCAAGCCACTGCCACTGCCATCGGGGACCAGGATCCAAACGCCACCAATAACAGGCCCCAAGCTCTCCCTGCTTCGGCCAACCAGCATTCCTCTCCCCAACGTCAATTCTGCCATCGGGAAGAGGAAGGCTGATCAGCCCAAGATCGTGATCAACCTATTGGGGGAAATGCTGCCGGGTCCTGCCTTCGCGGAAACAGAAAGTAGGCAAGACCTGGCAGGAAGAAGAACAAATGCTTCACTAACCTGTCTCCCGCATTAGCCCGTAGCGAACGCTTGCTTCAGAGTTCTCAACATGTGCATGCCGGCTTCCCTTCTCCACTCCCCACCCCCCCCGGACATAACTTCCGGTTTCGGAGGGAAGAGAAGAGAAGCCGACACGCACACGTTAGAGCCCGGAGCATAAGTTCGCTACGGGCTGAAATCTCCAAGCCGGTTTTTTGGTTTTTTTTTTTAATGTTCAGCAGCGGCAGATGACAGCTGGGCGGACCACCCAGCTAAAAGGCCCTAGGGAGAACACTGGAGAGGAAGGATGATCGGCCACTGGAGAGGAAGGATGGGCTCCGCGATCGACTCACGTTGCCTTCCTGAGCTACTGGTCGATCGCGATCGACGTATTGGGCACCCCTGGTTTAAACTATAAGGAAAGTTTATTTTTTTAGAGAAACTGTTATTTTGTAGGCTGCATGCACAAAAGAAGCTGCAGCTGAAGACAATGCAAATTTAAATAATACCCCACAAATCTAGGCAGTGATTAGCTATATATTTTCTAAAAGCATGTTATAGATATGAAAAAATGAATTTGGAAATATTGGGACATAATAAAATATTTAAAACAACATGGGGTCCATTAACGGAATTTGTTAAATCTGATTCATTGTATAAGCTTTTAATTCTTATTTTATTTTCACACACATCCAGGGAGGGTAGAGGGAGGGGGAGGGGGAATATATTTTGTATTGTACTATTTGACTTGATGTAAGTGCTGTTCATTGTATTACTTGTTTGTAAAATTTTTGCACTTTGTATTCGAATTGAAAATCAATAAAGAATTTTAAAAAAAGCATTTTTCTAAATCATATTTAATATAATATTTTTCAAGACATTCCTAAATATATTTTTAATACCATCAAGACTTTCAAATGGTCCCTGTGTTTTGAAAAGTTACTATATATTACAAACTGCATGCCCTTTTTCATTATAGTGTATTTTAAAATTTAAGCTACACTTTCCTATTTTATCCCTTTAGACATAAGGCAAACATATGATACATAGGGGTCCGTTTATTAAGATGCGCTAACTGATTTAGCACACTAAATGCTAAGACATCCATTATACCAGGGGTCTCAAATTCCCTCCTTGAGGGCCGCAATCCAGTCGGGTTTTCAGGATTTCCCCAATGAATATGCATGAGATCTATGTGCATGCACTGCTTTCAATGCATTTTCATTGGGGAAATTCTGAAAACCCGACTGGATTGCGGCCCTCAAGGAGGGACTTTGAGAGCCCTGCATTATACTGTATATGTCTATGGGCATCTTAGCATTTAGCACATACTAATCTTTAGCGGGCACTAAATTGGTTAACATACCTTAATAAAAGGACCCTTAATGCACAAGAAACTTTGTTAAAAGTGTTTAATAGCAAATAGAACGAGAATGGAGAATTAGTAAATGGGTGGTTGTCACTTTGTCAAAAAATAATGAAAGCTCACAAAGCTTCTGACTTCATGTCTTCTGAGACTTTTGCCCAATAACATTATAATCAACATATAAAGAATAGATGTAATACAATATTGTTTTTATCAGACTTGGATAATACTTGTAATCTTTAACATCGACATCATCATATTCTATAAAACAAGAGCTGCCAAATACAACAAGAAATTTGTTGTCTTGCTGATCCTTCATTTATTCAAGGGATGTACCAAATGGTGACTGACAGCTTTGTGTCTGTTTCATCTTGCAAACCCTCCCCATCCCTTGATTAATAGTCATGCGCACACACAAAACAGGCTTATGACTAATGATGCAAACCTGAAGTATAAAGTCTCCTTAATTTGACCCTTGTTAAAGTCCTAATTGGACTGAAGTAGGCTCAGTTTAGAAAGTAAATGTGGTTTATTAAAATAATAATAATAATACTACATTTTATAAAATGAAGACTAAATTAGTGGGAAAAAAACCCTCCCAGCTTTGACTGCAGAACCCAAGAAAAGAATGGGTCAATCAACTGCCGCTATTGCAGCGTTCAACTTGCAGGAAAGTTTAAGTCCTTTATTGTCCCCTGAGGACAGTGACGCTGTCGCTGAAACTTGGATCCACATTTATTTTACATATTAAGGATTTGTTTTGGACTTTTGCAAAACTGCTAATAAGTTGGTTCAGACATCTCCTGTGCCTCTTTTTTTGTTGTTCAAATTAAAATGTTAACAATGGACTTAAAAACAGGTAACATTCTGCATAATTTCCTCATTGTGGCACTCTTGGGAGTGTCCATGATCCAAATTTAATAAACTGCCATTAAAGCGAAAAGGCAGCTGTGGATCATCTCTGTGGTATGATTCTGTGCATTCAAGAATCTAAATAATTTTAAAATGACTACAGCCACCACTTCAATCAAAATTAACAAAGTTCAGGCTCTTTTTTCAACAATGCCTTAACACAAATTGTCTGAACAGACAGTTTATTTGTCCTTCATGGTCCCTAAAGGTCACTAGTGTGGTTGAGAACCTCGTAACAGTTTAATTGTATTTGTTCTGTAGGAAGGCTGTAAGGGAAACATGGGGATTCCACTTATCTGAAAAATATAATTTTCCTGAAAGGAAATTCACCATTCAAGGAGTGCATAAAATACAGACGTGCAGTAATTATACAGACTCAAAATTAGTTCACAGGCCTGAGGCAAAGAGCACAGTGCTTTGACAAAGGGGAATAACAAATAAGAACAGCAAACAAAAATGGCTTGAATGAGTAAATTATCAAGAAAAATGAGACAGAAAAGCAGCTTTACTATTATTCACCACATGAGAACATACCAGCTGAACTTGATCAAGAGGGCTTTAGAAGACTGAGTGAGGCAGGCATAAACAGAGAAATGAAGCTGAAGACTGGCAGCTCTGCACTTTCTAATCACTCACTCATGATGTATTGAAGTGTTCTTGAGAAATGCCTCTTATACTTGACCTATCATATTACATCTTCTGTAAACACATAATCCCTGCTTGTTAGGTGGTGTCAACACTAGCATTCATTCACTGTGGTAGTCCTTCTGTATACAGACACCTCAGAAATAATGACAAAACCAAAGTATTGACACCATAATAAAACAATCTGAATTTCAAGCAGGTAAACAGATACCGTGTTGCTTTGTATAAAGCAATATATACATCTGTTGTTTTTTGGGGTTGTTTTTTTTATTTGGAGGAGAGATGCTTCTAATTGCACAATTATTGCACTAATATTCCTTTTTTTTTTTGTACCCTTAGCAGCAGCTTGACTAGCAAACAAATTTATTGAATAGAAATGTGATAATATACCATCCCTGCATTAAATTAGATGTTTTATGTACATAATTAAGGAGAGAATTACTCTTAATATATACAGCTTCAAAATAGAATCAGTTTTCTTTAACAAACAAGGATTTTCTAGGGCTTCCCAGATTTCGTTAAAATGGAAAATCTCAGCCTTACAAATCAAGGGTTGTTTCAATAGGATAGATATCAGGCCTATACTCCACCTTCCCTCTAAGCTGATCAATGAATTTTTGCTTAAGAGATTGTGCCAATGGACATATTGAACTAGCTCCTAAGTGCTTTTTAATTATGAGCTGAAAGCCACTAAAAACTGTAGGGTCTAGTTCTGTGGCACAGAGAATTTGAGTTCAGTACCCTTGTCTATTAGGTCAGTTGAATCTGAGCATGTCACAAAAATGGTATATTCTAACGTAGTAAGGGAAGAAAGCAGGACTGGTACTCATACAAGGATATTAGGTGCCCTAGACAATCCTCCTATCTTATCTCCCTCCCCCAATTAACTTTCAGACCTTAACCACCATGATTATCTCAAAATCACAGATCCCAGCAAGACTATGTATAAATGCATAATTGGCTATCATTATTTTAACCTGAGTCATAGGAGCCATCCAAACAAAGTTCTTTTTTTTTTTTTTAAAGTCTAAAACCTTTACTTTTGAATGAGCTCTCTCTATACCCATCTCAATATTAAAACAATGCCATGCAATGATCACTGGATGCCAGATGATCACTCACTGTAATATCCACCTTGTGATCATGTGCATCCTTTAACATCCCCCTCCCCCCCTCTCCAAGGATGGAAGTACACTTAGTAACTTGAGCCATCATGAAATCCACCTTTGGTTGATTAAACAGCTGCTGAAACTCTGGAGCCATAGGGTAAAGTTTGGACATAGTCTTTGATACCTTCAGGGAGCTTTCTGGAGTCTCCCATTGCTCAGTGACCACCAAGGTGATGTTCGGATGCACAGCGAAAAAGATGGACTTAGTATTTCAGCCGCTCACGACCGTGTACTGTGAAGTGGATGGCTCCTGGAGCTCCAACTTTAACTCTGAGTGCATCCATAATAACATGTGGAACAGAAGCTGACTTGAAAAGATGGATCGTCTTCCTGGTCAAGGGCAACTAGCACCTCCTGACTTGGTTTTTTTTTAATTCAAAAGTAGTGCTATGTAAAAAAAAAAAAAAAAGAAAACAAGTGGATTCAGGTTTTTGTTCTATAGTGAATACTATGAAGCCTCAGTGGTGGGAGTGTTCCCGCTAAGCTGCGCTGGGGTGCGCTGACGCACAAAATATTACCTCGCAGCGCACAAGTTTCTCGTCACAGCGCACACAGTGTAGAGCACAGTTCTTCAACCGCCGGTCCGCAAACAAAATCTTGCCGGTCCGCGAAGGATTCGGTCCCCGCCGCAACGAAAGGCCGGCGTCAGCTGACTTGCAACTTCCTGTTGCAGTCGCTGTGCCGGGACTCCTGCCTTCGCCGGGACTCCTGCCTTCCACCGCGTTTGCCTCCTGCCTTGTCTCCGCACCTCCAGACCAGCAGCGGCAGCTGTGTATGCTTTTAACTTCGGCACAGAGCTGCCCCTAATCAATAGTTTAGCGCGGTTTCATAAGGCAGCCTCGGGGCCTTTGCTAGGCCGGCCCACATCGCATCATCGAAGCGGGCCGGCTATCAAAGGCCCCGAGGCTGCCTCATGAAACCGCGCTAAACTATTGATTAGGGGCAGCTCTGTGCCGAAGTTAAAAGCATACAGAGCTGCCGCTGCTGGTCTGAACTCTTGGGCCGCTGAAGGAGGGCAAAAAGCAGCTGTCCTGGAGGTTTCCCTTCCTCTCGCCTTTACAGGTTCCTTTTTTCCACCTTTTTTTTTTTTCCTTCAAACGGCAACGGGCCCCAGCATCGACATCAATCAAGTAAGTTCCACTGTCAATCAAGCGGTTCTGCTCGGCCAAAGCTTCCCCTGTGACATGAGCCACCCTCAGGGGAAAGAAAGTGACCCACAAAGGTGAGGGGAAGGGGGGCAGATGATGGAAGTTGGGGGGGGGAGAGAGAGAGAGAGAGAGAGAGAAGGGGCAGATGATGGAATGGAGGAGATGAGAGAGAGAGAGAAGGGGACAGATGATGGAAGTGAGAAGAAGGGAGAGAGAGCAGAAGGCAGATGGATGTCAGTTGAGAAGGGAGAGCAGATGCTGAATGGAAGTGGGGAAAGAACACATACTGGATGGAAGGAGGAGATAAATAAAGGGGGAAGAAAATAGTAAGATAATGGAGGGGTGAGGGAAAGGGGTGACAAGCTGTGTGTAGACACAGTGAAAAGAGGGAAACGGGACTAAATAGTAAGAAAGAATTTAATTTAGATGGAGGCAGAAAATAGAGAAGGAAGACCAGAGAAGAAAAGGGAAGAGAGAGCAGAGAATGATCAGATCTGAGTGGAGGAAATGAGAAGAGAGATATGCTAAAAACCACAGGGGGGAGGGAAGGATAGAGATGCCAGACCATGAGGGGAACAGAAGGAAGATGATGGATGCTAGACCAAATTGGGGGGGGGGGGGCAGGAGGAGAGATGGCAGGGAAAGACAGACAGTGAATGGAAGGGGCAGATGCTGGACTGAAGAGACAGAGAAGGTTATCATGCTGCTGTACAGGGCCATGGTACGCCCTCACCTGGAGTACTGCGTCCAGCACTGGTACTTTAAGAAGGACACGGTACTACTCGAAAGGATCCAGAGAAGAGCAACTAAAATGGTTAAGGGGCTGGAGGAGTTGCCGTACAGCGAAAGATTAGAGAAACTGGGCCTCTTCTCCCTTGAGCAGAGGAGATTGAGAGGGGACATGATAGAAACATTCAAGGTACTGAAGGGAATAGACTTAGTAGCTAAGGCAGGGAGAACGAGAGGGCACTCTCTAAAGTTGAAAGGGGATAGATTCCATACAAACGTAAGGAAGTTCTGTGGTAGAAAGCAACATATTTATTTGGCTCATAACTTGCTGGCGCCCGATATTTTTAGCTCACAGTGAAAAAAGTTTGCTCACAACACCCGCCCGCTTAGAGGGAACACTGGTTGGGGGTGAAATCTTTGAATTTTAAAAATAGAATCTACATTTTCAAACTAAGTAATTTCTTTGCTAAATTTTGTTTTATGTATATGGAGAAGATAAAATATAATATGGCCTTTCCAATAGCCACTATGCATGTGAACTGGAGCGCCTCATGGGGCCTGCTGAAGTTCAAATAACCTCAGATAGTCACAGGGCAGCAGAGTCCCTAGCCTAGCATGAAAGCACTTCAGCCCAAATAAAGCACATGAGCAGCACTGTTCCAGCATCCCCCTGCCACAGCTAGGTGCTGAGGAGTGCCAATTCTGCCAGCTCACCTACCAGCAGCAGACAGTTTAGAATCAAAGGGAGCCGGTTGCCTGAGGGAGCCATAGCTACTGTCTCTGCCTGGCCACCAGAGCTGTTCTGATAAAGCTGGGTGAGCCTCTTGTGCCTATGATACTATCAGTGAACATGGACACATTTCCTATGTGGGCTGTGAGTTCCAGCTACTGGCTCCCCCCTAGCCTCCTCTAGCGATTGCTGCATGAGATAAAATATACAACCAGCAGCAGCAGTTCTAGTGCTGCTGGTCAGAGTGACTCCATGATGGACCGCTTCCCCCTAGGCCCTGTCCTCCTCTATGGCTTATACACTGTGGTTCTCCCCTGATGTCACAAGAAGAAGGGTCCTGATTGGTTTCTTCTGTTTGCTACACTTCCCACCACTGCAACTGCACAGTTAAATAGCATATGGCAAGAAACACTATTTTGTAGGGTTTAGTGTGGTGGCAAGTGAGTGGCGAAAGTGACTACTGTGAACAGAGCAGGAGGAGCACAACTTTAGAAGAAGGACAGAGCTGGGAGAATCGTGGTCAAAGACCTGATACTAAGGCTTATTATACAGGCACAGAGACCTATTCTTCTGTATTTAAAATGGCTCTGCTTCTAGAGAGATTTTCAAGGACTTTTTAGTTTCCATATTGAAAATTACAGAAGTGAATATACCACCTTTGCAAAAGATTTATTATTTAAAAAGGACAATAAAAGAGATTGATACAACTACTGAACAAGATTTATCAGCACTTTTGGAATCATCAAAGCTTGAATTGTCTGGTCGAGCTACATTAATAGTATCTTTAGTATTTCATCAGGATAAATAAATGATTTTGAGATTGTACTATAGTTTGAAACAAGTTTCTTTTTTGGGAGAAAGAATATATGTATACCCAGATGTTTCAAAGTGGACTCAGTCAAGAAGGAAATAATTTCTTACATATCGGGACAAAGTTGTTTCATTAGGTGTCTCCTTTCAGTTAAGATTTCCCTGTAAATGCTTTGTTGTATTTCAAAATAATAGTTATATTTTTTATGATTCAGATCAATTACGTTTCTTTTTAGTACATTTATTTGGACTTGTTGGACCTGTTGCTCACCAATGGAGACAGTGTCTCAGGGGTATCAGTGGGAGACACCTTGGCATCCAGCGACCATAACATGGTTTGGTTCCACCTCAAGAAAGGAACCACTAGGTCAACTATATCGACTAAGGTCCTAAATTTTAAAGGAACTAACTTTCAGGGCATGGGGGACTACATATACACTGTGCTACAAAACCAAAGCACAACAGTCAATGAGGAGGAATTATGGTCGATACTGAAGTCTACCCTGCATGAAGCAACCAACATATACATTAAAACTGTGAGCAAACGACGCAATAAGAAGAGACCACAGTGGTTCTCCGCGGAAATCTCAGAACTAGTAAAGCAAAAAAAAAAAAAAAAAAGGCATTCGTTACCTACAAACAATCACAACGACCAGAATCTAAAGAAATCTATCTAGCTAAATCCAGAAGAGTTAAATCAACAATCAGAGAGGCCAAACTCCGGATAGAAGAGAGCATAGCTAGGCAGGTGAAGAAAGGGGAGAAATCTTTTTTCAAATACGTTAGCGAGAGGAAGAAGAACATGAGCGGTATTGGGCGGCTAAAGAAACCGTACGGCAGCTATACAGACTCGGACATAGACAAAGCAGAATTACTCAATAATTACTTCTGCTCAGTCTTCACCTGCGAAGCGCCAGGATCTGGTCCTCAGCTACAGACAAAGGGAAGTTCGAAGGACCCATTCTGGAACATGGAATTTACTGCGAGCGAAGTCTACCAGGAGCTATCGATACTAAAGGTAAACAAAGCTATGGGCCCGGACAATCTACACCCTAGAGTGCTTCGAGAATTGAGTGATTTCCTGGCAGAGCCGTTGGCCGGGCTCTTCAATCTTTCCCTAAGCAAGGGAAAAGTTCCCCTGGACTGGAAAACTGCCAACGTTATCCCACTCCACAAAAAGGGATGCAGGTCAGAGGCTGAAAATTATAGACCGGTGAGTCTCACGTCAATAGTGAGTAAACTCATGGAAAAACTGATTAAAAACAGATTGGACACGTTTCTGGATAATGAGAGATTGAGGGATCCCCACCAACATGGCTTTACAAAGGGATGGTCTTGTCAATCCAATCTGATAAGCTTTTTTGACTGGGTAACGAAAAAACTAGATGGGGTGAGTCCTTGGACATCATATATTTAGACTTTAGTAAGGCTTTTGATAGTGTTCCGCACCGTAGGTTATTGAGCAAGATGAATTCGTTGGGTCTAGGAGAAACACTGACAGTGTGGATGCAAGACTGGCTAAGCAGCAGACTTCAGAGGATGATGGTAAACGGTATTCCCTCAAAAACGTCAAGAGTGACCAGTAGAATACCGCAGGGCTCGGTCTTGGGCCTAATGCTATTCAATATCTTTGAAAGGGATCACAGAGGTTAGATACACAGGGGAATCACTTTGGGTAAACCTGGCCAGAGGGAATGAAAAATGCCTTTACCTTGGTGTGGTATACAGGCCTCCAAGACAACAGGAAGACAAAGACAAGGAATTGATTGAGGACATAGAGAACATCACTTTGCGTGGTGACACAGTACTGTTAGGGGACTTCAACATGCCAGATGCAGACTGGAACATCCTCTCCGCGACTACATGTGGTAGCAGAAGAATATTAACCTCCATTAAGGGTGCACAACTCAAACAAATGGTATTAGAGCCCACCAGGGAAAAGGCAATATTGGACCTGGTACTCACAAATGGAGACAGTGTCTCGGAAGTATCAGTGGGAGACACGCTGGCTCCAGTGACCACAACATGGTATGGCTCAATCTCAGGAAAGGCTTCTCTAAATCAAACACAGCAACGAGGGTCCTCAACTTTAGGGGCGCAGACTTAGACCACATGAGAGACTTTGTCCATCAGGAGCTGCAAAACCATGCAGAAACTGACAATCCGGAAACTATGTGGTCAAATCTAAAATCCATCCTGAGCAAAGCATCTAGCCGCTACATAAATACAGTAAGCAAACGCCGGAGAAACAAAAAACCACAATGGTTCAGCAAGGAAATTTCGGACCTCATTAAAAAGAAAAAAGAAGCATTTATCACCTAAAAACATCTTGGGAAAAGGGAGGCAAAAGAAGACTATCTGGGCAGATCTAAGGCTGTCAAAAAGGCAGTCAGGGAAGCCAAACTTCGAACAGAGAAAGATCTAGCACGGAACATTAAAAAAGGGGACAAATCCTTCTTCAGGTACATTAGCGACAGGAAGAGAAACAAAGATGGGATAGAACGCCTTAGGCAATCAGATGGAAACTACGCAGAATCTGATACTACCAAGGCAGAACTGCTAAACGAATACTTCTGCTCAGTGTTCACCTGTGAGGCACCGGGAGCTGGTCCACAACTACAGATAAGATTCAGCCAAAATGACCTGTTTCATGATTACGAGTTTACACCCAGTAGCGTCTACCATGAACTTTCAAGACTCAAAGTAGACAAAGCCATGGGACCTGACAATCTACACCCCAGGGTACTCATAAAGCTGAGTGAAGTTCTGGCTGAACCACTATCCGTGCTCTTCAATCTTTCCATGCGCACGGGAAAAGTACCCCTAGACTGGAAAACAGCTAACGTAATTCCACTCCACAAAAAGGGCTGCAGAACAGAGACAGAAAATTACAGACCGGTGAGTCTTACATCCATAGTGTGCAAACTCATGGAAACACTGATCAAACAGAAACTCGACAAAATTCTAGACGAAGAAAATTTATGTGATCCACACCAACACGGATTTACAAGGGGAAGGTCCTGCCAATCTAATCTGATTGACTTCTTTGACTGGGTGACCAGTCATCTGGATGCCGGAGAGTCCCTGGACGTGATATATTTGGACTTCAGCAAGGCTTTTGATGGCGTCCCGCACCGCAGGCTGTTGAACAAACTAAAATCGATGGGATTAGGGGATACATTCACTACATGGATAAGGGATTGGCTAGATGGTAGGCTTCAAAGGGTGATGGTAAACGGTACCCCCTCCAAAATGTCAGCAGTGACGAGTGGAGTACCTCAGGGCTCCGTCTTAGGGCCGATTCTATTCAATTTATTCATAGGAGATTTGACCCAAGGGCTTAGAGGAAAAGTATCACTGTTTGCCGACGACGCCAAACTATGTAACATAGTAGGCAAAAGCAGTGTGCCTGACATTATGACGCAGGACCTACGGCAGCTGGAACAGTGGTCATCAACTTGTCAGCTAGGCTTCAATGCTAAAAAATGTAAAGTAATGCACCTAGGCAAAAAAAATCCACACAGAACTTACACACTAAATGGTGAAACCTTGTCCAGGACCACGGTGGAACGTGATTTAGGAGTGATCATTAGCGATGATATGAAGGCTGCTAATCATGTGGAGAAGGCTTCGTCCAAGGCAAGACAAATGATGGACTGCATCCATAGGGGTTTTGTCAGCAGAAAACCTGAAGTCATAATGCCACTGTGCAGATCCATGGTGAGACCTTATCTCGAGTATTGTGTTCAATTCTGGAGACCACACTACCGGAAAGATGTGTTGAGAATTGAGTCGGTTCAGCGAATGGCTACCAGGATGGTCTTGGGGCTCAGGGATCTCACGTATGAAGAAAGGCTAAAAAAACTGCGGATGTACTCACTGGAGGAGCGAAGAGAGAGGGGGGACATGATTGAGACCTTTAAGTATATCACGGGGCGTATAGAGGTGAAAGATGATATCTTCAGTCTTATAGGGCCCTCAGTAACCAGAGGACACTCGCTGAAAATCAGGGGAGGGAAATTTCAAGGTGATGCTAGGAAGTACTTCTTCACCGAAAGGGTGGTCGATCATTGGAACGAGCTGCCTCAGCAGGTGATTGAGGCCAACAGCGTGTCAGAGTTTAAGAAAAAATGGGATATTCACGTGGGATCTATAGGGGAGTAAAAGTCAGGGAGTGGGTCATTGGTATGGGCAGACTCGATGGGCTATGGCCCTTTTTCTGCCGTCAATTTCTATGTTTCTATGACTCAGGGACTTCGAGGCAAAATTACATTATTTGCCGACGAAGCTAAACTGTGCAACACAGTGGACAGTGCAACCAGGCCGAGCACTATGGAACAGGACCTGCTGTCATTGGAACAATGGTCCAGTACTTGGCAACTAAACTTTAATGCCAAAAAATGTAAAGTAATGCACCTTGGGAGTGGAAATCCATGCAGAACTTACACCTTGAACGGGGAAAACTTAACAAGAACTACTGCAGAAAGAGATCTGGGAGTACTCATTAGCGAAGATATGAAGGCTGCCAATCAGGTGGAGAAAGCTTCAGCAAAGGCCAGACAAATGCTGGGGTGCATCAGAAGGAGCTTTATCAGCCTTAAGCCTGAAGTCATAATGCTGCTATACAGGGCCATGGTAAGACCCCATCAGAAGTACTGTGTCCAGTTTTGGAGGCCGCATTATCGGAAGGATGTGAAGAGGATGGAGTCGATCCAGAGAATGGCCACTAGGATGGTATCAGGACTTAAAGACATCCCAGGCTGCACTTATATTCTCTCGAGAAGCGCAGAGAAAGGGGGGACATGATAGAAACATCCAAATATGTCACGGGACGAAATGAAGTGGAGGAAGAAATCTTTTTTCTAAAGGGTCCCACAGCGACAAGAGGGCATCGGCTGAAACTCATGGGGGGAAGATTTCATGGAGACACCAGGAAATACTTCTTCATCGAGCGGGTGATTGATCAATGGAATGATCTTCCACGCCAGGTGGTCGAGGCCAGAAGCGTAATCGACTTCAAGAATCGATGGGACAAACAGGTAGGGGTACCACAGAGTTATGCTTAAAAAATGGATACCCAAGAGAGGGCTAGTCTTGAGTGGGCAGACTTGTTGGGCCGCCAGCCCTTATCTGCATCATACTCTATGGATTAAGGTATCTATGGATAGTGATTTCTGTAATAACTGAAGTCCGTCATTGAGCCATCGGTTTCACTTTAATTTCCTGTTATTAATGATAATATATGTGTTCTTCACTGGAAGAGTTTCCTTTTTTGTTTCCCTCCTCCACTTCGTTTGAGGACTATGTTTAAGTTAAATAATACTTTTTGATTTATTTTGTTTAACCCAATAGAAAATTGGATCTATTAATTTGTATTATTACCTTTTTTGATTTATCTTGTTTATTGGATTTATTAATATGGGAATATTTTCTGTTAAACACAATTCTGTACTTAATTAAAAATTAAATAAAGAATTAAAAAAAAAAAAGGCTCTGCTTCTGCAATAGCCATTAGGAACCCCCATCCCTCCCCCTAACTTTGATCTTCCTCCTGAGGATCCTGATTCCTGGCTATTTCCTTCAGTTACTTTTCCTGCCAATGCTAGCCTCATACTGCTTGGTTTAAATATTGGGTTTTGGTATTGTGTACTGTATATATAGAAAACAATTGCGACAAAAAAGTCATATTTGGGACTTCAAGATATTTGAACCTGACTTCACTAATTTATTAGCTGCTTTGATTTTTTTTCAATGGCTGGAAACTCAGGATAATGAAAGACCATAAGAACGTAAGAATAGCCTTACTGGGTCAGACCAATGGTCCATCTCCAGTATCCCTTCTTCGCGGAGGCCAATCCAAATCAAGGTTTCAAGGTTTATTAAAAATTTGTTATACCGCTTAATCTGAAATTCAAAGCAATGTACAATAAAATTAATTGTCAGCATACAATGACATAAAACAATAAAATTCATTATCAGCATACAATGACATAAAAACAATTGATTAAAAACAGAACATATCATTACGGAGAATATGCCAGTAAAAACATGTGTCAGTAAAAACAAATGTACATACACCAGACAAACAAAAGTAACAAGAGGAAGAAGGGGAGAACTACAATCAGTAAAGAAAAGAACAAATAAGGGAAGAATAAGGAAAGGGTAGACCTGAAAAATAACAAAGAAATTGTTGCCCTAACAAGGGCAATTATGTCTCAAAAGCGTCTATTAATAGGAAAGTCTTCAACTTAATCTTGAAAGGGTCTACAAAAGTTCTTCCCTTATATAGTTAGGAATGGAATTCCAAAGGGAAGGTGCTGTCACGGTAAAATTATTGGATCTTAAAGTATTAATATATTTTAAGGATGGAATGTTAAGGAGATTGTGAGCTGCAGAACGGAGAGATCTGGATGGGCTATATGGAATAAGAATATGGAATTCTGGTTGATTGTATAATCGGGTTTTGAAGGTTCAAAGAAGTTTGTAACTGATTTGGTGCTCGATAGGAAGCCAATGTGCCTTATGCAGAAGAGGGGAAACGTGGTCATATTTCTTTGCATTATAAATGATTTTTACTGCTGTATTCTGCACAATCTGAAGTCGCATAAGTTCTTTTTTTGTTATTCCTTTAAAGAGGGCATGAATGGGACTTTAGACTTTAGACTTATCAACGTTTAAGGATAACATGTGTGAGTCCAACCAGAGTTTAATTTTCTCAAGTTTTTCATTAATGATAACTTCCTCACCAGAATTGTTCAGATCTATAGGATGAATAAGTATCAGGCAAAAACCCATATAGTAGCAACATTCCATGTTACCATCCCATGTCTGTCTCAACAGCAGACTATGGACTTTTCTTCCAGGAATTTGTCCAAGCCTTTTTTTTTTTTAAACCAGCTACATTAACTGCTCTTATTACATTCTCTGGCAACGCGTTCCAGAGCTTGACTATTCTCTGAGTGAAAAAAATATTTCCTCCTATTGGTTTTAAAAGTATTTCCCTGTAACCTCATCGAGTGTCCCCTAGTCTTTGTAAATCTTGATGCAGTAAAAGTCGATCCACTTGTACCCATTCTACACCACTCAGGATTTTGTAGACTTCAATCATATCTCCCCTCAGCTGTCTCTTTTCCAAGCTGAAGAGCCCTAACCTTTTTAGTCTTTCCTCATACGAGAGACGTTCCATCCCCTTTATAATATTGGTTGCTCTTCTTTTAACTTTTTCTAGTGCCACTATATCTTTTTTGAGATAAGAAGACCAGAACTGAACGCAATTCTAAAGGTGAGGTTGCATCATTGAGCAATACAGAGGCATTATAACATTCTTAGTCTTGTTAACCATCCCTTTTCTAATAATTCCTATTTGCTTTCTTGGCCGCCGCCACACATTGGGCAGAAGGCTTCAGTGCATTGTCTACGATGACACCCAGATCCTTTTCTTGAGCGCTGACCCCCAAAATGGTTCCTAGCATTTATCTACATTGAATTTCATCTGCCATTTTCCTAAGGTCTTCCTGCCAATTTCCTAAGGTCTTCCTGAAGTTTTTCACAGTCCGCATGCATTTTAACAACTTTGAACAGTTTAGTATCATCTGCAAATTTGATCACCTCACTAGTAGTTCCAATTTCTAGATCAACTTCTGATTGGCCCATGCGCCTAAGGCCCCACCAATGTGCGGGGCTTTAGGTACATGGGTCATATCAGCTAGGCTCCTGTGGGTTGGGCAGGGGAGGGATGGGCCCGCCTCATTTGGACAGAGACGGGCCGTACAGCGCGAGGCCGTACAGCTCACCGGCCAACTTCCTAGGTGAGCCCGGGGGGATTCAGGGGAGGGGGGTTTGGTGCGTTTCATTGGGGGGGAGGGTCCTGCAGGAGGAATTGGGCACCCTTCTGCTGGCAATCTTTGGGAAAGGGTGAGCGGGCATCTAGAAGGAGGGGGTTGGGCATTTCCTGCCGTGATCGTTGGGGGGGGCCTACTGGCAGGAGGGATTGGGCACCCTCCTGCCGGTGATTGTTGGGGGCAGGTGGGGGATCTTTCAGGGAGGGGGGTTCCGGGGAAAGGATGTTCCGGCAGGAGGGATTAGGCACCCCACCTGCTAGTGATCTTCGGGAAAGGATGGGCGGTCATCAGGCAGAAGGAGTTGTGCACCCTTCTGCCGCAATCATAGGGGGAGGGTGTTTATGTCCTGTTGCAGGTCTTCGCAATCCTTCTGCGTCTTCACTACTCTGAATAGCTTTGTATCATCCACAAATTTAATCACCTCGCTCGTCGTACCAATTTCCAGGTCATTTATAAATATGTTGAAGAGCATGGGTCCAAGCACAGAACCCTGCGGCACTCCACTCGTGACGCTTTTCCAGTCCTAGTATTGTCCATTTACCCCCCGCTCTCTGTTTCCTATTCACCAAACAGTTTTTTATCCACATGGGTATTTCACCCTCAATTCCATGACTTGCGATTTTTCAAAGTAGTCGTTCATGCGGAACCTTGTCGACTGCCTTCTGAATATCCAGATATACAATTTTGACCGGGTCCACCCTTGTCTATCTGCCTATTTACTCTCTCGAAGAAGTGCAGCAAGTTCGTCAAGCAAGATCTCCTTTTCCTTTGTCCATATAAAAATCTAAATGCTTCAGGGGCGAGAATCAGAGTGAAAACATTGGTACTAACAGGTAGATGAGGCTGAATAGAACAGGAACTTGGCCTCACCTAGTCACATCATCACATGATCTCTCAAAACCTTTTTTTTTAATGATGTGTAAAATTTTAAACACTACAAAATTCTTGGGAAAACAGAGTTTAACAATATACCATTCGAAATCTGGAAAGAATACTTTATTCTTGGACCCAGGAACAAAAGGAATTTGTTTAAATTTTTAAGAAATGGACACTGGCATTACATATACATGAAGGCCAATTTTGTATACAACATCTAAGAGTTCCTTTACAAAGCTACAATAGCAAAATTGCCATGATAAATGCACCAAAGTCCATTCAATTCCTATGGGCTTTGATGCATTTATCATAGCAGCATTGCTACTGTGGCTTTGTAAAAGGGCTCCCTAAAGGTTCAGTTAATGCAGAACCTTTTTTTTTTAAATATAAATCTTCCTATTAGTTTTCAAATATTAACAGTGCAACACACAGGTATAAGAAAATATAACAAGTCAAGAAAAGCACATTCAACTTGCAGATATTCAAAATCAATCATTTTATCCCACCCACCCATTGATTTATCAATAACACAACACTTATTTAAAATAATACAATAGTACAATCCCACCCCCATCCCTCCCTCCCACCCTGGATGTGTAAGGAAATGGCACAGAAATTAAAGACAAAAAAACAACTACAGAGAAGTAATAAAATATGTCAACGGGCCCAATACAGTTTAAATACATTACTATGCCCCAGCATTTCAGCATTCATTTTTTCATACCTATAACTGAAGCATAGGTTCGCCCATCAAAAAGTAAAATTGAGGCGATCCCAATTCTTCCAATGCAGAACTTTTTGCAGAATACGTACTATATAATGAACACAAGGATATACAAGTCCAGTACCACCATGCCAGCAGGAACAGCTAGCTTAAAAATGCTATCACTTAGAGGGTTTGGATTTGTAAGTGTCAGATTTTACAAAACTGACAAAACTGGATATTAGGAAGAACCAACACATAAGAAAAACCAACCAACCAACCTATTTTTTTTCTAAATTTTTGAGATGGCTTTAAACACCACAGAGTTAAGTATAATTGTTTATTCAAACTGCAATTCTAAATGAGCAATTAGTTGATACTTATGCCTGCCTTAGAGCAGGTGTAATTCCTGAGATCTAGTATTTTTAAACTATGCATGTGCTATCATTACAAAATCAGAAAAGTGCATTCTTTTTAAAATCACATGTATAATATGTCCCTATAGAAACAATGTGTACTGTGGATATAGATATATATATATATATATATCAGCCTTTTAAAAAGCAATTTATACACACTGGCCAATTAAATGTGTAAATGCCACTATTTACACATGTAAAAGGTGCAGAAAACTTCTAAAATAACTCCTTTTTTCCCCCCAGTTATTCATTAATGCCTAACTGAACTGAAGTAATGGTATACAAAAAATAATCAAATATGAAAACTATATACATTGTAAAACAGTTTTACTGAAGTCTCAGGAATCAGACAGGAACAGAATAAATCACCTTGTGAACAAGCTGTGTTCCAGGCTTCATTAGTTATAATTACCCTCAAAATATGCTCAGCAAAATGCACACATGTCAGCTGGGAATGACATACAATAGAGCAGGCAACTTATAAACTCCTCCAAGCACAGAGAAGAGTCCATAAAACTGAGTAGTGCATTTGAATTCATGTGAAAACACCTCCTAATACATAAACCACCAGATGACACAGATGGGGCAAATCCAAACATGAAAAGAGCTTCTTTTGTAAAAGCACTAGACTCCATTTGATACCCATTCAAGCAACAAATTGCAGAAAGCTGTGTATAATACACTATAGCTTTGTTCTTTTTATTTCCAAGATCATGTCACAGTTGCACAGGGTAACATGAAATAAAAAAATCCCAAAACAAACTGTGAACACAATCAAACTATGGTTTCTAATTACTTAAATTGCAAAAAGGTTGTTAAAGACAGCTTAAGAATTATTAGTAATACAGAGATCTTTTGTAAAACACCTCTCTATTTGATTTTAAGAATTAGGCACCTAGATCTGTCAAAACAAAAATTTGTCTTTGCCGAGTCCCTAAATTTAGGTGCTTAAAAATGGATAGGACAGATTGAGTGAACAGAGCTAATTAACCAATGTTAGGAGAAATGTTAATCTCTTTATTGAACTTAAAAAAATTAAATTTAAACTACTTTCAAACAGAAATCTAGACACCTAAAACTAAGGGCTCCTTTTACTAAGCTGTGATAGCGTTTTTAGCGCACGTAGGATTTTAGCATGCGCTAAACCTGCGCTACCTGGCTAGAACTAACGCCAGCTCAATGCTGGCGTTAAGGTCTAGCATGCGCGGCAATTCAGCGTGCGCTAAAACCGCTATCACAGCTTAGTAAAAGGAGCACTAAATGAAATTATCTACAGAAAAAAAAATACTTAATTTGAGTAGTTGAGCCAAGTTGGAGGGGTCTTTGGTAGGAAGGAGAGGGGATGCTTTGGGGGGAGGGGGGTCTAAGGAAGGGAACTATTAATTGGGTAAAGTATTTGGAATGAAGGGCAAACAGATTCTTTGTCACACACCAGCCCTTTTAAGATAGTGCTTGGGAAGCATCAAGTCATGGATTAGAGTCCTGGTACTTCCAGGCAGGAAAAATCTCTCAACTTACATTCACCACAAACGGCATTATTTGATTTATATAATAATGACTATTCTGGATGTATTTGCATGCTTGCATCTCATTATCACATATTGTGCAGTTAAATTAATGTTACAGTAATACTGTGCACATTTTTGCCATTTATTGCACTTAGGAGGCAAATAATGTATGTTATACTGTAAAGTGTTAAGTACCTTAATAACTACCTCCTTAAAACGTCCAATTAAAAAAAGTTATTATTTCCACAGGAACCCATAAATCAGGGGTGGGCATCTTTATGTAATTTATGTACGGATGCATAAATATCAGTACTATCCCTAGTGGGCTGCAACATTAGATAATGTCAGAACCGTAAATGCACAGCATTCCATAGATCTTTTGTGATAAATAAAGGAAAATTTAACTCAAAATGATGCAAACTTCTAGAGTCACAGTTCTGAAAATATAAAATTTTCAAAACTCTGCTTAATGATGATTTCTGTGTATACTTTTCATGGTCTTACAGGCCACATAAAATTCAATTGCAGGCCGCATTCAGCCTGCGGGCTGCAGGTTGCCCATCCATGTCATAAATTGTAATGTATTAGTTATATAAAATTTACTAAACTGAATTAGGCAGCTACACCCAAATTCTGTATATGGAACCTCATGTTGTGCATGCAAATTGGAGTGCATAGCTGATTTGCATGCACAACTTAATTGTTTAATAAGCCTAACTGGCGCTGATAGTTGGCAATTGATGCTTCATAATTTACACGAATTGGCACTAATTAAAAGTTACAGCACAACTTGGTAGGCATATTCTATAAAGTACTGCACGACAGTTCTAGGGTGGAAATATGAAAAAGGGGCATAGCCAAGAGAGGATCATGCCTGATGAATGCACAAGTTAGGTGCAGGGATAAGCACGTAAGATTATGCTTACTGGGTCAGACCAATGGTCCATCAAGCCCGTTCTCATGGTGGCCAATCCAGGTCATTAGTACCTGGTTAAAACCCAAGGAGTAGCAATATTCCATGCTACCGATACTGGGCAAATATTCAAATAAATGAACTCCTAGTCAATTTCTAACTCTTATAGCTTACCATAATGTTAACAAAGGCCTCAGTTACACCCCCTCCTTCGTAGAATCATTTGCTTTTAGCAAGGATTTTCGGGCGTTAAATCCTCACCAGCCTTCCCTTAATAAATAATTTCTAAATAATTTTTAGGATCAAGTTATTTAGAAGTCTGAAAACATAATTTTAACTTTGCTTAGTTTGCAGCTTCATTTGTTACGACCTGGGAGACATGAGATCCAACATGTTTCGCTATTGCTTTTTCAAGGAACTCCCAGTGCCGGCATCCTGTTTGCTTTTTTGGCTTTCGCTGCACATTGAGCGGAAGGTTTCATTGTATTGTCTACAATGATACCCAGGATCTCTAGCATCCGATAACTGTGATTTAGGTCTAGTTTTCCTTGGTCTAAGTGAGTGTGCCTAAAAGTTGTGACAAGCACTGTCACTTAGCATGATTCTATAAGGTGTATGCATCTTTTATAGAATCACACTAAATGCCGTTCTAGTTGATGTTGATTTTCTTTGGGCTAACTTCTACGGCACAAGAACACTATCTGTTCCTGCAATGGTTTAGTAATCAGCACACTAATTCATCAATAAAGTGCATTATGTGTTAGAAGGTAGTGCAGAATACATGCTACACACACTGTCATTTGTGCAGTAAGCATGGATTTACTTACACTTCCTCAACAAGAGGTGCTAAGTATATCCATGCTAATTGCAACCAGAGTTATGGTACTAGTGCACATTTTGAGTGGGAACTACAGAGGACATATTAGACAGTCCCTAACTGTTGCCACACTGCCTTTGCACTTAATGCAGTTTAAGTTTTTGCTATTAAGGCACAATAAGTGCAAAACATAGAGCCCCTTTTACAAAGCTGTGGTAGTGATTCTCCTGCGGCAAATACACTGAAGCCCATAGGAATTTGAATTGGTTTTGCTGCATTTGCCGCCGGAGAAACACTACTGCAGCTTTGTAAAAGGGGCCCTTAATGCACTTAAAAAAGGGCCCCTTAATGTTTTAATTTAGTATTTTATATTTTAAAATATCATTATTTATTTAAATATGATTTTAGCACTTAATATAAAAAATAATTTAGAAGAATTTTATTCTTATAAATACAACTTTTGTATATATATAATTTTGTTTTACATACTTCAAAGATACCACATAAGATGTACTACTCAAAATAACACATAGAACTCTAAACTTAGACCAAAGCATAAACTAGTGATCAAGGAACTGAAAGGGATTATAGCTGAATTGATTCAACTAATAGCCAATCTGTCGATCAAATCGGGAAGGATTCTGGAAGACTGGAAAGTGGCGAATGTTACGCTGATCTTCAAGAAAGGGTTGAGGGGAGATCCGGGAAACTACAGACTGGTGAATCTGACCTCGGTACCAAGAAAGATGGTAGAGGCGCTGATAAACGACTGCATTATTGACCACCTTGAAAGACACAATCTGATGAGGACCAGCACGGCTTCAGCAAAGGAAGATCTTGCGTGACTAACTTGCTGTACTTCTTTGAGGGACTAAACAGGCAGATAGACAAGGGTGACCCGGTCAACATTGTATATCTGGATTTTCAGAAGGTGTTCAACAAGGTCCCGCATGAACGACTACTTTAAAAAAATTGCAAGCCATGGAATCGAGGATGAAATACTCATGTGGATTAAAAACTGGTTGGCGGATAGGAAACAGAGAGTGGGGGTAAATGGACAATACTCGGACTGGAAAAGTGTCACGAGTGCAGTGCCGCAGGGTTCGGTGCTTGGACCTATGCTCTTCAACATATTTATAAACGACCTGGAAATTGGTACGACGAGCGAGGTGATTAAATTTGCAGATGATACGAAGTTATTCAGAGTGGTGAAGACACAGAAGGATTGCGAGGACCTGCAACATGACAAACACGCTCAAAAAATGGTCTGCGACATGGCAAATGAGGTTTAACGTGGATAAGTGTAAGCTGATGCATGCCAGTAACAAAAATCTTATACACGAGTACAGAATGCTCGGTGCTGTACTTGGAGAGACCACCCAGGAAAGAGACTTGGGAGTAATAATAATAATAATAATAACTTTATTCTTGTATACCGCAATACCATGGAAGTTCAATGCGGTTAACAATAGAAGAGACTGTACATTTACAGCGATGATACATATTACAGTGTTGTTACATTTACAGCGAAGTTACATAAATAGCAGTAATAAAAAGGCATATACTAAGGAAGAGACAGTACGTATATAGCGATGTTACATGTTATAGCGGTGGTAAATGGAGGCAATGAAAAGTCAGGGCAATTAGATAAAACAGAGATTGAGAAAGAGAGGCCATAGTGGCTTGGGAGGGGGGCGTAGTCAGAGGGAATGGAGGCATGTCGAGGTCAGGAGGGTGCAGGGAAGGAGGGAAGGCAGCGTTAGCGGAATTTGTCGAAGAGGTAGGTTTTTAGTGACTTCCTGAACAGGTGGTAGGGCGGGGAGTTGGAGATGAGGGCGGTAAGGCAATTGTTCCATTTGCCCGCTTGGAATGCTAGTGTTCTATCAATGAATCTCTTGTAGAGGCAGCCTTTTAGGGAGGGAAAGGTGAATAGGTGGGCGTTTCGTGTGCGAGAGGGGCCTGCTATTTCAAGGTGCTCAGACAAGTAGATTGGGGAAGATCCTGTAAGAGTTTTGAAACAGAGGCAGGCGAACTTAAAGATGATCCTTGCCTCAACTGGAAGCCAATGGAGTTTGGTGTAGTAGGGGCTAACATGGTCGTATTTTTTGAGATCATAGATGAGGCGGACGGCCGCATTTTGGACTGTTCTAAGACGTTTGATGGTATTTTTATAGGATCCCAGGTAAATAATGTTGCAGTAGTCTAATATGCTTAATACCAGAGATTGAACGAGTAGACGGAAGGCTTGGTGGTCGAAGTAGCGTTTGATGGTGCGCAGTTTCCAGAGGGTACAGAAACATTTTTTCACCTGGGCACTGGTATGATCATCGAAGGTTAGGGTGCGGTCCAGGATGACTCCAAGGATTTTTATGGTGGGTAAGATAGGGTAATCTAGAGTACTGGTCGACAAGTTGATGAAGCCATCCGTGCAATGCGCGGCGCCGAAAAGGGTGAACAGAATGCTAGGAATGATTAACTGTTGCAGAATGCGGCAGTCAGACTAATCTTTGGACTAAAAAAATTTGACCACGTGACACCCTACTACCGGCAGCTACATTGGCTGCTGATGAAGGCACGCGTAAAGTTCAAATTTGCCTGTTTCTGCTTTAAAGCATTACACGGACTTGCCCCCAAATACATTACTGACCTTTTCTCCTTCTCAACCAACAGACACAAGAGAAGTTCACATTCCAACTTTGTTTCCCCCCCAGTGAGAGGTTGCAAACTGAAAAAACACCATGAATTCCTTCTCTCACACCAAGCAGCATCATGGGGTAAAGACCTAGAACAATTACTTTCGCCCTCTACTTATGAGGTATTTAGGAAACGTCTAAAAACACACCTGTTCCTAAAACATCTTGACAACTGAACCATTTATCTCTTTCCTCTCAATAGCGACCTACTGTCCTTTTGATCACTTTTCTCCTCAACAATGAATTTCCTGTCTAATTACTTCTCTTTCTTCTTCCCCTCTTGAAGTCAGTCAATTTGTACCTTTGCTTAATCTTTTGTAAACCGCATAGAACTTCACGGTATTGTGGTATATAAGCTGTTATTATTATTATTTTTATTATTATTAAGAAGGGGATCACAAACAGATTGGAAAAAGTTATTATGCCGCTGTACATGGTATGCCCCCACCTGGAATACTGTGTCCAGCATTGGTCACTGTACTTGAAGGAGGACACAGTACTACTCGAAAGGGTCCAGAGAAGAGCGACCAAAATGGTTAAGGGGCTGGAGGAGTTGTCGTACAGTGAGAGATTAGATAAACTGGGCCTCTTCTCCCTTGAAAAGAGGAGACTGAGAGGGGACATGATCGAAACATTCAAGATAATGAAGGGAATAGACTTAGTTGATAAAGACAGGTTGTTCATCCTCTCCAAGGTAGGGAGAACGAGAGGGCACTCTCTAAAGTTAAAAGGGGATAGATTCCATACAAACGTAAGGAAGTTCTTCTTCACCCAGAATGGTGGAAAACTGGAATGCTCTTCTGGAGGCTGTTATAGGGGAAAACACCCTCCAGGGATTCAAGACAAAGTTAGACAAGTTCCTGCTACACCAAAACGTACGCAGGTGAGGCTAGACTCAGTTAGGGCACTGGTCTTTGACCTAAGGGCCGCCGTGAGAGTATACTGCTGGGCTCGATGGACCACTGGTCTGACCCAGCAGCGGCAATTCTTATGTTCTTATGTTATTAGTGAATACTGTAGTAATAACATTAACTTAAATTAACTAATTACAAAATCATATAAAACAAAAATAAAATATATGCAAAAATTATTTCTAAATTAACTTCAAATCAAGCCAGAACCAACTTAAAGAAACATCTATCCAAAAATGTACAATAACCAAAGCTAATGAAAGGCTAGCATGAAGAAATACGTTTTTAGTGTTTGATGAAATGTTAAATAATTTTTATTAAAATAATTATTTAGCAAAGAGCATTCCATAAAAAATTCTGAAAAATCAAAGTATGAAAACTAAGCAGAACTTTCTAAAAGATACAATCAGCAACTAACCCCCCTTTTTACAAAACCGTAACGCAATTTATAGTGCCTGCCGAGGCAGTAACAGCTCCAATCTCATAGAAATTCTATGAACGTCGGAGATGTTAATGCCATAGCCAGCGCTAAAAAACTGTGCTATGGTTTTGTAAAAAGGGGGGGGGGGTAACCTAAGATGGCTTATATACATTTATTTTATCACATATAGGATTGGGACCTATTTAATGCAGGATCTCAAAGACCAAAATAAGTCTTTAAATTGTGTGCTGCATGGGATGAACAAACAGTTAATTGCAACCAACACTGGAGAGTTTGGTAGAAAACTGTACTAGCCTTAGGTTTGGAGATACATTTTTGGGGCAACTACTAACATTGGTGTAAATTATACAGGCACCATTTATCTGCTTGCACCAATAAGCCTGTGGAAAAAGCACCCACATGAACTTGTGCCTGTTTCTCTTTAATTACATTTTTAAACAAAAAAAGCACCCATGGGGCTCTTTTATTGAAGTGCTGCAATATTGTATTTATTGCATGGTAATTGCAAAGCATTGACATTAACTGTTGGGGCCATTCCCAGCATCTGCCCAGGCAGTTGACATAGTAAGAATAAAATTAGCACAAATTAACTGCACTGCAGATAATGCAGATGGGCAATTCTATAACAGAGCACCTACAATTAGGCATCTGGAAGGAGCTTTATAGAAGCTTATTTTATACAAAAATGTAGACATATATGTTTCTTAATAGATTACTTGATAGAATTTGAGTTTTTGCCAGGCACTTGTGACCTGGATTGGCCACTGTGAAAACAGGATACTGGGCTAGATGGACTATTGGTCTAACCCAGTATGGCTATTTATGTTCTTATGTACTAGTCTAATTGCATGTACGTTAAGCAGGTATTTGCAGAAGTGTTTAGATGGCATTTTGCCATTTACATGAAAAGGCTGCTATTCTAAACATTTACTCAGATAACTTACACACAAATATTAGCACCTAGTATATAGAGCTGCCCTCTTAATGTCCCATATGTTTTATGTGTATTGCCAAATTTGATATACTGCCATTTATAACTATATCACAGTAGTTCACATAACCCACTTTTACAAAACTGTAGCACATTTTTTAGCCCCAGCCTCGACGGTAACAACTCAGATGCTCACAGGAAAGAAAGCTTTATTTGCTTTTTTATTTGAATTTTTTATTTGAATTTGCTTTAGCACCTAGGCTATCAAAGGATCAAAGCGGTTTACATTCCTAATAATAAAAGAAAAAAAGAAAAGAGAAGAACTCCAATAGAAATGACAGGATAGAAAATTATTCAAAATCAAGTCACACTCAATGTCCAATATTAACAATTTCCGGCAGTGCCGCCTCCACCCACCCCTTCCGATACACCCTAAAATGAAAAGTTGGGTCCGTTAGGACAATTATGTGTGGACTATAAACTTGGATTTATATTTGTATTTATATGATTTTATTGTGAAGAGTGACTAATAAATCATTATTTAGAACATCCACAGTTTTTTGTTCTCATCGCTTGGATTGCTTTCACTGTGGAATACTGGGTCTTCTTTTTGCTTTTTGTTGTGTTTAAACCCCAGAGAAGGTCATTTCAAAAAATGTGTTTTAAGAAGAGATTTAGGGGTCCTTTTATTAAGGTGCGCTAACCAATTTAGCGTGCGCTAAATGTTAAGGCATCCATTATATCCTATGGGCATTTAGCGCACGCCAAATCAGTTAGCACCCCTTAATAAAAGGACCCCTTAAAATGAGGAAAGGATTGCTCAGAATAATTATACCCAGGCAGGGAATTCCAAAGGCTGGGAGCTAAAAAATAAAAAGTTGTTGCTCTTGTGGATTCTAGATGCACCTGATGAGGACTAGGAACCACCATTCTGTTAGAATTATAAGAATGGAATAAACGAGAAGATGTCTAAAGAACTGTAGAAAAGGACAGGTATAACGGATTGTCTGAATGAAAGACTTTAAAAGTCACTAGTAGAATTTTGAATTTACCGTATATACTCGAATATAGGATGAGATTTTTGGGCCAAAAAAAATGGCCCAAAAATGGGGGTTTCGTCCTATATTCAGGTCATCCCCCAGTAACTACCCGACACCCTCCCGGATACCCTCCTGTCCTGGCTTACCACTAGGTGGTTTCAGGTAAAGGGAAGGGTTAATCTGCTGGCTGGGTTGGAGGGCAGAGGGGAGTACAGGACAATCAAGCCATTGTGACATCACTGATAAGGTTGGCTCTTATTAGTGGGAAGAGGGTACAGGGAAGGAAGGTGGGACCGGGTGCAGAGCCTGATAGGGAGGAGGGACAGGGCATAGAGCCTGTCAGGGAAGGGGGCTTGGTTCAGAGCCCGGTAGGGAATGGGACTGAGTGCAGAGCCTTGCAGGGCAGGGAGGGAAGGGGGCTGAGTGCAGAACCTGGCAGGGGAGGGTGTGAGGGAGGGGACACTGGGTGCAGATCCTGGCAGGGCATGGCACCTGAATATTAAGCCCCCGTCTTACATTTGAGTCAACCATTTTTCCTCATTTTGGGGGGTAATGGGGGTCACGACTTATATTCAGATCAACTTATATTCGAGTATATACGGTAATTCTTTATGACACTGGTAACCAATGAAGATGACAGAAAAGAGGAGTAATATGATCATACTTTTCTTGTTTTGCAAAGAAAACAAACAGTGCAGTTATGTAAGGTTTGAAAACATTTGCTTTGGGATATAGGTAGCCCTACATCGATCACTTTGGTGAAAAGGATATTGCTACAACTACCGCAACCCATGCCACTAACCATTGAAATCAGTCCTTAGAGACCTGGACAAAAAAAAAGGGATCTTAAGGCTGGCCTTAAATTTGTGCAGAGATGTCTCCATCCATTAATAGCAGGGGAAAGTTCATTACTAATGATGCTAGCATATAAAAAGCAGAGTCATAAGTGTCCTTAAGATATGTTTGGGAAAGAGGAGGAATTAGTAAACATTGTATATTACTTTGCAGGCCTGGCCCAAGGGCCTGTGACACCCTGAACCAATTTTTGCTTTGGCGTTGTCCCCCACCCCCCATTTGACTCGGCATTCTCCCAATAACCCACTCTTATCCTATATTATAAAACGCTAGCCGCGCATGCGCACTCCTATCTGCATGTTCCATGATCAGTAGGTCTGTGGCCGCAGGAGTGCGCATGCGCGAACCCCAAGCCTTCTTCCCAGAACCTACCTTGGCTGCCAGCAGCGGCGGCTTCTCTCACGAGCCCCCAGCGCTTTCAGCTCCTGCTGCACGGGGCCCACGCCAAGCCATCCAACATTACCAGCGGTCTCAGGGGGACCCAGTGAGAGGAGGCCAACATCAGCAGACCAGATCTTCCCCACCCGAAGCCCTACACCCGTTGCTATGCCCCTAAACTCCCACGAGCTGACCTTGGAATCGCTTTTAAAATCAGAAAACACTCCTTTGCCGGCTCCCCACTCGGTAAGGATTTTCGTCGGTCTGACCCTCCCATCCCTTCCCGACGTCTGACGGCTCACTTAGTCCTTTGCCGCCGCCCCCTTCCCGCGGTCACGACTATGAACCTGGCGATTGCAGCAGCGTGTGCAGCAGTCTTCACACACTGCTTCGGGCCCTTCTACTGCCCTGATTTGCTCTGCCGCATCTCTGATGATGTCATCAGGGACGTGCCAGAGTAAATCAGGGCAGTAGAAGGACCCGAAGCAGCATGTGAAGACTGCTGCACACGCTACTGCAATCGCCAGGTTCGTAGTCGGGATCGCGGGAAGGGAAGGGGGGGGCAGTAAGGGACTAAGAGAGCCAGACAGACCGTGGAAAGGGAAGGGGGGGTAGAGGAAATGCTACTGCTGCTGCACAGGGAAGTGGTGTGGGGGGAGGGAAATGGAGGGGGAGAGAATGCTGTTTTGGCTGCTGCACAGGGAAGTGGTGGGAGAGAAATGCTGCTGCATAGGAGGCAGGGAGAGAGACAGATAGATAAGAAAGACAGACAGACAGACAGCGGGAGGAAGGGAGACAGAAAGAAAAGAAGAAAGACATAGGGGCAGGGAGGTACATAGAAACACAGACAGACAAAGGGGGCCAGGGACAGAGACAGACAGAAAGAAAGACAGCAGGAGGGAGAGAGAGGCAGAAATAAAGACAGACAGACATATATTCTAGCACCCGTTAATGTAACGGGCTAAAATACCAGTTTAAAATAACACCACATTCCCACCCACCTCCCTCCCACCTCTGATTTGTGTAAGGAAATCAGACAAAAATTAAAGAGAAATGACTACTATATAGAAGCAATAAAAGATGCCAATGGGTCCCACACCAAGTTAAATACATTGCTATGCCCCAAAATTTCAGCATCCTTTTTTTCATATTTGTAACTGGAGCATAAATTTGCCCACCAGAAAGGAAAGTTAAGTCGATCATAGTTCTTCCAATTACGTGTTTTCATCTGCATGGCTATTCCCATCATAATTAAGAAAAGATACTAACATTGTCTAAATGCACTGCTATTAGTATTATCACACTGTGATTTTCATTAATGACATCCAGGTTGATCTGCTCTTGCTTGTGTTTTAAGCATGGTTTATTGTTTCTTATTTTGCATTTACATAATGTATTACACGTTTTATTTTCTGTTTGTTTTATAGGTTTGTAACATCCTTAAGTCCATTTTAAGTTGTCATTGCTGTTTTTCCTTGGTTTTTGTCTTAGTTTGCATTTGATGTTTTCTATAATAACCCATCATAAGGACTGTATTATTATGATGTTATCAAGTTGTTTGTTACAATTGGTATTCATTACAATGCATCTTGTGTTTATGATTTTTATCATCAAAAATTCAATAAAATTTATTGAACTTAATAAAAAGGTATAATTGTATTGTGATGTTTGTTTTATTTTCATTGTTTGTGTACCATTTTGTATTAAACTGAGGATAATTGATCATATGGAATATAAATTATGTAAACAAATGAATAAAATCCCTACATAGAATCTCTGTGCTAACAGAACATCTGGTCTCAGGCATACACTTAAAACATAAAAAGACCAAGTACAATTATGTTTGGTAATTAAGACTGAAATTAATAAATGTAATAAAATAATAATAATAAAAAAGACCAAGTACAAAATAAGTGGCCCCCAAATTAAAAATAGAAATATATATACAAACAATCTTCAAGAAACTACTCTATGCATGCAGTACAACACCAGAGAAATAAGAGCTGCAATTCCTCCTGTACTATGAAAATAATAAAATTAGCAGATTTAAATACCAAAATCAAAATATTTAAATCACCAAACTGAAAATAATTTTTTTCTACTTTTGTTCTCTGGAAATTTCATTTTTCTAATCATGTTAGAGTCTCAGGCCCGGATTCTGTATATGGGCCTCCCCTGCCCAACCCACAGGATCCTAGGGCCTGATTGGCCCAAGCGCCTAAGGCCCCTCCTATAGCAGGGGAGGGGTGGGCCCGCCTCATTTGGATAGAGGCGGGCCTGCTGGCCGGACAGTGCGAAAACCAGTCCGGCCAACTTGGAGGTAAGACCAAGGGAAGGTTCCGGGGAGGGGGTTTTGTTGGGGGTGGGGTCTGGCAGGAGGGGTTGGGTAACCTCCTGCCAGCAATCTTCAGGGGGGGTTGTGGGGGGGGTCCGGCAGGAGGGTTGGGCACCCTCCTGCCGGCATTCTTTGGGGGAGCCTTTAGGGGGGTCTGGGGAGGGTAGTTGGGGCATGTCATTGGGGGGGGGGTCCAGAAGGAGGGGTTGGGTACCCTCCTGCCGGCGATCTTTGTGTGGGGGGGACAGGTTCTGTCAGCAGGAGGGGTTGGGCACCCTCCTAACGTGATTGTCAGTGGTGGGGCCTACCGGCAGGGAGAATTAATAACCTTCCTACCAGCAATCGCGGGTTTTGTCGGCAGGAGGGATTGGGCACCCTTCTGTCGTGAACGTCGGGAGGGGGGTTGGGGAGACTGCCGGCCGTTGCTGCAGCCGCTATACTAATTGCAGCAGGGAGATCTCTTGCCACGTCTACTTACCATGTAGGCCAGCATTGTAAGCGTTTCCTGCTCTGCTAGGGAGAAGCGTAGGGCTGCCTAGGTTCGCCTAAGGCTACCTCCTAGCCTTAGGCGAGCTTAGGCGGGCTTGCGGGCCTCCCTAGGCTCCTGGAGGTGTCTTCAATATAGGCGGCCTGCCTGGGGAGCATTTTTTTAGAAAATGTGCCTCCCGATTGGCTGATTAGACAGCTGTAGGAAGCCTACAGCTTCCTACAATCGGGACACACTTTGCAGAATCAGGGCCTCAGTCTCTGGTTTCTGCTGTCCTCTCTCTTCTGTTAACTCTCTTTCCATGTTCTCCAGTCCATCTGCTACTTCTTCTTTCCTCTAATGTCCTCCTAACTTTCTTTCCTATCTAAACAGATTTCTGACTGACAGCTTGCTTCCCTTTAAATTTTTTCTCTATATATTCACTAAGATTGCATACTCCTCTGTACTATCTACTCCTCAATTTCCCTCTTTTTACTGCATCTATCCATAGCTCTTTATTTCTTTACCTCATCCTAGCCACCATTCCCCATCCATTTTTCCTCAGCCTTTCAATAATTTTCTCCTCCCCTGTATCCAGAATCTCTCCTCCTCTGTCCAAAATTGCCCTCTTGCTCTCCTCCATTAAGGGGGAAGTTATCAACATTGACCACTGTTAAGACAAGTTATTTTTCTTTACCACTAATCATGCTATTTTAGCACAGGGTCCCATTTTATGAGAGTCAATCGGGACCTGGAGATCTAGCAGATGAGATAAGTTTGGTAGCATCAAATATTTCATTTGTTTGGATGGGATGTTAAAGAAGGCAAATGTCTTCATGAGAGAGTTGAAGTAGATCCAAATTATCCAGAAATTTTTTGATAGCTTCTAGTGGCGAGGAGGTCTCTGAAGTATATAAAGATGTGTAAAAATCTTGGAATTCCTTTAAAATTAAAGGAGTAGAAGTAATAAGCTGACCTGAGGCTGATTTAATGCAGGCAATACGTTGTTTAGGACATTTGCATTTCAGATAAGATGCTAAAAGTTTTCCAGCCTAATCTTTGGGTTGCCAGTCGGTCTGAAGTCTGACTAAGCCTCTAACCCCTGTGGACCAGCACACGCTAGAGGGGGGAGGTGAAACGCAGCCAGCAAACTGAAGAACCCTATTGAGCCCCCTACGGATTCCTGACAGCCTGTGCTCAAGCCCCTGTGACCCAGTAGGTGAGCAAAGTTACTAGGGGACCGGAACCTGAGCTCCACAAAAGTTCGGTAGGCTGGCAAACATATACCATAGAGGGTTTGGCCTGTCAGCTGCAGACCTCAGTCTGCTTCTCCTCCATATAGGCAGAGCTTGACTGTTGAAGTGGTGAACTCTGAGCACCGAAAGCCACCAAAAACCAGAACTATACAGAGCAGATCAGAAAGACTGCTTCCTGCTTGCAACAAAAGGAAAAACTGAAGGGGGCAGCAGTGCCCTCTGATGAAAGAGGAGGGATTGAAAAGCTGAAATGGATTCCTTTTGCATGGCTCTCAAGCATCGGGGGATTACCTGTTCATCCTTCCTGCCGTGGACAGTGTCGGGTTGGGGTTGGTTTTTTTTTGGGGGGGGGGTTGGGTGGCTAGTATGAGGTAAAGAAATAAAAAGCTATGGATAGGTGCAGTAAAAAGAGGAAGATTGAGGAGTTCATAGTATAGAGGAGTATGAAATCTTAGTGAATATATAGAGAATAAATGTTACTGTGATCAGCTAATGGAAAGGGATCAGGTGTGATTCTCTGACACGGGCACCTGTTAGAGAATTAGGCTGGTTAGGCAGGGTTGGGCGCCTGTTCCTTAAGGCAGAAGCGATTATAAGTGGCTACAGAAATTGGCGTCTTTTACAGAATTTCCCTCTAAGGGCTCCAACGCTAACTCTGCACTAATCACTTAATGCATGTCAATGCTCCATGTGCTGATTTGCGCAGTCACATTCACTTCCCAGAAACTAAAACTTTGTTAGCATGTGGTACACACGTGTAAATCACCAAATTTATCCCAGGAAGCCTCAGCACACCCTGTGGTCACTGTTTAGCTGCCGTAGGGTTTGGCTGTTTTCCATTTTGGTGTTAGTGTACATTTCAGTACATGACACAGCAAAATGGGCATTTGTATTATTTATTTATTTATTTATTTATTTAATTCAATTTTTATCCTGTCCTCCCAGAAGCTCAGAATGGGATACAAGCCAACATTCACAGTATGTTATATTGGACAGTATGTTTGGTTAATATAGTACAATACAATACAATATACTACAATACCATACAATACAGTAGCATAATCACAAGTCTGGACAGTAACTTAAGGACAGCTTGGTAGAGGACATTCATAGGATATTCCTGGGAGGGTAGTACAGTAGATTGGACCAGAGGGTTACCAACTAGTGGTTGTTGGTGATATTAAATATTGAACTAAGGCCAGTACTGGGCAGACTTGCACGGTCTGTGTCTGTGTATGGCCGTTTGGTGGGGGATGGGCTGGGGAGGGCTTCAGTGGCTGGGAGAGTATAGATGGGCTGGAGTAGGTTTTAACAAAGATTTCGGCAGTTGGAACCCAAGCACAGAACTGGGTAGAGCTTTGGATTCTTGCTCAGAAATAGCTAAGAAAAAAATAAAAAAATTTAAATTGAATCAGGTTGGGCAGACTGGATGGACCATTCGAGTCTTTATCTGCTGTCATCTACTATGTTACTATGTTAGAAAAGTCTTCACAGCTCTTCAGAAGGTCATTAATGAGTTCTGTGATCTGATTTGTGGGGGGAGTTGGTTCCAGAGCTGTGGGATGAAGTGGCTAAAGGAGCATTTACGGGCGGTTTCCATCAGGAGAGACCTTCCTGGAGGAATGCACAGTCGGCTCTCTGCTCTAGAGCGGAGGAGGGCAGATAGGGGCATACACGTGTAGCTTGGAACTTATGTAGGCTAGGGTGGTGGCGTGGAATCTTTTATGTGCTATTACAAGAGCCTTGAATGTGCAGCGTTTGTTGATTGGTAGCCAGTGCTCTGTGCGGAGGGCTAGGGAGATGGGGTCGTGATAACTGAGGTTGTACAGGAGGTGGATTGCTGTGTTTTGGACTCGCTGGAGGCGTTTGAGTTCCTTTTTGGGTACTCCAGTAAAGATGGAGTTACAGTAATCTATCCTGGAGAGAACATAGGCGTAGAGGAGTTGAGTTAGGACAAGTTTGGAGATATAGGGTTTGATCCTTCTCAGTTGGCGGAGGTAGTAGAAGGAAGTGGAGACCACCTGGGAGATGTGGGTGGACAGGGACAAGTGGCCGTCCAATGTTACTCCAAGGCTACGTACCTGGTGGATTCCCATAATAGAGTTGGGCGGGTGTACATGAACAAGTACACAACATAGTTTTCTTTAAAATCTTACATTATTTTGGCTTAAAATTGTTTTGAGATTGTGCTACTTTTAACATAAAATTAGATATCTTTTGGAGGTGTCATAGTCAATACATAGACATGCACTGGAAAACTTTTTTAAAGGTGTGTTTCGCCCAGGTGCACTTACTGTGAAGGCTCTATCCATCTACATAGTTACAAAAACAAACACAGACACATGCCTTATACAGCACAAAGACACACACATGCTTTATACAGCCCCTGTCACCCCAACAAGATACACTTTACCATGTCTTTTCATACACTTTCCCTGAACAGACATGAGCTTTTTCTTGCATAAAAATGTTATTCCAAAATGTTTTTGTATATCAGTTTTTGACAAATTAAATAAGTAATCAGCTAGCAACTTTTTGCATGCTTCACAGCCGATAATTAGTTAGGAATTTATAAATATTTTGCATCTGTAAAGAACTACATATGAAATCTTAGTACTTGGAAGGCCCAATGTTTTCAAATATTTTTAAAGAAGAAAGCACCTTGTGAAAAAGTATGTAAAACAGCCTACATTTTGGCATTTGTGAAAATGTAGAAGTTTAGTTTTTTTCATGCACTATAGCCTTCTGAGAAAAATAATTACAGGTCTGTGCAATGGCTTCTATATCTGATAGCTTCAGAAGAATCTTACACAGGTTTTACAGAAGTACTGATGACATTGCTTTTGATAAAATACCTTAAATATTTTCAGAAAAATCCATGCTTATAAATTGGTTGAATCTTTGATGTATATAGTCTGAGAAGTTCCAGATCTGGACTTACTTTCTGGAAAGAGACACAGATATTGAAGCTTTACTAACTGATAATTTCTTTCCGACACCAGAGTTTAAAAGGTTAAGTTACTATCTGAAGAAAGGTAATCTGGCTGCCTTTCATAGCAGTCTGCACATACTGCAATGTGCATAGAGAGGGACATTTGTCATCATTAGCTAAGCAGCGACAGCTGGCACCCAAGGTGTCCTAGTTTCAAGAAGTGGGAAATAACACTTTTTTTTGGTTTCATTTGCCATGAAGGGTACCATGTTTAACAAAGAACTTCTCTTTAAATATGCTGGAACATCAACAGTCAGATATGCAATTTCTGTAAATATGCATGTTATCTTTCTAAATTCCATCTTTTCCCATACAACATGCTTAGATCTCTACATTATATAAATAAGTTATAATTAGTAAGCTAAAGGTAGAGATTTTAAACATATTTCAGAGTAAATTATTTTACACCCCCCCCCCCCCCACCTTATGAAGATGTATAAGGCTTTTTTATCACTGGCTACAACGGCAAAAGCACTGATACCCATAGAATTCCTATGAACATTGGAGCTAATACTGCCGTGGCTGGCGATAATAAAGCCTAACGCAGCTTCATAAAAGGGGGCCTCAATAATTTATGGATACAGGAAAATTTAAAGTATAAACTTTTCAAAATTATATTACAAAATAGGTATGCATGGTTTTAAAGCACCCAGAAACAGCCAACCAAATGATTCATGAGTATGTCTAAATAACATAATATAGTGAGCTACAGCAGGAACATCACTCCAACTGAACATAACTAGACGCTACCTTTTAACTTTAAAAATATATATCTCTATATACACCATCTATCAGCACAACATATAAAAACCAATAGAATTGAAATGACATTTCAAAAATATGATTTATACAAATGAAATGCTAATGGTTGTTGCATATCACACTACACTTAAGATATAGATGGAGGACCAAAGCACTTTTTTCTCAAGACTTTTGCAATTTGAATCTAATTTAAGAAGACCTGAAAGGAGCAAAAAAACAGCTTTGAAAATTCCTCATTGCACGGCAGAATTTTATTTATAAAATAACATATACATTAAAATATATAACCCTCCGAGAGTAATACAGTGCCTTCAGGTTTTGAAAACATTCGACGTAACAAAAGAGCTTACATTATTATGTAAACTAGTTCTCCCAAATAAAACTAATTTTTGTGATAATGTAAAATCTATGCAAATTCATGCAGTCATTTATCAGAAAAGCTGACAAGCATTCCATACAAAGAATGTGAGAGTGTGAGTGTGTTGGGTGGGGGGGGGGGGGAGAGATGAAAATGATTCATGAATGGAGGCAATTAATTATTTCTGTATTTTTCTGTACTATCTTCAGGCACAAAAGTTATCCATGCAGTAAAAGCAGCAAATGAAATAAAGGTTTTTTTCTATTTAAACACATATGGCTTTTGCCTGCAATGCTGATCGCCACAAAGTCTACAGATGCCCATGGCTAAATTGTATGCTGGCAGTTGCACACAAGGGAAAACTGTGCTAATGCAGCATGATGAACAAAACAAATGATAAACTGAATCTGTTATTTTAAAAACCCTCTTTTTTATTCAGATATTCTCTTTTCTACCAACTGCAGATCTGATTAATAATACATTTAAACTGAATTATATTTTCTAATTATTCAACATTAATAAAATCAAACCAGAAACCAAAATACAAATGGAAAGAACTCAATTACAGTTTATACAATATAATATGCTACTTTTCTCAGGTTAAACATTAGAATTTTAATTAAAAAAATAAAGATTACTAATGTATGACGACCATAGTCATTGAATATGAAGCAAGACTGATGTACATAGTAACATAGTAAAGCACAGTTACTTACCTATAACAGGTGTTATCTGAGGACCGCAGGTAGATATTCTCACATGTGGGTGATATCATCCACGGAGCCTGGTACAGAGTGGAAAAGTATACTGTCACTTTAAACTTTTTCTAGTCTCAAGCCCGTATCATCATGTGCCAGTGCCTTCCTGCCTGACATTGACTTTTGGCTTGCAGGACCATCAGCTCAATAAAAAAGCTAAGAAGCCAGCTAGGGGAGATGGGAGGGTTGTGAAAATATCTGCCTGTGTCCTCTGATAAAATATGTTACAGGTAACTACTTCATCCTAGGACAAGCGGGCAGCATATTCTCACATGTGGGACTCCCTAACTTCCATGATAAGTGTTGGAGGGAAGTTGGCATTTAAATAGAGAATACATTTTGAAGAACTGCTTGGCCAAACTGACTATTCCATCTGGAATGATTCTCCAAACAATAGTGGGATGTGAATGTATGAATGAGGGACCAAGTGGCAGCTTTACAGATATCCTCAATAGGAGTGAAACATAGGTGAGCTACTGAAGTGGCCATAGCTTGAACTTTATGTGCAGTGACACCACCTTCCAGAATCAGCCAAGTACAAGCATAGCAAAATGAGATACAGTCCGCCAGCCTTAAGATGGTTCTGTTCGTAACAGAAGCTGCAAGTCTGTTTGGATCAAATGATAGGAACAGCTGAGCTGTTCCTGAAATACTTAGGAAACCAACTTATACAATCTTAGTCCTCAACAAACGATCGCTAGAACTATCAATCACTAAGTTTGTACTTTGTTTATTCCATTCAATCTGTAACATTTCTAATCATTGTAAACCACATAAAACTTCACGGTCCTGCAGCGTATAAACTGTTATTATTATTATTTAGAAGTTCTGTTTGGCTTGGTCCGATCCTAGTAATAAGCAAGAGCGCATTTACAGTCTAATATGTGAAGTGCTACTTCACCAGGGTGCGAATGTGGTTTTGGAAATAATACTGGTAAAACTACAGACTAGTTGAGATGAAATTCCAAAACTACCTTTTGGATGAACTTCAGGGTGGGATTAATTAGCCTGCTTCCAGAACAGAAGATACATCTATCCTGTAAAACTTTGACAAGATATGCAAGGAGAACCAAGTAGCTCTACAAACTCCTCTGGAAAAAATGCCAAAAATCTGCGAAAGAGGAGACCGTTGTCTGGCTCCATTATAGGCAACAGTCGACTTCTTGCTGTACAAGATGGTCAAGCCATCACTCCTGAAAGGCTATGGAAATTTGAGACCCTGATCCAACTGCAGATGAACCAAGTCGGCATGCCATGGGCGCCTTGGCCAATTGGGTGTCACGAGAATCACCCAACCCTAGTGTGTCTTGATTCTTCTCAGAAGACCGTCTATTATGGGCCACAGAGGAAAAACATAGAGAAGGCCCTCCTGTAGCCTGTGTTCATCGCATGTTTGTTTGTTTTTTTAATTCCATCACCATTTTCATCTTTACCACCTCCTTTGGGAAGGCATTCCAGGCATCTAATACCCTCTCCATGAAAAATGATTTCCTAACATTACTCTACAGCTTGAGTACCTGAATAATTTGTAATCCACATAGAATTGTAGGATATGCGGAATATAAATGATTAAAATTAGAAATTATTAAATTAGTTACCTCTAGAGTAGGGTTACCAGATTTTCCTTCAGGATAATCCGGTCCCATGGCCACGCCCCCAGGATCGCCCAGTTCCACACCAACTCACTTGCATACACCCCTTGCACTTACACACCATAGCATTTACAAGCTACCTTAGAAAACAGAATGTGATGCATTTGGATGCATAAAAGTGGTGCTAATTAGGGCAGTTACATACACAAGGTGTGTGTCTTTTAAATGATAAACCCAGTTATGGAATTGCCTTTCATCTAATTGTATAAATGGTTTATGATACAAATTATGATTTAGAACTTATGATTCAGTATGCAAGAGTGCAAATAATTGTGCAAATATTGATGATGTGATACTACAATTAATCAACCAACACTAGCTACCTGCGCCATACCAAATAAAATTTAAAATCCTGATTAGGGTGCATACAGCATATTAACAAGGTGTATCTGAATACTTAGTGAATTTTTTTATTACAAATGTCCTGCACAATTGCTTTCCATGTCTGAAAATATCATACACCCCTCTGCTAGTAGCAGTGTACTTTGAAACTATACAACAATCTGCATTTTTTTCTGATGCCAGCTATTTGGAATAGTTTACCACATGACTTAGGACTGGAATCCAATAACTGGAACTTTAAGTTAGGACCTCAAACCTACTTTTTAAAGAAAAAACATAATAAGAACATAAGAATTGCCACTGCTGGGCCAGACCAGTGGTCCATCGTGCCCAGCAGTCCGCTCAAGCGGCGGCCTCCAGGTCAAAAACCAGTGCTCTAAATGAGTCCAGCCTCACCTGTGTACGTTCCAGTTTAGCAGGAACTTGTCCAACTTTTCTTGAATTCCTGGACGGTGTTTTCCCCTATAACAGACTCCAGAAGAGTATTCTAGTTTTCTACCACTCTCTGGGTGAAGAAGACCTTCCTTACGTTTGTACGCAATCTATCCCCTTTTAACTTTAGAGAGTGCCCTCTCATTCTTCCTACCTTGGAGAGTGTGAACAATCTGTCTTTATCTGCTAAGTCTATTCCCTTCAGTATTTTGAATGTTTTGATCATGTCCCCTCTCAGTCTCCTCTTTTCAAGGGAGAAGGGGCACAGTTTCTCCAATCTCTCACTGCACGGCACCTCCTCCAGCCCCTTAACCATTTTAGTTGCTCTTCTCTGGATCCTTTCGAGTAGTACTGTGTCCTTTTTCATGTATGGCGACCAGTGCTGGATGCAGTACTCCAAGTGAGGGCGCACCATGGCCCGGTACAGCGGTATGATAACCTTCTCCGATCTGTTCGTGATCCCCTTCTTTATCAATCCTAGCATTCTGTTTGCCCTTTTTGCCGCTGCCGCGCATTGCGCGGATGGCTTCATCGACTTTTTTGATCAGCACTCCCAATTCTCTATCCTGGGAGGTTTCTCCAAATACCACCCCGGTCATCCTGTATTCGTGCATGAGACTTTTGTTACCAACATGCATCATTTTACACTTATCTACGTTGAACCTCATTTGCCATGTCGATGCCCATTTCTTGAGCTTGATTATGTCACGTTGCAGATCTTCACAATCCCCCTGTGTCTTCACCACTCTAAATAACCATAAATTCTATGTGGTATGGATAGTGTTTGTCTGATTATCCGTGATATATGAGGTAGAGGTTTGAGGCACCTGGGTCCTCCTGATCTAACTTCCCCAATCTAATTTCCCTAACTCTGTTTCTACCCTATCCAATCCCTGCTACTATATCCTAATTACTGTATCTTGCCCACCTAACATATCTCATAATTAATGTATCTTTAATCACCTGTTTTAGACTCGGTAAACCAAGCTATGCATTGTTAAGGTAACAATTGTCTTTCCTGTAATTTATTGTTATATGGGCCTATAAGTTACTCGATACTCCTGTTTCCTCTAATTTATTATTGTAAACTATATATCCCATAATTCATCATTTTAAGCTACTCTGCTGGCCTGGCTGAAAGTGGTATATAAAGACTCTCAATAAACTCAATGTGAATACTGATTTGAATATGCTATGAATTTATATATTTATATATATAGTATGAATATTTATATATATAGCATGAATTTATATATATATATATAGTATGAATTTATATATTTGTGACTTGACTTAAAAATTATCTGAATTCTATATATGGCACTTTGAGTTGTATTTGCAAAGTTGGTCGTGCGCCCAATTAGTGCATGCAATTTAGTTGACAAACAAGCCAATTAGAGCTGATAATTGGCTTCTTAACAAGAAATTATCTGTGTTAACTGGATTTAATTTAAATTTTACATGTGGTGCCAGAAAGGGGGTTCAGACATGGCAGGATCATGTGAAGACTGAGGTGTTCCTTACATTTATGCATGTAATTGTAGAATAAGGGGCATCAACAATCAAATAAATATAGGTGTGAAGATTTGTACCACTTTTCTGTTAGTGCAAATGGCTGCACCTAAAGTTAGGTGTGGCTCCCGAGTATAAGTGCTATTTTATAAACTGCGCCTAACTTTAGGCACCTTTTAAAGAATAGTGCTTAGGCGGGGATGGAGTTTGATGTTTTATATAAAATTCAATCCAATATAAATACAAACGAGCCTATTTACTAAGAAGGGCTACATGTTAAATGCATCTTTTAACACACACTATCAAAACATGTTCTGCTGTACTAAACATCTAATTTGGAAATTCCTATTCAGAGTTAAGGTATGGCAGCACCTCAAATATTGTGTGCAGTTCTGGTCACCTTATCTAAAAAAAGACAGCAGAATTAGAAAAGATACAGAGAAGGGCAACAAAATGATAAAGGGGATAGGTCGATTTCCCTATGAGGAGAGGCTAAAGTGGCTAGGGCTCTTCAGCTTGGAGAAGAAATAGCTCAGGGGTGATGATAGAGAGGTCTATAAAATAATGAGTGGAGTGGATAAGGGAAGATGTGAATTGCTTGTTCACTCTAGGGCAGTGTTCTTCAACCTTTTTACACCTGTGGACCGGCGGAAATAAAATAATTATTTCGTGGACCGGCAAACTACTAAGACTGAAATTTTTTTAAAAACCATCGCCGCCCCATCCCCGCGAGCTCGGTCCCACAAACCATCTGATCCCATCTGCACAAGCCTCAAATAGTTATGATTTTATATTGAACATATTTTATTAAAGTATAAAAAGAAACAATATTCTATACAATTGTCATTTTATAAATACAAATAATACAGGGCAAAGATCAACAAAAACCCTGTCTCCCCTCCCCTTCACATATATCCCCTCTACTATCAAGAAAACTGAATAAGCTAAATTATTACAGAATGCTACACAAATATCATGTAATAGAATACCACAGTCACACATGACAGGAATGGTTTTAGGGAGTAGAACTAGGGCAACTGCCCCCTGGTTAGAGAGAGCCCTAAGCCAGCTGGAAGCTAAAGAAGTAGTAGTGCCTGGGCTTTGCACTCCCCAGTTATGTCTAGCAAGATACATACTTCAAATCTGATATATTTGAATCACAAGATAAAATAAAATTATTTTTCTACCTTTTGTCGTCTCTGGTTTCTGCTTTCATTGCCTTTTCACTCTCTTCCATCCAGCGTCTGCCCTAAGAACATAAGAACATAAGACTTGCCACTGCTGGGTCAGACCAGTGGTCCATCATGCCCAGCAGTCTGCTCACGCGGCGGCCCTCTGGTCTAAGACCAGCACCCTAACTGAGACTAGCCCTACCAGCGCACGTTCTTGTTCAGCAGGAACTTATCTAACTTTGTCTTGAATCCTTGGAGGGTGTTTTCCCCTATAACAGCCTCTGGAAGAGCGTTCCAGCTTTCTACCACTCTCTGGGTGAAGAAGAACTTCCTTACGTTTGTACAGAATCTACCCCCTTTCAACTTTAGAGAGTGCCCTCTTGTTCTCCCTACCTTGGAGAGGGTGAATAGTGTTTTTATCTACTAAGTCTATTCCCTTCAGTATCTTGAATGTTTCGATCATGTCCCGTCTTAATCTCCTCTGTTCGAGGGAGAAGAGGCCCAGTTTCTCTAATCTTTCGCTGTACGGCAGTTCCTCCAACCCCTTAACCATCTTAGTCGCTCTTCTCTGGACCCTTTCGAGTAGTACCGTGTCCTTCTTCATGTACGGTGACCAGTGCTGGACACAGTACTCCAGATGAGGGTGTACCATGGCCCGGTACAGCGGCATGATAACCTTCTCTGTCTCTTCAGTCCAGCATCTGCCCCTTCCATCTATCCTCCTGCCCCCCCCCCCCCCCCCCAATTTGGTCTGGCATCCATCATCTTCCTTCTGTTCCCCTCATGGTCTGGCATCTCTGTCCTTCCCTCCCCCCTGTGTTTTTAGTATCTCTCTTCTCATTTCCTCCACTCAGATCTGATATTGTTCTCTGATCTCTCTTCCCTTTTCTTCTCTGGTCTTCCTTCTCTATTTTCTGCCTCCATCTAAATTAAATTCTTTCTTACTATTTAGTCCTGTTTCCCTCTTTTCACTGTGTCTACCCACAGCTTGTCACCCCTTTCCCTCACCCCTCCATTATCTTACTATTTTCTTCCCCCTTTATTTATCTCCTTCCATCCAGTATGTGTTCTTTCCCCACTTCCATTCAGCATCTGCTCTCCCCTCTCAACTGACATCCATCTGCCTTCTGCTCTCTCTCCCTTCTTCTCACTTCCATCATCTGTCCCCTTCTCTCTCTCATCTCCTCCATTCCATCATCTGCTCCTTCTCTCTCCCCCCCCTCCAACTTCCATTATCTGCCCCCTTCCCCTCACCTTTGCGGGTCACTTTCTTTCCCCTGAGGTGGCTCATGTCAGAGGGGAAGCTTTGGCCGAGCAGAACCGCTTGCAAGGAACAGTGGAACTTACTTGATTGATGTCGATGCTGGGGCCCGTTGCCGTTTGAAGAAGAAAAAAAAAAAAAGGTGGAAAAAAGGGACCTGCAAAGGCGAGAGGAAGGGAAACCTTCAGGACAGCTGCTCTTTGCCCTCCTTCAGTGGGCCAAGAATCCAGACCAGCAGCGGCAGCTCTGTATATTTTTAACTTCGGCACAGAGCTGCCCCTAATCAATAGTTTAGCGCGGTTTCATGAGGCAGCTTCGGGGCCTTTGCTAGGCCGGCCCACATCGCATCATCGAAGCGGGCCGGCCTAGCAAAGGCCCCGAAGCTGTCTCATGAAACCGCGTTAAACTATTGATTAGGGGCAGCTCTGTGCCGAAGTTAAAAATATACAGAGCTGCCGCTGCTGGTCTGGAGGTGCGGACACAAGGCAGGAGGCAAATGCGGTGGAAGGCAGGAGTCCCGGCGAAGGCAGGAGTCCCGGCACCGCGACTGCAACAGGAAGTTGCAAGTCAGCTGACGCCGGCCTTTCGTTGCGGCGGGGACCGAATCCTTCGCGGACCGGCAAGATTTTTTTGCGGACCGACACCGGTCCGCGGACCGGCGGTTGAAGAACTGTGTTCTAGGGGACATGCAATAAAGCTACTAAGTAGTAGATTTAAAACAAACTGGAGAAAATATTTCTTCACACAACGTGTAATTAAACTCTGGAATTTATTGCTGGAGAATATGTGAAATCAGTTAGCTTAGTGGGGTTTAAAAAAAAAAAAAAAAAAAAGGTTTGGTAATTTCCTAAAAGAGAAGTCCATAGACCATTATTGAGATGGCTTGGGAAAATTCACTGCTTATTCTTAGGATAAGCAGCATAGAATCTGTTTTGCTACTTGGGATCTAGCTAGGTACTTGGGTCATAGGTTGGCACTGTTGGAATTGGGATGCTGGGCTTAACAGACCTTCAGTCTGTCCCAGTATAGCAATTCTTATGTTCTTATATAAGTGGAGACTGCTCCTTGTAATCAATGTGGATGTTGTTACTGTGCATTAACTATTAATGCAGCAGATAGTGTAGCTGGCTACATCTCTAGCGGTATAGCTAACTCCATTTTATCTGCATGCTGCTAACCCATAATATCATCATCGACTGTTCTATATACAGGAGAGAAGTCTAAAAATTGGTGCCTCCATTTAGGCATTATAATATTGTGCTCTAGGTTCCAATTCTATAATTCTATATCTGTGAACCAAGGTACTGTTATAGAATACTAGCATAAATTGACCTAAGTATGCATCAGTTTACTACTACTACTACTGAATGACAGTTATAAATGGGCACACCTACAAGTAACAGCAGTCTATAAGTTATGCAAGTCACTGTAAATATGCCTATGGCCTGTCTACAATCCACCCTCATATATGCCCTCCCCGCAGTTATGTGCTACAGCACTTAGGCACTACTTTATAGAATAGTGCCTTGTGCACATTCACACATAACTCCGGCACTTATGATGTACATAAGTGGTGCATATGTCTAGGTACTAATTTATAGAATTATTTCCTAAGAGGGTAATTCTATAGGAGCTTAGGATAAGAAAGTAAAACAAGCACCGATTTCAAGCCTATTCCATAAAGGTGTATACTTTTCTTTACGGAATACTAACGCAAGTAGAAGAAAAAAATGTGAGTATAAGAAAAGGCGAGATCACTTATACATTTTCTATGCTGGTATAAATTAAATCCCTAGATATTAATAATAATAATAACTTTATTTTTGTATACCGCAGTACCATAACAGTTCAGAGCGGTTAACAGAGTAAGAGACTGTACATATACAGTGATGTTACAAATAAGTCAATCAGCATAGCATTGCAAGTAGGGAGTGGTCAGGGAATCCGGAGTTATGTCGGAGATACAAGGCAGGGTTACAAGGCTGGGGAGGGGGGGGGGGGGAGTCAGAGGAATTTGTCAAAGAGATAGGATTTGATTGATTTCCTGAAAGTTTGGTAGGAGGGTGAGCTAGAGATGAAAGTGGTAAGCCAGAACACATGTAAACTATAGAATATAATTTACACATATTTGATTGTTCTACCCATACACATGCTCCCTGGCAAAGAATGTGCCATTAAACATATAAGAGGTCACTTAAGTGCATAAATGACTAGAATACCATTTGTGCTGCTTAAAACTAGACAGCTTCTTATCAACTTACTGTACCCAAAGTACTGGAAACACTCCAAGCAATTAACAGAGACATTTTAAACCTAATGTACCTTAACTTTAGATGATCATTTAAGTGCCAAAACATAGCATAGATTTATCATTGCCATGTCACATAAATGTCTGGAAACATGTTCTCATAAGTTATGGCTGTCTAAGTACATTTGAAAAAATAACTTTAAACAAACAATAAACTTGTTAGAATAACGTGAATCATACTTATACACTGTATATATCTTAAAGAAAAGAAAAATAGAAATGAATTGTTACGGTATAACTAGAAGGAGATATAACTTTTTTTGTTGTTGTTATTAACCTTTATTGAATTTCCAAAACATTGTCAGTGCATTACAGATAATATAACATTAAAAGTTTAAATAAAATGCACCTTAATACACAAATAAATAAGAAAATAACCATTTCCCCCCTCTTTCTCTTATTATAACATGTTAACTCATATTAATTATTACCAATATTATACTTATATAGTTTAATTCCTCCAAATATCCCTCCCTTCCCCCCAGCCTGGATGTGTAAGGAGATCTACAAAAGAAAAACAATCATATTATTCTTATTGTTTGTTAACAAATGTAGTCAATGGGCTCCATATTTTATTAAATAAATTACTAAAACCTAAGCATTCTGTGTTTATTCTTTCATATTTATACGTATTACACACAACTGTAGGGAAAGCAGCATGGCTCAGGTTGGCAATCCACCCCAAATCTCCATTTACAGTCAATTTCATAACCTTTAACAAACAAGACAGAATCAAAGACCACAACTTAATTAAGTTTACAATAACACAAAAATATAGCCAATCAGAACCACAAATCTAAGACCTATTATAGTCCTGGCAAAATGTCCCAACCACAGTCCATCCAGCCATAAAACCTCAGACTGCTGCCATACTCCAGAAAGAAGCCCTGCTACCTAGTATGATAGTGCCCTATCACACCCACGCTATCATTGCACTATCCATGTATCCACACTTATCATTGATGGCCTGGCTAGACAGCTAACCCACCCCAGGTTGGACAAACTGCTGCATAAAAGCCAGGACCCTGAAAACAGACCGAAGGCCAAACAAGCTGAGTATCCTGTTTCCAACAGTGGTCAACCCAGGTCACAAGTACCTGGCAAGATCCCAAACAGTAAAACAGATTTTATGCTGCTTATCCTAGAAATAAGCAATGGATTTCTCCAAGTCTATCTTAATAATGGCTTATGGACTTTTCATTTAGGAAATTATCCAAACTCTTTTTAAACCATGTTAAGCTAATTGCTTTCAGCACATCTCTGGCAACAAATTCCAGAGTTCAATTACACGTTGAGTGGAAAAATATTTTCTCCAGTTTGTTTTAAAGTTACTACTTAATAGTTTCATTGCATGCTCCCTAGTTCTAGTATTTTTGAAAAGAGTAAACCAGTGATTCACTTGACTCAGTATTTTATAGACCTCCATCACATCTCCCCTGAGCTGTCCAGACTGAAGAGCCCTAGACACTTTAGCCTTTCCTCATAGGTAAGTCATCCCACCCTTTTTATAATTTCTGTCACTCTTTTCTGTACCTTTTATAATTACGCTTTATATTTTTTGAGATGTGGCAACCAGAACTGCACACAGTATTCAAGGTGCGGCTGCACCATGGAACAATCCAAGGGCATTATAACATTCTCATTTTTGTTCTCCATTCTTTTTCTGGTAATTCCTAACATTCTATTTGTTTTCTTAGCCACTGCTGCAAATTGAGCTGAGGGTTTCAACGTATCCTCAGCAATGACAACTAGATCTTTGTCCTGTGGTGACTCTAATGTGGAACCCTGCATTACGTAGCTATAGTTTGGGTTCCTCTTGTCCATATATATCACTTTGCATTTGCTCACATTAAACATCATCTGCCATTTTGATGCCCAGTCTCCCAAGGTCCTCCTGCAATTTAACAACACTTAACAACTTTGTGTCATCAACAAATTTAATTATCTCACTAGTTATTTCCATCTCTAGATCACTGATAAATGTTAAAAAAGCAGCAGTTCCAGCACAGACCCATTTACTCTTCTCCATTGAGAATAAAGTACTGCCCATTTAAAACTACTCTCTGATTTCTATCTTTCAACCAGTTCTTAATCCATAATAGGACATTACCTCCTACCCTATGACTTTCTAATTTCCTCAGAAGTCTTTCATGAGGTACTTTGTCAAATGCCTTTTGAAAATCCAAATACACAATATCGACTGGCTCGCTTTTATCCACATGGCTCTCGTTTATCCACTTGTTCATTCACTCCTTAAAAGAAATGTAGTAGAAAACATAAGAACATAATAGTCTTACTGGATCAGATCAACAGTCCATCTAGCCCAGTATCCCATCTTCACCGAGGCCAATCCAAGTACCTGGCAAAAACCCAAATAGTAGCAGCATTCCATGCCACCGATCCAGTGGCTTCTCCCATGTCTGCAATAGCTCTGCAAGTTCATTTTTAAAATTCTATCAGTACTCTGGAATGTATACCATCCAGTCCAGGCAATTTTCTACTGTTCAGTTTTGTCAAATTGCCCCCATTACATCTTCCAGTGTTACAGAGATTTATTTTGGTTTCTCTTGCTCATCAGCACTGAATATCATTTCTGGCGCTGGTATTTCCTCCACATCTTAGTTGGTGAAGTCAGAAACAAAGAATTTATTTAACCTCCCCACTATGGCCTTGCTTCCCTGAGCGCCCCTTTTATCCCTCAGTCATCTAGTGGTCCAACTGATTCTTTTCCCAGCTTCTTGCTGTTAATATACCTTTAAAAAAGTTTTTGTATGTTTTTGATTCCAGTGCCTTTCTTATCAGCGCCTTGCATTCCAGAGCGCACCTGGTCTTCAAAACCTCTCTTTATTAGCAGCCAACAGTAAAAATTATGGACTTGCTGTTATTTGTGCAGAGGTGATCATCTCTACTGTGGTTGATACATTACCCGTCCATCCAGAATGATACATCTATTGCACTAGAAATAACATTATCAGATAAACACGATGTCACAAAATGAAAAAAAAAAAAAAAAAAATTAGCAGAATTCAGATCTTGAAAAAAAGATGTTCCCAACATTAAATGGCAGACAGAACAGTGATTACAGTGAGAATGTCTGTCCTGAATCACCCTCTGGCCCTTCCATACCCAAACTTCAGCTGGGCATAATTGATTTCTCAGGTTGAAATTTTGCTGATAAGAGAACAAAATAGTTGATTCATGGATTACAGGAAGTATAGATAATATATCCAAATATTTCTTAATAAAACCTACAACTTGCGGAATATATATATTATATTTAAGAACACATGTTATAATATATTTAGAATCCACATGTTAACTCCCTCTTAATAATTGTTCTGTATGGTATCACCATGCTCTTTTTGTGGTTGTTCTCAATACCATTTCCGGATATCCACAGGCTTCCAGTTCCTCCATTAATCTAACAGCTTTCTCTTGATAGACTGTGTTATAGAGTAGTTGGTTCAAGAACCATCAACAGGTGAAGCAATTCTAGACCTAGTTCTTAGTGGAGTGCATGAATTGGTGCAGGAGGTAATGGTAATGATGAGCCAGAGCAACCGAAAAAAAATCTCTATACCACTGGAAGATTTAATGAGGTCAAGAATGCATAGACCCGAATTCTGATTAATTTTTTTGTGTTCTGTAACATCATGTTTATCGGATAATTTCCCCCCCCCCCCCATACACACTCTTTATTATCAAACTGCACTAGAGGCTATTAGTGTGGACCTGAAAGGTAAGTGCTCTGGTGATCATAGGAATTCTATGAGCATCAGAGCATTTACCGCACCAGCTCGCGCTGAAGAGACTATGACTCCCTCACCAATATTGATTATAATTAAATCCTTTATTATATTTTAGATAGCCAATCTAGCTAAGCCCACATATACAAAAAAATTACATATCACGAGACTTGTTGAAGACTCAAGGGCTACTTGACCTTCGGAGAATCATGCATCTTATGACAACGTGACATTAAATTATTATTTTTTCCCACACATACTCAAAAAATATCATTACTATGAAAATAGTCAAATGTGACTTATGGTGATACCATCTGAGAGCACTGGGTCGTAAAGCTGCAGCCTGATCTCCAGGCCTGCAGTTTGGGCCCTTCCCCCTGACTTAACCCTCCTGATATAAGGCCCCCATCCCTCATAGGGGCTACCTGAAATAGAAAATTGGTGGTTCAGAAGGGGTCAGAGGAATCTTCAAACAGGAATGATGTCTAATCACTCCTGGCCACTTCATGCACAGTCCTCCCAATGGCACCCCTAGTGATAGTCTTGTATGGCTATCACTAGGGGGTCATATTTCTATATAAGAAAATGTTTCCTTATATGGAAATACGACCCCTAGCAATAGTCCTGCGAGGCAACTGCCCATTGTTATCTTTTTGAAGATGCGATCTCCAGAACTGTACACAATATTCTAAATGAGATCTCACCAAAGTCTTGTAAAGAGTCATCACATGGGTATCAGAAAAGGGAGAGCCATGAGTGATATGGTACTTCCAAAAATCTTCCCACCCCCTGTGTTTCAGCAGCGGTAAAACAAAAATAAAGGCATCGTAGGGCTGCTCTATTCATCCTCGCAGCTTCCAGTTCTACCCCAAAACTGAAAGTGATGTCAGAAGGGGACAAGGACTGCAGCCATGAGGATGAATAGAGCAGCCGCACAACACCTTTTACTTTATTTTGCTGTCACTGAAGAGAGGGAGAGAAACACAGTGGATGGAAGGGGGAGGGAGTCAGGCAATGGCTGGAAAGAGGGCGAGAGGAAGTTAGGTGCTGGATGGAAAGGGGGAGATGGAAGGTCAGATGTTAGATGGAAAGGGGGAGAGGGGGTCAGGTGCTAAATGGAAGGGAGAGAGAGGAGTTCAGGTGCTGGATGGAAGGGGAGGGGAGAGAGGGGTCAGGTGCTGGATGGAAGGGGAGGGGAGAGAGGGGTCAGGCACTGGATGGAAGGGGAGGTGAGAGAGGAGTCGGGCACTGGATGGGAGAAGAAAGAGAGGGAGAGGACAGATGCTGGATGGAAGGCAAGAGAGGAAGTCAGACGCTGGATGAAAGGGGGAGAGAGGAGGTCAGGCATTGGATGGAAGGGGTAGATAAGAGGCAGATGATAGGAGGATGGAAATGTATGTGTAGGCTTCTTTGAGGTCTAGAGAGCAGAGTCAGGTGTCCTTCTCCAACAATGCTAACAGGGTTCCCAAAGAGACCATGCAAAATTTCTCCTTCATCAAGTATGTTTTGATTGCATGGAGATCCAGAATTGGACAGAGACCTCTTCAGTATGAGGAAATATTTTAGTAGAACCCTCAGCTCCACTCCTGCAGAGATATTTGTTCTATGGCATTGAGATGGAGGAGGGCTGAGAGCTCTTGGTCTTCTGATGGTGTGATTTGGAAGTGTTTTTAGTAAATGAAGGGCATAGCCCTGACACCACTTGAAGGACCCAGTGATCTGATGTTATCAGGGCCCACCGATGAGAATAGTGGGTGAGTCGACCTTCTATGGGGAGAGTCTGAGGTAATATTGAGAAATACTGACAATGCTGTTTGAACTGAGGTTGTGACTACATCTTCTGTTGTCTCTGTTGCCTGGATCACCTGTGAGTTGAAGGAGGAATGGATGTGGAAGATTGGCCATATCTCTATTTGGTGTAACAAGTGGAATGTCTGGAAGTATTGGAATATTTCCTTGGTGCTTGAGACTAGGTTGACTTGGAGAAAGATAGGTTGTCATGCAATCCACATTTTTTAATCTTCTGTGCTGCCTCCTCCAGGCGTAAGACGCTCATAGGAGCCTCTGCCTACGGCTTTGTGCACTGCAGCACTGAAGAAGAGGGAGCCGGCCTGAAGACAACACCGCATCGATCACACCCTGGACCGGCGGCTGAAGAGCACTTTCTGGGGCCTGATGCAAATGCCAGCCCTGCAGGAAATTTCTGTGGACCAGTGGTTGAAGAACACTGGTCTAGAGTGCCCATAAGCTCTACTCCAGGCTCTGTCTCTGACTCCATATTTATTTATTTAAAATAAAATTCTAAGCGGTTTATATAAAAGCAAACATAATTAATCAGCATGTAACTAGGAGTTATTGGGAGTGTTTGTCCTATCTGTCTAATAAATTTTGTAAACAACAGACTTTCTGGTGGGAACCTTCTACGAGGAGGTGAAAATGGATATGAAGGTATACCATAGAACTCATCTGCTGCTAAATCAGGATAATTGCTGGATGAGCGTTGAGAAAAATCTGAGTCATAGATACATCGATTTCAAGTCTTGCAGACTGAGAGTGTTGAGGTGAATGTCGAGGAAAGTGTTCAAATGTTGAGTAGAACACTAAGGTGAGAGTTGAGGAAATTTTCGATGAGAATGTACAGAGGAGCATTAAGAATGCCACAATGAACTGTGCTCTCTGGAAATGAGGAATGTCTCCTTGACTTTGACACCTGATGCTTTGGTGTCTGATAACAATGCCTTGATGGAGTCTAATGACGGTGGTCAGACTGGCACCGAATGCAACTGCAGCATTCCAGCTAACTTTTTCTGCAGAAGCGCTCTTAGGTGATCTTTCAGAGATGATGCCAGCTGATACTGGCAAGGGTACAGCAGGTACAGGCTGCGACAGATGTGAAGGCGTTAGGGATCTCGATGTCGAGGCACACCTCAGAGGAGACACCAACTGCAGGAGACACCAACTGCAGCAATGGCGATCTGGCATTGGTGCGTTGATGCTTAGAATGCAACAATGGTGAAGATGCTTGAGACGATGGTGATACATGCTTGGTTGGAAGTCATGTTTATGCTTCTTAGCTTTCTTACGAGGCTCCCCCGACAATGGTAGTACTGACGATGAAGAGGTGGAATGGATAGTTGAAGCCATCGGTGCCAGTGTGAATGCTGGAGTAGGTCAAGGTTGAGCCATAGCCAATGTATGTGAAGTTGACCTAAAAAGTTTCTTGAATTGCAACTTCCTGGCTTTAAACAACTTCTTCTGCAACTGAGAGCAGAGCGTGAAAGATATATCTCGATGTTCAGAACCCAGGTACTGGACACATAAATTATATGGGTCTTTGCCTGAAATGGTCCTGTGGCATTCAGTGCACTGCTCGAAGCCTTGGACATTGAAGGAAATACTGCCAACATGAGGTCAAAGGACTCTTTGGTCCAGAGATGTTGAGTAGATAATATACTGAAAACAAGTTGATGCTCCCAGCCTGGCTGAAAAGAACCCAAAGGCCAAGAGTAAAAAAATACATTATTTTGCAAGAATATCCTGTGATGGGCAGGCTGTTACTGGCCGATGGCTTGAAATTGCTGACATGATGATTAAAATGGCATATGCGGGGAAAAGGTAAATTTTCTGGTAAACAGGACACGCGTATGGTATGACACAGATATTATGAACCAATTAATAAACTGATAAATGTAATGACGTTTGTAAGTGACCAATAAAAACTAACAATATGATATGTGCCAACATGGCCTCAAGCTGTCAAGAATTGTATAAGAGACAGCCTTTGTGATTATGAAAACAGGACAGACATCCAGGTATACTCAAGCGCTTGAGGCATACTATCTGTCAGCTCCATATGCTTTAAAGATTTGTTCTTGTAACCTGTTATTGATTGTTAATAAAATAAATATATATTAATTATAATAGCAGCTTTTCATTTTAAAACCAAATGAAAGAAAAATAAATAAAATAGAAAAAAAATGACCTAAAATAAGGGGGGTAAAAAACCAGGAAGACACACAATTTACAAGTTTAACGTGCTTAGAGAAACTTTAAACAGCTAACGTCGAGCTCATGGTGAAAGAGGTCTTAAGATTTTTAAAGAAACAGTACACTTTTAGACTGTCTGTGCTTGACATCACATACATTTGAGAATATGCTGCCTGCTTGTTCTTGGATAAATACAATAAACATGCAACTGTGCAAGTGTTCTAAATGTATAGAAGTATGCATATAACATTGTTATGTTTTAAAGTTATACAAATATGTGCATAACATCAAGGATCTAGCTCACTGGCTGTTCCACATGTAATAACTGCTGTCTAACAGATTAATAGTAGACCTGTTGCTTTCATAGACATAGGGCCTTACAGTACAGTTTCTTCACAGAGAATTTTGTATTGCTTTTCTCCATGAAAATTCATCCATGTTGTACAGAGCAGTGTTTCCCAAGTCAGCCTTGGAGTATCTCTTTGCCATTCAGGTTTTCAGGCTATCCACTATGACTATGCATGAGATTTATTTGCATCCACTGCCTCTACTGTATGCAAATAGGTTTTCAAAATATCTACAATGAATATGCATGAAACATAACTGTCAAAGGGGGTACTCCAGGATCGACTTTGGAAACACTGGCATAGAGTATGAAACATAGTTTATATCAGGGGTAGGGCACTCCGGTCCTCGAGAGCCGTATTCCAGTCGGGTTTTCAGGATTTCCCCAATGAATACGCATGAGATCTATTTGCATGCACTGCTTTCAATGCATATTCATTGGGGAAATCCCGAAAACCCGACTGGAATACGGCTCTTGAGGACCGGAGTTCCCTATCCCTGGTTTATATAGATATTGTTAGATGGAAGAAAAGAAAATATTTTGCTTTGGTAAGCTACTGTTAGTGTTATAGAGTACAGACACAAGCATTAAAACAATAAATGGTAAATGTCAGAATTTATACAGTAAATAGATTTATCATGTCTCTGAACAACACAATTACTGGACTGCTTAGGTAGGCTGCAATGCAAAGTCCACCTTAATAATGAGAAGGGCCTCGCTAGATCTTTGGACCCTTGGGCCCGGGTGGCCAATGTGTGGATTCGTCCCTGCCAATGACTTAGTGATAGAGAAAAAAAAAATTGGTGGGTTTCTACTTTTCTTCTTCCATTCCTCTACACTAAAATCATACCATAAATCACATTTCACTGTTGCTGTGAAATATATCTTAATGGCTTTATTACATTATATTTCCATCTTTAGGGAAACCTATGCACAGCTAAGGTTTATTTTGGTTTGAGCCCGGCTTACTTTTGCACTATCATAACTTCTACAGAAATGACAAGTAATTTCCCATAGTGAATCAAAAATTATAAAACAAAAGATCTTAAATTGCCATTAGAATGAGCCACACCTTAAAATAGATTTATTATTATTATTTAAGGGATTTATAGGAAAATAGTTAAAATTTCAAAAAGAAATTGTAATAACAATCAAATTCTGTTTTACAAATGCTTATTTTTTTCCATTTAAGGGACACAATTACATTCTTTTAACTATGGGCTCCTTTTACTAAGGTGCGCTAGCATTTTTAGCGCATGCAGGAAATTACCGCGCACTACACCACGCACTACATGGCTAGAACTAATGCCAGCTCAATGCTGGCGTTAAGGTCTATCACGTGCGGCAATGTAGCGCATGCTATTCTGCGCGTTAAAGCCCTAACGCACCTTAGTAAAAGGAGCCCTATTTGATACTGAAGCAATAACAGTGCAAATATGCAATGTACTGTCAAATCATTTTACAAGAAAAGATTCAACCTCTGACTTTACATGATATGACTCTCGAACCAAATATCTATCTTTAATTTCTCTAGTGTAAGCAAATAAATTTATTGTGGTTGGTGTGTTGAGATAAAACAGATAAAATAGTCTAGACAAATATAAAACTAACCCCCTGTTTTACTAAGGTGCACTATGCATTTTAGCACGCGCTACACATACACGTGCGCTAATCACTAACGCGTCCATAGACTAGCATGCACGTGTTAGCGTTTAGCACGTGGATAGCACACGCTAATATTTAGCACGTGCTAAAACCCTTAGTGCACTTTTGTAAAAGGAGCTTAAGAGTCCAGAAATCATAAAACATGCAATAAGCCTAAACTGAATCCTAAAAGAAAAATAAATAATGTAATAAATATAAATTAATGTTATTCTTTCTTCCCTAATAAAGACTGAACAATTGGAAGGATACTACTCATATGGGTGCTAATCTATGCTATGTTGTATACAGGAAGTATGAAGAAGTGTTAGATCTCAAAAGAAGTTTGAAAACGTGATAATAATCTTGGTGGTTAAGTTATATCCGTATGGCAAAAGAAATCCTTTGCTACCATGATTTGTATATTTTATTTCTCATCATGTTGCCAGGATTTTGTTAGATTTTTGTTTGGCCATAGATATAATTAAAAGCAAATAAAGAAATCTGAACTGTAAAAACATTATAGACTGATCATCATCACTGAAAGTAGTATAAAAAAATAAAATGGAGGCCATTCTATAACAGGCCACCGAAGTTTAGGTACCAAAGTTTTGAACACTTATCCCCAAATTATATAAAGCACACCTAAAGTTAGGCACCTACATCAGTACACCTAGCAAATGTAGGTGCCTAACTTGATTAATAGGCTTAATTGGCACTTAGCAACTCATAATTGATGTTACAAGACTTTGACTGAATACTAGGCAAACAACTTGCTAGGTGCGGTTCTATAAAAGTTAGGCGCCTTGTCCAAAATGCCTATCTAAAAGTGGGTGCGGTTAGGAGGCAAATCATGGGTGGGTTTTTTTTTAAAGTTATGCACACAATTATAGAATATAGGCCAATGTGTGCCTAACTTAGGCACAGCCATTTAGGCCAAGAAACTGGCATAAATATGATGTGCCTAAAAGTTAGGATGCCTAGTGATACCAAGGACATTTAGGTTGCGCTCAACTCAATTCTATACAGTGTATCTAACTTTCATAGAATTGTGCTTAGTGCTGCATTAATTAATGCTGATTTTTTTAGGTGATATATAAAGAATTGGGGGCTTACTCTCTTATAGAATGCCAGTGTTGATTAGCATTGGCATGCCTAAATACATGCACATTTACCCCCTTTTTATGGCTGGAATAAACAGATGTACCTAAATATGGCATTTACATATGTAAACAGTATTACGTGCACATCTTTCTAACTGGGATTCTATAAAGATGCATGTGTAAAATGGGACATGGCCAGGGGAAGGACATGGGAGGATCATGGGTGTTCCTAGAATTTGCATGCAGTGTTAAAGAATATGGTAGATCTGTACCTAATTTATGCATGAGGATTTACACCAGCTTTCAGCTGGTGTGAATCCTTGTGTTCAAAATTTGGTGCAGATCCTAGTGCTACATGCTATTATATAAACAGCGCCCAACTCGATGTATGGTTTATAGAATAGCACTTAGCAGTCATTTTTTTCAGTGCCCAAATTTGGGTGCCATTTGCAGAATGTAGTCTTTAATGTGCATAAATGGCAGTATTCTATCAATGAATTGTGCAAATGGTCTATATTTTAAGCAATCTGTTATAGAGTGAGAGGGATTGTGTTATTTCACAAGTGTTCTCACATAACCAAATTCATATTTTGTTCCACATGAAAAAGTTATGGAGAGAAATTATGAGCTCATAAGTTTGTTTGTTTTTTTTAAAAAAATTAGGAACTAGATTTAACGTATTAATGCATTAACATACTATTTAATGTATGTTATTAGAAAAAAGTTCTGACTTATAATAATGAGACATGTTATACATGCTAGTTACACTCACTTTTGTTTATGGGAGCCCGAGACCTCGTGTCGAAGGGCAAAATATAATACGGGGCTGGTGGGCCTCCGTTTTGCTCTTCGGCCGGGGCGGTCGGGGGGGCGGAGGAATTCGCCCGGGGCTGATTGGCTTAGCTTAAGGCGAAAGCCAACTTTAAATTTGATAGGGTGCGCGGCGGAGGCGGTTCGGAGGCGAGGGGATTAAAGAGGGGGGCAGTGGAGGACTCAGCCGTTTGGGTCCTCCAGGGCGTTTTTTCCCTCCCACCCTCCCTTTGTTTTCTTGTTCTTGGGAGTAGTTCGGGGGCGGATCTCCCGAGCTATTCGGTCATTGGGCTCATCGGGTGATGAGCGGTGGGCCGGCGGGGTGCCGTGCCTGGGGGGTCAGGTGACCCGGATAAAGGGGCATGAGGGACATGCCACCCCTCTGACCCTTGTTGAGGTGGCAGGGTCGAGGGCACTGAAAGTTTGTTTTTTGGTAGCTCGGGAGGAGCTCTTTGATTTATGTTAATCACTGTTTGATGGAAAATATAATATGTTAATTATATTTTAATAAACTGAGCTGCGGCTAATTACCAAAAGTTGTTTTTGCGTGTTATTGTTAAATAGGTAGAAGGTTTATCAGGGTAACATCGGTCGGGAGGGGGTGTGAGTCACAGGGAGCAAAAAGGGCACATCCAGATCCCGTTGTTATATAGACAAAATCATATGATCTTTGTGCTACTACACTCAATCACAAATGTACCAGGCACTATATATATTTTCTGGATTGTAATTCTTCTTTTGCAGAAGGCACACGTATGACTTTCTAATCTAAACATTTGAATCTATATTTAAGGTACACCTTTTTCACTGCTCTTGGTTTGGATCTATTTTATGCAATTATATGTAACACTCCAGTTATTACTGCTATCATTTTAAGCCATTTCAAAGTTACAGATCAGTTCCTTCAAGTGTTCTTTTCCCTTGATGCAGTAATTTTCAAATTTCATAGATCACAACAATCCATCAATAAATACACTTGCATACAGTATGAAATTATCACAAGTTTAAAATTATAGAAATAGATAACTGTTTCTAGAATGCAACCTCTTTGTACTTTAAAATGAACAGAGATTTTGCATATTACATAGTGTGAATAAGGGCTCTAATTTCAAAACAGGCTATTCAGATACCAAAAGGTCTTTATAAAATAGAGTTTTAAGTGCATTCTGAATAATTTTTCAAATAACATTTAAAATTATTTGATTTGATTTTAATACTTTTACAAAGCCACAGTAGAGGATTCAACTGTGTGCGGGCGAGTTAAATGCTCATAAGAATTCTATGAGTGCTGGAGCATTTACCTCGTTAGCCTGCGGTAGAAACCTCTACCGCGGCATTGTAAAAGCCAGTGACAATGTTATAGCAGTTTAGGCAGTAAATCTGTATAAACAATCAAGAATTATAAGTCTTAATATTTTCATCACTCAAAAATCCCAAGTATTTCTATCTGAACATTTTATATTGAACAGAGCCATTGAAACAAAAGATAGGAAAAATTAATTTGCTTTTAAAATAAGCCTGAAATAAACAAGAGTTTTACATTATACTTTTGAAGAAAAGAATCTACAAATAAGTTGGGCAACTACAATATGAAAAACACCATTCAAAAATGTAAAGTATTTATGCTTTAATAAAATTATTGTTGTAAAGCCTCTATTTTCTTCAGAAAACATTTTTATGTTATGAAAATGTTAAAACCCTTATTAATTTTAACTACAAAACAAGCAGATTTAGACATATTTTTTTGACAAATCAGAATTGCATATACATGCATATTTAAGGCATGAGACACCACTGTGCTTTCAGAATCTGCGAGCGATGTTCCATAGTTTGTAAATCAAAGATACATAAGTGTCCTTTGGAAAACAAATCCCAAGCTAGTTGTTTATGCTAATTTTATGGGCACTCCAGTTTCAATAACATTGTTAATTTCTTCCCATCAAGCTCTAAATTTTAAAGAGCTGAAATAGCTTTATTATATAAAATACTGTTTGTTCCATAGTTGGATTTAACTGGGTCATCCTTTATAAGCAAACTGACTGAAGGGAAAGAACCCCCCCCACACACAGATTTGTATATTACTAGACTGTAGATGAAAATGAGCAGGACTCATCTGCTTATTCACGACTATTTAGATGGGAGTGAGAAGCATGAGCTTCCTCACCAGATGTACTATGCATATTCCCTAAAGGCACAAACTGTGAAAAAGCGCTTAGCCTATGTGGCTCTGGAGTCGCTCAGTCAGTCACTGTAGTCCTAACACGGAACACTCCTGAAAAACTGCGATAACAAAGCGCGCGCAGTTCTTGAAAGCAGGATCCTAGCAAAACTCGCCCTTGTGCTGGGATTTAAGACCAAGAGGCTCACGCCTCTCATTTCTCTCACGGAATGGAAGGCAGACGGATGTAGATGAGATGCTTGGGATTTCCATACAGACACAGGTGTCTAAAATACACTGCAGTGACCCAAGGGGCTTTTAAACATTGTAGGACAACACCCGGGCACAATTTTTTTAAAAATACAGTTTCATTATTTTAATTTACTCACTTCATCAACTCCTAAAGGTAACATGATTATAGGTACCTCTGCCTTATAATCCAAAGGTTTTCAAGCAATTGTTGATTTGGCAGCTTGATGTTTCCAACTGGAGTGAAGTCCTTGCTATCCAGCGACCTTGTACAGTATAATACAGATTTCGCTACATACTAGTTTTTTTAATGTTAAAAAGTAGTATTAAAAGCAATAACCCACTGAATATTATTTACTATGATTACATCAGTAAAATAAATTATTCACTAAAAGGCAAATGAACCACTAAACAATTTGCATTCATGATAACATTCAGGTAATAGAAGATGTAAACCAAGCATAAAATATGAGTTTTTATATGGTAATGTGCCTAGAACTAGGACTGTTTCTTAAACTGGAGGAATATACACTCAGATACATGAACAAAAGAAGACATGTTTGCCTCTCCAGACCAAAAAGCTTTACATGAGATGATTTAAAAAAAAGAAAATCTAATTTCTTTTCATAATTATAACTCAAATAAGAAAAGCTGTCAGATGAAATTTCTCTCAGGATATGTATAGTCCTTAATGCCCCTTACTAAAACAGATAACCAAAATGTCTACAGAAGTTGTTTTTTTTTTTTTTTTTTTTTTAAGGTATACCGGGAACCACTCAGATATATATCATAGCAACAAGTGTGAGGCATTTAAGAGGAGGCACAAGATTTAAAACCTATAGCTCACACTTTTATACTAAATACGGCTTCAAAAGTCAAATAGTAGGTAATCTGTAAAACAACTGTCAGTTTAACAGTTTACACGTCTTAGATGTCATATTTATCACATAGAAAAAAATATGTACTTTTTTATGTTATTATAATATTGCTCTTTCCCCTACTTTCTGCATTTTTTCTATTAAAAAAAAAAAAAAAAAAGATTATGAACGTAGTTAAATTAGTTTTTTTTAGCAATCGCCAACATGGCCATTTCAGAAAACTAGAGTTTTAGCGACAAGTATCGGTCGAAAAGAAACACCATTTGATGCTAAGTGCAATCTAATGAACTTTACTTCTATCCTGTAAACAAAAAAAAGAGCTTGAAATCACCAACTGATATCTATTAATACACCTACAGTCAGCTCAGTTTTAAACAGACAAATAAGATTACAGCACAGAACGACATGTTTTTTTGCCAAGTCCTTTCCAAACGTCAATATACTGTAAGCCGAGAAATCCTCCTTCGATTTCCAAACGTATAGGCGGCTGGGGTAATTTCTGGCAGCTCGCTACCTTTAGTTTGTGTATATACAAGAAGGGGATTAATGAGTTGAAGGCAGTGACGAGCCCGACGGCGATTGGCCGTTCGCCTGCCTGGCCCAGCCTTCATCGTTTCCACACGAGTGCATCTGGGCTCTTATACAAACCAAACAGCAGCCTCAGCCTGTCTAACACATACACGCACTCGGCCGGCAGGCACGCCACGCTTTCCGCCGTCTAAGCTCGGCCTACAGAGATCCCAAATAAGTAGGAAGAGGATTTATTCCTTCTGCTAGAAAACTAACGGCGTCTTAGTTCTCAACTTTGTTTTGTTACTGCTGGTGGAGAGAGTGATTTTTATTCCTTGGAATCTAAAACAGAATAAGCCCAAAGAGTTCATTTTCCAAAAGCTTGAAAAGAAGAGAAAAGCACTAAAAGTCTTTGCACTTGCACCTGAAGGGCTGTCACTTCTTTTCCTCCGAAGTTGGCTCCGGTCTCAGCAGCCGCATTGGATCCCTCGGCATACTGTGAGACTCCGGTCTACAATCCGGATCTCTGCCCCAATATGATTGCGGCCCAGGCCAAGCTGGTCTACCACCTCAATAAATACTATAACGAAAAGTGCCAGTCGAGGAAAGCGGCTATTGCCAAAACGATACGAGAAGTGTGTAAAGTAGTCTCGGACGTCCTGAAGGAAGTCGAGGTGCAAGAGCCCCGCTTCATCAGTTCTTTGAACGAGATGGATAACCGCTTCGAGGGGCTGGAAGTCATTTCTCCCACCGAATTCGAAGTGGTTCTCTACTTGAACCAAATGGGGGTGTTCAACTTCGTGGACGACGGGTCTTTGCCCGGCTGTGCCGTGTTAAAGTTGAGCGATGGCCGGAAAAGGAGCATGTCTCTCTGGGTGGAGTTCATTACGGCTTCGGGTTACCTCTCTGCTCGCAAGATCAGGTCCAGATTTCAAACTCTGGTCGCTCAGGCAGTGGATAAATGTAGTTACAGAGACGTGGTAAAGATGGTAGCGGACACCAGTGAAGTGAAACTGAGAATAAGAGACAGGCATGTCGTGCAGATTACGCCGGCGTTTAAATGCACAGGGATTTGGCCAAGGAGTGCAGCCCACTGGCCGCTTCCTCATATCCCGTGGCCAGGACCTAACCGAGTAGCAGAGGTTAAAGCGGAAGGATTTAACCTTTTATCCAAAGAGTGCCACTCTCTGGCAGGCAAACAGAGCTCAGCCGAAAGCGATGCCTGGGTCTTGCAGTTTGCAGAAGCCGAAAACAGGCTACAGATGGGCGGATGCAGGAAAAAATGTCTTTCTATTCTCAAAACTTTACGGGATCGTCATCTTGAACTGCCAGGACAGCCCCTCAATAATTATCATATGAAGACTCTGGTTTCCTATGAGTGCGAGAAGCATCCCAGAGAGTCAGACTGGGACGAATCTTGCTTAGGCGACCGCCTGAATGGGATTTTACTGCAGTTAATTTCCTGCCTTCAGTGTAGGAGATGCCCACACTACTTTTTACCAAATTTAGATCTATTTCAGGGCAAACCTCACTCCGCTCTGGAAAATGCAGCCAAACAGACATGGCGACTAGCTAGAGAAATTCTTACCAATCCAAAAAGTTTAGAAAAACTTTAAAGGACAAATGTCTAAAAAGGTTTGTGGAAATTCACAAAGTTTCAACTTCCCGTTAGAAATCTATCAAATGGCCTAATTTAAAAATTAATCAATGTTTGTTTAAAAAAAACCCCACGGCGTTTAATCCGTACTTCCCTCTCTAAAATGATAAGTATTATTAAAATTCTGGTCTTCAAAACATTTACTTTCCTCCGGAAAAATGTTGTTGTTTTTTTTTTCTTTTTAACATCAGGGAAAATTTCGTCTGTAATTTTAAAACATTATGAATCAGTCTACCTATAAACAGTGGATTATATCAAATGAATCATTATTTTCTTTTGTAAACAGACCTTTGAGTGAAAGCTCTATGGATATGCCACCTGAACAAAATTATGTGTACATTTTTTTAGTTGTATCAAATAGTGTGATCTCACATTGTCTCTGAAATTGTGGATGTTGGTGTTTTGTGATTTGGTGAAGAAAAGTTTAATTTCCATTTTGGATACTTCAGGACTTTTTCTGCTACAGAAGATACCATTAAAAGGTAGATTTTTCTCATGGTACACTTGTTTAATTGTTTTTGAAGTGTCTAAACAAAAAGTTTACATTTTACGTTTCAAAGATATTGTTTGTTCTATTTCTTAACATTCCATAAATATACTTGAAATGTTATTTAAATATATAAAAAATGATTTTGCTTATATGATAACGCTTGAATGGAATTATATATTTCAAAATGCACTTGAAATACACTGGATTTTGTGATTAGATTTTAATGTTGCCAATTTTATTTAATTATAAGCTAATAAATGAAAAAATAAATTGTTATTCGTTTCAATACAAGAACAATCCTGCTTCTTTACTCAATATATCACTACATAGTTGTTCTGTGGGATGTTTTAAGACGAAAACAACACAGTCCTGTCAGAGAACACAGGAAAATATACACCAGGACATTATTTGCTAGGAACCATCACCAATTTGGACAGTATCCCATAGAGTAATAATAGTGCAAAAGTTCTCATAACCTTCTGATATTAATCTATTTTGACTGAGATTAGCGCATTAAGGTTGCAGGGCTATAAATACTCATTAGGTGTGAACACACACAGCACCTGCATAAAACAAAACACTAGCCAAGTCAGAGAGGGCTGATTTCTGATATAGTTAAGGTTCTTTCTAAGCAATGAACGTAACAAAGTAATATTCACAGATTAAAAAGATAGAAAGTGGCCAATATTAAGAATAATAGTATTAATTTATGAATTAAAGGGTAGTTGCATCTTCAAGAAATAAATCCTTTCCATCTAAATCACTAAGAAAAAGGGAAATATTACAGATAGAACAAATGAATCTAGGACCCCTCAAGTACAGGCACAAGAGAAATTTCAAAAACAGTATAAAGATATATTTCCTTCCACATCTGTATAACCAATATAAACAATAAATCGGGGAATATCACCAGTTTTTTGGAATGAGGCTTATCACTCCAAAACATATTTTTGTGAACAGAATTTCAGAAGATTAAAATAGTTATTTCAACAAAAACCATGGTACCTCAAGCATTTTTAATTACACAAAGCCAATACAGATCTAATGTTATTTTACATTTAAATAACTTTTTTGTTTAATTGTTCTGGAAAGGTTTATGAGGAAATGGTTCTATCCTTAAAACTGATTTTTTTTTTTTTTTTTTTTAGTTATGCAAATGCACTGAATTTCAAGTTCACAATGAACTTGGTCAGAACAATATTATGGCATGTATTTATTTATGTATTGGGATTTATTAGTCACCTTTATGAAGAGATTCGCCAAAGCATTGCTCAATCTAAAATTCTTCATTTTAATGTTAATAGCAAAACAAATTTGAGTTTGCGCCGATATTATAAATAAATACCAAACAGTTGTGCTTATTTTATAGTTCTGAGATGTTTTGTTAACCGGCCCTTTATAGACCTAGCCATGAATCATTGATTTAATGTCAATATGGTTAGACAGAAATAAACGCATCAGAAAGGAGAGATTAATACTATTGTTAGGTTTTCAAATGCAAATCATAACTTGCTGAAACACATGATTATGTAAAACCCACTGCAAGAAAAAAGCATCACATGAAGTAGTATAGGAAAGCTGATGCCTGGAGGGATTTTTAAGATATTGGTTTTGTTAAACCTATCCATGTTCACACAAAAGCATTTACGATTGCCAAAAATAGCCAAATATAGCAAAGAGGATTTACACAGCATTAATGTCATTCGGCTTCCTTTAAAATGAAACAGTAACCATTGTTCATATTAATAGTCATTTTGTGTTTAAAATCTTTTAGATAAGACAATGGCAATTACTACTTCGGTCATATTTTAACACAGTTACCAGTTTATATAAACATTATATAAACGTTATATAAAACATTCCCTTTAGTGTAGCCTCTCTCTTCTAATAAAATATTCCATTAATTGTTATTTTTCTCTAGTTTCACATTATGTACTCACTTTAGGATCAATTTTTTTGAAGGCAGCTTCGTCCTCATCCACCTCAAAGTAGATTTCAGTAGTGGTTATGGAAAGGGTGCCCTTGGCTACTACCACAGGAGCAATTAGTTGCGCTGGAGTGCTGAGCACAACAGGACCTTTAAAGAGACACAGAAGTTACTGTAAGGGAAGGCCAAAGGCCAGTGCCCGCATTCACGTTTTTAGGCCCATTAGCTAACTTTTTAAAAACTTTACTAAAGATAAACAAGAATTCAAAGCATAACCTACATAACCACAATAATACATAGGATGAAAGTAAATGTCACAATCACAGTCCAGTTCCTCTAATAAAAAGGCCCCCTAAATGTGGTATAATTTTGAAATCCACAAATTAACAAACTATTTAGAAAAAAACATTGCACCACAATGAGCAAAAGGCACCACACTTCACCTAAAAGACTCCAATTTGATTTTTCAGAAAACATGTTAATTTCAGATAAGACTAGCTCAATAGCAATTTTTCACTTGCACACACAAATGGAATAATATAACAACTAAATTTGTATAGCAACCCAATCTCATTTACTTTAAAAGATATACAGCAGTATTTTCATTACTGGACAAAATACTTTTCCAAGGGAAAATAAAGGCAATATCATACTAATGTTTGTATCCCAAAAACCATTTATACCTTTTAATCAAAAAAATTAAAATGCGTACTGCATTTATATTACATATGGTAAAAATCAAATGTATTCGTATAACAAAAAACCCCAATAATTTTCTTTAAATATTTAATTTAATATACCTGATAAAGCTGTAGTAAAATATATCGCTTGTGGAAGCTTGGGTAGTATACTGCATAGAGATTACCTGTACGGGACATCCAGTCTGTTCAGCAAACTGGATGGACCGTAGAGATCTTTATCTGCCATCATCTACTATATTAAAGATGTAAATACCCTCACTAGAAACCTAGGATGCTATTTGTTCCCTGTTTGTTTTATAATGAAAAATAAATATATTTACTTAATGCTAAGAACCTTTACCTCAAGAAAATCATTTGTTTTCGACTTTTACTTAGTGTTATCTTGTGATCGATGAAAGATGGTAAACAGTCAACAAAGAAAATGAGTTCAATTATTTATGTCCAAAAAAAATTGCCTTGCAGAAGGGGTCCACGAGTTAGATAATGCTTTTTCTTTAATACAGGGCACACTACAGAATTAAATAAAAACCAAAACTGAAAAGAAGAGTTGAAAACACAGAGACAAAGACGTTCAAAAGTGCCGCTACACAGTGTTTCACATATTTTTTTCTGTCCGCCTGCAGATTAGGGCCGCCTTCTTTTAGCTCTACACAGTACTCTGCTTTACGATTTTAGGGGGTAGGCAGGGTGTTGAGAAGGAAACAAAGATCCTTGTTTGCTCTAAACACGTTAAATTATTTAACATATATTTAGCACTGAAAAAAAATTGTGACGTTTGTACTTCCCATTTTAGCATGAAACTTATTGTTGCCATTTTTTTTAGCATGATAAAGGAAAATGAGTGAACTAAGACTACGTTTTATAGGAAACTACCACCATAACAAACGGGTTCCAACTTTCATTCTTCACCAGTCTCCCATTGTTGGCCAGTTAATACAGATAGATCAATATCCTTTCAATTTAATAGTTTCCATCTCCTAATAAGAAATCATAAACAGCGGTCACAGTCAGCTGTTTTCCATCACAGAGGGTGAGACTACTTTTTCCCCTTCGCTTCCATCTTCTCTCCTTCAGTTTATGCCAGGTTGTGTGAACAGGCAAGGCCATCGATCTGAAGCACCACTTCAAAGGCTCATCAATCTTAATCTAGATTGCTCAAGTAATTATACCCGATTCTCTTGTAAAGATTACAACTGGATTTGGGTTTCTATTCCCAAGGACCCTTTTGCTTGTATTTAGAGAAGAATCGTTCCAGACAACAGCACCCTGTCGCTCAGATCAACTTGCCCTTTTTACAGCCCATTTAAGTTATTCACATACATTATATCAACATTAACAACAGATATATTCATTGGATTCTAAAATAATCCTACAGTCTTCTATCATTAAAAAAAATGAAACAGCTTGATTTTAAAAAGAAAACTGATATTCTGCAATACACCGACACCAAGAAAATATAGCATTGGCATCTTTTTAACAAGGAAAGACAAATGTTGATATTTTATCAAAGCCTATTATATGGAAGAGTATCAATACCTGTTCTGTATAGTAGAAGGCAAGGGTAATTCAATTGTGTTGTTTGGAAATGATGGCATGGATTCAGCTAAAAAAAATTGTTATGTTAGGACTGTCTGCTGTGCTATATTCTGGTTCACTATACACAATCAAGTATGAAAGGAGGATGGCTATTAAAATGAACATGTTAAAAAGTATTTTTATTTTATGGACTGGAATTATTATTTATTTTAAAGAAACATTTAGCTCTTGAAGTTAGCTTTTTTTTTTATTGTTTCCTCCTTTGAAATAACACTAACAGAACTCTCAACAGTATCATTTTTTTTTATCCAAGTGCCTATTCCATTGTGTGTGTATATCTATCTATGTGTGTGTGTGTTTATATATATATATATATATATATATATATATATATATATATATATAAAGTTAACCTTAAGGGAGTAAACCAACCAGAGAACATGAAGTTAATCCACTACAGCTAAAGAAAAAGAGGATTATGGCTCTAATCCCCTTTGGGACTGTCTCTGGTTTAAGGACCAATATCAAAATGTTTACATATGGTATAATCAAAATACTACAGATTTCCTTCCTTGTAGAAGGCTACTAATTTTCTACATTTGGACCTTCAAAAACAGACTAATGGGAAACAAAATACCACCACCACAAAGAGCTCACAGCAAGCACTATTCAAGGAAGATTACTGAATCTACAGATTTAAAAAAAATCACAGCTTTACATCTACAAATTTGGCACCATGAGCTTAGCATTTCAGCTCACCATAAGGTTAGCATTGTATTTAATCTTTTTCTGTGTGGAAAGGGAATATACAAGAACAAGATCAATTTCAATCTCATCTTGCAAACCTTAAGAGTAACTATTCTTTATCATCTTAATTTAGCCAGCATCCCTAGAAAAAATTGATTCACAAAAATCCCTGTTTTTATCTCTTTGCTTTCATTTATATTTGCACATACAATACGTGACAAGTCTTTATTTAAAAGTACAGTACATCAAAACCTATTTTACATTTAACAAGCCAAGTATACATGAAATGATTTATAGACTTGCCAGAGTAATTACAATTATTCTCTAAAGTACCATCATACAGGTATATGAAATTATAAGGGAAATCATGGGCCAATATATTAAGCATTTTCTCCACAGACATAAGGGGCCAAATATAAATTCTAGCATAGATACAATCTCACAAATGTAGTAGATGCAGTTCAGTGTGCATTTCAAAATTTAAAATCTGTGCTCCATGGGGACACTTTTACATGTTAACAATTAGGAGTAATTTCTGGACAGAAAAATAATAATTGCCTTATATTTTAAATTTACATATATCATAAATACCAACCACAGATATTAAATACAAACATTCTTTAATAATGTATTTTATCTTTGTGTGCATATATTGTTATTGAAAGCTTAATTGCTTCATTTTAATTTTGGATTACAGAAAACATAAAATTATGTATTACCAAGCAAGATTTACTAATAAGTAAGGAACCAATTTACTACAAAGGAGAATAACAGAGAATGCAAAACTGAGGCAAGTTAAATAAAAAGAAACCTTCTCCTGAATTTATGAAAGATTATGCTCAATTATAAAGGGACAAGTGATATTTAAATTTGACCTATTTACTTTGCATTGTTTACATGAACATGGCAAATGAATACTAGTTTTTTGAATATGTACACAAAAAAGTAAGGGATAAGGCTGCTCTGATACTTTCTAAACCACTACAAACTTTCAGAAATGATCAAGACAGGCAGAATGAGGTGTCTTGTTTTTTTTCTTCAGTTGCTGATGGCCCATAAAGATCTATCTTATCATTCTTATACTTCAAAAGGTAAAGAAACAACTAAGCTAGGATAGTAAACTATTTCACAGCATATCCTTTTAAAACTTATTCACTTCAGTTTCATTTGGACCAGCATAGCGATAAGAAAGAAACCTTTAAACATATATTGCCTATTGGTTTACTATTTTTAATCACTATTTTTACTAAATTTTCTATTGGCCAGAAAATGCTCCATTTATACATTAGTCATTAACTTTTTATATTAAATTTTAAAAAATGCATATTTTCTAAAATGTAACGCTGGCTTTTTACAAAGCTGCAGTAGAGGTTTCTACCATGGGCCGGTGAGGTAAATGCTCCAATGCTCATAGAATTCCCATGAGTGTCAGAGTATTTACCTTGGCCCACAGTAGAAATCTCTACCATGGCTTTGTAAAAGGAGCCCTATGTTAACAAACACCCCCCCCCCCTTTTTTTACTAAGTCACAGTACAGGTTTCTACTGTGGTCTGGAGCACTAATTGCTCTGATGCTGCTCCAATGCTCATAGAATTCCTAAGAGCATTAGAGCAGCATCAGAGCATGTAGCACTTCGGGTCATAGTAGAAACCTCTACTGTGGCTTAGTAAAAGAGGACCAAAGATTTTAAACATCTTCCACCATAAGCAATTATGTTTACCATAAATCAGATGAATCTTTATTTTTCTAGTAAAGACTGGATTTTAATTACAAATGGTCAGACTGCCTTTTATATTTTGATAACATAACAATATGCTAATGCTGAAATAAATAATCATAAGAAGTTACATTGGCTGCAGAAAAAGTCATTCTATTTTTAACTGGGAAAAATATTTTCAAAATCCATATTACCAGAAATCACAAGTTGTGTTGCTCCTCCTTGCTATATACTGTTTATCAACAAACAGATTCTTTGAAACTTAATAGTAGTCTCAAGATTCTTTAGTTCAAATTATTATAAACACTTCAAACAGGAGCTGATTTTATATATAATAGTAAAGTTCAAAACCGCTTTGGAGGATAAAAATTTACAATTATATACAGGAATACATGCATATATTTCTCCAAAGAAACACAGACATAATATTCTCACATGTGGATGACATCATCCATGGAACCCAGTATGGACTCTGGCACTTTAAATCTTTAGGCACTACCTATACCACACACATGGCAGTGCCTTTCCTCCCAATGTCGGTTTGTGGGACCATCAGTTCTTAGTTTTCTTTGGAGCTGAGAATCTGTGTCTTCAGTTTCTTCTCAGCATGTCAAACTTTGAAATCTTTTTGTGCCTTACCATTTTCATTTCATTGTACTTTTTTTCTTCCTTCTTAATTTTTTCTCATTTTATAGTCATTCCCTCAAATTTGGTTACATTTTCTTCATTTTTTATTTTTTGGCCTTTGGGCCACTTCAAGACCTTTTTTGCCTTAGGGAGCATTGACTTTTTTTGGTATACTTTCATGAGCTCCCTGGGCCTTAGAGCCTTTTGACTTTACATATGACTGGTTTTCCCTCCATGTTAAATCTCCATTTGAGCAACTGACATCTTGTTTTCTCAACTTTTCACTTGAAAGGTAATTTTCTTCATAGCCCTCACATCTGCATGCCAGGTGAGTAAACTTCAAGCCCTTGTATCAAATCCTTACTATACAAGGTTCTGTCATTGACAGTGCAGTCTTTCAAACACATCCAAAATTTCTCCCTAAAGTAGTTTCAGAATTAACCTCATCTAATCCATTGTTTTGCCTGTTTTCTTTTCAAAGCCACATTCTCATCCTGGAGAAGCAACCCTTCACACCTTAGACTGCAAACATACTCTGGCACACTATTTGAACCGCACTAAGCCAGGGTTCTCTCAGCTCTTTGTTGCCTTTGATCCTTATAGGCTAGGAGTTGCTGTATCCAAAAGAATCATCTCCACTTGGCTAACAGACTATATCTCCTTTGCGTATACTCAAGCTGGGTTGATGATATAAGGCTGTGTGACAGCCCACAATGTATGGGCTATGGCTACCTTGGTGGCTCATTTTCAATATGAATCTGTTGAAGAAATCTGCATTGTGGCTACTTGGTCCTCAATCCATACATTGATTTCTCACTACAGTTTGGAACACAACTCTAGAAGAGACAGTCAGCCAGTTCTGCAAATCTATTCTCTACTTAGCCAACTTTACCTCCAACCCTATAGGGTTTTGCCAGACTCCTATATATTCACTATTTAACCTCTTCCAGAGACATGATCCTGGCAGCTTGGGAGTCCCATGTGTGAGAATATTATGCCTGCTTCTCCTCAGAGGAAGCAAGAATATAGGAAGCAGGCATATATTCTCACAACCAACCCAACTCCCTTAGTTGAATTCATTACTGAACTGGTGATCCTACAAGCTGACTTCATGTAGGAAGGCACTTTCTAAAAATATAAAGTGACAGTGCACTTAGCAGTGTTCGTACCATGTTCTGTGGATGACATTACTCACATGTGAGAATATATGCCTGTTGTCCTCAGAGAAAACCTGTTAAAGGTAAGCATCTTTGCTGTAGACAACCATGCAGATCCCTCAGAGCTTCCATAAGTTCATCAGCTCAAGCTCACCAGAACATATCAACCCTGGGTATTCCCAACTTCTTTTTCAGGATTTCATTTCACCCTGCACATTCTGCTCCACTCCTTCTCCACCAAACTAGAGCAGCCTCCTCATTTCCCACCTTATAACTAATTGTCTTCCTCCTACTGGATTCTCTGGCCTGCATTAGTCATGCATTATTCCTAACCAGCAAGTGATAATGAGAAGAGGGAGTGTGTTGCAAAAGATAGCATTTGGAAACCAAACACACAAAAATATACAGTAAAACCTTGGATTGCAAGTAACGTGTCTTGCAAGATAAGCAAAACATTTTATTAAATTTTAACTTGATATACAAGCAATGTCTTGCAATACAAGTACATATAGTATCACAACTGAGCCGATGGTTCTTCTCTCTGTGACGCTACGGGAGTGTAGTGACTGTTCTAAATGAGCGAGGTTTTGCAATTACAAGTACGTGTAGTATTTTGTATTAAAGTTTTTGGGTTGTGGAACAAATTGTCTGAGTTTCCATTATTTCTTGAGGGGAAATTCGCTTTGATATACGAGTGCTTTGGATTACAAGCATGCTTCAGGAACGAATTATGCTCACAAACCAAAGTTTTACTGTGTGTATATATATATATATATATATATATATACATATATATATATATATATACACACACACACACACACCTATCCCTTGCCCCAGAACAGGATGTTGACATCTGGGACAAGGGATGCAATTCCTTAATCCATTATTTGTCTTGTTTATGTTTTGATTAGATTGTAAGCTCTGTAGAGCAGACATTGTCTCTTAGAAACATAGATAAATGAAGGCAGATAAAGACCATATGGCCTATCTAGTTTAACCATGCCATCTACTATCCCCTCCTCTCTCTCAGAGATCCAATGTAATTATCCCAAGCTTTCTTAAATTCAGATACACTTTTTTTGTCTCCACGACCGCCACGGGAGGCCATTCCAAGCATTCATCACCCTTTCTGTGAAAAAGCATTTTTTAAGGATACTTCTGAATCTATACCCCTTTACCTTCATCTTATACCCCCTCATTCCAACTGAAAGAGACTCACCCCATTTGCATTTATATCATATAGGTATTTAAACATCTCTATCATACCCTCTCCTGCCTTTTCTCCAAAGTATAAATATTGAGATCTTTAAGTCTGTCCCTCTGTGCCTTATGACAAAGATCACTGACCATTCTAGTAGCCTAACTCTGGACCCACTTCATCCTGTTTATATCTTTTTGAAGGTGCTGTCTCCAGAATTGTACACAATATTCTAAATGAGGTCTCATCAGTCTTATATAGGGGCATCAATACCTCATTTTTCCTACTGACCATTCCTCTCCCTATGCACCCAAGCATCCTTTTAGCTTTTGTCGTTGCCTTTTCAACCTGTTTGGCCAACTTAAAATCATCACATACTATTACATCCAAGTCCCACTCCTCTTTTGTACACAAAAGTTCCTCACCCCCTAAACTGTACCATTCCCTTGGGTTTTGCAGTCCAACTGCATGACCATGCATTTCTTAGTGTAGTATGAAATGATTAATTTTTACTGGATTTAGCAATTAAAGAATTATAAAATTATTGCCTGAACCAGTCTGTTTCTAAGAAACTCCAGCCATTTGCTGTAAGTTAAGCACCTAGTCAGTGGATAACAAGAGGGCAGGGGTGTTGCCAAAGTTTCTATAGCATGTGCACATGCTCAAGGCCCAGCACAGGAAGCAGATCTTCGGACACCGGCACCAATGCACAGGACATGTTGGTGCCGGTGCGGAGGCTACACTAAAGTAAGAAGAGGGTTCGGGTGGGTTGGGGGGACCTCAGGTCGCAGCGGGGGGGGGGGGGGGAGGGTGCCTGAAGGCGGCGGGGGGGGGTGCCGGATCGCGGGTGGGAGAGTGCCGGTTCACGGGGGGGACTTCGGGGGGAGCAATGCCGGTTCTCGTGGGGGGAGGGAGCAGCGCTGCTGACCTTGGTGGGGGAGGGAGGTGGGAACATATCAAAGCGAGTTTCCATTATTTCCTATGGGGAAACTCGCTTTGATAAACGAGCATTTTGGATTACGAGCATGCTCCTGGAACGGATTATGCTCGTAATCCAAGGTACCACTGTAAACTTGTTTAAAGGTTTATATTTTAAATCCTTTCTTTCTACTTATCATTGCTCTCTGATGGATATATTATTAGTGATTGCACTGAAAATCATTTGTGCTTCCTGGAAAGATATTTCTCAAGTGTATTATGATAGATGATGGAATATCATCTGCCTTACTTATAAATATGAATGTTACCTTGATAAGAAAAATAATATAGATGGAGTTTTCAACAAAAATTGATTTGCTCTTAAAGACTATTTAACATCTCATTCTTAATGTATGAACATGTTTATTTCTTTATTTTGAGACATCTCCTTTGTATTGTTTTGGTCTGTATTCTTTGTGGCCATGTGTTTTTGAAATTGTTCACTAAATAAATAAAGACTTACAAAAAAAAAAAAAAGAGAGATTGGACATTTCGGCCCTGATTCTGCAAAATGTGTCTAAAGTTAGGCACCGTTTAGGTGCCTATGTTAGGCATCCTTTGAAGAATCGTGCTCAGCAGAGTTCAGTACTGTTTAGACATCTAACTTTTTAGGCATCCTTTAGAGAATCAGGTTTTAGGTGAGATTTAGACATCCAAACAATGTCCTTAATGTTAAAATATTTTATTATTATGTTATTAGAATGACAATTTTATGCTGTTTTTCATTATAATAGTAATACTAGAAATTGGATCTGTTTAATGCTTTTATTTCTTTCTCTTCCATCAGACAGAGTGACTGGGATTCGAACCAGCAACATTAGGATAGAAGGGTATAGGTTTAACCAGTGTACTACAGAGTGAGCTAGCAAGCTGCATAGCAATTGCAAAACTGAGTCTTATAGGCATTGTAATGAAGTCTACTTTTGAGCACAGTTTAGGCTTCAGATAGACCTGAATTCTATGGATGGAACTTAGGCACAGTTTGGATGTCCTTATTGCGACTTGCTAAATAACTCTCTGGGTTTTTATTTTTGCTTTATTAAGCTCAAAATACATTTAATAAGGTACCACATACATGGGGCACATCAAAACAGATATATTGCATGCAAAACCTATTTTTGTGGACAAACAGCAATGCTATTTGCTAATTAGAGGAAAAGATCCATTAACTGAAGCACAGCACATTAAAAACATAGCTTTAGTTTTCTTGCTTAAAAGCTACCCTTTTTTTCTGACTAAACAGTGCTCCAATCAGCTCATTCTTGAAAGCAAAATAGCACGACAAAAATATATAGATTGCATACATAACTTTATTTGCAAAAGCTTAAAAACAGGAAAAACCAGATACAGACCTTAGCATGGCTTCTACTTCATTGCAAATAGAGGTTTGCAGCTGCACAATGGTGACCTCATTGTGAGATCAACAAGGTGCACCTACAAGGTAGAATGCCACAATTAAAATATGTGCTGGGGTTTGAACCCATGACCTCTGGAAGAGGAGCACAGGACTTTTACTTATTGAACTATAGATTCAAACGGTTTTATTGATGCAAACATCATCAAATACAACAAATATAACATCAAGGCACTGATTACAAGAATCATGCATCAAATATAATAAAATAATATACATAATAAAATAAACATATTCCATTTTCAATAAACCCCCACTTTATCTATATGTGACTATGTGTTTGAACCTTTCAATAACCTCTACCACCCCTCTCCACACCCTCCCCACCCCACCCAATGGTACTCTCTACCCTACCTTATCAAAACATACCAGTATTATTTTCATTCAATTAAATAAAAGCCCAATTAAGAGACCCAACTTAAAACCGCACTATGGCCCTTAGGATGTAAATCTTGTAAATATGAATCCCAGGTTTGTAGAAACATCTTTCGCTTTCTAGTAAATCCAGCATCTCTAGCTTCACAAATGGTCAACTGATGTAATTGGTTTCGCCAATGCCAAAACCTCGGAGGGTCAGGGATCGTCCAATATTGAAGTATACATTTTCTAGCCAATAGACTCATTTTCCTACACAGCGCTTTATGTCCCTTAGGCAAATGGCCAAAAGCTTCTGGCAAATCCAAAATAAAGAGAGAAGGAGAACAGCGCAAAGGTCTTCCAATTATCTTTGGCATATAATTTATTATTTGCTTCCAAAAGTGCTGAATTATGGGAAAAAACCAAAATGCATGACTTAAAGTATGACCCTCCCTCCCACATTTATGACATAATGGTGTAGGAAGACTTCCACTATAAAACAATTGTGTACGCGTATAATAGACATGTAATGTAACCCTATAATATGTTTCTCTTAACCATGTACACAACGTCACCCCAGTTGTCGCTCTTAAAGTACGGGCAACATCCCAATGACTAAAATTAAGATGCAAATCTTTCTCCCATTTATCCTGAATATTCTGATAGTCCTTATCTGGTTGTAATTTTTGTAAAATAGCATGAATACTAGACACCGAAAGAGACATCCCCTTCTCTTGAACAAACAACTCTTTCAATCTAGCCCCCAAATGCAAACTCAACTGTTCTCTGTCAAGGGATCTCACATAATGTTCCACTTGTATACATGCAAACTGCGCTCCCCAAGTCTTTCCCACCTTAGCTAACAATTCTGCACAGGCCAATAGCTCCCCCTCATCTCCCAGTATATGTTCCAATCTTGAAATTCCTCTTGCTCCCCATAATCTGTACTCCCTAGAGTCTCTACCCGGGAGAAAAGCCGGATTACCCTGCAAAGGCAAGAGATCAGTGATCATCGGATTCCCTCCCAATAATTGCACAAGCCAATGCCATGCCGTCTGTAAAGCATTAAATACCACACTTGGATGAATAAGAGATGGTAATGCATTCCGCGTACTATGTAGTAATGCAAAAATATCATAAGGAGCTAAAAACTCCTGTTCCATTTGAAGTGAAGTATAAACGCTTGTCACATTTACCCAATCACTTAAATGACAAAGCAAACATGTATAATTATAGACCTGCATATCTGGCAAACCCAACCCTCCTCTATTCCAATTATCCAGTAAATATGTCAACTTTAGTTCCTAAAATAATAAGATATAAACACTATTCATATCACTGTCACATTCAATATCAATAACCTCAAACAAATATATTCTCACCATTTAGAGCATATCACCACAACCTCCATGCTGTTTGAAAATGGTGGCGGCTGTCAGCATAGCTATCGCTAGCATTCAGCATTTTCAGTTGGCATTACTTATGTCAGCAAAGGCCTATGGGAAATTATATCAATCTGACTTTGGCATGTGAATGCAGATGGACCCTGAGTGTAGGTAGACTGTTTCATATAACCCAAAAAGACTGTTTTAAGTAGCCCTGATTGAATCATGATTAGCTAAAAGGTGTTAATGTCTGATTAAGAGGGTGCTTAGGACAATGGGTCCAGGTGCACAGATAACTAAAGTTAATCAGAAACTATTGTCAGAGGCATACTGGAAATTACATTTGACCATAGCCTATTCTTCGGCTGTCTAGCACAAGTTTACTAAAGACGGGGAGATTTAACTTCTATTGAAGCTCAATAGTTTTCTATATTCAGAATAAGATTCCAAGCTATAAAAGCCTCCTCTCTGCAACACACAAAAATCTATCTCTTGGCTCTCTTCTTCTTTCTTTCTTTTTCTCTCTCTCTCTGCCTTCCCGTAGAACTTCAGACTCTCTGTCTGTTTGCCTCTGAACTATGTAAGGCAGGGAAACTGCTTTGCTCTCTACTTAATTGTAATGCTTAATTGTTGTAATGCCTATGAATACTACTTTTCTGTAAGCCTATTTCTATAATATATTCTTTATGCAATCACCTCTGGCTGTGTTTCCTTTTTGTTTCTTCTTCCTGGTGAATGTTCAGTGAGGGAACCTGCCTCTCAAGTGACCCCACCAACCATATATTGTGGGGGACACTAACAAAACCTTACAGCGGCGTCTTGATTCACCCTTTAAATATGATGCAAGCACTTAACCATCCAATCACAGAGCACCAAATGAAACACTCCTACTTTCAAAGAAAAGTTATCCATTCAAGCTCCGCGTTCAGCCCAAAAGGGCTAATGGCTTTGAACTCAACAATCCATTTTTGCTCATAGTAATTAATAAATCTTTCTAGATCACTTCCTTCCCACCCTGTCTCAATCTGATCTATAACACGCCATCTCAGATTGTTCCAACCAATGAGCCACAATAGGTGCTTTCATATTCTACAGTAATAGTCATAATCCTGGATTTATGTTTGTTTAAACAAATTTGAATCTGTCTACTGCTTCCCCCCACATTGATCTTATCACAGGGGCAGATCAAGATATAAACCATAAAGCTGCTATTTCAATTTGTGAGACTATTAGAGAAAATCTTCCTAGCCGTATTAGGATCAGTCCAAACTGGGCCTTGCACACTCAAATCGCACCACTGACAGGCACCACAACATCCATGTGTACCATGTACATATTTCACTTTATGCAAACATTCCCCTATATTTTTAGATCACTTATAGGCAAACATGGGAGGCTCTCTTAACACAGGGTGCAATTGAACTACTGTACATACCAGTGCCTTCTAATCACAGAAATTTCTCGAGATTTTGTTTCTGGTTTGTAGCCTTAACCTTTGCAACTGATCCTTTTAGTGCAACCCCTCCCCCTTTCAATTTGATCTACTCTATCCTTGTAATATAATTCGTACCCAGGTAATACAGCGTCCCATTGATTGTCCTCCTTCCATCAGGTCTCCGAGATGCATCTATTATATCTACCTTGTCATTCAGAGCTATATACTCCAACTCTCCTATTTTATTTTTTAGGCTTCTAGCATTTGTATGAAGACACTTCAAATTGTGTTTTTTCCTTCTCGCCTTAATATAGGTGAAAAAGTCATGTCATCTCACTTTACATAGTCAGCAAATTTTTGCTATCCTTATTTCTTTCTTTACTCTTTAAGCTTTATACAGTTTCTCTTCTTCTGTATATTGTGATTGCTGTCTCTCTTGCCTTTATTTTTTTCAGCCATAGGTTTAGGGAATGGGGAATCTTATAAGTTTCATTTCCTCTTTCATTACTTCCATTACAAAATATCTGTTGCCATTTGAAGGGCATTGCACAAAAATCTGATACGTTATAAAAATCAAATTTGACAGTTCTTGTATTTAGATTTTTTTTATTTATGAAAGCTGTCATTCATAGGTTTTATTATTGTTGTTACTTTGTTACATGTCATCATAACAATGTCAGAATAACAAAAATAATATGAAAACTACTGTAAAACCCAACAGCATTTTTACACAGCTCAAGTTAAAAAAGCCAAGCAGACAGTTTTTACTAATGCTAAATGAAAGGCTTTAGATTGCAACACAATACATAAGAATAGTCATACTGGGTCAGACCAATGGTCTCATCTTGCCCAGTATCCTATTTCTAAAATAGGCCAATCTAGGGCATAAGTATCTGGCAGAAACCCAAATAGTAGCAACATTCCATACTAAATCCCAGGGCAATCAATAGCTTCTCCAAAGTCTGTCTCAATAGCAGCTGGACTTTTCCTCCAGGAATTTGTCTAGACTTTTTTTAAAACCTAGATACACTAACCATTGTTACCACATTCTCTGGCAATGAGTTCCAGGCTTAACCATTAGTTCAGTGAAAAAAAATATTTCCTTATATTTGTCTTAAAGGTATTTCCATATAACTTCAATGAATGTCCCTTAATCTTTAAATCAATTTTTTACTCTTTCAAAAATTAGACCTCAATTATACCCACACCTTCAGCTGTCTCTTTTCTAAGCTGAAGAGTCCTAATCTTTATAGCCTTTATAGTTCCATCCCCTTTATCATTTTGGTCACTCTTCTTTGAACCTTTTCTAATTCCGCTATATCTTTTTTGAGATACAGCAACCAGAATTAAAAGCAATACTCAAGGTGAAGTCATACCATGGAGAAATACAAAAGCATTATAGTATATACTTGGTCTTATTCATCATCTCTTTCCTAATAATTCTTAGGATCCCGTTTGCTTTTTTTGCCACTATCGCCACACATGGAAAGAATATTTCTGGGTATTGTCTAGGATACCAAATTCTTTTTTTGTGTGTGCTGACTCCTAAGGTGGTAACTGGATTTGGATTATTCTTTCCAATGAGTATCACTTTGCATTTGTCCACATTAAATTTCATCTGACATTTAGGCCCAATCTCCAATTTCCTAAGATCTTCCCGCAATTTTTCACAATACATATGTGTTTTAACAACTTTGAATAGTTTTGTGTCATCTGCAAATTTATCACCTCACCAAATAATTTATAAATGTGTTAATTAACACCAGTCCCAGTACAGATCCCTGTTGTACTCCACTACTCACACTCCTCCAATGAGAAAAATGGCCAATGCATCCATTTATTAATTCTGACATTATCACACAAACAGGCCATATTGTACTCTCTTAATGGTATTCTAAACTAATTTTATTTAACCATCATCTGTATTCCCCGAGTTTACTGTACTGTATACTAGAACTTTGGTTGTATTTTGATAGCTTTGTGCTCTGTAGCGCCCCGTGATATGCATGGGTTCTTGACATTGTAAATCACCTTGATCTTTTAAAGGCAAAGAACGATCTACAAATCATAGATTAGATTTCTTTAAGAAAAGTTTGGTTCTCTTTCATAGTCATATGATTAATGTTTTTTTTTAGATGTCTCTCTATGACAGGAGTGTCAAAGTCCCTCCTCAAGAGCCGCAATCCAGTCGGGTTTTCAGGATTTCCCCAATGAATATGTATGAGATCCATTAGCATACCATGAAAGAAGTGCATGCAAATAGATTTCATGCATATTCATTGGGGAAATCCTGAAAACCCAACTGGATTGTGGCCCTCGAGGAGGGACTTTGATATCCCTGCTCTAAGAACTTTGATATCCCTGCTCTAAGCAGAGGGAGTTTCTTGTTTTATGACCTAGGGCCTTTGGTATGTCTTTTCTTCTGAAATTTCTCAGGAAGTGCTCAGTTAAATATCAGGAAAAAGAGTATAGTTTTCTAGACCCTAGGCAGCTACAAGAATTAATTCAGTTACAGTAAGAGTTAATGAACAGCAGGAGGGTGAAGAATAATTATACTATAAGCTGGATTGTAGTTGTAGGAATGATATCCTTGAAGGGCCAGGTCATTGATATTATTTTAGATGTTATTCATTCCCTCCCCTTTTACAAAACCATAGCGTGGTTTTTAGCACTGGCCGTGGCAGTAACAGCTCTGACATTCATAGGGATTCTATGAATGTTGGAGCTAATACCACTGCAACTGGCACTAAAAACTGCGCTAGTTTTGTAAAAAGGGAGGGGGGGTTGGGGTTGTTAAATTCCTCTTTCTTATTTCTTCTCCTTCCAATTTACTTTTTGTTTCTGAAACGTGTGATGGTTTGTTCTATGTAGTATACATTATTCCTCTTTTTATTTTATTGCCTGTTTTATATAGCACTGTCACTTATTGATGTATTTTTTTCATATTTAATTATTATTACTGAAAGTTAATTTAAAAAAAAATTATGACAGCTATTAAATGATACTAACCAGCACACTAACTATCACTGATGGCAACACCTTTGGTCTGACTCTGGTCACATTTACTAGTCGCTTAAGCATCTAGCATATCTGATAAAATCTGTGCTATCTGCTTAATACATGGGTGTCCAATGTCGGTCCTCGAGGGCCGCAATCCAGTCGGGTTTTCAGGATTTCCCCAATAAATATGCATGAGATCTCTATATATGCTAATAGATCTCATGCATATTCATTGGGGAAATCCTAAAAACCCGACTGGATTGCGGCCCTCAAGGACCGACATTGGACAACCCTGGCTTAATACAACTTAGACCCTCTTCTATCAAACTGCAATAGCAGTTTTTAGTACAGGGAGCAGCACTGCTCCCGATGCTCATTGAGTTCCTATGAGCGTCAGGTGTAGCGTGGGCCATTTAGCGCAGTTCCCTGCGCTAAAAACTGCTATCGCAGTATGATAGAAGAGGGCCTTAGTAAACATACCTCTACATCTTTCTACTACAAAAGCTATAATTTTCTGACAGGTGGTTCTTAGATCAGACCTGCAAGGATAGTAACTTAGTAAATGATGGCAGATAAAGACCTAAATGGTTCATCCAGTCTGCACCCACGGAGATGGCCTAGTTCTACTCATTGAAAGTCTCCTGAAAAAGTAAAAGGGAATATGTTTCTCCCTGCTTGTTCAGATGGAATATAACTATACCAAGAAAATTCAATGGTTTACTTCATTTCTGAAAGTCTATCAGAGTATAACATTAAGAGTTCCAGGCACACAAAGAAAGTCAAGAGGATAGTAAGGCAAGCAAAATCTACTTTATTGGAACACATCATCAAAGGATTCCAAAGTGGCCATATTTCAGAGAATTGCTTGCATCAGGGGTATGAACAAATCATACAAAACATATACAGTAACTACTAATTACTAATTAAAATATATATGAAAATTATTAATAGATAATAAACTAAGGAGCCATTTTACTAGGCTAAATTAGGCGCTAATGCGTGTCTAACACAGCCAAAAATGGAGTACCACAGGTTGTGCTCAGCCATCCTATGGTAACTCCAAAATACGAACACCCTAACTGTACACTAAAAAATATTTCTAAGGCTTGAGAGTGGGCTTTCCTGCGCTAACTGTTTAATGCTGGGATACTGTGTAAGCCCTTAGGCCCAGATTCTGTAAACAGTGCCTAAATAAGCAGGTGCCTTAAAAAATAGGTGCCGGTGGCATGTCAATCATGCTTAGGAGCCTTTCACAGAATCACACCTTATGGCACCTATCACAAAACTTAGATGCGAGTAATGTAGTACAGAATTGCGCCTCCAACAAAGGTAGGCATTGAAAATGTAAGCCTACATTTCTGGCACCTACTTTTGATGTGAATTGTGCCTCCTTAGGTGCTTTAGGCCACCGAATGCCACTTCCAGCATTAGCCACACCCACAGCACCAATAGGCAGTAGAGAATGACACAGGGACAAATTTGTCCCCGTCACCACAGGGACTCAAATTCCCCGTCCCATCCCCTGAGTTTTGCCCCTGTTCCTGCCCCATTCCTGTAAGCTCTGCCTTAACCACACAACCTCAAACACATGATTTTAAAGTGTTTGAGCCTTGTGCAGATGAGGATGGAGCTTGCAGGAACGGGGCAAAGATAGGAAAAGAACTCATGGGGACGGGACAGGAAAATGAATTCCCACAGGGACTGTGAAAAATTTGTCTCCTTGTTATTCTCTATTAGGCAGGCCAATGCACCTATGGAGGTGCGATTCTGGCACCAATTATTTAGGTGCTGGTAGGTACCTTAAAACTCAGTTATAAACATTGTGTTTTTTGTTTTTTTTTTACTGAGTTTTAGTGCCTACTGAGTTTTAGTACCTAAAAAAATCAGCACCGGTTAGAGAAACCGGACTAAGTGTTTATACATTAATTTTTTAAAATGGCCTCATGCTAATTGCAACATTAGCATATGAATAATATAAACAAGAGGAGGATCACACTCCCTATACAAAAACATTAACAAAATATAGTGTGAAAGAAATACAATACCAGTACCTATTTCTGTTGCAGGAGCCACCTATAAACTATAAGTATTACTCAAAGCAGCCTCAGACTCAACAAGCGTAGTATTTATTTATTTATTTATTTCAATTTTATATCCCGTCCTACCCAGGAGCCCAGAATGTATTACGGTAGTATATTTACAGTGATTGGGGTACAGGAATAAAGGTACATTGAATATACTGCAGGATTGAGACAATATCATCGTGGAAAGGCATAATTAAAAAGAACGTTTAAGTCTGTTTTGGGTCTAAATAATAATAATAATGATAATTTTATTTCTTATATACTGCCAAAGCCATAGTAGTTCGAGGCGGTTACAACGAAGAAGGGCAGGACAATCAGTGCTAGTCGTCCAAAGTCAACAGCGTCCAAAGTCCATTCTTGAAAAATATGTCCAAAATATTTTTTTTCAAGAACATGCATTATATTCTATGGACGCCTTAGCATTTAGCATGCGCTAAATCGGCTAGCGCACCTTAGTAAAAGTTATAAGTTAATTACCTGAACAGAAAACAGAAAAAAAAGGGTTCCACCAAAGAGATTCCACAAGGAAAACAGCAGCGCAAACAAAAGAAACTGTGGAATTGATGATCCTGGTGAAATCTTTATTTGAAAAAGGTGCAGATGAATTCAAAAATAAAGCACAATATGAAATTATAAAACAGTAAAAAGATTTCATCAGGATCATCAATTTCACAGTTTCTTTTATGTTTAAATTAATTACCTGACTGCCGGCTGCCAAATCCTCCTGCCTCTCCGAAGCACCTCCTCCTGCCTGCTGGCTGCCGAATCCTCCTGCCTTTCTGAAGACATATTGGATAATGGGTGTGAAGGAGAGGACAGCCGAGAGGGTGGAAGGATAAGGGCAGGAGGAAAGAGATGGGACAGAAAGATGTTGGCAGGTGAAGGGGAAGAAATAAGGAAATGCAAAGCTACTAGAGAAAGAGGAGAGAAGTGGAAATGGTAGAACTATGTGGTTATTGGGGGGAATAGAAAGGGCATGAGTCAGAGGAAGATAGCGAACACAGGTGGTAGAAATAGGAGGACCAAGTAAAATGGGGAATAGGAGACCAAGAAAAAGTGAGACAGGATATGGAAGAATTAGAGCATGAAAGAAAGAAGGAAAGTTGATAAGCAGCTCCTCCTGTGCTTACTGCAGCTCCGTCTTTGGCTCAGGTCTGAAAAAAACAAAATTGCTTGATTCCTTGTCTCCTGCCTCCTTGGGTCAGTCTCTTCAAGTTCGACTCTGGATGGATCACTAAATACATCCTGTGTCTTCCCGCTCTAGCCTTGTCAACCAATCAGCAAGCAAGGCTCTCAACTATGTACGTGCTGAGCAGTGAGCTCAGCACATATACAGCTGAGAGCCTTTCTTGCTGTTCCCGCTGCCGGACCAATCAGCAAGCAAGGTTTTCAACTGTGTACGTGCTGAGCTCACTGCTCAGCATGGCTATTTCTGCTGTGGCACCAGACTGGTCTCTCAGCTGCATCGCAGGATTTAGGTAGGCCTCAGTATCAAAATTCAAATGTATGATCATGTCATATACTCAGGTCAATAGCACAGAGGCTAGGTCAATAGCTTTTGTGGAAGAGGGAATATCCAATGTTGGACTAGAGACATGAGGAGAGTGGAAGGCACCCGTAGCGATCAGTACCTTGTTACTAGCAGTATGCTGTTAGGGCTTGGTCTCTAAGATTTCAGTGCAGGTGTGCTCTAGTTTGAGAACAAGATTTTTTTTACCACTTTCTGGAAAGGTAGTAAGTGTTCTATAGCTCGGATATTTAGGGGGAGCTGGTTCCACAGTTTTGTCACGGTGTGAGAAAAGGATAGTTTCCCAGCGGTTTCCAGATGGAGCTGGTGGAATGCACAGTCGGCGTTCGTAATGTGATCTGAGCTGTCTGGTCGAGTGATTGATGGGGAGTTTTTCAGTTATGTATTGAGGGGCCCTGTTGCGGAAGCACTTGAAGGCGATAGTCAATTGTTTGAAGATGATGTTTCCCTATGGGTAGCCAGTGTGCTTTGTTTACTGCTGGGATGATGGGATCGAAAGGATATTACCAGCCAATGAAATGATTCTGTGCTCCAGTATAGCATAGTTCCTTTACATAGCTAAGGCTGCCTTCTATGCTTGTTGAGTCTATGAGGTTGCTTTGAGTAATACTTATAGTTTATAGATGGCTCTTGCAACAGAAACATTAGCATATGGCTATTAATACAAAAAATAGAAAACCACCCATTTTACAGCTGCAGTAAAAATGGCCTTAGCAAATAGAAGAGAGTCATGCAAGGATATGCTAAGGTCACATCACCATACTTGCTTGAAATTGGATAATACGCAATAGTTTTTAACGACCCTGTTTAGGTGACCTACCACAGATCTCAGAAAATATATAAATGGTATTAATAATATAAAAAATACATTAAATCCCTTCAATCAATATATGATAAATTCTTCTATGTAATTTTGTTTTAATAAATATTGCACGAGTTGGCCTTAAACCTTGCTGTTATATGGCAGCAACTTTCTGGAGGGCTATTCTACCTCAGATGTACAAACAAGGTAAATAAAAGCATACACATTCAGTTTCTACACTAACAGCTCCTTTTACTAAGGTACGCTAGTGGTTTTAGTGCAAGCTTAGCGCGCGCTGCATTGCCGCACACACTAGACGCTAACACCACCATTAAGCTGGTGTTAGTTTTTACGCACAGGGGGCAGTGCGCGCTAAAAATGCTAGCGTACCTTAGTAAAAGAGGAGGTAAAACTTTCACCATGTGACATTGTGAAACCCATCAAATAGATCAGTGTTAAAAATATTGTGTAAATGATCCTTTATTTATTTAAAATCTTTCTTACCCTCACTTTCTTTGATAATAGTTTATTAATATTTAAAAGTATAATCATTATGAATGCAATCTATATAAAGATGCAAAACTTAAAATTCAAATTACCTTTGATGTTATCCCTGACTCTGTGTCACCAAAGGTTATATCAGTTCTGCAAACAGCACTGAGCTGGCACGCTGTACCTAAATAAGAATATCACCGTCAGAACACCAGCTACCCTACGGTCTGCTGTCTATCATTCTAACCAAACGCTTAGTTCTTATGTGCCTCATAGTGGATCTTGACTTCATGGGTCACAGATCTGTCACAAATTCTTATGTGCAAAATAATCTTGAAACATCCCATATTTGTAAATACTACAAGCAATACAGAACTGTTGAGGTCATGCATATACATTTCTCATCTCTACATACAAAAGGTTATCGCGTTTAGCTATGCTAAGGTGGTGAATCCTCAAACACTATGTAAAAGTAGAGTGACTGTAAGGATCACCATAATATAGTAGTTTTTCTTGCACTGAGTAGTAACCATGCTGACATTCATTTGATTGGTGAGCCCTTTCCTTTCAACTGTACAGTCAGAAAACTAATCCAATAAGAATAACTCTGTATCATCAATAATGACAAAAGATTGCTTTACAAAAATCCATGGAAGGTACCTATTGCAAGTATAGTAATTGGGCCTACTCATATGGATCACATCTCTGATTACTGAGAACACCAGCTCTAAATACCTTCTTTGGTGACACACAATAAGATATGAGTTTTTATAAAGCAATCATTTTAGCCATTTTCAAAGATGCTGATTACTTTTATAATAAAGTAATAACACTTGCAAATCTTTGGAACAAAATTATTCTTTGGGTCCTGATGTTAGAAATTCTACTTCCTTTCCTTGTTTAGTGGATAATATTTGGTTGCCATTTAATAAGGTTATATTGTAAAAGATAAAAATATTGGTATCTAAAATAGCTGAATCACTGGTTGCTAATTGATTGGTAGAATACTTAGATAAGCATGCAATTCTTGAAAGTTTCCAACATGGATTTAGAAGCTTCTGTCAATGATAACTTTAATGAAGAAAATATTAAGGAAATCAGGTTGTATCAACTGCATTTGATATGGTTGACTATGAAATATTGCTCAGATTGTATGAATGTGGTATTGGAGGTACAGTATTTGAATGGTTTAAGATATTTTTAATTCATCACTCTTACGCAGTGAAAAAAGATAGGAATATTTAAGGGATTTGGTTTTCGCCTTGTAGATGGGAAATAACTCACCTATTTTTTGATTGGGAAGGATAGTTTGCAGTAGTTAGTTTATCAAAAGTCTTGGGTTTTATTGTTAATTCCTCTTTTTATCTTGCGAAGCTCAAGTGAACCACTTATATAAAAAGTCTTTCTTTAAGCTGAAACAATTGAAGACTGTCCTTACTTTTAAGACACACAATTTGCAACATTCGTTTAAGCTTTTTTTCCTTTCCTAATTAAATAATGCCAATGCTTTCTATTCTAGAATTTCAGCAAAGTTGTTAAAAAACCTGCGGCTGGGGGCTTCTGGTGACGTTGTCAGGCAAAATGCCTTGATAGACTCGGAGCTCTGACCCAAAAAGTGAAAACAACCACCATTTGCTGTAATCCTAAGGTTGGCGAGCAGTTATTTGCCTCAGTAGTGCAGTGGAAGATAACCTGGGACAGAATATGTCGGCAAAAAAGAAAACAGAAGAGCCCCGGAGCTTGACTTGAGGAGTGGGACAAAGTGGCTTATACCACATGTGAGGTGCATCAGGCTTGGCTGGTTTGGATTTGGGCAAGAGTGCATCAGAGGAGGAATGTTTACCAAGTAGTCGGATGTCTGTTGCTATGGCCCCAATAACAAAAGTTGATTTACAGACATGAGAAGAAGATATATAAAATGAGTTTGCGGTGGTGAAGGATAAGATTAAAAAAGCGATGCATGATATCAAGCAGGAGTTTGCCAGGATGATGAGGCAAATATAGGAGGCAGAGAGACGTACTGGAGAGCAAGAGGAGGTGGTTGCAAAACTGCAAACAATCACCAAAGGTATGCAAAAGGAGATGCTGGACTGTCTCTCCACATAGGCAGAATATAAGGATCAGACGGATTCCTGATTCATAGACCTATCGAGATGTTGAAAATGTAGTACAAACTTTATAATACTGTAATGGATATTGAGACGCTGGAAGATGGAGTCCTCCTGCCTACATTAAGATTGACAGAGCGAATCATTTGGGACCAACACATGGAGACTTACCCAAGGATATAATTGCTTGCCTGCATAATTTTAAAGAGAAAAATCAAATGCTGAGGAAAGCTAGAGAAAAAAGAGCTATTACATGGCAAAATCATACTGTGGAAATATTTGAAGACCTATTTTCCATTACTTTGCAAAAGAGGTGGGAATTTTGAGCAGTACTGCAAGTCTTAAAGCAGAACTCTATGAAATATAGGTGGATGTTTCTGTTTGGATTGTTAATCACTATTAATGGGACTCACAAATGAGTTTTGACGGTGAATGAAACATGGTCACTACTTTGCACGGAAGGAGCGACTTCATCAGGCATGCAGGAGTTACACAGCTCTGTAGAAAATAAATTGGAGCAATACTGATGGCAAGGAGTTCCACAAAGACCTTGGAAACATCAGAATGATGGGTGGCAAGGCCGATGTTAGACATGCTGGGGCCCAGGACAGAAATGCCTCTCCTGCCTGCTTACTTTCCTGATTTCTTCACCCACTAAATGCCTTTCTAGCCAGTATTTCTCCCTTCTTCCTCCTTCCCTCCCCATCAACCCCTGGTCCAACAAATGCCTTCCCAACCAGCATCCCTCGTTTCATTTTAAAATCAGCTGCTCCAGGGGGCTCCTTGTGCCAGGATGTCCATCCCTTCCCCCTACCTGATTCCAAAGCCCTCCTCACCTGTAAAAATGCAAGGAGATTGCCAGCAAGGCAGAGATTCTCTAGCGCTGCCCGCAGCCTCTTCGGTGCTATTCCTCTTCTGCAGTCTGCTTTTCTCTGACACAACTTCCTGTTTCCACTTGGGTGAACTGTGGAAGAGGAATAGTGTACCAGTGACCTCATTTCATTTTTACAGGTGAGGGGGATTTAGAACTGGATGGGGAGAAGGGAAGGACATCCCAGTCCAAAGGGGGTAGCTGCTCCATTTGTCCAGCCCCCACCCCCAACGCCAGCCCCGATGGGCAAATAGACTCTGATAAAAGTGCAGTTGTACCACTGGACAACAGTACCTGAAAGTAACTCTTTGATACTGGATCCTGATTGATTGACATTGCATTTCAGAATATGAAGAGAGACTGCTTTTAACACAGGGATTAAGTGATTATGATGTGTGATACTTGAATTAAAATGTGAGAGTAAGTGAGTTTGAATGAATGTAATGCTTGATTGCAGTGCAAGATGGATAAGATTCTGAGAATTAGCTGGCCTGATGGAGTCACACGACATTATGGAAGGTGGAGAGGCTGGAAGTATTTTGGGGGGGGTCTGTAGGAGGGGACATGATGGGGTTGGGTGGGTTGTGATAGAAGGGAAGGGTTGGGAGGGGGAAGGATACAAGACAGAAGGGAGTATTAGTTTTATTATCGGTTGAAACACTCCATCTGTAACTTAGATACATTCAGGGGACAATGAGTGAGGATATGGATGGGGTTAATGGGGGGCGTGGAATGTTGGTGAAGTGAGATGTTGTAGTTTTAATGTGAAAAGATTGAACACACCCTGACAGAGGCAATTGTTGCTGAAAGAACTTAAATAGCTGCATGTGGATGCATGCTTTGTGTAGGAGACTCATTTTATGAAAGCTGGGGAAAAGCTAATAAATTAAAAGGACTACCCTATTAGATATTGGGCATCAAATAAACAATAAAAAAGAATGGGGGTGGGGATTTTATTTGCAAAACATCTCAAAGTGGTTATAGATAAAGAATGGAGGGAAGATGGGGGTAGGTGGTTAATATGGAAAGATACTCTTAATGGAATGTTAGTGACTTTGGTCAATCTTTATGCTCCTAACTATCATCAGGGATAGTTTTTAGATACTGTATTAGTAAATGTTTTAGCAGTTAAAGGAGGGTGCTTATACGGGGGGTGATTTTAATTTGACATCAGATCCTAGATGGGATTCCTCGGAGGGAAGGGAGGAAGAAAGGAATATTTTAAAAGTGAAGGGAAAAAATTACACAATTTTATGGAAGTCCTTAAAATAGTGTATGGGTAGAGATCTAGACAAATCAGAGAAAGGGATTACACTTATTATTTGTCCATCATGACTTACTCGAGAATCAATTTAATTTGTTTAGAGTGTAGTTGGGGAAGGAAGATTTCTGAGGCCAAGATTGAAGATATCATGTAGTCAGATCATGCTCCAGTGTGGATTGATTTTACTTGGGGTTTGCAAAGGCCTGGTTCCAGATTTGGTATCTTAATGATAATTAATTTAATAGTTTAATTAGAGATCCCTTGGTATTACAGAAGGTGGAAATAACCATCAAAGATTTTCTGGAACATAACAGTGTTGAGCAGTATTCGCCCTTTACAATTTGGGGAAAGTCCTAAGTCTGTTCTTAGAGGAGAACTAATATCTATTGTGACACATAAGAAAAAACTAAGAATAAATATGGAGAATACATTAAGGGAGGAACTATTGGCTCAGTTAGAATTGCACAAAAAGGGCCAGGGTGGGGAAAAGGTTAGGCTTAGAATTCAGGAGATTACAGCCTCTTTGGGTAAGTTATGGGACTGTGTTTCAACAGCTGTGAACAGGGGGTAGTGGCCTAGATTTGTTAAAATGATAGGTATTTGAGTTTATTTTGCCCAACTGTCATGAAAATGCTGGATCTGTGTTTTAATTTTTTCCAGTCTTGTGAGAGCCTTCCTTATCTCTCTATGCCTGTGTGTGTCCTTGGGCCTGAGGCACTAAGGGAAAATCTCTCCTTCCTATCCCTGCCTACTGATGAGCACATTTATTTTCCTGGTCTGTTCTATTTTTACGAGTCTCCCATATGTTTTGAAATTATCCCTCTATTGTATGTAAATGTGTGATACACTTTTTTCTTCCTTGTTCTGCCTTTACTATCTGTATGTGGGGGTTATTATCTTTAAATAAATAAATGAATAAAATGCTAGGAGTGTCCTGAAACAAGTGAGGTTAAGCACAGAGAAAAGAAATGTATTAGTGGGAGATGTGATTGATAGCAAGACACTAGTCCAATATTAGATGTGTTTATAGAAGAGAAATTGCAAGTCAGACTGAAGGAGCTGAGAATGCTATCAAATGCAAGATTTATAAGGAAATACAAATTTTTGTATACAAATTAACACAATAAAATTTATTGGGAGGCTATAAGAGCCAGTATACATGTAAATGCCATAATTGACTAGACTATGGCCTATACAAATGCGATCACTGACAATGTATTCAAGAGTTTTGTACCGGAGCATTAGCTGAAAATATGATGTCAAGCTAAATGATTTTGGCTTCAAATGTGAATTTAATTGTTCATACTGACCAAGATGGTAGTATTTTAGACTAGAATTTGCTATACAACTGTGAGGCACATATTCAAAAATGATGAAGATGGTCATGATGCATTAATTTTGCTGTTTGCACTTTTGAACTCTGGTAGAATCATCTTTTTAACATTTGTTGAGGACTTCCATTTACATAAAGAAAACTGAGCTAAAAAGAAAGAGACTTAACAACTGCCTGATTTCTGGAAAGATCGTCCATTGCTGAGTACTGAGGCCTAATATGGATTAACACAACGCACCAGGACTTTTCTTCATTAGCCATTGCAAAAAGGACTAATTGCCTGATTTACTATTGCCGCCGGGATTGTAGGCCTAAAATGGCAGAGTGAAATTCATAAGACTGAACTTTACAGTTTTAGTTTGATTTGTTTTGTTTCTTTGCAACTGTGGACTTGTTGATTTGCACTTTAACCTTTTTCTGGACTTATGCAGTGTTAGTTTATGTATATTACCATGTATTTGCGATAATATGATAGCAACAGGCCTATTGCAAGATTCATGTGCTTTGCCTGATTGCATCTTTGAGGAAAAAAAACTTGTTATGCATAAGAGGTTCTAATGTATTTACCTGGACTTCCATCTTGACCTGTGAGCATGATCTGTAAGCATAACCAGGTCTGGAAAGATCTAGCTTGCAGTTAAAAGTTTTGTTAATTTATTCCCCTAGAGGGGAAGCCCTGAGAAATTTCTTGACAGGATGAAGCCTTTAAATGTCAAATGTACAATCAATGTAAGAATTTTCCAGATGTTTTTCTGGTTAGCTATTTCCATGCTTAATGTTGTTTTGCTGGTTATTTACTTTTGCTTCCATGTATTATTGTCATACGCATGGTTTATCCTGAGTCCTAATATAGCTGGTATCCTATTAGATTGGCAGTGGTAGTGACAGTTGTCTTCTTGGTTTTACCAAGCTTGATTCCTGGATTATGGCCCTTCCTCATCTGGATGTGGACAATTTCGTGGGAGCAACAATAACCTTATCTATGCCTTGATCTAGAGTGATGAAGCTTCCTTAGGCTTCAAGAGGGGAATGAGGAAGAATTAGGAGTAAGACAGCGAGGAACTCCAGATCGACTTGAATCAATTGGAGAGGTGGGCATATAAATGGCAGATGAGGTTTAATGTGGACAAATGCAAAGTGATTCATTTAGGCAGGATGCGATTACATGTTGTATGAGATAGTAATCTCTCTTGTGTGGAAACTGCAACATTTATGTATGTGCAGGATTGCTATATGAAGAGAATTCCTGTAGACTCTGCTGATAAAAGGAAAGGCAAAGTCTTTGCATGATAACTTGAAGAAAAGGGAAGGGGAATTGTCACAATTTATGGACTTTCAGGCCAGTAAAGGGTGGTTTGATAAATTCTGGCACAGGTATAGCCTATGTAATGTGAAAGTAACAGGAGAAGCAGCATCTGCCAACCAAGAGGTAGCTAGAGAGTTCCCTGCCACCTTTAAGGAAATTATTGAAGATAAGGGATATGAACCTGAGTCAGTATTTAATGCTGATGAAACCACTTTATTTTAAAAGAGGATGCCACAGAGGTCTTTCATTAGTAAAGAGGATAAGTAAGCACCAGACTTCAAGGCTACAAGGGATAGACTAACCATGCTGCTTAGGGCAAACACTGCAGGCCTTATGATAATGCCTATACTGATTTATAAAGCCACTAATCCCCAAGCCTTGAAAGGAAAATATTACATTACATTACATTAGTGATTTCTATTCCGCCATTACCTTGCGGTTCAAGGCGGATTACATCCAAATTAAAACAAAAATTATATTTAAAATTTGAAGGCATAGAATAAGCGATGACATAGAATTTTTAAGGTAATATATGTTGGGTAAAGAGTTACCAAAGGGAAGTGGAGGTCTTTAGGAGATAAGAATAGGGTGAAATTTTGGGTTTTAGATAATGTTTGGTAGATAAAAGAGTATTAGAGAGATCTAAGGGTAAATAGAGTGTTGGATATTGGGTTGGGATTGGTTATGCTGGATAGGTTTTATGTGTTTTTTGAAGAGTATGGTTTTAATATCTCTCCTGAAGGCTTTGTAGTCTGTAGTTGAAGATAACAGAGTGGTGATTTGTCTGTCCAGTTTAGCTGCTTTGGAGGCTATTAGTTTATCATAAAGTTTTTTTTTCGTTCCAGCTGCCTATTTACTGGATTAACAAGAAGGCTTGGACAATGAGAGCACTTTTCCTTAAATGGTAAAGTAAGAAAATACCTTGCCAGTATAGGAAAGGAATTCAAGGTGCTGTTTGTATTGGACAATGCCCTAAGATACACAGAACCACATGAGTTCAACACTGAGGGTGTTGAGGTTATCTACATGCCCTCCAACACAGCATCTCTCATCCATCCTCTTGACCAGGGGGTGATAAGGACATTGAAGGCACACTACACATGGTATTCAATGGAGAGGATTGTCCATGCAATGGAAGAAGACCCCAATGTGGAAAACATCATGAAGATATGGAAAGACTTCACTATCACCAATGCCCTCAATATTATTGAAAGAGTGATGAAAGCTGTCAAGCCAGAGACAGCGAACTTGTGCTGGTAGAATCTTTGGCCTGAATATGTAAATGAGTTCACTTTCATTACCACAGAGCCAGTCAAAGAAATTATGAAAGACATTGTGGACTTGGCAAAGAAAGTGGGTGTAGAAGGCTTTCAAGATATGGATCTTAGGGATATTCAAGAATTAATAGACACCAGAGCTGATGCATTAACAGAAGATGACTTAATTGACCTGTTACTGAAGGAGAGGCAATACTAGTTGAAGAGAATAGAGAAGAAGATGTGCCAGAAGACAAGTTTACATTAGACAATATTGCAGAGGGTCTGCGTAGGTTCAATGCTGTTATGGATTATTTTTATAACATAGACCCATTCATGGTACATGTCTTGAAGGAGGAGGAGTTAACGGAAGCAGCAATGTCTATATACACAAATATATATAAAGAAATGAAGAACATATTAACATAAGCTGGGTCAGACCAGAGGTCCATCATGCCCAGTAGCCCGCTCACGCGGCGGCCCATCAGGTCCAGGCCTGCATATTAATCCTCTAGCTATACCCTTCAATCTCCTTTTCCTTCAGGAAAACATCTAATCCTTTCTTGAAACCCAATACCGTACTCTGTCCTACCATACCCTCTGGAAGCACATTCCAGGTGTCCACTACCCTCTGGATGAAGAAGAACTTCCTAGCATTGGTTCTGAATCTGTCCCCTTTTAATTTATCCGAATGCCCTCTCGTTCTTGTAGTCTTCGAAGGTTTGAAGAATCTGTCCTCTCCACTTTCTCTATGCCCTTCATGACCTTGTAAGTCTCTATCATGTCCCCTCTAAGCTTCCACTTTTCCAGGGAAAAGAGCCCCAGTTTCTCCAATCTTTTCAGCATAGGAAAGGTTTTCCATACCTTTTATCAATCTCGTCGCTCTTTTCTGAACCCTCTCGAGTATTGCCATGTCCTTCTTAAGGTACGGCGACCAGTATTGGACGCAATACTCCAGATGCGGGCGCACCATCGCCGATACAATGGCAGGATAACTTCTTTCGTTCTGGTTGTAATACCTTTCTTGATAATATCTAGCATCCTGTTCGCCTTCTTAGAGGCCACTGTGCACTGGGCCGACGGTTTCATTATCTTGTCTACCAGTACCCCTAAGTCATTTTCTAGGCTACTTTCACCCATTACCAGCCCTCCCATCGTGTAGTTGTACCTCGGGTTTCTGTTTCCTACGTGCAAGACTTTACATATCTCTACATTGAACTTCATCTGCCATCTCGTTGCCCACTCCCCTAGTTTGTTCAAGTCCCTTTGTAAATCTTTGCAGTCCTCTTTAGTCATAGACCCATTAAATAGTTTGGTGTCGTCTGTGAATTTTATTACTTTGCACTTCGTCCCTGTTTCTAGATCATTTATAAATACATTGAATAGCAGCGGTCCAAGCACCGACCCCTGCGGAACACCACTCGTGACCCTCCTCCAGTCCAAGTAGTGGCCCTTCACTCCTAACCTCTGCTTCCTACCCGCCAACCAGTTCCTGATCCATCTGTGTACGTCTCCTTCCATCCCATGGTTCTTCAGTTTCAGAAGTAGACGTTTATGGGGTACCTTGTCAAAGGCTTTTTGGAAGTCTAAGTATTAAGATGTCTATGGGGTCCCCTTTGTCCATCCGTTTGTTAATTCCTTCGAAGAAGTGCAATAAGTTCGTTAGGCACAATTTTCCCTTGCAGAAGCCATGTTGGCTTGTTTTCATAAGTTTATTCCTTTCTAGATGCTCCTCGATGCTATCTTTTATCAGTGCTTCCGCCATTTTCCCCAGAACCGAGGTCAGACCTATCTGTCTGTAGTTCCCCGGGTCACCTCTTGATCCCTTTTTAAAGATGCAGAAGAGCTAGACTAAAATCACAATGTATTTGCAGAAGATATTGAGAGTCCCTGCCTCCCCATACACCTCTTCCATATTAGCCACCCATGAGGAGGCATCCCTTTCGTCTCTTCCTCCTCCTCTTACTGCACTGCATACGGAACAATTACAGGATGATGAAGATGAAGAAACCAATAATCCACTTCTACTGCCTGAGGAGGCAACTGGTGCTCACTTATCCTCTTTGTCTCCTCCTCCTCCTGCACCATGTGCGGAACATGTACAGGATAATGAGGATGAAGACATCACCTAAATAAGTAATTGGTACTTGTTACAGTATTATGTTCAACATTATTAAGAATTACAGTAGTGTATATGACTAATGTATATGAACCTGTACTTAACAAAACCAAAGAAGTGGGTTTCAGTTCTCTCTGTGCCCTGATATTTTCTATATTGGTGGATTTTCTATGATTTATTGGGAATATAGTATATGCATGTACATGGTCAGTTCAATAATACTTGAATTGTACTGCTAAAATGTACAGTACAATGCAAGAACTGTAACAACCTGTTTATCTTTAATCAATCTATGCCCGTGAATATAGAGAGAATGTTTATTTGCAAATATCCCAAACCAAAAGAATATGAAAGGAAAAAAGTTATTTGCACATTTTTGGTATTCGTGAGGAGGCTGTAACCCTGTGAATATGGAGAGAAACCTATATAATCATTGATTAAGCTCACAAGCTGAAATTATGCTCTTATCAGACCAAGCAACATATTACTCTGAGATGAACAGAGCTGAAAGAATTCTGGAAAATTACTTAAAACCTAAAAAGAAAGCTAATCACATTAGTGCTATCCAAAAGGATAATTTTCACTTCTTACAAAATCAGAAGTTATAGCATCATATTTTCTAGATTACTCTGAGTTTTATAGATTCCAGAAATCATCATCCCTACAGCAAATTAATAGCTTTTAAAATAACCTTAAGTTGCCTTGTCAGATGCTGATCATAATAAACTTAATACCCCAGTTTTGCTGTCTGAAATCCAGGCGGCAATATCTTCTTTGAAAACTAGAAAATCTCCAGGTAGAGATGGCCTACCCATTCAATTTTATCAACATACTAGTTCATATATCTCTCTCAAGCTATATACTGTATTTTTCGTTCCATAAGACGCACCTGATCATAAGACGCACCCTATATTTAGAGGAGGAAAACAAGGAAAAACCCCATTATGAACCAAATTCTCCCTGCCAGGCTCTGTACCCAACCCCATATTCCTTGTCAAGCTCTGAACCTGTCCCCCCTCCCTGCCAGGCTCTGTAACCTGTCCTCTCTCGGGTGGTCTAGTGGTAGGCTAGGACAGGGCATAGGGCAGGCAGGCCTAGTGGCTGCAGGGCTAGTAGCTGGCAGGCAGGGACAGAGCACAAGGCAGCAGGCCTAGTGACAAGCAAGCAGGCAGGAGTGAACCCCTGTACTTTTTAAAATCCCAGCAGGGCCCTTCATACCTTTTTGTAATCCCCTTCGTACTCCCCGCCCCCTTTTAACATTTTTACTTTTTAAAAATCCCGCCAGGGCCCCCCATACCTTTTTGTTTCCCCCCCCCCCCCCGGTACCTTTTGTATTCCCAGTGCGTTCCTAAGAATTTTGGTTATCTGGTTACAACATCAACTGGACTAAAACAGAATTTCTACCCTTGATTATTTACTGCATACAGAATAATTTCCCATCAGTACCTATGTGTTGGTGTAAGGAAGGCATTAAGTAGCGAAGTAAGGGGGAGCAGACTGCCCTGGGCGCCAGGTGTATTGTGGTATGCGAGGTAAGCCTGCTAAGATTGGGCCTAGTACAAAACCCATGCCTAGAGCAGGTAATTCCTATTCTGTTCAAGATAAAGAACATTTTGCCTTCTTGCCTGATATTCCCACTAAATCCAGCAGAGGGAGCCTAGGGGTTGAGCTACAGACTTCCCCTCCCCCTCACCTTCCCAAGGTTGATGACCGGAAATGCTTTGCACCTGGGAAGATTGGGCGGGGCTGTAAGTTCCTTAACCTCAGAGCTGGGCAGTTGGAAAGGCAGAGGGAGAACTGGAGAGCAGGAGGACGGTCACAGGAACAGCACTGGCAGTCTAGCTCAGGACTAAGAGCTCTGCAGGACCTTCAAAGCCCAGAATGTATGGAGATTGATGAGGCTGATACTGGTTTGACTCCTGAACTCTCTGAAGTTCCACAAACCATGGAACTAGAATTTGAACCAGGCCCAGAGGTTCATTCTGTTCAACCTATGGAAGTGTGTGTCTCCAAGGCAAGTTCCAAATCTGCCTAAGGAAAAAGCCAGTGTGGTGGGGGATTTAGCCCCACGTTTTGAGGTGGGATAGAGGGCTCAATTGTGTAGCGAAATTACAGCACATGGAGCACACCACCTGGCCAGCATTTCCATTTGCTGAAGAAGCGCAGTGCTGTGTCACTGATCTTTGGACCAGTTTCTATTAAAAGGAAGAGACTGTTTGTTTTGTTAGTTTTGTTTTTTGGTAAGAACTTTAAAGCTGAGGCTCATGAATACAGAGTCCTTCTTACTTTAGCTGTGAGTTTGAACTTTAAAGCATATAATATTGAAATTGAGTTTTTGAAGACTGCATTATTTGTTTGGAATCCTGATGAAAAGTTTTTGTTTTGTTTTTTTGTTTACTGCTATGCAGCAGAATAAAGTCCATTCCTGATTTTCAAGAAAACTTACCTGACTTTTGGCAAAATCCTTGCTCTAAACCTGGTGTCTTTTTCATTCCTTGTGGAGCCTTCCACGGCTCACAAGAATACAAATCTTGTTTCCGCAGTCCTGGACACATTGCCCTGAGAGTGCGGGTGACAGTATGGGGGCGCTGGCACCTCTCCGCACCACCCTAACATACCACGTCACCCTCGTGTCATCCCTCTTCCCACCCCATAACTCTGTATTATCTTCGCTAGCGCGAGCAACTTCTGTCTATTGCCCACGCCAGCCTCATTCCCCTCTGAATCACATCTGGGTCACGAGGTAGAAGCCACTCATGCTGGCAATGATTAAGAGGTACGGGGGAGGGAGAGTGCAAGTGTGGAATGGGGGGCAGGAAGGAGCAGGGAAGTGTGTAAGGAGTGGGGACGCCGAGAGGTGGGCCTGGGGGGGGGGGGTACCACCTCGGGCACCTAGTGTTACCAGACGTCCAAATTTCTCTGGATATGTCCTCCTTTTGAGAACATGTCCGAACAGCTTTTCAAAATCCATGATGGGGAAGGGATGGGTGGAACTGGGCAGGCCTGGGGATAGGTCTAGGGGTCTGGATTTTTCAAACAGAAAATCTGGTAACCCTACTCCTACCCTTACTACGCCACTGATTATATTCAATTTAAATCTACTGTAACTCATACTTTAGAATTTAGTATCAAAAGAATACATGAATAAGTCAGAATTACTTGTTCTAAATGGTGCCCACTTTTCCTATCTTGGTGGGGAAAATTAGATTCAATTAAAATGGTTTTAACCCCACAAATTTTTTACCTACTAAGCATATTACCCTACCAATTTCCACACAATTTCTTTTACTTCCTTGGCCAAAATTTTAACTCATTTTTAATGAAACAACAAAATGTCCTGTAACACTTTACATAAACTAAAGTACAGGGTGGAATAAAGTTTCTTAATTTGGGGGGGGCCTTTTAACTAAAGCTGCAGCAAAAGTGGCCTTAGCATGCCACTTACGCATGGCTTTCCCATGCACTAAGGCCCTTTTTGCCATGGCCAGAAAATGGCTGACATTTCCATTTTCCCAATTAATGGACACATGCTAATCTGACTATTGGCATGTGGCCATTAAACAAAGTTTCTGCATAAGACCTTACTGACACCTCTTTTATAGACAGTAAGGGCCCACATGCTAATGCCATGTTAATCAATTAGCATGTGGCAATGCCTCATGTGATTAGCACTGTCATCATACCCACTCTCCATCCCGAAACATGACCCCCTTAGTAAAAAAATGTAAAAAATATTTTAGCATGCAATGTACACATGCAGCAAGGGAAATTTACTGTGGGACGGTAAGGTCTTTTAATGTGCAGTAAGCACACGTTGGCGCTTATTATTGCCTACTCATATACATTCACTCTAAACAGGAATTACAGTAGCTACGGAATTTATACGAATCAAGAACAAATGGTGCATTGAGTCACAGGTAGCAAACTAAAGAATGACATAGTAATTGTTATCATAGTAATTATGTGGTTACCGTGCTAATTACCATGGTAATTAGAGGAGGACAAATGGGGAGGACTTAGACCACCTTGCCTGGTATTACCGTGGTAGCATTGCGGGAAAGGGAAACACTGCCATGGTAATACTGCAGCAATGGGAACACCATTTGGCATCCCTAGAGGTCTAGCTGCCACTTCTATAGCTGCTGCCGCCGCTCTGAAGATTTTCAAGATAGCTACCAAGATTTCATGCAGCAAGCCTTGCGAGACTTCACAGGGGGATGGGGAGAGAAGGAGGGAGGCCAGAGCAGAGTGGGAGGGAGGGCGGGATGGAGGAATACCAGAACAGGGAGTGAGAAAGGGAAGGAGGGATGGATGGTTGCCTGAGCACGGATTGGGACCATTCAGTGTGGCCCTTTAAGAGCTACCAGTTCAGTGCCATCTTTCACCGCCCCCATTTAAGAACCGCCAGTTCAACATCGAGGGACTGTTCAGCGATGCCCTTCATGCTGGATCGAGAAGTGCTGTTCCTGGATCAAGGTGGATTGCTGATATGTGGGGGGCAGTTCTGGACTGAGGGTGTGTGGGGGGTACTGCTGGATCAGGGGAGTAGCCTAAGGGATCTGGCCAATCAGAATCTTAGGCCACTATTAGTGCATCCCAGAATGCACTGGGAGATATGCCTAAGACTCTGGTTGGCCCAGGTGCTTAAGGCCCCTCCTATGGGAGGGACCTTAGGCACATGGGACAATCAGAGTCTTAGGCTCCTTCCCAGTGCATCCCAGGATGCCTGACATTCTTTGGAGGCGGGCCTGCCGGTAGGAGGGAGTAGGCATTCCTCTTTCTGGCCATCAGAGAAAGGTATGGGGGCATTAAGGGGATGACAGGGGGTTCTTGAGGGAGTTCAGGGGATGATGGGACCTACGGCACGAGGGGGTGGGCATCCCTCCTGCCGAGGGATGTCTTGGGGGTTGGCGGTAGGAGGCTGAGGGACATCTTGGTGGCAGGAGGAGGAATCAGGCACTCCTCCTGCAGCAGACATTTGCAGGGGGCTTCAGGGGTTCTGGCAGAATAGAGTGGGCATCCCTCCTGCTGGCCAACTTCACAGGGGGAGACGGGTTCCCTGCCACAGCCGCTAAACTGATCGCCACAGAGAAATTCCTTTGCAGTGATCAGCTCAGTGGCAATGTAATTCTCTAACCGGCGTCTGTGACATGGAAGTCAGTTAGAAAATCAGGGTGGTTAGGTGAGGTTAGGCGTCTGTCCGTCAGGACAGATGCGATTCTATATAGGACACCCATATGCGATTCTCAAAAGCCGCTTAGGCGGCTGCTGAGACTGGGTATCCTATACAGAATCTGGCCCTGAATGTCTACGTAGAATCAATCTGTAATAATTCAGTTTGTTTAGTAGCTTAGAAACAAGAGCATTTCTAAAACTTAATGCAAAACTTGAACTGTTATAGTGGACACTGATATTCTGTTGTCTGTTTGGGCTGTTGGGTATTGCCTCTATAGGTTTCAAGGTTCCTGGAAATGACCGAGAGAAAAACACTCTTTTCCAAAGACTGTCTGAAAAATAGAGGGATGGCTAAGTAGACATAAATTAGTGTTAAATTTGTCAAAAACAGTGATGTATTGTATTTCAGGAGATAGAGTGACACCACAATTGAAGCTGTCTTTAGATCATAATTATATTAAAATGGTAAACAGTTTTAGATATCTGGGAATTATGATTATCATTTAAATTTTGAGGAACAGGTTTCTTCAGTGATTGCTAAAGTGTTTGGTGTTGAGGCAGCTTAGAGTTATTCAAAATTTATTAGATGAGAATTCTTTGCATACCTTAATTCAGGCTTTTGTTCTATATAAATTGGAATATGGTAATCTAGTGTATGCAGGATTAACAACTGAACAACTAAAATGTTTACAGCAAAATGCTGCTATTCGATTTTTAGGTAAATTGCATATTTGGGATTATGTGACTCTTTTATATTTGAAATTTCATTGGATACCAATAGAATATAGGATCAAGTTCAAGATTTTGATGTTAGTTCACAAAGCATTATTTGAATTACAATCATCACATCTCTCAAATTTAGTATTATTTTATACCCCTAGACAACTATTAAGATCACTGAATGATAACAGAATAGCTAAACCTCATGATAGAGCCTATCTGATTTACTTCAGCAAAAAGTCAGAGCCAAAGCAATTCACCAGCCCATTGGTTCTTGGAATAAGACATAATTGTTCACACTAGCTGTTTCTTACCACTGAATACAGCATTTATTAGCAAAAGAAAGAAATGACAGAGTATTTACAAAGTAAAGAAACAAAACATCACCATGATAAATGACTGCATCTTCTAGTCTCTCAAATAAAGACCGGGAATCCCCAAAGCACAGTTTGGCCAGAAGAGCTCATGGGAGGGATCCTGGGCAGTAGAGCTCATACTCCACAGGTGAACTTCGAGCCAGCCATGCTGAGAAGATTGCTTTAAACACACACAAAGCATAAGATGGTACATGTTCCCAAAATATGAAACTAATAAGTTAAACACAAGACATCTTCTCATAGAGAGGAAAAACAGGTTAGCATGTGAAAGTTCCCAAACAGTGAAAATAGATGTTCTATCTGAATCTCAGTAAATAACTTGGTTTCTCACAAATCCTAGACACAATAGGCTTTACTGATAAGAGTTTATAGTCCAGCAGTGGATTCAAGAACTAAAAGTTAGTATCAGCAAACTATGCTAATAAGCAGCTAGCTATAAGCGAGTCAGTACAAACAATGGCCAACTCATCATGTCTGCCTGTGACACAGCTTATAACCCTATGCAATGCTATCCTACATAGTATATAGGCCCTAGGATAGGGCCCTAAGCTAAATACTGCACTACACCATCTTGCTTCAACTAGAATCTCTGTATTTTTCTATTTGAATCCAGTTTTATGGAATAGTTTACCAATGGAGTTGAGGAAAGAAGAGTCATTATTACAGTTTAAAAGACATTTAAAGGGCTATTATTTTTGGTTGGCCTTTTTTTTTACAATGATGGGACTTGAATTCAGTGTTTCAATCTGTATATTATATTATCTTATTTTATGATTATATTTATATATTATTGATGCATTGTAAGTAAGTTAGAGTAATGTTATTTGACGTATTGTGGGGGTTTTTCTCTCTCTTTTTCCTTTCCTATTTTAATGAAGTTCTTTTCAATAATTTCTGAATTATTTTGTTAACCGCTTTGATCTTGCTTGGTAAATTAAGCGGTATATAAAGACTTTTAATAAACATAAATGCACTAACATCTTTCACTTCCTATGGGCTTTGGTGCGTTTATCAAGGCAGCATTACTACCGCAGCAAGGCCCTAAATTATTTACATTTGATATTCTAAGAGCTGTACTTGATTGAATTTTTCTTTTCTTTATTTGGTTGTCCGTTGGCAAAGCTGAACCCAGCATGCCTCACAAGTTGTACTTATATTGATGTTCTTTCAATCAAAATAAAATGTAGAAACACCCCCCACCACTCACACAGAATAAAATAATCTTTCTGCTTTGAGTGGGCAGATGAAGGGAAAATATTAAGACTGGGGACTGGGATGAAAAATGCAGGGATGGTAAGGGGATTGGGATGAATCTTGTCTCCACGTCACTCTCCACAGCAAACAGACCTCCCTATCCATAGAGAGTACGTACACATCCATAAAGATTGAATGGAATAGGAAAAATCACCATTAGTTGTTTAGCACTCCTTGCTATAGCTGTTTTATGGAAGAATTATAAGTTCTGTAATACAACTGTGGTAACTGATGAAAGAACTGGGTGATATCAATATTTATCCCAACAAAAACTATAATTGAGCGTCTCTTTCAGGAGTGCTGCACTTCAGAAATGTCACAAACAGTTTATATGGACTATAAATAGTATTACAGTAGGAAGGTATCAAGTGATTGCTGATTACACTTTTCTGTAGAGAAAGCTATTATTATAAAGAGGACTATGCTGTGATCAGGAAATGATGGAAGAGTCTGTTGTTTACCAATTGCCATGTGGAAGCAAGGTCATGGAACACTATTCTTTGAAAAACCCATATCCATAGAATATTAGGAGAATAATTTTGTTGATTTTATAAAATCCTCACTTAAAATGAAAGTGAAAATAAGACTGGGGTTGTGTATATAGAAATCTAGCTACATCAGGCATTTATTAATGATATAAATGAAGATATCACTAAATAATGATGTTTCTCCTTCTCTAATAAGAATATTGTTTCATAGTGCTTACCCACCGAAGAGCTTCACAGTAAGTAAAGATTCCAACTTTTACTTATTAATTTCTTAGAGGTTCTCAGCAAATTTAGCAGAGTTGCTATTGTATGAGCTATATCTCCTCCAGCTCGATACTTCAGATTCTTTGTCTGCAGCATGCGGCTCACCCAAGCCCACTCTCTTGTGCACAGAACTGCTAAGCAATTTCAAAAGCTTCTCATGGTCATTGGTTAAGGGATCCTTCATTCAGAATTCCATCCAAAAGAGCACCAGCCACCAATACATCCATGGCACAGCACAAGGTTTAAAAAATGCTCTCCCAACAAACTTCAAGGCCCTAATGGGAGATCTTAGAGGTCTGCTAATTGACAGTCCAACCCAAGAATCTTCCCAAACCATAGGTGACAAGTCATTTTATTAGCTTCATGATATCATTTAATTTATTATTATTCATATGTAAGTTAGTACATCTTCAATTACAATACAATTACTTCATTAAGATCCAATGATAAATTGCACAAGATTATATTTTGCCATTAGGTCCATATTTGGATCATTGGTCATATGATTACTTGTTAATCTTTTTCATTAGTAATTTTCCCTAACATTAGCAACACTATAACAACTTAGTTAATCATGTAAAATTTAGTTTAGCTTCTGTCAACAATAGAGGGATTTACATCTACACTATCTGAGATCATCTTCTATTTCAATACATTGGATATCTTATAACAATATCTGTTAGCGCCTTGTTCCCTGTTCCAGGACTTAGGTCAGTAAACATGGTACTTCCTCTGTTCCATTACTGGGACAGGATGTAGTTGGGACAAACATCTATATTAAACCTTTAAGTATAACTTGCCAATATTACAGTATTCTTTTTTTACTATAACCGTTAAAGCATTTTCTCTATCTTCCAGCACTTGAAGAAGAGCCGCGCCAAGAAGTTTTTCCCAAAGTTCTTTCCCAAAGAATGTTCTATGGTTGGTTTTCCGAGCTTTCCCTTAAATAATAGTACAGCATAAATTTACCCAACCCCCTTTTTGCTTTTGTTTTTAGTGCTTAGCACATGATGTTATAAAAGCACAACACAGACATCAAAAAGCAAACCAGAGGTATGCATTCACTGTTGCAAATATTAAATAAAAAAACACATTTATGATTTCCTAAAATAATGATTATACAAGTGTCACAGTAGCTCGGTGTCATTTCTCCAGTTCAACTTACCTGGTACTTAGACTGATTGACATTTTTGAGTTAATATATATGAGTAGCGTTGATTACAATCCTTGCTGATTGATGTTTTTGAGGTTTTTATGCAAAATTGATATTATGTCAATAAAATTGGATTAGAAAACATATGGGGCTCCTTTTACTATGGTACGCTAGCGTTTTTAGCGCGCGCTGCTTTGCCGCATGCGCTAACCCTGTGCAACATGCCAAGAACTAATGCCAGCTCAATGCTGGCGTTAGCGTCTAGCACGCAGGGCAATGCAGCGCGCGCTAAAACCGCTAGCGCAGCTTAGTAAAAGGAGCCCATGCTCTCTATTTCAATTGACTGTTTTTTGCTTTTAGACTTTGTTTGTTTCTATCCCCATTTGCTTTTTGATTGACTGCTTTTTTGCTTTGATATTTCTATCCTTGTTTGCTTTTAGCTTTTTTTATTAATCCCATCATGTATATTTTCTTTTTCAGTCATCTCATTTTTATTATTATTTACATTTGCAATTTGTTTTTAAAAATGCATTTATTGTGGTTTTGAAAGTATATTTGTGTTTTTAATATTTGTGCATATTTATGTATATCTATATTTTTCCTCAACGATACACCAGACTCTTCACAAAGGCAGGATTGCCGAAACACTGCCAGTGTTGAGTCCATTGGTTAACATCGTGTTGTTCCTCAATAAAGTACATTTTGAATTGACCCAACGCTGAGTGATTGACATCTTTTGCCTCACGACTCCCTCTCTCTGCCAGTTTCATCTTTTATTTATTTATATTGGTGTCTTTCAAGGGTGATGATGCGGAGGAACTGAAAGAAATCTCAGTGAATTTGGAAGATGTACTAAGCCAAATCGACAAATTAAAAAGAGATAAATCACCAGGACCAGATGGTATACATCCCAGTGTACTAAAAGAACTCAAACATGAAATTGTTGACCTGCTGTTAGTGATCTGTAACCTGTCGCTAAAATCGTCTGCAGTACCTGAAGATTGGAGGGTGACCAGTGTTACGCCGATTTTTAATAAGGGCTCCAGGGGAGATCTGGGAAATTACAGACTGATAAGCTTCATTTCAGTGCCAGGCAAAATGGTGGAAACAATTATAAAAAATAAAATTATGGAACACATAGACAAACTGATTTAATGGGTTCAGCTGAAAGAGATCCTGCCTCACAAATTTGCTTGACTTCTTTGAAGGTGTGAATAAACATGTGGATAAAGGTGAGCTGGTTGATATAGTGTACCTTCTTTGCCAGGTTCCAGTGGATGCTTGCCCTAAGGCACTTTCTTTGTAGCTTGGTCTTCTATATTTATTGTTGTTTATTGAAAGCTTCTATACCAGTACTAATTACTGGGGAGTCAATTCAGAGCGGTTACCTGAGCTTCTGTAATGGTGTTACAATATAAGTGCTACTGTAGAGGTGATGGACTGCAAATGGAAGTCTTCAATAAATGTTAAAAAAAACAGAGAGTGGTGGATAACTGGAACGCTCTTCTGGAGTCTGTTATAGGGGAAAACATCCTCCAGAATTTCAATACAAAGTTGGACAAGTTCCTGCTAAACTGGAACGTACACAGGTGAAGCTGGGGCCGCCGTGTGAGCGGACTGCTGGACACGATGGACCATTGGTCTGACCCAGCAGTGGCAATTCTTATGTTCTTAAGAAGGTTCCGCAAAAGTGCAAAACAGCAAAATTAGTTAACACACATTACCATCTTCATCATTGTTTGTGCAATGCAGGCCTTATACTTGTGCAGGCTACAGGCCAGTCAATCTCTGCATAACTTCTAGCAAGTTTAATTTTTTTCACTAGATTTTTATTAATTTTTTCCAGAAAAGCAATATCATACAGGTTATGTAAGTTACAGCCAAGCCACACAAACCTTCAAATAAAAGTATACCATTTGGACATGGCAAGAAGTAAGAAAAACACAATTGATATACATAATCAACAATGCTTATCATTATAAAACTGTTCAAACCCAGTGGAATGGGGTTTGTATGTAATCATCCTTGCCCCTGCATAAAATGATGAAGCTGCATTTACTGCAAAAAATCCCCAGCAGGTTTCTGATATCTATCCTGCAAAGTGCTAAAAGCTACCATCCCAGTACCTTGAAGCAAATTCTGGAAGACCAGAAGACTCAATGCTTCCCACCTGGTAAATACCCCACAATAAAAGTTGGTTCCCCCCTTATAGCTGCTAGTGTAGATACCTTTCCCCCTCTACCCCACTTATTCTGAAACTTACCCCAAACCTCTATCAAGTGGTGAAAAAAAAAGATTTGTCACTGTACATCTTCTAGTCCTACCCGTATGAGAGGCCCACATCCACCATTGCAAGGGCTGGGGTCCTACGAAATACTGTTCCAAATGCATACCAGTGTTATCCTCTGAAATGGACCAATCTAAAATGAACTGCAATTGCGTGGCCTGATAATACCACTGCAGATTGGGGACAGCTCACCCACCCTGTTCTCATGGAATCCATAAAACTTTTTTCCCTAACCTTGGTAACTTAATCCCCCAATTAAATCAAAAAAATTTCCTCTGTAGATTCTGCAATGACTCTTTAGGAATAGAAACATAGAAACATAGAAACATGACGGCAGAAAAGGGCTATAGCCCATCAAGTCTGCCCACTCTACTGACCCACCCCATTAAGTCTGAATACTAATGACCTAGTTCCTTAACTCGACTCTCGTAAGGATCCTACTAGGGCATCCCATTTATTCTTAAAGTCAATAACGCTGGTGGCCTTGATCACCTGCTCTGGAAGCTTGTTCCAGTGATCTACAACCCTTTCTGTGAAGAAATACTTCCTTATGTCACTATTGAATTTCCCTCCTCTGAGTTTGAACGGATGCCCCCTTGTGACCGAGGGTCCCTTGAGAAAGAAGATGTCTTCTTCCACTTCGACACGTCCCATGATGTATTTAAATGTCTCAATCATGTCCCCCCTCTCCCTGCGCTCCTCTAGAGTGTAGAGCTGCAATTTGTTTAGTCTTTCTTCGTACGAGAGACCCTTGAGCCCCGAGATCATCCTAGTGGCCATTCGCTGAACCGACTCAACTCTAAGCACGTCTTTACGGTAATGTGGCCTCCAGAATTGTACACAGTACTCCAGATGAGGTCTCACCATGGTTCTGTACAGTGGCATTATGACTTCAGATTTGCGGCTAACGAAGCTTCTGTTGATACATCCCATAAGTTGCCTTGCTTTGGATGAGGCCTTCTCTACTTGTTTGGCGGCCTTCATGTCTGCACTGATGATTACTCCCAAGTCCCTTTCTTCTGAAGTCCTAGCTAGTGTTTCTCCATTTAAGGTGTAAGGTTTGCATGGATTTCTGCTACCGAGATGCATAACCTTACATTTCTTAGCGTTGAAGCCCAGCTGCCATGTCGAGGACCAGTTTTCCAACGTAATCAGATCCTGCGTCATACTATCCTGCAGATTGCTTTCACTTACTATATTACATAGTTTGGCGTCATCAGCGAATAGAGTTACTTTACCCTGAAGCCCTTGGGTCAAGTCCCTTATGAATAGGTATGGGCAACGTTTGAAACAAAAATAGTGGCGATCCAAGATGGCTGCTGAGGCAAGTTGCTGAGCAGACGCTGAAGCGGACAACAATTGTTAGCTCATTTTGGAGCATTTCCTTGATAACATTTTCCAAACATGCTGAAAAGGAGGAGAAGGAGCACTGGTGGAGCCTCATAGCGCTCCGGAACACCTACTTCCGGTAACATTGAAGTGCTGCTTAGGCGAATGCAGGGCATCATGACATCGTCGGGGACATCGCAGTTGGAGACACTTCAGGCAAATGGATTGGAGGCGTCTCAGCGAAGTTTTGCGATCACGCTGAGCCCCGACGTTAGACCGCCTCCTTTGCATCCCCAAGCAACCAGCTCCCCAGAGGTTGAGAGCCTACCAGAAGTCGGCATGCGTTCTCCCCTGGAGGCTTCGCGGAGCTGTGTGGGGGAAGCCGATTCGGGCTCACAGGCTATCCAGGAGAGCCTGAGTATGGACGGGGCTGCTGTAACAACAGATTCTGGACCTACCCAGGCAAGTGGAAGTGGAGGAGAGTTCTCAGCTGGTGAGCATAAACTTTCACATTTACATTTGCAATATCCTACCATAGTTAAACCCCAAGAAGTCACTTTGGACGCTTTGTGGGATCTGGTAGCCAATTTGGTGAAGACAATGAATATTCAACAAGTGCAAGTGGAGGGGAAGATAATAGAACATGAAAAGGAAATTATTCTGCTAAAACAAGATATTGGTGACTCTAAGTTATCTGTACATAGTATTAAAAGTGAATTAAAATCTTCCAAACAACTTCAAGAAACTTTAATTAAAGATAATCTGAATTTAAGAAGGAAGATTGAGACATTTGAAAATTTTTCAAGAGGTAACAATATCAGATTGATTAATTTTCCAAGAGTTACAACAATTACTCCTCGTGAGATGTTAAAACGATACCTGTTGGAAATACTGGAAGTTCCTGAAGGCTCATTACCTCCATTTATACAGGTCTACTATTTACCCAAGAAAAATTTAATTCAACAACAGGAAAATAGCCAAGGACCAATAGATGTATCAATTTTATTGGATTTATCTGATAGTGAAATGGTTACCCCGGCAACATTGGTAGCAACTTTAGCTTTAATGATGGACAAACACTGGATTTTGAGACTTTTCTTTAAAAATAGATTAAAGGAATTCTTGGGACTTAAGATACAAATGTTCCCAGACTTGGCTAGAGACACACAAAAGCGAAGAAAAGAATTTCTTATGTTAAAACCAGGAATTATAGCTCTTGGAGCAATTTTTTACCTTCGTTATCCTTGCAAATGTATCATACAATATAATTCTCAAAAATATCTTTTCTTTAAGCCCTACCAGCTGACTTCTTTCCTCTCTCTATCTCAGCTTGAGAAGGAAAAGAAAGGAGTATAGAAGAATTTAGATGCCCTTATCAGTTAACTTGTATCATTTTGTCTTAGTTATTATTTCCTAATTTCCGTTTTATATATTACATTTTGGATCTTTTGTGGACTTGAGCTGATTTAAGTTAAATTAATATCTTTGAATTAATTTTATTACTGGATTTTTTGATTTAAAAGCTTTCTCTACAAGTATATCTTGATTTGTATTTTTGAAAATTAATAAATAAAAAAAATTAAAAAAAATAGTAACCTTGACAGGACATTCATCTCTAATACCGCTATCTTACCCCACCAGGACAACCAAAGCTCCCGCCGTCTCTGGAAGTTGATCCGCACCTGTTGCACAATCCTTTTGTGATTGACCTGATACAGGCAGTTCAATTTACGCAGTTAAGTATACCGCTAAACACCGGATGTGAGATCCCATGATTTTAAATGGAAACCTTACTCCAATCCTTTGTTCTTCCTCAGCAGATAATTGAAGACCCATAAACTCAGACTTGTCCATGTTGACCTTAAAGCCCGCTAAAGCTCCATATTTCGGGAGTGTGAGTTTTGGGTCCCAGATATACAGCAAGATATTATCTGTGAACAATGAAATCTTATGTTCCTGAGCCCTAGCCTATATTCCCTTCAAATCTGGATGGTCTCTAATGTAAACTGCTAAGGGCTCCATTGAAATGGCAAATAATAAGGGTGATAAGAGGCATCCCTACCTTGTCCCCCTCTTTATTGAGCAGAAATCTGTATAGGAGCCATTAATTTTCAAGCACGCTCTTGGTTGTATGTATAAAGCCTGTACCCAAGAATAGAAAGCATCACCCAGACCCAGTTTTTGCATCACTACTCATAAGAATTCCCAATTTACCATAGCAAATGCCTTTCTGCCGTCAATAGCAAGTAGCGCGGTCTTCTCAGGGTGCCTTTTCGCATGCCAAATCAAATGCAAAGAGCGGTGAACATTATCCTGCATCTGTCTCCTCATTATAATTCCTGATTGGTCAACATGAACAAGTCTTGGTAGAATCCTAGCAGGCCTCAAAGCCATAACTTTTGCTATAATCTTCACATCTACATTCAATAATGATATAGGTCTGTAAGATCCGCATCCCACTGGATCTTTTCCCAGTTTCAGAAGTACTGTTTTACCTGCCTCCTCCATGGACGATGGCAATGTCCCTCCCTCCTGAACCCCATTGGTAACTCTAGCCAAAAGGCTACCCAAAATATCCCTGAATTGTTTATTTTCCTGTAAAACCGTCCAACCCCAGAGATTTGCCCTGATTCAATGTTTTAATGACTTCCATCACTTCAGATGGGGTTACTGGTTCACTCAATCTCATCCGAACAGACTCAGATAACCTTGACAGCTGTAATTGATCCAAGAAGGTTGCTATAGCTGGCATCTTTCCATTAACTTCTCTCTGATAGAGCTTTTTATAAAATTGTATAAAGCTGGCCTGAATATCCAAATCCATGCAACAAGTAGATCCCCAGGCTCTCTGATTTCCTGTATCATAGTCTGAGCTCTCCTTTTCTTCAGGTATCTGGCTAATATAGTGCCTGATTTGTTACCAAACTCAAACACCCGCTGTTTTAGTTGTGCCCTTAAAAAAATCAACATTCTACAATTGGTATCTATGTAACTCCCCTCTAATAGACCTCAGTTTGTCCCCTCACATCCGGATCCTGATGAGCTTTATGCTGAAGTTCCAGCTGTATCAGTTGTTCTCTTAATTGTGACATTTTAGTATTTCTACTTTTCTTTTTCCTTGCTCCCTATTTGATAAGACATCCCAAATGACTGCTTTAAGAGCATCCCATAGTGTCCTATCACTTACTTTCCAGGTATCATTATCACCTAAATATGGTACAACAGCAGATCGAACCTCTTCACATATCTGAGGATCACCTAGTAAAGTTTCAGTCACCAGAACTGCTTCCGCTCTTGTCTTGCCAAATCCCCTCCACAAAACCCAGACCGGAGAATGGTTTGAAATTTGAATGGCCTCTATTTCCGCTTTCACCAAATCCCCACACTGATTACTGTGAGCCCAAATTTCATCTATCCTCGTATAGGTTTGAGTAGCATGTGAATAAAAAGTGTAGTTTCATTGTGTACCATCAGATATTCTCCAGCAATCAAAAAGGTTTAAACTTCTCATTAGGTCACGAAACGCTTTTCTTTGTCTTTTCCCATATCCAGATCCCTCCCTCGAGTGGTCAAACATTGAACTAAATGTAACATTAAAGTCCCCACCTACCAAAATCACTCCCCCGGGTGCAAAATCCAGTAATGGTTGTGTAAGGGATTTGTAATATTGTGCCTGTCTTGTATTGGGTCCATAGATATTAATATTGGTGAATAAGGTTCCTTTATAGGTTTCCCATGTAAAGCTATACATCTACCTTCTGCATCCTTATATTCCTGCTCTATAACTAGACCCATCCCTCTTCGAATTAGTATAGTTAGGCCCCCTCTTTTTCTGCCCTCCCTTCACTTGATGAGTGATCACCGCCTCAAAGCCTTGGTGGGCTAACAAGTGATGATCTCATGCCCTCAAATGAGTCTCCTGGAACAAGATCACATCCCACTGCAATCACTTTAATTCCTTATGGACTTTATTCCATTTCATTCCAGGGTTATTAAGACATTAACATTCCAAGATCTGATCTTGAATTCACAATAGATGACTTTAATTTAATTTAATTTTATTTTATTTCTTATATACCGCAATACCTTTATTACCCTCCCCATCTCCCCCAGAACCCCCAACCTGATCTCCCCCTGATGTCTCCTCTGGTCTCTCCTCTCCCCGACCAGACATATGAAAAGGAAATGAAATCCTTCCCACTCAGCTCACATGTCTCAACCATTCTCAATCACTAGTCATACACCCCCAGCCAATACCCCTCACACTTCAACAACACTTTCATATATCTTCATCCAGAAACCAATATGAGTAGCACAAACATCAAAAATAAATTTAGTCCTGTTCCTCAGGTAGCAGTCTTACAGGCAGACTTCCCCTGGCACATAACCATCTGCCAAGCTCCATCTTTCCAGGGTTCTGCTGATGGTCCCGGTTGTTGTTCTGCAGTTGGTGCATTGCAACACCCCCACTCTCTAAGTACATTCCATGCCTCTTTGATAGTATGAATCTTTCTTAATTTACCATTGATTGTAATCCACATAACGAAGGGAAAAAGGTATCAATATTTATGCCCCTCATTTCTCAACAGCCTAGTTATGTTTTTAAAGGCTTGTCTTTTTTGTAAAGTTGCACAAGCCAGGTCTTGAAACCCTCCCACCTTCAGGTTTTTCTAACGCCATTCCAACATGCTTCGGGCTTTAGCTAATATGCGTTCCTTAGTCCCCAAATCACCGAAGCATGCAATAATGTCCCGCACATTTGTGCCCCTAGGGGAGCCCAAACTTTGATGTGCCCTTTGGATGTGCAATGTTGCTCCTTTGGCCCCCTCATCCAGCTCCAGCAAAGCACTGCAAATCTCTCTCACCACTGCTACAATGTAATGTAATGTAATTTATTTCTTATATACCGCTACATCCGTTAGGTTCTAAGCGGTGTTTTGCGTCTGTATTTACCAAAGAAGATGTACACAGCATACCAGAACTCATCAGGCTATATGCTGGAAACGAAGACAGAAAGCTGACAGGATTGACGGTTACTCTAGAGGAGGTGTGTAGGCAGATTGATAGGCTTAAGAGCAATAAATCCCCGGGACTGGATGGCATCCATCCGAGGGTCATCAAGGAACTGAAAGGGACCATAGCTGAACTGCTTCAACTAATAGCCAATCTGTCGATCAAATCGGGAAAGATTCTGGAAGACTGGAAGGTGGCGAATGTTACGCCAATCTTCAAGAAAGGTTCGAGGGGAGATCCGGGAAACTACAGACCTGTGAGTCTGACTTCGGTACCGGGAAAGATGGTAGAGTCACTGATAAAGGATAGCATCATTGATCACCTTGACGGACATGGGCTGATGAGGACCAGTCAGCACGGTTTTAGCAAAGGCAGATCGTGTTTGACGAAATTGCTGCACTTCTTTGAGGGAGTAAACAGACAGATAGACAAGGGTGATCCGGTCGACATTGTATATCTGGATTTTCAGAAGGCGTTCAACAAGGTTCCGCATGAACGACTACTTCAGAAAATTGCGAGCCATGGAATCGAGGGTGAAATACTCACATGGATTAAAAACTGGCTGGAGCATAGGAAACAGAGAGCGGGGGTTAATGGATAACATTCGGACTGGAAGAGCGTCACCAGTGGGGTACCGCAGGGCTCGGTGCTTTGACCCATGCTCTTTAACATCTTTATAAACGATCTGGACATAGGTACGACAAGTGAGATGATTAAATTTGCGGACGATACAAAGTTATTCAGAGTAGTGAAGATGCAGGGGGATTGCGAAGATCTGCAACGTGACATAATCGGGCTCGAGGAATGGGCATTGACATGGCAGATGAGATTTAATGTGGATAAGTGTAAAGTGATGCATGTCGGTAACAAAAATTTCATGCACGAATACAGGATGTCAGGGGCGGTATTTGGAGAGACCTCCCAGGAAAGGGACTTGGGAGTTCTGATCAACAAGTCGATGAAGCCGTTCACGCAATGTACGGCGGCAGCAAAAAGGGCAAACAGAATGCTAGGAATGATAAAGAAGGGGATCACGAACAGATCAGAGAAGGTTATCATGCCGCTGAACTGGGCCATGGGGCGCCCTCACCTGGAGTACTGCATCCAACACTGGTCGCCACACATGAAGAAGGACACGGTACTACTCGAAAGGGTCCAGAGAAGAGCAACTAAGATGGTTAAGGGGTTGAAGGAGCTGCCGTATAGCGAAATATTAGAGAAACTGGCCTTTTCTCCCTCGAACAGAGGAGATTGAGAGGGGACATGATCAAAACATTCAAGGTACTGAAGGGGATAGACTTAGTAGATAAGGACAGGTTGTTCACCCTCTCTAAGGTAGGGAGAACGAGAGGGCACTCTCTAAAGTTAAAAGGGGATATATTCCATACATACATAAGAAAGTTCTTCTTCACCCAGAGAGTGGTAGAAAGCTGGAACGCTCTTCCGCAAGCTGTTATAGGGGAAAACACCCTCCCGGGACTCAAGACAAAGTTAGACAAGTTTCTGCTGAACAAGAACGTGCGCTGGTAGGGCTAGTCTCAGTTAGGGTGCTGGTTTTTGACCAGAGGGCCACCGCGTGACATGTATTTTTATAGACGGTATATCAAAAATGAATAAATAAAGAATCTTGACTGCTGGGCATAATGGACCACTGGTCTGACCCAGCAGCGGCAATTCTTATGTTCTTAGATACCTTTGAAATGAAGATTGCAGAGGCGTGATCTATTCTCTAAGTCTTCTACTTGGGCCTGAATGTAGTCACACCTACTTGAATATTTTTCCCATTTTCACCGTCCTCCAGCATCATAGATCTCTGGATCAGGCTATAGGGGCATCCATGAGTATTTATTCACACCTACTTCTACATCTGAGCTTGTCTATCCACCAAGTCTTGTTCATTTTCACCCCCGTCACTATAGATGCCACATGTTCCTCTGAGGCGGTCACACGCACTCCAATCTCGTACACATCATTCTTTATTTCAGATAGTCATCTTCACATCCTGGTGAACTCCCACCATATCTTTCTTTAGTTCGTGGATCCACATGGGCTCCACAAAATCCTTCGATTTTGTGCCATCCTCGAGCTGATTCACTGATGCATCGTCCTCCAATTTGTAGGACTGTGGCACCAGCACTTTCCCACAATCCAACCCATAGGCCCAGACATTGATTTCATTTTTTCTCCCAATTCCGCTGTAAAACAGAATTTTTCAAGTTTCTTCCTTGTGGTCATCTTGCAAGCAATTAGGATCACTGCTGAAGTATGGCGTTTTTTTAATTTTTGAGAACGTTGTTCCAACAATCCATCTTGGGCTTTGACATCACTTCCTCCTTCTAGCAAGTTTAATATTATCTTCTTTCCCAATGTGTTTAGAGTCCTTATGGCTCTGGTACCAGCCCAGTAAATATCTAATTATGGTATCAATTAGATAGATAGATATACATTTTTAACCAATGGGGAGAGACCATCAATTAGACAACACTATCACAAATAAAAATACATCAAATTTACTTTCACCCAGCAAATAAACATATAATTACAGGTTACATAATCCCAATTATTGAGGCTTAAACAACAACAAAGAGAAAGGATACGTCTTCATTAAGTAATTTCCTGTTAGAGCAGTATACTACATTTCTAGAATTGTCAGCCACTAATATATGAAAGCTCAGTTCTTCCAAAAGGCAGATTAAAAAATGCACACTATTTATAATGCGAGATATCAAGCATACACAGTCATACACAAATACAATATTCTAAATTCTGGGATGCAATTCTGTATAACTGACATCAAATGCAATAGACAAAATACAGACTAGGGCCACATCCAACAAACTCAAACTAAATATGGATAAAAACAAAGTTCTATGGTTTTATAACACTGTACACATGGTTCCTTCCACTGTAACTCTAACCTCAGGAAACAACCTGAATATCAGCAAGATGTCCAAGGTCCTTGGAGTTATACTTGACTCCACCCTATTGTATGAATCTGAAGATTAAGGAAGAAATCCTTCTACAATATGAAAAACTATGACTTATCCAACCCTTTTTTCAAGAGCACCACTTTGCTGTACTAATGGAAATGCTTATACTGTCCCAGCTGGATTACTACAACTCCGTCTATGCAGGTCTAAACTCTACTCTCCTGAACAGATGATAAAAAAACACAACAATCAGACATATTCAAACTAAAAAAAAATTGATTCTGTCTCACTTCACTATAAGAACTTACACTAGCTTCCCGTCAAAACTCACATTGCCTTCAAACTATCATGTATAATGTTCCAAATTCTATATGTAAAAACCACAGAGCCACTCAAACTTATTCGTCAATTCCTGGCCAGCATCAAACAGAAAAATGGAGTCGCTTCAGCGACTCCTTCCATCTCCCAAAGGAGTTAAATACAAACACACATTTGACTCGCTCTTCACTTACTTTGGCACCAAGGCCTGGAACAACCTCCCAACAGACATTAAGATGGAAACATTCTTAGAACAGATTCAGAGAAAAATTAAAAACTCTCTTCTTTGAAAGCATACACATTATAGACAACTAACTCAAAATACCTAATATCACTAAATCCCATACCCAACTCTGTTCATAACTCAGTCTTCCTCAAACTGATATAATATAATATAGGATTTACATCTGTAATTCATTATATTGTAAGTCACTTTGAACCTATTTTGGTATAGAGAGACTCAGAAATACTGGATTAGATTAGATTATAAATTGTAACTCTAGATAGTTTTACATTTTAACAGTCCATCAGAACCAACACTGATCCATAAACTTTAAATGCAGTTTATATTCTTTTCCAAACACAGCAAGCAAAGAAAAGCATCAGCAGACATAATCTATAGATTCCTCTCACCATTCATACTGTTTCGCTGTGAAGAGAAAGATCGACAGGAAACAGTTGTGGGCACTATGAAGGGAAGTATGAACAGAAACAGGGAAGAAGACAATAACATTTCTTGAAACTCTAACCCACAGTGGTAATAAAAAGAATCTGACAATTTAAGTTGAGTACTCAAAGGGGATTAATTCATTCTGGAGCTTCTTCCTACAGATATCCATTATATGGAAATCCTCTAATATTCCCTTAAAGTGCACTGATTTTCACTACTATGCATTCAAACCTCTAGCCAGATAACTAAGCTCAATACATTTTTTCTGTCTTTTGTTCTCATTTTTTAAAACCACAGTGCCTTCCTCAAACTGGTATTTGGCTTTCTTGAAATCTGACACAGTCTCCGTCTCTACCACCTCTTCTGGGAGACTGTTCCACACATCTACGACCCTTTCTGTAAAAAAGGTATTTCCTTAGATTACTCCTGAGCCTATCACCTCTTAACTTCATCCTATGCCCTCTCATTCCAGAGCTTCCTTTCAAATGAAACTCAACTCGTGCATTTACATCACTTAGGTATTTAAACATCTCTATTATATTTCCCCTCTCCTGCCTTTCCTCCAAAGCATACAGATTGAGATCTTTAAGTCTATCTCTCGTTTTTGACTTATGCAGTCTCCTGCTACACATTCACTAGCCATGACTCCTCCCATCTCTCACATGGCATTCAGACATTAAGTTTCCACAATAAACATTTTGTTTAGGGGAAACTTTATTAATACCCTTAGTCATTTGATGTCATTGACGGATGGCCACAAGAGTTCACCTGTCATGACCTATATCAAGGATTGAATCTTTCTGCTTTTATTTTTATCTGTTCAATACCCCAATTAGTCAAGACACCCCAACCCATGGCTTTTCTTAATACAGTGGTACCTTGGATTACGAGCATAATCCGTTCCAGGAGCATGCTCGTAATCCAAAATGCTCGTATATCAAGCAAGTTTCCCCATAGGAAGTAAGGGAAACTTTCTTTGATATGTTCCCACCCCCCACCTTCCCCCCCCCCCGAGGCCATCAGCGCTGCTCCCCCCCCCCCCCCACGAGAACCGGCATTGCTCCCCACGAACCGGCACCCTCCCCTCCATGATCCGGCACCCCCCGCCGCCATCGGGCCCCCCCCCGCCACCATCGGGCACCCCCCCCTGCCGCGACCTGAGATCCCCCAACCCACCCGAACCCTCTTCTTACTTCCAGTGTAGCCTCCGCATCTGCACCGGCACCAGCATGTCCTGTGCGTTGGTGCCGGTGCCCGAAAATCTGCTTCCTGTGTCGGGCCTTTAGCATGCGCGCATGCTGAAGGCCTGGCTATTTTTTGAAGGGCACAGAAGCTGCCTGCCTTGAAGTCCACTGTTGCCACTGCAACCACAGCTGAGCCAGACCTGCTTACTTGTCTGGACTGGTTCTGGCTGGGATGGCAAAAGTGTAGCAAGTCCATGTTTTGAGGTAGCACTTCCTACTCTATAATGACATCTAGGATGTTCACCTATTTTTACATACTCCGTGAAAGGTATTGCTGAGGCTGTGGTTTGGAGAAGAGGCAGAGTTGCAATATAAGCACATATTTAACAAAATGTTTGTGTCTGTGTAGATTATACATGCACATTTATTACAACTTTGGAGTAGGTGTAAACCTGTGCATCACCATTTGTTTATTATTGGGACTAGATCTGAAAGATACTTTTATAAAGACATATAGGTGCCTATGTAGCTTTTATAAAATAAAACAACAATAATCCAAAGTAAACTGAAAGAAAAATAAATATTACGCATTCTAATTTCAAAATCTTAAATGATCTACAGTATATAACTGACCATCACACTCAGGAGATTACTCAATGACTCAAGTCTATTTAATCATCATTCCAATTTTCTTCTAACTATATAGTCTTTGGACTATGCTGCATTAATTGTTAGCATACTGTAACACCTAATGCAAGGACATGATAACTTACTTTTGCACTAAAAAGTCCATTAGCATGCAGTATAGAATGACGTGGGGAAAAATTTATCCCTGTATCTATCCTAGCCCCATCCCATCCCCGCCACATCCATGTGGACTCTGTCTGATCCCATCCATACAAGTCTTGAATAGCTATTTTATATTGAAATCATTATATTAAAGTATAAAAAGGAACAATATGGTGTACAATTGTCATTTTATAAATCACAAATACAGAAAAAGGATCAACAAAACCCATCTCCCCTCACAATATCCCCTCCACTATCAAGAAAACTGAATGCTACATAGAAAAATCATCCTAACAGAATACCTCGGTAACACACACAGAACACAAATGCCAAATAAATAATAACTGACCAAAAATGATAAATATAAATTAAACCAAAATCCCAAGTAGCCACACTATCCATATAGTACAACACCAAATAAATAAAATGATTCATTTCCTCCTATACTATGCAAAATATAAAGATCACACATGCCAGGGATGGTGTTAGGCCAAGGAATACAATTAGAGCAAATGCCCCCTGGCTAGAGAAAGCCCTAAGCCTGCTGCAAGCTGAAGATGGCATGGGCTAGTAGAGGGCTTTGGGGTCCCCTCCCAAATTTCTGCCCTGGGCCCTGCCATGTCTAACATCAGCACCGGCAAATAAACATTTCAGTTCTTATATATTCTAATCACAAAATAGAAAATAAAATTATTTTTCTACCTTTTATTGTCTGGTCATTATTCAAATCATGTTGGTCCCAGGCTCTGGTTTCTGTTTGGGAAAACTTCTACGAGTTGGGTTTCAAACTATTAAGTTGCTATAGGGGGACAGACTGAAGGTCCATTAAGCCCAGTATCCTGTTTTCAACAATGGCCAATCCAAGTCACAACTATCTGGCAAGATCCTGAGCAGCAAAACAGATTTATGCTGCTTATTCTAGGAATAAGCAGTGAATTTCCCCAAGTTTATCTTAAAAATAGCTTATGGACTTTTATTTTAAGAAATTATCCAAACCTTTTTTAAACTCTGCTAAGCTAACTACTTTCACCACATTCTCCAGCAACAAAATTAATAATTTAATTAAACATTGAGTAAATAAATATTTTTTCTAGTTTGTTGTAAATCTGCTACTTAGTATATCCATCACATGCCCCAAAGTCCTAATATTCTTGGAATGAGTAAACAAGCGATTCACATCTACCCATTCTACTCCACTCAATATTTTATAGACCTCTATCACATCTCCCCTGAGCCATCTCTTCTCCAAACTGAAGAGCCCTAGGTGCTTTAGCCTTTCCTGATAAGGAAGTCACCCATTCCTTTTATCATTTCCATCACTCTTCTCTGTATCTTCTATAATTCCACTGTTTTGAGATATGGCGACCAGAATTACACACAGTATTCAAGATGCAGCCACATCAGAGAACGATACAAAGGCATTATAACATTTTCATCTTTATTTTCTATTCCTTTACTAATAATTCTTAACATCTCATATTTGCTTTCTTAGCTGCTGCTGCACATTGAGCTGAGGGTTTCAACGTAACCTCAACGATGACACCTAGATCCTTTTCCTGGGCGGTGACTGCTTACATGGAATCATACATCACAGAGCTAAAGTTTGGGTTCCTCTTTCCCACATATATCACTTTGCAATTGCTCACAATACATGCCATCTGCCATTTTAATGCCCAGTCATCCAATTTCACAAGGTCCTCTTGCAATTTTTCAAAGTCCTTTTGTGATTTAATAACTTTGAACAATATTGTGTCATCAGCAAATTTACCCCCTCCTCCCCCTGTTTTACAAAATTGCACAAGAGGTTTTAGCACTGGCCAGCACACTGATATGCTTTGATGCTCATAGGAATTATATGACTATTGGAGCAGCGCAGAGCATTCAGAGTGCTGGCTGGCACTAAAAATCTCTTGAGTGGTTTTGTAAAAGGGGGGGTGGTTAATTATCTCACTAATTATTCTCATCTGTAGAACACTGATAAATATGCTAAAAAGCAGCAGACCCAGCACAGACCTCCAGGAGATCCCCACTATTTACCCTTCTTCATTGAGAATATTGACCATTTATCCTTACTCTCTGTTTTCTATCTTTTAACCAGTTCTTTATCCATAAAAGTACATTACCTCCTATCCCATGACTTTCAAATTTCCTCAGAAGTCTTTCATGAGGTATTTTGTCAAATGCCTTTAGAAAACCCATATAAATAAAATTGTCTGGCTCACCTTTATCCACATGTTTATTCACCCCCTCAAAGAAAGTAGTGGTGCTGACTCATTAATTCATGTTTATGTATATGCTCTATAATTTTATTCTTTATAATAGTCTCTACCATTTTGCCTGGTACCAACATCAGATTCACCAATCTATAGTTTGCCAGATCACTTCTGGAACCCTTTTAAAAAATTTGCGTTATGCTGACCATCCTCCAGTCTTCTAGTACCATGTTAGAGAATATAAAGATAAATTACTAACAATAGCTCTGCAAGTTCATTTTTCAATTGTATAAGTACTCTACTGATCTACTCGACCTCATTCATTCTTCACCTTCCCCTCAGTTAAAAGATGCATTCATAAGAGATTCATCAACAGACTCCTACCCTACCAAGCAGCCTCCAAAGATCCCAAATGGAGCTAACTGGGCAGAATATCAGCCTCTTACATGCACTTCAGAAAGCTTCTAAAAATGTTCCTCTTCCCCAAACAGGACGACCCACCTTAAATTTTCCATTAAAAGACTCCCGACCCACTGACTCTCTATTCTACGTTGTTGCTCTAAGACTATGAACATTCCTATCTATTTATCTCCCTCCTTATAAAACCCCACTTAAACTCCCTCTATGCAATCTATACAATTTTCAGTCCTCTCTCCACTGCTGTAGCTCGCTGATTCTCCTCAGCCATTTTTCCTGTAAACCGCCTTGAACCAAAAGGCTTTCACAGTATATAAATAAAGATTTATGTTATGTTATGTTACTCTGGGATGTATATTATCAGGTCTAGGGGATTTTCTACTGTTCAGTGTGTCAAATTGCTCCATTATATCTTCCAATGCCATTTTCCCTGACTCATCAGCATTGAATACAATTTCTGACACTGGTATTTACCCCACATTTCTCTCGGTGAAGAACAAAGCAGAGAATTAACTTAATCTCTCTGATATGGCCATGTCTTCCCTGAGTACCTTTTTACCCCTTGGTCTTCTAGCAGTCCAACTAATTCTTTTCCTGGCTTCTTGTTTTTAATATACCTAAAAAAGTTTTTACTATGTGTTTTTGCCTACAACATAATCTTCTTTTCAAGGTCTCTCTTTGCCTTCCTTATCAATGCCTTGGATTTGACATGCACTAGTGATATTCAGATACTTTACCACATCCCTTGTGAAAATATTACTGAGTTTAATCTCTGCCTCTAACAGTTACTGTTACTCGCCCTTAAGCGCTCCCTTCCTTGTGCCCCTGATTATCTTCATTGACTCCTTTTCCCCTACAAGTCTACCTGTATGCTGTACTCATCCAACGCAGGCTTCTTGGCTCTTCTGCCCCCTCTGTTGCCTATGTGGAAACTACATGCAAGACTGCCTTCAATTACACTGCTCCTAAACTATGGAATGCGCAACTTCGTCAGGAGTCTTCCTAAACCTCCTTCAAAAGTCTTAAAACTAATCTTTTTACAGCTGCATTTTCCTAATGCTTTCCCTCTCTCAATGTTCTCTTTTTTTCCTTACTTGCTTCCTTGGTTGTTTTAGTTGTACATTGCATGTAACCCATTTTATGGTATTTTGCGGTATATCGGATTAATAAATGATGATTTAGACATTTTTCTGCAATAATGGACTATTTGTAAGTCAAATTGTTGGGAAACTAATTTAAAGTGGGGGTAACTAATACATCAGGAACCATAAACTCAGGACTATTTTGTCAAGGCTAAAGACCTCGAAAGCAACTCGTTTCACTTGAGATTAATTTCTCATGAATTGCTTGCATCATCATCGCTTTAGTTTTAGCCTGAATATTTTTTATGCTTCATTCATTTTGATTATAATAAAGTCTCTTAATGTTTTCAAATAATTAATAGGAACATTGCAAAAAACAAAAAACACTTAGGGCTCCTTTTACTAAGGTGCGCTAGCGATTTTAGCGCGCACTGCATTGCTGCATGCGCTAACCCCGCTCTGCACCAAGAACTAATGCCAGCTCAATGCTGGCGTTAGCGTCTAGCGCGTGCAGCAATGCAGTGCGTGCTACGCGTGCGCTAAAACTGCTAGCGCGGCTTAGTAAAAGGAGCTCTTAGCTTAAGACAAGGATCCTGTGCTTGCCTGTCTTGATTAGACTGTAAGCTCTGTCAAGAAGAGACTGCCTTATACATATGTGTTTAGTGTACACGCTGCATACAGCTAGTAATGCTATAGAAATGATAAGTAGTAATAGTGCATGCTAATCAATAGTAATTGACCCCAAAGAAAAAAGGAATACTACTAACACTTTTAGCCTGTACTTCTGGAGCTATATGTGTTTAATGCCTATGAGAATAAATTGGCCCTATAGTACAGTGCACTAACAGTTAGTAAATGTCCTGCTGCATAGGCTCTGACATACTGATATACAAGCAGTTCACAAATTGCTGATAAAAAAATTAATTGACAATTACTTAAGGTTCCCTATTATTTGTCAGCCTTGGGTTAATGTAGTAAATAAAGGATTACCTGCAAGATTGTCGATTTCCTTCTCTTGCAGCAGACTGACAGCATCATCATCTCCTTCCAGCATAAGCTCTGTTTCTGTGTTTTGACTGACTACAGATTGATTTTTGAATGTTTTCTTGGATTTTAACAAATCCTCCTCTGTACCTAAATGTAGGTGAAAGACTGAGTTAGCATATTTTTTTTTGAAAATCATGAAAATGGTAGCTACTGTTAAGTTATGAAGTAATGTACATTCAGCAAAACTGTATATTAAATGTTTAAAACAAAAATGTATTTGAAATCTGAAAGTAAAATGCTGTTACTTGAACAATTTAATTATTTTCTAACTCAAAACAGTGTGATTACATTTATAACAAATTGCAAGGCACCTAATTTCTAGCCTATTTTATAAAGCCATGTAGGCCTTGGGTGCCTGTTTTGCCTGCAGATGTCCCTTTGGAAATTATTCTATGTAGAGTTAAATGTATAATTTTTTTCAGATTATGTCTTTTATAAAATTACTTAGGTGCTTATTAGGGGCATTTTCAAAACTAAGATCTCAAAAAAATGGCATAAATTGGCACTTGGACATTTTTCTCACCAAAACATCCAAGTGCCTATTTTTGAAACTGCTTTTCTAGACATCTTGTGAGGTATCCTAGCTGCTCTGTATACAAAACTAAAAGGGGCATGTTGGAAGTGTGTTCTGGGCAGGCATAGATTTGGATGTCTTGCAGTAATAATCAAACCTTTCCTAAGACATCCTGGACTGAAGTTAGACAGTGTGAGCTAGACCTGTTTTAAAAATGTCCAAGTGCCAAAAACGTACCCAAAGTGACCAGATGACCAGTGGATAAAGTTATGATCCCCCCCCACCCACACACACACTCCCCCAGTGATCACTAACCCCCTTCCACCCTCCCAAAAATCTAAATAAAATAGTACATATCTGTCTGTAGAACAGCAGCATTTGGTATGGGAATGCCTAGTAAAGCATCACACAGGTGTCTTAAATAGCTTGATGAGTGGGTTAGTGAGCCACAGAGAGGGGAACCAAGGCTCATAAGCCATTCTAACCACTACATTTATGGTGGAAAGTGAGAGTTCAACAAAACCCACCAAAATCCTACTATACTGCCATACAAGTGCTACCTACAGCCATAAAAGCCTATACGAGGGGGAGAACGATAGGCCAGATATTGGAGAAGCGGGAAGCCCCCACTCAGATACATGGTGTCCATATGAAGTGTTCCCACTGTCAGTGGTGTCATAACACTATAGAAAGAGGACGTTGGCAGGACCCTCAAACTGGTTTAGTTATTCAGGCTCGTGAGAATACTAATTGCAGGTCAGATTGGGTCATTTATATAAAAGTATGCCCGTGTCCCCTTGTATATGTGGGCCGTACTAAGCGCCCGGTTCATCTACGATTAAACAAGCATAAATCCCAGATTTGTACTGAGTCGCTGTCAGCCCCCCTTGTTCAACATTGGATTGCAAAAAAACATGGAGTGGATCAGATTATGTGGAGAGTAATAGACTGACTGACAGTTCAGGGGGTGGAGGGTGACTTAGAGGCAAAGTTAAATTTTTTGGAACAAAGGTGGATTTACCGCCTTAATGCAGTTACCCCCTTGGGGCTCAATTTAGAGTTAGAGTGGTCCTCACTTATATGAGATTTCGCTGGAGTCTAGTCCTCCGTCTTCATCTTGTTTAGAGAGTTAGTTAGGGAGTGCTTTATTGTATTATTTAAACCTTTCTTGTTTCACTTAACAGTTGAAGAAGCCTCCCCCCCCCCCCCCCCCCCCCCGTTTTTGTGCTGGCTGTTGGTTCGGCCTTGAGCTGATGTCAGTACTGGTGTTGCTGACTCTGCCCAGTAGCGGTCCCAACAGCTCAGCGGGGAGGTATTTAGGGAAAGTTATAGAACGCCACAGCCATTTTAAAAAAAACACATAGTGGTCATGTCGTGGGAAACCAGTTCTAATCTAGGTAAGAACCTTAGTGAATATGAGTGTTCCTACTATATATGATTCAAACAAATTTAGTATCAGTAATAAGGGTTTTATTATTCTAGGGATCGTAGCCCTGACAAAACCCCTCCAGGGTGATGTATCCCTTAGAATGGACCACTTAAGCTAAGTATTAGCTTTATATAAATGGAAGATTTGAAAAATTTGTTACATTCTAATTCAAAATATTTATAAGTGACCCCGTGAGGATTGAGTGTATAAATCCAACCACTATGAAACATATTTGAGTGGCTGGTGGCATTTCTGAGGGTCTGAAGATTAGTGTTATCAGAGGGGATAATTAAGACGTGGCTATTAGTAGACTGGCCTCCTAGGATTATAAGATGAAGTGGGGCCATAAGATGACTTTCCAGAATCAACCAAATCGGCAGATTCTCCATGAGTTCAGGAAGCATCCAATACATACCCTGATGCAAAATAGAAGCTTGATGATATCTATAAAAATTTGGAAAATTTACCCCTCCCATCGATTGATATTTTTGCAATAATACTAAGACTATTCTAGGAGTTTTACCAAGCCAAAGGAATTTTGAAAGAATCCCATTTAGGTTTTTTTTTAAAAGATGATTGAAAATAAATTGGTAAAATTCTCATTTGGTAACAGACTACAGGCAAGATCATCATTTTGATGGTTTGGACTCTCCCCCACCAAGAAAGATGTAATGGATTTCAATGCTCACACAATTCTTTGACCTTAAGAACATAACATAAGAACTGCCATCTCCGGATCAGACCTTCGGTTCATCAAGTCCGGCGATCCGCACATGAGAGGCCCAGCCAGGTGTACACCTGAGGTAATTTTAGTCACCTATATCCCTCTATGCCTCTCATAAGGAGATGAATTGGATGATAGCCTTAAACAATAGTCTTATACAAGGTACAGTATCAACCTTATCCCAAGGTGATGTTCTAAGTCACTCTAAATGCCTTGTAACAGAGGAGTAACAATAATTTTTCTCGGCCCTCAGAGATGCCACCAGGGGATCAAACGATCATATCCCCCGGCTTTACGCACCTAATCGTCATCGGGTCGGTGCAAAGTGTGAAACTGGTATATCGTTTTTTTTCCGTGTTTTTTTTTTATATATATAATTAACTCTTATAATGATTTAAAACAAGATATTGAGAACTTAGATCGGGTGGCCACGTCATGTATAACTAGCATAAAAAGGGATAGTAGCCCTGAGGAAACCCCCTCTACGGGTGAAACATGTTAGCTTGTTTATCCCTTGTCAACCACCATTTACCATCCCGGTTAAGCTAAGTATTCACTTCAAAACTCTTCAGTAATATTTATTGTTTTAAATCATTATAAGAGTTAATTATATATATTAAAAAAAACACGGAAAAAAAACGATATACCGGGGGATATGATCGTTTGATCCCCTGGTGGCATCTCTGAGGGCCGAGAAAAATTATTGTTACTCCTCTGTTACAAGGCATTTAGGGTGACTTAGAACATCACCTTGGGATAAAGTCTCATAAGGAGATGTGCATCTAGTTTGCTTTTAAATCCTAGAACAGTGGATTCTGCAATAATCTCCTCTGGGACAGCACTCCAAGTGTTCACCACTCGTTGCGTGAAGCAGAACTTCCTGATATTTGTCCTGGACTTGTCCCCCCTTAGCTTCAGTCCATGTCCTCTTGTCTGTGTCACATTGGACATTGTAAATAATTTTTTTTCCTGCTCTATTTTGTAGATTACTTTCAGTATTTTGAAAGTCTCGATCATATCCCCTCGCAGTCTCCTTTTCTCAAGGGAGAACAATCCCAGTCTCTTAAGTCGTTCCTCATATTCCAAGTTCTCCATACCTTTTATTAGCTTTGTTGCTCGTCTCTGCACCCTCTCCAGCAGTTTTACATCCTTCTTTAGGTTGGGAAACCAATGTTGACACAGTATTCCAAGTGTGGTTTGACCATTGCCCTATAAAGCGGCATTATAACTTTCTCCGATCTACTCGTAATTCCTTTCTTTATCATGCCTAACATTCTATTTGCTTTCTTTGCCACTGCTGCACATTGTGCCGACGGTTTCAGGACCCTATCTATCAGTACACCCAGGTCCTTTTCTTGTTCACTCTTATCCAGAGTTGCACCTGACATTCTATACTTGTGTTCCTTGTTCTTTCTGCCTAAACGCATTACTTTGCACTTTTCCACATTAAACTTCATCTGCCATTTCTCCACCCATTTCTCTAACTGACACAAGTCACTCTGGAGTTCCTCGCTATCCTTCTGTGATCTGATTGCCTGGCATAGCTTTGTGTCGTCTGCAAACTTGATGATCTCACTGGATGTTCCTTCTTCTAGGTCATTGATGAAAAATTTTAAATAAGATGTGCCCTGGGGCATACTACTAGTCACTTTCTCTCAGTCTGAGAACTTCCCATTTATGCCCACTCTCTGCTTTCTGCTCTCCAGCCATTTGCCTATCCATCTTAGTATATCTCCCTCTATTCCATGGCTTTGTAGTTTCCTGAGAAGTCTTTCATGTGGAACCTTGTCGAACGCTTTCTGGAAGTCCAAGTATATTATGTCCACCGGTTCTCCACTATCAATTTGTTTGTTCACTGTCTCAAAAAATAGAAGTAAATTCGTCAAACATGATTTCCCTTTCCTGAAGCCATGTTGACTGACTCTCATCAGGTCGTGTGTATCCAAGTGACAGACTATGCTATCTTTAATCAGTGCTTCAACTATCTTTCCGGGGACAGACGTAAGACTCACAGGTCTGTAGTTGCCCGGTTCTCCTCATGATCCTTTTTTGAAAATTGGCGTGACGTTCTCTGTCTTCCAATCGTCCAGTATCTGTCCAGTTCTAATTGACCTTCGACAATAAGGATTTTTCATTTACTGTAATTGTATCTTCCAATGTCTTTTGAATCATTATACCTAAGTATTTTATTCCCTCTTCCTTCCAAAGGAATGGGAATGGATCAAGTATTCCTTTTACACAGTGTACATTCAATGGAAGAACCTCTGATTTATTCCAATTTATTTTATAACCAGAAAATTTACCAAAACTATCAATCAATTCCAGTAAATGAGGGATGGTTGATTCAGGATTTTTCAAATGAATCAATGTATCATCTGCATAAGCCGAAACGTTATAATCTCGACTTGCATATGGAATTCCCTGTATCTCCTTTGCCTGCTGAATAGCCAACAACAAGGGTTCCAAAACAATATAAAAAAGCAAAGGAGATAAGGGACATCCTTGTCTAACTCCCCTCTTCAGACAAAAATGCTCTGAGAATGAATCCTTCTATGTTACTGAAGACTCCCAGTGGCTTCAAATTCTGTACTCGGTGCAATCAGACTACCTCTGGTTCTAACACCCAGTTCTGATATATTCAGTGTTTGGGGCCAGATCATAACCACTTAAACTGTATTCTTTGCTTGTATATACAGAAAAGAACCAAAGATCCAGAGAGGCTCAGAAAGAGAAAATTTTTGGAGTCAAGACCAAATTGTTGATGTTGGCATATGCATCTTCACCAGTACCAGGAGCATCAGTCCCAATGGCTACCAGAACTATGTGCAACACTGAGAGAGGTCATGCACAGAGTGGGTGTCCACCTGCCTTGATGCTGATTGATTCCGAGGGTCACTCAATAGGACCCTCGGAATCAATCAGCATCAGAACCAACACTGAGGAGGTGTGGGGATTCAACATTGTCCTTGCTGGCACCAAGGAGTCTCAATGCTGTGTCAGGTGAAGGCCAAAAAGGACAAACATTAGTCCCCTTTGATGAATGGTGCGAGTGAGCTCCAGGTCATAAAAAACATTGGTACCCTATTTAGGTCTCCAAGTAGCTGGGACTTGGTACCCATACAACATCTACAAACATGCAAGCTGTTTCTGATTTGATGCCCCAGCCTTTATCATGAACACATCTGGGCCATGCTCCAAGATCATTTGGCAGGGCTGAAATAGTGTACAAAACTTCAGAAACCACACTTGCTGTACCAAATGTTAGTAGATGGAATTCATTCTATTATGTTGTTGGCAAAGTGTATGCTATTGTGGAGAAGTCTGAAACTGTGGTCAATGACATCTGTGAGAAGCTTTCCCTAGCAGCTTTCCGCTTAAATGAAATTTATTTCATGGCAAAGTATATTAAGGAGATGAAACTGATTGCTATGGCACTGGACACACTGCAGGCTGAAGACCAGCATTTCATGGGAGTTCTTCTGACAATGATTTCTTCTCGGCATGCACATCTTACCTCCATCAGGCCTTCACTCAAATTTGCCAGCACATTTTTGACGCTCTAATGAATGGAATCATTAAGCACTTTGGTCCACTTGAGGCTAAGGATGATTTGATAGTAGCAAGTGTTTCACATCCACAGTTCATGCTGTGCTAGATCCAGTCAGATGCTGCCAGAGCTCATGCCAAATACTTGCTGATGCAAGCAATGCAGGCTCAGGCTGACGCTGCAAACACAAATTCTAATGCAACACCATCTTCCAGTGAAGACACCAGCTTCTTCTGCTTCTATTAATCAAATAAAGGGAACACTTTGCAGTTGGAACTAGATCTCTTCATCAATGATGCTGCCCATGATATATCCAGTCTCCAGTGCTATCCAACTATGAAGGAAGTGTTTATTCTGAAGAATACGAGCCTTCCATTAAGCACACCAGTGGAGAGACTTCAACATCGGTGGACAGATTCTTATACCACGCAGGAACAGTTTAACCAGTGAGCATTTTGAAATGCTTTAATGCTCAGAGCCAATAAGAAATTCATTTGAAAATAATGTACTCATTGTAATGTTCATATAGTCATAATTATTAAACAAAGTAACTATAAACTACCTAGTTAAATTATTTTGTAACTAGTAAAGTAACTATTTACATTTAGTGAAAAGTCACTGAAATCAGTAATTAGTTACTTTTATCACATGTAACTAGTAAAGGTAACTAGTTACTTTTTTTTTTTTTTACAGTAAATAGCACAGCACTGGCCCTCTCAATCCGGAGCTTCCTTACAATTGAAGATTCGCCTGAAGCGCATTTATGCCACTTAGATATTTAAATGTCACTATTATATCTCCCTTCTCCCACCTTTCCTCCAAAGTATACATATTGAGAACTTTAAGTCTGCCCCCATACGCCTTATGACGAAGACCACCAACTTCATCCTGTTTATATCTTTTGAAGGTGTAGTCTCCAGAATTATACACAATTGATGCTTATCACTATTGTGTAGAACAGGGCTGCCCAAGTCCGGTCCTCGAGATCTACTGGAAGGCCAGGTTTTCAGGATATCCACAATGAATATGCATGAGAGAGATTTGCATGCACTGCCTTCTTGGTATGCAAATCTCCCTCATGCATATTCATTGTGGATATCCTGAAAACCTGGCCTGCCAGTAGATCTCGAGGACCGGACTTGGGCAGCCCTGGTGTAGAGGGCAAGCCCATCATTGGACCGCCTCTAGTTGTTTGCTTCATGAGAGGTTTACTTTTAACAGAAACCCTGTGAAACCTCTGTGTTATAGGACTTCAACATCATTCTCATCCAACTGATGAAAGCTCCTTTTGAGTCACTAAATTCCTATTCTCTGAAGTACTTGACCTGGAAGGTAGTTGGGTTTTTTTATGGTAGTTACTTCAGTTTTCAGAATCAGTGAGCTTAAGGCCCTAGTAGATCCTTGTCACACAAAATTTCATCATAACAGAGTAGTTCTCCACATGCACCCTAAATTCCTTCCTAAGGTAGTATCAGATTTTCAAATAAATCAGTTAATTGTCCTTCCAATATTTTTCCCAAACTTCATGCCCATCCTGGTCAAAGCGCACTACATACCTTGGACTGCAAGTGAGCACTGGTCATTACCTGGAGTGGATTAGGCCCTACAGACAGTCCATTCAACTTTTTGGTTCTTTTAACCCAAACAGGATAAACACACAATTTCCATTTAGCTGGCAGATTGCATTTCTTTCAATTATGCCCAGGCTGGGCTGACTCTAGAGCAATGTTCTTCAACCTTTTTACACCTATGGACCGGCGGAAATAAAATAATTATTTCGTGGACCGGCAAACTAATAAGACTGAAATTTTTAAAAACCCCATTGCCGCCCCATCCCCGCGAGCTCGGTCCCATTAACCATCTGATCCCATCCGCACAAGCCTCAAATAGTTATGATTTTATATTGAACATATTTTATTAAAGTATAAAAAGAAACAATATTCTGTACAATTGTCATTTTATAAATATAAATAATACAGGGCAAGGATCAACAAAACCCCCGTCTCCCCTCCCCTTCACATATATCCCCTCTACTATCAAGAAAACTGAATAAGCCAAATTATTACAGAATGCTACACAAATATCATGCTAACAGAATACCACAGTCACACATGGCAGGAATGGTGTTAGGGGAGTGGAACTAGGGCAACTGCCTCCTGGTCAGAGAGAGCCCTAAGCCAGCTGGAAGCTAAAGACGCACTGCCTGGGCTTTGCACTCCCCAGTTATGTCTAACATCAGCTCTAACAGGATACATATTTTAAATCTGATATAGTCTAATCACAAGATAGAAATAAAATTATTTTTTTCTACCTTTTGTCGTCTCTGGTTTCTGCTTTCATCTTCTTTTCACTCTCTTCCATCCAGCGTCTGCCCTCTGTCTCTTCAATCTAGCATCTGCCTCTTCCATCCACTGTCTGCCCTCTACCCCTCCCCTTTCCATATGGTATCTGCGTTCTTTCTATGCCCCTCTCTCCTACACCAGATCTAGCATCTTTGTCCCTCTTTCCTTATTTTTCATCTGATCCCCCTTCCCAGCATCAATCTCTTTCTACTTTGTCATTCCTCTGTCTCTCCCCTTTCCCTCATCTGATCTCTCCATTCCATCCTGACTCCTTCCCCTCCTCTAATCTCCCTGCCAGCTGTTTCCTTCCAATGTTCCTCCTCCCCTGTCCAGCAGTACCTTCTCCCTTTCTTCCTCCCCTTATCCAACAGTAATTCTCATTCCTTCTCCCCTGTCAGCAGTAGCCCCTTCCCCTCCCTTGTCCAGGAGTACCCCTTCTCCCTTTCCTCCTCCCCTTATCCAACAGTAATTCTCGTCCCTTCCCTTTCCCTTCTCCCCTGTCAGCAGTAGCCCTTTCCCCTCCCTTGTCCAGGAGCACCCCTACTCCCTTCCCTCCTTCCCTCTCCAGCAAATGTTTCCTCTATGTAGGCTAGCGGCAGCTCTGTGTGCTTTTAACTTCGGCACACAGCTGCCCCTAAGCAGTATTTTAGCCGCGGTTTCATGAGGCAGCATCGGGGCCTTTGGTAGGCCGGCCTGCTTTGATGATGCGATGTGGGCCGGCCTATCAAAGGTCCCAAGGCTGCCTCATGAAACTGCGGCTAAAATACTGCTTAAGGGCAGCTGTGTGCCGAAGTTAAAAGCACACAAAGCTGCCCCTGCTTGTCTGGGGGTGCGGAGACATACGCGGCAGGAGTAGGAAGTGGAAGGCAGGATTGTCGGCGTAGCGACGGCAACAGGAAGTTGCACGTCAGCTGACGCCGGCACTTTTTGCTGTGGCTGGGGACCCGAATCCTTCGCGGACCGGCAACATTTTTTTGCGGACCGGCACCGGTCCGCAGACCGGCGGTTGAAGAACTGTGCTCTAGAGCATCATGTCACAGCTTATAATGTCAGAGCTATGGCAGTGTCTGTAGGCCACTTGAGATCAGCCTCCATTGAGAAAATTTGCAACGTGGACTTCAGTCCACACATTCACATCCCACAATGGCCTTGAGCCATGATGCCCAACGCAACAGTCAGTTTGGCCAAAAAGTCCTGCAGAATTTGATTGGAGTTTAGATTCTAACTCCAACAACTCCCTCCCCCCAGCCCATTATATGTTTTCAGCTTATTTGAATGTTTGGATTCACTATTGTGAGTTCCTATTGACCTATGGTTCTTGTTTTCATTGAGCCTGGTAGCTAGGGATTCCCATATGTGAGAATGATATGGCCTGTCTGTCATTGGAGAAAGCGAAGGTATTTACCTATAGCAGATGTTCTCCGAGGAGAGCAGGCTAATTATTATCACACACCCTGCCACCTCCCCTTTTAGCTATGTTATTATACTGTTGGTCCTGCACGCGTGAGTCAGGTGGGAAGGCACCCACGCATGTGAGGTCGCAGCGCTGCCTTTAGCTTTAAAAAGAGATATTACACTTGGCAGCATTTCTGCAGCAAGCTCCGTGGATGATGTCATCACAGAACACCTACTAAAGGTCAGTACTTTCACTTAACTTCACCCCAGAACATGCCTGCAAGTAGTTCATAGCAAAAAAATGAGCCTTTTTGGCATACTTTTATGAATGTAATCCATGGGGTAATTTTATAAAAGCCAATTTAACACATGAATAGAATGTTAAAAATTACCCCATATTTATTTGTTTATTTTGGTGGTGGTAATTGGGGGGAGGGAGGATTTAGTTTATACCTCTTTTACTAATTTCTCACAGTGAGATATACGAGTATGCAAGAACACTAATTATTTTCATTTTCCTGGAGGGCTTACTTCCTATGTTTGTGCCTAAGGCAAAGGAAGGTTAAGTGACTTACCCATAATCACAAGGACCAGCTGTGGAATATGAAGCAGGGTTCCCTAGTTGTCAACCTGGTATAGGCATGCTTACCATTTAGGTACTTGCACTTATGCTAGTCGTATAGATGGTGTAAATATAAATACTACTAAATCACTAGATGGATCTGGAGTCAATCAATTTCTGAATCACATCAACACAACCCAGTCTAGAAAACAGCAAGCAATCAATTTTGAAGAGAAGAAAAGGTCTCAGAAACCTGCTCAGAACCATAGATGCTGAAAAAGACTGAGACTTATTGGTTCCAGATCTCAATCACTGACTCTGAAAAACCTCACAATTTTCAACATTTCAACACCATTGATTCTATATAGCATATCTTGTGTTTCATTACTCTGTTGCTCTTCACAGAGAGCTGTAACTGGAGCTGTTCTCATTACAAACAGCCCATTTAAGCTTGACCCCTGAAAAAGTTGGCTTTGCCAGTGAAATGGGTCCCGTAGGGTTTGGTTTTGCTGTGAAAAGACGAAGATACATTCTGTTTTGTTTCTACACAATAATAGTACAACACTTGCACAAACATTGTTTAAAATTGAAAATGAAACACAAGATATGTTATTTAGAATCAATGGTGTTGAAATGTTGAAAATTGAGAGGTTTTTCAGGGTCAGTGATTGATATATGGAACCAATAAGTCTCAGCCTTTTTCAGCATCTATGGTTCTGAGCAGGTTTCTGAGACCTTTTCCTCTCTTCAAAATTGATAGCTTGCTGTGATCTAGACTGGATCTTGTTGTTGATGAAAATATAAGTACCAAAGTATGACAGTGATACATGTAATTTACAGTATTCTCTGTTATGTAAGTAAGTGGATGCCTCGCCTATGTCCCTCCCATGATCCTCCACTGGGTATGCCCCCTTGCAAATACATACTATGGGGAGCTTTTACTAAACTGTGCTAAGAAATAAGCTTAATGCTTCTTTTCCCACACACCAAACCAATTTCTAGCCTGGACCTAAATTTGACCTTTTTCTATTTCCAGAATACCTGGCCATATGCTAATGTTAGCATTAGTGTGCATAAAAATTTCGACAGGAGTACTTACTGCCTCCTATTTAGGAGGTGCTAAGGGCTCAAACATTATGGATGTGCTAACCATGCTAGCTAACTAGCATAGCCATGCCCCCTCCCCAACATATATAAAATACTGTGTGGTTAGTGTGCACAGATGGAAAAACTAATGTGGAATGCTTTAGCATGTCCCTGGTTAAGCCATTTTTCTTGCCTTAGGCATGTGTGAGTGCCTAATGCAGTTTAATAAAATGGCCCCTAACCAAGTTAAGCAGATATTTACAGAATAGCTTATAGCAGGGGTGTCAAACTCAATCACATAACGGGCCAAATCAAAATATAGGCTAAGTCACGGGCCAATTTTTTTATTAAGATACTAAGGGGTCCTTTTATTAAGGTACGCTAACCGATTTAGCACGCGCTAAATGCACACCTTAATAAAAGGACCCCTTAGTCTTAGTAGAAGTATAGGGTTACAACCTCTCCAACCCCAGCTCTGTAATGTAAACAAAATAAATAAAGACTTTTCCTCTCTCTTTTAGGTCCTAGTTCACACTTGCTGTCTAACACCAACTCTGGCAGGAAACACATTTCAAATCTGACATATTGAAATCACAAAACAGAAAATAAAATTGTTTTTTTCTACCTTTTGTGGTCTGGTCATTATTCAAATCATGTTGGTCCCAGGCCCTGGTTTGTCTTCTTTTTTTTAAAAAAAAATTATTTTTATTCATTATCATATTATTCACAAGTAATACAACTTGTTAAAGCAATACAGAGTCATAATCCATCATGTAAAAACAAAACAAAACAAAAAATATTCACATTCCTATCAGAAGCAAAACAAATTCTTAATGGATATAATTTCTTCCTAGACCCCAATTTAGAGGAACGATCTGAATTACAGGGAGATGATCAAAGTAAAATTACATTACATTACATTAGTGATTTCTATTCTGCCCTTACCTTACGGTTCAAGGCGGATTACATAAGAATTGTCATGAAATTAGGTAATACATAATGGGTAATTTTAACATTTAAGATTTGATAAGCTTGGGATCTGGTCGTGTTAAATGGGTTTTATGTATTTTTTGAAGAGTAGGATTTTTGTTTCTTTTTGGAAGATTTTGTAATCTGTGGTCGAAGACAGCAGATTGGTGAGTTGTCTGTCTAGTTTTGCTGCTCTGGTGGCCATTAGGTTGTCATATAGTTTTCTTTGTTTGACATTTTTGGTTGGCAGGTGTGTGAATAGTGAGTGGGTTCTCCTGTGACTGGTTGAGGTGGATTGAGTTAGTCAGTTGTTACAAAATATAAGAAAAAAGAAAAAGGCTTAATATGTCTATCTCTTGGATTTAATTTTTAGAGCTAGACTCTCCACCTCTGATTAACCCCTTATGGTCCAAAAAGGATCTTAGATAATCAGGTGCATAAAAAACATATTTTAAACCCATATACTTAATTATGTACTTACAAGGATAAGCTAAAGTAAAAGTAGCCCCCAACTTCTTTGTATCTTCTCGCATTGCTAGAAATAGCTTACGCCTTTCTTATGTTGGTTTTGTAACACCACGGTGTAGCCATATACGATGACCACAGAAAGGTGTACCTATTTTCTTAAAAAATAACCTCATAATTGAACTGAGATCTTGCTCAAATATAAAATTTACAATTAATGTAGTTCTATCCTTTACATCCATAAAAGAATTTTCCAAAACTGCTGTTACATTTTGAAAGTGAATATCAGCTGGTAAATTTTCAGAAACTGGTAATTCTTCTGAGCCACTATTTCTTTTTTGGTGTTGGTAAGTAATAAGCCTTATTTATAGGTGGTAATTAAATTAGTAGAAAAGACAAATTCTCCACCAGAAATTTTTCGGTAACGGCACCTTCAATTTGGAACTCACTTCCTTTATACTTAAGAGCAGAACAAAGGGCTCCTTTTACTAAGCTGTGTTAGGGCATTAGTGCGTGGAATAGTACGCGCGCTAGACCTTAACGCCAGCATTGAGCTGGCGTTAGTTCTAGCCGCGTAGCACACGGTGTAGCATGCGGTAATATCCTGCGTGTGCTAAAAACGTTAGCATACCTTAGTAAAAGGAGCCCAAAGTCTGGATAAATTTAAGAATAGTTTAAAATGCTTTCTTTTTAAAGATGCCTACGACTGATTTATCCCATGCCATTTAATTTATTTTTATTCTTTTATTTTTTATTTCTAAAATTAAAACATTTCCCCTTCTTATCCTTTTGGTTTTATCCTTTTTTTTTTTTAAGAATTGCAATTTTTCTCTTCTATCCTCCTGTTAGTCTGTCCTGTATGGTATATGCTTATTTTACTTTGTTTGTTCCAATTTTAGATTTTATTGTACAACGCTTTGAAATTTTATGTTTAGTGTTTAATCAAATTTTAATAAACTATATAAAGGTGTTATATATTTGAGAGATGTTCTAGAAAATTCAACAATGCTCTCTTTTGCTATCTTAAAGGATAGATATGGTTTGGTAGGCTGTCAAGTCTATCAATTCTTGCAACTTGCTCACCGTATTCGCAGTTTGTTGGCCTCACGGACTTCTACACTTAGAGACACCAGACCTGATGTTTATGTCTTGCTACAATCTGGAGCTCACAAACCACATGTGGCTTCCTATTTTTACAAATTAATGCTCTCTGCTAAAGATTCCTCAGCACCTGTCATCTAATTGTTATGGGAGCACAAATTACAGATTTCCCTCACCAGAACTCAATGGACTCAGATGAACAGACTGGTTCACTCAGCACCTATTCTACAATCTCTCCACTATCTATCACAATAAAGCTATATGGACTCCCATCTATAGTTGGAGGGCGAAACAGTCTACCACAAACACTTGTTGGCATTGTCATGGTCCTATGGGGACCTTTCAGCATGTTATATGATTGTCCTAAGATAGTGTCATACTGGCAAGAAATTTGGCATACCATTTCTACCTTTTGCTCTATTAATATTCTTCTTAGATATGCAATAATTATATTGCGTTCTGTGGCTTTACCTGTACGGGTTCCACGTCAGATATCATCATTGCTAGATATTCTTTTAGCTATTGCTATTAAGGTTGTGATAGTTCACTGGAAATCTACATCACAAGCTACTCTATCTCAATGATGGAATCATGTTAGCTTAATTAGTGTGTATGAGTACTATCTGGCAGAGCGTAGTGGTGGTTTAGCTCGGTATAAAGAGCAAGGCAAGAGATCGCTCACCAGCCGGGGATGCCTCGTGGAAGAGGAAAGGAGAGGCGAGTGAGACACCAGCACCAGCAGGAAGTGGAGGAGAACTAGCAGCAGGGAGACCAGCAAGCCTAAGGGTAGCGGCGAGAGGTAGCTCCGCCCCCCCTCAGCGTCATCGGCCAGACTCCCCCTTAAAAGGGGAGGAGTCAACAGCGCGCATTATTCCAAACAATGCATTTTGAGCAACAGCCTTTCTATTGTTTCTAGTTTAAAAATTACTCTATTTCTTTTTTAAATGTTGTAGCCTGGTCCCATCCTGGTTAAGGTGTAGTTTAACCTTTTGGAACAGGCTCCCCTTTCCCCAGAATGTTGCCTAGTTCTGAACAAAACTAAAAACAACCCTCCCTGTGATCCTCTTCTAAAGTCAGACTAACAAAGTGAATTTCCTGTGCTTAATAGCAAAATCCTGAACCTGATTCCAGTTTCTGATTCATATTCTGCAGGAAAGTGGCAAAAAGCTTTTGCCTTCAAATATCCAAACTGCTGGTCCCAGCCTCACTATTCTCCTCAATCCCTTTAACTCGTTCTCTGAAACTACTCATAGCTCTGTTACAATTCTGCTCTAGTTCCTATACTTTGTTCCATTTCACTTCTGTATTCAACCTCCAAGTTTGATTATATATTATACTAGCTGATGCCCCGGCGTTGCACGGGTATTTAATTATAGCAATAACACTGTAAATGGATTCAAATAAAGATACTTTATAGTGGTGAATGAAATTATTTTTTTACAGCTTAATAAAAAGTACAATATTCAAATTATAATGTGAAATATTTGACAAAATGAATACAATACAACTAACGCAAAACGTGATTATAAATAACATTTTTAGTTTCACCTCCTGGAGCAAGAACATATAAATTCTTGGGTGAACCCAGCCTTGAGCAAGCAACATAGAGTTGTGGGCCGCGAGACCCCCAGAACATATCACCCCAGGTAGTGAGGGATCTGCATACCAAGTTTCGTTCAAATCGGTCAAGCCGTTTTTGAATTACAGTGAGAATGGCAGCTTTTTACATTTTTTCCATTGACATGAATGGGTGAAATCTGATTTTCTGTTTGTAGTTCCGCCCATGTGTGCAGGTGGGCCGCGAGACCCCCAGAACATATCACCCCAGGTAGTGAGGGATCTGCATACCAAGTTTCGTTCAAATCGGTCAAGCCGTTTTTGAATTACAGTGAGAATGGCAGCTTTTTACATTTTTTCCATTGACATGAATGGGTGAAATCTGATTTTCTGTTTGTAGCTCCGCCCACGTGTGCAGGTGGGCCGCGAGAACCCCAGAACATATCACCCCAGGTAGTGAGGGATCTGCATACCAAGTTTCGTTCAAATCGGTCAAGCCGTTTTTGAATTACTGTGAGAATGGCAGCTTTTTACATTTTTTCCATTGATATGAATGGGTGAAATCTGATTTTATGTTTGTAGCTCCGCCCACGTGTGCAGGTGGGCCGCAAGACCCCCAGAACATATCATCCCAGGTAGTGAGGGATCTGCATACCAAGTTTCGTTCAAATCGGTCAAGCCGTTTTTGCGTGATCGCGGCACATACACACACACATACATACACACATACATACCTCCGATTTTATATATATAGATTCTACTGAACTTCCTGGAATCTATTCCACTTCAGCTCCACTGCTAAAATCCTGAACTTGGACCCCTGAGTCCCTCTGTGAAGATTGTATTGTCAAAGAGATGACAGGACTCTTCAGTGTCTCTCAAGGCATGCCATAACCTAAAGCTGAACCACTTAAGAATAATGGTGCATGTTCTGGCTGGAAGGTGATACTACCTTCCAGGCAGACATTTCAGAAGCAGAGAATAGTATTTCTTGCTCTCAGAGCTGTACCTTAAAAGGGATGAATGTCAGGGAGGGAGGGAAGGATCAACTCCTTGTCTATAGTAGATAGTTCAGCTCCATTATACTTTTTCTTTAATTCTGCCTCTAATACTGCTTAGTGGATTCTGACTTTTATCTTTAAGATAATATTCTTATTTTTGTAGATATGGATAACCTCTAATGACAACCTTATCTTGATTCAAAATTACATTACATTACATTAACAGATATTTAATCCAGATGTTGTAATGATCTGTAACAAATATTTCATGCTTACAGGCTAGGCAAAACTTGAGGTTTTTTTGGCCACTGTAGGAAAACCCAACAAAGCAAAATTTTTAAAAAAAAGCAATTTCATAGTGAAAATTATGATCTGAGAGAGGCTGGAGTGGTTTGACTGAGGCAGAAGTTTAAATGGTTTCATGAAAACCTGAAAAACGTTGATTAAAATCTGTAGGCAGAAAGGAGCACATTCTCTAAATGGCACCATTAGTTAGGCAGCAGTAGGTGCCCTACCGCCACCTAACTTAATTGTGTTCATTAGTTCAATTGGTGAAATAATTGAATGTGTTAATTAGAAACCAATTAAAACATCTTAAAAAGTAGACACACGAAAGGCACCTAATAAAATGGTGACGAGTCACAACCGTATGAGACAATCGTGCGCAGACAGCGGATGTAGTCTATGAACCAAAATAAAGCAAATATGGAGGCGCCTTATGGTGCTTAAGGTCACTATTAGATGCCTTTGTAGATGCGATTCATATGTAAGATAGGTGCCCATAATATAGGCCTTTAAAACTCTGGCCTACATTTCCAGCGTCTATTTTACACATAAGCCAAGATTCTGTATAAGGCAACATTGCATGATTGACATGCGATCGGCACCGCTTTTGGTGGCAACTTCTGATCACGGCACCGTTTGCAGAATCTGCGCCAAAGTAGTAAAAGGGCAAGAAGAGAAAGACAGATTCCAAATAATTTTTTTATTTATTTAATTCAATTTCTATATCGTTCTCCCAAGAGAGCTCAGAATGGCTTACATGAATTTATTCAGGTACTCAAGCATGTTTCCTTGTCTGTCTCAGTGGGCTCACAGTCTATCTAATGTACCTAGGGCAATAGGGGGATTAAGTGACTTGTCCAGGGTCACAAGGAGCAGCGTGGATTTGAACCCACAACCCCAGGGTACTGAGGCTGAGCAGGTATGCCGATTCTGAAGAAAACTTCAGAAAAATCTGTATACTACCACAAGAAAATTGAAACAAAACACCACTGAAACAAAAAAAATGTGTTCATTTACCTCGGAGGACAAACACCAAACAAACATACTGAATGACATAGGTGCATGAGAATTGCAACATATATACAGAAATATCTTTTCATTAAATTCTTAAAATACTCTGGAAAATGCCTATTAGTGACCAATGGTATTAGCATCATTCATATGTGTGTATTATCTTTTTTTTAAAAAAACTTTAGAGAAGCACAGAGACCCCACAATAGTTACTAGTGGCTTCACTGAAATATATTTGAGCGGTTGGGGGAAATTATAAGTGGCTCCTTAACCCAGGCACCTGTTAAGAGGGAAACACCGTTTTAAATTATATTTACGTTAAAATTCAAAGAGCCTACCAGCGCCAGAATCACATCTCCAGAGACACCTACCAGTGCCTAACACAGTGCAAGGCCAGCAGAAGGGAGACTGTAGGAGCTGTGCCTAGTCCTGAGCACATGGCAGAACAGTGAGTGGAGCAGAGAGTGTGCTAGCAGGAAGGAGCGGAGAGAGGAGCAGAGAAGGCGGTGCTAGCAGGGGAAGAGGCGAGAGCTAACTCCGCCCACCCCCGACGTCACCAGCCAAACTCCCCCATAAAAGGGGACGAGCCAACGGCGCGCAGCCGTTCGGCGTGCGGCGAAGGCGAGCGGCAAAGGCGCTCGTCTTAGCGAGAGCGCCTTTGCGAAGAGCCTTAAGAAGAGCCTAATCTTTACCCTATTCTTTAAACTTTATTCTAAACTTTCACCCTAACCCACAGGCAGACACCCTCTCAAATACCCTAATCTTTCAAACTCTCTCTCTGATCTTTCAATCTCTCACTCTGACTCACAGACAGATATTTCTTCTAACTCTCTAACTTACTCACTATCAAGCAGACCTCAGCTACAACTTGGTTATGGCAGGGAGAACAAGAAGTGCCATGTCTGCAATCAAGACCAACTGTCCGGTAACTGGGGGGACCCAGAGGGCGACCACGGTATGCGTGCAGGAGGAGGACCCAGGACTGTGGACAGAGGTTTCCGTGCAGACCGAGATCATCTAGACCAGCTAGACGGAGACATCATGCAGGAACTTAGGAGTCTCAGGGAGGAGGTGAAATGCCTGAGAAGCATCCGAGAGGATGAGGCCTATATTGACGGAGTCGGCCAGGAGCTGTCCCAAATCACCGTGCTGGCTCAAGACATGTCCTCCCTCAAGACACCCAAATCACCAGCTTTGAAACCAACAATTGGGGTACAGGAGATGGCTGGAGATGCTGACTCCTGGTAGCTGGTGACCTCCTCCACGGGAAAACACCGGAGATCCCACCCCCCCTCTTTTCAATCTCTTCACCCTCTTCTTCTTTTTCTCACCAACAGGGCAGCTTTACATCCACCCCACAACTCACCCTAAGGAACAGATTCCAGATCCTACAGGTAGAAGATGCCGACAAGGAGCAGGAGGTAGTCCAGCGCACGGCTCCAACTCCGGGGACATCTGATCGGCTCCCCCCAAAGAAGCGCAGAGTAATAGTCATTGGGGACTCTATGCTGAGGGGCACCGAGGGACCAATCTGCAGACCGGATATGCAGTCAAGGGAGGTTTGCTGTCTGCCTGGAGCTAAGGTCCGAGATGTCACCGCCTGTCTTGATAGGCTTCTCAAGCCCCAAGATCACTTCCCCATGGTCCTCATCCACATTGGCACAAACGACACTGCTAAGAACACCCCGGAGAACATAACTAGAGACTTTGGAGCCCTGAGTGAGAGGCTGAAGCAGACAGGAGCGCAGGTGGTCTTCTCCTCGATCCTCCCAGTTAGAGGCAAAGGAAGTGCCAGGGATGAGCGTATACTGAGGACTAACGAGTGGCTTCAAGGATGGTGCTGGGAAATGAACTTTGGATTCCTGAACCATGGAGAGGCGTTGCAAGGACTTCAGGGACCAGACGGACTACATCTGATCAGCAGGGGTAAGCACGTCTTTGGACACCGACTAGCCCGCCTGCTTCGTAGGGCTTTAAACTAGGTAAGTCTGGGGAGGGTACCCACTCAGATACAAGTGCAGTAAGGAACGATCCTGACGAGGTTAGTCGAAACTCCGATTCTAAGTCCAAAGTAAGTGCCCCCATTGCAAACAATTCTCTAGGAGTCGCACTACCCCAGTTGGGAATCTCCCCACAGGGACTTAGCAATCATGGGGTATGGAGGGTTATGTATGTTAATGCACACAGTTTAGGCAATAAGATTCTAGAATTAGAGACCGAAATAATGAATGCCGACCTTGACGTGGTGACAATATCCGAAACTTGGTTCACAGACTCTCATGGGTGGGATATGGCTATACCGGGATACAACTTATTTTGTCAGGACAGAGAGGGAAAATCAGGGGGAGGGGTGGCACTATACATTAAAGAAGACATCAAAACTACCAGAATCATAGATGTCAAGTACACTGGGGAATCCCTCTGGGTGAACCTGGCCAGAGGCAGGGAAGAATGCCTGTATCTTGGTGTAGTATATAGACCTCCAAGACAACTGGAAGACAAAGACTCCGAATTAATTGAAGACATAGAGAATATCACTCTACGGGGAGACGCTGTTCTGCTAGGGGACTTCAACATGCCTGACGCAGATTGGAACTCATACTCAGCAACAACCAGCGGCAGCAGGAGACTGTTAACATCCATAAAGGGAGCACGACTCAAACAAATGGTATTGGAACCCACTAGGGCCCAGGCGATCCTGGACATGGTACTCACCAACGGGGATAGCGTCTCAAAGGTCTCGGTAGGAGATATGCTAGCCTCCAGCGACCACAACATGGTGTGGTTCTACCTCAGGAAAGGTTTCCCTAGATCAAACACGAAAACAAAAGTACTCAACTTCCGAGGCACTGACTTCGAACGCATGGGAGATTTCATCCACCGGACACTGCAGAACCAAGCTACGACCGATGATATGGAAGCTATGTGGTCATCCCTGAAATCTACCATACATGAAGCAACAAGCCTCTACATTAAATCAGTACACAAACGGCGGAGAAACAACAAACCCCAAAGGTACTCCGCAGAAATATCGCACCTCGTCAAGGAGAAGAAAAAAGCATTTATTTCCTACAAACGAACAGAGACTAAGGAAGCTAAACTAGAACATAGGGCGAGGTCTGCAGTGGTCAAAACGGCAGTCAGGGAGGCCAAACTTCGAGTGGAAGAGACTCTGGCAAAGAAAGGGGACAAATCCTTCTTCAGGTATATTAGTGATAGGAAAAAGAACACAGACGGGATAGTACGCCTTAGAAAACCAGATGGGAACTGCGCAGAATCATATTCCGATAAAGCAGAACTACTGAATGAATACTTCTGCTCGGTCTTCACCTGCGAGGTACCGAGGCACGGTCCGCAGTTGCAGGCAAGGCCCAGCGTGGAAGACCCGTTTCAGAATTTCGAGTTCACACCTGGCGACGTCTACTACGAACTGGCAAGACTCAAGGTGAACAAAGCCATGGGACCGGACAATCTACACCCCAGGGTGCTCAGTGAGCAGGGTGCTCAGTGAGCAGAACCGCTATCAGGACTCTTCAATCTCTCCCTAAGTTCGGGGAGAGTCCCCATAGACTGGAAAACAGCTAACGTCGTTCCACTGCACAAAAAGGGTTGCAGGGCAGAGGCTGCAAACTACAGACCGGTGAGTCTCACATCAATAGTATGCAAACTCATGGAAACACTAATCAAACGTAAATTAGACACAATCTTGGATGAGGAGAATCTACTGGATTCCAGTCAACACGGATTCACCAAGGGTAGGTCCTGCCAATCCAATCTCATCAGCTTCTTTGACTGGGTAACAAAACAGTTAGACTTGGGAGAATCCGTGGACGTCGTATACCTAGACTTCAGCAAAGCTTTCGATAGTGTCCCGCATCGCAGGCTGTTGAGCAAGATGAAATCAATGGGGCTGGGAGAAACACTAACTACATGGGTCAATGACTGGCTGAGTGACAGACTTCAGAGGGTGGTAGTTAATGATACCCTCTCTAAAACATCGGAGGTCACCAGTGGAGTACTGCAGGGCTCAGTCTTGGGCCCGCTCCTTTTCAACATATTCATAGGTGACCTAACTCAGGGGCTTCAAGGTAAAGTAACGTTATTCGCTGACAACGCCGAACTATGCAATATAGTGAGAGATGGCAATTCACAGGACCTACATTTGTTGGAGCTTTGGTCCTCGACCTGGCAGCTGGGCTTCAACGCTATGAAATGCAAGATCATGCACCTCGGCAGCAGAAATCCGTGCAGAACTTACACCTTGAATGGTGAGACCTTAGCTAGAACTTCAACAGAACGAGACTTGGGAGTGATCATCAGCGCAGACATGAAAACTGCTGATCACGTGGAGAAGGCTTCATCTAAGGCAAGACAGTTGTTAGGTTGCATCTGCAGGAGTTTCGTCAGCCGGAAGCCTGAAGTCATAATGCCATACAGAACAATGGTGAGGCCTCATTTGGAATACGGTGTGCAATTCTGGAGGCCACACTATCGAAAAGATGTGCTGAGAGTAGAGTCGGTGCAACGGATGGCCACCAGGATGGTCTCGGGGCTCAAGGATCTATCGTATGAGGAAAGGCTGAAAAATTTGCAGCTGTACTCACTCGAGGAACGTAGGGAGAGAGGAGACATGATCGAGACGTTAAGGTATATTACCGGCCGTATCGAGATGGAAGAAGAGATTCTCTTTCTCAAAGGACCCTCAGCCACAAGAGGGCATCCGCTCAAACTCAGGGGCGGGAAATTTAATGGCGACACCAGGAAATATTTCTTCACCGAGAGAGTGGTTGATCCTTGGAACGAGCTCCCGGTGCAGGTAATCGAGGCAAACAGCGTACAAGAATTTAAGAGCAAATGGGATGCCCATGTGGGATCCCTTAGAGGGTTAAGCCAAGGGAACCTGTCATCAGGAGTGGGATCCCTAGGATAGTAGACTTGGGGGTGGGTCAGTAGAGTGGGTAGACCTGATGGGCTATGTCCCTTATCTGCCGTCATCTTCTATGTTTCTACTGTAGGCATGGCTAACACCAGAAGTGGCATTAGGTGTGATTCACATCAAAGGTAGATGCCGGAAATGTAGGCCTAGAAACCCTGACCTACATTTAATTTAATTTAATTCTTATTTACCGCTAATAACCGTGAGGTTTCTAAGCGGTTTACAAAAATGATGCATTAAAAGATACAATAAATAAAAATAAATAAGATAGGTACTTGGAAATTCCCTAACTGTCCCAAAGGCTCACAATCTAACTAAAGTACCAATTTATGAAAAGTAAAGATAAAAATATAAAGACAGAGGTAGAGATAGAGATAGAAATGAATATTCCAACAAGATGGCGGCCAGTTAGGTCATCTTCTGTGCTGTCTCACTTGTCCTGCTTTTATTTTTGTTTTATTTTGCCTTTGTTGATTTTTCTTTTAAATTTCTTTTTTGTTGGTTTTTTGTTCTGTCTCTGCTGTTTTCATTTGGGACTTCCAGTCTCGTTGGTGTTTGCTTCTTTTGAGCTCACCTACCAATTTCCAGTTTGACAGATGCTCCGATCTGGCAGCTGAGGGAGCCGTTGCCTGATGCCTGAATGGTTCTATGGTGGCGGTTAAGAGTTGAAGAATTGGGTCCTGTTTCTTTTCGTGGTGGATGGGAGAGTTCTGGCTTTCGGCTCCTTGTGTTCATGTCCAGCCATTAGTGGAGAGGAGTGTGGGAGCACTGCTTCGCCCCCTCCCGAACAAGCATAGGAACAGCTCCGTTGAATTCAAGCTACAACATTTCTGGTGCCTATCTTTGCTGGAGGCATGATTCTTTAAATGGCGCTGTGGCATGATTGACATGTGATCGGCAGCTGCTGCCAATGGCACCTGGCCTATTATTTAAAGAATCCTTGGCAGAGATGTTGCTGCAGAAAATGTAACAAATCCCATTCAATTTCTATGGGTTTTGGTGCATTTTCAGCAGCAACCTCTCTGCCAAGGCTTTGTAAAATTAGCCCTAAATTTATTGCTCTGTTCAAAGCACCTCAGTTTTTCTGCACTATATTCAAAAAAAGGCTAACTAAATCAAATTGCATAAAGACCACAAATTTGTCCTTTAATTCCTTATCAATTAAACATTTATCAAAATAACAAGCAAGAGAAGTTAAGTTCTCAAAGGGCTATCTCATTACAAGGTTTATGGGCACTACCTATTCAGAGACTTTAACACTTAACAAATCAAAAACTGGTTGGGAATAGAATTTATTTGAAATCATTTATCTTCAGAAGACTAATTGTCTTGAGAACACTTATTGTCCTTTATACTCATTCATCAAAAAAATTAACAAGCAATTACAAGAGACAACCAGATAGGCTTTAGAAACAATCATAATGATGGAATACCTTATAAACCTCATAATAAAATTCAGTTCAAAATTATAAAATAAATTTAAAAAGATTTAGCAGAACATAAGAATTGCCATACTGGGACTGACCAAAGCCCAGTATCCTATTTCCAACAGTGGCCAACCCAGGTTCCAAGCCATCTCAATAATGGCCTATGAATTTCTCTTTTAGGAAATTATCCAAGCCTTTTTTAAACCCTGCTAAGCTAACTGATTTCACCACATTCTTCGGCAACAAATTCCAGAGTTTAATTACATGTTGTGTGAATAAATATTTTCTCTAGTTTTAAATCTACTACTTAGTAGCTTCATTGCATGCCCCCCTTAGTCTTAGTAATTTTGGAAAGAGGTGAACAAGCGATTCACATCTACTATTTTCAGTCCACTCAGTATTTTATAGACCTCTATCACATCACCCTTGAACTGTCTCTTCTCCATGCTGATTAGCCCTAGCCGCTTTTAGTGTCTTCTCATAGGGCAGTCATCCTATAACCCTTTTATCATTTCCGTCGCCCTTCTCTGTACCTTTTCTAATTCTGCTATATCATTTCCTGAGATACGGCAACCAGAACTACACACAGTATTCAAGTTGCAGCCATACCATAGAGCATGGGTGTCAAACTCAGGCCCGTGGGCCAATTTTGGCCCACAAGGTAATTAAATTTAGCTCGCGAGAAAATACTTTTTCCTTCCCTCCCTCAATCTCATTGTCCACCATTTCTCTCCCAACTTCCCAGTCTCACCTTTAAAGCAGTCTGCAGAGGATCGCCGGTTGGATGTAACAATCCTAGCAGGCTGCCGCATCCTCTGCAGCAGTCCTGTACATCAGAGGAGGGGCGGGACCGCGGCAGAGGGAACGTGCTATGAAGGCCGATGGCAGCCTGCTAAGATTGCCAGCGATCCTCTGCAGGCTGTTTTAAAGGTGAGACCAGGAAGACAGAGGATGCTAGAAAGAAGGGAGAAAACATGCAGGCCTTCGGGGGAAGGGGAGGGAGGGAGGGAGGGAAGGAGGGCTCCAAAGAGACGTGAATATGCCGGACAGAGGGGGGGGGAAGGGAAGAAATAATGGGTCTAAAAACAGAGGAGAAGGAGAGAGATGGTGGACAATGGGATGCAGGGAGGGAAGGAAGAGAAAGGGAGAAAAACTGGACATAAGGGATGGTGTGGCGTGGGGGGTATTATGTATAGAATCTTTAAATGTAAAATCTAAATTATTCATACTTTCTTTACAGCAGCAAATGAGAATAGAAATAAAAACATTTTTAATACAGTATATGTTAAGGGGCAATAAATCTGTTTTAGACCAATTTATAGAATATTCTGCCTGAATCATCCACGAGCCTTACCTGTCTGTTTACTCCCTCAAAGAAGTGCAACAAGTTCGTCAAACACGATCTGCCTTTGCTAAAACCGTGCTGACTGGTCCTCATCAGCCCGTGTCCTTCAAGGTGATCAATGATGCTGTCCTTTATCAGTGACTCTACCATCTTTCCCGGTACAGAGGTCAGACTCACCAGTCTGTAGTTCCCCGGATCTCCCCTCGAACCTTTCTTGAAGATCGGTGTAACATTCGCTACCTTCCAGTCTTCCGGAATCTTTCCCGATTTGATCGACAGATTGGCTATTAGTTGAAGCAGTTCAGCTATGGTCCCTTTCAGTTCCTTGATGACCCTCGGATGGATGCCATCCGGTCCCAGGGATTTATCGCTCTTAAGCCTATCAATCTGCCTACATACCTCCTCTAGACTGACCATCAATCCTGTCAGCTTTCCGTCTTCGTTTCCAGCATATAGCCTGATGGGTTCCGGTATGCTGTGTACATCTTCTTCGGTAAATACAGATGCAAAAAATGTGTTCAGTTTGTCAGCGAATGCTTTGTCCTCCTTTAGTGCTCCCTTTATTCCATGGTCATCCAACAGTCCCACCACTTCCTTTGCGGGCCATTTCCCCTTAATATATTGAAAGAACGGCTTGAAGTTCTTCGCTTCCTTGGCTATTTTTTCCTCGTAGTCTCTTTTGGCACCTGCGTTGATGTTGTTTGTGCTTGTTCCAATTTTCATCCGTTTTTGACCTTTTCCATTCCTTAAATGAAGTTTTCTTGTCTCTGATCGCTTCCTTCACCTCTACAGTGAGCCACGCCGGTTCTTTGTTCTTTTTCCTCTTGGATCCCTTGTTGATACGCGGTATATATATATATTTTGCGCCTCGGTGACTGTGTCCTTAAAAAGGGACCAAGCTTGCTCTAGCATTTTTACAGTGCTTATCCTCTTCTTAATCTTCTTCCCTACTATGAGTCTCATCCCTTCGTAATTCCCTTTTCGGAAGTTCAGTGTCGTGGTTGTCGTTTTGGACCGATGTTTCTCCCCTGCGTCCAGATCAAAGTGGACCATATTGTGATCACTGCTTCCCAGCGTCCCTTCTACTTCTACATCTTGTGCTGGTCCTCGCAGGCCATTTAGAATTAAGTCCAGAATTGTATAATACAGAATGCAAACTATAATTATCTGAAAATAAATATCAACAATTTTTTAAACCTATAGACTAAGAGCTCCTATTATAAAGCAATGCTACCGATTAGCATATACTGAATGAAAAGCCCATTGGAATTGAAGAGTCTTCTTCATATTCAACATGCCACTAAATGGTAGCTCCACACTCAAATTTCAATTTAATCATCTGCAGGTAAGGCTCGTGGATGATTCAGGAGGGTTCATAAATCTACATGCAGGTGAAGATTTAGGTAAGGGGAGGAACCTGTTGAGCTGTTCAGCACGGGGGGGATGGGGGAGGCAGGCTGCGCTTAGGGAGATTGAAGAGGTATGTATTTGGGGGAGATTGATTATTGTAATTGAGGGGGATAGAGAAATAGAAAAGGAGGGGATCAGATAGGGTGAATGTGTGTGAGAGGAGTGCCTCTGTAGAAACTGGCTAAATTATTACATATTATTTAATTTGGGGCTTATATTATTTCCAGTGCTGTGCAGTATGGCTCTGCCTTGTGAAGCAGATGTTGCATTTAGGCACAGATTCTCTAAACAACACAATTTTTTTAGGAGCTAGTAGGTGTCCAAGCTCGGTGGAAAATTTTCAAGGTGCCTACTGGTGCCTAAAAAATCAGCACATGAATTGCATCTCAGTAGGAGGTTTACAGTGCCTAACGCCACATGGTGTTGGGGACTGTAAAGCGCCTATGGAAGCACAATTCACATCAAAGGTAGGCACTGGAAATGTAGGCCTAGAAAACCCTGGCTTATAATTCCGGCACCTATCTTTACCAGAGGAGTAATTTTCTAACTGGCACCATCACATGATTGATACGCAATCAGTGGCTGCCAACAACGGAGCCAGTTAGAGAATCTGGGCCGTACTGCACAGTTTTTTAAAAAATATTTTACCATGTTATTTTTTGCCTTTAATGCATTGTAAATGGAAATTCTTATCACACTTTAGTAAAAGAGCCTCAATGTGTTTCTTTCCTTGCTCCAAGGTTATTCAAATTATATTCCTCTTCGTACATAATAAATAAAGTAAGCGATCTTTAACAGGCACTACTACAATAGTTCTGGAAAAAGCAGGAAGAGAGCCCTTACTAGCAAAAATGTATAGGCCTATTTCATTGTCAAATTATGATTGTTAAGATTTATGCAAAAATATTAGCATAGAGATTGTCTAAAATTATTGCAAAATTAATCTATCCATCTCAAACAGGACTTATTAAAGGCAGATTAGCTATGGATAATACTAGAATCTTTTTTTATATGTTACAGGGTGCTCAACATATAGGGACGTCAGCATGTATTTATTTATAGTATTTATATACCGCTATAGCCTAAGTGGTTTATATTCAAGTACTCAAGCATGTGTGATGCCTCTGGATGCTGAGAAAGCTTTTGATTACACCAAATGGATATTTTTATTTTCTCCATTATAATGGTTTCAATTGGAAGATTCATCATAGAGATGGTCAAAATATTGTATTCTAACCCAATAAAATGTTTAAATATACACTATAATAACTAACCAATTTTCTGCTAACTAGGGGCACCAGAAAAGGATGCCCCTTTTCCCCATTACTATTTATTCTAGCCTTTGGCCATTGTTGATTCATATACGTGAGGCAGACAGAGCCGAAGTCATAAATAAAGCTGACATACCCATTAAACTGTCTTCCTACACAGAAGATGTTCTGTTTTATATTTCATCACCTGAACAAACTATACCAGACTTATTTAAAATAATAGATGATTTGGGGGCCCTCTCAGAATATACTATAAATTGGTCTAAAACAGATTTATTGCCCCTTAACATATACTGTATTAAAAATGTTTTTATTTCTATTCTCATTTGCTGGTGTAAAGAAAGTATGAATAATTTAGATTTTACATTTAAAGATTCTATACATAATACCATGGAGATTAATGTAAAATTATAGAACAAATAAAGTCTACCTAGGAAGTAGCTTTATGATTTAATGAGCAGTTGGAGATTATAGCACAGAAACTGTTAGATTTATTGGGGATATTTGGAAATTTTAAAAAGGGAGAAAAAGTAGATTCCAGCAGAATTTGCATTTGTATTGCAGTGTCCCAATTGCTAGTCCTTTCTAGAGAACTGTTGATAGGGAACTTGATGACTTATTGGGACTTATAGTCTGAACTAACTCCCTACCCCAGGGTTTGCTACTCATAGACAGCCCAATAATCAAGAATACTTAGTCAATCCCCACGCCAACTAATCAAGATTACTTTTATTTAGTGCAATCATTGTGGTGCTTTAGTTCCAAGGAATATCATATGGAGGCTTAAAGCTTGCCCAATCTGTCTTCAGCTTGATAGTATTAAAGAGGAGCTCTGTAAACTTAAACAGGAATTGGATACAATTAAAGCAACTACCATCTCACCACAGAATCATACCAATTTTCCACCACTACCTCAAAAAATAAAACAACCCAGGAATAAATGAGTCACAGAAGGCTTGGGTAGACTGCAGCATGTGACACAGAAGAATCCACCCTCATAATTGTTGCCCCTACAGAATTCCTTTGCTCTATTAGAGCACAGTCATACGCAAGGAAAAAGAAGCGAGTCGGAAGTAGAACCAGTGAAGCTAACTCATGAAGAAAGGCACCCCTGAAGCACAAATATAAAAGCCCAAGCCAGAAAATGATTGCTGCTGGGGGATTCTAGCATCAGAGGAATTAACCTTGGAACACAGGAAAAGATGTTCCAAATAGTGAAACATCTTCCAGGATCCTCAGCTACCAGGAACACCAAGCACATACTGACTATAATTAATGAAGAAACAAAGGATTCAAACCCTGATGTTGCTATCTACCTCAGACAAATGACCTGGCCAACAATACCCAACTTGCAGTGCGAGAAAGCTTTTTCGGGAGCTGGGGGTGGAATTAAAACCTTTTGTAAAGACTGAAGCTTTTTCAAGTATTGCCTGTTTATGGAAATGGAGAGGAAAGCGTACAAAATAGAAAAAACTTCAATATGTGGCTTAAAGCCTGATGTCATCTGAAGGCTTTAGGTACATAGGAGGATGGGGTATTACATGGAAAAAGAAGAGACTATATTGTAATAATGGGCTGCACCTAACTATGGCATGAAAAAGAATCCTATCTGAGAAATTCAGGCAATATGTTTCTATGCATTTAAACTAGAAGGTGGGGTTAGCATATGTGGGCAGGTCATGTCCAGTGGCTACTCCCAGCAAAAGACAAGATATGATGGTACTAAAGATAGCAATGAAAACAACAATAATAACAATTCACAGGAAATGAGAAGGAACTAAAAACTGTACAAAAAAATGAGATTGCCATGGAATGGTAGCTTTAAAACAATGACTACAAACGCTTGCAGTCTAAACAACAAAAATCAGGATCTGCAAGCCCTGATGTTAGAGGCAGACTTGGATACTATTGCTATCACAGACATATTGCTCAGTGATTACCCTAGATGGGACACACACATACCAGGCTATAATATTTTAGGAAGAACAGAGGATGGACAAAAAGGTGGAGGAGTAGCTCTTATGTAAAGACCAATATCAAGTAACTGGAATGCAGGGGAGATGGGGAAAGGAAGAAGCAATATTGATCAATTTGCAAAAAGAAAATGAAACGTCTATCTACATGGGTGTTACCTACAGACTTCTAACTCAATTGCAGCAAATTGATAAAAATCTTGTTGCAGATATCCAAAAGTTGGGAAAGAAAGGTGGGGTGCTATTGCTGGGTGATTTCAGCCTGCTGGATGCAGACTGGAAGGTTCCATCTGTGGAATTGGAAAGAAGAAAGATCGTGGATGCCTTTCAAGTGGATATTCTCAGACAAATGGCGATGGAACCTACAAGGGAAAAACCTGATACTGGTCTTGTGCTCACACAAACTGTGAAAAAATGTTTCTAATTGAACCGATCGGGTGTCTACCTGGGAAGTAGCAATCGTGAAACAGTTTTACGTTTGGTATAACAGCTAAAGTGGAGGGAGGTCACACAAAACTCTAAGTCTTAGATTTCCAAATGTGCAGACTTTAATAGAGTGGAGGAGTATCTGAAGAAAGAGAGCCCAATAGGATGGGAGGACATAAGAGAAGTGGAAAAAATAATAAACACAGTGCTCCAAGCTAAAAGGAGCAATAAATATTGGCTATTGACCTTTATGTGAATAATAACCAGTGAGCTTGCAAGTACCCATGTCTTTCCCATTTTTTAGATATTTTGTTAAGTTTGTCTGTGAATATGGATAACCTGTATTTAGTTGGAGATTTTAATGTGCCTCTGTCCCCGGAGGACATGAAGAATGATAATGTGGATTGTGAGCTTCTCTATATGTTGGCAAGATTATCTTTATCAAAGTTGGTTTTAGATAGTACAGAGAGGGCTGGAAATGTTTTAGATTTATTGTTTCTATCTCAACAGTTGAATGAAAGATTAGAAGGTAAGGTTCAGGTACTTGAGGTGCCATGGTCTGATCACAGTTTGTTCTCATTTGTGTTTTGTTCTATTGATAGGATTCAAAGTGATGCTAAGCAAAGGTCAGTAAGACCAAAATTCTTGGTAAAGGAGCTAGTGAGGTATGGAAACCAACTTTAACGGTAGATACAGCTAGGTCTGTTAATGAAGACTTTGATTTATAGTGTTCATCTTTAACTTCAGCTCTGGATACAGTGGCACCTGAAAAAGTGATAACAGTGCAACAGAATTATGCTCCTTATCCATGGAGGTCTGAAGCGATAATTAATGTGCGATGTGAGGTTCGTAAATCAGAGAGGTTATGGATAAAATTTGGAGATCAGGAGGATTATGAGAGTTTCTGCATTCACCTTCTAGAATATAAAATGTTAAGTGAAAATGAGTGGATTTGATTCTTCTAGAATCATATTAAATTTGCTCAAAGTAAGCCAAGGGAATTGTTTCAAACTGTTCAATGCTTTCTTGATGGAGTCTTGATGGAGACTGAAAAATTACATGGGGGGTGGCCTAAGGGATCTGGCCAATCGGAATCTTAATCCACTTCCAGTGCATCCCAGAATGCACTGGGAGTCATGCCTAAGATTCCGGTTGGCCCTGGGGACTTAGGCACCTGGGCCAATCAGGGCTTTAGGCCCCTCCCCGGTGAATCCCACAATGCACCAAGAAGTGGAAGGCGGGTCCTGCCGGCCAGAGGCTGGAAGGATCCCTCCAGCCGGCCAACTACAAAAGGTAGGGGGTTTGGGTGGGCTAGGGGTGTCCCAGCTGGGCTAGATGGGTGGAGGTGTTCCGGCTGGGCTGGGGGGGAGGGTCTGGTGACCTTCCTTGGCGGGGGGGGGGGGAGGGGGGTGTTCCAGCAAGAGGGACTGGGCATCCCTGCTGTCGGCAAAGGTTGCAGGAGAGATCGGGGGTGTATGGCAAGAGGGACTGGGCATCCTTCCTGCCGGCAAACATTTGTGGAATTTGCACCGGTTTGGATAGGAGGGATTGGGCAACCCTCCTTCTGGCGATCGTTGTGAAGAGGGAGGGAGGGAGGGGGGGGGGTTTGGACGGTTCCACGATTCTCTAACTGGCGTTTATGTCAGACCCCTTTTAGAGAATTGTGGTTTTAGGTGAAGGATATGGTTCCTCCCATGTCTAAAAGATCTTGTTTTGGGCGTTTGGGACTTGGGTGAATATTTGGTCGGGAATAAGGCTTAAAGATAGACGTAGTGGTGGTCTGGGCAATTAAACGCCTGAACATATAGGTTGGCCATTCTCAAAAAAAAAACCCAAACATATTTTAGACTTTTTTTTGAGAATGAACATTTCCCTGCTGCCTACTTTGGGCACCTCGCACCATAGGCGTTTGTTTTTTTAAAATTATGCCCCTTCAAGTAACTATGTACCTATAGTAAATGTTTTCCACTACACTCTTGGGCTGTTCATGGATATGGATATGTTGGACATACAGATACTTTTTCTCATTTCTTTATCACAACAGGTAATTTTTTTCTTCCTTCTTTCTGTTTCAACTGTTTATTATATTCTTTTTGAATTGCACCACATTTTGATAACACACACAGCAACACAATAAATGACAGCAGAAAAAGACCCTTACAGTTCCATCCAGTCTGCTCAACAAAGTGGCCAGAGCCACACCCGACATCTGTGCATGCCCTAATCATTTTTTTTTATTTATTTATCAAGTTTTCATCATTATCATTTATACAGATAATAAAGAAAGGAAAATCACAAGTAAAACATAACTATTACTAACATAAGACATCTCACTAGTTCCTCAAGTCCACATAAATGGGAGAAAATATCCTAGTAATTTAAAGAAATCAATCAATATCAATATAATCCTTGATCAATGATCAACATTAATGGTGCATCAATACTTTAAACTCCAAATATTAATTCACGTGATGTCTAACTAACTTCATTAAGTTGTAAAAATTGTTCCAAATGAATCGAGTCCCAATATACATATTCAATATCTTTAAATGTAATTAAGCATTTACAAGGAAATTTTAAATAAAAGGTGGCTCCCAAAGCCAACACTCTTGGTTTCAAAGCTAAAAAAGCTTTTCTCCTCAATTGCGTGGCTTGGGCCACATCTGGAAAAATCAGTACATTATCACCACAAAATTTCACTTGCTTATTCCGAAAATAAGCTTTCATTATTAAAGATTTATCTATTTCTCTTGCACATGTTATCAATAGGGTAGATCTAGTTTGAATTCTATCTTGAGAGTCCTCCAAAAAACCAGTTAAATCAAAATCAATTTGTTCCAACTGATCTACACCCATTTCTATGGGAATTTTCTTTCTCTGAGGAATGTAATATAAATTAGTTATGGGCAAGTTCTCTGCGTCAGTTAATCCCAATATTTCCTTAAAGTATTTCCGAATCAATATTTCTGGGGATAGTAATTGAGTTCTTGGGAAATTAACTAACCGTAGGTTTTTTGCTCTTTGTAAATTTTCCATTTTCTCAAATTTCATATGAGTAATATGAGAATCTTTAACAGTTGTTGAGGTCACTGTTTGCAATGTAACCACATGAGACTCAGTTGGTCTAATACATTTTTCCATAATTTTTAAATTAGAATCAACATTTTCCAACCTATCAATTACCTCCTGCGAAAATCTTACATCTTGAGTCACCACTGACTTTAATAACCCTTCCATTCTAATATTTATTTGCCATAGATCTTTAAGCGTAACTTCCTGTGGCTCTACCTGGGAGTCTCTTGCAAGTAAAGCCTCATCTTGAAATGATAAGGCTTTAGGTATGGCCCCATAAATTAATGAGGACAACCCCTGTTGCACAGGTACTCCAACAGATTGAGAACTGGAACCTGAGTTAGGATCCAAAACCTACTGGAACATTTGGTGGAGGCGGTGGAGTTCTTCCTGGGGGACTAAGAGACCGCCCCTGATAGCGAGTCGCTCCCTGACTTTGGCCCAAGGCACTGGTTGAAACAAGGTGTCTCTCTATGGGACCAGGCAAATTAGGTGTTGATACTTTTGGTTTCCCCTTTCTTTTCCCCATAGTAATTCAAGAATACATACAATTAGTGCTGCTTCCCTTGTCTCCCAGAGTCTCCCAGAATCTCCAAGGGGCTCCAGGGGCTGGCCCCTTAGGGCACGCCCCTTTGGCCACGCCCTGCGGCCGTGCGCCGCAGTCACGGCATCCCTTTCACTGGCAATGAAAGGACCCGCGTGTCGTCAGGGCAGCTATCCCCGCAAGTGCCTGCAGAGATCTGCTCCCGACGCTCTGACTCGGGCTGTTAGGTGAGTTCTGCAATCCTGGGCAGATATAGTCCACCACTTCTGGCACCTCAGAATAAGATAATTTCTCCCACATGCCCTAATCATTATGTTCAAGTGTTGGTTGTAAAGTCACCACCATGCTAACCATATAGGCAGTCAAACAGGGCTCTTCAGTTTGTAAAAGAGATGACTGTGGGGAGATATGATTGAAGTCTACAAAATCTTGAGTGGTGTAGAATAGGTACAAGTGGATCGATTTTTTTACTTTAACAAGATTTATAAAGACTAGGGGACACTTGATGAAGTTGCAGAGTAATACTTTTAAAACCAATAGGAGGAAATATTTTTTTCACTCAGAGAATAGTTAAGCTCTGGAATACATTGCCAGACAATGTGGTAAGAGCAGTTAATTTGGCTGGTTTTAAAAAAGGTTTGGACAGATTCCTGGAGGAAAAGTCCATAGTCTGCTGTTGAGACGTGATTATAACCAAGACTCTAAGTATTGCTGATAGTGTTCCATCTACTGGTCAAGATGCCTACCCCTTCTCCCTAAGCTGCACAGCACCGCCACTCACAGTATGTGACAATACTTGGGTTATGGCACTGGCATTGGCCTCAGTTCCCACATGATGGATTTGGCTAATCTTTTAGTCTCTTGCCATTTGTGGGACACAAACCATAGAAGTCTGTCAGGCATTGGCCTCAGTTCCCACTATTCCTTCCCAAGATAATGTAGGCGCTTTAGGCCACCTAACGCCACTTCCAGCATTAGCCATGCCAAAGTCACTACGTACAAGTTCCGTCTAGGCAGTCTTATTAAACTTTTGGTTATACGACTAAGTCTAGGTCAACCCACATCCCGCCCAAATCCAAATCTACTCCTTCTAAAACATCCCTTTCAGCTCTGGGTGTACAGCGGTACTGAAAAGGCCTAAGCTGTTTTTGTTTGTATGTAAACTAATATACTGCCACAAATGTAAAAGAAAATAGAAGAGATCATCCATCATTTGACATGGAAAAAAAGCGAAGTACCCTCCCTTATTGGCACCTTCAGAAAATTAAGATTGGATCAGAGCATATCTTGGGTACCAGCAGGAACATAGTAGGATATCTGAAGTCTGTATTGGTTCTACCAAGATATCCTTTCTCCAGGCTCTTGTGTTTCTTTCACTGGCTGAAGAAATTGGTTGTGTTGAACTTTCGCCAAACCGATATGAGGTTCACTCACGGAAGTACCCACTTGACCCCTAGTGGAACCACAGACACTTCTTCAAGTTGTTATACTTTAGTGTCTTAAACATGGTTGGCACAGAAAATTAATTTCACATATAATGGTGTTGGTTATCTGTGCTGCTGCTAGGTCTTACAGGGGATCTCAGACTACATTTACCAGTGCACCCGAAGATTATTATTTTCCCTCAGCTTTGTTCCCATTAACAAATAATGGTGTCTTGCTGCAGTCACCTTGGCTGCCTTCTTCTATAATAGAGGCCAGATTTGATGGCCTTAACTTAGACCTATAAGTAGTCCACAAAGAAACCTATCACCAGCTGCCCTCTCGGCCTAATCGTTCACTTTTATAGTTGCAAAAAAAATATGAAGGATCTTCAGTCACAGTCTAGCTGTTTGTCTGTCAAAGTCCCTGTTGCTATATTGTGCCTTTCTCTTTATTGTCCTATCACAGACTTGGAATGCCCTTCCTATATTTTTAAGGGAAGAACAGGAATTCGGAAAATTTAAAAGTAACTTAAAACATTTCTTTTCAAGATTGCCTTTGAAAACTAATTTTAATATCCTACAACCCCATTAAATTATATCTTGTTATATTTTGTTAACTTTCTTTATTTTCCCTTAATGTTCTCTCTTTACTTTAAAGATTTGTATTTCATTCCTCCTTACCTAATGTTATGAGTATATTAAATTGATTTTAATTCTGTACTTTTTTAAGTTTTTTTTTATTTACTGTATTGTTACCCAACAAATGTAATTTTAAACTGTACATCGCTTGGAAGTATGATTAAGCGATTAATCAAAAAACCTATTAAACTTGAAACTTGAAAACTATCAATATATTGACATTCCTTTCTAAATTCCTATTTGTTACTGTACTCACCATGTTGGTTTGCCTGGCAATAAGGGTGGTATATATTATTTAAGTTACTTGGTATTCTTATACAAGCAGTATGTAAAGATTTTTAGCTGTTCATTATTACTTCCCCATTTTTCAATTAAACTAGTAACTTTTAATATGGATTCATTTGAATATTTTAGGTCAGTGAAAGGTACAAATGAATGCACACTAAGCTCTAAGATAACCTGCTGTGTCCTAAAAGTACAAAAAGCATATCTGCAAAATACATTTTAAAAGAGAATGCAACATGTGGCCTGATTATTGCCCAGCAGCTTGTTCTAATTTACTTCTTAACTACAGAAGTTCTATATACATTTTTGGTTCAAAATATTTTGAAATGAACAATAAGCCTCTTTACCGTTTTTGCATATAAATGATCCTGTTGATCTAACAGCAAACGCAGAACATTGCTTCTTAAACTTGATTCTAAAGTTTACTTCAGTGAGTTACAGATAAGGCAATTATGCACAGAGTTCACTTTCATCCTTTGATGGTTAGCAGAATGGAACGTTAACCCCATCATAGTTTTACCTAAATGTAGACAGGAAATCCTAGAGTATCCAAACATCTGGAAATCAGCTTCATGAAAATGGTACTCTTTTTTTTTTCCTATGAGAATGCTTTTCTATACGTACATTGCATTTTTACAGGTTTGTGTTCTGGCTTTAGAAGAATGCCTTCACTTACCTAAATCTCATTTACTTTTCAATAAAATGCTGCAATTAAGGGACCTTTTTATTAAAGCTTAGTGTGTGCTAATGGACATTAGTGTATACTAAGTGCCATGAGGACCACAGACCAAAAACAGGAAGCACAGCATTTAGTGTGTACTAATGACCGTTAGCACACACTAAGCTTTAGTAAAAGGGCCTCTAAATGTCAACATACTGTAAATGTATGAATGTAAAACATTTGAATGTTAACTACAAAGGATTTATTTTTCTGTAATCATACTTGATTAAATATTTCTGAACTATATATATATATATATATATATATATATATATATATACAAAATCTTGTTAGATAGCATTAAATTCCTACACAAACAGTGAAATCAGTGGCTTAGCTAAGGCTGAATGTGCTCTTAGTGAAAAAATTAAGATGGTTTCTTTAAAATACCATTTCTCCCAAAGTAGTAGGGAATGGGTGGGATAGGTCAGAAGGAATCCCTTCAAAGCTCCAAGAAACAAACCCTGCAAAAAGCAAACATATTCCAGACTAATATAGAAAATCTGTCATAGTAGCATAAATAGATACCAAAAATGTAAGATATCAGAGATGACATTTCCCAAAGCTGACATATGACAATTAATACAGCCAGAAAAAAATATTTTTTCTGTCTTTGTTACCTGAGCATTGCTTTGACACCAGAGTCTCTTTTCTGCTTTGTTCTCCTGTCCTTTTGATATTTCTCTATGTCCACTATCCACCTTTCCTCTGAGGAGTGTGTGGGTGCAGTGGTTGGATTTAAAGCCTCAGCACCCCTGGGGTTGTGGGTTCAAAACCCTGTGCTGCTTCTTGTGACTCTGGGCAAGTCACTCAGTCCTCCATAGCCCCAGGTACGTTAGATAGATTGTGAGCCCACCAGGACAGATCGGGAAAGTGCTTGAGTACCTGATTGTAAAAACCGCTTAGATAATCTTGATAGGCGGTATATAAAATCTTAATAAACTTGAAACATATTCAGCACCTGTATCTGTTCTCTGTGTCTCTTTCTCTGTGTCTAACTTCTCCCTCTGCTTTTCCTCCTGCAACCTCCGCCACCCATCATGGTCTTGCATCTCTCCCCCCCTTTCCTCTGTTGGCCTGGTGTTAATCCCCTCTCTCTGCATTCTACTGGCCCAGCATTCCTCCCCTTTTCTTACCCCTCCCCTTAATTCCAGATCAGTTTTCTCTCTCTTTCTTCTCTGCTTCCTCCCCCTCCCCATTGCTCCCAGGTTTTTTTCCTCTCTTTTATCTCTGCTTCCCACCCCAGGTTCATAATCTTTTCCCTCTTTCTTCTCTGTGCACAGGTCCACCATCCATCATCTCCCGCAGAGGTCTTTAGCTTCTTTATAGTTCAGGATAAATGAATATGGTTATTATTCTGGTTTTACTCTAAATTTACTTAAGTCCAAGGTTCTGTCCCTGTTGCCACAGACTCGTGCTACTTAGTCTGGACCCTTCCCTTTACAGTGGGAAAATCAGAGCTTTACATACCTGGGAGGGGGGTGTGTATCCTTGCACAGCTTTCCCAATTATATTCTTTAAATGTATTGCCTCTCTTGCAAGAAACTACTGTGAAATTAAATCTCTGGCAAGCCTACCCTCTTTCCTTGCTGGGTCGTGTTCATCTCTTTGATATGATTTTGGCAACCAAATGTCTTTATACTTTTCAGATTCTACCTTTATTTTTAAAATCCTGTGATGAATAGAAGCTACTTAAAACCTTGCAGTCTTATTTGTGGCCGGGAAAGATGGTGAGGCTTTTTTTTTCTGTTGTTTGTACTCCAGCAGCCTATGAGGGCCTGGGCCTTTTGAATATACAGTCAAACCTCGGTTTGCGGGTATTTTACAAGACGAGCAAACATTCTCGAAAATCGTGACTCGCAAACCGAGCGTTGACTCGATTTGCGAGCATCGTTACTCCCCCGCCCGCCCGCCCACTCACAAACACTCCCCCGAGAACCAGCATCGCTACCCCCTCCGCGCAAACAGAAGCCTTACCCCATCTGGCATCTGGCACGCAGCCCACAGGACGTGCCGGTGGAACGGAGAATCTCGGAGAGTGAGAACCAGAAGGCCTTGAGCATGCGCAGATGCTCAAGGCCCAGGCAACTGGAAGGATCTTCGTTCATCAGCACCGGCACTTCCTGGGGCTGCATGCCGGTGCCAGATGGATTAAGGCGTCTGTTGGGCTGGCAGGGGATGCCGGTTTGCATGGGGGGAAGCAGTGATGCCTGTTCTCGGGTGGGGAGAGGGGTGGAGCAGCGCCGTGGCCTCGGGGGGGGGGGGGGGTTGGGAACAAATTAAGCGAGTTTCCCTTACTTCCTATAGGGAAACTCGCTTTGATATACAAGCAATTTACGAGCATGCTTCTAGAACAAATTATTCTCGTAAACCAAGGTTCCACTGTGGCAAGGTTCTTACAGTGGCATGTAACATGAGGCATATCAGTGACTGGTATTGGTCTGCAGAGGACTTTTTCTCTGGGTAGAAGTAAAGATGGACGCGGGTCTGAAGAAGGAGTGCACACTAGAGAATGACACGGCGACAAATTTTTTCCCGCCCCCCATGGTAACTCATTTTTCCATCTCATTCCCGTGAATTCTTTTTGTGTCCCTGCCATATTTCTGTAAGCTCTGTCCTCATCTGCATAAGTCTCTAACACTTTAAAATCATAAGTGTTTGAAGCTTGTGCAGTTAAGATAGAGCTTACAGGAATGGGGCATGGACAGGGAGACCAACAAAACTCACGAGGATGGGACCGGGAAATTGAGTTCCTGCGGGGACTGGGACAAATTTGTCCCTGTGTCATTCTCTAGTGTACACCTCTCCTCCTGGGTCTGGCTCGGCTTTTTAAGTTCCCCTGAGTCACTTCCTAGTTTCCTACTTTTCTCCCCTACCCCTCTCTGAGGGAAACTCTCACTGCTGCTGTAGTTGTGAACAGGGCTGTGGAGTCGGAGTCGAGGAGTCGGAGAAAATTTCGGGTACCTGGAGTCGGAGTCAGAAGTACAAAAAACTGAGGAGTCGGAACATTTATCTACCGACTCCATTTTTGAACTTGGCATACCAATCACAAGCGATTCTTTCAGCTATAGCACCCACTATATACACAGCACAAATGTTGCGAGCAGCTTCTGCGGCCTTAGAACCTTGATTAAAAGCAAAAAGAAGGTAGTGTCGAAAATGCTCATTTCTCTCAACTTGACATTCCATTTTAACGATCTGAAAATTAACCAGTGCTGTGGAGTCGGAGTCGGAGGAAATTTCGGGTACCTGGAGTCGGAGTATGAAGTACAAAAAACTGAGGAGTCGGTACATTTATCTACTGACTCCACAGCCCTGGTTGTGAAACAATTTAGCCAGGAGGGAGGAGTGCTGGGCTTTCCTGAGGTTTATTCCAAGTCTGAGAAGCAGTGTCAAGCAGAGGAAGTGGCAGGGTTTCATACCCTTGCCACACTGCATGCCATTTATGTTAAAAAGTAAACAATTACTTTGATACTAGTCCATATTTTAAAAAATGACTCTAAAATATTTTAATTATAATTAGCTATTTGACATGGAATTAGTTCCATACAACTGCTAAGAACATAATTAAAATATATAATTAAAATATCAGACAAATGTTTTGAGTCAATAAAGGTAAAATTCAGAACTCATTCTTAAAATATTTTTCAAAAGTACTATAATTATAATAAGAAAAACTACTACTTAACACCCCCTCTTTACTAAACTGCAATAGTGTTTTTTAGCGCAGGGAACTGCGCTGAATGCTCCATGCTGCTCCCAATGCTCATAGAGTTCCTATGATCATCGGGAGCAGCGCAGAGCATTCAGCACAGCTCCTTGAGCTAATAACCACTATTGCAGTTTAGTACATAAGAACATAAGCAGTGCCTCCGCTGGGTCAGACCTGAGGTCCATCGTGCCCAGCAGTCCGCTCATGCGGCAGCCAAACAGGTCCAGGACCAGGACCTGTGCAGTAAAAAGGTGTGTATGTGTGTGGGGGGAACAGTTAAAGGATATCAAGGACACTTGCAAGTGAAAAACAGAATCAATATTAATGTAATTTCTATTTCATGCCTGCCCAGCTCCAATATAGTCTGATTATGTGAACTGCCAGTAACATTGAAAAGGTTATTATAGCAAGAGGTGAAAATGAAATGCACTTTTTATATTGAAAAGGTCTGCTAAGAGAGAGTTTAGATTTTCAAATAGATGCAATATATTTGCAGTTAGTTTTAGACACGAAAGGTGAATTTTGTTTATGCTTAATCCTGAATTTTCCTTGGAAAACAGATTACTCAAAACAAATCACCAATAAAATGAAATAATTATTTAAAACATATCCTTAATAGAATACAATAAAAAGGTAAAAGGAAATGTGATAGAATTTAGAGAGTGACTTTAGGAGATGCTATTTAAGGCTATTTTGGCACTTACTATACATTAATTTTCGCTATTACTGCACAGTAAGTGTAAAATATGTGTGGTAAATGAAGGGGTTGTGCCCTGCATCTACCCTAGATTTACGACATACTCTACTCATCATCATCCTGAGCTTCCTCCCACCTTAGAAACATGAACATTCATAGTTCCTAAAGCTGTCATAAAATCCAGAAGCTGTTGCTAGTTTCACATTTGGGGGAAAGAAGGGGACAGCAATCACTGGGAGATTAAGGAGGTGATTTACCTTAATCTCTACAGTGGAAAGCTGCTCAATCAGAGCATCTTTCTGTAACCTGGATGTGCCAAGTACCAGATATAAATAACAATGATCATCTTTTTTGAGCACAGATGACTTTTCCCTTCTAAAGTTGGAGTTGAACCTCCATATTTTGGCTCTTCCCTAGTCACACCCAGAGCAAGCCACCTTGCCATAAGGACATACTGTGATTTTAGACATCCATACACTCACTTTATAAAATCAGAGTTTGGGTATCAATGCAATATGGGTCAAAAGGGATACTGGCAGAATCAACTGAAAATCTCTTCAATTTAAAAATATATATACTAACACTATTATTACTACTAATTATTTCTATAGTACACACACACAACACAGCTTACAATCCATTCAAGATACAAACAGGACAAAAAAAGACTAGGGTGTTTCATTTATTACTGGAATGAAATATGGATATTAAATAGGGAAATATGGGGTTAAGATTTAAAATCAGCCTCAAAAGGAAGTGGCTGTAGCCTGTATTTTAATAAGTCTAGAAATGAAGTATGACATACCAACTCAGAAGTCTATTTCAGGAATATGGTGCATCAAAGTGGAAGGAAAAGTGGAGTTGGCATTAGAGGGGCACAAATATAAGTGACTTACCTGATGAGATAGTTCAGTAGGAGACATGTGAAGGCTAGACTGTAGTAGTTTAAGTAGGAGGTGATGAAAGCATAGACAAGAGTTTGGGCAATCTCCTGGGCTCTTTTATAAACAAAGAAGCAACTAGCAGGGAGTAAATACTTTACAGAATAGCACTTGGCCATTCTTCAATGAAGACTCTCGTCAAAATATTCAAAGGCAAGGAGGTAACACTCCCAACGAAGACCGGGAATGAAGAACTTTTGTGTATAAAAGAGGAACAGGACTTGGGTATGATAGTATGTGATGATGTTAAGATCACCAAACAGGTTGAAAAGGCGATGGTGAAAGTTATAAGAATGCTAGGGTGCAAAGGGGGAAGTATGGCCAATAGGAAAAAGGAGGTATTAATGCCCCCCTATAAGATTCTAGTGAAACCTCATTTTGAATATTGTGTACAATTCTGGAGACTGCATCTTCAAAAAGATATAAACAGGATGCCTAGAGGAGGGCTACTAAAATGATTGGTTTCTTCACTATAAGGCGTATGGGGATAGACTTAAATATCTCAATATGTATACTTTGGAGGAAAGGCAGGAGAGGGGAGATATGATAGACACATTTAAATACCTACTTGGCATAAATGAGGGCATGTGTCTTTCATGAGGGCAGTCTCTTTCAGTTGAAAGATTGGATGAAGTTAAAAGGGATAGGCTCAGGAATAATATGTGGAAATACTTCTTTGCATAAAGGGTGGTAGATATGTGGAATAATCTCCTGGTAGAGGTGGTGGAGACAAAGATTGTGCCTGAATTCAAGAAAGTGTGGTACAGGCATGTGGAATCTCTTAGGGAGAGGAGGAGATAGTGAATGCTTTGAATGGACAGACTGGATGGGCCATTTGGCCTTTATCTGCCATCATGTTTCTATGTTTCAAATTTTAGCACTGCCCATACACTGGCGCCTTCCCATCCAATGTCAGCTCATGAGACCTGCAGTTTAGTAACAAAGCTATGAAGCCAATTAGGGGAGAGGAAGGGGTTGTGAGAATACTATAAACCTGCTGTCCTTGGAGAACATCTGCTACAGTTAACTAACTTTGTTTGTCTCTGAGGACAAGAAGATATAATATACTCACTGCTAGGATCATGCCTCTATGAAAAGGGTGAACAAGAATAAAGCTGGTGAAACCCAGAAGGACTCGAGAGAAAGTTGTCATCTAGGAAGAAATTAAATTTTTCAGAACCACTTGACCAAATATACTGTCCCTTCTAGAGTGCTGTTCCAAATAGTAGTGCAAAGTGAAGATGTGTACTGAGGACCAAGTGGCCGCTTTGCAGATGTCCTCAATAGGAGTGGAACAAAAATGGGCTACTGAAGTCACCATAACTTGTACATTGTGAGCTGTAACCCAACCTTCTAGCAATAGTCCAGTACGAGTATAAGCAGAAGAGATACAGTCTGCTAGCCAAGTGGTTCTCTTGGTAACAGGAACTCCATTAGGGTCAACTGATACAAAGAATTTTGTGGCAGTTCTATGAGGCTTAGTGTGATTCAAGTAATATGCTAGAGCAAGTTTACAATCCAAAGTGTGGAAAGCAGCTTCATCAGGGTGAGAATGTGGTCTTGGGAAAAAGACAGTTAGAATTATGGACTGATTGAGATAAAACTCGGAGATGACCTCTGGGAGGAATTTCAGATGTCTCTGGAGAACAACTCTGCCATGGTAAAATCTTGTGTAGGGTAGATCCGATACAAGTGCCTGAAGTCCATTAACCCATACAGAGGTAAGGGCTACGAGAAATATCACTTTCCATGTAAGACATATGAGTGATCAAGTCGAGAGTGGTTCAAAGGAAGACTTCTTAAGTACAGAGATACAATATTGATGTCCCAGGCCATAGCAGGAGATTTAAGAGGAGGCTTATTATGATAGACCTTCCATTAATCTGGAAACCAAGGGATGCACAGACAATGGTTTCTTTTCCAATGGAGAATGAAAAGAACTGATGCACTGAGATGAACACATACTGAGTTAATCTTTAGGCCAGAATTGGAAAGGTGAAGTAGAATGAACAGAAGAGGACAAGGGATGAGGGCCAGCGAATGAATGTCACAGTGAAATGAGTCAATTTGAAACGGTAATATCACTGGGTGGAAAATATTCAGTGATAGCTGAAACTGGAGCAGACAGGGTGAAGGCATCTACCCGTTCAGAGATACCATGCTGTGGGTATTAAAAAATTTAGATTGGAATGGAGGAGAGAGCTTGCGTTCTGTGTGAGTAATGTGGGAAACAGATGAAGTGTGATGGGTTCTCAAACAGTGAGCTGCAGAAGAGAGAACCATGGTCAGCATAGTCAATGGGATGCAATGTTTATGTTTATTATTCATTTGATACCCCGCCAATGCAGAAGGTTCATGGTGCCCTGATCTGGGCAACGTTTGAGTATGGATTTACTAATGACAGGTACTAGTATGAGCATCATGGATGTAAAAGCCCACTTAAAAACTTTGCTCAAAATGTGCGTTAAAACTGTTACAGTTTGTTGTAACAGATTTTGACCAATTTATCAGCTAATATAGCTCCAGAGTAAAAGTAGATACAGACTTCAGATTTTTATCATAGATTATCCTTATACTAGACACTACACTATTAAATTTGCAGCAATTCAGTATGAATAGCTGTATAGAATGTCCCTTCAAATTTTGCACCATTGACACAACAGCTGAAATTTGTCAATTTTCAGGGTCAGTTATAAAAAAGGAGTCTGCCTGAATCTTTTTTTTAAACTAGTACCATCTGAAAGAGGAAATACTACTCTACATGATTTATATTTATTTGTTTTGCAATGCAACCCTTACTGAAATATAAATTTGCTTAAAAGTGTGGGGTATTTTGTGTGCACATATCACACAATAGGTGTTGCATTGGTCCATGGTTGCTTTGTCACTACTGGTTTCCAAATGAGCAAACCACTCAGCAAATTTTCAGGTGAAATTTTGTATCCATGATGCTCATACTAGCATCATTGCAACTAGCATAAAAAATTATGCTGGACTACCAAAAATTAGCACTCTTCAAATTCTTCTCAATTTTACAAGCATCTAAACATGATATTCATCACTGTGCACAATGCTGCCAACATCCTGCCAAATAAGTGGGTCTAGCTCAGTGACTATTGCAGTTAGGAATCTAAAATCTTAGGAAAATTATCTTAGTACCTTGACTAATCTTTGTGCAAATTTTGAACAAAATCTGAAACATAATGTTAGGGACCATTAGACTACTTGGCATGGAATGACCCAAGGGGGTTATGGCGAGATATCTACCTGGGCTTTTTTAATGTGAAGTTCACTGAAGTGCCCATAAGCTGCCACGCTGCTCTGCTGGGATGTCTTTGTGGCCAGTCTAACAAATATGCTAACCTCTCCAACATCTCAATGGCTTGTTTTGTGTGTGTGTATGAGGGAGGGGGGATGATTTTTTTTTTTCAAAAAATGGTTCAAAAAGATAGATGCATTGAGGACAAGCATAACTGAGAAATGGTCATTTTCAAAACAAAAAGATAGTCGTTTTACTGTTTCAAAAATGGTCACATTCGCTACTGGATTTCTGTGCATGTTCTGCAAAATGACCAAACTTAGAATTAGATGTCATATCAAAAATGCCCCTCTATATCATCTTAGATGTATTCTTTCATTCCTTCCATTGCTCTGCTGATATTGGCATTATTACATTTTCGGTACTCGTCCTTAAATGGGAGTGTATTGCATGATCTTCAAATTGTAGAATATAGACAGCATCTTTGTAATGGGCAGTGGTCTTCACTGTAAGGCCTGTAATCCAATGGCAGCCTTCCAATACTTCTGGGGCGGCCTGTGAAAGCCTGTGCAGATCAGCATCCCCTCCCCCCCCCCCCCCCGCTGTACTCTTTGGACTGTGGGCAGTGTGAATGAAGTAAATATGCTGCCTTCAGTGACCCCGGAAGCTTTGCATTTGCTACAGCTTTCCTGTCCCCACAGTAGAAAACAAAGGGATAGCTTTTGGAGCAGCCGAAGATGGTGTGTTTATTTCACTCACTCTACTTGTAGCACAAAGAATGCAGCATTGGAAAAAAAAGGGTGAAAAAACACCTGATTCTACTTGGGGTCGGGGCAGGGGAGCACTACAGAGATGCTGGACTGTGGCGATGGGAAGGAAAGGATAAGAATAAAGAAGGAAAAGGAAAGTGAAGGGGAGGGACTGTGATGCCAGATCACAGAAGGGGGAAGGGAAGGAAGCAGGAATGGAAAGGAAGGAAGGAGGAACGATATCACAGAGTTTATAAGCAGCTAAATTTAACATTTTATTCACTGATGTTCATGATGCTACCAGTACTCAGTAAAATAAGGGGGTCCAGCTCACTGACTATTGCAACTAAGGATCTGATATTTTGGGAAACATTTTTTTAATGCTGTGTTTATATTTATTAAAAACTTTATATACTGCATAATTGCCAAAATGGATCCAAGTGGTTTACAATATATATTACAATATATTACAATATATATTACAAAGCAATTTAGAAAAGAACTCCATTCAAAAATAGAAAAGGAAGGAGAAAAGGGAACTTTTTTTTTCATTACATAAAATTCTATGACAAATATCAATAATAAAATTAACTAATACAAATTAAAATTATTCTTTAAAAAAATCCATCATACATACATATTCTATTAGAGCCGCAATTCTACATATAATGCCATTGCATGATTGAAGTGATTGGCGTTTTTTTTTTTTTTTTATGGCCACCGATATCAGTGCCATTTGTATAATTCAGCCCCATGTGCCTTTATAAAATATGTGCGACAACTGCACTTATACGCTTTTCCAGTTTAGGCACCTTATAAAATTACCCCCTTAAGGTACTGAAACGATTGACAGTAAAATAATATTTATTTTCATTTTAAAAACAAAGATACATGTGAAAAACCTTTAAAATAGGAAAACATATGAGAACTGACCGTATTCCACTGCAGCTTTCAACATGGCTTCAGAATGAGTGGATCCAAATGCATTGCGAACAAATCGCCGCCGGCGACGTAGATCATCTTCCCAGTAATCCAAGCGCCAGAAATCATGCAGTTGGCTATGAAAATAAACATACAGAAGATTTACTGTATGCTGTATCTTAATGATTTATAATTTGGTGAGTATGGAAAATTTCAAAGCAGTTATTACATATAAAGGTTTGGTAAGTACAAGTACAGAAATATACAACATAAAAAGACAATTTTTCTAAAATATTACCTTCATTTTACTTAGGTTAGGGACTTAAACCTCTTTATTTACATGCCTTGTTTACTACTATAATTTTTATTAGAGAGTCCATTAACAAATGCAGCATCAAATTACAAGAATTAATGGCACAGCTTTTTCTGCAGTGTTTTTAACAAGTCTTGTAAATCATAGAATGATCCTCAGTATAAATACTTTGCCACTTAATGGCCACAGTTCCTCAGAACATTCAACTTGGAAATATAAAATATTGCCCACTTGAATTTTGTGGAACCATGATTAAATAACATGTTGAAATATTCATTGCAATAATTCCCCACTGCCCCCAGCAATCTGAGAAAATTGCACTGGTATTCATTATTAACAATGTTGAATTAAAGTTGCAAAATTATTACAGCATGTGGCAATTCTTCTGATAAATGATTATCGTCCAATAACATAGCCCTTGGACAATACTATAGCATTCAGCTAATAGAAATTATTAAAATACATGTCTATCTTCAGATTACAATACATTTTCTAGGTGCTAAACTAATGTTAATGCTTATACGATTATAAGAAAAATCACAAAAAAAATATTTAATTTAATGCATTTCAGTTCAAAAATGGCTGCCAGCTTCAATGCGTAATATTTGAGACTGCCAAAGTGCTCAACAATAATTTTATTTCTGTTTGACAGTTCTGTAAATTAGTAGTTTCATTAGCAAACAACAAAATAAACACTTAAAATCTGGTAAAATCACTATAATCAATTATTCTTAGCATCTCCTGCGGTTGGCCTTAGAATAATATGGAATATACATTTTTTTTCACAATTAGTCTATTGAATATCATAATATTGTCTTCCATTACAATTTATTTTCATACTGAAACTTTCCCCTGTAATGAATCAGAAGCCCATGTTCTGTATCTGTAATCCACCTAGAAACTGACTGATCGCATGGAATATAAATGTTTCAAATAAATAAATGTTCCTAATTGTTATCCTAGCTAAGCTCCATAACATTAACACCCATGATACAGTACATATCACAAAAATTTGAATATTTGTAATAAATGTAAAATTGTACTCCAAAACAAATAAACACATATAAACACATATGTTTGTTAAAATGTGATACACCACAATTTTACTAGCATGATATTAAGGGAAATCTAGTAAAAACCTCCAAGCTTCTTTCAGCAGATATTGATTTTATTTAGCCATGGTGGCAAGAATGTCTTTATAAACATTGGCAGTGGCATTTAAAATGTATGTATATACATAAGGATGTTCCATAAAGTAGATGTGCAGAAAAGCTGAATATACTGTATGTTGTTGTTTTTTTTTTTTGTAATTGTTTATTTATTGAAAGTGAAGCACATCACAAAAAGAAGCAAAAGCCGTCAAACAGACCACAAGTCAACACCCCAAAAGGGGGAACAGCAATAGAATACCAAAGTGCTATACAGCTTCACAAAGAAGAATAAAGAACCCTCCCAAAAACCCCAAGCCCCCCTTACCCCACCCCCCTACCAAGGACCAGCAACAAAGTATCCCACACAATAAAACCCCCATAAGATAAACAAAAACAGAAAAGTAATACCATAGATCTGCTATCCCTCCCATCCCCTGGAAGCCTCCCCCCTTTAACAACCCCTCAGTGGCGTACCAATGGGGTGCAGGGGGGGGGGTCCGCCCCGGGTGCAGGCTTAGGGGGGGTTCACAGCCGGCCAGGTCCAGAAAATTCAGCGGTGAATTTGAAACAGCTCCCTTTCTCCCTCCCTGCCCCTTACCTCGTAGCCGCGAGTCTAAATTACCTTCTTAAAGCAGCTGGAGTTGTGTGTGGTTGCCATAAAGGTCATCTGACACAACCGGAAGTTGCATCAGAGACGACCTTTACGGCAGCCATACAGTAGCTGGCTGCTGTATGAAGGCAGTTTAGACGTCGCCGGTCACAGGGCAGGGACGTTTGTCGGACCGGACCTGTTGTCCGGGGGGGGGGGGAAGAAAGCGCCACAAAGGTAAGGGGCAGGGAGGGAGAAAGGGAAGAAAGGTGGGGTGGAGAGGAAAAGACGCTGAAGGGAAATGGGTAAAACAGAGGGGGGAGAAGGATGCTGAGAGCACATGGGGAAGACAGAGGAGGTGGGGGGGAGAAGGATGCTGAAAGCTCATGGGGAAGACAGAGGGGGAGAGAAGGACGCTGAAAGCACATGGGGAAGACAGAGTGGGGGAGAAGGACGCTAAAAGGGCATGGGGAAGACAGAGGGGGGGAGGACGCTGAAAGCACATGGGAAAGACAGAGGGGGGAGAAGGACGCTAAAAGGACATGGAGAAGACAGAGGGGGGAGAAGGACACTGAAAGCACATGGGGAAGAGAGAGTGGGGAGAAGACGCTGGCAGGGAAGAAGACAGAGATGCCAGACTATGGGGGGAGCAGAGGGAAGAAGATGGGTGCCTGACCAATTTGGAAGGGGGAAGAAAGGGAGAGGCACAGTAACAGAGCAAATGGAAGACGCAGAGAGAAGAGAGACAATGGATGAAAGGAATTGAATGAGAAGATGAGGAAAGCAGAAACCAGAGAAGACAAAAGGTAGAACAAAAATTTTCTATTTATTTATTGCTTTAGGAGACGTGTCACTGTTTCTGTGGTGTTGCATTGTATATAGAGTCCAGCTTCTTGCTGGTTTAATTTAACCTTTGTCTATGTATTTCTATTTTATCCCCCCTTTTACAAAACTGTGGAGCGTTTTTTAGCGCCAGACGTGGTGGTAGCAGCTCTGATCCTCAGAATTCTATGAGCGTCAGAGCTGTTACACTGTGGCTAAAATCCACACTACAGTTTTGTAAAAGGGGGAGGGGTTAGTTTGTGATGACATATTCCATATTAGGCGAAGGTGTTTTCTGTGTTCTGTGTGTTCGAAAGACATGGTTTTCTGTTAGGATTGATGGTGTAGGATTGATCTGTACTAGTCTGGCTTGTTTAGTTTTACAATGGGTGTATTGATGTTGTACTGCTCATTGCAGTATGTAAGATCCTGCCTTTTCCTTGGTACTCATGTGTGACGTGTGGCTTGTTTCTAAAAATCATGTTTTTCGTACAGAAGGGAGTGCGGGTGCCAAAAAATGATGGGCCCCGGGTATCACATATGCTAGGTACGCCACTGAGTCCCCTCCACAATATACTGTATGTTGACAGAGTTCACCCCTGGTGATTATGGGGCTCATTTTCAAAGCACATAGAGGTCTCAAAATGGCCCAAGAAGTCTATCTACTCAAAACATCCAAATTGCGATTTTAGGATGGCAGAATCTGGACATCCTACACTGCAATTTGCCTGAATAAAAAGGGAATGTAATCTGAATGTGTTTTGGGCAGATCTAGGGAGGGCCAAAAATTGGGAAGAAATGTCAAAGCCTAAGGAGGACATTTTTATTTAGACCTGTATTAGTCATATTCAGGGTACAAAAAGGTTCTCTGATTGAGCAGCTGACCACTAGAGATTAAGGCATGAATCCTCCAGTGTTTGCTGTCCCCTCCCTCTCCCCATGAAAGTGAAATTAAAAAAAAAGACCAGGCTCTATGATATAATCAGGTATCAGGGGCCCCAGGTTAAATTCCTACTTTATCTCTCTTTTTTCCCCTTTTTAAATTGTGAGCCTTTCAGAAATAGACATATACCTATTGTATCTAAATATTAATGGCACATACAAGCCTGACGCTATTGAGGTGGTACACAGTCAGATACAGCAAATATTTTTATTGTTCCTGGAGGGCTCAGCCTTTAAAATGAGAGTCGTAGGGGAATATGAACCTGGTTGCCCTTGTTTACAGGCCATTGCACTGACTACTAGACTGCTGTTCTACTCTGCAAAGATGTCTGTGTGGCCATTTTTGGAAAAAAAAATGCTGCCAGGGAGATATCCTATTAATTTGATTATTTATTTATTCATTTATTTAGCCCATCCTCCCAAAGGAGACCAGAACGGGTTACAAGATTACATTCACAGTATAAGTAAACTTTGGTGGGAAAAACAAACTTGGTGTATAAATTTCAGCTTTTACAGTATAGTCATAACATAAAGATTTGGAGATATAGACAGTGGACATAGGATGTTTTAAAAATTGCAGTATTTTCCAAGAAGACATAGCCTATGGTGGTTTAAATTACATCATTTTCCATATGGACATAGCCTAACATAAGGTAAAATAGCTTTGCAGGTTTGTGCGTCATTGAAGAATGGTGGGTTTTTGGTCCAGTGGTCCGACGTAAAGGTCAGTCAGGGATGCAGATGTAAGCTAAGGAGCTGGGCTTGTAAAGAGGAAAGTTTTCATGGCCTTCCTGAAGTTCCATAGATTGTTTAAAGATCTGACAGTTGGGGGGGATGGTGTGCCATAATCTGGGTATGAAATGGGAATAAGAGCATTTCCGGGCTGTTTCAGATGTGAGTGAGCGACTGGGTGGAATGGCTAGCCGTTTTTCTGCTTGGGATCTCAGTGATTGGTTGGGGACATAAATTTGTAGTTTTGATGCTATGTAGCTTGGTGCCATCTTGTGGAAAGCTAGAACCATGGCTTTAAAGTCACATCGTTTTCGGAGAGGCAGCCAGTACATGGATCTTAGTGCAGGGGTGATGTGGTCGTGGAAGCCCAGGATTTTCAGGAGTTGGATTGCAGCGTTTTGCATGTCTTGGAGACAGGAGATTTTTTTTACAGGTAAGCCTACTAGTAGCGTGTTGCAATAGTCCCTGGTTTTTGGGTGTTCATAATTTGGCAATTTCAATTTATAAAATAGCTGGGTTTTGGATGCTGTCACATATTTTTGAACAGGAAACCCAACTTATTTCTTGTTAAAAAATGGCTGTGAGATGGACTTTTTTGGATGTTATGAGCAGGCCATCCCAAGTCTGACTTGGATATGCTTTTGAAAATGCCCCTCCACATATTTATCTAAATTGTTTAAACTGGGGGAACATTTTATTTTTAACCTAAAAAAAACATTTCATCTGAATATTGCAGCTATCTCAATTACTATTAGGGACATTTTTAAAACTGCAAAATGTCCAAAAACCCGAATAAGTCGGCATGTGGATGTTTTTCTCACTACAAAGTTCAAGTGCTGATTTTTGAAACAAAAAAGTTAGACATTTTGCAGGATGTTTTCTCTCCGGTATGGTCAATTAGTAAAGGGGCATGTTAGAAGTGCAGGCTTTAGGGCGGTTTAGACTTGGCTGTCTTGCGGCTATAGTCAAACATTGTACAATACATCCTGGATGGAACTTGGACGTTTTAGGCTAGACCTGTTTTAGAAGAATCTAAGTGTCAAAAAGGTACCCAAAAAGACTAGATGACTACTGGAGGAATTAAGTAATGACTCCTCCACATTTCCCCAGTGGCTACAGACTCCCTCCAACTCTCTAAACATCCAAATTAAACAGTCCATACCTACCTCTAGAATAGCAGCATCTGGTATAGGGAAGCCAAGTAGGTGTCTTACGTAGCCAGCTGGGCAGGCTAGTAAACCATAGAGAGGAGGAGCCAGGTCCATAAGCCACTCTAGCCACTACATTTATGGTGGAAACTATGAGCCCTTCAAAATCTACCAAATCTATCATAAGGTGCCACCTGCAGCAATAAAGGCTATAGGGGTGGTAGAAAGGTAGTTTTGGAGGACTGACCATAAATTATAAGGGGGTTATAGTGAGATGTATATGTGGCACACTTTCAATGAAGTTCACAGCAGCGTCCTCTAAGATGTCCAACCGTTCTGTTGGCATGTCTATGTAGCCAGTCCATTACAATGCTGGCCCCTCCCATGTCTAAACAGTGCTGATTTGGATGTTTCTGACAGACAGTTTTGTGGTTGAAAATGGGGTATAAAGTTAGACATCCTGGCAGTCTAGACATTCTCAAGTACAAACTTATTGTGAGCCTTAAGGGGATAAGAAAATACCTATCATACCTGAATGTAACTCACTTTGCACAACCAGAAAAGTGTGAGCTAAATCCAAAGAGAGACATTCCACCTGATATTCAGCTCTATTTAAATAGCCAAAAATGGCTCCTGGACGGTTAAATAGCACTAAGCCAGCTTATCCACAAATATTCAGAGGGAGATAGCCTATTCTCCACTGAATATTCACAGTTAGTGGTTAGCCCTGTCACCTGCTATGTTGTGCAACATAGCCTTTAAGTGCCAATATTCATTGGCTGATTGGCTAAGTTAGTGGCCTGATAGATCCTCATAAATAGTAGGTCTATCTTTGGCTGCTGTAAGTTAGCCAGTCAGCTGATGAATAAAGGCTTAACCAGCTATGTTTCTAGCTGTCCCCAAAAAAAAAAAAACCCAGAAATTCTGTGATGGATATGGCCCAGTATTGAATTTCCAGGCTTGCCGCCAACCATGGGAGATAGCTGGGCTACCTCCCACAGTCTAAATATCAGGTCCCGCAGCTTCATTATTTGTAACCAGAAATAGTCCTCCTACAATTACAAGCTTCTTTTTTTTTTCTCCTCCAGTTTTCTTAGTTCTTTCTTAACATATACCGTATTTTTTGCTCCATAAGACGCACCCTAGATTTAGAGGAGGGAAACAAGAAAAAAAACATTCTGAACCAAATTCTCCCTGCCAGGCTCTGTACCCAACCCCATACTCCTTGTCAGGCTCTGCACCCTGTTCCCCCTCCCTGCCAGGCTCTGTATCCTGTCCCCCCTCTGGTGGTCCAGTGGTAGGCTGGTAAAGGGCATAGGGCGGGCAGGGACAGGGAACAAGGCAGGCAGGCAGGCCTAGTGACAGGCAGGCAGGCCTAGTGGCAGGCTGGCCTTGTGGCCTAGTGACAGGTAGGCTAGCCTAGTGGCCTAGTGACAGGCAGGCAGGCCCCATACCCCTCACGTACCCTAAGTTATCCCCCATACCTCCCACGTACCCCCCCCCAGTACCTTAAATCATCCCCCATGCCCCCCGTACCTTTTTTAATCATACCTCCTGAATCTTTAAAAATCCCTCCCTCCCTCGACGGCTGTCTTGCTATTTTAAACATTCCCCCCCCCCCTCCGGTACCTTTTAAAATCCCTTCCACGCTCGCTAGCTGTCTCCTCTTCTTATTTCCCAGCCAGCGGCATGGAGGTCAGAAGAGCGCGGCGGTCAGGAGCAAAGTTTTCCACGCTCTCGCTTGGGCCTGCGCTGTTTTCTGAATGGCTGCAATCAGTTCTCGCAAGTCCCACGAGAACTGCACACTCCAGTTTCAAATATTGACTGGCCTCTGTTCTGGTCCAAAACCAATCGGCCGCTTTTTTCATCCAGAGTGGCCCAATCTCTGTATTTTGTCATTTGGCAGGCCATATTGACTCCCTTCCGAATGTGGAAGGCTAAATTGTGACCAGACTAAATGTTGCCATTGTTTAACGGCGGATGGGACTCTTAATCATATGCTCTTTTATTGCTGCACTCTCCAATCTTTTTGGTCTCACATTTGGTCTTCTATAAAGGATGTCACAGCTTGTTCCTTAGATTTAACTGACATGGTGAGCCTTCGTTCCCAACATTCTTGTTTCACTAACTCAGATTGTCCTCCAAAACTGATTGACTCAATGTTTGCAACCGCTATCATGCACATTCTGAAGAACTGGAAATCAGCCTCCTCGAATTACACTTTCTGGTGGAATTTGCTCTGCCTCTACAATAAATATGAACAATTTGCTTATGAAAAGCGCCTTATCACTGGGATGTCTTCACATGTTTCTTCTGTCACATCACACTGGAAATTTCTAGATTAGTTTATCCGTGACACATAACTGATCATTCTTGTTTTTGTTATGGTAACTGTTCCTTTTTAGGGTTACCTCACTTTTGTGTTTACATATTATGTTTCTGCCTTGTTTGTATGACCTCAGATGCAATGTGGTGAGATAAATATGTTTTTCTAGCTGCAATCTATTATATTTTATGCTTTGTATCATTTGTAAAGCACATATGTTTTTGTGATGTTAAAATCTCAATAAAAATTTTGAACTTAAAAAAAAAAGAAAATGGGTAAATAAATGGGGGTGGGGCATGGTGGGGTGTGGGCACAGCAGGGCGGGGCAAGATGGGGTGGGGGGCCCAGTGTACTTGTGTGCCTAGGGGCCCTCGACAAATTAATCCTGCCCTGCTTGTTTGTTAACTTCTGTGAACAGTGTCTAGGTTTAGTGATGTTGGTTTAAGAACCAAATAGTATGGAGAAAACTGTGATGGCAGTTGATGAACAAGGGAAAAAGGGACTTAGTTTGACTACAAAGTAGTCAAAAGGGGAAAATGGAATCTGAACTGAGCACACTGAGGCTTAGTAGAAACCAAAGTATTTTGCGCGGGGATCTAAGACAGATAAAGGGAGGTAGTGAAAAACAGATGTTGAGAGGTAAAAGAAACAAAAAGCATGGACAGCTTTAAAATCAAACAGACTTTTGAAATGGATGCAGACAAAACCTGGAAGCCCGTGAAGTTTAAAAATCAGAGAAGTATGAAACTAGGCCAAATTCAGTTTTTACAGCCAAATTCTTTATGAATCAAAAGAGATTTAGAATATCAGTCAGGAGAGATTAGGAGTAATTAAGTTAAGAAATTATGAGAGTCAAAGACATGCACACTACTGAAAGGAGATGTTATCTTTGAAAAGGAAGGGGACTCATAATGATTGTTTCAAGATGATAATGAAGTCAGGAAAAAATTACTAAATCTTAAACTGTTTGGTGAAAACAGAGGCAGAATTGAAGAAAAAAGTATGCTATTAATAAAAACAGTCAATACTTTCTAGAATTTCAAATTCTGCTTGAAAATAAACTATTCTTAGAACATCATTATAATGTTTGCACAGGTTATAGTAATAGTAATCTAATATAATAAAAGGCTACTCGCGCATGCGCACTCCCATCTGCGTGTTCCGTTTTCCGTGCGCTGTAGGGCACTGCAGGTAGGAGTGCGCATGCGCCAGAATACCCCCCCCGCCCCCCCGAGGCGGATGTCGGCCGTGATGGCTGTCGGCCACAGCGGACAAGAGCAACAGTAAAAATAATTAAGTGCCAACTTCTAAGACCTCAAACCCAAGACTAACAGGATAAAACTAAAAAAAAGGGAGACACAATCCCACCACGTGTCAGCTTGAATAGAAACCTCCAACACCTGCCCCAAAAATGCCAAACAACTGTTTAGAAGAATGATAAGTGAAGTCCTTAAGATCTGGATGTAACACATGTACAGAATGACCAATCCCTACTGATTCAAAAAACTATGCAACTTAACCCGATCAGCCTGTCCATTACTTACCGCCTGGGCACATGCATGCACACAGGGAAGTGGTGGGAGAGAAATGGTGCTGCATAGGAGGCAAGGAGAGAGACAGATAGATAGATAGAAGGAAAAAAGAAAGCCACAGGGGCAGGGAGAGACACAGAAAGACAGACAGACAAAGGGGGCCAGGGAGAGAGACAGAAATAAAGACACACAGACATATATTCTAGCACCCGTTAATGTAACGGGCTAAAATACTAGTAAACTATTAAAAGCCAGTAATATTTCAGCTTTTCAAAATTACTTGTGATAAAATAAAGTTACTCAGTTGAAAAGGAAAGAGATTGGAACTTGTATACCGCCTATTTATAGTTTTACAACCACACTCAAAGTGGATTATATACAGGTACTTACGCATTTTCCCAGTATGTCCCTGGTGGGCTCACCTGTGACAGTGGAGATTTAAGTGGCTTGCCCAGGGTCACATGGAGCAGCATGGGGTTTGAACCCACAACCTTAGGGTGCTAAGGCTGTAGTTCTAACCATTATGCAGGTATTCAAGGACATATCCTCTCATTTGGATATCATCCATGTGGAGACGCTGCTCAGTGTTCACTTTTACTATAAGTTTTTGGCAGCATCCACCAAGTTGACATGCAGGATCAAGCAGTCTAATACAATACAAGCTGATAGAATACATCTCCTAGGAGAGGTTGAGTTTTCAAAATGTGCATAATGTATATGCATGAGATCTATTGGCATACAATGGAAGCAGAACTTGCAAATCAATCACATGCATATTCATTGTGGAAATCTTGAAAACACGACCGGGTTTTGGTCCTTGAGGACCATGATTGCCTACCCCTCTTCTAGGCAGTAGCAAGATGGGAATGTATGGACTGAAAACCACATAATACTGCAGCTTTGCAGAAGGCGTAGTAAGGAGGTGTGGGGGAGGGTGCTCTACCCCGGGTGTGGTCTTCCTAAAGGTGTAGCACTCCTCCTCCTCTCTGCCACCCTGCTCTTCTTTTTGCCATGCATGTGCATCCCTTGCCTTCCCCCATACATTTCCCCGGTGTGAGGTTGCTACCTGTGTTGGCATTGGCACTCTCTCTGTTGTCACTTCCGGGACTCACACCTAGAAAATGACATCAAAGGTGTGCCAACACCAACGTGAGCATAGTGCTCACTCCGGAGAAATTTAAAAGGTACAGGGAAAGGGAAGGTGCCACGGGCGGGGGAGGGGCACCGCTCACCCTTACTATGTCAGTGCTTTTATGGAGGCTAATTTTAAGTGAGCTACCAATGTAGCCATAGCTCTGATAAAAAGAACCATGACATGATCTTCTAAAGTCAGCTCAGCTTGGGCATAAGTGAAGGAAATGCTGTCTGCTAGCCAGATGGATAACATGTGTTTACCAATGGCTGTCCAAATCCTGTTAGAGTCAAAGGGGTGCTAATTTTCAGTGGCACTTAACCAGTAAGTGCTGATGAAAATAACCAGTTAGTACCAAACTGAATCAGCTATTTCGGTGGACTTCCAGGGCAGAGTCATTACTTGGTTGGTTAAGTGTCGATATTCAGGTTAACAGCAACAGTATAAATAGGACTGCATAAAAAACCAGTTCTATTTTTATGTGATAATTGTAGGGGTGTTTCCTTATTAGCACCTGAAGATTAGGCCTCTCTGACATCATCAAGCCTGAAACATTGTCTGCAAGAAATATTTCCAGCATGAACTTTGTAAGAAGAGAGAAAGAAGAACACATCTTTGCTGTTTCTGCCTGATGCATTCTGGGTATGTACCAGAATGGTATTCTACTCAAGGACATCCATCTATGTCTTCATAATTAGACTGTGTGATTCTTGGGGGAGTTATGCTCCTATCCTGTTCTTATCTGTCTCACGGCGCCTGTGTCTCCCAGCCTGTATGAGACCTTACACAGAAAGGCTATTCATCTAAGTTCTGTTTCTGGATTGGTCCGATGAAGTCATCTGACGAGGTCCGAGTGAAAAGGTGCTAATAATAATTAGTCTGTGTCGGGATGCGAGGAAGCTCACATCTTACCACAGGTGTCCTGCACGCATCTATTTCTTAATAATTAAGACCTGAACAGTTACCTCGTGTGACTCTCTGCCTGAGAGAGAGTGAATCGGACTCTAAACAGCTCTGAATTCCATCACTACAAGGAAACTTGGCTGCCAATAAATTATAGCCTTACCAGTGGCTGACGAGTACGTGTGCCTATAAACAAAGGATCTTCTACGTCTCCTAAAGCTGACAAGAAAGTTTTCCATTTCACCTGGTGAGCATACGGAATTTATTATCTTATCAGCTGGTGTTAGATAAGTATATCCAATTGTGATATAGGATAAGGTTTGGAAAGCTACCTTGGTGATAACTGTAATCATTTGCTGCTAATCAGGGATGATTATTATTATTATAATAAGGAATTGTCTAGTGTGTGTAACAATTAGTTCTACTTAGTTATCTAACAAGTGTATTGTGATAATTATGTACTGAGTTTCATGTATGTAATCAGATATTTTGCGAACAATATTTAGATATTGCAGCTGACCTGTGAATTATATTTTTCTATTTTCATAATAAAAGTATTTCTCATCAGCTATTTCGGTGGTCTTGTGTCGTATAAATAGACCAAGAAATTGGACCTGGCAGCGTTTATGGTTTTCCCTAGACAAAACTAACAGACACGTAACTTGTTTATGTAACTGATTAGTATACCATAAATCTTGCTACATAATCCATAGCTGGTTAAGTGTTGAACACTGCATTTAACCTGCTATGCATTAGCTGGCTCTGAAAATCCTGACATTCAATTCTGGTGCCTGGACATGGCCCAGCATTGAATTTCTGGGTTTAACACCAATGATGGTCAGTAAAATGCTGATCACCACAAGCTGAATATTGGACCCAAAAGAAACAAAAAGCTGGGTGGACTATGGGCTTTGGTCCACTCTAGATAGAAAGCCACAGTTCTCTTGCAGTCCAGAGTGCAGACTGCTTCCACCGGGATGGGCATGAGATTTTGAGAAAACTTGGTAGATTGAACTCTAATACTACCTTAGGAAGAAACAAATTATGTATGCAAAGCTACTCTGTTACGATTAAATCTTGTGTAATGTAGATCAGCTGCTAGAACCTGGAACTCACTGACCCTATAGGCTGAAGTGACTGCTAACAAAATTAAGACCTTTCAGGTCAGATACTTCAGATAGCAAGTGTCAAGTGGCTCAAAAAGAGCTGGATGAGAAGTACACGGAGATCTCATGACCCTGCAGAGAACTTAATGGGGGGGGGGGGGTTAAAGAGAACAACTAAAGGATGTAGAGAGATGGGCCTCCACTCTAGGCGCCCAGGGCTCCCACCAGCTGATTCCTAGGTGCTGAGGTCTTGCCTCGAGATTCTGTTCTTGGGCCTGTTCTTTTTAACATTTTTATAAACAATATTGCTGAAGGGCTGTCGGTAAGATTTGCCTCTTTGCGGATGATACCAAAATCTGCAATAGAGTAGACACCCAGGATGATGTGAATAACATGAAGAAAGACCTGGCGAAGCTTGAAGAATGGTATGAAATTTGGCAGTTAAAATTTAATGCTAAGAAATGCAAGGTCATGCATTTGGCTGCAAAAACCCGAGAGAACAGTACAGTTTAGGGAATGAAGAACTTATGTGCATGCCAGAAGAGCGAGACTTGGGTGTGATTGTATGTGATGGTTCAGAAGGGGATTTTTTAGACCAAAACAAAGTCAACTACAACAGAGGAAGGGGAATAAACAAGAGGCAGAGGCAGGGGCCGGTGAACCTGACCACCAAATTCCTGACAGCTGACAAACCAACAACAGTAATCAACATCTCAGATAGACGGTTGACTTAAAATGAAGAAAATGTTTTATCCAAAGGACTGTCTTTTGTCCCAACAAACCTGTTTGACTATTTTCAATTTCAAATCAATCTAGAAAAATTTACATGGAAATTCTCCCTAAAAAAATTCTTCTGGGATAAAGAAACGACCATGGATAGATCGATTGTTATGAATAAGTCTACATGGGTCCCACCGGGACAACTAGACCCTCTTTTGTCGGCCTTTAAACAATTAGTGCTGCAAGATGTATCAAAATTCAGATATCAGAAGATTGAAACATATAATCTAACTAAGGAAGAAAAAGTGGCACTAGAGACATTACAACACAATGAGACAATAGTAGTCTCTAAGGTGCACAAAGTGGAAGCAACAGTCATCTGGAACAAAGTTGATTACAATATTGAGTTAATCCAACAATTACAAGACCTCATTGCATACGTTCCTTTAGAAATAGACCCCACTCAAAGATTAAGAAAAGAGATCCAACACCTCACTCAGGGTGGATTTGACGAAGGGATTGTCACTAAATGTAAGTTTCAATTTCTTAATCGAGACCACACGACCATCCCATGGATTTATCTGCTCCCAAAATTCACAAAAGGCTGCATAAACTGTCAGAGCACCCTATATCATCTTCCAAAAACTCTATACTGGAACCGTTGTCTGTCTACGTGGATTATTATTTAAAACCTTTGGTGATGTCTAGCGAATCACATATTAAAGATATTAGTCAATTTTTATTATGGATACAATCCATTGAGTTAGGAGATAGACCAGTTATGATGGCAACATTAGACATAGTATCTTTGTATACTTCATTACCGCAGACATCATGCCTACACATTGGAAGACAGGCTTTGGATACACATATTAGGCCACACCAGTGCCCTACAGAATTTTTGATGTCTCTGTTGAAGATAGCGCTAACAGAGAATTTCTTCAGATGGTGAACAACTTTTTTTGCAGATAAAAGGGGTGGCTATGGGGGGTCACTTGTGCCTCCTCAGTAGCCTGTCTTTATATGAAGGATTTTGAGATAAGTCATCTACACAGGAACACCTAGGACCAGTACATCCTTGGATGGAAAAGATACATAGATAACGTCTTTCTGATATGGGGAGGGTCCACTGAACAGTTGATGCAATTTAAAAAATGGTTAGACACACGTGACGAAGATATTAAATTTACCATGAACTATTCCAGTGAAGGTATCAATTTCCTGGATACATGGATCTCTCTCAAACAAGGTAGTTTTCAATCCAAACTCTATGTGAAGCCTACGGATACCAACAGCTTGTTGCAATATGGCAGCTGTCATTCGGATGTCCTAAAAAATAGCCTACCCGTGGCACAATTTTTGAGACACAGAAGAATTTGCTCAGATATGAAAGACTTCTGTGTCTCAAAAATTGTGCCACGGGTAGGCCATTTTTTAGGACTTCCGAATGACAGCTGCCATATTGCAACAAGCTGTTGGTATCCGTGAGCTTCACATAGAGTTTGGATTGAAAACTACCTTGTTTGAGAGAGATCCATGTATCCAGGAAATTGATACCTTCACTGGAATAGTTCATGGTAAATTTAATATTTTCGTCATGTGTGTCTAACCAGTTTTTAAATTGCATCAACTGTTCAGTGGACCCTCCCCATATCAGAAAGACGTTATCTATGTATCTTTTCCATCCAAGGATGTACTGGTCCCAGATGTTCCTGTGTAGATGACATCTCAAAATCCTTCATATAAAGACAGGCTACTGAGGGGGCACAAATGACCCCCATAGCCACCCCATTAAAAGTATGATTATGTTGTAGGCAATGGGCAACTAGTGGAGCTTCTTGTTGTTGTAAAGCCATTCCCTATGGTTAAATTTTGCTCTTTGATATGCTCTTTTTACTTTTTGTTTTGGATACCTTCTACTCTTCAGATTGTCAGCCAGTAACTTCGAAGATTGAATTAGCAGTGCTGCCAGAATAGATACTGCTTCTCAAAACAGGCTTGCTAACAAAACCAAAATGGAAGGCCTTGCAAAAGGCAAGCCTCTGCCTTTCCACAGGTAAGTGTAAAGACCCGGTTCATGAATAAACTCACAGTCCTTGCTTCACAGTTCAAAACAAAACTATAGCAATGTTGAGAATCAATCTTTCACAGTCTTTAAATTCAGCTTGTCAAAGAGTTCCTCTATTTCAGCCAGAATACTGGACTCGCCTGGCCTGCAACAGGCTTTCCACACCAGCTCTATAAGCAGGTGAGGGAGGGGTGCAGCTGAGTCCACACAATTAACCTTTGCCAAACTGGCCCCACAAACCCAACCCAAAGATCTTCGGGGACTCACCCCACACTACCCTCAGTTAAGTTCCAAGTCTCCTGCAAGCAGTAGCAAAAGAAAACACCACTGCTCCAGGAATGATTTAGGAAATAATAGACAAGTAAACTTGACTTCAGTGTCAAGCAAAATAGTGGAAACTATTATACAGAATAAAGTTATGAAACATGTAGAGAAACTTGTTTAATGGGATAGAGTCAGCATGGGTTCAGCTAAGGAAAGTCTTGCCTCACCAATTTCTTTAAAGGTATGAATAAACATGTGGCTAAAGGTGAGCCGCTTGACGTAGTATATCTAGAGTTTTAGAAAGCTTTTGATAAAGTTCCTCATGAAAAATTCCTGAGAAAATTAAAAGTTTATGGGATAGGAGGCAATGTTCTATTGTGGATTAGGAATTGGTTATTAGAAAGAAAATAGAGGAAAGGGTTAAATGATCATTTTTCTCAGTGGATGAGGGTGAATAGTGAAGTGTCACAAGGATATATAAGACAAGAATGATGCTATTTAACATACAGTAGTACCTTGGATTACGAGTATAATCCGTTCCAGGAGAATGCTCGTAATCCAAAATGCTCGTTTATCAAAGCGAGTTTACCCATAGGAAATAATGGAAACTCACTTTGATGCTTTCTCCCCCCCCCCCCGAGAACCGGCATTGCTCCCCTCAAAGGCCCCCCCCTGTGATCAGGCACCCGCCCCACGATCCGGCACCCCCCCTGCCTCGAACCGGCACCCCCCCAGCCACGATCCGACCCCCCCCTGACACGATTGGGCACCCCCCCCGACACGATCCGACCCCCCGACACGATTGGGCACCCCACCAACACGATCCGACATCCCCCCGACACAATTGGGCACCCCCCCGCCACTTCTTACCCTCATCTGGGCACTCTAGAAGATCGGACTCCTCGTCTGCTGGGCCTTGAGCATCTGAGCATGCTCAAGGCCTGCGAGTTCACGTTCACGTTCAGAACGTGAACTCGCAGGCCTTGAGCATGCTCAGATGCTCAAGGCCCAGCAGACGAGGGCCGATCTTCAAGAGTGCCCAGATGAGGGTAAGAAGCGGCGGGAGGGTGCCCAATCATGTCCGGGGGGAGGGGGTCGGATCGTGGCGGGGGGGTGCCGGTTCGAGGCAGGGGGTTGCCGGCTCGCAGGAGGGGTGCTCATAAATCGAGCCATGCTCGGTTTCCGAGGCACCGATTTTGCAAATGTTTTGCTCGTCTTGCAAAACACTCGCAAACCGGTGCACTCGTAAACCGAGGTACCACTGTATTTATAAATGATCAGGCAATCGGAAAGGTATGTGTGGTGATTCAATTTGTAGATGATAGATAGAAACATGATGGCAGATAAAGACCAAATGGCTCAACCATTTTGCCCATTCTCAGCATCCAATATCTCCTCTTCTCCCTCTCCTTCACCACACTTTCTTGAATTCAGACAAGGTCTTTATCTCTACCACTTTTAGTGGGAGACTATTCCAAGCATCTACACCCTTTCTGGAAAAAATGTATTTCCTTAGATTACTCCTGAGCCTATTACCTCTTAACTTCAACACATGCCCTCTCACTCTGGAGTTTCCTTTCAAATGAAAGAGATGTGCCTCATGTGTATTTATTCCCTCAGAACCAGTATCTATTAAAAATGTAGCCAACCCACTAACATATGTAACCAAATAAGCACAGGTTGGAATGTTTGTACTCAAAAGAGACTTCAATCTTGTGAGTCGGATGACTACGGCCACCTAGGGAGACCCTTGAGACAGCACCGATGGTGCAAAACATGTCGGGTCATACTCCCAGGTTGAGCTGTGTGTAGAAGCTAAGTATACAAATTCTATTTACTTTTACATCTGCTTATTTATTCACTTATTTATTGCTTATTTATGAAATTAATACAAAAATTAACTAAAAAAATTTAAATAGAAAAAGTAAAAAAATACATACTCATGGCGCTTTAAATGATCTACCAATGATGAGGCACCACATAAATCTCCCGCTTAAAAAACTATTATAGCAGTGGAGTGGTGGGGCTGAGGTATTTCAGAAAAGTTCTCTTTTGAGTACAAACATTCCAACCTGTGCTTATTTGGTTTCATGTGTATTTATGCCACATAGGTATTTAAACATCTCTATCATATCTCCCCTCTCCTGCCTTTACTCCAAAGTATACATATTGAGATCCTTAAATCTGTCCCCGTACACCTTATGACGTAGACCACTGACCATTTTAGTAGCCTTCCTACAATCAAAGGGGAAACCATTTAGAATAGAAAAATGCATGTTTTTAATTAATCTCATTGTCATTCTATTATCTTTAGTTAGCCATATCTTCCACTGCTACCTTTTAGCTTTCCAACCAGTGGCATCCAAATAAAAACAAGCTTTTAAGATACTTAAGTTTGTTTGCAATAAAACTTTAAGCATTTATCATTCCACAACTATAAAACATTAAAACTAATGATGTTATTGATTTTAGGATTTACCATTTGTTACTGTATCATTAATATGGCAAATCAATTTTCAAGATTTCATAAATATAACAATTAAAAATAATTGCCACCCCATCTTAAGAAAACATATTAAGAGTGTACATACAAGCAAAGATTACATAAAGGGTATTATTTTCATAAAAAGACAGCTATTCCAAAACAAACCTTGATATTATATTGACATGAACAAACCATTTCCAGAAATCATTTAGTAACTGATAGGCTGATAGAATTACGAGGAAATGACTTTATATGATCTGTATGGCTTTCATCTGCATTTTGTTAGATCAAGCATTGATTTCACTTTTTAACTGTGAACAGTAAGAGGCCAGCTGTGACCAAGAAAGGAGCAAGTGCTGAACTGGGGTCATAACAGAGACTGTGCACTTCTAATGATTAAATCTCAGCAAAAATCTTCAAGTTACTGCCATTTGAAAATTGTATCCAGTGGGCCCAACAATCTGTCAAAAAACAGTGGATTTAATTTATGACAAAATGAAACCTTTGAACCTTAGTTATGTGAATAAACAGAATTACTAGAGGAAAACAAACATACCAAGGAAAATATAAAATATATTGCCTTCGAGGCAGAAACAACTACATTTCGGTTGGTATTCCCAGAAGTTTTAAGAGGAAATTTATGACAGTATACTGAAAAGCAAGATTCCCATTGTGAAACCTTTCACATTTCGCTAAGTACAATCATTGAAAACGACCTTTATCTGAACCTTTTACAGCTGTCTTAAAATGAGCTACAACTATTGCCTGATATTCCTTAAACAACATTAGTTAGCAAAAGTCATAACTGAAGGGCAATTTCAGAAGGCAATACTTTACACTATTAGCAACAATAACCCCACATGAACCACTTTTCACACCATACCACAGAGTCACAACCAAAGAAAAATGACTTAATAGAGAACCAAATAGTTCAATAGTTGTTACTTTTATTGATTGCATTATATAAAATTTCTTTGGATATGTGGAGAATATTTCAAAGAATAAGGACAAACAAATTTCGTTCCATAGCAGCTCATTTTATTTTTGACATATTAAAAGAAATGAATGACATACTAAAAATTAGATAAATTGCTTTAAATATTTATTCAGCCAGAAACAGCTTCTGGCCAGTTAAATCACCTGCTAAATTCCAGTGGTACTTACCCCCTTCCCCTTTTATCAAGCTGTGCTTCCGAAAAGCATGAGTCAAATGCCGAGTCACCCTTTCTTATTCTATGGGCAGCTCAACATTTAGCTCATGCTGCTCAGCAGCATGGCTTGATAAAAGCAGGGGGGAGTGGGGGGTTAACTAGTTAGTCCTACTGAAAATAACCGGTTAGAAGCCCAAATGAAAACTGGCTATTTTGGTGGAGTTCCGGGCGACAGAGTCGGCACTTGGTTAGTTGAATATTGATATTCAACACTAAACTGGCTAGATTAATTTCATAAATAGGACTGCATAAAAGTAAATTCTTTCTTTATGTGGCAACCCACAGCAGGTTAGGTGTTGAATATCGTACTTAACAAGCTATGCGTTAGCCAGTTCTGGAAACCTGTAAATCCATAGCCTGTGCTTGCACATGGCCTGACATTTAATTTCTGGGTTTAATGCCAGAGGCAGCAAAATGCTGTTTGTTGTTCCTGAATATTGGGCCTAATGTTTATGATAAATGATCTAGTATATCTCATTTTGATCCTGTTTCAAAATGATCTCACTCCTTCTGCACCACATAAATTTTCTACAGAGTAAGCATGATGCTGAACCTCAACTCAACTGTCTTCAAAGTTTCAGCTTCATCAGTGACTTTTTAACAGAGAGGGTAAGTTGGGAGGAGGGGTAGCACTTTACATCAAAGAGAACATCAAGACAACCAGGATCACGGATGTCAAGTACACTGGGGAATCCATCTGGGTAAACCTGGCCAGAGGCAGAGAAAAATGCCTGTACCTTGGTGTGGTGTACAGACCTCCAAGGCAATCGGAGGACAAAGACGCAGAATTAATTGAAGACATTGAGAATATCACCTTACGGGGGGATGTCGTTCTGTTAGGAGACTTCAACATGCCTGATGTAGACTGGAACACACTCTCAGCGACAACTTGTGATAGCAGGAGGATATTAACGTCCATGAAGGGAGTAAGGCTCAAACAAATGGTACTAGAGCCCACTAGGGCCCAGGCCATCCTGGACCTGGTACTTACAAATGGGGAAAGCGTCTCGGAGGTCTCGGTGGGAGAAAAGCTAGCCACCAGTGACCATAACATGGTATGGTTTAACCTTAAGAAAGGCTTCCCTAGGTCACAAACAAAAACAAGAGTACTCAATTTCCGAGGCACTGACTTCGCACGCATGGGAGATTTCGTCCATCAGACGCTGCAGGTTCATGAAGTAACTGATAATGTGGAAACTATGTGGTCAACCTTGAAATCGACCCTTCATGAGGCAACTCAATGCTACATAAAATCGGTAACCAAACAGCAAAGAAAAAAGAAACCCCAATGGTTCACTGATGAGGTCTCGTACCTCGTCAAAGAGAAGAAAAGAGCATTTCTCGTATACAAATGCTCGGGGGAAAAAGAAGCAAACATTGTATACAGGGCAAAGTCTGCAGCGGTCAAAACAGCAGTCAGGGAAGCCAAACTTCGAATGGAAGAAAATCTAGCGAAAAACATTAAGAAAGGGAACAAATCCTTCTTCAGGTACATTAGCGACAGGAAAAAGAACGCAAACGGGGTAGTACGCCTTAGAACGCCAGAAGGGAACTATGTGGAAACAGATTCCGATAAGGCCAAACTGCTGAATGATTACTTCTGTTCAGTCTTCACCTGCGAAGCACCAGGACACGGGCCACGGCTTGAAGCAAAGCAAAGCATGGAAGACCCATTTCAGAATTTTGATTTCACAACAGAAGATGTTTACAGAGAACTGTCGAGACTCAAGGTGAACAAAGCCATGGGACCGGACAATTTGCATCCAAGAGTGCTCAGAGAGCTATGCGATGTTTTGGCGGAACCGTTAGCCATGCTCTTCAATCTCTCCCTAAGTACGGGGAGAGTCCCCCTGGACTGGAAAACTGCCAATGTTGTTCCTCTGCACAAAAAGGGTTGCAGAGCGGAGGCTGCGAATTACAGACCAGTAAGTCTCACATCAATAGTGTGTAAACTCATGGAAACTCTACTTAAAGGGAAATTAGACACGATATTGGATGAGGGAAATCTGAGGGATCCCTGTCAACATGGATTCACTAGGGGCAGGTCATGCCAATCCAATCTCCTCAGCTTCTTTGACTGGGTGACAGGAAAACTAGACTCGGGAGAGTCTCTGGACATAGTGTACTTGGATTTCAGTAAAGCTTTTGACAGTGTCCCGCACCGTAGACTATTAAACAAGATGAAATCAATGGGGTTGGGTGAGAAACTAACTGCATGGGTCAATGATTGGCTGAGTGGAAGACTTCAAAGGGTGGTGGTCAACGGCACCCTCTCTGAGACATCGAAGGTGACTAGCGGAGTGCCGCAGGGATCAGTACTGGGACCGTCCCTTTTCAACATATTCATAAGGGACTTGACCCGGGGGCTTCAGGGAAAAGTAGCACTGTTCGCCGACGACGCCAAACTGTGTAACATAGTAAGTGAAAGCAATCTCAAGGATAATATGACACAGGATCTGATCACGCTGGAAAACTGGTCCTCGACATGGCAGCTGGGATTCAACGCTAAGAAGTGTAAGGTCATGCATCTCGGCAGCAGAAATCCATGCAGAACATACACCTTGAATGGAGAAGCACTAGCTAGGACTTCAGAAGAACGGGACTTGGGAGTAATCATCAGTGCAGACATGAAAGCTGCCAAACAAGTAGAGAAGGCCTCGTCCAAGGCAAAGCAAATGATGGGATGTATCAAGAGAAGCTTCGTCAGCCGCAAACCTGAAGTCATAATGCCACTGTATAGAGCCATGGTGAGACCTCATCTGGAATACTGTGTGCAATTCTGGAGGCCACATTACCGTAAAGATGTGCTTCGAGCTGAGTCGGTCCAGCGGATGGCCACTAGAATGGTCTCCGGACTCAAGGGTCTCTCATACGAAGAAAGACTGGGCAAATTACAGCTCTATACTCTAGAGGAACGCAGGGAAAGGGGTGACATGATTGAGACATTTAAATACGTCACAGGTCGTGTAGAGCTGGAAGACGACATATTCGTTCCCAAGGGACCCTCGGTCACAAGGGGGCACCCGCTTAAACTTAGAGGAGGGAAATTTAGTAGTGACACCAGGAAGTACTTCTTCACAGAAAGGGTGGTGGATCAATGGAACAGACTTCCGGTGCAGGTGATCAAGGCCACCAGCGTGCTCGACTTTAAGAATAAATGGGACATCCACGTGGGATCCCTACGAAGGTCGAGCTAAGGAACTAAGTCATATGCACTCAGACTTAATGGGGTGGGTCAGTAGAGTGGGCAGACTTGATGGGCTGTAGCCCTTTTCTGCCGTCATCTTTCTATGTTTCTATGTTTCTAGATAAGCTAATTGAACTAAGCCTTAATTGCTTTTCGCATGACTCAGGAAGAGCTAACAAGAAAGTCCAACAATTCAAAGGGTCAGATTTTATAAATGACACTAAGCAGTGCCTACATTATAGGTGCCATTCGGTGTGGATGTCAATAAAAAAAAAGCACCATTTATAGAATCATGCCTAGCGGCAACTAAACTGGCTTAGGGCGACGCTGGGCATCCTAGACATAGGCACCGCTCCATTAGGCCAGCTTTTCAATTGCCTAATTTGGTGGCGCCTATGTCAAACACCTAACTCAACCATATCTATTTTCTGCCCATAACCATGCCTACTTTTTAACATAGGTGTCTTTAAGCATGGGAGGGTGCCTCCACTTAGATGACCTTAGAGTTTGGTACCAAACTTTTAAATTGTTTTTTTTAATTTTTTTGATTGACTGAAAACCGGTGTAGTCAATTATCATGACAAGACAATTAAAAAAAAGTTGGTGCTGATCCTGTCCCGAACTTAGGCGTTGCTAGGCGGTTGCAATTAGGGCACCTAGCAGTGACTAATATAGGTGCCGTTTATAGAATTCCCCAATTAAAGCCTAACTTCTATTTGTTCTACCTTTAATAATAATAATAACAGCTTATATACCGCAATACCGTGAAGTTCTATGCGGTTTACAAAGATTAAGCAAAGGTACAAATTGATTGACTTTAAGAGGGGAGGAAGAAAGAGGGTTAATAGGACAGGGAATCCATTTTTGAGGAGAGAGTGATCACTAGAACAAGTTAATCGCTATAGAGGGGAGAGAGAAGAGAGGATCAGTCGTCTAGATACTTTAGGAACAGGTGTGTTTTCAGACGTTTTCTAAATTCCTCACTAACATGACTCTTACAGCTACCAAAAATGCACTCTCAGTCTACTCTGCATATTATTAAGCATTGACATGAGCCCCCCCCCCCATGAGCCCCTCCTCCCCCCTTCCACTCATTCTTCAGCAAGCAAACCTGAGAAGTCTAAGGGTATTTTTCGCCCCATGTTCCTCCAACTTTACAAAATTTCACAGTCTAGCCCTTGTGGTTTACAAGTAATGCTGAAGGAACACATGCATACACGCGGCACATACAATGATGGGGACAGGGGGAGAGTTAAGGGAATTATACACAACTTTTGTTAAAGTACTGAAGAGCAAAATTGTTGGTTTTATTATGTTAGTAAACATTATTTTACTACAATGTGAATTAAATAATAATAAACATATGTAAAACATAGTATTATTATGCATACAGAACAATATGGCATATGTTAAAACTTCAAAAACTACTTTATAAGTGGAAAAATTATGTCAGTTATGATGAAAGATTAGGTTCTTATCTTTGCTAATCTTCTTTCTTGTAAATCCACACTTTATTCCAGGATGATTGGGTTAATTCCGTATACCCGCAAGGACTTTGTAGGAAGACTCAAATACCAGAGACTTAAGCTTCACCCTCTAACCTCAGTACTGGCCCCTCAGGAAGCAGTCGCAAAGAACATAAGAACATAAGAAGTTGCCTCCGCTGAGTCAGACCAGAGGTCCATCCTGCCCAGCGATCCGCTCCCGCGGCGGCCCATCAGGCCTAATTGCCTGAACAGTGTCCATGACTAATTTTGTAACTGCCTCTAATCCTCTAATCCTATCCCTATTACCTACCTCTACTCCTATCTGTACCCCTCAATCCCTTTGTCCTCCAGGTACCTGTCCAGACCCTCTTTGAAGCCCTGTAGCGTGCTTCTGCTTATCACATCCTCCGGTAGCGCGTTCCATGTATCCACCACCCTCTGAGTGAAAAAGAACTTCCTTTCCCCTTTCAATTTCTCTGAGTGCCCCCTTGTACTTGTGGTTCCCCGTAATTTGAAAAATCTGTCCCTGTCTACTCTTTCTATGCCCTTCATGATCTTGAAGGTTTCTATCATGTCTCCTCTAAGTCTTCACTTTTCCAGGGAGAAAAGCCCCAACTTCTTCAGTCTGTAAGTATATGAGAGGTCTTCCATACCCTTTATTAGCTTAGTTGCTCTTCTCTGGACTCTCTCAAGTACCGCCATGTCCTTCTTGAGGTACGGCGACCAGTACTGGACACAGTACTCCAGGTGCGGGCGCACCATTGCACGATACAGTGGCAGGATTACTTCCTTCGTCCTGGTCGTGATACCCTTCTTAATGATGCCCAACATTCTGTTCGCCTTCCTTGAGGCTGTGGCGCACTGCGCCCACGCCTTCAATGATGTGTCTACCATCACTCCCAGGTCTCTTTCAAGGTTACTCACCCCTAGCGGTGATCCCCCCATTTTGTAAGTGAACATCGGGTTCTTTTTCCCTACATGCATGACCTTGCATTTCCCTATGTTGAAGCTCATTTGCCACTTTTTGGCCCACTCTTCCAGCGTTGTCAGATCTTTTTGGAGGTCTTCGCAGTCCTCCATGGTTTTGACCCTGCTGTATAGTTTTGTGTCATCCGCAAATTTAATAACCTCACATTTTGTTCCTGCCTCCAGGTCGTTGATAAATATATTGAACAGGAGCGGTCCCAGCACCGACCCCTGTGGAACTCCGCTCGTGACCCATTGCCAGTGTGAGTAATGGCCCTTTATTCCAACCCTCTGTTTCCTGTCCGCCAGCCAGTTTTTGATCCATCGGTGGACCTCCCCTTGCACCCCGTGGTTCCATAGCTTCCTTAGCAGTCTTTCATGTGGTACCTTGTCAAAGGCTTTTTGGAAGTCAAGGTAAATGATGTCTATAGATTCCCCTTTATCCACCTGGCTGCTTACCCCCTCAAAGAAGTATAATAAGTTAGTGAGGCATGACCTGCCCTTGCAGAAGCCATGCTGGCTCGGCTTTAGCTGCCCAGTGTTTTCGATGTGTTCCCAGATGCAGTCTTTAATCAGCGCTTCTATCATCTTTCCCGGGACCGAGGTCAAGCTCACCGGCCTGTAGTTTCCTGGGTCTCCCCTTGAGCCTTTCTTGAAGATGGGCGTGACATTTGCTATTTTCCAGTCTTCCGGAATCTCTCCAGTTTTTAAGGATAGGTTGCATATTTGTCTAAGTGGCTCAGCTATTTCGTTCCTTAGTTCCTTGAGTACCCTTGGGTGAATGCCGTCCGGACCTGGCGATTTGTCGCTCTTTAGCCTGTCTATCTGCCTAAGGACATCCACTTTGCTCACCTCTAGTTGGACCAGATTTTCATCTTGATCTCCTTTTAAGATCTCCTTGGGTTCCGGAATGTTGGTTGTGTCCTCCCTCGTGAAGATTGAAGTGAAGAACTCATTTAGCCTGTCAGCTATCTCCTTTTCCTCTTTTACCACTCCCTTTCTGTCTCCATCATCCAAGGGTCCCACTTCCTCCCTTTCTGGTTGCTTCCCCTTGACATACCTGAAGAATGATTTGAAGTTTGTTGCTTCCCCTGCCAGTCTCTCTTTATATTCTCTTTTTGCTTTCCTAACCACTCGGTGACACTCCTTTTGGTGTTTTTTGTGCTCCTTTTGGTTGTCCTCTGATTTGTCCTTTTTCCATTTTTTGAATGCTGCCTTCTTGTCACTTATCGCCTTTTTCACTGCATTTGTTATCCACACTGGGTTTTTTGTGCACCGTGCCCTTGAGTAAGGTCCAGGCTTTTTCTACGGACTCCATCTTCCTTGCGGTGTCGTTGAGTTTCTTTCCTACCATTTTCCTCATGGCATCATAATTCCCTTTCTTGAAGTTCAGTGCTGTCGTTGTAGATCTTTTCACCTTTGATGATCTAAATTCTAGCCTGTACTGGAATATCTGAGGAAGGCAAAAGTAAGAGAAGGGGGAGTACAGGGACACTCCCCGACAAATAAGTCTAATCTGTTCATGTCAAGAAATGCAAAACAGCAACAATTAAATATAATTAAAACAGGTTAATAAACATTATAAACCAGAACGACACCGCCCCAAGACTTTGAGCCTGCACTGTCAGAAAGGGACTCCCTAACTAGGGATCCCCCCAAACTGAGTGCTAAACCCAATCTGATGGCACCCTTATAAAGTCTGGTCAGAAAATAGAAATCCAGCTTATCAATACTTAAAAAGGCAGACAATCAGCAAAGCATAGGGTGGGTTCCCGGAATAAAGTAAGGATTTACAAGAAAGAAGATTAGCAAAGGTAAGAACCTAATCTTTCGTTCTTGTATAATCCCACTTTATTCTGGGGTGATTGGGAAATTATCAGAACAGTCTTGGAGAATCAAGGTGGGACTGATAAGCCTGCTGACAAAACAGAGGCACCGAAAGCAGCATTCTGCTTGGCCACCTCATCGATCCTGTAAAACTTGGTAAACATATGCGAAGAGGACCATGTTGTGGCTCTGGATAGCCTACTCTGCCCAAGAGGACAAGATACCTCTGATAGAATAAGCCCTCACTGCGAGGTGTAATCTGAGGAAATACTTTTTTACAGAAAGGGTGGTAGATGCGTGGAACAGTTTCCCGAAAGAGGTGGTGGAAACAGAAACTGTGTCTGAATTCAATAGGGCCTGGGATAGGCACGTGGGGTCTCTCAGAGAGAGAAAGAGATAATGGTTACTGTGGATGGGCAGACTAGATGGGCCATTTGGCCTTTATCTGCCGTCATGTTTCTATGTTTATTTAGAGCCGCAACATAAGCCAAGGAAATGGTCATATAGATCCATCTGGAAATGGTGGCCTTGGAAGCCGGCCTTCCTTTTTTGGGCAGGACCTGCCAGAACAAAACGAGGGTCAGAAAGGACCGCAACACCCAGCCATGCTCCCTCAAGTCGAAGGAAGTAAAAGCAGGAAGCGGGACTTCCCAATTCACATGGAAAGTGGAAACCACTTTCAAAAGAAAAGAAGGAACAGTGTGCAGCATCACAATGGAATCCTTAATAAGCAGAAAGGGATCCTGGCAGGAAAGAGTCTGAAGCTCCAAAACCCTGTGAGCTGAGGTAATGGCCACCAGAAATATAGCCTTGATCATAAGATCTATGAGGGATGCCTGCTCCAGAGGCTCATAAGGCAAACGAGCCAGAGAGCGGAGAAACAGGTTGAGATTCCAAGTCGGACAGGAAGGCACAGTGAAGGCCAAAGCCTCACAGTGCCCCACAGAAAATGGACTATATTTGAATGAGCTGCCAAGGAGCCCCTCAGAGAAAAAGAGCTCATACAAGAAAGACCAGCAATCTGCACCCAGAGAGAAGCCACCACCAGGCCTATCATCAGGCCATCTTACAGAAGTTCCAGGATACGAGGAATCAACAGACAAGACAGGTCCACCTGTCTCAGGACACACAATGCCTGATAACTTATCCAAGCCTTTGCATAGGCAGCCATTGTGGATTTCTTTTTGCTGTGAAGCAATATGAAACCACTGTGAAGAATGGCCCCAGCTAGTTACAGCAGCACGCTCAATAGCCATGCCATAAGACCAAAGCAGTCTGGATCCTGCAGTGCAATTGTGCCCTGTGCGAGGAGGCGAGGGTGATAAGGGGGCAGGAGCTGAAACAGGTCGGTATACCAAGGGTGCCTCGGCCAATTGGGTGTGACAAGGATTACCAGACCTCTGAGGGCCACTATCCATCGCAACAGATGTCCTATCATGGGCAATAGAAGAAAGACATATAGGGCTAGATTCACTAAGCCCATGGATCAGATCCGATCCGTGGACATGGGGCTAATTCACGAAGCATCCTCATGCAAATGAGGACGCTCTGAATCATGCCCCCAACTGACTGCATGGATCGCTGAATAGCGATCCCAACGCATGCGCAGACCATCTATAGATGTAGATGGTCTGCGCATGCTTACAGAGCAACAAATGTTGTTTTTTTTTTACTTTACTTTTTATAGCGAGCCTGTGGTTTTAACCCGCTTTAAACCCGTGGGTTAAAACCACAGGCTCGCACTGTGGGGGAAGGCCAGGAGAGTTGGGGCAGAGATCAAGAGAGCTGGAAAGTCAGGGCAGAGAGCTGGACAGTCAGGGTAGAGAGAACAAGAGAGTCGGGCCAGATGCAGGGTGGCAATCGGAGCTGAATCAGGACGACGATCGGGGTTGAAGCAGGGTGATGATCGGGGCAGAGAGAACAGGAGAGTTGGGGCAGAAGCAGGGCAGCGATAGGGGCAGATATCAGGAAAGTCGGTGCAGAGAGAACCGGAGAGTTGGGGCAGATGCAGGGCGCCGATTGGGATAGAGAGAGCAGAAAAGTCGGGGCAGAGAGCAGGAGATGCAATCGGAAACGACATGAGCGATTGGTCCCCAGCAGTTGCTTGTTTCTTGATCGGCCAGCCCAGTCGGTGTTCAAGTTTTTGGTTAGTAAATCGCTGCCTGCCTACTTTACATGCCGTTTCCCCTCATTTGCATGTGAGGATCAGATCGGATTGGAGGATGATCACCCACAAGGTTAGTGAATCGGGTTGAAGGGAAATTGGGTTGCTAAGTGGTCAGGACTTGATCAGTGGGCTGAACAAGAATCTAACCCTAAGGGCTGAACCAGAGCATCCAGGTCTTTGCTGCCAGCCTTACAACTGAAACTGAAGAACCGATTGACTCTCTTGTTGGCTGCAATTGCCATGAGATCGAACGTGGGATGCCCCCACTGAGCCACTTTGCAATTGAATGCCATTTGAGATAGAGACCACTCTCTGACGACTGAGAAAATCAACCTGCATTGTCTACTCCAGCCACGTGCACTGCTAGCAGCGCCACTAGGTGTCTGCTCACAGGAAGAAAAGCTGAGCCTCCATACTCAGAGAGACACTGCTGATGCATCCTGATGGTTGACATAAGCCAAGGTCGTGGCATTGTCCTAGAAGATGCGGACAGCTTGATGATGGAGACAACCTTTGAAGTGAAGAAGAGCTAGTCAAATTGCCCGAAGCTCCAGGTGATTGATCAACCAGCCTTGAACAGGAACAGTCACACACACCGTCCCCCAGCCTTTAAGACTCACATCTGTTGTCAGAATCACCCACTCTGAAGATCCCTGAAGAGAAGAAATGTTTATGTTTATTAAAAACTTTCTATACCACACAACAGACTAAAAAAAGGATCTAAGCGGTATACAATATAATACATATTCATCAAGAAATGAACCCCATTTAAAACTAGGATAGAAAAGAGTAAAAGCAAAAGTATTTTTTTTCTCTTTCTAAAAATGCTAAGCAATCAACATCTCTATCATAATAATTCTAATAACCATTCTAGTAAAAACAGTCAAATGCAGAGATACCACTCAAAACCCTTTTTTTAGACCCCCCTAAAATCGCTGATTCAGGCTGTCAGCCTGTACACACTGTGACATGTGCTGACTAGAAAAACACTCCTGAGAAAGCTAAAACAGCTTACAGGGAGTTCCTTTGCCTTAGGAAGCAGGAAATTTAGACTTCCAATCTTTAGACTAGCACACCAGCTGGATATCCAAGGCTGGGTACCTCTGTCGCCTTTGGACATGCTGTGCAGACACCTGGCAGAGGAATGAAGTCTGGCCCTGATCCCAGGCATGCCTCCATGGAGCCATGGAGCCTGCACTCGACCCAGTAGCAAACAAATCTGGGGTGAGCATGTTCCCAAGGGAAAGTTCCCCGAGTCCTAAACTGAAGTGCAGGCTGTCCAGAGGGTGTACTGACAGGTAGTGAACCCCTTGGAAGCAGACTTTTCCAAAGGTCTGCGATCTCCCATAATCAGAGCCGCCTCTGCAGGGATCCTTCACAGCATGATGGCGAAAAATATGAACAAAATGATTGAAATTACATGAAATTAAACATGAACAGAAAGACAAGCTCCTACAGCCTGACTTGTAGGAAGGAAAACTGCTTCCTGAGGTGCCAGTGCTGAGGTTAGAGGGGTGGAGCTTAAGTCTCAAGAATCCGAGGCTTCCTACAAAGTCCTGGTGGGTATACAGAATTAACTCAATTGTCCAAGAATAAAGTGGGATTGTACAAGACTGGCATTATTATTTTTCCCTGGGAACATCAGTTCAATAAAACATGACCCAATCCTGCCAAAAGCAATCTTGAATAGGCCAGATCTCTAAGACACACCCAACCCCAATCAGAATCATCTACCCCAGTGTTTCTCAACATGCAATACATGTGCCCTTGGGGATACGCAAGCCTCTAATTGGGGGTATGCAGCACTGGACGCTGCTGAGGATATTGCCTGCTCGTCTGAAGCTACCACTGGCTCTCCTTCCTGCCCACCCGACTGCAAAAGCCGCGGATGGAGATCCCTCCATCCTGCCTGCCCATCCGCCAATGCCTCCACCAGGATCCCTCCTTCCTCATCACCCGTCTGCCAAAGCCATCACCAAGGATCCCTCCTTCCTGCCTATCAGGAAAGCCTTTTGGGTCAGCAGGGTGGGGTGTTCTTAGTTACCTCCTTCAGCAGCACTTGTTTTTTTTTTTTTTTTTTTTTGGGGGGGAGACGCACAGGCAGCTGATCACATGCTGCATGTAGCTTATCCAGAAACCTTCTCTATGACGTCAAAGATGATGTTAGTGGGAAGAGGCTTGTGGGTCAGCTACGTGCAGCATTTGAATCGCTACCTGCACGACCCCCCAAGTTTTGCTGAAGGCAGAAGGAGCAAGTGCGGCTCAAACAAGGGGACATGATCTGGGACAAAGAGAGAAAAAAGGGGGTTGAAAGAAGTGGGATGGGCACAATTTTGAGACAAAGGCTGGAAGGCAGGGTGGGGGCATGAACTCAAGACACAGAAGGGAGGGGGCACGAACATGAGACACAGAAGGGAGGGAGGAAGGGGGCCCCAACTTGGGACATAGGAGGGAGGGAATAAAAAGGGAAAATTGTTAGGCATGAATATGTGAGGGAAAGAAATGGTGCACATGGGTAAAGGAAGAAAGAGGAAAATTTGGCATAGAGAGAGGAGTGAGGTAGAGATGCATGGGGAATAGAAGGATGAGAGGGAGAAATGTTGGATATGGTGGAGGAAAGGGAACAGAGAGACAGGATTCAAGGGGGAGGCATGTTGGACATAGTGATAGAGCGATGTGGCATGGTGCTAAAAAGGATCGATAGAGGAAGAAATGGGCATGGGGCTAGTGGGCAGTGAAGAAAAATGCTGCACATGATCCAGGGGATGAGAGAGGAATGTTGGATATGGCAATAGAAGGGGTAGGAGAGATGCCTGGATCTCTCAAGACAGATGGACAGTGAGAGAAAGAGGGAGACATGTTGCCAATAGGGGTGGAGGAGAGAGGAAGAAAAATTGGACTCATGGAGATACAGAGAAAGATGTTGGTTGAAGAAGGGAATGTCCGAAGAAGAGGAAGCATGCAGGAGGCAGAAAGTAAGAAATATTGGATGCACAGTCAGAAGGAAGTGCAACCAGAGACTCATGAAATCACCAGACAACAAAGGTAGGAAAAATTATTTTATTTTCAATTTAGTGATCAAAATGTGTCCGTTTTGAGAATTTATATCTGTTGTCTATATTTTGCACTATATTTGTCTATTTTTCTATAGTTGTTACTGAAGTAACATTGCATATTTTAAAGTTATCTGCCTTGACCTCTTTGAGAAAAAAAAAGAATATACATGATAATTAACATTTTCTGTTCGTACAGTGTGCTTTGTGTTGTATTAATTTTGTGGTTACCATTATGTATTAATAAGATTATATTGTGTGTAAATGAAAAATAGATTGAAGAAATTGCATTACAAAGTACTATTATTATGGGGGTGGGGTCAGGACAAAGCCTGGGTGGGTCTGGGGTGGAGACTTGGCGAGGGAACTCGGTTAATATTTGTTAGACTTAGGGGGTACTTGGCTTGAAGAAGTTGAGAAACACTGATCTACCCAATAGATAACTCACAGTTTATCTATGTGGGTACTTACATCCTTTATTACCAGGAAATATAAGCAGTCTTCTTTTTGAAGCAGGTTACAAAAGCACATTCATAATGTTATCACATAAAAACAATATACATTGAATTTCTCTTGATACAGAGCAATGTTTAAGGATAGAACTATATTTCCTCTTCTAAGAAATATCTGGAGTAAATTCCATGGTTCCTTTCCCATGATGCAACAGGCTTGACTGCAATGGCTTCCAAGAGGGAACACATCTTCTTGTTAAGTATTTCCTGATGTAGATTTGGTGGAAGCTTGAATAGATGAAGTCTTCATTCCAGATGGATGATTTTTAAAACTCAATAGGATATAGGGCAACAGTGGTTTGCAAAAATACCCATCTCCCCATGCTGGAAGGTTATCCATTAGTAGCTTTTGTTATTCATTGGCAATTTCTCTGACAAGTATTTATGTGGCTTGTAATGTTTTGAAACTGAAATAATAATAATATAAAAGAACAGGGTCCTACTGATAGATCCTGATCTGACAGAGCTCCTGATATACCCTTGGTCTGATTACATTGAAACACATTTGCGTAAAGAAACACAACTTTTTCTATCTGGAAAACTGCTAAAGATGTTCTCAGTGGAAATTTTACCCCTCTGTCAGTAGCTGACTGCTTTAATGAAGTTAAATGGCTACAAAAAGATGTTAAATATCTTCAAAAATTTTCTGTGACTTTAGTCAAGGATAAGAAATTATTGCATCCTAAGATAAACAAATTGAAAATTATAATAGGAGACAATTTATGTTTGTTGAGGTATCCCAAATCTCCTGGAATTTTAAAGAAATATTTGATCGAGGCTTTGAAATTTAATCCTGAAGCTAGTCTTCCTTATATCTCATGTTCTTTAAAGAGTGAGCAAGGAGAGACCTCAGGAGAGCAGTTAAAGAGGTATAAATTGATGATCTTTCAGATTTCTTGGAAGAATCCATGTCTAAGTTGGCTGAAAGGGCCACTTTGTTGGTGTCTTTTGTCTTTGAACAAGACTTGAATGTGGTGTTAAGATACTGTTTTCATCATTCTCAACCCCTGTTTTGTAGTCAAAATGTCTGGCGTTTACCAGATGTGATATGAAACAAACAAGAGAGAAGAAAGGTTTCTTGGCCATGGAGCAGGAGACTAAAGATCTTGAAGCAACCTTTTAATCAAGCTATTCAAGTAAATGTTTAATATGGTTTGGCGGAATTAAGATTTTTTTGGGTACCAGAACTGAAAGTTTTCCTAAACTCAAAGAAGATATCAGAAGGGAATATATAATTATTCCCTTTGGTTGGTTTTGAGTAGTTATATTGGCGTATACTCATGTGATGCCTTTACCTATTTTTTTTAATATCTTAAAATTAGATCTTATCTTTTTTCCCCCCATGTTCCCTTTAATTGTTGTGGTCTAATGAAGAATTAATATTTACCTATATTTAAGTTGTAATTGTTGTTTTTTTTTAACAAGTGTATACTTGTGTTGATATTGCTAAATATAACAAAAATATAACAAAAATAAAATAAAGTTAGGAAACTGTAGATATTATTGATTTCTAGGACCTAAAATATGTTTGTGAGATAGGGAAATTACAAGAGAAGTCATACATTCCGGTGAATGACCATGTAATATTTTACACACTAAAGCTTTTACTAAAGTTTATCGGACTAATGGCATTACACATGCTAAATAGCAGGAAAAAAATCAAGGTCAAGGATGAATATTGTGATTTCTTGAACAGGTCTAACTGAATTAAAAGGGGAATAGGTGGTAAACCCAGTTTTTCCCAAGTCCCCAAGGACTTAGATGAATTAATTCCCCAAGGACTTAGATGAATTAAGTCTCCAAGGACTTAGATGAATTAATAATTATTGGGGATTTCTTTGGAAAGCAGTCTGTGACTTATAAGGGTTTGTCCCAAGGCCAGTGTGTTAAGAAATCCCTATCTGAGTAGAGAAGGATATAAAACTTGCCCTAAGGAAAGGATCAATGTTATGTTCCTGGAGGGGGAATGGCTGCCATCAGTTCTCGCAATTCCCACAAGAACTGATGGCAGCCATTCAGGGAACAGCGCGGGCCCAGGTTGGAGCATGAGAAGCTCGCTCCTGCCTTGTGCACCGCTGGCCCCAAGATAATGAGGAGGCAGCCGTTCAGCGAGGGAGGGACAGAAGCACGGAAAGCTCACTCCTGCTGATACACCTCTGGACTAACTGAATTTAAAGGTATATTTGCTCCAAAAGATGCACTTTTATTTCCACCCACTTTTTTGGGGGAAAAAAGTGTGTCTTATGGAGTGAGAAATACGGTTTATCTTCTATATATAATAGAATGTAGAAAAAGAGCCTTATATATAGCAGATCATTACATAAATCTAAAAGGTCTCCCTTCATGACTGATGTACAATTTATAAAATATAATTTATAAAATAGGGGGAGAGTGTAGTTCAGTGGTTACAGCTACAGCTGCAGCCTCAGCACCCTGAGGTTGTGGATTCAAACCCACGCTGCTCCTTTTGACCCAATTCCCCCATTGCCCCAAGTACATTGTAAGCCCACCGGGACAGACAGGGAAAAATGTTCAAGTACCTGAATAAATTCATGTAAACTGTTCTGAGCTCCCCTGGGAGAACGGTATAGAAAATTGAATAAATAAATATAAAAGTGTACTTTTTTGAATGCTTGTTTCTTTATTTCTAGTTAGAAAGTTGTCATTATGTCAAGATATAGTTTTACTTGTTTAATAGCAAATAATCACAATCAACAAAAGTACTACATTGTTAAGGCAAAACAGCATTTCAGTGTTTCTGTAATACTTTGCTGCATTGTAGATAATATAAACTGGGCATATGTTTAAACAAAAAAGCTGCTCTATTAAGAAGATGATTAGTTTAGTAAATCATAGCTTTCAGATAAAGATTATTATGGTATCCCCTTGACATGTGTATAAGCGAGAGAGGGTACAGGAGGTTCATTTCATCACAAAGTAATTACACTGAGCCAGTATGTTATCATTTATCATGGCTGAAAGATGACACTCACTGTTAGCCAAGGGAAACTGCTACTCAAATGCTTCCATTTAGATCAATACACACCACATTTTTCTCCAGCCAAAAGTAATTATACAGCAGAAAACTTCACAATCAATACCCACTCAGACTAACTTCAGGTCTGCTATGTAGGCATGAAGGTATGGCCCTCTGTCAGCTGTCACCATGACCTACAGACCTAAACTGAAATTAAGGCTGTTTTCTTCCTCATGTAATTAAAGCTTTTATGCAGTCTGTTCCCATTAAATATAAAGCTATTTGTTCATTTAAACACAATACAAAAATAAAGAATGAAAGGAATCATTTTCCATTAGAAAGGCTAGAAGAATGGTTAAAGCTAGTGTATGATTATAATCACAGATTGCATTTTATATAAACAGAGTGGTAAAATAGAGAAACAAAATCAGTATTTTTAGTAAGAAATTAGCTTCTATACCCCATGAAAAGTAAACTATTGCCTAATCATCAATATCTAAACATTATGTACTCTTAAGACCAAAAAAAAAAAGAAGCTGCCTATCTGACTGGCATTTTCAAGAACTGAAATGAAATTATGTTTTCTTTACAAGTAAACAATTATTATCAATCTGTTGCAAAACAATTATTATCAAACAGAATACATATAAAATTTATGAAATATGTCTAAAATGTCAGATTTGACTTTTGATTTCCTTAAGGTGAAAAGAATTATATACCAATGTAATTGTTTAGAAAAGGTTAAAGGGCATGGAAAAAAAATCACTACTTTAGTGAAAAAAATTTGACATCCAATTTTCAAGCTGATTTATCACTAGAGCACTAAAATTGATAGCCTGCCATTACTTACTAGAAGCCTGTCTAAGAAAGCTGTTACAAAGCCTTTCATTTTGATTTAGCCACATGGATCAATACAAACCTATACTGTTTCAATTTTACAAATATTGATTTTCTGATATAACCCTAACATGAGAGCATTTATCATCAAGCATAGAATTTATTTTCCTTTCTTTTGTGTGTGTACTCATAAACACAGTTTTACTTAACAAATTTGCACAAGAGATACAGCATTGTCAGTTTTTATTCACCTAATATTCATCTACTATAATAGGTTACATCCCCACACTCAAATTTCTATTTCTAGTATTATTATCAAATATTTAACTGAACAATTATTGTCAATGATGATTAAATTATTTGTTTGTTTTTTTGGTTACATTAACCAAATAGCATCCACAAAGCAGTAAAAGGTAAGAATAATACCAGCTAATTGATCTGAAATTGCAAAGGATTCCAGGAAACCTAGCAAATCATACACTTTAGAAGCAGCACAATAAAAACTGGATGCAAAAAAGAAAGAATAGCAATTGTGTAAACCAAATGTAAAAACAAAACTATAAGGGATAATAGTTCATAGTGGTCAGAGATTTTTATTCCACTGACCAATGTGTGCAGAGCTGAGCCCAGATATTTAATGGCAGGCACGTCCAGCTCCACCATTAACTATCTGGATAAGTACAGTCAAGCAGCAGTCAATATTCAGAACTGTACTCAGCTCTGTGAATAAAGGCTGCCTAAAGTTAGGCACTTATATCGGCATCCATAACAGAAACATGCTTAGCATCGCCCAACATTCCTAAAATTAAGGCACACTTTATGCCAGGGTTTTCGTCACCTAAAGTTAGGCACCAATATTGGAGCCTAACGGCACCTAATTCACAAACAGGCACCTAACTCAAAAACATGCCCATGATCCACCCCTAACCACACCCACTTTTAGTATAGGCATCTGCTTTTCCATAGCATCAAGATTTTCAAGTTAAGCGCCTATCTTTCAATTAAGTCCAATTAAAGCTGATTGTGAGGTGTTGAGTGCCAGTATCAGCACTGATTAAGCCTATTGGTCAATTAAGTTAGGCACCAATATAAGTGCTCAATTTTAGGCAAACTTTATAGAATCAGGGCCTTAGAGCCCCTTTTACAAAGCTTCCATAGTGATTCCCAAGCAATCAAATATGATGTAGACCAATCAGTTCTTATGAGCTGTGTCCCATTTGCCAAACTGGGATTAGCTACCACAGCTTTGTAAAAGGGGCTCTTAGTTAGCCAGTAGACTAAATATTGCTATTAAATGATTATGAGGCACTGTTAGTAACCGTGTTAAGCATCAATGGTAACTTAATGCCAGATAAAAGGCTTACCACAAACCCTATTAAAGCATTTTGCAGTAATCAGCGCACACTAATCATAAGTTATTTTTAAATGTAATTTTTCAGAAGGGGGCAGGGAATGTGCAAGGCCAACTTATCCAGTGTCTTCACATTAGCTGGTTCATTTCTTTATCTTTCTCGCTACCTGTCCCGTATATACCAACTAAATGGCTATGTTCTTCCCAACTGGACTATTTATACACAAGGTCTGATAATTAAGTTCATGAACTTGCCACTCTGCGATTACGTTGGCAGCACTGTACAAACAGCTCGGAAAGGTTTCATAACCTTGGTATATCAGTGTCTCTCAGATGTGTTCGTTTCGATGTGTGGTGGTGTCTTGCTGAGTTGCATTCATAATTGTTGTCGCAAGTTTTTTTGTGCCGTCATGATAATGTCAGAGTTTGTATTAGAGCAATGAACAAACATTTAGGGCTCCTTTTACTAAGCTGTGCTAGCGGTTTTAGCGCATGTTTAGCGCGTGCTAAGCGCCAAAAACTAACGCCAGCTCAATGGAGGCGTTAGCGTCTAGCGCGCACTAAGCATGCGCTAAAACCGCTAGCACAGCTTAGTAAAAGGAGCCCTAAATTTCTTGTTATACTTGGCAATAATGGAAGTGAAATCAGGGATATGTTACTCCAAGTTTATGCCATGAAGAAAATGGCAGTATACAAATGGATTAAATGTTTTTCTGAGGGGAGAGAAAGTGTCACTGATGGAGAGGTCAGGGCAGCCAGTAACGAGCAGAACTGACGAACATTGCAAAAATTTGTCGAATGATGAAGGAATTTTAACATACAAACACTATTAAATGTTTTTCTGAGGGGAGAGAAAGTGTCACTGATGGAGAGGTCAGGGCAGCCAGTAACGAGCAGAACTGACGAACATTGCAAAAATTTGTCGAATGATGAAGGAATTTTAGCATACAAACACTATTAAAGATCTCCCCTCCCCCATTTTACAAAACCACGCAAGAGGTTTTTAGCGCCGGCCAGCACGCTGAATGCTCTGCGCTGATCCGATGCTCATAGAAACTGTATGACCATTGGAGCAGACCATTCAGTGCATCGGCTAGTGCTAAAAACCTCTTGCACGGTTTTGTAAAAAGGGGGGTATCTTTGTTAGCATTTCCGTACTGCTAAGGCTAACAATGTCTAGGGATAGTATATTCCGTTGTATAGGGCCTAGGGAATGGAACAGTCTCCCTGAATACATTCGTCGGCAACAGAATATACAGAATTTTAAAAGATTGCTTAAACGGCATCTTGTTTGCCAGATGAAATACAAGGTATGAGATTGTGGTGTTAATAAGGAAGAGATAATTAACAGTAAGGTGCTGGTCGCCTATTTATGTTATTGTTTGTATTTTTGTTTTGTGTTGTTAATAGTGTCTTATATTGTTTATTTATTGTTGATTTTGTTTGTAATTTTGTAACCTGCCCTGGGTAAGGGTGGGATATAAATATATAAACCAAAAACCAAAACCAAACAGTAGTAAGCGGTTTACAATGATCAAAGTTTCAATAACCTTAGGAACATAGGACATTGATTAAATAAACCAGCATTCCCTTCCCAGAGCGCCTCACGGCTGCTAGCAGGATCATGTCAACAAAAGTATTCTCTGAAGAGTAGTGTCTTCAGCTTTCTTTTAAATTTACTGACATCTTTTTCCACTCGTAGTTCCTTAGTTAGGGCATTCCAACACACTGGAGCCCTGTTGCAGTCATATTTAATGTCCTTGTGGGAAGGGATATCCAGCAACAGATTTTGGAATTATCAAAAGCTCAGATAAAAGCAACAATCATTGTTGTGATATAAAAGAAAAACTATTCTATTCTTATTTATTTATATTCTGCACTAATCTCAAAACAGATTTTAGGCGAATAACAACAATTAAAAAAATAGTGTCCATACAAAATTATTCATTTAACAATCATTAAAAACATACGTTTTTTACAATTTTCTACAGATATAATAAGAAGAAACTTTTCTTAGTGTAGTTGGAAGATCATTCCAAAGTTCTGTTCCTATAAACTTAAAAGATTTATTCATCAAAGATTTCAAATGACCATTTGAACTTATAGAATAGTCAAGCTTCAATTACTTTTTATACCGGGAGGTAGTTCTATTTATTGGGAAAGTTATATACTAGAGAATGACACGGTAGCTGTTACCCGTGGCTAGCCACGGGTAGCCATGGGTAACCCGCCAAAACGGTGGAGAAAAAAAACTGTGCTCACCGTGGCTACGGGAACAAGGCCATTCACCGCCCCATGAAGCGGTGAATGACCTTGTGCCCGCAGTTAAGGGAGGGAACGCGCGCGGTCACCTATCGCGCTCCCTCCCTCCTTACTGATCTCTGCTGCTGCTGCCGCCACCCAGCCCCAACATCTCCCTACTCCCTCCCTGCCCCTTACCTTCATGGCCAGAGATTTCTAAACTGCCTTCTTACAGCAGTCGGAGCGTTGAAACTGCGTGTGGCTATTGTAAAGATCATCTCTGACGCAACCGGAAGTTACAACAGAGATGACCTTTCCGGCAGCCATATGCAACTTCAATGTTCCGGCTGCTGTAAGAAGGCAGTTTAGAAATCGCCGGCCACAAAGGTAAGGGGCAGGGAGGTTTGTCAGCACAGTTGTGCGTTGCAAGCAGGAAACACTCCTTCTGCCTGTCGGACCGGGGCCTGTTGTCCTGAGGGGGGGCGCGCAGGTGCATGGCAGAAGCGGCTAAGAGGTGTTCTCACTGCAGGGGGGGGGGGTGAAAGTGCCACGAAGGTAAGGGGCAGGAAGGGAGAAAAGGAGGAAAGGTGGGGTGGAGAGGAACAGACGCTGAAGGGAAATGGGGAAGACAGAGAGTGGGGAGATGATGCTGAAGGGAAAAAATGGGGAAGACAGAGTGGGGAGAAAACGCTGAAGCGAAATGAGGAAGACAGAGTGGGGAGAAGATGCTGAAGGGAAAAAATTAGGAAGGCAGAGCCAGGAGAAGACACTAAAGGAAAAAAATGACAAAGGCAGAGTGGGGAGAAGACATTGAAGGGAAAAAATGAGGAAGGCAGAGTGTGGAGCTTTGTTATAACAGCATTACCTTCAGTAGCAATCGGGGAACCCTAAACAGTGCAGCACGATAGCAGTGTATGGTGAGCAAGAAAAAACTGGAAAAGTTCCAGTTTCTGAGTACTGCGAGTGTAAAAACCCAATCGTACGTGAGCAGCTCCCCGGTGGGCCCTATCAAAATGGCGCAGCAAACATCGGCAGCACAGGCTGGACCATCTACAGCTCCTTCATCGGAGGGTGAGTTGCTAGCGGTGGGGAATGTGGAGCACTGGTTCTGGGAATTTAAAGCAGAAATGGTGGGGGTACGAGTGGATGTCAAGACGGCTTTGGTTGAGATCCGGGCTAAGTGGGAGCGTTGGGGGGGGGTCGATTGGCAGCCTCTGAAGATCATATTGAGCACGTGGCGACGGCGATGCAGGAAACTAAAACGGTGGCTGAATCGGTAGTGGCACAACTTGAGGACTTGCGAAGACAAGTGGAGAATTTAGAGAACAGATCTCGCCATAATAACTTACGTTTCAAGGGTATTCCTGAGACTGAACGTTATAAAGAAGCCAGACAAGTGGTATAAGAGTTCTGCAGCCACCTGCTTGGTGAGGAGGAGAGAGTAGAACACTCTCATATCACTTAGCACTGGGTTCATAGGAGCTTGGGCCTGACTCGGGGGGCAGGTAATCATGATACAATAGCCTGCTTTGGAGACTTTTTGTTGAAAAAGATTCTATAAGAACTGCCATCTCCGGATCAGACCTTCGGTTCATCAAGTCCGGCGATCCGCACACGTGGAGGCCCAGCCAGGTGTACACCTGGCGTAATTTTAGTCACCCATATCCCTCTATGCCTCTCGTAAGGAGATGTGCATCTAGTTTGCTAGTAGATTCCACAATAACCTCCTCTAGGAGAGCATTCCAGGTGTCCACCACTCGTTGTGTGAAGCAGAACTTCCTGATATTTGTCCTGGACTTGTCCCCCCTTAGCTTCAGTCCATGTGCTCTTGTCCGAGTCACATTTGACATTGTAAATAGTTTTTTTTCCTGCTCTATTTTGTCGATTCCTTTCAGTATCTTGAAAGTCTCGATCATATTCCCTCGCAGTCTCATTTTCTCAAGGGAGAACAATCCCAGTCTCTTAAGTTGTTCCTCGTATTCCAAGTTCTCCATACCTTTTATTAGTTTTGTTGCTCGTCTTTGCACCCTCTCCAGCAGTTTTATATTCTTCTTTAGGTTGGGAGACCAATGTTGGACACAGTATTCCAAGTGTGGTCTGATCATTGCCCTATAAAGCGGCATTATAATTTTCTCCGATCTACTCGTGATTCCTTTCTTTATTATGCCTAACATTCTATTTGCTTTCTTTGCCGCTGCCGCGCATTGTGCCGACGGTTTCAGGGTTCTATCTATCAGTACACCCAGGTCCTTTTCTTGTTCGCTCTTACCCAGAGTTGCACCTGACATTCTATACTCATTTTCCTTGTTCTTTCTGCCTAAATGCATTACTTTGCACTTTTCTACATTAAACTTCATCTGTCATTTCTCCGCCTATTTCTCTAACTGACACACTTGGCAGGGGATCTCGGTTGGAGTTTATCAAGACTTAGCTACTTATCACACTCCAAATGAGGCAAGCTTTTCTTGAGGTCATCCAAGTGCTTCATTCGGAGGGCCACAGATACAGGTGGCTTTTCCCTTTTGGGCTTCTGTTTACTGTTAATGGGAAACATCATAAGGTGGAATTAATAGCAGATGCATGGATGGCGATGACGAACTTGGGCTGCCGCATGTCATCAGAAGAGACTGAGCGGAGTTGACCCAGCACGAGTGCAGAAATGGAGGGAGGCGGCAGCAGGTTCCCGGAGGAGAATACCTGAACTGTTTTGCTGTTTTCAGTTACTTAGTTAACTGTATTAATGTTTCATTATACTGGCTCTTTGTAGATCAGGAGAGGAGAGAGAGTGTTTTTATCATTTCTGTATATATCCTATTCTTTTCTTTTTGGAAAGAGTATGGATGGGGGGTAGTCTGCGTGGATTGACTATGTGGAAAGGGAGTTTGTGGGGGATGGATGTGTTTGATGGGACATGGCTTGCTAAGTACTGATGAGCAAGTATTGTTTTTCTGCATTAAGGTTTTACAATTGTCTTATTAACATGGGTTTGATAGGGGCTGGGAAGCAGTGCTGAAATGGGAGGGGAAGCTGGTACTAGGGATGAGTGTTATGAGAGTATGGGGTATGGAGTGTGTGTGGGACTGATATATTAGGGGATCAGTGATGAATGATTGTAGGGAAAGGTGTTTGTGGTGTGTATGAGCCTCTTCGTTTGATCCAAGCTTGTCTGGTAAGCTACTTGGAGGGGGTGGGGGGAAAGGGGAGGGGACGGATTGGTTTTGGAAGACAGCAGAGTAGGGGGTTGGGAGGGGTTAGAAGATGGGATCCAGGGGTGATCATTGGATCTTGGAATGTTAATGGGTTAAATAGTCTGGATAAGCGGAGCATGGTTTTTCGAGAAATAAAGCACATGAAATGTGATATTTGTTTAATACAAGAGACGCATATGAGACCACGGGATGTGGCCTTGCTTCAAAAGCCGCAATTTGATTTGGACTCATCAGGGGGTTGGCTATTCTGGTCCAAAATGGGCTGGGCTTACAGGTTGATCAGGTGTTTCGGGATAAATTGGAGAGATGTTTGGCATTGAGAGGTACCTTGCAAGGTCGCTCCCTTACTATTGTCAATGTCTATGGACCCAATGTGGCTCAAGCAGCATTTTGGGGGGCCTTCAGGAGGATTTGGGAACTTTTGTGCAAGGTGCAGTATATTGGGGGGGAGGGATTTTAATGTTCCACAAAATCCCTCCATGATCATTCAGGAGGAGGGAGGAGAGCCATCAAGAGCCATAGCAAGGCTTTTTGAGCAATGATGCTTTCATAGATTGACTGATAGTTGGAGGTTAATACATGGCTCCCAGCGGAATTACACCTTTTACTACCATGCTCAAAAAACTTACACTAGATTAGATGGGATATGGATACATAGGAACCAGGGAGCGGGCTGAAAAGAGCAGAAATTGAGACAATGTATATCTCTGATCATGCCCCAGTATGGGTGGCATATCAGGGTTTTTTGAACAAGGGGGTGGACGTTATTGGAGACTCAATGAATCGCTGTTGAGTGTTCCTCAGGTGGTTGAAGCTGTAGAAAAAACTATTCAGGAATATTTGGAATTGAATGATAATGGGGAGGTTTCTGATGCTACTTTGTGGGATGCTCTGAAAGTGGTTGTTCGGGGGGAACTTATCAAGTGGGGGGCTAGATTTAAGCAACAGAGAACCCAAAGCTTTCTTCAGCTATGTGAATGTCTGCTTCAGCTGGAAATTGCTCATAAATCCAGACAAGACCCTCAGATCTTGGTTCAATTGCAGAAGGTGAGAGATGAGTTGTACCAAATTCAGGTGGAGGAGATAGAATGAGCGAGGGTCCGTTTTCAGTTAAATATTTATGAACACAGTAATAAAGCTAGTGCTTACCTGGCTAGATATATACGGATTAAGCAAGCAAGGGCCACCATTGCTCGGGTCTGTGATGACAGAGGGGAGGTGCAGGTTACTGACTCAGCAATTCGTCAGGCGTTTTTTAGCTTTTATACACGGTTATATGGGGCACCTGATCCGGTGGATAAAGAGGTACAATCTCAGTTTCTAGATACACTACCTATTCCAGAACTATCAGTTCGGGATAGAGAGTTTTTACAGGAATCCATTACCTTATTGGAGGTTCTTGGAGTGATTAAGTTGTTGAAAAATGGAAAATCTCTGTGTTTGGACGGCTATACCAGTCATTATTACAAACAATTTTCTGAACAATTGGGGCATTTATTGGTAAGGGTGGCTAATGGAGTTCCTCAGGGAGGTTCTTTACCGGAAGCTGGGGTGGTGATTCTCTTGAAACCTGGGAGAGATCCTTTGCATTGTGGATCATATTGACCAATCTCGTTATTGAATTTAAATGCTAAGATTCTGGCTAAGGTTTTGGCCCTCCATTTGGGGAAGGTGCTACCAGCTCTGGTCCATCAAGATCAATCTTCTGTTTATCCAGCGGAGACAAGTGAGCGATAATATAAGGCATACATTACATCTGTTGTGGGTAGCACAATCACGCCCTGATTAAGCAGTCCTGATGGCCATTGACGGTGAGAAAGCTTTCGACCGGTTCCTGTGGGTTTTCTTTGGGATGTTATGGGGCGCATGGGTTTGGGGGGTTCTTTTAGTATGTGGGTACAAGCCCTTTATGAAAAACCACGGACCTGTCTTAGGGTAAATCAGTCCTATACGGACTCCCCAGCCTATACACAACCAAACGGCCATATATGGGCCCAGTACTAGCCTTAGTTCTCCAATATATAAACTAAACTAAACTAAACCTTAAGTTTGTATACCGCATCATCTCCACATAAGTAGAGCTCGACACGGTTTACAGGAATTACAAAAGAATACCATTATTTTCTGATTAGAGATCCTCTGTGTTCATCCCACACTTTTTTGAACTCTTGTCACCATTTTCCTCTCGACCATTTGGCTTGGGAGCGCATTCCAGTCATTAACCACCCTCTCCGTAAAGAATAATTTCCTAACATTACTCTTGAGTCTACCACTCCTCATCCTCAAATTATGTCCTCTAGTTTTACCATTTTCCTTTCTCTGGAAAATATTTTGTTCTACGTTAATACCTTTCAAATAATTTGAATGTCTGAATCATATCTCCCCTGTCCCTCCTTTCCTCTCTAGGGTATACATATTCAGGACTTCCAGTCTCTCCTCATATGTCAATGGGAAATAAACTTTACAGAGCTAATATACAGTTCAAGAAACCAAGTTAAGAAAGTTTAGAAAAATTAGCAGCACAAAAGACTAGGGTCAGATGAACAAAGAGGATTAGTGAGACTGTGTGGGTCTGCACCGATCCAATATTTTGGCCGATTCAGAAAGAGCTATTGATGCAGTAAAAAGTTTGCATGCAAATGATTCACACGGATGTTCCTCGTGATCCCTAGCTCTGCCGTCCGATTGAGTGCAGTGAGAATGGCTCTCACACATGTGTAGAGGACTAATCTGATCCCAAAGTCTGACTCTGATCAATGATTTCCTTAACATAAGATAGTAAAATAATAAGCCCAAAACACGAGGACCTAATAGTTCAAGTATCTTGCAAGGTTCCTAATATATACTTACAAAATATAGATATTGAAGGCTCGACAGGTAATTTAGGAAAAAGCATAATTCATATGTTATTTGACATTCTGCATTTTCCAAGTTCTCAAGTTTTTTCTATGCAAGTTAATATGATATTTCACCAAAAGAATTTCATTTTTAGTAACCTTCCTAATAGCAGTCTCAACTGTACCCAGAAACTGTTTAACTTCTACCACTATACTTTCCAGAGAGGAAGATCTTTTACATATTTAAATATTAATATTACCTTTGAGAAATGGCTCCCCATGCACCATGTTTGTTTGTTAATATGTTAAGAATTTTCTGTTTCAATTGATTAGCTGTAACATGATCTCGATGTTTAGCAGCACTGATGAGATGGTCACACATCTTCTCTTCTTCTCTTCTGTCAGCAGCATACTGAGCACACTGTGACTATATGAAAGAAAAATAATTTAAAAAAATTGAAGATCATAGTGGCCAAGGACCATTGTTGCTATTTACAATACAATTTTCAAAATTTATGTCTAACTGAAGTACAACACAATTAGATAGATTCTCCACCGTGGGTGAATCTTTTCATAAAGGTGGTTAAGAAATCCCAATAAATAAATAATAAATCCTGACCTACAGGCAGCACTATTTTAAATTAAAATGCAAAAAAATGATATTGCTTTCTTCAAGCAGAATTAGACAGGATTAGTTTCTTTATTGTACCTTATTTATCTCAAATGAAATATGGTGAATTAATAGTCATTTTCTTCAGTAAGAACAAGCAGGTTGGGGTTGCTGCTCAAGCCAGGAACGTTAAAGAGGTACAAGGGAGGGAAGGGGCACACATGTGGCAGGAAGGGAAGGGGGCAGAGAAGAGGGAGACGGGAACCACCATCCCGGGCGCCTTTCACCCTCGCTACATTACCACTCATAGTGTCCCTCTATTCCTGATGTATAGCCCTTTGATTCATATTTATTGAGGGCCTGTGTTTTGCGCATGTGACCAAAAATCTTTTCAGAAGTTTCATCAAATAATTTTAAAAATAAATTTGTATGTGTGGTTGACATCTTATAGATGAAAAGTGGCATAAAATGACTCAAATTGTGGGGGTGGAGGGAACCTAATGACTGAAATAAAACAGCCATAGCTAAATGAGATTTAAAAAAAAATATATAAATATATATATATATATATATATGTATAATATTCATCTATTCAGCTTACCTCAAACTCAGCATGTTTGTGGACATCTTCAGCTCTTTGTCTGTTCAAAATAAACTCTGCCTCATTTGCAACACGTACTATATGGTCTTTCATGGCATGGCATAACAATCTGAAAAAGAAGAAGGAAGTCCAGTGTAATAAAACAAAGATAAATAACATATCTTTAAAAATTAAAAATGCTAGAGCCAGTTTATTAAAGTTTTACTGGATTTCATAGACTGCTGTAGTTCTGTAGATTAAAGCTGGTTAGAAATCTCTTAAATACAGGAAATAAATACCTATAGCAGGTGTTCTTCAATGACAGCAGAACGCATGTTCACAAGGGGGGGGGGGGGTGATGTGATTCATCTCAGAAGCTTTTGGCAGCATCCATCCACTGTGCATATGCACACCTTCCCACCACCAGTGTTGAATGGGACCAAAGCAGTCTAATACAATAACTGATAGAATGTAACTTCTAGTAGAGGTGTATGGGTATGTGAGGAAATGTGTCCTGCTGTCCTCAGAGAACATCTGCTACAAGTATGTAACTTTGCTTCCTCTGAGGACATAAAGGACAGCCTATTCTCACAACTACCAAGCTGTTCAAAATAAAATAGGTGAAATATAAAATGGCCTGCAACAGGAAAGGGTCATTAATTGTTTTGGGTTTGTTTTTTTTTTGGGGGGGGAGGAGACCAGCCTACAACAGAAAGATAAAAGGGCCTATGGGAAGGAATAGAATTCAAGATCCTAAAATAAATGATAAAAGAACTGTCTGACCAAAACAGTTATCATGTCAGGAATCTTGTTCTAGACCAGCAGGTCTCAAACACGCGGGCCGCATGTGGCTCTCCAAGTTTTATTTGCGGCAGCGTGTCTGGCCGGTTCGTTCCGTTCAAAGCCGCGGGTTGGCGGCTCCTTGCGCTATCCACTCCTGCATCGGAAGCCTCTCTGACATCACAACATCAGAGAGGCTTCAGACACAGGCGCGGATCTCGCAAGGAGCCGCCACCCGCGGCTTTGAACGGAACGAGCTGGCCAGACACGCTGCTGCTCCAGTGGCGCACCAAGGGGGGGGGCGGTCTGCACAGCTGGCCACCCTCCACTGTTCTCCCTAGAGTGTGGCTCGTCTAGAGCAGTAGTGCCCAACCTGCTTCCCTTCCCTTCTCACCGCTGCCATCGGGGAACAGGCCGGCACCATGCTCTTTGATCTCCCTGCTTCTCTCGCCACCCGACCTCAATTCTGATGTCGAGAGGACGTTCTGGCTAGCCAATCGCTGCCTGGCTGCCCGGAACGTCCTTTCCGACATTAGAATTGACGTCGGCGGTCGGCCCCGTGGAGAAAAGAAGCATGGAGATCTCGGCCTGTTCCCGATGGCGGCAGCAGCAGCAGCCTATTCCCCGGCGGCGGTGGCATGGGGGAGGGCAGGAAGGAAGAAAGAAAGAAGGGGGGGACAGGGAGCCAGAAACAAAGCAAAAAATGGGACACAGAATCAGAGAAAGACAGACATAGAGAAAGAAAGAAAAAGTTGGGGGAGGAAATGAGGTCTGGAGGAGAGGAAGCATACAGGCTGAAAGAAGGGAAGAAATATTGGATGCACAGTCAGAAGAATAAAGTGCAACCAGAGACTGATGAAATTAACAAACAAAAGTAGGAAAATTATTTTAGTGATTGAAATGTGCCAGTTTTGAGAAAGAAAAGATATTAAACTTTAAATGTGAGTGCTGCAGAAAAAATAGAGTACTTGGAGGGCCGCAGAAAAAATAGTTAATGTCTTATTAAAGAAATGACAATTTTGCATAAGGTAAAACTGTTAAAGGAAAGTTTTATAAACTATAAAGAGTTTAACCTCATGCAAAATTGTCATTTCTTTAATAAGACATTAACTATTTTTTTCTGCGGCCCTCCAAGTACCTACAAATCCAAAATGTGGCCCCGCAAAGGGTTTGAGTTTGAGACCACTGTTCTAGACCATAATGGAATGTGAATGTGTAGACAGAAAACAACTTTGCAGCTTTGTACATCTCCTTTATGGAGGTGGATTTCAGATGGGCTAATGATGCAGCCATGGCTCTAACATTCTGCGCCATGATATGACCCTCCAGATTCAGCTTAGCCTATACATAATCTGCTAGCCAGTGGATAATGTGTGTTTACCAAAGGCAACCTCTACTATGTTGGGGGTCAAAAGAAATAAAAAGCTGGTTGGACTGCAATACTCCATCTAGGGATTGAACCGGTGCAAGCAATTTTTTCTCATATGAACAAGTTCTAAAAAAAAAAAAAATTTGTATGACCAACAAGTTCTAAAAACCAACAATTTTCCCGATTTGCAAGTATTTTTGTGAGCACATGTAAAACCTGTGAACAATACTCCTAAAATTTATGAGCAATTGCTCATGTGCTTAGCTTAGAGGGTATATTCGTGGACTGTCTATAGGCTTTATTTCACTCCAGATAGGAGGAAAAGGCTTTCTTACAGTCCAAACTGAGCAATGCATTTTCACCAGGATGCGCATGAAGTTTTGGAAAGAATGCTGATAGAGCAATTTTAAAGTGGATTTTGGTCACCATCTTAGAAAGGAACTTAGAATGCATGTGAAGAACTACTGTAACGATGAAATTATGTTTAAAGTGGATCTACTAGGGCCTGGAGCTCACTGATCCTATAGGCCAAAGTGACTACCACCAAAAAACCAACACAGTCCAGGATCTTTCATCAGCTGGGTGAGGAATTTGGATGGGTGGCTTAAGTAATTATAATCACACTTTAAAGCAAACTAGAGGCTATACAGAGATAAGCTTACTCTCCACATGGTGATAGTAAGCACCAAATTGCACTCAAGTGAACTCACAGAGTTGGTCTTTAGAACAGATCCAAAAAGATATAGAAGGTATTCAAGCAGTTTTTTTGTAGGCTAGAAGAAATGACCTAGGACAGTGATGGCTAACCTTTTTGAGCCCGAGTGCCCAAACTGCCGCACAAACCCAAAGAATTTCCTCAAAGTGCCAGCACGTCAATTAAACCTTAATAACAAGATTTTAGTATCTAAAAACTCTTTATAAAGTTGCCTGAACTATGTAACATCATTTTTAAAGGTTGGAATCTTTGTATTGTCAGAGAATCAATTTGATTCACAATCCTTTGGTTTTCATTTCAATTTATTGGCAATTTATAATGTTTTAATGATTTCATTCAATTTAATGAATTTAGGAAGAATTTGATTCATTTACACAATATATTTTAAATGTATTATTCACATAACATGTCAAATGTATCCTGAGTAAAAAAAAGATAAACTTCTTAAAACTGTTAACTGTGTCAAGACTCGGTGTGCATTCCCAAAGAGTCTATACATGTTTTTTTGTAAAATTTACAATCAAATTAGAAAATAGTTAAATCATTACATTTCTAATAATATGATGTAAAGAAAACAAAAGAGCTTTCAATTAAACCAACCGTTTTTATTGGAAATTCCAGATTGGAATACAACAGGGCCATATAAAGTCCCTTTTTTAAATAACATCTTTAAATAATATTTAAATAACTTAGAAAGTGTCTTAACTGCAAACTGAAAACACTGCTTCATGTAAACATATGCATTGGGCATGCTCTGAAAAAAATTAATGTGATTTTTGTTGTTGCATGCATGCTGATAACTTGTCAATCCTTGGCTCATAGTGTGTTAATTTCAGAGCAACACATGCAGCACTCATGTCATCCGTTAATCTGTTTCTAGCATCAGATTTTATATGATTCAAAGCCGAAAACAGCTGCTCACAAGCATAGGATGACCCAAACAAAGTAAGAAGAGCAATCCCAAGTGCTTTCATGGACTTAAAATTGTCTGGCAGAGAATTCCACGCTTTTAGGATTTCATTTTCAGAACTGCTAGCAGTGATTTCATTTGTCACCCTTTCACACTCAATACGTTCAAGAGCCGCACGCAGGTCATTGAATTTACTTTTCCAGATAGAGCTTTCTTGAAATTCCAGTAGCTCCATTTCCAAATTTTGAATATCCAACCACTGTAAGCAGGAAAGATCAAGATCTTCAAATGTGGACTTTTCTGGGGAAGTTATAAATGAAAGGGTTGTCTTCATCTTACGGAACTGAGAAAATCTTTTACTAAAATTCTCCTTTGCTTCGGCTACAATGGTGGAATATGCTTTGTGGATTTCCTGGTGTTTTTTATGACTGTCCACAAATGTTGTAGAATTATCCAAATGTATTTTTAGGTTGGGAAAATATTTTAGCTGTCCACTCTCAAGGTCTTTTTCAAAAACATGCAATTTTCTCTCAAAAGCTTTGATATCACTAAACATGCTTTCTGCTGTTTTTCCCATGCCTTGTAATTTTTTGTTTAGTACATTAAAGTGGTTAGTAAAATCTGTAAAGAACATGAGGTTGGTAAGCCAGGCCATGTTGGTGAGTTGAGGATAGTCTTCCCCCTTTTCGTTCATAAATAGCCTAACTTCTTCCAAGCAGGCCACAAATCTCTTTAACACTCGTCCTCTGCTCAGCCACCGGACATTATTGTACATCAGTAAAGTGTTATATTGTGCCTGAACCTCATCAAGAAGGGCTTGAAATTGTCGAAAATTAAGAGCACGCGCCATGATGAAGTTCACCATTTTTGTTACATCTTTGAGGACATCGTCAAGTTTTTTGCTGCTTTCTTTGGCGCAGAGAGCCTCTTGATGTATTATGCAGTGAAATTGAATCAGTGGATGTTTTGCTTCCTTAACAAAGAAATGAATGAATCCTGATGTTGTCCCCACCATGCTAGGTGCTCCATCGCTAGTAACTGAAACTACTTTTTCTGGACTTATGTCTAGTGATGAAAAAGCCTCCATCACAGCATTGTGGATATCTATCCCTTGTGTTCTTCCAGGCAAAGACAGCAGTTTTACCAGCTCTTCTCTCATGATGTCACCAGTAGCATAACGCAAAATGAGCACTAGTCTTGCATGGTTAGTAATATCTGTACTTTCATCCAAGCACATGGAGTAGAAGGGTGCTTTTTGTAAGTCGCAAGTAAGCTGTTGACTAACATCAGCAGCCATTCGCAGAACCCTATCTTTTGCAGTATTTCTGCTTAGCGGCATCTCAGAGATGCGCTGCACAATTTTATCCTTGTTTGGAAATCATGGAAGAGTGAATTACTCCCAGCCAAAATTGCCTTTTTGATAAAATCTCCATCAGAGAGGGCTTACCATGTTTTGCCATGCACAGTGAAATTTGAAAGCTGGCAACTGTAAGATGATTAGTTTTTGAAAGATAGTTGCTAAAACTAAGAGACTGGGAGTGATATTTCTTTAATTTTCCTACAAGGAACTCTTTTCTTTGAGCTAAGCCAAGTTCAGCAACACTGTTATGGTTGGTCTCAAAGTGACGTTTGACACTTGATGTGCGAGACACAACACTTTCATTACACATAATACACAATGCTTTCCCACTGCGTTCAATCACTCCATATGTACTCTGTCCAGGCCTCTTGGAATGGTCTTCCACTATCTGTTTTTGCTTTTTTTGCTGTACTCATTTTCTTTGTTCAAGACTTCAAGTCTACAAAAAGATAAAATTTGTATAATAAAAAAAAAATCTAATGAAGTGCTGTATACAAATCCGTCCCCATAAAAAAATATGTGATTGGGGAATTTTACTAATTGTAGACATCCGTTTTGGTCAAAAAATATACTGTCCGGGTGAAAACCGGACTTGTGCAACCTGAGTGTATGGGAAAAGGACTTTTATTTTTCATTATTGGAGCCTTTGTTATTTTATTATGATGTTTACAAAAGCACTGTGAAGGGCCACATATACACTTTACTGTTTTTTGCTATATTGAGTTTTCCATAAGGTACAGCGCAGAGGATTAGTGTGTTGGTTGTTCACAGAGAGCCCAGCCCTCCTCTCAGCTTACTGAACTTCTCTATGCAATCATCATAAGCAGCTTTTTTATTTCCTCAAATTTAGCATGTCCCCCATGGAAGATACAGAGGTTTTTACAGAGGAGCACATTATTAGACACATTAACTTCCCCCCATATCCTCACCTCTCTAGCATGGGAGCACTAGGAACTGTTCCTGATTACAGATGTCACATGTGGAGTCACACTACAGCCTCACTGAGTTCCTGTGACAGACTCAGTGTGAAGCTTCTCTTCCTCCCCCCACTTCCCCATCACACACTGCCTGGCTCATAGGATACTAAGGGGAAGACAGGCAGGCTAAACATCCACTCACAGGACTGCAGCCAGCACAGGAGGATGGACCGCGGCCCACCGGGACAATGCCCGGTCCTCCCAATGGCCAGTCCGGCCATGTTGCCAGGTGAGCTGCAAAGCAGACACCGGCACACTCGCCTCCCGCCGCACCGCATATCTTAATTGCGGACTAGAGAGTTGCGCGGGGACAGAAATCCCACCCGTCCCTGCCAAAGTCTCACCCGTCCCCGTGAGGAATCCCACCCATCCCCATGAGGAATCCCTCCGTCCCCACCCGTCCCCGCGAGGAATGTCCTCCGTCCCCACCCGTCCCCGTGAGGAATCCCCTCCATCCCCATAAACTTCAGAAATAGTTATTTCATTTAATTATGCTACTGAATTAAAGGCTCTGGTAGAAACCCATTTACAAATAAGCAAAAAGACTTTATTAATTTGGAAATATTAATTGGGAAGAATACACACTTTGTAAACGGGTTTCTACCAGAGCCTCTTTTGTTTATAAATTTTTATCAACACAACTAATATACTACTTTATCCTGAAGCAAAAAAAAAAAAGAAAAAAAGAAATATAATTCTTTTCCTACCTTTGTTGCCTGGTTTCTGCTTTCCTCATGTTCTCATTCAGTTCCTTCCATCCACTGTCTCTCTTCCTTCTGTGTCTTCCATTTGCTCTGTTACTGTGCCTCTCCCTTTCTCCCCCCTTCCAAATTGGTCTGGCACCCATCTTCTTCCCTCCGCTCCCCCCTAGTCTGGCATCTCTGTCTTCTTTCCTTGCCAGCGTCTTCTCCCCACTCTCTCTTCCCCATTTCCTTTCAGCGTCCTTCTCCCCCCCATCTTCCCCATGTCCTGTCAGCGTCCTTCTCCCCCCTCTGTCTTCCCCATGGCCTTTCAGCATCCTTCTCCACCCCCCCTGTCTTCCCCATGACCTTTCAGCGTCCTTCTCCACCCCACCCCCCATCTTCCCCATGTCCTGTCAGCGTCCTTCTCCCACTTCTGTCTTCCACAAATGCTTTCAGTGTCCTTCCCCCCACCCCGTCTTCCCCATGGCCTTTCAGCGTCCTTCTTCACCCCTTTGTCTTCCCCATGTGCTTTCAGCGTCCTTCTCTCCCCCCCGTCTTCCCCATGTCCTGTCAGCGTCCTTCTCCCCCTTCTGTCTACCACAAATGCTTTCAGTGTCCTTCCCCCCCACCTCGTCTTCCCCATGGCCTTTCAGCGTCCTTCACCCCTTTGTCTTCCCCAGTGCTTTCAGTGTCCTTCTCCCCCCTCCTTCTCTCCCGCCCCGGGTGCAGCACAGCCGGCCAGGTCCCCTTACTTTTGTGGCGCTTCCGCGACCGACAACAGCCCCGGTCTGACAAACCTCCCTGCCCTTAACCGCGAATCTAAATTACCTTCTTACAGCAGCTGTAAGAAGGAAATTTAGATTTGCGGTTAAGGGCAGGGAGGTTTGTCAGACCGGGGCTGTTGTCGGTCTGTCGGTCGCGGAAGCGCCACAAAAGTAAGGGGACCTGGCCGGCTGTGCTGCAAACGGGGCGGGATGGACCGCCCCCCTCCCTTGGTAGCCACTCGAGCCGCGAGGCTACTCCTCCTTACCTACCCTGCCTGCAGCACAGAGCCGAACGGAAGTCTTCCCGACGTCAGCGCTGACGTCGGAGTGAGGGAGGGCTTTGTTTAAGCCCTCCCTCCCCTCTGATGTCAGCGCTGACGTCGGAAGACTTTCGTTCGGCTCTGTGCTGCAAGCAGAGCAGGTAGGGAGAAAAGCCGCGCGACTTAGTACATCCAGCCCCGCAGGAACCCCGCGACCTTCCGAGGCGTCCCCACGGTATCCCCGCGACCCGTGCAGCTCTCTATTGCGGACCATAGGTTCGCCATCGCTGACCTAGGACTTTCCCCTCACATGAGATAGCAAGCCACTTCCATTTGAAATCACATGACCTCTTAGTGGGATCTTTTCTGGGAACAAGCAGGATATGGGAGACACTCTCATAAATTTGGAGATAATCAACTTCTAATCGCTTAACACCCAAGCTGCAAGAGCTAGGGACTGAAGATGTGGAAGGGACCCTTTGTCCTGAGCGATGGGTCAGAAAACACACTAGCCTCCAAAGGTTTTCAATGATTAAATCCATAAGCAGAGGGAATCAAATCTGCCTCGGCCAATAACAATGATGGTTTTCTGGTCCAACTTGAGTTTCAGGAGAGTTTTTGCTATGAAAGGTGCTAGAGGATAGATATACAGAAGACATCTGAGGCTAAACTGTCATATGATCTGTAGAGCAGTACATAAATAGTTAAAATTGACTTGCTTTTTGGTTGCCTTTTAACTGAACCAAGGCCTTATCATTAAGTTCTCAGGATTAAAGAACAACACTTGCTGTTTAGCCAGAACATCTGTTTTGGCCGACTTATATCTGAACTTCCACATACTGAAAGTGCCAGTCTTGTCAGTTTTTCCTGAAGCTGTAAGAGATGTAAAGGAATTTCTGCCTCAGAAACTTCAAATAACGATTCCAAAGCAGGAAATATTTGGGTTGCCAATCAGACTGACTCCGTATGAGACCTCCACTCCCACGGAACCTCAAAGTGTGACTGGGGGGGAGGGGGGAGTGACAAAATATGCAGCTGTCTCCCTAATACCCCAAGGGTTCTTACTCAGAATGCACACAGACTGTGCTTAAGCAACTGAAAAATTTAGAAGGCAAACTGGCTTCAAGGGGAATGGACCTAGAGCCCTGAAGTAGTACACAGCAGGTTGGCTCCACAGGTCCACTCGAAACTTTGCTCTGTGAGCTGCAGTCCAGCTTTGCAGAACCTGCAAACTTTCCGAGGCAGAGAATCCCCAAATATGGGGTCTCAGGGCACCAAATCCTTAGAAAAACTAACTTATAACCGAAAATAAGAAAAACTAAACAGAGCAGATCAAAACACCTTTGCACAGCTCGCTTGCAAAAAGAAACACTGAAGGGGCACTATACTCCACTGGCAATGTGGGAGGTGCTGACAGTTGTGAGTAACACAGTTCTACAAAACCCGGTTCACAAAAATGGATTGATCATTTAAAATACAGACTCCTGAGTAGATATAACAGAGTATAGTTTTGTAGTAAGTAGTGTGTTGTTGTTTTTTTCCTATGATTGATATCTACTTGCTCAAACAAGCCTCTTATAGTAAAATTACTGATGATTTGGGTTCCAATGCAGTTGTCTAAGATTTTTCACCACTATCAAAATTTATAGTAAAGAGTGTGACAATTTAATCTCCCCATTCTTACTTTCAGTTTGCCAGACTATAGGGATGATTTTACAGATCGGTTCCTCAATTTAGGTTTGTGAAAGATGTGTAGTAGCAACCTATTCTATATAAAGGCATGTAGGCTCTTGGTTTCCATTTTAGAATACCATGTTTCCCTAAAAATAAGACCTACCCCAAAAATAAGCCCTAGTGGAAATCTGACAAGGACAAAAAACTTTGTGGAGAAGGTGATGTTCAAGATGCAGGCTTTATTAAAAATACAGTTTAATAATCTACACAAAAATATCTAGGACCCAAAACATTGAGCATCACCTTCTCCACAAAGTTTTTTGTCCTTATAGATTTGTAGTGCAGATATTTCTGAGCAGGAACAACCAACCCAGATTAAGCTGAGGAACTTGGTCATACATAAGGCACCAAGTAGTCTTGCAAATCTTTGGCAGTTTATACTTTACATAAAGCTCCATTGCTATAAAATGTTTAGTAACATGCTCAAATCTGTTAATCCCACATAACAAAAGCATTATGGAGTTCTGTGCCACTTGTACAGCTTGCATACATGCTGCTGGTAACCCCAGAAACACAATATTACAATAGTCCTACTCTACTGTCACAATAGATTGAGCATTAAAAGACTATCTAGAAGACACTTCTTCATCTATCCATGTCAGGCAGCCCACTGAGCATAAATAACTATTAAGCAATCGGTCTCAAAGTCCACATGACGTATCAGTGTCTCCAGATGCAGAAAGCTCCTATAAGGGGCACATATTTCAATCCTAGGCCAGCTCTGGAAAACCAACCCAAGGTAAAAAAAATGTAAGTGAGGGAGTCTTCTAGATAGTCTTAGTGTATAATTTAAGTCTTCTCCCATTACTTTGTTTATACAATAGATTGTACATTTCTGAAATCATGCTTAGGCAAATACAATTGAAGCTTGCTTAACATTCTTAAGTGTGGCAGATGCATGAGTTAAGTGGCAGACTCACCTATGTACTGCTTAAGCTCTGCCCCTGTGTATACCTCCTTGCAAATAAGTGTTAAGTATGTATTTGCAGAATGGCACTTAAGCATCAAACTAGCATTTGCACACATATATGCAATTTTGCTAGTATTTTATACATTTTTATTATGTGCACTAATCAAACATAAATGTGGGCACCTAGGTTATAGAATAACCCCTTATGTGTTGGGTGTCAATACTCCACAGCTATCCATATAGCTAAGTGGTTTAATTTGACAGCCTTTTTGCTGTCATAAATTAAACAGCTTAACTATATGGATAATGGCTAAATATCATCACTACCAAATAAGTGGGTGAAATGCCCTTGTGCCACCCTAGCACTGTACAGATACTATCAGTGTGATCTGTAAGAATCTTCAGTAGCACTATCTGCACAGTGCCACTGAAAATTCATAAAATTTACTTTAAGAGACTACTGCTAAACGTAAAATGCTTTGGAAAATCTGGCCCAATATATTTATTTAACAAGGTACACATCCAGTCTTTCTGAAACAGATGTTAAAAAAAAAAAAAAAAAAAAGATTAAAAAAAAGTGTGATTGAAGAGGAATAAAGCTGCAAAATTTGAAAAAAAAAAAAAAAATTACCTTCCTTCATTGATGAGCTCAATAAATGCTAGTCCTGCATTCTTCTGAATTGAGTTTTGCCATTCCTAGAGGGAGACAATATATTAAATCTTTTTATTAACCACCAGTGACTGGCATACAAAAAAAGAGAAACAAATATGTCACATAGCTGTTTAATTTTCACACCAACTGCTCCACACAATACAACAATATTTTAGAGCCTTGAAATAGATTACTAAGGCACAGATGAATCTAAGTTCTTTCCATTTAGGGGAATATTTGAAAAGGCATTTCAATTAGTAAAATGTTATGGCCCTCATTTTAAAAGTCTTATTCATGTCTACAACATGTACAAACTGGCACTTAAGTATTTATCTTGCATAAAGTAAGTCCCAATTTTATAAAGCCTAGCTATTCATGTCTCTAACCCAAGTGCATTGAAATGGTAAGCGGGCATGGTCTGGGTGTGTTTTGGATTGGACAAGGGAATGACAAGTTCATAGATGTTTAGTCCCCACTCCAGAAAAGGAGTAAATATTTATGTCAGGAGTTACACATGCTACCAAGCACATCTAAGATTTGGCAAATAGATGCTATTGAGTAGCACTTTACTAGAGGGACTAGGCGTGGTTGTCCCTTAATACCCCAGTGTTTTTGACCTTCCTCCAAATCTGAACTGAAAAGGAGAAAGGCCAATGTGACTAAGTCAAGATAATAAGTATTTTTCTAAGTTTGCAAAGATAAGTTATGTGCTAGCTTTTAAAATGTTAATATTCATATGTTATTTTTCAAAATGAATATTTATGCTGCACATACTTGATACATAAACCTTCATTTCTCTGGATTTTAAAACAGCCTCTAAATCAGCAGATTCTATTCTAAAACACTACTGAAACTGGCTATATTCTAATCTCTATGTCTCAATTCTGACTTCTATGTTTTTTTTTCTAAATTAGAGCCAACTACAGGAGATGGCCTAGGGGCACATAAAAGCCCAGGTCCATGCTGTGCATATTTAGACATTTACTGCTGCAGACGTGGAGGGGAATAATCAAAAGGGACGTCTAAGTCCATTTATGTCCATCTCGCAAGTCGTCCAAAGTTAAAAAGAGCCTAAGACACATTTTAGAAAGATACGTCCAACTTTTTTTCACTTTCAAAAATCGTCTAATTATACGTCCTGCCGATCTGATCTGATCGTCCAAGCCACTAAATTGTCTATCTTTATACTACATTTCCGTCCAAATCCAAAATGCCTAGAACAAGCCTAGGACATGGGAGGGGTCTGCAAAGTGATGGACTGCACACCCAGACATACCACCTAAATAGTGGTGTACATTACAGGGCACTGCTGTGAACTTCACAAAAAGGATGCCATGGCTTCTCCTCACTATAGCTCCCTTATAGGTGACGGTGAGCCCCCCAAACCACCTCCAGAATCCCCTAGACCCGCTTATCTACCACCCCAATAGCCCTTATGGCTGCAGGAGCCACTTATATGCCAGTAAAAAAGGGTTTTGGTGGTGTATAGGGCAATGTACATGTTTCAGTATCAATGCAGTGATTACAGGGGCTTATGGGCATGGGTCCTCCTCTCTATGGGTCCCTAACCCACCCTCAAGACGACTTAAGCTTCCTCTGGGCTGGATGACTAGGCTTTCCGCGGCCAGGTGATGATGGTCTGGAGGCTGAAATTTAAAGTTGTGAATAAAATTTTTATGGGGGTGGAGGGGGTTGATGATCACTGGGGTAGTGTGTGGGGATCTGTGTTATGTGGTTTCAGTGCTTATCTAGTGAGTTTAGGTGGGTTTTTCTGACTTAGACCATGTTTTACATGGTCTAAGTCACAATGTCCAAGTTCCGTCTAGGCTCTGTTGTTAAATTTGCGGTTATACATGCTGTACTAATAAGTCTGAGCCGGCCCACGTCCTGCCCAACTCCCACCCTCGACACGCCTCCCGAAACACCCCGTTTAGCTTTGGACATTGAGTGGCTCTATGAAGGCCTAGGTCGCTTAGAAATATGTCCAAAACCCGGTTTTATTATCGGCACTTGGACGTTTTTGAGAAATGTTCGTCCAAGTGCCGACTTAGGCCGGTTTTTGGACATTTTTCTCTTTCAATTAAGAGCCCCATAGTCTGTAACATTATGTTATATCAGTATATCGCAAACTGTGTGCCAGGGCATACTGCTGGTGAGGAGAAGCGCTGGCACCTGCTGACTGCTTAAAGGATGTGCCTCTGGTGGGGAGAGGCACATCCTGTAGTCAAGTCAGCTGGTGCCCGTGCTTCTGCTCCTTCTTGTGGTCATAAAGTCTAGAACTGGGAGGCCCCACTTGAATGAAATCATTATAAAATCTTTCTTTGGAAGTTCCTACTCTCCTGGATCCAAGGAATTCCTGCTGAGGTAATCTGTGTTTTCTGAATTCTTGCTAAATGCCCATTGAAAAAGAAGAGATACCTCTTGAAAAAGCTGAACACTCTTTGTTCCCACTTGCCTGTTGTTGACAATACAACTGCAGTCTCCTAGGTCAAAATTCAAACTGGCTTGCCCCACAGAAGGGAGGAGAATGCTAGCAATGATTTCCTGACAGCTCTCAGTTCTAGACAGTTTATTGACCTGAAGCTTCCACTGGAGACAAGAGACCCTGAGTTGTCTGATCTAGAAAATGTGCTCCCCAATTGGAAAGTTGGTATCTATGGTCACTACTATCCATTCAGGGGAAGCAAATGACAGACTGTTCTGAAGATTTGCCAGCTGAAGCCACCTTCTTGTCTGAATCGTCCAAGGAAGTCAATGATGGTAATCAGATGTAATAGGAGGCCAACAACTGAAGATAGCTGAAGTGGTCTCATGTTAAATCTTTCCCTATGATGTACATTCAGAGTGCATGCCACAATGCCCATAATTTGCTTTTAATTCCATGCCTGAGGGGCTGGAAGACATAGTAAAGCTGACATTTGAGACTTGAATTTCTGCTGTTGAGACTGGGAGGAACACCCTCCCCAATCATGTATCAAATAAGACTCCTAAATATTTGAGGGATCAAGAAGGAGTCAAAAGATACTTGGCACAAGGAAGTGAGATCACCCTTCGGAATGGCAGAATGACTGAAAAAAGTTATGTTGGGGCAAGAAGTTTTTGAGTGGTTACCATTCCTATTTCAAGCTCAGTGACTTACAGACAGGCTTTTCCAGAGTTCAGCTCAAACAATGGATTTTTGAGTTTGGAAATAAATCAAACAGAATGCTGGATCAATATTTGTGGGCTAAACAGATAGAACAAAATATCTAATAGATTAGAAGGAAGGGGGAGATTTCTGTTATAAGGGTAAAGATATTAAGAAACGTTTTCTGAACTATTTTAGGAGTTTGTATCAGAAGGAAAATGGGGTTACTTCAGAGGTAATTGGCAATTATTTGGACTGCCCGGATCTTCCAAGATTGTCAAACAATACTACGAACTGGTTAAATGAGCCAATTCTATTGCAAAGACATAGGATTCTGTACTGAATCTGCTGTCCTCCTTTAGTCACAAACTTTGCAGAAGGATGTCACTCATATCTTTCAACTCCTTCCCTTCATCAGTAGATAACAGTTTCCTCTTCAGCAAACTGAGATATTTTCTGCCCTGCTCTGCTTCATTTTATTATTTTGGGCATTTTTGTCTGTCACTTCTGTCTGTGTTTGGCTTTGGTGCCTGGAGATCCCCTTCTTGGAGCTACTTTGCTAGAAAAAGGACACAGACCTACAAAGGTGGGCTGCTGCACACAAGCAAAGCTCTTGGAGTACCTGTGGAGCCATCTTGCTTTGTGATCCATCGAAAGCTCAGGGTCTGTTCCCTTGGGAGCTTGCTCACCTGCTGATTTATCAGAGGCTTCAATGCTGGCTGTGGGGTCCCTGTGTAACAACCCTTTGGTTATCAGGGAACCGGCCTGCATATAATCTCTTCCTGATGCGTCACATGGATTTACAGGGGTTGGAATCTTCAGTCAGAATCCTCTTGACCAGCAACCAGAATATTTCCAGTAGTTGATTTGTTTTTAATCAGTTTTCTGAGGCAGAAAATCCTTTCCCTGCGGGCAGGCTGCTGCAAGCTAACATGGCACTAGAGAAGCCACAGTGAATACTCCCATAATTCCCTATGAGGAAAATCATGGTGGTCAGAAAAAGATAGAATTAAGGGTTTCTGGGGTTAAATTCCCCAACCTCTAAAATCACTTTTTCAGCATTTTTTTAGTTTCAGGGAAGCTCCCACGGACACTTTTTGGTGCGATTTTACTGGAGACAGACATCTTGGATTTTAAAAGATCTTTTTTAAAAGCTTCCATCTGCCTCAAAACCCTTCATTTTGACTAAGAATCACCTGTAATGGATTCCTCAGGCCAATATGCCCCTGTATCATGCCCTTTTTGCACGCTTTTGTCAGCAGAAGAGTGGCTGTGTTCCACGTGCCGCAGAGTATGGGAGGAAGGGGCAAAAGCTTTGGGCTCATATTCTTTAGAACCCTCCAGGGCTGGAGAGCCACAAAAAAGCCTAGCCAACAAGAAAGAAATCCTGCTCAGCAGCCACACGTAACAAGGGTGCAAAATCCAAGCACGTGAAGGTGGTGGAGGTCCAACAACCCAAGTCAGAGGTCCTGCAAGGGTCCTTGCGGCCACCTGTTCAGGGATTTTCAGACTTTGTCATTCTCTTGTGAAGAGCCTATTTGATGGGCCTGGAGAGCACTGCACTGCCTATGAGTGCACCAGCACAAGAACAGGGAGAGTTCCTTCCTAAGAAGAATTCCCCACCTCAGAATACGCTGGCTCCAAGCATCTGTGATCAATTGGAGCAGTACTGGAAGGATTGGCAGTCCCTTTCCATGCCTTTATATCTCAAGGCTCAGTTGTGACTTTGGATGATTTAAGGTCCCTGTCCGAGGCCGAGGTCAGGATTCTGTGGATGCTCTCAATCAGAGTGACAATCGCTCAGTGTTCCATCTTTTCAAGTCTGCATCTGTTTCACATGTTATTTCGGACACACTCTGTGAGTTGAAGTTGGACTCTCAGCAGCCCTCTACATCCCAGTGTTCCATCATGAGCGGCACAAAAACACAGACTACCTACCTTCTTTCCGGCACATCCAGACATCACCTCATTAGTCATCAACTAATGGGAATCCCCAGAAGGATTCCTAAAGGTGGCAAAACTTATGACTCTGAAATTCTAAAAATTGTTTTCTCGGCTGAAGGTAGATTCAGTGGTAGCTCAAGTGACCAAGCATACCTTCCTTCCTAGTGAGGGATGGGTGATGCTGAAGGATGCACAGGATCACAAGGACAGTTTGAAGTGCTAGCTTTGGGAATCAAAGTAGTAGTGGCTTCCTCCTTTGTGGAACAGGCCTGTCACACCAGGTTGAGGCACAGTCCGACAAAGCTCGAGGACATTTGTCCCCACTTGATTATGGAAGGAGTGGATTATATGGCAGATGCTCTCTATGATATCAACAGAGTCATCAGCAAGGTATAAGCTTATGCAATTTCCGCCCACCTGGCAGTGGACAAGCGATTCAACTTCTAAGGCTACTCTAAGCAGATTACCATTTAAGGACAGATGCTTTTTTGGCAAAAGCTTGGACAACCTTATGGACAGCATAGTGTATCACCATCCTAAATCTCTACCACATAGCAAAATTAGACTTTCCACTGTACGAGCAGAGGTCCTTCAGTCCTATAATTATAGCTTTAGAATACAACTCCAAGGGGAGGTAGGAAGGTATGTGAGAACACTCAGTGTGCTGTCCACAGAGAACACCTGCTAAAAGTAATTAACTTCACTTTCTCCAAGGACAAGCAAGCTCACCAAAAATAACAAGGCAATGGCAATACAGACTCAAAGTGTGGAAGTGCAGCCTGGAACAGAAAAGAAATGGGCCCAGGGGGGATGGAGTTGGATTCTATACACTGAGCAAATTCTGCAGGATTGTCTGATCAAATTGACTATCATGTCAGGCATTCTGCTCAAGGCAGTGTGAGATGTAAATATGTAAACAGAAGCCCATATGGCAGCTTTGCAAATCTCCTCAATGGAGGCCGACCTTAAGTGGGGTACCAACATCGTCATGGCTCTGACATCACCATCAATAATTATCCCAGCCTGGGTATAAGAAAATTAGATTCAATCTGCTTGCCAACTAGAGATTGTGCATCTGCCGATGCCTACTTGATTTGGGTCAAAGGAATAAAAAATCTGAGTGAACCGTCTATGGGCTTTAGTCTATTCCAGATAGAAGGTTAAAGTTTGCTTGCAGTCTAAGGTATGCAATACACTTTCACAAGGTTGAGTGTGAAGTTTTGGGAAAAACTTTGGCAGAATGATTGACTGATTAAGATGGAACTGAGTCATGACTTTAAGAAGAACTTCAGATGTGTGCAGAGAACTACTCTGTTGTGATTAAATTTAGTATAAAGTGGATCAGCTACTAGAGCCTGAAGATCACTGACTGCAAGCTGAACTGACTGCCCAAAGAAATTCTACTTTCTAGTCAAAAGGAGCTTTCATCAGCTGGGTGAGAATCACGTTGAAATCCCATGATACAGTAGAGTTTGGATAGGGGGCTTTGTCAATAACAAATCTCTCATGAATCAAATTAGAGGCTATACAAAGATGGGTTTACTCCTTACACTAGAATGGTAAGCACTAATTGCACTGAGGTGAACCCTTACAGAGATGGCTTTCAAATCAGATCTCGCATCAAAAACCTACAACACTATTCTGCTCAATAACATACATTTCCATTAACATTATATTATTCACCGGGGTACCAAGCATTAGCTTGCTCATGCATCAGCACTAGAAGTGGAGGTATAGCTGCTATCATTAAATCTATCCACCACCCAAGACTGATAGAAGCCATCACATTAGATGCGCTAGAATGCCTCATCTTCTCGGTGGGTCACAAAAGAGATAAAACCTTGGCATTGATATACAGAGCAGTGCACTCTCCAATGGCCATCTTAGATGACCTACTACCATCCTTAGCAATCTGGTCATCACATACAACCGAGTTATCATACTTGGAAACCAGATCCCCGGCAGACTTACTCCTCCAGCAAATGGTCCCCTCACCAACCCACTCAGCAGGGCACATCCTAGACCTAATCTATATTCAAAATACACTGAAGATCTGCTGTTTGTGTGCATTGAGACCAGCATGGTATCATCAATTGCATTCACTATACTTGAATGAGATGTTTCACTCAAGTAACTGATAATTCTGAGCAAGGATATAGCTCTGGCCACCTTTAGAGAGCCTTCAGTAAACTCCCATTGGTCAGTGACTAAGGATGTGATGTCTGGATGAGCATTAGTGCCAAGAGGTGGAGGGCGGCTGGGCATCAAGCTTCAATGAAAAAAAGAGGGTCAGAAATGACATGGGAAATAGAAGCAGATTTAAAAAGGCACCATACTGAGGGATCACAGTGATCCACCACCATTCCTGTCCCCCATGGCTACCAGACCCCAATAGGGATCCCAAATTATCCACAGATGTAGAAAAGTCATGTGACAATAAAGGCATGGAATGGGACTTCCAATCATCCCAGTCTTGCTCTGAAGGGTTACTGACACTAGGAGCCGGCATAATATGTGGCAGAGACACCTGCTTGGAAGAAGGGATCCCCCTGGGGCAGAGCTGGCGCGCCTGTAAGCAGTGCAGTGCTTCCTGGACCTGTTAAGCAGGCTTTCCATAAAAGGCTGACAACATCAGAAAAGCCATGCATCGGAGGACCCGAGGCTCCTTGTACAACATTGGACTGGGGGATAGGAGATTCCTCAACCACCACATGCTTGCGCTTTGCCTCGTCTCTGTTCAGTTCTTCTGAGCAGGATCTCTTTCCCTTAGATCAGATCTTCTGGGACTTTGAGGGTTCCAAGGCCTTGGAGGACTAAATAGGGGCTGAACCCAAAACTCCAGCCTCTTCCTCTTGTGTCCTGCAGTATGTGAAACATGGCCACTCTTAAACCAGTAAATCTGTGCAAAAAATGCAGGATCCAGGGTTAAAATGGCCTAGGGCATTCATGAGAGGTGAATTGAGTGGTTTTGAGGCAAAAAAAATGAAGTTTAAAAAAGATCGCTAAAAATCCAAGATGGTCACTGGCAGGAAAGTCATGCCAGGAATGGGCCACTGGTGCTAAATACAACAAATAAAATCGTGATTTCAGGGTTTTGGAGGAGAAGGGACCCAATCTTAACCTCAGAAACCCTTAAAAATGAAATTTCAAGATTCCCACTGATGTTCCCCATAGGGAATAATAGGGAGTACACACTGTGACTTCTGGTGCCTTTCAGCTTGTAGCATCCTATCTGCCTGACTCAGAAATGCACTATCAAAGGAAATCCTCTGGCTGCCGGTTGTAAGAACCTCAACTGCCGACTTCCATCTCCAAAATTCCTTGCACAGCGATGGGGGGAAAAACTACACAGCCTGCTCTCTGATACACAGAGAGTGATTATACAGGAGTCCCACAGCCTGCACTCAAGCTCCTGATTAAATCAGTAGGTGAACAGCTCCCAAGGGAATGGACCCCAAGCTCCTGAAGGGACACATAGCGGGCTGGCTTCACAGGTACAGTTTGACCTGGGAGCAGCAGTCCACCCACATAGGACTGTGCGTCCTTTCCCTGATGTAAAAATTCCTGAAAATAATAGAAGCAGAGCAGTTCAGAACATTCCTTCTGAGTTCATTTACAGAAGGAAAAACTGAAGAATGAGCTACAGAAGAGAAGGAGTTCAAATTCTTAAAGAGAAACCCTTCTGCAGATTTGTGGTTAGTGGGAATCAACAGATAAAATACAGACTCCTGTGTATATATAACAGAAAGACAATTATGAGTATACAGATGGATATGTTTCAACCAAAAAGACAAAATTAAAATAATGCAAATGTTTTTAGACATATTTTATATATGTAAATGACAAGATTTATAGATTTATTAAAATTACAGGACATATCTTGAGCAAAACTAAAGTTTTATAGCTGCATTTTATAGATCTGATTTTCTGCATTTGCTAAATAATGGCTCCAAATGGATAAAGAAAAACCACAGGAAATGGGATTAAATTTCTCCCTCTTCCCTTCTAATCAATATCTGAGGTAAAGTTTCATCTCTAGGGCTGCTACTTTCCTTTCTAATCAATATCTGAGATAAAGTTTAATCTCTAGGGCCACTAATGGAAGGATTTTATGGAGCTAGCAAATGCATAACTTCAGAACTATGGTAAAATGATGAGGCTGAAGACACTGGACTCTTAAATTCTGTACATGTGAATAGCAGAACAGCATCATAATAACTAAGGAAGAAAACATTATCAACTTCTCCTTTTATCAAGCTCAGGCTTCAAAAGTCGTAAAAAGAATTCAGAATAACGTGAAATTCAAAAGCCATAATGTTTCTCTCAGAATTTTCTTTGGACGGAGCACTTAATCATTAAGTAAAAAGAGAAAATTTGAAGTTGGAAGCCCACTGAGCATTTTTGACATTTAAGTTTTTGCTTTATCTTCTCTCAAACCAATATCCATCTCGTGCAAAGGACAAAATATGACCCAAAGATTTTCTCATAGGTACAACTTTGAAGAAATGTAATCAATGGACTAGCAAACAGCAGGTAAGATTAAAATATCTTATGTATTCAAATGTAAATTCTATTAACAGACAGTTGTGTTCCCTGAAAATAATTCTTATATCTGTGAAATAATGTTGGTAGTCTGTCATTATAGCAAATAGAAGGAATTAATACTATCTAAAGCACTGGTAACAAAGAGGTTTTATAACAAATACTATAAAGTAAATATGCATGGTTTAAAGTTGTAATAATTAAGTTTATTATTATTATTATAAAGTGTTTATAATAAAGGCATAATAAAAAATGTCACTGGATTTCAGCAATCTAATGGAAATCCATGAAATATAGAATTTAGAAGTGATAGTTTTGTATTTTTTCTTAAAGCAAAAATTGTTAACAATATTATTCACATTTTATATCTAATACAATAACAAAGGTTTTATAGTCTGTATTTTAAAATTATTACTTTAAAGAAAATATTAATAGGATTAGCAAAATATTCTATACAAAACGACAAAACATTTTTTTTTACAGAAATTATAAATTATAGATTTCAGCCTTACATTACTGTAGCAAAATGCACTGAGACATCAAACTGCTTAATACTCTAGCTACTTAACCAACTATAGTAACAGTTGATATCTTATAGCATGTTAGTGTATCCAATACCCATGTCCCTAAATGCCATCACTAAAAAGTTTCAAAACTTTTGCATATTTATTTGTTTTCAGTAAACAAATAATGTAGATATGAGGCATAGGGCTCTTTTTACTAAGCCACACTAGCGGTTTTAACACGCGCGCTAGCCGAAAATCTACCGCCTGCTCAAAAGGAGGTGGTAGCGGCTAGCGCATGCGGCAAATCAGCGCGTGCTATTCAGCAGCTTAGTAAAAGGAGCCCTTAATAAATGTAACATACCTACTGAATCGTGCTATACAAAACAATCTTTTCCATTTAAAAATGATTTAGCATTCCCTTACAAATCATGAATGTATTTATTTAAAATAGACAGACTGAGACATACATAGGCATTTTATTGGACATTGTTATTTATATATGATATTTGATAAACATGGTGAGCAGGCAAGATTGATTTTCTTGGAATAAGAGTTATATGGTATGGAATAAAAATATTTTATATGTTGAGGTTCACAACATTTATAGATGACACTGAGTGATGGGTTTTATTTACACAGAAAATTATGCCACAAAAAAAAAAAAAAAACTTTAAAAAGTAGATACGTCTCAGACCAAGTAGACTAACCCCTTCTTTTTACTAAGCTCAATAGCACAGGCTAACGTGTTAAATGCTCCGATGCTCATAGGATCTGAATGGGTGTTGGAGTATTTGTTACATGGCAATCACTCCCATGGCTTTGTAAAAGGGGGCTTATGGTAGATGGACAATTTTTTTTTTTTTTTTAAATTGCGACAGCTGGAAACTTTGGCCCTCTTTTACTAAGCCGCGGTAGAGGTTTCTATCACAGCCCGGGGTGCTAAATGCTCCAACACTGCTCCGACACTCATAGAAATTATATGAGTGTTGGAGTAGCGTCAGAACATTTAACGCTTAGTAAAAGGGAGGGGTTATTAGAGTTTATAGACATTATAACAGTAACTATGTTCTTAAATTTTTAAATGACTAGACAAACATTTTGGTAATAAAATCCAATCTACTTTAACAATGAAAGTAGGAAAATGGATGTGTACATGGGCTGGCATTTAATAAAACAAAAGAAATGTGATACTTAAAGAGGAACGACACTTACTTGTGAACAAAGCAGCATAACTAGCTCAACCACTGAAGTACTCGATTTCATGCATACCAAGCCTGGAAAAAAAAAATCATATGAATAAATTAAAAGGTGGAAAGTTGGTTGTACAATCCTATGCAGAAATGGAAGAGTCAGAAAATAGGTTTGTTTCAACCACTACCGTTTATACTGTAGAGCATCATTTGAAATAACTGTATTTTAAACAAGGAAAGACCTAAGTCCCAAAATCTAAAACTCAACATTTAGTAAACATTCCCTGGCTCTGAGAAAAGAAATATACTCAAAGGAATTTTAAACATGGGGTATTTTTTCACTTATTTCTTGATATGCCATGCTTCATTACAATATCAGTAAAATTTACAATAAAATAATAATGGGTGACTAAAATTATGCCTGGTATACACCGGGCAGGGCCTCCGCGTGTGCGGATCACTGGACTTGATGGACCGAAGGTCTGATCCGGAGATGGCGCTTCTTATGTTCTTATGTACTAAGGAGCCCTTTTATTAAAGTTCAGCATACGCTACATGCCAAGCCCATAGAAGTGGCTTGTTAACATTCAGAATACACTAAAGGTGTGTGGGGGGGAGTTAGTGCACACTAATTTCATTAGTGTAGACCAACCCCCTCCCCCCTTTACAAAACCGCACTAGCATATTTTTAGCACCGGCTATAGCGGTAACAGTTCCAACACTCATATGAGCGTCAGAGGTGTTACCACCATGATCAGCGGAAAAAAAATGTTACTGTGGTTTTGTAAAAAAAGGGGGTGGGGTAAGATTTAGTAAAAGGTCACCTAAGTGTAACTAGCAAACCAAATATTCCTATACTGAACTCAAATTATCTTATTAAATCTTTAATTTATAACCTGATTAAATCTTAATAAAATTTCCACATGAAAAAGAGTTATCTAACAAATCTGGAAGTTAAATTAATGTATTGTACAAAAAGCTTGAGGCCCTTTTATAAAGCTGCATTAAACAGTTAATTTGGGGCATACCACATGGTAAACAGTAGCACAGACCCAGGCTTCTGTCTCCTGAACTAAAAATGCAGCTGCTGCAGTAAATTTCCCACATTAGATGCTTAAGTTGGGAGTAGGCAGGATCTGGGCGTGCCATGAGTAAGTGAAGGTATACTTGGCCATGACAGCTAGCAAGCACATGGATCATTCCTGTGCACTAGCTGTCTTGACTGCCATATTGTAGCTGAACTTACCGCCACTTTAAGAGGAGATGTTAAGTGCAGCTGCACTACTTGCAATCCCTTAGCTCAGTCCCTGGCAGTTTTGAGCCCATCTCCAACATCTTCCGTCCCTTCCCTGGCTGCAATACCCCCTCTAGCTGCAATGAGCCTCCTAAACCATTTCCCAACATCATTCCTGTCCCTTGATCCCTTCCCCCAGCATCACCCCTGTCCCCCGACTCCATCCATAAAATCATTCTTGTCCTTTGATCATATCTACAATATCATCCCTTCTCCAATGTCACCCCATCACACATATCATAGAAACATGATGGCAGATAAAGGCCAAATGGCCCATCCAGTCTGTCCATCCACAGTAACCATTATCTCTTCCTCTCTCTAAGAGATCCCATGTAACTATCCCAGGCTTTCTTGAAATCAGACATAGTCTCCATCTCCACCACCTCTACCAGGAGACTGTTCTACGCATCTATCACCCTTTCTATAAAAAGTATTTCCTTAAATTACTCCTGAGCCTATCACCTCTTAACTTCATCCTATGACCTCTCATTCCAGAGTTTCCTTTCAAATGAAAGAGATGCGACTCACACACATTTACATCACGTAGATATTTAAACATCTACATCATATCTCCCCTCTCCTGCCTTTCCTCCAAAGTATACATATTGAGATCTATAAGTCTGTCCCAATACGCCTTATGAAGAAGACCAAGTACCATTTTAGTAGGCTTCCCCTGAACGGACTCCATCCTTTTTATATCTTTTTATAGGTGCAGACTGCAGAATTGTACACAATATTCTAAATGAGGTCTCACCATAGTCTTAAAAAGAGGTATCAATACCTCATTTTTCCTACTGCCCATCTCTCTCCCTATGCACCCTAGAAACTGGGGACTGCTCTGATACGTCCCAATGGTCAAGACTACCAGTTCCATGGTCAAGACTACCAGTTCTGTTGCACAAGAAGGAAAGACTAGGTTCTTACCTTGCTAATTTTCTTTCTTGTAAACAGGAATGGTAGTCTTGACGCCCATCCTCTCTGATATATACTAGCCTTCTTTCTGTTTCAGACATGCCTGCCTAGTCAGATATTTTGTTTCTACCACCTGCCCAGTAGGGTCAGGAATGAAGAAGAATTCATGTATAAAAAGAACTATTGGTGCAGATAAAACACAGGTAGGTGGTTCCTTTTTATTATCCCCTTGTTTGCTTCATCATTGTTTTTTAATGTTTGTATTTAGAGCAGAACATTTAGAGCAGAACAAACATGTAGTTTTAAGGAGTTTCCCCGCACCCCTCTCATGTTTGCACTCTAGGATTCACAAGAAGATTTGGTACCAACTGAAAATGTGGAGCTCAACCCAGAGTGATGGGAGGTGGAGCATGAAAACAAGCAATGAGCAAGACTACCATTCCTGTTTACAGGAAAGAAGATTAGCAAGGTAAGAACCTAATCTTTCCTTATATACAGTTATAAAACTTTTCTATTCAAAGTAAAGTAAAGTAAAGTAAAGTGTGTGTGTGTGTGTGTGTGTGTATATGTTCTCCCCCTTTGGTGCTCTAAGGTTTGTGCTTCTAGAACTAGCAATTCCTCTGAGTTCATCAGGTATTTCAAACAGTACAAGAGGGAAACTACAGCGTATAATACAATAATTTTTTTTTTTTTTAAATCACTCTGATCTTTATTACATAACATTATATGGGCCGTTTTTCAGTATTTATGCCTGCATCAGGTTAATTAGAATAATCTTTCAGAATAAACTGCTGTACAATGATAACATCTCAATCTTCCATCTTCATTTTTTTTTAAGTTGGCAAAAGTATGGGAATCGCTGCCATGAGGGCAATGTTGAGATCCCATGACACAGCAGGATGTTTAATGGGGGACTTTGTCAACATCAAACATCTCATGAATTGAACAACTAGAGTAATTAGAAAAATGGGCTTAACCCCTACACAGAAATAAGCACTGATCGCACTGAGATGTACCCTTTATGCAGCTGACTTTCAAACCAGATTCAGAGAGGAGGAGGCATTTAATAAGTTTTTTTTTTGTGTCGGCAAGAAAGAAGAATTTATGAAAAAGCGATTTTCTCAAATTTTAAATAAACTTGGGGAAACTTGGAACACTGATGTGCCCAACTTACCTGAGCCTTATGAAGCAGAGGAGGCTATGGAAATAGCAGCACTTGAGTAAGAAACAATAGAAGCCATGGAGGTAAATCTGTCCATGACTGTCCATGATTAAATTATGCTGAAGTTTACCACTGTTATTATTGCTGCTGTTTGTGTTTGCAAAGGAGCATAAACTGAAGTCAGGACTGTTTAACTTTTTCAGTTGCTTAAAGACTAAGGCAGTATTTTTGGGAAGAACATTAGAACGTTTTGGGTTTTTTTTTTTCTTTCTTTGCTCTGTGTGAGGCCTAAGCTGGCTGTTGGACCAGACCTCAAGTTACCAAGTTTCCAAGTTTATTAAAATTTGATATACTGCCTTAAAAATTGTCAAAGAAGTGTACATTACTTTAAAAATATAAAATTGGGAAAATATTATTAATACTTTGGGTAAATACATGACAGACCGAGACATAAGGGAAGGGTGGAACTACAATCATTTATAGGAAAGAAGGAGAAAAGGATAGTACAATAGGGGCAGTAGTCAATGATCTGGGTCAAAAGGGAAGTCATAAGTTATATGCGTCCTTGAACATGAAGGTTTTTAAATTTGATTTAAATTTATCAATATTTGCTTCCTCTCTTAAGTAAGCTGGTAATGAATTCCAGTGCTCGGGCGCACTTACAGAGAAAATATGTTTGCGGGTTGTATCATAGAAAAGGCGTCTTAAAGAAGGGATATGTAAAAGGTGTTGACTACTAGATCTTAGAGTTCTTGAGCAATAAGAGACAAGAAATCTGTCTATGAAATTTGGTGTATGGAGAGATTTTGTTTTAAATGTTAACAGTAAGATTTTATATGTAATTCGGTATGTTATTGGGGGCCAAAATGTATGTTATTAGAAATGGGGTTACATGATCAAATTTTTTTCCTTTATGTATTCATTTAATGGCAGTGTTTTGGATAATTTGTAGTAGTATTTCTTTTTGTGGAGATCATGGATGTTTCATAGTAGTTGGCTTTTTCTTTCTATATTTGTAATGAGCGTAGGGATTTTTCATGCTTCCATTTTCTCACAGCTGCTCTAAGTTGTCTTTTAAGGAGTTTTACTTCAGCTGTATACCATGGGTTTCCTTTGGCATTATTATGAGTTGTGATTTGTTTTATTGGGTCAATTTCTTCCAGGAGTGTTTTAGTGGAAATTTCCCATATGTTAGTTTGTTCATTAAGAGGGAGAAAATTGAACTGGTCTAGATTCAGTTTGAAAGAGTTTAATATTTGGTTCTTTTTTATATTAGTTAGATCCTTCTAAGTGAAAGTTCTAGTTTTAATTGTTTTTTAGGGGAGAGATTGCTTGAAGGAGAAGGTTATCAGTGTATGATCAGTCCAAGGTAAGAAGACATTATTGTTGAGATTAAGCAGGTCAATGCAAGTTTTAGGGCCGAAGATCACATCTAATGTGTGGCCAGCTGAATGGGTTGGCTCTTGAACAAGGGGAATTAGATTTAAATGCTCCATCCATGCTAGTAAATCAGATGTGAGGAGATGTTTAGTGTCATCAAAATGTATGTTAAAGTCTCCTAATATGATTGGGTTAGCACAGGATGTGCAGTGGTCAAAAATAGTAAGAATTTAGGAAGGTGAGAGTATCTTTTGTAACTGGGGGAGGTAAATATATAAGTAGAAAGTTTAGAAAGGGATTCGACTTCAGATCAAATTGTAGCATTTCAAAAGATTGATTGATAGATGAGGGTCCTTTTTGAAGGTTGAGTGAGAGTTGGTAAATTAGAACTGCTGGGGAGTGCATGAGTTAGTTGGGGAGTTGTGCTGTGATCTGGGCAGATATTTTTGTGGGAAAACATTTTGCTTCACAAAAAGGTTAAAGCAGACTCAGCAACTTGTCCCCTCAGGCAGCTCTTAGGAGCAGGGATCCTGCTATTGTTAGGGTGTAGCAGGCAATTGAATAGAAAGCCCTGAAGTTTGAACTGTGTTTAATACCTGTCTTGCTGGATAGTATGGAAAGGGTCCGGTGAAGAGGACTGCGTGAATGCTACTGAAGCACGGGTGCCTTGGTGGGGTGTGGCTGGTGGCCAGTCCTAGGAAAGACTGTACAAACTTTCAGAGTGTTTGTTTGCCCTTCAGTTTCTCTTTGCTGTTTGAGGAAAGTAGCCAAAAGTTGGGGGTGTTGGTTTTGTTATTTGTTTCTTTACCCCTGAACTGTTTGCAGCAGTGAACTTTCTTGCTGTGTGTGGGGTTTTGATGGGTATTTTTTGCTTTCTTTTTGCTGAACTTTGGAGAACTTACCTGATAGAATAAGAGCCTTGTGGGCCAAGCCTTTGTCTACTGTTTTTGTTTACTAGGATTTGAGCAGTGAACACAATAAAACCAACTTTATTGGGAGGTGCCTTTCTGTGAGAAGCGTTTGTGCTGGGGACTCCCTGTTTACCTGTTCCAGTCTGCTTTATATCTGCTGATTACATCAGGGTAAAAGTGCTGTTTCCTGCTTCTACAGGCAAGTGCTGTTCTCTGCCATTTCAAAGGCAAAACAGCTGATTTCTGTGCTGCTGATTACATCAGGCAAAAGAGAAGTCCTCTATTCTTTTCCTGCACAGGGGGCCTTTTGGCTCCCTATATGAAGACCGAGGCTGAGGAGTGCCGAGGAATTTTGAAGATAGAGGTACCTTTAACACCTACATACTTTAGATGGGGAAACGTAAGGCAAAAACAAAAGTTTCAACTCCGGTTCTGTCCGGTCTTATGGACCATCATATTGTTTCCTTTGCTAATCAGTGTTCTATATCATCATAAGAACATAAGCAGTGCCTCCGCCGGGTCAGACCATAGGTCCATCCTGCCCAGCAGTCCGCTCTCGCGGCGGCCCAAACAGGTCACGACCTGTCTGAATAACCAGAAGGGGCCCCCTTGCCACCTTGGTTTCCCATTGAAGTCCTATCTTCCCAACGAAGTCCTAACCCTCCGGTCTTGCACATTCACGACTTGGTTGGGTTTCCATACTTATTACCTGGTTAGCTTTCTATACTTGTATTACATCCCAGCACCTCTCTCAGTATCCCACGATCCCTTTATCCCTCAGGAATCCGTCCAATCCCTGTTTGAATCCCTGTACTGTACTCTGCCCGATCACTTCCTCCGGTAGCGCATTCCAAGTGTCCACGACCCTTTGGGTGAAGAAAAACTTCCTTGCATTTGTTTTGAACCTATCTCCCTTCAGTTTCTCCGAATGCCCCCTCGTACCTGTTGTCCCCTTCAGTCTGAAGAATCTATCCCTATCCACCCTCTCTATGCCCCTCATGATCTTGAAGGTCTCTATATCAGAGATGTCATTATCTCCCCCAACAAATATTCCGCCTCCTCTACCAAAGCCTTGCAAAATGGAGGCTTTATTTCAAAGTCCCACTTCAGAATTAACAGTACAAAAGCAACAACCAATCATTACTAAGGTTATTTTTCTAAGTTGCCACAAGTAATTATGATATCAGAACCACAACTGTCTGTTGATAATGAAGAAAAGCAAGACATTACTTTGAAAGATTTGTGGGATATTAATCGAAGGGTGGAGGGAATGATTAGTTCTGTTATTTCTCAAAATAAGGTCTTTCCTCAAGAGGTTAAAGATAAATTTGCTAATGTGGATGCCAATATTTCCATATTAGATAGTCATAGTTCAGTGCAATCTCAAGTTTCAGCTCTTCAGTCTGTTTCAACTTTAGCTATTAGGGATTCTTGTAATATTCACTTCAAAATAGAAGCACTTGAAAACGCAGATAGAGCTAGAAATCTGAGAATGATTAATTTTCCTAAGATATATCTTCTTTCCCCTGAGATCCTCTGGAGGAAATACCTCAGAGAGATTCTAGGGTTAGATAAGGAAACTACTTTAAATTTTCTTAAGTGTTATTTTATTCCCTTAAAAAAAAACCTCCCAGGAGAACAAGAGGTTGATTGGTTGATATCCACAGAAATAGAATTAACAACATTTTTGGAAGATACACAGGATGTTATATCAACCAGATCAACCCTTTTGGTTTCTTGTCTTTCTGAACAAGATAAATCTTTACTAATGAAAGTATACTTAAAAAAAAAGATGAGAAGTTCTGTGGAGCTAAGGTGTTAATGTTTCCAGACGTGGCCAGGGTGACTCAACTTAGGCGAAAGGCCTTCTTGGCCTTGAAGCCTAGAGTGATTGTCCTGAAAGCCACGTTCTTGTTAAAATTTCCATGCAAATGTGTATTGAATTTTCAGAATAATAATTTTATATTCTGGGATCCACTACAATTGGAAAGATTTCTGAAAGACCACGAGAATGTACAGTCCTGAAGTTAGTAACACTCATAAAATTTAGGATTTGATTGATTGAATGTGTTTCCTATTTCAAGTTTAAGAAAGACTCCTCCCTTGAAGAGGACTAGATGGATTTTCCTTTTTTTTTTGGTTAGTAAGTTTTCCTTTAACTGATATATAATGATTTCTATTTTCTTTGTTGTTTTATGGATTGTATAATGATCTTAAAAGTTAATTAAAAAAAAAAAAACTTTATTATTTTCTTAGACTGTTTGGGGGGTTTTCTGTGTTACGTTTGGCATTTATATTTTGCCAGACAAATTGAAACTCTGAAAACTACTGCTTGTGTCACCCTGAAGGGCGGTCCTCAATTTTGAGGTGCATGCCAGAATCGGTCAGGTCACCCGCCATGACACTTCGGCGTCCAGTGCTAGGATCGGGCGGGGTGGCAACCTATAGATTAAGATGATGATGCACTAGGGATGGTAATGTCGAACTTTGGCATACTCTTCTAGTAAACCCTTATCAAACGTGCAGAAAACATGCTGCAGAAAAAAAAGATGATGATCAGAAAGAGGCTACAAAATAGTCAGAAATAAGTCATCAATAATCAGAGAGCATGGAGGCTGGTCCACTGGTTATCATACATGAGAGGCCTAAAGCCAAAGTTCAGAATGTGAGGAGTCTTGACCTACATCTGCACTAGTGGAAGAAAAATAGGCTCTGTAGTGAATTAATGTGCAGTCAATCTGTGCTGATGTTATACAGGGACAATTGTGTGGACAGAAGTCAGAATATGTCAACAGTGTTACTGCACTATCATAATGAAACTACAGCAAAACTAGATGAATAAGCCTTCTCTTACAGGACACTTTTTCAAAGATCATATGAATATACAATCATCTTACACTTTTTTAAAGGTCAGAAAAGATGCATTCATCTCAATTTTGACTGTACTTAATAAAGCAATCTCTAAGAAGTTCTTCGGCACTTGATTCCCTGTACTGCTCATTTGGAACTGGACATTTGAAACTACCATGCAGGAAGGTGGATGAAAATTCACTCAAATGAAATTGCTTGCATGGGCAGCCTCTTCTCTGCCTTATCCTATGTGAGATAGTATTTTTGGGTTGAGAGAGAGACCTCAGAGCAGACAGACAGCATAGTTGTGGTCAGAGCTGAAGTGAGCTAAACATTTGGAGTGGGTATCAAATTTTACATGATTCTACCACACTAAAAGCAAGGCAGATCCCTGACTCCAGAAGGAGCTAAAATTATAAGCTAAAACAAATACTTTCTTAAGAACATAAGAATTGCCATAGGACAGGCTGAAGTCCATCAAGTCCAGTACCCTGTTTCCAACAGTGGCCAACCCAGATCCCACGTATCTAGCTAGATCCCAAGTAGTAAAACAGATTTTATGCTGCTTATCCTAGGAATAAGCAGTGGATTTTCCCAAGCTCTCTCAATAATGGCCTATGGACTTCTCTTTTAGGAAATTATCTAAGCCTTTTATAAACCCTACCATTTTCATATCTGTTCAGAAGAGCAGAAAAACTAAGCTAACTAAGTAATGCATATGGAAAGGGCTATGTATACACAGAATTTTATACTTTATTCTAAGCACTAGTTCTGCTGGTCCACTCCTGCAGTGTGCAATGTTGTTGCCCTCTTGGTGCCTGACTCAATCAGCTGTGGTTCAACAGAAGCAGCTGTGGCTCAATGGGTAAAAGCCCTGTGCTCATCCTCCAGAGGTCTTGGGTTCAAATCCCAGCACATATTTATGTGGTAAGAGCAGATAGCTTAGCTGGTTTTAAGAAAGGTTTGGACAAGTTCCTGGAGGAAAAGTCCATAGTCTGTTATTGAGAGAGACATGGGGAAACCACTGCTTGCCCTGTATTGGTAGCATGGAATATTGCTATACCTTGGGTTTTATCCAGGTACTAGTGACCTGGATTGGCCACCATGAGAATGGGCTACTCGGCTTGATGGACCATTGGTCTGACCCAGTAAGGCTATTCTTATGTTCTTAATCTTGGTTTTCAACAGAAAATATAATGTACCATCTGGGAATTATTTTGATAAACTTGTTTGGTTATAGCACTTCCTATATAAACACACAAATACTATCAAAACTCATAGCTTATTTATATTATTAAATAAGATATGTTATGTATTTTACAGTTATTGTTTACATTATTCAATAAAATAGCATACTATAGTATGAAAAACAAAGCCAGCATACCTTCAATCAAAAGTTCTTGTCCATGACTACCAAGGAGTGTACGAGACAGGAAAGGGGCAAAGTCTACAAAGATTTCACGCAATAAAGGAGCAACTTTTTCTAAAGCTCTTTCCAGTTTTGCGGTGATACTGTTGAAAATAAAAGGTACAAAATCTAAGTAATCATATCAAAATAGGAATGAATAATTGCATATTGAAAAACAAATTCAATTACTAAATAATGATTGTAATTTGTTTAATTAGCTTGAAGGGTATATTAAAAGTCAGTAACAAAAATAAAAGCAATATACACTCCTCTCTCCATATTCATGGGGGTTAGGGGCGGAGCTGACCTGCGAATACGGAAAAAACGCAAATAACTTTTTAGATGTTATTCACGGGTTTTTTGTTAAAAACCCTCGGGAATATGATGAACTTGTGAATAAAAAAAAATGTCAGAATGACCTACCAACGCCAATCTCTACCTCCAGATGCCGGCGTCACCCTTTCCCTTCGATGCCAATCCCCAACGGGTCCCTGGACCTACGAGCTTACCGCTGCTTTCCAGAGAGGCGGCTTGGGGTGTGAGGAACAGCCAAGGCCTCGCTCCTTCTAATCCACAACTCCCCACCCACATTCCATCACTTCTTCTCTCTCACTCTCGGATGACCTCGGCCACCACCACCGGCCTGGGATACGTGATGTGAGCACGTGACGTCAACGTCATGCACTGCACCACAGCTGCCGAACCGGTTCAGGAATCAGGATGTGGCGGTGGACTCTGGGGGAACTGCGGACGGAGCTGAGATCTCCTGGATAGGGAGTGATTTCGAGGGGGAGGTTGTGTTAAGAGCTGCTTAAAATCGGACCATGGTATTTATTTGGCACATAAAATGATGAGCTGGAGGAAGAAAGGCCGGACCAGCATTTGGGTTATTTATAAGACTGAAAGTGTGTATTTCCTCTGCTTCTCACTTCATTATTTTAGGCGTTAGTTTATTGGCTCAGCTATTCTTCCAAGCTATTTGGGGGGGAGTAGCCAGCAAGGTAAAAATCGCAAATAAGCGAAACCGCGAGTGCTGAAACTGCAAATACGGAGGGAGAAGTGTAGAACTCAGAGTTCTGAGAAGATTATAGTTAAAGTATCTAGGATACTGACTTGTTAGACAATTTATTCATTAGAGAAAATTTTAAAAATATTTGAAATCATAAAACATATACTTAAATAAAATCTAAATAGTTTTTCTCTCAATGTAATCATTATAGACAACTCAACAAGTCTGGTTTTAAGGACATTGGTAAAGAAAACATATGATATATATATTTCCATGCACTTCTTCATTACATGCAAATATCCTTCATCTACTTGCTGTGAGGTTCTTGAGAAGCGAGATAAACTGCAGAATGTTTTTACTAAGCAGCACTGAAAAATGGCCTGTGCTAGCTCCAACGTGGGTCTTTTCTACTTGCTAAGGCCATTTTTAGCACTGCTAGTAAATAGTTGATTTTTACATTTCTGCAATAATGGCCATGTATCAATTTTCCTATTAGCATGTGAGCACTTACTGACACTTATTTGTAGGCAGTAAGAGCTCACACACCAATCCTGTGCTAATCAGGTAGCAAATGTAAATGCCCATGTACTAACCCAGTGTATCGCAGACTGTGTGCTGCAGCACACTAGTGTGCCTCTTGAGATTTCAGGTGTACACAGCACACTGGGGAGGAGGAGAGGCGTTGGTGCCGGCTGACTGCCTACAGAGCATGCCTCTTGCAGGTAATCAGCCAGCGCCAGCATCTCTTCTTCTCTCCAGCCCTTTTCCCTGCTGGCACCCCCCCCCCCCTGGCTTCTCAGGGCCTGTCTGGAGGGCCTTGCCTTCACGCATATGTGTGACATCATCACAGCAACATCTGTGCACTTCTGGATGCCCTGAGCCACGGCCACTACGTTTAGTGTGCCGCGGCTCGAGAAAGTTTGTGGGACACTGCACTAAGCAATTAGCATAGCTATGCCAAATCCATGCCCCAGAGCTAAAAATAAAATGTTATTTTTTAGCGTATGGTAGAGTATACAAATGCAAAACTTACTGCAGGATGCCTGAGTGCACCCTAAGGTAAGTTATTTTAAGGTAGGTAAGCATGCATTGGTGCTTACTGCGGCTTAGTAAAAGGGCCCCATCATTCTTTTTGTTTTATTGGATCACAACCAGTTTCAATGTATACATCAAGATACTTCTTCAATGATCAATTTTATGTTAAAAAAATATGTAATCCCAATCTCCAACCCTCAATCATTGGACCCCAGGAACAATTAAATCTTACTGTAGAAGAGAAACATTAATACAAAAGTAGAAAAATAAGGTAAAATAGAAAAAAATAAAAACAAAAACCACCACAGGTATAAGAACACATGGAATACCAGTGGGGAGAAGTCATATAAACCACCATACATAATGTGATGTTATCCATTGAACATATGGTTTTCAGATATGCACGAACTATTAGATGCCAGCTCATCAGAAAGCTGTTATCTTGGATAAAAACACGGATGTTCCATACAGTGACGTAGCATGGAAGGCTGGCACCCGGGGTGGTGGTGCCCAGCATCGCTGTGCCCCCTCCGCATACCTCTTGAAATGTTCGCCAACACGAGCAGCATCTTCCACCTGCTGCTCGTGCCGGCTTTGGCTCCCTTCTGATGTCATGTGACCAAGAAGTGATGTCAGAAAGGAGCCAAGGCTGGTGTGAACAGCAGACAGAAGATGCTGCATGCATTGGTAAACATGCCGGGGGGGGGGGGGGGGAGACAGGGAGGAGAGGAGTCAGCACAAACACCCCCCATGAAGAGTGTGTCTGGGATGGTCTGCCCCCAAAGCCCCTCTTTCCTTTACTACATCACTGGTTCCATATACTGTACTTTGTAACAATGAATTCATGAGAGAGAGCCAGGACATCCAACATACCACAATAATTTTTACCCAAATTGCTTTTATAAAATTTGTAAAAAGTCCTTGAAGATTTGCTGAAACATCCTCTAGACCAGGGGTGTCAAAGTCCTTCTCGAGGGCTGCAATCCAGTTGGGTTTTCAGGATTTCCTCAATGAATATGCATGAGATCTATTTGCATGCACTGCTTTCATTGTATGCTAATAGATCTCATGTATATTCATTGGGGAAATCCTGAAAACCCGACTGGATTGCGGCCCTCGAGGAGGGACTTTGACACCCCTGCTTTAGAACAATGGCTTGTCCTTTTCACTTGGTTTCAACTTTCCTTTCATTGGATAATCCTCCTTGCTTATAACTTGTCTGCTGGTATAGTTTCTTCTACCTAGAAAAAGGCTATAATTTGGCCAGTTCTGAAGAAACCCTCCCTATATTCATCTATTCACTCTAATTATATGCCTAGTTCTAATCTGTCATTATCTGTCTAAACTCACTGAAAGGTTAGTCTTTTCATAGCTTCTTCAGCATTTAGAGTGTTCCGAAGTGTTGCATTTGAATCAATTGGGGCACAGACCAAGATAATTTTCTTATGGCACTCCTCAATGAACTACACAGTACATTTGACAGTGGCCAAGTCCTTTGGCTATCTCCCTGGGCCTCATCTTAGCATTCAACCTGGGTGACCATAACCTATTAAAGTACCTAACAAAGGAGTGGCCTCAAATGTAACAGTGATTCATCTCTTTTCTATATAACTAATCCTTCACTGTCTATTATTTTATGATTCCACTTCCTCCAGTTTGCCCAGCCATGGTCTCAGCGCTCTGTTTTGGTTCCCATTCTATTATAAGTGCAGCGATGCCTAGCCTGGCAGAGATAATAACAAGGGCTCAGCAAGGGCAAAATGGTGATTAGAAAAAAAAGTTGTTTGCCAAGTTTCACTATATTCTGGAGTAGAGAGTCCATTGAAGATGACCCTCAATGCATTGGAAGAACAAATCATGATCCACCTTAAAAAATATTCCAAGACCGAAAAATATGCAGGCAAGGCCATGGCAACTATCTTCTGGGATGATGAAAGACTCTTGCTTCTGGAGTTCATGCCACACAAGACAAACATAACCAGGGAGAGTTGCACCAACAGAATGATCGCTTTAGGGAAGACAATCAAAGAGAAAAGAGGAAAACTCACAGCAGGTGTGCTGCTTCTTCACGACAATGCACTGGTGCACACGTCACAACAATCACATGCTGCCCACATGCTGCCATCCGAGAATGTGGAATTCAGTAGCTGAACCATTCACCCTACAATCCTGACCTGGCTCCCTCAGATTATTTCCTGATCTGAGTTTTGAAGAAATCTCTTTGTGGACAGTGATTTTCAAGTGATTAAGACGGCAAGGAAGATGTGACATCCTGGTTTAAAGGTCGAACAGAGGAATTATTTTCAAACGGGTTAAAGTCATTGAAGGAAAAGTGTATTAAGTGTATGGAACTAACAGGGGACTATACTGAAAAATAAAACAAAAATTTTTTGAAAACTTTTCTTTTCTACTAAGGAAGATACATTAATGAATGTCTCCCATATATAAGTGAGTTACAACAACAGATAGGTTGTGTGGGTTACAGTGATATTTCAGATTACAACAAATAGTCTGAGCAACATGATCACTGAAATAGAAATCAAATTAGCTTTGTGTACTTTATTTTGATAGTTGTGGATAATGTTGGTGTAATGGGATTGATGGGTGATGTGTTTACATCATGTTTCTGAGTACTATTTGTGTCATGTTCCTGATAATGTGATCAGAGTGTGGTCAGGCTATGTTTCTGGCCAGGATTTTTGAAATAACCATTTAGGGATTTGCAGAACAGGGTGTATGTGCAGGTAGCATGGATCTCTGCTGGTAATGCGTTCCATGTTTTTTCAACTTTGTAATCCCAAAAAAGTTACGTGGTTACGAGCTTCCTTTCAATTGAAAGAGACTCGCCTAATGTGCATTTATGCTACGTAGGTATTTAAACTTCTCTATCATATCTCCCTCTCCCACCTACATATTGAGATCTTTGAGTCTATCTCCGAATGCCTTATGTTGAAGGCCACCAATCATTTTAGTAGCCAGTCAGGTTTTCAAGATATCCCTAATGAATATGCATGAGAGAGATTTGCATATAATGGAAGTGACAGGTATGCAAATCTCTCTCATGCATATTCATTAGGGATATCTTGAAAACCTGACTGGCTGAGGGTCCCCCAGGACAGGTTTGGGAACCACTGCTCTAGACTGACTCCATCCTATTTATATCTTTTTGAACGTGAAGTCTCCAGAATTATATACAATATTCTAAATGAGGTCTCATCAGAGTCTTATACAGAGGCTTCAATACCTCCTTTTTTCTACTGGCCATTCCTCTTCCTATGCACCCAAACATCTTTCTAGCTTTCACTGTCGCCTTTTAAACCTGTTTGGCCATTTTAAGATCATCACATAACTATCACATCCAAGCCCCACTCCAGTTTTGTGAACAAAAGTTCTTCACCCCCTAACTGTACTGTTCCCTTGGATTTTTGCAGCTCAAATGCATGACCTTGCATTTTTTAGCATTAAATCTTGGCTGCCAAATTTCAGACCATTCCTCAAGTTATGCTAGGTCCTTTCTCATGTTTTTCACACCGTCAGGGGTATCTACTTTATTGCAGATTTTGGTATCATCATCTGCCACTTACAAAAATGTTAAAAAGAACAGGCCCAAGAACCAAACCTTGATGCACACTACAGGTAGCATCCTTTTCCTCAGAGTGATCTCCATTAACTACTACCCTTTATCGCCTTCCACTCAAGCAGTTCTTGATCCAATCTGCCACTTTGGAGACCATACCGAGGATACACAGTTTATTAGATATTGTCAAAGGCTTTGCTAAAATCTAAATACACCACATCTAGCGCTCTATCCAATTCTCTAGTCACCCAGTCAAAGAAATTGAGAACCACTGCTGAAGAGTAGGCCTAAACTAAAGTGCAGCGTTGTTCAAAGTACTAGGTCAAAGTTCTTAAGTAAAAATAAATGTATATACTAATAATTAAGTAAAAGTACAGAGAAAAATAATATTAAAAATATACTTATGTGAGAGTAAAAAAGTTAGTGTCTAATATACTTGTTGAGTAAAATGTAAAAATATTCAACTACAATTGATGCAACTATTAATGTTTTTACCAACAGCTTTATTGCTCTATATTTCAATCTACTTTGCTGTTAAAACTAAATTTTGAAAATGACTTTACACATGTGTGTGTGATTGTGAATCATTAATTCAGCACAGCTTAAAAAGGTGTTCAACAATTGCACTAGCAGGAAGTGGATTAAACAGTCTAATTAAAAATGTTCCTTCAAATTGGGCCCGGTTGCAGTATTACTGATGCCTTTGAGAGGGTCAGCAGATATTGATTAGTGGAATTCTCTGTCTGAAACACTTGATTTTCACATAGCAAAGAATACTTTATCATCGTCATTGTTATTTCCATCTGCATTAGAAGTAGGGCAGTCTAATTCATCACATGGAACAAGCAAACTCCACTGTTCCAATAGGCTGTTTTTGCTGAAAAGCAAAATTTAAGATAAGATGATCCACTGTTTGCATGACAAGATCTGCAATAGAAAAATTCTGCTCCAGGTTTTGCTGTTTCATTTGGTTTACTGTGGAACCATCATTTGTGTCTCGATTCTGCTTTTATTTCTGCAAGCATCAGATGCAACTGAATAAAAGTAGTAACAACTGGTGAAAATATTACTTCATTAAGGGCTCTTTTTACGAAGTCGCGTTAGCGGTTTAACACTCATAATAACGCGTGACGCTAACGCCAGCATTGAGCTGCCATTAGTTCTAGCCGCGTACCACGGGTTTAGCATGCACTAAAACCGCTAACGCGGCTTCGTAAAAGGAGCCATAAAAGTAAAAGTAACAAATGTTTTCTGTACTTCTTTACAAGTGAAAGTGACACAACTTAAGTACAATAACTAGTTACATTTACTTTGTTACAATACTGCTAAATAGGTTTGAGGTAATTCTCTAGTAGTATGCCACAATTTAAGTGCCTATTCTATAAAAGAAAGGAAGTACCTACTTTCCTTTATAGAATACTAGTGTGAAAAGGTATATATGGAGTTCAAATTCTATTAAAGTTTTTGTTTCTTGTTTTAGCTGTATGCCTCTGATGCAGTCTAGTTGGCAAAATGTAGCCATATTGGGCATTGTTTCATGGAAGCATTAATTAAAGCTACTTTTCTTCATATGGTCTGCTTCTTGTCTTTGAGATGAACATATTTACAGAATAGTGTTTAGATGAAATTTTGACATTTATGCACATTTGTGCAGAGATATATGCATACAGGCCATAATTCTAATTATTTACGGGGATTTTGACTTTACAGAACTACTTCCTACTGTGGTTACCACACTACCCACTGTACCTATTTGGTTAGTGGTACTAAATCTAAGACAGGGGTGTCCACACTTTCTTGGTTTGAAAGCTACTTTTAAAATGACCAAGTCAAAATGATCTACCAACAATAAAATTTTTTTAAAAACACAAAGCACACTGTACGTAGAGAAAATGTTAATTATCATTTATATTCAGGTATTTTTTTTTCAAAGAGGTCAAGGCAGATGACTTTAAAATATGCAATGTCACCTCAATATACCCCCTCCCCTTTTACTAAACCACGTTGGTGGTTTTTAGCACAGGGGGCTGCGCTGAATACCCCGCGCTGCTCCCAACACTCATAGGCTCCCTGCGCTAAAAACTGCTATTGCAGTTTAGTAAAAGGGGGCCATAGTGCAAAATATAGACAGCAGATATAAATTTGGACACATTTTGATCACTAAATTTAAAATAAAATCATTTATCCTATCATTGCTGGTGATTTCATGAGTCTCTGGTTGCACTTCCTTCTTCTGACTGTAAATCCAATATTTATTTCTTTCTGCCTCCTGCATGCTTCCTCTCTTCCAGACCTTATTCCATTCCCAATCAACATCTCTCTCTGTCCCTCTATGAGTCCAACTTTTACTTCCTCTATCCCTGCCCCCTTTCTTTCTTTTTGTCTGTCTTTCTCTCTCCCTGCCCCATCCCCCAAGATACTGCTGCCAATTTCTTCCTGCTACCTGATGCCAGGTCAGGCGCGCACAAGTGATGAGCCCACAACCTTCCCCAAAGCCTTCTCCCCTTCCCTGGCATTGGGGAAGCAGGGAACACAGAACACAAAGGGAATGTGAGTCTATCGCGATCGACTCACGTTGCCTTTGCAATCTACTGGTCAATCACGATTGACCTTTTGGGCACCCCTGATCTACGAGTTAAATGTTGCTGATGGCATTTAACTCAAGCCAATTACTCTGCTTGATGAAATTTATCCCTATGAGTAGCCCACACCAAAAAACTGGCCCTCAGGTGGAGGGGGATGCAAATGCAAAAGTTGACTCAATGTGCTACCTTTTGAATTGGCCCTGGTTATTTTGCATAGACAGATGGCAGACATTATTGACTTCTTTAATTTTTTTCCATTGGGTTAGACCTTATTTCCATGCTCATCATTATACTATATTGGTTCAAATATTGGAGCTTTCACATCTGGAGTATTGTAGCTTTTTATATATGGATCTTAACTCCTGTTTGATTAAAAAATTACAACTGATTCAGAATACTGCAGTCCATTTGATTTTTAAGTTGAAAAAATATAACAGCATCACTGATTGTTTTTATAAACTTTCTTGGTTACCCTTAAAAGCTCTTGTTATTTTTTAAAATTGTTGCACTACTTATGTTTTATATTACATTACATTACATTAGTGACTTCTATTCCGCCTGTACCTTGCAGTTCTAAGCGGATTACATCAAAAAGATAACTGGACATTTCCAGAAAGAGGAATACAATTAAAGACGTTATACAATTAAAGAGGAATACAATTAATACATCAAAGCGATAGCTGGACGTTTTCAGGAAGAGGAATACAGTTAAAGGCGTTAGGTCTAAGTAACATTTTGAAGGGAGGATCCTAAGAGGGGGGGAGAGGGGAGAAGAGTGGGGGTTGGGAAATTAGGATGAATTTCTTGAATAGTATGGTTTTGATTTCGAAAAGCTTTGAGGTCAGTTGAAGCTGTCAGTAGGTTGGTGATGGAGGGGTCCAATTTAGCTGCATGTGTTGCTAGTAGGTTGTCGTGCATCTTTTTGCGCTTAGTTCCTTTATAAGGGGGGTAGGAGAAAGGGGACTGGGTTCTCCTCTGTCTGGAAGAGAGGTTCCTATTTAGGCGGTTAATTTACTCATGTTTTTCCTTACTACAGATTAGGGACAATCTGGTATTAAAACTTCCTCTTGTCTGGGATGTACATTATAAACATCAGCATAATCTGACTTTTATATTTATTTGGTTTCTATTTGGAATGAACTTCCTTTATCTTTTCAGACAGAACTGGGTTATCTGTATTTTCATAAGAGACAAAAGACTTTCCTATTTAATAAATTACATTTATTTTTAGGTTGTTTTAGTAAGTTTACTTTAAATATTGTAATTCTTCTATGATCACTGTAAGTTCACCATATTGTTATTGTTGGCTATTTTATTGTAAATCAATCTGAACCACAGCAGGCATGTGTGCTATATAAATTGTGCATTAGATTAGATTATTAAGATCTGTCAAATACAATCATTGATATCTCATAGGATTTGAAAACCTAAACGTTTTCCTTCATCTGCAGGGCTATCAGAATCATTATTATCTCAGAAGAATTTGATAAAGTAACTGATAATTAAAATTCCTTAGATTTAAGGCAGAAAACGATTCAAAAAGGCCAGGATTTTCAAAAACCCACATTAAAAAGTGCCAATCTGTTAACACAGCTGTTTTGATATCAAACCTAAAAACCCAAGACATTCTTAAAAAATCATGCAGCGAAGATTTCCTATATTTGCATGTGCCCATCGCTCATGAGCAAATGTGCAGAAAAACACCATTAAAAAACACTCTCCTGCTGCACTATTGGATGAATGGAAGGGAGAGGAGGGGAAAAGCAACATAGACTTTTTCCAATCGCGCATAAAACATGCCTTTTTCTCCAAAAAACCCCTACTAAAAGGTAAATCTTATAATTTGTTTTTAAAGTAAAATTTAATGAAGACCCACAGCCAGAAACATACAAGACAAAGGTATCATATAAGCGCTCAAGAAGAAATGTTGGCTTTTAACAAGCTTGCATGAAACATGCCTGTCTCTCCCATAAATTCAAAAGAAACATAATTTTACTACCCTCCATTTATAAAATATACGAGATACACATTATAGATACACTTTTTTTTCATTAGCCACAGTCAAAACACAAGTGCTGGCCACTGTAATGGCACCCCTGCACCAGTTGCTGCTTCTTGTCACCAAAAGCCGATACCGCTCTTCAAAAATGCCTCGGTGATTTTTAAGAATCCACCAGAGGGCTCATTTCAATGTTAAAGAACACATTTGCATGCCATTGTCAGAGACTGCTAGAAACCTCACTAAAGACAGAGATAATCTGTTTTGATAATCTGCTGCTAAAATGCATGCAGGCTAAGCCGCCGGAAAACAGTTTAGCAACCGCATTAAAGTTTTGAGAATCTTTCAATTTCCTTCACAATATTATCACAAAAAAATGGCATGACAGTGACCCTGATTTTAATACTTTGTGCTGTAAAAAAGCAGTTTTAACATATACTGTAAAAATGGGGGGGAAAAAAAAGCAAAACATATCTCAACAGTTCTGGCATCAGAAGATCTGAGTGTCATTGTAGACAATATGCTGAAACCTTCTGCCCAATGTGTGGCGGCAGTCAAAAAAGCAAACAAGAATTATTAGAAAAGAGATGGTTAACAACTCTAAGAATGTTATAATGCCTCTATATCGGCTCCATGGTGCAATGTCACCTGAGTATTGCATTCAATTCTAGTCACCTTATCTCAGAAAAGATATAGCAGAACTATATTAAAGTTTCAAAGAAGAGTGACCAAAATGATAAAGGAGATGGAACTCCTCTCATATAAGGAAAGACTAAAGAGGTTAGGGCTCTTCAGCTTACAAAAAAAATGGCTGAGGGGAGATATGATTGAAGTCTACAAAATCCTGAGTGGTGTAGAATGGGTCAAAGTAGATCGATTTTTTACTCCACAAAAATTACAAAGACTAGGGGACATGCAATGAAGTTACAGGGAAATACTTTTAAAACTAATAGGATGAAATATTTTTCACTCAGAGAATTCTAGAGTATGTGGCAGGAGCAGTTAATGTAGCTGGTTTGAAAAAGGTTTGGACAAGTCCTTGGAGGAAAAGTCCATAGTCTACTACTGAGTCAGACATGGGGGAAGTCATTGCTTGCTCTGGATTGGTAGCATAAAATGTTGCTACTATTTGGGTTTTTGCCAGGTACTTGTGACCTGGACTGGCCACCTTGAAGATGGGACTGTGCTAGATGGACCATTGGTCTGACCCAGTAAGGCTATTTGCATGTTCTTATGATAGTAACTAATTAGCTGATAGCTTCATTTAAATTTTAAATTTCATAGAAACATATCTTATATATAAGGTTTATTAAATTAAAAGGATTATTAGATCTTATCATCATTTTTAGCTTATGTCAAACATATCTTACAGAATTTAGCTGGAAATTGCCAGTTGTATCAGTTATACCACATTACCAACCATAAGACCTAAAAGCAACACATCACCAGAAAATGCAATATATTTAGGGATCATCAAAATCATTTTTTTAAATTAGCAATTCTCCAGGAGTTTACCAGGAAATTAATATTTAAAGCAATTAAACACCAGGGAAATATATCATATATTTTTAACGAAAATTCCATATGCCATATATATTTTCTGCCTTTCCAAATATTCATTTATTTATATGATCAGTAGTTCAAGGTTGCTCACCCAAAGCTGTGTTTCCCTGGAGTCTTGGATGTGATCCAACTTTGAAAAACTCTTTCGGCATCTGCAAGCCCAGGTACAGGAACGCTACAATAGGCAACATTCAGCATTTCATTCTAAATCAGCTAGTTTCATGCCTTAGCAGCATATACATTCAACTATTGAATGTCATTAAACAGTTGATTTAGGAAAATAAAAACAAAAAATGGCAGGTACTAAGAAAATAATTTGGAAAAGCTAAGACTGAGAAATTGAAGCACATGTTTTGTTTATCTGAAACTAAATACCTGGGAACATGAATAAAATAAAGTAAATAATGATCTTGATGATCCTTAATATACTATTTCTTATCAAACTCTAGAAATGAATAAGCCTACCTTCTCCATAAAACCTCATTTGCTAATAAATGTATAAGGGAATAGAGGTAAAATCATGGATACATGAATACAAAGTGGTAACAACTGGATAAGATGAATATTTAAAACATTTGAGCATTCTTAAGATTCAAACTAAAGCTGTGGTAGTGAGTTCCACACAGCAAATGTGGCACAGTCCATTAAATTGCTAGGTGCTGTGTCACAGTTGCCACACTGATACTTGCTACCGCAGCTTTGTAAAATGGGCTCTATGTAAGGAAAAACACATAAGCAAAGGCAAGTTTAGACATTTGAGACATTCTCAATACCATCCAGTGACTCAATTTCTGTTACTGAGTATCTGAAAGCAAGTCAGTGTTACAGTAACCTATAGTTATCCATAGTTTCATTCACATTCTTACTTTATGAAAAAAATTACAGTGGATCATTTGAAAGAGAAAATATTTAAAAATTGTTCTCATATGCCTACATATGAGAAACAGGTTGTTCATATTTAAATAACCTAATGAATAAGAAAATGACAATAAACCACAACTAAACAAGCAAACCTTGCTTTGCAGAGCAGTTTAATTCAAAACAAGTGTATTATCATTCCTATTGAGCACTTAAGCCTCCTGGCAAGATAGGTGCTGGAAATGTAGGCCAGGGTTTTCCGGGCCTACATTTCCAGCACCTATCTATGCCGTGAATTGTGCCTACATAGGCACCTTCTAGCACCAGATGTCACTTCCAACATTAGCCATCTCCATAGTGGCGTTAGGAACTAGAAAGCACTTACGTAGGTGCAATTCCAGTGCCTTTTATTTAGGCACTTGAACAGGTTTCACCATTTCTAATGGTGTTTGTCAATTAATTTAGGTGCGGGTAGGGCAGCTATTGGTGCCCAAGTTTCTGCATACAAATCAAGATACATCGGGTATGGCTCAAAGAATTATTTCCATCCCCTCTGATTGTGCATGCAAACACTTTTTAATCTGTGTTGCCTCTACATATACATTATATTAATCTCCTTTCCTTAAATCTTATACCAGTCCAGACCAAATTATGTCTCTCTAAGAGCACATAGAGGCAGAGAATCTAAACTCTTCAAATGATTACATAGCTATGACAAGGAGTAGTGCAGCCTGGAACTTTTCAGTACAGAAATGCTAAAGCTAGGAAACAATCAATAGGAACCTACAGTACAGTATATACAGCTCGTACTTGCAGATTATGACATGTGAACAGATAGCCCTGGAGTCATGAGTATTGTCAAACAGCAGAATTCAAGGAAAATAATGTTACTCACCTGTGGAAGGTTTTCTCCAAGGACAAGCAAGACATCCATATTAGCACAGATGGGAACAACTAGTTACCAATCTCACCAAAAGAGATAATGGTTACTTCAAATGGCAGACTAGATGGGCCATTTGGCCTTTATCTACCATCATGTTTCTATGTTTCTATGTAAAAACAACAAAACAGTCAAAAAGACTTGAAACGGCAAAATCAATCAGGAATCAATTAAACTGAACTGAAACATAAAAAGCTGTTGTGCAGATGCAGCCTGGAACAGAATCCAAAGGCCCTAAGAGGGTGGGGTTGGATTCTAGACCCTGAACAAATTCTACAGAACTGTCTGACCAAACCAGCTGTTGTGTCAGGAATCCTGCTCAAGGCAGTAATCAGATGTGAATGTGTGGATGGAAAACTACATCACATTTCTGCAAATCTCCTCAATAGAGACTGACCTCAAGTGGGCTACCGATGCAAAAATTGCTCTGACATTGTGAGCTGTGACATAACACTCCAGAGTCAGCCCAGCCTGGGCATAAGTAAAGGAGATGCAATCTGATAGCAAATAAAGTCACCCCCTTACAACCCTTCCCCCCCAAAAAAAAGCAGGGTCTATCGTCTATGGCAGGCATGTCCAACTTCGAACAGGTCGTGATCTACTTTTTCCGGCCAAAAAGTGCCGGTGATCTACCACCATGAAAATTAAGTTTCAAATTAAATTTTAACCCAATAAAGTTGGAGGATTTCCCCCCTCCCCCCCACACACACCATTTGTAATGAACCTTCTGTCATTTACTTGGATGTGATCAGCTATTAAGCAAATTAAGCAAAAACAAAATAGAGACGAAGATCCAGTAAGACCTGCGAGGGGAAATGGAAAGTACATTTTTTTCTTAAAGTTTTATTAAGTAATAACTTTCTTTAACTTTTATTGAGTAATTTGTGTTAAATTTAGGTCACATATTAATCCAGGCTGATCTTGCACAATCTTTAATATTTCGCTGTTGCTCATTAGTGAGACATCTGAGCCTGCATTTCATCCACCAGCTTTCTGAAGTTGGGTGAATATTGCATGAGTACCAGTCTCAGAATCCTGGAGATGTTAATCTGTCATGTTGGAATGTTGTGTACTCTTGTCATTTTCAGATGGGAAAATGCAGATTCACACAAATAAGTTGAACTGAAACAGGTGTACAGCTTCACTGCATCTTCTCAAGTTGGAAAATTTATCTCTAGGCACTAGCTTCCAAAATGATGTCATTTTTAAGGGTTAATATTTTGTTTTTAAGAGATGGCTTGTTCAATGAGTAATTTTTACTGATAGCAGCTACAGTTTCATTAATGTTCAATGTTAATGTTGAATGGGTATGACAAGTACTCCACAACTATTCCAATTTTTTGGAAGTAACAAAATCTATTTTCGAATTCCTGGAAACAGAACAGATTTCTTCACATACTTCTCATTCGGAAAAACAAAATTTGGATATTATCCCAGATGGTCCTGCGTATTAGGAAAGTGATCAAAAGTGTGTTTGCAAGGTTAGTCATCATTAACTCAAATTTGTTCTTGTAGGATGAAACTGTACTCATCATCTCACCAGTGCATTTGTTTTTACCTTGTGTTTCAAGGTTAATTTCACTTAGTCCGCCTGTAAAGTCAGCGAAAAATGCCAGATCACATAACCATTCCTCATTTTACAACTCTGCTTGGTCATCTCCCCTCTCCTTCAAAAAACGTATTTCATTTAGCAAATCACGAAATCTTTGCAGAAATTTGTGCCTACTTAGCCACCTTACATCTGTGTGCAAAATGAGTAAGATTGAAAAACCGTCTTCAAAGTAATCTTCCACAAACTGAATTTACAATTTTGAAAGTGATGTCCATGACAGTCTTTGTATTGAGTCTTTTGCTTGCCAAAACTTCCTGGTGAATGATGCAGTGGTAAGAAAGGAAATCTGGGAAGTCGTCATGCTGTCTACAGAGGGCTATGAAATCCTTAACCTCACTTGTCATTGCTCTTGCTCCATCAGTAGTGATGGAAAAAAGTCTATGCAATGGAAGATTACACTTTGTCACAAAAGAATAGAATGAACTGAATATTTCCTGACTAGTAATTCTCCCTTTTAAATAAATCATTCCAAGTAGTTCTTCTTTAACAATGAAGTCTTCAAAAACCATCCACATAAAGACTAGTAACTGGGCTATGTCTCATATGTCTGTAGATTCATCCAGTTGGAGTGAGAAAGCAACACATCCTCTAACTCAGTGGTCTCAAACACGTGGCCCTCCAGGGACTATTTTGCGGCCCGCAATCTGTCCTCGACTAAAGCAGGGGTCTCCAATCTACTTCCCTTCCAACTGCCCTTCCCCAAGCCACTGCAATCGGGGAACAGGCTGGCGCCCGAGGTCTTACTTCTCCCTGCCCTCCCCCAAGCCACTACCATTGGGGAACAGGCCGCCACCGCCGCAATCGGGGAACAGGCCGCGTCGAGGTCTTAACTCTCCCTGTTTATCTTCCCTAGCTCGGAGCCGACCAATTCTCGCCACTCGACATCAATTCTAACGTCGGGGAGGAAGTTCCGGGCCAGCCAATCGCTGCCTGGCTGGCCCGGAAGTCCCTCCCCGACGTTAGAATTGACATCGGGTGGTGAGAATTGATCGGCCCCGCGCTGGGGAAGATAAGCAGGAAGAGTTAAGACCTCGGCGCGGCCTGTTCTCCGATGGTAGTGGCTTGGGGGAGGGCAGAGAGAAGTAAAGAAAGAAAGGGGGGACAGGGAGACAGAAAGAAAGAAGGGAGACGGGACACAGACAGAAAGGGGCATGGAGAGAGAAAGACAGAAAGAAAGGGGGCATGGAAAGAGAGAGAAAGAAATAAAAAGTTGGGGGAGGGTGAAAGAAATAAAAAGTTGGGGAGGGAAGAAGACAGATGCCAGACCAGGGGAAAGGAAGGAAGGAGGGAGAGAAAGGAAAGAAAGAGATGTCAGATCATGGAAATAGGGACAGAAGAAGAGAGAGACAGAAGGGAAGGGAAGACATGGAAACATAGATATTGAAAAGAATGCAGTTAATGTCAAAGATGGATGCAAGGCAGAAAGTGAAGATGGAGAGAAAACCAGTCAAAGGACAAGAAGACCCTGGAAACATAGTTAAACGCACAGAAAAATAAAGTCACCAGACAACAAAGGTAGGGAAAATGATTTTATTTTCAATATAGTGAATTGAATAGTATAAGTTTTGAGAAAGGAAAGATATTAAACTTTAAATGTGAGGGCTGCAGAAAAAATAGAGTACTTGGAGGGCCGCAGTAAAAATAGTTAATGACAATTTTGCATAAAGTAAAACTCTTTATAGTTTATAAATCTTTCCCTTTAACTGTTAAAGGAAAGATTTATAAACTATAAAGAGTTTTACCTCATGCAAAGTTGTCATTTCTTTAATAAGACATTAACTATTTTTTTCTGCGGCCCTCCAAGTACTACAAATCCAAAATGTGGCCCCACTAAGGGTTCGAGTTTGAGACCACTGCTCTAACTATTGTTCAGTTGTGTCTCCACACATCTTTTCTATTCGCTGCATGACGGTGTTTCTTGACAATTTTACATTTTGAATAGCATCTATGATATCTTTCTTATTTTTAAATCCTTCAAAAAGATTATCAGCTGTTTCAAGAAAACAATCTTTACAAATTCCCCTTCAATGAAAGGTTTGCTTTTCTTTGCGAACAGGTTGCTGACCTTGAAGGATGCTATGGTTGAACTGACCTAATGTGACCTTGGTTTCGCCATCAACTATTGCTGAATAGCTAATTTCGATTTAAGTTCTTTGAGCTTCAGTTTACGAATTTCACTTTTGGGTGGAAAATCAGCATCAAGCTTATTGCTATGCAGGGCCTTATAATGATGTTACAGATTACCCTTTTTGGCCAAGGATACTGGGGTGTTACAAATTAGACAACAACACTTGTCTTTCACCATGATGAAGAAGTAGTCCATTTCCCATTCATCATGAAAGTGGTAGGTTTTGCTCTTCTTTGGAACACTCATCTTCGTTATACTGGGGTGGCTGGATGTAAGAAGACCAAATCTGCTTAGTTAGTATAAACACTGGATGAATCTGGTCCAAAACAGTCACTGTCCCAAAGTATTGAAGATCAACAGGAATTGAAGACCTCTGGATGATGTGCAATACAAGGACTGGAGATGCCAAAATCACACATGCAGTTCTAAAAGTAAAACTAAGAATTCATCATACTGGCACCAATAATCAAATACTACCAAACAATCATCAAACAACCTCAAACACCTGTCCAGCAAAAAAGATAAAATCAAATACTACCAAATAAGTTCAAATACCACCACATGCAATTTAATAAATTCTGCACACAGTGTAGAATCAACGCAAAGGCAAGGCAAAATAAAATTGCAGAGGCAAGCAAAAGTCACAGTGGTTTGAACCAATTTGAAGGCAAGACATAGGCAAGTTAGAACAAAATTGTAATAGCCCGCCAAAATCACAAAATTCTTGACACTTTGTTGTGTCTTCCTGAAAACGTTTAATGAAAGTGTTTGAGAATATAAGTAACTTAGAAGGTAAAAACTTTTTCTTTTGCAGTATTTACTGAAAGACCCCATGAGGAAGCTGATAGCAAGGCGAAACGGGGCCCGTAGGGTTAACGGCTGCATGATACAACGAAGATCTGTAACGGCATACAAGCAGAAACTAAAGATAAGTGCCGGTTACTCAGTTCTAAGTTTGTAGGCTGTTAAATTTTAATTATTAGCATAGCATACAGCACTTTATTGTTTTGCACAGCATATAGCACTTTCAAAAATTTAAAACATTTAAAAATTTAAAAGATATCCTGTCCCTGCAAATACTGATTTAAGCACATTGAATTATCAGTGCAGGTCTCTGAGAGCTTAAGAGCATTCTCTGACAATTAGGTCAGTCAAGTCCTGTTCTTTTGGTTTGTCTTACAGACGTGGAGGACTTCATCCATTGAGTATAATTTAGTGTATTGCCTGGTATATAACATACTTCTAAGGGGTGTTGGGGAAGGGGCAGCAGAATGGGTGATTCTGAGAGGCAGGAGATCAGGTATGACGCCGGGCATATGGTGTATCATCAAGGGGCACAGGCAGCGGACCTCTGGGGTACCCACAAACTATTGACACAAAAACAACAAGCGCCCCCAATACACCCGCAGGCAAGATTTGCGCAGGCAGGGAAAAAAGACAGGCAAAGGATCAACAGCAGCGGCAAGCCCTCGGTAGATGACCTACTGGCATGAGCTCTCTCCTAGCGATGGGGCGAGCTGCTGGAGAAATGGAACCAAGTGGGGCTGGCGATCTACCTCTGACTCCTCCGCGATCTACAAGTAGATCACGATCTACCTGTTGGATATGCCTGGTCTATGGGATTTTGTCTACGTCAGATAGAAGGCTAAGACTCACTTGCAGTCCAAAGTGTGCAATGCACTTTTGCCAGGATGGGTATAAATTTTGGGAAGAATGTTGGAAAAATAATTGACTGGTTAAGATAGAATTCTGAATCAGAAGCTAAAGACTGGCCTCAACAACGAGACAAGAACACACAACAGGAGTCAGAAATCCAGAAGATGTCAGAAATCCAGCCAAGGGTGTATAATTCAAAAAGTCACTTTAATGATGAATATGTCACAATAACTCAAAGACTCGACACTGGAAGTGTTTCAGCAAACGTGCATTTATCAAGAGTCTGTCTTGACTGTAGGTACCGTGAGCACTCGCAATTGAGTCGAAACAATGAAAAGTATTGGTGAAAGTGAGAAAGGAACTGGTATCTACAGAAAAACTGAAAAACGACCCATGGGGACTTTTAAGAAAAACAAACACTGAAATAGGGGTTTTGGAGGTGGGAGACCTTAACCTTGACCTCAAAAACCCTCAAACATGAAATATTTTGCCTGCCTCCCCCCCCCCCCCCATTTCTCTTAGGAAATAATGGAGCTGTAATTACAGTTCTGTAAAGGTGCTTGCCCATCAGCTTTCCTTGCAGCCTGTGAAAATGGAAAGGACTTTCTGCCTCAGAACTTCAACAAAATGGCTCCAAATCAGAAAATCTTAGGGCTGCTAATCAGACCAAAGATCTCCACTCCCACAGAACCTCAGAACGAGACTGGGGTGAGGGCAAATACACAGCTGGCTCCATGATACCCCGAGAGTTCTTACACAGGGAGCCCAGTCTGCGCTGAAGCCTCTGAAAAATTCACAAAGTGAGCTGGCTCCCAGGGGAATGGACCCAAGTCCTAAGGGTACCAAAGCCTCAAAAACAAAATTTACACCAGAAATACAAAAAAACTAAATAGAGCAGATCAGAAATACCTCTACACAGTTTGCCTGCAGAAGGAAAAACTGAAGAGGGCACTCCACTCCACTGGGAATGAGGGAGGCATGGAAAGCTGTGAGACATTTCTGCAAAGCTGGGGACTTATCACCTAACTTACAGACTCCTGTGTAGATGTAACAAAGCATGTCTTGCTACTGTAAAGGTGCCATTAATTTACTTCATGATGATGTTGAGTCATCAGCCTCAGACCTTATCTGCTGCATATCACTATTCACAAAAAATGAAATTCTGTATACCACTTCCAATTCAGCGGATATGGCACAAGAGTTACCGGTATCACTTATGGAACCTCAATGGCAATATCTATGAATGACAGTAATAGACCTTTGTGCTCAGCTTCAATATTGCAGCAATTATATTTTGTTTTACAAAAATCTTTATGGACTCCCATCAAATAACATGCCTCTAGGCCTAAAATGGCTTCATTATGCTGATGCTGTGGCTCCTCTAAAGGTACTTTTCAATAACTTATTTTTGTTCTGAGGTATGGAAACTTATCTGCTCTATTTTACCAATCAATGAACAGCTTTAATATACTATTGTAATCCTATGCTCAGTGGGTCTTTATATGACTTTTTCTGAAGACTTTTTGACATCCATGATGGTGATAGCTATCAAAGTAGTTATGCTACATTGAAAAGTGGATACAATATTATCAATACTCCTATGGTGGAATTATCTGGCTCATATTGCACAGTTAGAATTCCATATGGCATAGGGACGTTTTGAATCCAAATATAATCAAATTTGATTTCAAATATTTTTATTGAAATTTTATCAGAGAAAAAATACAATAAACAAAACAGATAAGATTGCCTTGTTATATATTTACTGATGATGTTTGTAATATAATCAAATTTGGAACCTTTTCTATTCTTTTTGTAATGCCAAAGAACAAAATAATTTACATGATATGTGATAGTATATATGATGTACTTTTTATTCAAATATAATGTTGGTGCTCTGTTGTGCCAACAAATTTTTAGTTGTAGTTACTGTATGTACTTGAATATAAACCAGGATTTGGGGGCCAAAATTTTGGCCCAAAAATGGGGGTCCTGGTTTATATTCAGGCCAGCGCCCACCCAATTCCCTCCCAGATTTACTGCAGGCCTCTGCTGGGCCACCAGGCTCTGCACCCTGCACCCTCTCTCTACCCTGTCAATTGTACCTCCTCTGCCACTGAAATCCCTGGTGGTCCAGAGGTGTAGCAGGCAGGAGCGAGCTTTCCACACTCATGTCCCACTGCTAACCCGGTCTGTCGCTGCCGTGAGTTCCAGTTTCAGCCGCTGAGCATTATTGAATAAGAGCGTGCTTTGGCACTACTGCTTGACGCTAAGTGGCTTTCTGAATGGCCCCGGGGTAGATCACTGCCCCTTTTTGGTCTAAGATCGTATCATTGTGTTTTGTATTATGCAAACTTACCAATAAAAGATGATTTACAAAAACCAAAAGCAGACAGATTTTAAAGACTGCTGAGCAAGTTGTAAATAATTAGAACCAACATTATTTGAAGTGTCTGTATACAAATGCCAGAAGTTTACAAAATAAGATGGGAGAGTTAGAATATATTGCACTAATTAAAAGATAAATATAAAGATAAAGATAGAGATAAAAGGCATCTCTGAGACCTAGTGGAAGGAAGATAATCAATGGGACAGTGTCACACAAGGATACAAATTGTATTCCAGTGATAGGGTAGACTGAATTGGTAAAGAGGCAGCATTATACTTTTTAAGAGGGCCTTGATGGTGGTATGGTCTTTCTATCCTTAATGTTAATAATTTTTTCCTTACTGTATTCTTCCTTATTGTATTCTTAATGTTAACAAATCCTTCCTTATTGTATTCTTTTGTACACCGCCTAGAACTGAAAGGCACTGTGCGGTATAAATTATGTTATGTTGAATCAACCATAATAAAAATTTTGCAGAACACAAAACACACCTTGGAATCCTTATAGATAGAAATTCCCTGTGTAAAGGGGAAAAGGATAGTAATAGAGGATGGGACTTGATATACCACTTTTTCTGTATGGTTACAAACAAAGTATTTACATATTTCTTAGGCAGGTACTTATTTTATACCTGGGGCAATAAAGTGTTAAGTGAGTCGCTTAGAATCACAAGGAGCTGCAGTGGGAATTGATCTCATAGCCTCAGGGTGCTGAAACAGCTGCTATAACCATTAGGGCACTCCTCCACTTCTATCCATCCTTGCCAGGATGAACACATAAATGCAGAAGTGTTATCAGAAATTAGAAAGGTTAACAAAATGTGTTACACAATATTAAGAGGTGATTTAGATTACCCTGGGAGGTAAAGCACAGTTACTTACCATAACAGGTGTTATCCAGGGACAGCAAGCAGATATTCTCACATGTGGGTGACGTCATCCATGGAGCCCTGATGTGGACAGCCTCACAAGCAGACTTGCTTGTAGAACTTTAGAAAGTTTGTGAATGCCGCACCGCACTTGCGCGAGTGCCTTCCTGCCCAACCTAGGGCTCGTCTCCTCAGCATCTCCTCAGTTCAGATAGCTAGCTAAGAAACCAACTAGGGGAGGTGGATGGATTGTGAAAATATCTTCATGCTATCCCTGGATAACACCTGTTATGGTAAGTAACTGTGCTTTATCACAGGACAGGCAGGCAGCATATTCTCACATGTGGGTGACCTCCAAGCTAACTATAATGGGATGGTGGGAGAGCTGGAAATTTAGGAGAATAAATTTAGTAAAACTGCCAGGTCCAAAATGGCCATCCCGTCTGGAAAAGGAATCCAGACAATAATGAGAGGTGAAGGTATGAACCGAGGACCAAGTGGCAGCTTTGCAGATTTCCTCAATAGGAGTAGATCTAAGGAAAGCTACTGATGCCGCCATGGCTCTGACTTTATGGGCATCTAACCAGTTGGAGATGGTGCACTTGGAAATTGGATGTCCCAACTTGTTTGGATCGAAGGAGACAAAATTTGAGGAGCAGATCTGTGTGGCTTAGTTATTTGCAAGTAGAAAGCCAAAGCACACTTACAGTCCAGAGTATGAAGAGCTGTTTCTCCAGGATGAGAATGAGGTTTTGGAAAAAACACTAAAACACTGGAAGTACAGTGGATTGATTGAGATGAAATTCTGAAACCACTTTAGGTAAGAATTTAGGATGAGTACGGAGGACCACCTTGTCATGATGGAATACTGTGAAAGGTGGGTCCGCTACTAAAGCTTGTAGCTCACTAACTCTGTGTGCAAACATGAGAGCAATGAGAAAACACAATTTCCAAGTGAGATATTTGAGATGAGCCGAAGCCATTGGTTCAAAAGGAGGCTTCATCAATTGAGCAAGTACAACATTGAGATCCCAATCCACTGGAGGCAGTCTGAAAGGTGGCTTGACACTGAAAAGTCCTTTTATAAATCTGGAAACCATAGGATGAGCAGAGAGGGGTTTCCTTCAATAGGCTGATGAAAAGCAGCAATTGCACTGAGATGGACTTGAATGGATATGGATTTGAGGCCAGATTGAGACAAATGCAACAGGTAATCCAAATTTAAAGACAAGGAGGCAGATTGAGGATCCTTCTGATGAATGGTGCACCAAGCAGAAAATCTAGTCCATTTCTGGCTGTAACATTGCCGAGTAGTAGGCTTCCTAGAAGCTTCTAGAATGTCCTGTACAGATTGAGAAAACTGTGGAGTGGCAGTTAGGTTGAGAGGTACCAAGCTGTCAGAGACCCCTGACCCTGTGTAAGCAGAGACAGAAAAACTGGTAGAAGAAATGGCTCCCTGCTGCTGAGTTGAAGTAGAAGGGAGAACCAAGGTTGCCTGGGACATTGAGGAGCTATCAGAATCATGGTAGCATGGTCTTGTTTGAGTTTGACAAGAGTCTTGAGAATGAGAGGGAATGGAGGGAACGCATACAGGAACTGATTCGTCCATTCTAGAAGAAAAGCATCTGCCTCGAGGCGGTGAGGAGAATAGATCCTAGAGCAAACCAGAGGCAGTTTGTGGTTATGGGGAGACCCAAAGAGGTTTATCTGAGGGGTTCCCCACTGAGAAAAAATGTGATGTAGAGGTGAGGAATTGAGTGTCCATTTGTGAGGTTGGAGAAGACGACTCAATTTGTCTGCCAAACAGTTTTATACCCCTTGAATGTAGACTGCTCTAAGAAAGATATTGTGATTGATTGCCCAGTTTCACACCTTTTGAGCTTCCTGATAAAGAGGGAGAGATCCTGAACCTCCCTGCTTGTTGACGTTGTACATGGCGACTTGATTGTCTGTCCGAATAAGGATGACTTGATCGTGGAGATGATGTTGAAAAGCTTTGAGAGCACTGAAGATCGCTCTGAGTTCCAACAGATTGATGTGACAGCGACAATCTGTGCTGGACCAATGGCCTTGAGTATGGAGACCATCGAGATGAGGCCCCCCATCCAAGTGTAGGTCATGAGGATCTTCTGATGAGGGGGCGTTTGAAACAGTAAACCTCTGGAGAGATTGGAAGAAAGCATCCACCAGTGGAGAGACTGTTTCAACAAAGGAGACACTGTAATGTGTTGAGAGAATGGGTTGAAAGCCTGAGCCTACTGAGATGCCAGGGTCCACTGAGGAATTCTGAGGTGAAGTCTGGCAAAAGGAGTCACATGAATTGTAGAGGCCATGTGACCGAGGAGAACCATCATGTGTCAGGCTGATATTAAAGATAGGGAAGACACTTTCTGACAAAGTTGAATGAGAGCAGCTTGATGCTGTAGGGGAAGATATGCTCCGAGTTGCACAGTATCCAGTACAGTTACAATGAACTGCAAAGCCTCAGAGAGTTGTAGCTGGGATTTGGGAAAGTTGATTTCAAAGCCCAAACTTTAGAGGAACCACGTAGTCCGTTGAGTTGCTAAAATAACCCCCTGAGATGTTGAATCTTTGATGAGCCAGTCATCCAGGCACAGAAACACCTGGAGCCCATGGTTGCGCAAAACTGCTGCTACCACAGTGAGGCACTTGTGAACACTCTGGGAAATGATGCAGGCCGAATGGTAGCACTCTGTATTGAAAATGAAGATTTCCCACCAAAAATCTAAGGAACTGGCGGAGGATGGATGAATGTGGGTGTAATCCTCTTTGAGATCTAGAGAACATAACCAATCATTCTGATCTATAAGGGGATAAAGGGATGCCTAAGACAACATGCAAAATTTTTCTTTGACAAGAAATTTGTTGAGTGCTCTGAGGTCCAAGATCGGTCACAGATCACCCGTCTTCTTCGGCACTAGGAAGTAACGGGAGTAAAACCCCCTGCTCTGCTGTTCCAGAGGAACCTCCTCAATGGCACGGAGATGGAGCAGAGCCTGGGCTTCCTAGAGAAGAAAGGTGGTCTGCGATGGATTTGAAGGATACTCTCTTGGAGGTAGATCTGAAGGAATCTGGGTGAAATCAAGAGAGTATCCTTCCCTGATGACTGAGAGGACCCAGAGGTCGGATGTGATTAGCTTCCATTGTTGGTAAAAATTATGGAGGCGACCTCCAGTGGGTAAAGGAAAGGACAGAGGCAGAACGATTGAGGTTATGCTCTGTGTTAGGTGGTCAAAAAGACTGAGAAAGCTTGGGTGCAGCAGAAGGTTGAGATTTTTGTTGCCTTTGCTGTTGCTGCTGTTGTTTCTTAGGGGGCGCCCTTGAATAAGGAGCTGCCTGCTGAGGAAAATGCCTCTGGTAGGATGGAAGAGGTCTGGAAGTCTTAGCAGTAGAAGGCTTAGGCTTTGGTCTGATGATGGAAGTAAACGATTTCTCATGTTTAGACAAGTGTTTAGTAGTTGCCTCGATAGAGTTATCAAATAGCTCATTGCCCTGACAAGGAATATTGGCCAGACGATCTTGAAGATTTGGGTCCATGTCTACAGTGCGAAGCCAGGCAAGGTGGCATATAGCCACCGAGAAAGCAGTGATCCTTGAGGAAAGTACAAATGCATCATATGAGGATTGAAGAAGATGCATGCGTAATTGAGCCAGAGTGTGAGTCAGCTGTTGAAACTCTGGAAGACAATGTTGTGGAATATATTTGATAAAATATATTCCACAACAAGGCAAGCTGTTGACCAGATGCTTGAGACAGGAAGTAAAAACAAAGTTGTAATTCAAAACCCTGGTTGCCATAAGGGAATTTTAATACAAACGATGGCCAAACTTGCCCATAGTCCTGCCCTCTCTTCCAGGGGGGACAGTGGCGTAAACCTTGGCAGGGTTGGTTCTTTTCAAAGAAGACTCCACTAAAATGGACTGATGGGATAATTGAGACTTATCAAAACCCTTACAAGATTCCAATTTGCAGGTACAGCAGGAATGGAATATGGTGTCTCAAGGTTTTGTTTGAATGTCTTAGAAAGAAGTCTGTTAATGGGTAATTTGAGAGATTCCCTAGGAGGATGAGGAATACCCATTTATTCCAAATACTCCGTAGAGTACTTGGCGTCAGATTCCAAAGTGATGTTGAGATCTTTACTCATCTGGCAGAGGAATGTAGAGAAAGATATTTGCTCTAGAGAAGGATGGCCTCGTGAGGGAGAAGGTGACCTCGAGGCACCTTGCATGGCAGAGAATGAAGGTGAAGCTTCTCGGGAGTATTGATACCTGAGTTCTGAATATGCAGGTATAGATGATTCACTGAGAGAATGGGTAGAGTACCTCGCAGGAGAAGGACTTGAGCGGCAAGAGTGTAAAGGCTCTGCAAGTGGTCTTCTCGACTGAGGAGATGAAGGCCTCGAAGAGTCTCGATGTGTGGATAAACAAGAACTGTCTCGAGACAAGGACCTGTGCCTTGATGTCGGCAGATGATGAGGAGAACTGTGCCTCGAAGTCAGACAGATCCCGCTTCAATGGATGTCGAGGTGTCCTCGTCCTGTACCTCGAAAAGGGCAAGGTCTTATGTGAGGAAGGAGGGCTGGAAGTTGGAGATTGACGTTGAGATACCAAAAAGGACTTGTCTCCTTTTGTTGAGGTATCTCAAGGCACTTGCAAGGACTCAGCTCCTTGAAAAGAGTGTGTAGATTTCGGTCGAGACACTCGCAAAAACTCGACTCCTTGCATAGAGTGTGTAGATTCAGATTGAGGCACTCTTAAGGACTCGACTCCTTGTATAGAGTGTGGAGGTTCATCTTGAGGCACTCTTAAGGACTCGGCTCCTTGTACGGAGTGAGTAGTTTCAGATCGAGGCACTGGCAAGGACTCGACTTCTTGTGATACTGCTGAGTGCTCAGGCTGAACTGCAGGAAGCAGAGTCGAGGCAGGAGTGTATTTGGCAAGCATGCTACCAAACTCCTGATGCATAATAGCTTGGATCATAGCCTGCAAATGGGACACCGAGACTTGAGGATCTGGTACATTTGCAGCGACTATAGTCTCCAAGGAAGATGATGAAGAATGACGCTTCAATTTGGAGACATGGTTCTTGGGCAGCTTCATGACTACCCATTCTAAGGGTGGCATGTCCGAAAGAGGCTGCTGAACTACCTTACCTGAGGGAGACAGTGAGGAGAGCTGCTCCTCAGGAGAGGATTTGCTTGAAGACGAGGACTTTCCAAATGAAGAAGGTTTAATTAAGGCCGAGAATGAAGTAGACCTTGGGAGCCCCGAAGAAGACTTGACCGGATTCAGAGTCGAAGTCGAAGCAGGGGTTGGAGTATCCATACCGCCAAAAATCTTCTCTACCTGAACTTGATGACTTTTAATGGCTCGAGGTTGAAGAGTAGCACAGCGAGTACATGACTCCGGACGATGGTCAGGCCCTAAACACTGAACACACCACCTATGTGGATCAGTGAGGGATATCGCTGGCAACGGCACGGGCAGTGTGTCTGGGAGGGAATGCATGGATGGGAGAACATCGCAGGGGAGGAGACATAGGCATCCTGGGACTGTCTGCCAAGTCTCTTCCCTGAAGAAGCCCTTTCTGGAAACGTCAATCGCTCCTCCTAAACTTACTTGCTCCACTTCATCACTGACGCTGAAACCGTGGATTGAAGACAAAGTTTTATTTTATTTTTCTTTCCAGCTTATGATTTATCTTTAATCTTATTTATTGTTTTGTCTTTTGTCTTTGTTTTGTTCTATTTCTATCATTTAAATTTCTCCAGAATTCTACTGTTCAACGGCTCCCCCTTCTGCTTCTATTCCTTTCTCTCCTCTCTTCTACATTCCAAAGTATTTAGATCAATGCTGTCTTGTTAAAATGTTTATTTTATTTTTCCTCTAACTCTACTTTTCACTTCTCTATTACCCTCCAGGTACTTTAGTTAGATTGTGAGCCTTCGGGACAGTAAGGGAATTTTTCAATACCTTTCTTATTTCTAATCTTAATGTATATTTTCTGTAAACCGCTTAGAACCTAACGGATGTAGCGGTATATAAGAAATAAATTACATTACATTACTTCTTAAAGCCTGTGACCGGTCGGAACATAGAAGGGAAAATAGCAGCGGCCAAGTCGAAGCCCGCTGGGAAGGCCCCGACGTGACATGAAAAAAAGTTAAATTTAAAACACTGCAACCCTGTAAGGAAAACAATACATGAGCCAAGGTGAGAGAAGGCACAAGTCAAACTAAGTCTAGCACAAAGCGTTGAATAGAGGACTTCTTGGCTCCACAGAAAACTGATAGCTGAGGAGACGTGCCCTAGGTTGGGCAGGAAGGCACTCACACATGTGCGGTGCGGCAGTCACAAACTTTCTAAAGTTCTACAAGCAAGTCTGCTTGCGAGGCTGTCCACATTGGGGCTCTGTGAATGACATCACTCACATGTGAGAATATAAGCCCTACCCCAAAAATAAGTCCTAGTACATGCAGTGTTTCCCCTCAAACCCCCCCCTGCCGCTGACCTGTGTGCTGACCTTCCCATGTTTGAATCTCCTGCTGTACTTCGCTCCACTATGTTGCCTCGGGCCTTATTCAGGCTCGTGCTGCTCAGTTGTTTGCCGCTTACTTCTCTCGGGGGTGGCGGCAACAACAAATATTCTAAAGAGGTGAATGAGAGAGAGACACAGCGTGGGGAAGCCAAGTTCCGTATTCTTAAACTGAACCAGGTGTGGGAGAAAGCACAACGGCGGACCTCTACCCTGATGGAGGAATCAAAACACTGGCTGTGTCAGCAGTGGTCCGGTGGAGCAGTTGTTCAAGCTTACAGGTTAAGTTTTTGTATGAAATATTGATCTGGTTTTTGAAGTTTTGAAAAGAGAAAAAGTTTTGTTAAAAATGTATGGGAGACCAATGATACAGGTTGGTTTTTTTCAAGCACTCTTTATCCCCGATTTATGCTGTGAGGTTTATGTAAGAGAAACCAAGAAAACACTGTGGAATGATGATGATCCCGAGATGGACTTTAATGAAAGAATCAAAGTTCCAAATATACAATAAAACAATCCACATGAAAGTAAAATAATCCACATAAAAACCAAAAGGACCTAGTCTGCTGGTTGCTTTGGTTTCAAGCAGCATTCTTCTCTCCACATATCAGTTTTTCCACGTATTCACCACCATAGGACTTTTAGGGATCCCTAAAGAAGACATCTTGTCAAAACGCGGACCGTGTTGGGTCCTGTGCTACCAGCGGACTAGGTCCTTTTGGTTTTTTTGTGGATTTTTTATGTGGATTATTTTACTTTCATGTGGATTGTTTTATTGTATATTTGGAACTTTGATGCTTTCATTAAAGTTCATCTCAGGATCATCGTCACTCCACAGTGTTTTCTTGGTTTCTCTTGGACTTTCTTCTCTGTGGATTCCCTAGGGCAGGGGTGCCCAACGCGTCGATCGCGATCGACCAGTAGCTCAGGAAGGCAACGCGAGTCGATCGCGGAGCCTATCCCGGGCTCTGTGATAGACTCGTGTTGCCGTCCTGATCTACGGGCCGATCAGCCTTCCTCTCCAGTTTTCTTTCTCCCTAGGGCCTTTTAGCTGGGCGATCCGCCCAGCTGTCATCTGCCGCTGCTGAACAAAAAACCGGGTCCTGCCTTCGCGGAAACAGAAAGTAGGCAGGACCCGGCAGGAAGAAGAACAAATGCTTGTCTCCCGCATTAGCCCGTAGCGAACGCTTGCTTCAGGGCTCTCAACATGTGCGTGCCGGCTTCTCTTCTCTTCCCTCCGAAACCGGAAGTTATGTCCGGGGGGGGGAGGGGAGAAGGGAAGCCGGCGCGCACATGTTGAGAGCCCTGAAGCAAGCGTTCGCTACGGGCTAATGCGGGAGACAAGCATTTGTTCTTCTTCCTGCCGGGTCCTGCCTACTTTCTGTTTCCGCGAAGGCAGGACCCGGCAGCATTTTCCCTAATAGGTCGATCGCGATCTTGGGCTGATCAGCCTTCCTCTTCCCGATGGCAGAATTGACGTCAGGGAGAGGAATGCTGGTTGGCCGAAGCAGGGAGAGCTTGGGGCCTGTTATTGGTGGCGTTTGGGTCCTGGTCCCCGATAGCAATGGCAGTGGCAGTGGCTTGGGGGAGGGCAGAGAGAAAGAAAGAAAAAGGGCAGGCAGGGAGACAGAAGGAAAGAAGAGAAACAGAAAAAAATGAAAGGGAGGCAGAGAGAAAGAAAGGGCAGGGAAGAGGAAGGAAAAGTTGGGGGAAGAAATGAGGTCTGGAGGAGAAGAAGCATACAGGCTAAAAGAAGGGAAGAAAGATTGTATGCACAGTCAGAAGAAGAAAGTGCAACCAGAGACTCATGAAATCACCAGACAAGGTAGGGAAAATGATTTTATTTTAAATTTTGTGATCAAAATGTGTCTGAATTTATATCTGCTGTCTATATTTTACACTAAGGTCCCCTTTTACTAAACCGCAATAGAGGTTTTTAGCGCAGGGAGCCTAGGAGTGTCGAGAGCAGCGCTGGGCATTCAGCGCAGCTCCCTGCACTAAAAACTGCTAACGTGGTTTAGTAAAAAGGGAGGGAGTATATTTGTCTATTTTTGTATGGTTGTTACTGAAGTGATAGTGCATAGAGTCATCTGCTTTGACCTCTTTGAAAACCCTGGAATAGGGTACAGTGTGCGTTGTGTTTTTTTTAAATTTTATTGTTGGTAGATCATTGTGACTTGGTCATTTAAAAAGTAGCTCGCAAGCCCAAAAAGTGTGGGCACCCCTGCCCTAGGGTCAATTCTCTCTGGTTTGTGAGGTTTATGTAAACATTGCTGGATCTTTTTGCTTTTGTTTTGAATGAGATATGTTTTGTGCTGTGGAGTTTTCTTGTTAGTTGCTGCAGAGGGAAGGCATAAGGGAATGGATGAGAGGGGAGGAAAGATGCTGCATATGTGGGGGAGAGAAAGGAAAGAGGAAGAATTGGGGTGGACGAGAGAAAGGGAGATATGATCACTGTACCTCGAAAATAAGACCTAGTGCATTTTTTGGCCCAAAATTAATATAATACAGTGTCTTATTTTTGGGGAAACATGGTAGATGAAATCAATGACTGCTGGAACCAACAAGAGGAGGAACAATTCTAGGGGAGTGCATGATCTGGTGTAGAAGGTAATGATGCTGGACCACCTGATAACTGTGATCTTAACATGATCAGATTTGATATAATATCTGAAGTACACATAGGAAATTGAATATATTAGCACTTAACTTTCTAAAAGAAGACTATGATAAAATGAGGAGAATGGTGGTTAAAAAAACCTTAGAGGAGCATATACAAAGGTCAAAAATTTACATCAGGTGTGAATATTATTCAAATAAAACATCACAGACGATCAGACCAGATATATTTCACATATTATAAATGGTGGCAGGAAGGCAAAACCATCAGCTGGCATAGTTCAAAAGTGAGGTGAAGGAAGCTATTAGAGCTTAAAGATCATCTTTCAGAAAATGTAAGAAGGGTCTGACTGGATATAATAGGACACAGCATAAGGAATGGCAAGTCAAATGGAAAGTGTTGATAAGGAAGGCAAAGAGAGACCTTGAAAAGAAGATTGTGTTAAAGGCAAAAGAAGCTGGTAAAAGAATTAGCTGGACCACTAGATGACAAAGAGGTGCAAAGGGCACTCCGAGAGGACAAGGCCATAGTGGAGAGACTAAGTGAATTATTTGTTTCAGTCTTCACCAAGTAGGATATGGAGAAGATACAGTGCAAGAAATGATATTCAAAGCTGATGAGTCAGAGAAACTGAAACAAATCTCTGTAAACAGAAAATGTAAAATAGCAAATTGATAGAGTAGCAAATCACCCTAACCAAATGGTATATATCCCAAAGTACTGATAGAACTGAAAAATGAACTTGCAGAGATATTGTTAGTGATATGTAACTTATCTTTAAAATCAAGAATTTTTAAAAAAAGAGTTCCAGAGGTAATCTGGGAAATTATAGACTAGTGGGCCATTGGTGCTTGACAAAATGGTAGAAACTATTATAAGCCACTGTGATGTCAAACTAACCATCCAGTGGTATATCAAGTTATAATAAAGATAAGATAAATTACTGAGCATATACATAGGCATGGAATAATGAGACAAAGATAACACTGGATTCAGTCAAGATAAGTCTTGCCTCACGATTCTACTACACTTCTTTGAAGGGGTGAACAGAAATGTGAATAAAGGTGAGTCAGTAGATATTGTGTATTTGGATTTTCAAAAGGCATTTGACAAAAAACCTCATGAAGAACTCCTGGGGAAATTAGGAAGTCATAGGATAGTAGACAGTGTCCTATTGTGGATTAAAACTGATTATAATATAAAAAAACCAAACAGAGAATAGAGTTAAATAGTAGATGTTCTCAAAGGAGAAGGGCAGATAGTGAGGTTCCCCAAAAATCTGTGCTGGGACCACTGCTTTTTAACATATTTATCAATGATCTAAAGATAGGAATAATTAGTAAAGTAATTAATTCACTGCTGAGTTATTTAAAGTTGTCAAATCACAAGAAGATTGTGAAAAATTGGAAGAGGAACTTATGAGCCTGAGAGGTTGGGCATCCAAATGGCATATAACATTTAATGTGAGAAAGTGATACATACAAGAAGAGGAACCCAAATTACAGCTGCATAATGCAAGGTTCCACATTTGGAGTCACTGTCCAGGAAAAGGATCTAGGTGTCATTGTTGATAATATATTGAAACCTCTGCTCATTGTACAGTGGTAACTGAGAATGCTAATAGAATGTTAGAAATTATTAGGAAGGGAATGGAACAAAAATAAGATTATAATAATAATCTCATAATATAATAATGGCTGTCAGGTAAGATTTGCTCTTTGTGGTTGATACCAAAATCTGCAATGGAATAGACACCCCCAATGGTGTGAACAACATGAAAGAGGTAGCGAAGCTTGAAGAATGGCCTAAAATTTAGCAGCTAAAATTTAATACTAAGGGCTCCTTTTACAAAGGTGCGTTAGGGCCTTAACACGCGAAATAGCATGCTCTAAAATGCCACGCTTGCTAGCCGCTACCGCCTCCACTTGAGCAGGTGGTAGTTTTCCAGGTAGCGCATGCTAATCCGGTGAATGCGCTAAAAACTCTAGCGCACCTTTGTAAAAAGAGCCCTAAGAAATTCATGGTCATGCATTTGGGATGCAAAAACCCAAAGGAACGGTACAGTTTAGGGGGTGAAGAACTTATGTACACGACAGAAGAGTGGGACTTGGGGTGTGATTGTATGCGATGATCTTAAGGTGGCCAAACAAGTTGAAAAGATGACAATGAAAGCTAGAAGGATGCTAGAGTGAATAGGAAGAGGTATGGCAAGTAGGATGGAGTTGGTCCAGAGGAAGGCTTCTAAAATGGTGTGTGGTCTTTGTCTCCACGCGGCATCCACTATTCAGGCAAACTGGGAAAATCCCTTCTCTTCAAAATCACAGGTCTTTGGAACGACCTCACCACCCCGCTGCGGAACCTGAGCTAAACTAAACTAAACCTTGGGTTTATATACCGCACCATCTCCACGAATGCGGAGCTCGGCACGGTTTACAGGAAGAAAGATGAGAGAGGAACTACAGTGGAGAGATTAAAGAGTTAGGTGTAAAGGGGGAAGGTGAGAGGCCTAAGAGGGGGGAAGTGTTACAGTTTTGAGAATAGCCAGGTTTTTAGGTGTTTGCAGAAGAGTTGGAGGGAGCTTGAGGTTCGGAGAGGGGAGGTGAGGTTATTCCAGATCTCAGTGATTCTAAAGTTATTCCGCAAACAACTGAAAAAAACTGAAAAATGGTAAAAATTGGGTGGGAGGGAGGAAATTATGAGCGTATTTTAAATCTGAAAGAACTACGTTGGATGTATGAGTTGAATAGCATGCAACCTAGTGGTTTAAATGAAACGAGTGACTGGATGGTGTTAGCTGAATGAGTGTGGTGATAGGGGTCTGTGGTTATATGTAGTCTGTTCCGTTGATGTATTCTGGCAGGGCTTATATTTTTAGGCTTTGCTGAACTTTTTGAGTATGGAGCCCTTTAATTTAGCATGAGGATCCGGAACATGTTCCCGGATTGGTCTATAGATTTTATGATGTCAAGGGGAAGGAGTATAAATAGCTTGCAAAGGACACCGCGGCCATATTTAATTGCTAAATGGCCGCAGGATAAAAGGAATGTTGGAACACAATAGGTTGGTGGGTTTAATAATTTTTTATGGAATGAATATGGATAGGTTTGGATGTATATTGATATGGAGTATGTTTGTTTTTGATTCAGTTACAGCACTAGCTCTGTCCTGAAGAAGGAATCGAAATGCGTAGATGGGAAGCAGTGCTGAACAAAAGCTGCATAAAAGCTAAGTTCATTTATGAAAATTAAGGATTGAAAAGCTGAAAAGTTTATAAAGAAAGAGTTTTACAATATTATATGAAGGTTGAATAACAGATAAGAATGGAAGATGCAATGAATATTAGAAATTAATAAAAGATAACAAACAGAGATAAAACGTTTAAATTAAATTAGGTTTTAATATAAATTAACAATTGATATATAATAAGTGTGGCAAAAGGCTCTGATACACACAGGGTGAATTCAGTGAAGAGTGCTGCTACGTTGACAGGAATCCATCAGAGTAGCGTTCTGAGATATCCCCAGTGTGTTAACATCATTGAAGAGTTCTTTGCAATCCTGATTATATATGGCAAGACAAGTTTTTTTGAACTTTAAATACCTACGTGGCATAAATGCACACGAGTCAAGTCTCTTTCATCTGAAAGGAAGCTCTGGAATGAAAGGGCATAGGATGAAGTTAAGAGATGATAGGCTCAGGAGTAATCTAAGGAAATACTTTTTTTTTTTTTTTTTTTTTACTGAAAGGGTGGTTGATGCATGGAACAGTCTCCTTGAAGAAGTGGTGGGGACAGAGATTGTGCCTGAATTCAAGAAGGCATGGGATAGGCACGTGGGATCTCTTAGAGAGAGGAAGAGATAATGGTTACTGCAGATGGGCAGACTAAATGGGCCATTTAGCCTTTATCTGCCATCATGTGTCTATGTTTGTATAATGCCTGTGTGCCACTCCATAGTGTGACTCCACCTTGAAAGCTGTATGCAATTCTGGTCAACACATCTAAAAAAAATAGCAGAATTACAAAAAGTACAGAGAAAGGCAACAAAAATGACAAAGGCGATGGGGTGACATTCCTATGAGGAAAGGCTAAAGTGGCTAGGGCTCTTCAGCTTAGAGAAGAGACAGCTGAGAGGAGATATAGAGGTCTATAAATACTGAGTAGAGTGGAACAGGTAGATGTGAATCACTTGTTTCCACTTTCAAAAAATACAATAACTAATGGGCACAAAATGAAGCTGCTAAGCAGTAAATTTAAAACAAACCAAAGAAAATATTTCTTCTCAATGTGTAATATTTCTACTCAATGCGTAATAAAACTCTGTCATTTGTTACATAGAAATATGAAGGGAGATAAGGGTCAAATGGCCCACCTAGTTACCAGAGAATGTAGTAAAAGCAGTTAGCATAGCTGGGTTTAGAAAAGGTTTACAAAAATCCATCACATATTCCGGTGACGGGATAATCATGCGCCAGACGCCAGCGCGCCGACAATTCGACAGAAGACAGAAGCGCGTGGGGGAAAATTAATTTTTAAAGAGCTCCAATGGGGGGTTTGGGGTGGCAACCCCCCCCCCCCACTTTATTGGTTAGTGTTCGCGCTGCCGTTGCGGCAGGGTGTGGGTGGTGAAACCCCCCACATTATAGAGAAAACAGAACTTTTCCAGAAAAAAATCAAAAAAGTTCCGTTTTCGCTATAATGGAGGTTTCAAACCCCCCGAACCCCTCTCCAACAGCAGCACGAACACTAACCAATAAAGTGGGGGGGTTGCCACCCCAACCCCCCCGTCGGAGCTCTTTAACTTTTTCCTCTGCGTGTTTCTGTCTTGCGCTCCACTGTCTGTGAATCCATATTCCTGTAAAAAGCGACATAACATATTTTACTGTTTTGGGATCTTGCTGGGTACTTGTAACTTAGATTGGCCACTGTTGGAAACAGAATACTTGGCTTGATGGATTTTTGGTCAGTCCCTATATACAGAGGCGTAGTAACAGAGAGGGCAGGTGTGGACCACCCCAGGCATCATCTTGGCAGGGTCGCAGGCACCTCTCCTCCTCTCTGCTCGCTCCCATACCCTTCCACCTCCTGCTCATGCTAGCCTTGGCGGGCCCAGAATGTGACATCAGAAGGGAGCTGAGGCAGGCACAAGCAGGAGGTGGAAGATGATGTCCATACCAGCAAAGTGAAACACACTGTACTACTGCTGTGTTTGGATCAATCCTCTTTCTATTAAATACAGGCATTACATACCTCATGTTTTCCACAGAATCTTCTGGCATTGGGGCAACAGTCTGCACAGCTGGAAGATTCTTGCTAGTAGCACCATTCACAAAACTTGAGGAGGAGGAAGAGGAAGATGATGCAGAATCCAATGCTCCTGTCCCAAAATAGACTTAAAAACTCAAATTTTAATTCTACAACTATAATCCTAAATTATTTCAATTAGTTTTCTGTTAAGATTAAAAGATCTAATTTACAAATTACAATTTTTATTTATTTATTTATTTTTTTTTACTAACAATGATAGCACAATGATAAAAAAACAGCAGAATATGTATAATGCATTCTTTAGAAGTTATAGATGATACTGAATTCTCATAGAGTGATCTCTTTATTTTTTTCAGTGGCTACACCGATATTCAATGTTTAAACTACTTTTAAAATGTATATCTATCTATATCTAAATCTACTTTTTAAATTTTATGTAAGGAGTGGTCAAGTGGTAGAACTGCTGTCTCTGCATCCAGAGGTTGTGGGATGAAATCCCAGGACTGCTCCTTGTGACCCTGGGCAAGTCACTTAATCCTCTATTGCCCCAGGTACAAAACGTTAGTTGCCATTGACTCGTTTTTGAGTCCTAGCAACTTGATGATCATCATCATCATCAAGCTTTCATAGCAGAATACAAAAGTAGATTGCTGGGCCTTTCTTCTGTGCAGCATAAAGCCACTATCTTCCATCTCCAACACTGCCCCTCTGCTTTTGCCCAGATGGGTGGTACATCGTTAGTCTGACATCTCCGCTGAAATCTGGGAGGCCCTACTGGTAGTGAAACTGCTGATGGCATAGCTTTTAGCTTCTCGGAAGCACACAAGCCCCAGTGGAATGACAAGTCCATGAACGAGGTATCATGATATACCTGTATAAGCTGCTTTGAGTTGGTTGTATACCTACAAAAAGGTTGTATACAAGACCCAATCCCTATCTCTATAACTATAGATATTTTTTTTATAAAGCAACTGACATGAAGAGTATACAGTATGTAGAAAAAAAAAAAAAAGTAGTGTTGTGAACCATCTTGGAAAGACGTAATGACTATCTATACAGGAGTAGCATACACACTTCAGAGTCAAACTGAAAAATGAGACAGAGATCTGATCAATGATATTGTGAAGGTGGAAACAAATTGATGATTACTGAGCAACTTTACTTTGCTGGATGTGTATTAGAGTATCTTATGTGCACATCTGGAAAAATATAAAAACTGTGAATGCCTTACAAAAGGCCTTGCTCAGACATCTTTAATAGAGTTTAATACACTCATATTCTGCCCAACCATCACTTTAGGGTAGATTACAATAATAAAAAACAAAGATATAACAATATACCCCCAGATTACAAATCATATCAATCATAAAAATGTGCTTACCCCAAGCTAATATGTACATTTAAACTAATCTTAAATGTCATAATCAATGGCACTAGACCCAAGTTTTCTTATCCCTTCTAGAGTAAACTCAGTGCGTACTCAAATATTTTAAGTTTACTCTTTGCAAAAATACCAGGACCAAAGATGTGGGCTTTAAGAATATGGAAGATGTTCGAACCCAAGCTGTTGCACTGTCTCTTCTGTTACTGCTGTATTAGTATGTATATTGTCATGGTGCAGCAAGAATGTTTTGGACAAAATTAATCTTCTTTTGCTGTGAATTGCAAGTTTAAGTTCATTTTGCAGCAATGTGCAGTAATTTTCACTGTTCAATTATTGCCTGTGCATATGGAAATGCACCAGAATAGGCCCCTTCATGTCCCAAAAGAAGAGTAACATGATTTTCTTAGAGGAGGGTTGACGTTTGAATTTCTTCTTCACGGAGAAGAGGGATGTCTCCACTCCATGCTTTGTCTTTTGCTCTCCGGGTCATGGTGATGCATCTATATCTCATTGCCAGTGGTAATTCTCTCCAGAATACTCAGATCCTCTTCATACCATCTCAGGAACTGGGTCACAACCTCTATACACTGTTGCTCGTGCAGATCAGTAAGCTGTTTGGGAACCCATCGTACGCAGACTTTTCTGTATCCCAAGTCATCATGCATTATAGCAAATGCAGATCCATAGCTGATATCCAAATTTGCAGTCAATTGAGACACCATTATCCATCGGTTTTCTCTAATCAAGGCATTTGCCCTGCCAATGTGCTCATGTGATGTTGATGGGCAACCAGAACGACCTTTGACAGTTACACCTGTTCTTCCTGCTTCAAACCTTTTTACCCACTCAAACCTTTTATTGATTCATGGTGCTATGTTCATACTGAGTCGATATCTGATGGTGAATTTTCACAGGTTTCATTCCCTCTGCCCAAAGAAAGTAAACTACTGAACGTTGTTCTTCGATGGTGCAAATTTTGCAATAAAGCGTCTGTGTTTCTGACTTCATGGCTGTCACATGACTAAAGGCCAAGCACTAGACTGTGTGTGGATGAACTATCAAACAGGCAATGTACGCATACATATGAGGCATTTTGCTAGCTCTGTTCCGGTTATCATATAATTTACCAATTGCCTTTAATTTTTGACTGGCCTTCGTACCTGCTCAAGATTTAAGATGAATGGAATAAAATTATTTTAATAAATAGACCTTTAAAGAACATGAAACAACAAAGAAGAAAAATGGAGCATAGTACCTGTTGTATTGATCATACTTTTTGGGGTGGCTCCTGTAGCAGCAAATATATTTGGTGTACTGCTTGGCATCAATCCTGCTCCAGCTGTAGCAGTTCCAACAGTGGTTACGGCTAGACTACCTGGAGGAGGTTTCTTCACAGGTACGACAACACTTCTGTAAAAAGAAGGATGGACAAAATATTGAAGAATCAAAACCAGGTCACAATTTTCAACTATAAGCAAATATATATTTACTCTTAGGCTATATGCATATGATAAACTTTAAGAACATAAGCAATGCCTCTGCTGGGTCAGACCTGAGGTCCATCGTGCCCAGCAGTCCGCTCACACGGCGGCCCAACAGGTCCAGGACCTGTGCAGTAATCCTCTATCTATACCCCTCTATCCCCTTTTCCAGCAGGAAATTGTCCAATCCTTTCTTGAACCGTACACTGCCCTATTACGCTCTCTGGAAGCGCATTCCAGGTGTCCACCACACGTTGGGTAAAGAAGAACTTCCTAACATTTGTTTTGAATCTGTCCCCTTTCAAATTTTCTGAATGCCCTCTTGTTCTTTTATTATTCGAAAGTTTGAAGAATCTGTCCCTCTCTACTCTCTCTATGCCCTTCATGATCTTGTAAGTCTCTATCATATCCCCTCTAAGTCACCTCTTCTCCAGGGAAAAGAGACCCAGTTTCTCCAATTTCTCAGCGTATGAAAGGTTTTCCATCCCCTTTATCAGATGTGTCACTCTCCTCTGAACCCTCTCGAGTAACGCCATGTACTTCTTAAGGTACGGCGACCAATATTGGATGCAGTACTCCAGATGCGGACGCACCATCACCTGATACAATGGCAGGATAACTTCTTTTGTTCTGGTTGTAATACCCTTCTTGATTATGCCTAGCATTCTGTTTGCCTTCTTAGTGGCCACTGCGCACTGTTCCGTCGGCTTCATTGTCATGTCCACCATTACCCCCAAGTCCCTTTCTTGGGTACTCTCATTTAATAACATCCCTCCCATCGTATAGTTGTACCTCGGGTTTCTGTTTCCCACATGTAATACTTTACATTTCTCAACATTGAACTTCATCTGCCATCTCGTCGCCCATTCCCCTAGTTTGTTCAAGTCCCTTTGCAATTCTTTGCAGTCCTCTTTAGTCCGAGCTCCATTAAATAGTTTGGTGTCGTCCGCAAATTTTATTATCTCACACTTCGTCCCTGTTTCTAGATCATTTATGAATATATTAAATAGCAGCGGCCCGAGCACCGAGCCCTGTGGGACCCCACTCGTGACCCTCCTCCAGTACGAATAGTGGCCCTTCACTCCTACCCTCTGTTTCCTACCCACCAACCAGTTTCTGATCCATCTATGTACGTCTCCTTTCACCCCATGGTTCTTCAGTTTCTGGAGTAGGCGTTCATGGGGCACCTTGTCAAAGGCTTTTTGGAAATCTAGATATATGATGTCTATGGGGTCTCCTTTGTCCATCCGTTTGTTAATTCCTTTGAAGAAGTGCAATAAGTTCGTTAGGCACGATCTCCCCTTGCAGAAACCATGTTGGCTGGTTATCAGAAGTTCATTTCTTTCAAAATGTTCATCGATGTTTTCTTTTATCAATGCTTCCGCCATTTTCCCCGGAACAGAGGTCAGACTCACCGGTCTGTAGTTTCCCGGGTCACCTCTTGATCCCTTTTTAAAGATGGGCGTAACGTTGGCTATCTTCCAGTCTTCTGGGATCATGCCTGTTTTCAGGAATAGATTGCAAATTTGCTGCAGTAGTTCCGCTATCTCCTCCTTCAATTCCTTCAGAACCCTTGGATGGATTCCGTCCGGACCCAGGGATTTGTCAGTTTTTAGTTTTTCTATCTGCCTGTGTACATCTTCAAGGCTCATTTCCATGGATGTTAATTTTTCTGCTTGATTTCCATTGAAGAATTGCTCATATGTTGGATGTGTTGGATATGTTGGATGTGTCTTCGTTTGTAAATACAGACGAAAAGAACATGTTAAGTCTTTCTGCCACTTCTTTCTCCTCCTTCACCACTCCCTTCCTGTCTCCGTCGTCCAGCGGTCCCACCTCCTCCCTAGCCGGTTGCTTCCCTTTAACATATCTAAAGAATGGTTTGAAATTTCGTGCTTCCCTGGCTAGCCTCTCTTCATACTCTCTTTTGACTTTTCGAACCACTCGGTGACATTCTTTTTGATACTTCCTGTGCTCTTTCCAGTTCCCCTCAGTTTTGTCCTTTTTCCATTTCTTGAATGAATTTTTCTTATTGCCTATCGCTTCCTTCACTATTTTAGTTATCCACGCCGGGTCTTTTGTTCGACTCTTTTTTGCACCCCTTTCTGAATCTGGGGATATACAGATTTTGCGCCTCGCTCACCATGTTCTGGAGAAAAGATCAGGCATGTTCTACCGTTTGCCATTTTTTGGAAGTGTTCCTAAGTTTCTTCCTTACCATTTCTCTCATTGCTTCGTAGTTTCCTTTCCTGAAGTTGAAAGTTGTCGCTATGGTTCTCTTTCATTTCGGTATTCCTACCTCAACCTTGAACTTGATCATGTTATGATCGATGTTTCCCAACAGTCCCACTACCTCTACTTCAAAAGACAAAGATTACTTTTTTAAAAAATCAACTTCTCTAGATAAATAGGCTATGAAAAAACTGCCCATCCATTCCCTGGACAAAAGTTAAACACTTCCACATTTTTACCCATGAGTAAAAGAAAGTGCACTTGAAGTATAATTAGGCCAGGGAAGGCAATACCTTGTGTTATTTTTTTGCTTAGGGTCCTATGTAGTAAACATTTTTTCACAGACACAAAAAAGGAGAAATCTTTTGTTAAGACCCAAGCAGGTTATTAATTTTTTTTAACCAAAAAAAGCAAGGGCAAATCTCTGCAGATAATTTTCATTTGAGAATGAATGCAAAATTGATGGGTTAAATTGTTCATGGAGTTTTTATTTGCCTGCTCAATTTAGATAACTGCCTGCACTGATTAAAAGAACTTTCATTCTTCTGGCTTGGCAGAATTTTAATAGTAAAAGTACCAGCATAATTTCACTTTGAAATTTTTTTTTTTAATTTTTAATTTATCATTTCAATACATCCAAAATACATAGATGTAAAAGGAAATATAGTGGTACCTTGGATTACGAGCATAGTCCGTTCCAGGAGCATGCTCGTAATCCAAAATGCTCATTTATCAAAGCGAGTTTCCCCATAGGAAATAATGGAAACTCGCTTTGATGCGTTCCCCTCCCCATGAGAACCGGCATTGCTCCCCCAGAAGGCCCCCCCTGTGATCCGGTGCCCCACCACCACCACGATCCACCCCCCCTCCCCCGACGCGATTGGGCACCCCCGCCGCTTCTTACCCTTATCTGGGCACTGGCATGTCCTGTGCTTGGTGCCGGTGCTCGAAGATCGGCCTCCTCTTCTGCTGGGCCTTGAGCATGCGCAGATGCCCCAGCGCCAAATCAAAACATCAAAAAAAGTAACTTAACTGAAAAGTGAAGCAGGAACTAATCTCTGAGACTCAAAATGAAACGCGTCCGGAAAACAGGTTCAACCGAGCCGGCTTCGGGGAAGAACCCTTCTTCAGGAACCCATGAACCCGACGAAAAAGAGTGAGGGCGGCTGGAGGGCGGGGAAGGGTTCTTCCCTGAAACCGGCTCGGTTGAACCTGTTTTCCGGAAGCGTTTCATTTTGAGTCTCAGAGATGAGTTCCTGCTTCACTTTTCAGTTAAGTTACTTTTTTTGATATTTTGATTTGGCGCTGGGGCTTTGGCTGGTAGGGTTCATCCAGGGATCGCTCAGGTTCCACCTGTTATTCACTTAGTTAATTTACTTGCTTTTGATTCGTGAACATTTTTCACTTGATTTATCGCACGCCCAGGGTGCTCAGTGATGGTGTACGGGTGGGGGTATATTACCTCTACCTGAGTTATGAAGTATTGGAGCTAGTCTCCCCTTACTGCTTGCTCACACTGAGAGCACCCTTAATACTTGATATCATCTTGTTAGCCTTTACGCGCCTTGCGTGGTGGGCATAGTTTTAGTTCCTGAGTGCCCCCTTTGTGAACCCCTTTTTGGACTATTTCTGCCTTATTGTTGTGTTGATCTACTATGTCAGCATCCATCTGTCAATCAATGCTTTTCATAATGCTGCATATTAGATGCCATACAAGATTGCTAAAATACAATTCAGAGACTCCTCTAACCTTTGCTGGTTTTGTTCACAAGAACCATGTACACTTCCTTACCTTCTGTTCCACTACTCTAATGTACAAATTTTTTGAAGTCTCTTAAACAACATTTCTGCCATTTTGAGTCTTGATAAATCATTGTCTATCACTTATAAGATAATTTTTCTGCATTCCTCAAACCCTGATATTAATATTCCTGATTCTCAAAGGAAACTATTCAGTATTATGCTTGCTTTAGCTATCTATTTAATTATATGTAATTGGAAAGATAATTCATGCTTAAATTCTTCAGAATGAAGGAATTATCTCTGCTCCATCAAAATTATGAGGACATTACTGCAATTAAGAATCACAGTTTATCTAGCTTTTGCAAAACGTGGGCACCTATTGATAATTTCTGTAATAACACTTTATATTGATGTTATGTGTTTATATCACATTACTTTGACATTGTATGTTAATTAAAGCTTGTGAATATTTATTCATAACATTATTCTGATGTGCACCTCTGTTCATCTATAACTGTTCATGTTCAACTAAAACCAAATAAAATGTTGTGCAAAAAAACCTGTTTCAAAAGGGAAACCCCCCCCCCCTTGCCAGATGCAAGTGGAGTAAATGAATTTTTAGTGACATGTTGCATTTGAGATCACAGAATGCTTTAAGCATCGTTTCCACCATTTGGACACAGTCTGGTGCCTTCCTATTCCCCAGAAAATTCTCAGTTACATTCTTCAATGCTATCCATGCACTTTTCTCAGGTCCTTGCAAGACTTTATCAAAATGCCTGTCTCTCAGCAATTCTCTTATTTGTGGCCTCACAAAAATGCCTTCCTTTAGCTTCTGAGCATTTATGAAAGGACATTTTTCATGTAGTGAAATCCTTCACCTTCCTTGTTCATAGCCTTAACAAAGTTCTTCATAAGTCCTAGCTTTATGTAAAGAGGTGTCAATAGCATTTGGTTCAGATAGACAAGAGGATGGTGAATTACATTTTTTCTTCCAGCAGGACCCAAATTATTACAAAGTGGCCAGTCTTCAATGATGTAATGGGATCCTCTCTCGGCTCTCCCACTCACAAATAAAACAGCAGTACTTTGTGTAGCCCAACTACAGACCAAATAAAAATCAGCATAAATCTGCCACTTGTACTCGCTGTACTTAATATGATTTAAAAGGAGCTGCAAATTTTCATAAGTTTCTTTCATGTGGATAGTGTGACCAATAGGAATAGATGGATATATGTTTCCGTTATGCAAAAGCACTGCCTTCAGACTTAGCTTTGACGCATCAATGAACAAGCGCCATTCATTAGGGTCATGATTTTGACCAAATGTTTGGAATAATCCATTTATGTCATGACAAAATGTCAATGAGTCTGTCATAGAGAAATGTTCCACGAGGGCCTTGTGATGATTTCGGAACATGGAGATGTTGGTCTCAGGTGACAAGAGATTCCATTGACAAAGCCCAGAGCCTAAGAGTTCAGCTTATCTGTTAAATAAAGTAAGATCTCGAATGAAGTCATTTAATTCTGCCTGAGTTGTTAATTGAGGCTCACCTGAACTTGAAATCAAGAACTCAATATCATTTTCAGATTCCAGTTCCATAGATTCATCAGCACATGCTTCAGAGCCTTCTTCCAATCCAATGTATAAGTTCCAGGTGGTTTTGGAATTGGAAGACTGTCATCATGAGGCACAGGTCATATTCCAGATTAGGATATTGAATTTGACTCTTTGTTTTCAAAGAAAATCCAGACACTTTTGTTAAGCAGAAATAACAATCTGTGAAATGGTCCTTCTGTTCCCTCCAAACCACTGAAACAGCAAATGACACCAATAGACGAATGCCTTTCAGCCATGCTCCAAGGTTCTTGGCACAAGATTTACAACACACATGAGGTGCCCAAACCTTATCTTGATCTCAAATTTTGCAGCCAAAATAGAATTCATAGGCTTTCCTTATGAGTGAAATCATATTTCCCTTCTGAGACTTAACTGTATACTCCACACAGGCGTAATAGAAGACGTCAGGGTGGTTCACACATTTTCTTGACATTATACTAACAAAACAACAAAAATGTTTCAAAAGCAACAACTTGATAATTAAGAAGCAAAATCCAGATACAAAATTGACGACTTAATCTCAACTGTGCTGATAAAGCTTGAAAATTGCTGATGATGCAATACAGTACATTGCTGATGATGAAATAGATCTACAGAGAACTGCATATCCACCTCCTCACCCATAATAATTTAATTATATAGCACATTATTATATCATTAAAATTAATACTTTAGCATAAAAATCTAATTTGAGGCAAACTTGTAATATTTCAGAGATTGTTATAACATTTACTCCAAGCATTAGAAAATATAGCGAAAATGTTAATTTTTATATTATAATGCTCTTTTACCAAAAATCAGAGGGTTATACTGAAAAATTAAGGTCAGTTTTGAATTCAGCAACTCCAAATCACTATAGAACACCCACTACAATTCATGCCCCCAAAACTTTTGTTGCACAGTTATCTTTTAATAGGGCATCTACAGTATATAGTGTCAAAAAGGTACCTATTCTAACCCCTCCCTTTTTTTAAATAGGTAACATAGGTACCTATGTGATGTTATAGAACAAACCTGCATAATGACCCCCCCCCCCCTTTCAGTACTGCATAAATTGTTTCAAAAAATGTATGCCCACTTGCAAACGGGTGCATACAAGAGCATACTACATTTTTAACTGTGTATCCTTCAGGACCTTGAGAATATCAATCAATCAATTTATTTATTGAGATTAGCCACTTTATTCAAATCTGCTCCCACAGCTTTTACAGAAATAAAAAGTGGCATCGCAAAATTGACATTTACACATAACTTATTTACAAGTAGAAACACTTTAAAGATACAAGATTCACAAGTTTACAATTACCTTTTTTGATCAAGTAATCTTTATTAAGTTTTATCAATAAATTATAGCACTAACAAACAAGAACAAATCAGAAACTAACAAAAACAATGTCACATTGTCATTATATAATCTTTCAAGGAGCAGGAGATACCATGATACATCTATTAGAAAAAAAGACTATATAGTGTAATACGCACTAGTTAAGTCCACTATATAAAGTGGAAATATATCTAATACTGTTCTAGACAATCTTGCAATAATCCACAATTGGCTTCCAAATTCTTTTAAATTTCATGTTTTCCTTTCTCTGATATTCCCTTTCATAGCGCACCATGAGACAGACAGAGTTCCATCAAAAAAAGAGAAAGATATCATGGTAGTACACATAAAAAGATATTACAAATCTAGTAATTTATATTTACGAACATTTGGGGCTCCTTTTACTAAGGTGTGCTAGCGTTTTTAGCACATGCACAAAATTACCGCATGCTACACCACGAGCTATTCTTCCAGAATAACGCCAGCTCAATGCTGGCGTTAAGGTCCAGCACGGGGGCAATTTAGCATGTGCTATTCTGCACGTTAAGGCCCTAATGTACCTTAGTAAAAGGAGTTCTTGATTTTTCAAATTTTCAAAAATAAAAAGCAAGCTACAAAAATAAATGCTAATTAATTGTGAACTCCTCCCAGCTGACCAACCACTACAATAAATCATTGCTTCCTACTGAACTTCCTTATTCTACAATAATCTGTTACACTGAACAAAACACAAAATAGTCAACCAGTTAATATATAAAAATATAAATATAAAATATAAAAATTATTGTGATTATTTGTGATATAAAAGGTGAACTTTTTCCTATTTTAGCAAGATAACTTGTCTATAAAATGCTGTTTGAGTAAACCAAATAATATATAAGCATTTACAAAAAGATAATTCACATTTAAATATATATATATATATATATATACACAGTATAAACAATGATAAATTTTAAGAGATCATAAAAACCTGTTTGCAATAAGAATGTGAAATTATGAAGCATCTCACTGAAACACGATAAAAGATGTGTGGAGGGGTTTTTAGACTAAGAAAACTGAACAACTGCTTAGCCCCTATATCCACTACAACTGAGAAAACAAGACTAACGTATTCAGAACCTGTCACAATAGCATGTCACTTGACTATCACATAAAAGCACACCTTACATTAAAGGACATTTCAAAATTTAGCAGCTATACTCTATCACAGAAATCTGTCTGCAAAGCTTGAGATATAATTATGGAAACATAAGGACGGATGAGGCAGAAGGTAGCAATATCCTGAAAATTAATTGAAAAATGCAGTTGTCCAGAAGTACTTGTGAGTAAGAGGTCTATGAAAGGCTGTTCGGAGCTTCTGACTTTGAAGTGAAATTTTTGATGTTGTCACTCTCAATCTACTGAATAGCTGATAGACAATCAAACCCTTCTGGCTGCCTGGCAGTTCATTTTGCTGGCAGGTGGCAAACAATTAGACACACCAATTTGTGCATCCTGATGACATTAAAGCATGAAACTAAGTTGTATAGAGGGCCTAGTGATTTGTGTGAAAGCATTTCAAAAATAATACTCTTTGCCTTGGCAACTCATTTCAGACTGCCACCTCCCATTATGGTTTTGAACGGTGAAGACGACAGGCTTGAGTTATGTGTGGAGCAAGGCTGCTTCTGTTCAATCCGTCATCAGTGCCCCTCGAGACCTCAATCCCCTCCTTTCATCAATATCACCTCATCATTTACATTTCATAGTTACTCTAGCTGCTTCATAAATTAACTCCACAAGAGTCATTTTATTGCAATATGTTAGAAAATTCTTTGTACTTCTACATTTCTTCTTTAACTTAATATACTATAATGATGAAGAACACACCGCATATATTCATCAGCACATCCCATTTAAAAACCACTATGGGGCCATTTCACTAAGCTGCATTAAGAAGCTAATGCAAGGTTTACTGTTCAGCAGATTTACAAATCTACTGCCTCTTGTGCTAAAAAGGCAGTCATTGATGTAAAAATCCTGTGTTCACTGCCTAATGCAGGCATGGATAAGATCTGAACATGATATTGGCAGGTGGAGGTTTGGTCAGATATGAATATCACATGGATCGGTTTCTGGGATCAGTTAATTGTGATTACAGGATGTGGAGTGATCTGGAAAAAGAGATTAGGTTCTTACTTTGCTAATATCTTTTCTATTAGATAGGTGTGTCATTCTGGATGAGTAGGTTATATCCCTGTGCTCGTGAGCCTTGCAGAAGGAATCCACCCTGGATTTTGAATCCCTCCTAATTCACAGAGGGCTTTGCTGACCCCTGCAGTTAGTTCCAAAGCAGGCAATAGCACCTTCTAGAAACACATTTATGAAGTAGAGGTACGGGAAAACTCCCCAATAAAGAAATCTGTTCTTTGAAATTATAACAAACATGTTCATTGAACAACCAAAGCAGCGAAACAATCAAGCCAAACAGAAGCATTAATGGAACTCAAATAATACCCCAAAGTGTCCTTGCAATAGATTATTCTTCATACCTTTAAGGTCTGACTGGCATCCAACTTGCAGGTATGGATAAGAGCAATCTGAGTGAGACAGTAGGCAGGTGCAGGAATAACTGATAGCGTGGGGGTCCAGAATGACACACCTATCTACTAGAAAAGATATTAGCAAGGTAAGAACCTAATCTCTTTTCTAGTGTAAGAGGTGTGTCATTTTGGACGACCAGGAAGTACAAAAGCAGTCCCAGAAATCTAGGGTGGATCTACTGCACTGGCTTGTAACAATGAGGACTGAAAGGCAGAGTCCTCCCTTGCCACCACATCCACCCTGTAAACGTTAGAAAATGTATGTAGAGTGGACCAAGTCACCATCCTACAAATCTCCTCGGGGAAGACTGCCCAAACTTCTGCTCCAGATGAAGCCATGTGTCTAATCGAATGTGCTTTCATGATAACAGGAAACTGCTTCCCAGAAACAATATACAATGGAACCTTGGTTTACGAGCATAATTTGTTCCAGAAGTATGCTCGTAAACCAAATTGCTTGTATATCAAAGCGAGTTTCCCCATTGGAAGACAAACTCACTTTGATCCGTTCCACCTCGTCCAACCCCTCCCCCTCCCGAGGCTACCGGCGCTGCTCCGTTTCCCCCCCCCCCCTGAGGCCAACGATGCTACTCCACACACACCCTCCCGTGATCCGGCATCCCCCTCTGCGAACTGGCATTCTCCCCCCCGGCTCACGTCGTCCCCCCTCCCCTGTGATTCTACATCCCCCCTCCCGAGCACCGAAACGAAAACCCTTACCCCGATTGGGCACCGGCACCAGCACCAACGCATAGGACATGCCGGTGCCGGTGTCCAAAAATCCTCCCTCTTCTGGGCTGGGCGGTGCGTCAAAGGAGATCCTCCCTGTTGCCTGTGCTGGGCTGGGCTTTGAGCATTTGCACATGCTCAAAGCCTTCTGATCTCGCTCTCTCCGAGATTCTCAGATTCAGAATCTCGGAGAGAGCGAGATCAGAAGGCTATGAGCATGCGCAAATGCTCAAAGCCCAGTCCAGCCCAGCACAGGCAACAGGGAGGATCTCCTTTGACGCACCGCCCAGCCCAGAAGAGGGAGGATCTTCGGGCAATGGCATGTCCTATGCGTTGGTGCTGGTGCCGGTGCCCAATCGGGGTAAGGGATTTCGTTTCGGTGCTCGGGCGGGGGGGGGAGGATGCCGAATCGCAGGGGATGGCGCTCGTAATTCGAGTCAAACTCGGTTTCCGAGGCACCGATTTTGCGAATGTTTTGCTCGTCTTGCAAAACACTCGCAAACCAGTGCACTCGTAAACCGAGGTTTGACTGTTTGCTGAGGAAATGGCCCTGTGGATTCACATCTAGCAATTGTGGACTTGGAAGCTGGTGCACCACGTCTAGCTGGATTTATCAGCACAAAAAAGATGGTCAGATAGCCTGAACTCGTTAGTTATTTCATGGTATCGGTGAAGCACCCTTTTAATACCAAACTTCTTCAGAATCCAGTTCTTTTTCTTGGAACCAGTGAACTGGAATGCTGGCAATCTGACTTCTTGAATTACATGGAATGCAGAAACCAACTTCAGCAGGAAGAACATAAGAATAGCCTTACTAGGCCAATGGTCCATTTAGCCCAGTAGCCTGTCCTCACTGTGGCCAATCCAGGTCACTAGTACTTGGCAAAAACCCAAAGAGTAGCAACATTCCAAGCTACTGATCCAGGGCAAGCAGTGGCATCCCCCACATTTGTCTCAATAACAGACTATGGACTTTTCCTCCAGGAAATTTTTCAAACTTTTATTAAAACCAGCTAAGCTATCCACTCTTACCATAACCTCTGGCAATGCATTCCAGAGTTTAACTATTCTCTGAGTGAAAAAATATTTGGTTTTAAAAGTATTTCCCTGAACTTCATTGAGAACAATGCACAAATAGACTCTAGCTTCAGTAAATTTAAGGAAAGCCTCTCTGCAAGAAAGAGCCTGTAACTCTGAGACCCTTCTTGCTGAAGTAATGGCTACAAAAAAAAAACCCAAACATTTTGAGCTTCAGATCCATCAAGGATACTTCCTTCAGTGGCTCATATGGAGCTTGGCTGAGCCCCTTAAAAATCACATGAAGATTCTAAGAAAAGAATATTGGTTTTACTAAGGGTCTGATATGCAGTGCTCCTTTTGGGAATCTATCTATGTCTGGATTTGACGCCAGTGTAGATCTGTGGTCTCGAGCACTAAAACAATAATCTTGCTACTTGGACTCTAAAGGATGCCACCATAAGCCCCCTGTCAAGAATGGCTTAGAGGAAACTAAACACCACTGAGACCAGAGCAGAGAATGGTTCATTTTCCTGGATGCTGGAAAGTTTCCCAAACCTTAGCATAGGCAGAGACTGTTGTCTGCTTTTTAGATCTGAGAAGAGTAACAATGAATACCTCCGATTACCCTTTGCATGTCATAGCCTCACGCTCAAGAACGATGCCATAAGAGCAAAGTGATCTAGATCTTCTATGACCACTGGACCCTGAGAAAGTAGGTCTGGTTTCGACTGTAGCCTGAGACTGGGACCTGTCTGAAGATGCACTAGATTTGCATACCATGGTCTGCCCAGTCAAATGGAGCCACAAGAATGATTTTCCTCCAATGGCTTGCGATCCTGTGGAGGATCCTCCCTATATTGGGCCATGGAGGAAACCTGTGCAACAGCTCACTTTGCATCTATGACTAGACCAGAGCGTCCAGACCTGCACTTCTGGGTTTGGACCTTCGACTGAAGAATCTGTCTTCCTTCCTGTTTTGTGCTGCTTTCATGAGGTCGAATGTCAGGCAACCTCAGCGACTAACAGTGGTTTGGAAGGCTGATGCAGACAGCGTCCACTTACCCATCCAAGGTCTGTCTGTTGAAGAAATTAATTCGAGAGAAATTGTCCTCTCCTGCTATGTGCACCACTTAGAGAACCTGAAGATGAAACTGCCCATTTGAAAAGTAAGTGGGCTTCCAGACGCCTCTCTGGCGGTTGACATAGGCCACTGCAGTAGCATTGTCTGAGAAGACTCAGACCACCTGAACTTCCAGTGTCTTCTGCAGCTTCTGTATGGTCAGCCAAATGGCCAGAAGTCCCAGCCTGTTGATCAACCACTTTCTCTAAGCAGTCAACCAATATCTCTGAATTAGATGATGGTTGCAGTGAGCTCTCCAGCCGAAGAGACTGTCATCTGAAATCACAAATACCCAGGAAGGTATAAGTAGAGATATGTCCTCGGTTAGTGACCGAGAATGCAGGCACCAGTCCAAACTGGCCTGGGCTTCCAGAGTCCAGGGCAGGAGAATTTCCATCTGAGAGATCAATGTGATAAAGCATTTTGGAGAGGACACATGTGGGCTTTCGCCCAGGGAACCACATCTATTGTGGCCGCTCTGGAACCTAGCACTTGGAGATAGTGCCTTGCTGGCGGAGTGGGTTTGGCTAGCAAGCTCGTAATGAGACAAAGCTTCTGTGTGCCTCTGGAAGATAGACACAGCTATATGCTGTGCTGAACAAGACACCTAGATACTCCAGGGACTGGGTTGGAGTCAAATGGCTCCTTTGGAAATTTACTATCCAACCCAAGCTCTGTAGAACTTGGATCGCCTGAGACACCTTGCTATCCTTCGGCTAATGATGGGGCTCCAATCAGACAGTCATTCACATATTAACCTGTAAACCCATCTTTCCCAGGTGGGCAACCACTACTACCATCACCTTGGTGAAAGTGTGAGGCAAGTCGCCAATCCAAAGAGAAGGGCCAAGAACTGGTAATGGTTTTCCAGAACATGAAACCTCAGGAATGTGCTGCAGCCTACCTCAGCTCCCAAGGAGAAGAAACACTTCCTTAAATAGAACGTCCTTCCAGCACTGAATCTTCAGGCTTCTAGTCTGATCAGTGTTTGAATGAGCTTCCAACCCCCACGGACCATGGTCACACTAAAAAGGGGGGGAGTCCAAATGTAGCTAGCACCCTGCAAGACCCTGTTGAGCCCCCTTACAGATGCTTAACAGCCAGTGCTCAAACCCCTGCAAGCATTAGGTGAGTAATGATACCAGGGAATAGCTCAGATCTCCAAAAAAGGCTTCTGCAAGCTGGCCAATGGGTACCACAAGGGATCGGCCTGTCAGCTGCAGCCCTCAGTCTGCTTCTTCTCCACGCAAGCAGAGCTGGACCCTCAATTAGGTGAGCTCTTATCACTGAAAGATGAAGAAAATACACAAAAAAATTGAACAAAAATAATCAGAGCAGATCAGCCCCAACCAGATCCCCAATCAACCCCCATGGACCACAGATGCATTAAAAAAAGACGGGGTGACAAAACCTAGCTGGCACCCTGTGAAACCCTGCTGAGCCCACTACGGATGCCTAATATACAAAAAGGAAACCCTAAGATGCCAGACTCTGCATGCAGTATACCACCAGAGAAATAGAAAGAAAGGCATTTCTTCCTGAACAGTGCAAAATATAGATAGCAGATGTAAATTCTGAAACTACATTTCAATTGCTAAATTGAAAATAAAATCACTTTTCCTACCTTTGTTTACTGGTGATTTTATTTTTCTACATATCTTTTCCCAGTCTCTGGTCGCACTTCTGTCTGTGCTCTTAATTCTGTTTCTAGGGCCTTCTTATCCATTTGCTGTTTCTCTCTCCTTCTTCTCTTTCTGCCCTACATCCATCTTTGACATTAATTTTTAACATTTAACTTTCTTCTGTTTTTCTGTTTCCTCCTCAAATCTACTGTTCGATCTTTTCCCTTCCCATCTATCTATGCGCAGTATCTCCTCCCTCTCTCTTCCCTTCCCCACCATCCATGTGTGCCATCTCCTCCTTATTTCTTCTCCCCTATTCCCATCTATCTTAACAGCATTTCTTCTATCATCCCTTCCCCACCCCCTACCATTCCTGTGCACCATATCCTGCCTCTCTCACCTTCCTTTTCACCCCTTTGTACTCATCTCTTTCTTCGCTTTCCCTCTCCTATGATCTGACATCTCTCTTTCCCCTTTCCCCTTCCTATGGTCTGGGATCTTTATCCTTCCACAGTCTGGCATCTCTCTTCCATCCTTCCTTTCCCTCCTCCCCTCTTTGTGCTCTGGCATCTCTCTGTCTTCCCCTTCTCCTGCCTTAGTCTAGAATCTCTTCCTCCCCCTTCCTTTCCCTGGTCTGACATCCCTCTTTTCTTCACCCCTTCCCCATCTAGTAGTCCGACATCTCTTGCCTTCCCTTTCCCTCCCCCTTTGGTCTGGCATCTTTATCTGCCCCTTCCCTTTCTTCCCTGGAGGTCTGGGCATATTTCCTTCCCTTTCCTCCCCATCCCCATGTTCCAGCATCTCTCTTACCCTTCTCATGCTATTCATCCCCCCCCCACCCACCTTGGGATCCGATGCTTGCTCACCGTTCTTCATAGCAGCACTACTGTAAATCTTCAGGCTGACGGCAGCATCAGTGAAGTAAATATGCTGCGTTCGGCAACCCGGAAGCTTTCTCTCTGTTACTGTTTCCTGCTTATGTGGGGACAGAAAACAATAGCAGAGGAAAGCTTCTGGGTTGCCAGTTTACTTCACTCACACTGTAGGTGGCCCAAAGAGTTAGAGAAGTGCCGTTAGGAACGAGAATGATGATAAATTGCCTGGACCGGATGGTATGCATCCCAGGGTACTAAAAGAACTCAAACATGAAATTTCTGACCTGCTGTTAGTGATCTGTAACCTGTTGCTAAAATCGTCTGTAGTACTTGAAGATCAGAGGGTGGCCAGTGTTAAGCCGGTTTTTAAAAAGGGTTCCAGGGGAGATCTGTGAAATTACAGACCGGTAAACTTGACTTCACTGCTGGGCAAAATAGTGAAAAAAATTATAAAAACCAAACTTGTAGAACATGTAGACAAACATGATTTAATGACACGGAGTCAGCATGGGTTCAGCTGAGGGATATCTTGCTTCAACAATTTGCTTGACTTCTTCCAAGGTGTGAATAAACATGTGGATAAAGGTGAGCCGTTTGGTGTAGTGTATCTAGGTTTTCAGAAAGCTTTTGACAAAGTTCCTCATGAGAGGCTCCTGATAAAATTAAAGAGTCATGGGATAGGTGGCAAAGTTCAGTTGTGGATTAGGAATTGGTTATCAGCTAGAAAACAGAAGGTAGGGTTAAATGATCATTTTTCTCAATGGAGGAGAGTAAACAGTGGCGTGCATTAGGGGTCTGTACTGGGATCGGTGCTATTTAACTTATTTATAAATGATCTAGAAATTGGAACGATGAGGGAGGTGATTAAATTTGCAGATGACACTAAACTGTTCAAAGTTGTTAAAGCGCATGCAGATTGTGAAAAACTGCAGCCAGACCTTAGGAAATTGGAAGACCGGGCGTCCAAGTAGCAGATAAAATTTAATGTGGACAAATGCAAAGTGATGTACATTGGGAAGAATAACCCGAATCACAGTTACCAGATGCTAGGGTCCACCTTGGGGATTAGCGCCCAAGAAAAGGATCTGGGTGTCGTCGTAGACAATACAATGAAATCTGCTCAATGTGCAGCGACAGCCAAAAAATCAAACAGGATGCTAGGAATTATTAAAGGATGGTTAACAAGACTAAAGAATGTTATAATTCCCCTGTATCGTTCCTTGGTGTGATCTCATCTAGAGTAATGCATTCAATTCTGGTCTCTTTATTTCAAGAAATATATAGCAGCACTAGAAAATGTTCAAAGAAGAGCAATCAAGATTATAAAGGGGATGAACTCAAAAGGTTAAGGCTCTTCAGCTTGGAAAAGAGATGGCTGAGGGGAGATATGATTAAAGTCTACAGAATCCTGAGTGGAGTAGAATGGGTACAAGTGGATCGGTTTTTCATTCTGTCAATAATTACAAAGACTAGGGGACACTTGATGAAGTTACAAGGAAATACAGTGCTCCCTGGCAAATTTGCGGTCCATGATTCGCAGTCCCGGTCATTCGTGGTATTTTCCGGCCGTGAATGACTGGGCAGGAGAGGGCAGCCGGCGAGTGAAGTAAATCACTCATGGTATGCTCCGACCGCCTCTTCCTGTACTAGCAGCTTCCTGTCAAAGCAGCTCCTATGAGGCCCAATTTTAGAACAGGAAGAGGCGATCGGAGCATACCGCAAGTGATTTCCTTTACTTGCCGCCGCTCCAGCTGCCCTCTCCTGTCTTCCCTGCTAAAAACCATATTCGCGGTTTTTCAACATTCGCAGGGGTTCCTGGAACGGAACCCCCGCGAATATCAGGGGAGTACTGTACTTTCAAAACCAATAGGAGGAAACTTTTTTCACTCAAAGAATAGTTACGCTCTGGAACGGATATGGTAGCTGGTTTTGGGAAAGGTTTGGACAATTTCCTGGAGGAAAAGTCCATAGTCTGTTATTGATAAAGACATGGGGGAAGCCACTGCTTGTCCTGGATCGGTAGCATGGAATGTTGCTACTCCTTGGGTTTTGTCCAGGTACTAGGGACCTGGATTGGCCAATATGAGAATGGGCTACTGGGCTTGATAGACCATTGGTCTGACCCAATAAGGCTATTCTTATGTGGGCAGGTTTCTATTTCTATGATTTCTATTGGTACCTGTTTGAGCTTATCTTCCATTGATGAGGATCTCAGTTGACTACAGTCAGAATGGAGGTTGAACGCAGACTCTGTGCTTTAAACAGTAAGTAACCTTTTTTTTTTTTCCCCTGTGGGAGATGAGCTCTCCCAGCAGGGGGGGAGGGGGAGGGGGCAAAGAAGGGTGGGCGGCATGGGGCAGGGTGTTGTTTTGGCAAACAACATAAACATGGGTTCATTTTCTGATATAACCAAAATACTGCAGCAGTTCAGTAAACTGAAACCTACAGAAAACATCTGTTTGGGTCAGTTTCAAGTTGAAAAGGACTCCCAGGTATTCCAGTGATTGTTTGGGAGGCAAGATGACCCTGTCTGAAGTTGACAATCCAGCCCAGGTCCTCCAGCACCTGCTATACTGTGTCATCCCTCAGCCAACGAGGGAGCTCTGCTCAGCCAGTCATCCAAGGGTGAACCTGGAGACCCATCTTTTGCAGATAAGCCTCCACTACTACCATCACCCTTGGTGAAGGTTCAGGGTTCTGTCGCCAGCCCACAGGGCAGTGCTGAGAACTGGTAATGTTGTTTCAGAACATGAAACCGCAAAAATTTGTGGTGGGCCAGAAAAATAGAAATGTGCAAGTATGCCTCTGTGAGATCCAGAGAGGCAAGAAACTCTCCTGGGGCCACTGATGCTATGATCGAACACACAGTTTCCATTCAGAATCAAGGAATCTTGAGAGCCACATTCATGTGCTGAAGCTCCAGAATAAGCCTCCAATCTTCTGAGCCTATCTTGGCACAGAAAATGGAGGATCTGCCTGAGCCCGAGAGGTTGGGCGGTACTGGCTATATAGCTTGAATATGCAGCAAGTACTGAACGGTGGCTTGAACCCTAAGCGCTTTGTCTGGGAGAGCTGAAGAAGAGTCCACAAACCAATCTATCAGAGTTTGAGCAAATTCTAGCTTGTAACCTGACCGAATAATGTCCAAGGACCACTGGCTGGATGTAATGCACATCCAGGCAGGAAGAAACATTGAGAGCCAGCCCTCTATCTGCAGAGGGACAACCCTCGGCCTGGTGTCACTCACCCTTCTGGCAGAGGGTGCAGAACAGGAGGTGGAAGGCTGGGAATGCCTGTAGCCAGTATGAAATTATTGAAAGCTTTGGTAAATCTCTGCAATTTGGCATTTGCAATGCCTGAGCCTTGAAAATTAGAGCACTATCAGACACTATCGGGCAGAGTGTTAGACCGACAGTCCATCACAGAATCCATAAGGTCATCCTGATCTTTGCCAAACAATAACTGCCCCTTAAAAGGCAGCCTAGCCAAAGTAGCCTTGGAAGTGGAATCACCAGCCCACTGGTGAACCCAGAGCATTTGGCGGGCAGAGATGGAGTACACTGACACCTCTGTCAAAACTCTCATGAGGCCATATAATGCATCTGCCATATAATCTGTCCCAGCCATCAGAAGTTGAGGACGGGGATTTACTGCCTCACTCTCCAGGGTGCGAAGTCGAGAGAGACAGGTGTATGCTACAAACAACAATGTCGAAGCAACCTTGATACCTAAAGTAACTGCATCAAAAAGTTTCCTGAGGACCACATCCACCCGGCGCTCCTGCATGTCCTTTAACACACCACACTCACTGGGGAGAGAGGTGTGCTTAGTCATCTGTGGCACCAAATAATCCACCCTGGGCTGATCCCAAAGCTGCTGACACTCCTGTACCACAGGATACAAGTGGAACATAGCTCTAGCAATTTTCAGAGAACCCTCCAGAGAGTCAAACTGCTCTGAGACCAGAATACTCATATCAGGGTGCCAAGGAAAGATAGCTGACTGCGAGCGCACACCACATAGTCAGGAGGAAGAACTGGACAGAGCCAGCTGAGTGACTAAATTAAATTCCTGCAATGACTCAGATAAAGGTCTGGCAGGACTGCAAACTTAAATAAATGCAAGACAGTAGAATCATCCACAGTATCCAAGACCCCAGAGGGATCCGCAGATCCAGCACACAACTCCTGATCTCCCGCTCTGGGAAGCACTGCACCTGCAAACAAGGGATCAGTAAGGGAAAAATCAGCATCTGGGTCCTCCAGATCAGGATCAGGTAGAGCAAAAGCCGCAGCATGCTGAGGTAAAGCAGTGTCCAGTGGCATCACACCACTAAGAGATGCTGTGGAGGCAGATTAAGACTGTTCAGGGGGAGAACAGTTGGTCTGAAACTCTGACCATAAAAATTTCATAAATTTAGAAACAGTGGTCGGCTCCTGGGGTCAAAAGTCATTCTTAGATGACTTGCATTTGCGTTTCTTTGACTGCAGAGGGCCCGCAGGCTGGCTGACAGAAGTAATAGCCTTGCTGAGCCCCAAAAGTAATGACAGCCATCCCACCAGGCTGAGCGTTTGGTCACCTGATTCAGCAGGGGAGAAGTTAAATTGGACACTGTACCCCCCACTCCCCAGCTGCAGCACGTGGCACAAGGATGCTCTAAAAGTGGCTAATAGTCAGTCGCGCTCATCGCGCTGCTGTTGGGGGGAGTGTTTGGGAGGTTGGAACCTTCCATTATAGAGAAAACGGAACTTTTTCCGATTTTTTTCGGGAAAAGTTCTGTTTTCTCTATAATGTGGGAGGGTTGCACCCCCACACCCACCAACGGCAGCGCGAACAGTATGCAGTAAAGTGGGGGGGTTCCCCCCCACTGTCGGAGCTCTTTAAAACTAAGTTTTCCCGCGGCGCACTTGTGTCTTGCGCCAAATTGTCAGCGCTCAATTGTCGGTGCGCTGGTGTCTGGCGCGCGATTGTCCTGTCACCCTAAAAGCACTAAATTTGAGCAATCCTAATGTCTTTATCATTCCTCACTTACCGTCCTTTTTTTATTAATTTTACTTCAATGTATTTTAAACAACCTCTCCCTCCCCTACTTTCCTTCCATTTCATGTATGTTAATCTGAATTTGTCAAGTATTTTTAATATTTGATAAAATGTTTTTATTTACTTATTTTAACTGTCTCCTATAATTTTTTTATAATGTACACCGTCTAGACATGTATTTTGATAGACAGTGTATCAAAAATAAATAAACTTGAGAAACTCCATCCCAGCAGGTTTCCAGGCAAAATTTGCAGTTTTGAAGAAGCAGGGAACTTTAAGGAAAAAAAAGATAGCTAAAAATCCAAGATGGCCGCCATCAAAAAATTTACATCAAAATAGTGATATTTTTCACACTTCCCAAACGGTAAAAACTATGTTTTTAGGATTTTTCAGGAGGGGGAACACAGGGGAACATCCAGAAACCTTCAAAATCCCCAAACCCCACTTTTCCAACCTCTCCCAATATCTCTCACAGGCTGTCAGCCGGTATACTCACTGTGACCTTATATAGAAAGGCCTTAATCATATATCAACCCTATAAATGTAAACAAATAAGATGAAGGGAAGATAGTTAATCATATGTAATCAATTCATCAATTCTAATGTCATTCACAACTTCGAATAAAGGCCAAAATGGCATCTAATATAACAAATCTAAATCAAAATGTTTATTGAAGATATTATAAATATCCAAACTATAATAGGAATGAGATCTTGATCCTTATTGAGTGATCAGAGAGAAATGTGGTGGACATATCATAAATTATGCGGACTTCAATCTTGAGAACCTCTTATGATATATACCATTCCAGGTTCCTGTCTTGTATATTATTATAATCATTTATGTCCACCGCCCCCTACCAAAATAGATTTTTTTCTTTAAATTTGTTTGCTATAAATTATATTTAATATCCTATAATTATTGTAATCACTCAATTTATTGAATTTACTATTATAAATACTAGCCTTAAATATTTTAAGATTATAAAATACCTAAAAGTATGAAGTACTTGTGCATAAAACCTAATTAGTGGATTACATTTAATATCCTATAAGTATTATAATCACTCAATTTGTTAGATTGACTATTACAAAAGCTAACCTTAAATATTTGAAAATAACAAATTCCTAAGTGTATAAAGTGCTTGTGCGTGGAACCTAATTAATTAATGTGTATAAAACCTAATTAATTGGTATACATAGAACCTAAAGAATTGATATAAGGAATGTGAATTTGAATATGAAAATAAAATTTATCAAAATTTATGAAAATATCATTATAGGTGAAAAGAACAAAAAAAGGCTAGAAAAACATGTTCATAGGGACTGCATATTACTTAGGTTCTCTTAGACCAGCGGTCTCAAACAGGCGGCCCGCGGGCCGCATGCGGCTCTCCAGGTGCTATTTTGTGGCTCGCAGTCTGGACGCGATCAAAACAGCATTTCTCTTCCCCCTTCCCTTCCTTTAGGAGCAGCAGCATGTCTGGCCGGCTCAGTCGATCATTCCGTTCAAAGCCGCGGGTAGGCGGCTCCTCGTGCTATCCACTCCTGCATCAGAAGCCTCTCTGACATCACAACATCAGAGAGGCTTCAGACGCAGGCGCAGATCTCGCGAGGAGCCGCCACCCCCGGCTTTGAATGGAATGATCAACTGAGCCGGCCAGACACGCTGCTGCTTTACAAGGAAGAGAACGGAAGGGGAGGGGAAGAGAAATGCTTCTGCTGCATAGGAAAGGGGGACCCTAGGGAAATGCTGCTGCTGCTGTACAGGGAAAGGGAGAGGGAGGGAAAGGGGAAGAGAAATGCTTCTGCTGCACAGGAAAGGGGGACCCTAGGGAAATGCTGCTGCTGCTGTACAGAGAAAGGGAGAGGGAGGGAATGGGGAAGAGAAATGCTTCTGCTGCACAGGAATGGGGGAAGGGAAAAATGCTGCTTCTGTTGCTGCTGCACCCAATTGGGGAAAGAGAGGAAAGGAAGGAGAAGGAAGACAAGGGAGAGGAGAGGAACAAGAGAAGCCAAGTTCATGGGAGGGAGGGAAGGAAAGGAGATATCGGACCATGGAGGGGGAGGGAGAGATGCCAGGGCATGAGGGAAGGGAAGGAGGCAGATGCCAGACCAGGGAAAGGAAGGAAGGAGGGAGGGAGAGAAAGGAAGGAAAGAGATGCCAGATCATGGAAATAGGATGGAAGAAGAGAGAGATAGGAAGGGAAGGGAAGACATGGAAACGTAGATTTTGAAAAGAAAGCAGAAAAATTGAACATTAAGTTAATGCCAAAGATGGATGCAAGCTCAATATAGTTCGGCTACTATTGTCTTATCTTTACTATCCGTCCAACAATCTCAATTAGTATCTAAATATAGGACCGGGTAATAACAAATTTTCATCAGAACTTTTTCAAATGAGTAAATGTGAACGCCTCAGTCCCACCACTCCACTGCTGTTAATCCTTGCAACTGCGGGAAGAATTATGTGGCGACTATCATCATTGGCCGTTCCGCATTTGTCAATTTTTGATAATAATTGTGCACTTATCTCTGCATCCTGCCAAAACCTGGGAGTTAGACCCGACATGTTTCGCGCTATGGCGTATATCAAGGGTCTCCCGGGTGGCCGCTGTCATCCGACTCCACAAGAAAAGTTGCAAGGATTAACAGCGGTGGAGTGGTGGGACTGAGGCGTTCACATTTAAAGATGGATGCAAGGCAGAAAGTGAAGACAGAGAGAAAAACAGTCAAAGGGCAAGAAGGCCCTGGAAACATAGTTGAAAGCACAGAAAAATAAAATCACCAGACAACAAAGGTAGGGAAAATGATTTTATTTTCAATATAGTGATTGAAATGTGTCAGTTTTGAGAAAGAAGATATTAAACTTTAAATGTGAGGGCTGCAGAAAAAATAGAGTACTTGGTGGGCCGCAGAAAAAATAGTTAATGTCTTATTAAAGAAATGACAATTTTGCATAAGGTAAAATTCTTTATAGTTTATATATCTTTCCTTTTAACTGTTAAAGGAAAGTTTTACAAACTATAAAGAGTTTTACCTCATGCAAAATTGTCATTTCTTTAATAAGGCATTAACTATTTTTTCTGCGGCCCTCCAAGTACCTACAAATCAAAAATGTGGCCCCACAAAGGGTTTGAGTTTGAGACCACTGTCTTAGACCATGTAAATAAATTATAAAACTTATATGTAGAATAACTATCGTTTGATGAATGAGGCAACACTTAGCTTGCTGTATAGTGGGACCTGCCACCATCAACGTTGCTACGATGAAGAAACTTATCGTATCAACGTTGATGGTGGTAGGTCACATTTATTTACATGGTCTAAGAGAACCTAAATAATATGCAGTCCCTATGAACATGTTTTTCTAGCCTTTTTTATTCTTTTCACCTATAATATTTTCATGAATTTTGATAAATTTTATTTTCATATTCAAATTCACATTCCTTATATCAATTCTTTAGGTTCTATGTATACCAATTAATTAGGTTTTATACACATTAATTAATTAGGTGCCACGCACAAGCACTTTATACAGTTAGGAATTTGTTATTTTCAAATATTTAAGGTTAGCTTTTGTAATAGTCAATCTAATAAATTGAGTGATTATAATACTTATAGGATATTAAATGTAATCCACTAATTAGGTTTTATGCACAAGCACTTCATACTTTTAGGTATTTTTTAATCTTAAAATATTTAAGGCTAGTATTTATAATAGTAAATTCAATAAATTAAGTGATTACAATAATTATAGGATATTAAATATAATTTATAGCAAACAAATGTAAAGAAAAAAATATATTTTGGTAGGGGGCGGTGGACATAAATGATTATAATAATATACAAGACAGGAACCTGGAATGGTATATATCATAAGAGGTTCTCAAGATTGAAGTCTGTATAATTTATGATATGTCCACCACATTTCTCTCTGAACACTCAATAAGGATCAAGATCTCATTCCTATTATAATTTGGATATTTATAATATCTTCAATAAACATTTTGATTTAGATTTGTTATATATTAGATGCCATTTTGGCCTTTATTCGAAATTGTGAATGACATTAGAATTGATGAATTGATTATATATGATTAACTATCTTCCCTTCATTTTATTTATTTACTCACTGTGACCTGACAGGATCAGTGCTGCCACCTGCTTTCAGCTCTCTCACAGTAGCTGGATGACAAATTTCACTGCCACCAAGCTGGGAATGCTTCTGAAAAGCTGATCTTTGGGCTGCCAGACTCCTCTGTCTGACTACACCTCCACCCCTGCAGACCAAGGGATGTGTGCCTGGACGGGTGGAAGCGTGACGATGCAGCCGGCACCCTGTGAGACCCCCATCGAGACTCCTAAGGGAGCCAAACAGCCTGCGCTTGACCTCTGATTAACAGGAGGTGAGCCCACCTTAGAGATGGCCCTGAGCTCCAGAGAAACTATGCAGGCTGGCTAACATGTACCTAGAGGGATCGGTCTGTAAGCTACAGACCGAAGTCTGTGAATTCTCAAGCAGGCAGAGCTTCAAAAACACTCCAAGCACTAAATTACCCGAAAAGGGGACAAAATTACATCGAATTAAAAATAATAAAATAGGTAGAGCAGCACAAACACTTCTGCAGGCATGCATGCAGAAGGAAAAAACTGAAGTGAAGCTAGAGAGCACAGTGAAGTACAAGAGGTAGAGTGAAAAATCTGGAGTGGATTCCTTCTGCAGCAGCACACGGCTATGAGAAAATAACCCTATTGCACTGGAAGAGTGGTTAGTATGGCTGGTTTTTAAAAAAGTTCAGACAAGTACCTGGAAAAAAGTCCATAGCCTGCAATTGAGACAGACATGTGGGAGCCACTGCTTGCCCTGGTATCGGTAGCGTAGAATGTTGGTACTATTTGGGTTTTTGCCAGGTACTTATGACCTGAATTGGCCACTGTGGAAACAGGATATTGGGCTAGATGGACCATTGGTCTGACCCAGAATGGCTATTCTTATGTTCTTCTGTCTTTCCCATTGGACATTATTTCTCATACCCACCCCTCTTCTAGTGTGCAACATCTCTCCCTTTGCCCTCCTCTCAACCTTCAAGTTTACTCATTCTCTCAATCTCCCCCCCCCCCCCACCACCCAAATACACTACACACATGCAGTCTGGTATCTTTTTCTCTACTTCCCCACTCATGCTCTCATTTTGGCATCTCCCCCTCTCTCCTTCCCTCCCCACCTGTGCACAGACTTATTTATCACTCTGTTGCCCTCCTCCCACCCATGTTCTGACAACTCCCACTTCGCTCAATCCCCTTCAAATCTACCTTAAATGTAAAACTGGTCTTTTCTTGCCCCCTGGCATCAGTCGCAATACTCCCTGGCATCAGTCGCAATACTCATATGTTGCAAAACCCGTCGAGCGTGCCCCAAGGCTCCCTCCTTATCGCCCACACTGTTAAACATCTACATCGCATCCTTAGGTCACCTTCTAAAAAACTAAATTTAAAGCACTACATATACGCAGGTGACATATCCATTTTAATCCCTTTAACTGACATCACAAATGAAATTATAGACAACCTCTCAAACACAATGACAGAAATCGAAAAATAGACCACCACCTTCAAACTTAAACTAAACACAGAGAAAACAAAAGTCTTTTTGGCAAGCCCCAATGACAAAATTACGAGAACATCGTTAAAAATAAACAACCACGAATATCCAATATCCACTACTATAAAAATACTGGGTATCACTCTAGATACACACCCAACCATGGCTGACCACACAAACTTACTGGTGAAAAAATGTTTTTACACGCTATGGAAGTTAAGGACCATTAAAAAAATACTTCGACCCAACTTCCTTCAGGCTGCTGGTGCAATTGCTGATCCTATCCATCCTTGATTACTGCAATATCATTTACCTGGGTATCCCACAAAAAACAGTAAAAAAATTGAGATTAGTACATAACACCGCTGTTCGCTTAATCTTCGGACTGAGAAAAAAAGACCACATTAGCCCCTACTACAAAAAATTGCACTGGCTACCAATAGAAGCGCGAATACTATTCAAATTTGCATGTATCTGTTTCAACTCACTTTATTCTGCACAACCCCATACAAACTATCAGAAACAAAAATATCTTTGCATACCCACAGATCCTTCCTGGATAGAACATTCATGTTCCAAGCAAATAGACAGCAAGTTTGGCTGAGAAACTGCATAAATGAACCCAAACTGACTTACAATGCATTCCGAAAATCTATTAAAACCGCCCTATTCGACAAATTCATTGACTAAAACTGACCACCCTCTCTCACTATGATACTCCCCTCTGTAAACGCTATTTCAATCTCTCAGGAAGCTCCAATTTTCATGTATTCTTTACCCATGGAACCCCAATTAATATGTATCTTTTCTATTCTAGGCTTCTTGTTATTTCGCTGACTGTCCAGCCTTCTTTCAATGTGAACCGCCTAGAAGTCGGTTGACTATGGCGGTATAGAAAAATAAAGTTATTATTATTATTCTGCCTGCTCCCGTGCTTTCCTTCTTACCTGCACTGCCTTTCTGGAAAGGAGAAGTTGTGTCAAAAAGCAGGAGGGTCATAGGAAAGTACTGGAGCAGGTTGCAGGAAGTATACAAGTATCATTGCCGCTGCTGTGGACAAAAAAAAAAAAATCATATTTGAGATAGACTTCTGGGGGCAAGGGATTGAGAGACAGGGAAGCGTCAAACTACAAGCTGAGATGGGGGAGTGGAGTCAAAAGATGCTTGGAAGAGATAATTGGGAGATGCTGCAGCACAACTAATTGTATTAGCCACTATAAATAATGTGTTAATCGCAGCGTTAACAGCGATTAGCATGCAGCCCTAATTTTAAGTCAAATGAAAATGCATTCCTTTGTTTACACATTTGTTCTTTATTTTTCACAATTTAAAGCTTCTTTTAAACCCATCTTCCCTTTCTTCATCAATCAATAAACTGCTGATGAAATGTAGAGCAAGGGTATCTGTAATAATGTAGAGAGGGTATAAATATTTACTTTCACAATGCCACATCAAACTTATAGAAAGATATAGTAATTTGGTCAAACAGTGGTTGTGGACTGTTCTGGGATTATAAAATGATTTAGATGGTTAAACTTTTAATTAAATATAAAAAGTAAGTCTTTGGTAATCAATCACATATTACATACAGCCCTAGCTGCCAATTCTGTATACTAAATTTATAAAATACTATAAACAAAATGATTCATTCACTGCTCTTGGAATAGAGGTGTCATCTAATGCCTAGTGCAGTGGCCTGAGAATCAGGAAAGGGCTCCCTATGACACTGTCCCAGGTAGAAAATAAGTACCTGTATATAAAATATAAACCAGTTGATTGTAACCAGAGAAAGGTAGTATATCAAATCCTATTCCCTTTTCTTTTCTTAACCATATAATTAAAAAAATTTAAGAAACTGTTCTATAATCTATTTTAAACTTGTCAGTCTGAAAACAAATTGTTTTCATCCTGGCTAGTAAATTATCTCTACCCAATACTATAAGAGATATAACCACTGGTCCAGACATAAAAACAGCAAACCAGAAAAGATCAACTTCATACCTGTCAAAAGAGTGAAACTGCATTGGCGGAATATTATGAGCTTCTCTCTTTAATGCTGGATCTGGATAGGGGACTGGATCAGGTCCACATTCTGCAATTTCAACATGGGTTGCCACAAGGCTTTTTAGAATTTCTTTCACATTGATGCCTTTAGTTTGGCTGATGCTGGATATTGATGATGCAGGCTTTAGTAGTTCACTGGGAATCTCAGTTAAACTCTCTTGCGACTTCTTAACCTCAGACGACAAAGTAGACAACAGTTCACTCATACCATCGGGACATGTACTTGTTTCTAAGTCTGTTCCATTCAAGATGCTGGATATTTGCTCTTCACCAATTCCAGAGTCTGTATGAGGAATTGAACTTTCCAAGTGAATATCTTCAATTGGTGTTAGAATTTCTTTTTCTTTTATATCTGGAAATATAGCAGGTGTCTCTAATAAACAAATGACAAATAAAATATTGTTCAGAAATATTAATACTTAAATTAATGCTAAATTAAGTCCAGTACCTAAGAGATTATTTACAAATAATACATAGCAGATGTCCATCAGTTAACATTATGAAACAACAATTTATAAAAGTTTTAGAAAGTAATGCAGACAAAAATCTTAATTTTCATTCTTTTTAGTTTGATCTTATCATCCCAACTAGACCTGCAGAACAACCCATGCATCTCACCTTAATCAAAGATCAGTGGCCAGGAGACACAAAGACAGACTCTAAACCCTTTATTGTTAACACTGAAATTATCATTATGTTATGTTAGTTGTGGTCTTATATCCTGCCAAATCCTCCTACGTGAAGTTTGAGGCAGGTTACAACAGTAATCAATATAATATGAGCCTTAACAACAGCAATTAGTGCATTAACAACAATCAATTCTATATAATAAAACCATAAGCGCACTTAGGGTTTCGTGTTCCCTGCCGCCGTGGTGTGTGATCCCTGGCCGTGTTCCATTTTAGAACCCGGCGGCAGAGAACATTCTGACCACTCCCCTCTTCCCGCCCTCACTCACCATTTGGCCAGGCAAGCTCTGTCCCGGCCCGCGTTCTCGGCAGGGAACACATCTCCCGCCCTCACTCACCACTGTCGCCGATCCTCCTCTTCAGAGCAGCCTGTCCTGCCCTCACTCGCTGCCGCCGCCGCTGCCGCTCTTCTAAAGAGCAGCCTGTGATGGTGGCCGGCTTTAGCGAACCTCGCAGGCCGCTCTCCAACCTCGGTAGCACGTTCCCACGTCAGAGGGAACGTGCTACCGAGTTGGAGAGCGGCCTGCGAGGTTCGCTAAAGCCAGCCACCACGATCGCAGGCTGCTTTGAAGAGGAGCAGGCCAGAAGACGCCGGGATGGAGGGAAGGTAAGAAGCGGATCAATACCAGGGGCAAGGGGGAGAGGGAAAGGGGGCTGCTTTGGGGGGAGGGGTATGCTGGGGGGAGACAGAAGGGGCCATGGAGAGATAGGGAGAGGGAAAGGGAGCTGATTTGGGGGAGAGGTGTACTGGGGACAGACAGTTTTGCTCGGGGGGGAAGACAGAAGGGGACATGGAGAGACAAGGAGAGGGAAAGGGTGCTGTTTTGGGGGGGGAGGTGTGCTGGGGACAGACAGCTTTGCTCTGGGGGAGAAGACAGAAGGGCCATGGAGAGACAGGGAGAGGGAAAGGGGGCTGCTTTGGGAGGAGGGGTGTGCTTGGGGCAAACAGCTTTGCTCTGGGGGGAAGACAGAAGAGGGCCATGGAGAGACAGGGAGAGAGAAAGGGGGCTGCTTTGGGGGGAGGTGTGTGCTGGGGGCAGTCATCTTTGCTCGGGGGGGGGAAAGACAGAAGGACACAGACAGCGGCCAAGGAGAGAGAGATAAAGAAAACAGACAGACAGACACATCTATTCTAGCACCCGTTAATGTAACGGGCTTAAAGACTAGTGTAGTAATAAGATTAATCAATCAATGTAACAACAGCAGCAATCAATGCAACAGTAATAATGAGCAATTAAGGTAACAACGATAGCAATCAATGCAACAGTAACACTAGTCAATGCAATATGAACAATAGAATATTGTTACCATACAGGTATAAGTGTACTTTGTGAGGATTAGGTTTTGCTCTTAATACATATTTCTGATGCAGTGATTTCTTATGTAGTATATTCATATCGTGATTGGGAGTATATAATTCTAATTTGGGGATGGGCGCTTGAGTCAGTTTCTAAACCTGGGTCATCAGGCCGTCAGAATATTAAACCTCCCATTGGTGACACTGGATTCAATTCGGGCAGCTCTGGTGCGTTTGGAGTCCTCAGTAATGCAATGTTCTAATGAAGTGAGTACATTTTCAGCTAGATTGGACTTAAATGGTTCTCAGCAGGAAGAAAAAAATTAGCTCCTTCACTCAAAGAGTGGTGACTTTGGAACAGAGTATAGAGCAACATGCTAATTTGGCAACTTCTGCTATTCAAGATCATCTGGTGTCTCATCGGAGAATAGAATCTATTGAAAATAGAATTCGAATGTAGAATTTAAGATTTGTAAATTGTCCTAGGGTGCCCTATGAAAATTCTAGAGACACTTTAAAGAAATGCTTCATATGTATTTTGAAGATTCCTGTAGAAGTATTACCATCTATTGCTAAATGTTATTTTTTGATGGGGACACAGAAAATCAACATGTAGAAAACATGGGAGCTGGCTTGGATGTCACTACGTGGTGATAAGAGGAGGGCAATCAGGAGGGTGCCTTTGGCAGGTGCAAAGAGGAATAGGTCAAGCCCAATCCCCCCTGGGACAATTCGGACGAGGATGGGTCAAAATCGTCAGTAATCAACTTGGCTTCCACTCCTCTATTTTCAAGCCAGGAATCTCTGTTGGATCCGGGTCTGGGGTTTGTTATATCATATTCCCCAGATTTTTTTAAGTTGCATATTGCATTTCATAAGTTCATAAGGAAGGTACAACTGAAGGTTTTCTTTCAGAAAGAGGATGATGATTTGAATATTCAAGATCAAGAGGGGATATTAGATATATCTGTTCCAACTCAGAGTGACCAACCTCAAACTTTATCGATTTGTAAGGTGAAATCTTCATGGGTCCCTCCTGGCATCATGATAGCTATCGTAGTAATATCACTGGCGAAGAGAAGTTGGGGTTACAACAGCTAATCACTGATGAGGAAATAACAGTGGTGAAAGTGGATAAAGGTGGTGCCACAGTTATAATGGATAAAGTAGACTATGAAGTAGAAGCCCAATGTCAGCATACCGAAGACTGGATCACGATCAAACTGAGGGCCTGGAGAAGGAGATACTGGAGTGGGTTACAAAGTACTACCCAGAAGGGATTCTTACTTTTAAGGAATACCACAGTTCCTGATTGAAAAGTATCCTAGGGTCCCACGAATCTATTTTGTACCAAAGGTATATAAATCTTTAGAAAAACCGCCAGGTCGGTCCACTGTAAATACCCAGCAGTCAATACTGTAACCATTGTCTAAGTTGTTGGACTTTTTTCTATTTCAGGAGACTGTGAAGATAAAATTGTTTCTTAACGATTCATTCCATTTTTTGAGGCAATTACATCAATTAGATACTGATTTGCAAGACATTTGGATGGTGACATTGAATGTTACCTCACTTTATTCCCAGATTCCACAAGGTCAAGCTTTGGAAATAATTGAGGAGGTGTTAACATATTCCTACAGACATTCTGATGAGATTACCACAATGGGTGATCCGATGTAATTATTTTCAATATCCAGCTGATTTTTTTGAACAAATACAAAGAGTGGCAATGGGGGCCACATTGGCTTCCTCTGTGGCCTCATTATACATGGCAAGATTTGAGAATCGATATGTGTATGAATCTAGATTTTTTTATCATGGTTCCATTTTGGATCCGTTTTTTGGATGATGTATTTTTATTGTGGCAAGGACCACAGGACCAACTTGAGGAATTTATTGGACACCTAAATTCTGTTAATGAGTATATTAAATTTTTGGTTTGACATACCTGTCATGCGGCTCAGTTGAATCTAACCAAGCACTGGAAGCAGCGCATAATACCATCCCTGATTTCTTGGATTACAAAATTATAGTATCTCTATGATATGGAGTGTTTGGTTGTGCTTTGTAAACAAACATTTTACAAGTGGGAAACTCTTTGGGCTCCTTTTTTGCTTGCACAAAGTTACTGAAACAAGACCCTGTGTTTATGTACTTTTGTCTTTGAACCCTCTTCACTTTGGGCTATTGTATACTACACATGTTCTTTAGCTGGTAGATTAATGGGAGGGGAGAGTAAGGAGGAGTAGGTTTGGGTTAGAGGTTTATACGACAAAACTTTATAAAAATTTGGAAGTATTTCATCTTACACCATTATGTTATTCTTAACTCAGGAGTAACTTGTGGTGGCTAATCACTACTGTTGTAACCTTCGCTATTTTTTGTATTGCTAACCTGCTGCACTGTACCTGGATTTTAAAAACACTTCTATAAATACAAATTAAAAAAAGATTACTAAGGAAGAATGAGAGTAAAATTAAATAGGTATATATAAATGTAGAAAAGAGTAAAAGAAAACATAGAAAGGTCATTGCCAGATGGATGTAGAAAAGGAAAGAAGAATAAAAGAGGAGGAGAAAAACCATAAAAGTAAGTATGGACAATAATTAAGGAAAAGATTGACACAAAAATAGTAGAAGAGAGACTGGGACCAGACCATTTAGAAAAAAAATTAATACTTTAAGGAGAAGATTGGGATGTGTCTACTTTAGGAAATATACAGCTTGACTTTTATATTTTTTGTATTTTGTATAGAAGAAAATGCATTTTTGTTTCTCTTTTATCAATACTTCACTGCTCATAGAGCCTGGCTAATCTCCATTTCAGATCTGAATTTCAGTTTTGTCTGCATGTGTTTTGTGGTCCCCTATTTTGTATTACATGAGGGTCTGCCCATGATCTGCATGAGTAATTGAGGTGAATGATTCTGCTAGCATGTAATTTCTGTGCAGGAACCCATAATAGCGCAGCTTCTTCTAGTTTCCTAGAGTAGGTATCTTGGTGTTTTAGGGTCCAGTGTAGATTTATAGCACTGTCTTTTCATACATGAGTAGGGATGTTATGATCTGATAAGTTTGCTATATAAGTTTTGGTTTTTTGCATAGTTTAGAGTTACCATATTTTGCAAGGTGTCGGTCTGGCCCTATTTGAAAGCAGATCTTATTACCCAAAATTAAAGTACTCAAGGCCAGTCAGTAGTCTCCACATCTTGTAGACTCGCCACACAAACAAAAACCCACGTAAATTAAACAAAATTGTAATCTTTATGTTCATTTCTTTATCAATCTCTCATTTCAGATTTGAATACTTTTGTTAACTGTTATTGTCGGCCTTTCCCTAAGAGTGCAGTGCTTTCCCAGTCTTTTTGTGGCTATGACCCCTTAATTGAAGCCAAATAAAATTGTGTGACTGCTCCCCCCCCCCTCCCAGAGGTGTAGAATAATGATGCACTTATGAAGAGCCCACCTGGGTCGTGACACCAAAAGTACATTGTGTGAGGCTGTTTGGGGTCCCAATCCATAGTTTGATAAGTTCCGTAGTAGCATATATCATTATAAATTGTAAACTGAACAAGTAACCAGCTAACCCACTTAGAAAATCTACCAAAGTATAAAAAAGATTGCACTATACCTGTGCTGGTTGGTGAATTTATTTCTTGTCTGATGTTTCTACCAGTCTGCCCTGTTGTCCTTGCAGTTTCTCGCTGAGGCTCTAATATGTCACGGTATTTAGAGACCATCAGAACAGAAATAAAGTAAACAACAGCCAAAGCTAAAAACTGAGCTTGTTTACTGTCATCCTATTAAGAGAAAACAATAGAAAACATTCTCACTACAAACATAATATAACATAACATAACATAAAACGTAACATTTTATTTCTATCCAGCAAAACCATGCAGATCAATGCGGATAACAAAAGAAAACTAAATACACTGTCAAATACAATTACAATAAATCACAATTCACAAGAAATAATCTAATAGCCTAATATAATCAGACCTCCCAAAGCTTCCTAAATAAATAAGTTTTAAGTAATTTTCTAAAATATAAATAAGAGAGAGAGAGAAGGTCAGTAAAGAACAAAGTTTAAGTTCCTAGTTTGCAGTCTGACAGGTAATCAGCCTTCCCTGGTATTTCTTATAAATACAGCCTTTAATTAATGAAAAATATAAAGAAAGCTGAGTTTCATAAATATCTTAAAGGAGCAAAAAAAATAAATAAATAAAATGATTCACTAGATAACTTGGTAGCAGACCATGAAGCACCTTGTAACTAAGACAACCAAATTTTAAAACAGGAGAAATTACCTTCATAATAGTGAACAGCAAATACAACAACAAAGGTGACCAATTGGTGCTCAGTCTCTTTTATTTGAGTCCATAACAATAAAAGAGATTGAACACCAATTGGTCATCTTTGTTGTTGCTGAAATGCTGCCATTAACCTTGGATGGGCCCCTGGAAGCCTGATAATACTGTTAAAAGTGGTAGGAGGGAAGAAAAGTACCTCTACTTCCACCCAGAGGCTGTTGAAGCCTGTTCTCCGGCAAGGACTTAGGGCAATGATCTGCCACACTGGCAATAAAATGATCAAGGCCCTTAACAAAAAGCATCTGAACCTTAAAGGGCAATCTGATCAGTATTCATAGCATCCAGTGAGTCAAAACTACATAAGCAGATACCTTGCTCATGACTCTGATATCATAGAGAGCATCAGCCACCTAATCTACTCCTTTCCACACAAGATGAACGCAGGCATCCTCCTCCACCAAAAGGGTCCAGAGCAGCCTGGTGCAACATGCTCTTGCAGCAAAAGAAGCAGCAGCACTAATCCTCAGAGCTAGGGCTTTAAACTGCTTCTTAAGCATCAAGTCCACCCTGTGGTCCTGTGCATCTTTCAGCATGACACCACCCTCGCTCAGGAGAGCAGTACACTTGGTGACCTGAAAAACAGCCGAATCCACCTTCAGTTGGGCAAAGAGTTGATGGAATTCAGGCACCATGGGATAAAGTTTGGTCATGGCCTTAACAACTCGCAAGGACCCCCTGGAGTCTCCCACTGTTCCACGACCAGGGCATTAATATCCAGATAAGCTGGAAAGAAAGAGGTCTAGTCATTAATGCCACTCATGACCATGCATTTGGAAGAGGAGGGTTGGGGTTTCAGCTTCAACTCTGACACCGACCTGAAAAATTGGTGAACACAAAGATTATCTCTCTGGTCTGGAGCCAGGATAGTCTCAATGTTTTTTTATTTCTTTTGTAATCCGCCTTGAACTGCAAGGTAATGGCGGAATAGAAATCTCTAATGTAATGTAATGTAATGTAATGTAACCTGAGTCATCCAGGACAGAATCAGAATCTTGGGACAAATGAGGCACAAAATCCTACAGGCTATCTGACTGGTTGTGATGTGAAAGGTCGCTGGAGCCATGAGCCAGCATACTTATAGAAGAAGCAGACACCAGAGGAGAAGACGCTCCCTGGGCTGAAGGCTGCGTGCCCATAGGCTGCACCCCCTGACCTGGATGTGTCAGAGAGGCTCTCCACATAAGAGTAACAAATTCCAGGGAGAAGCTTGGTACAAGGGAAGTAAATGAAGCCTGCAAGTCCTCCAGCTGGGCATTCACAGTCTCCAGATGCCATGCACCTCCGCTTCACATCAGAATGAGAACAAGGTCCCAGGCGATACTTTTTACCCATCTCCCGGATCCTTAGTAGTTCACTAGCACTGGAAGATGAGAATGAGGCAAAGCCCAAAGTTCCTGCCCCTTTCTCGTGTATGACACTCTTCTGCTGGTAACTCAGCACATATTAAACAAGACTTTTTGTCCTCAACCCCTGAGGATTCCATTATAATTGATTGCAAACAAAATCGAGGTGGGGGGATGGGGAGAGGGGAATCTATGCAGATAGAGGCTTTTGAATAAAAGACTGTTTGAAATCCAAGATAGCCGCTATCAGGAATTTGGGCCATAAACAGTCCGTGGAGACATGAGGTGGGGGACCAGAACCCTAACCCCAGAAACCATAAAAACTGAGATTTTTTAGACCCACCCCGATTCTCCTATAGGAATGAGGCTTTACTTACAGTTTTAGTTGGTGCTTGACTGTAGCTTATTCAATACAGCTGAATGAAGGAAAGAACTTTTCTGCCTCGCATACTTCCTGCAACTCTTCCAGACCAAGGAATCTTCAGGCTGCAAGCTAGATGGACTGACCTCTCCCCAGGGACCTTGAGTGTGATGGGGGTGGGTAGACCCACAGCCAGCACTCTGATACCCCAAGGGTTCTTGCTCAGTGTGCCACAGCATGTGCTCAGGAGGTGAGCTGGCTTCCAGGGGAATGGACCCGGAGCCCAGAAGAAATCATACCAGGTTGGCTCTCCAGGTCCACCCGAAGGCTTGACTGCAGAGTTGTAGACTGGCACAGAAGGTCTGCATCTTTTTCCAGGCAGAAAATCCCCATGAATGGGGTCTCAGGGCACCAAAGCCTCAGAAAAAAATGAACTTGAAACACAAGAAAGCAAAAAAGCTAAGCAACGCAGAACAGTCCCTCTGCACAGTTCACTTGCAGAGAAAAAAAACTATGCTGTGGACTGGAGCTCAAAGTTGTAAGTTTTTCCTCTCTACAAGTCAGTTCGCGGGAAGGAATAAATCATCACATGTACAGAATCCAGAGTAAATGTAACTGAACAATATTTATGCATGTAATTTAAAGAATACTTTAAATTGCATAAAGTCTTGCATTTAGGCATGAATTTATGCTTGTTATTGATGTATAAGTGGGCACGCATAAATGTATAGTAGGCCCACAAATGCCAACTTACATTAATATTCATTAATGGAATCTTAGCACCTAGATGCTGTTATTTTCAGTATCGTTCAGTGCACTGTATCAAGGCTCCTAACTTGTGACGCCCAGTTACAGAATTGTCCCCAATGTGTTTTACACATGTATAACTTGGGTTTTACATATAGAAAGTAATAGTAAAATTATTTACAAACCTTTGTAGAATCGACACTGAACAAATAAATTACAGGGATATTTTCAATGCCTTTGCCCATTGTGCAAAACAATATATCATGTTACCACATAAATATAGATTAAACTAAACTGATTAGACTTCCACTGAAAATACACATGCATAGATAGGTTGTAATTCTCCCATACTGTCAAATGCGTAAGAATCAAGCTAATTTCATGGTGTTGATGTTATTTAAATACTACAGTGCAGCAGGGAAAAAAAAAGAGGAAAGATGAAAAATTAACTTACCACATCACGAAAGACAACAGCACGTAGACGATTGATGTCAACATCCTGAAGAAGTCTATCAGGATCCTTTACAGGGGAAAGATTGCCAGCAACATTTTCAATTGGTGTCTAAAAATATATAATAAATTGGTCCTTTGAAATATGACTTCTAAAACAGTTATTTTGATCCACTGAATGAAAGGTATCAAAGGTGGGTTTTGTGACTTATTTGTACAAGATAGAGAATATTAACTGCACAATTCTGCAAAATTTTAATCTCAGGTATGAACTAATTATTTCTTTATAAAAATGAGACATGTTTATCAATAAAAAAGTAATAAACTCCAGAAATCACATATCCCACTTTACTGCAGTTTTTTAGCTGTTGAACATGAAAATTATCGAAGTTGTGAAAAACAATTGCATAGTTCTATTGTACTGACTTTATATACACAAAATTTTCAAAAATAAAAGTTGCCCCGCAAATCTTTATAACCTTTACCTATCTCTGTTAATTATAACTCAACTTTTGGTATCTTTTTGTTTAGTGGGTCACAGGATTAAAAGACATTTGAGGAACAAAGCTTTAATTTTTTTTTTTCTTTATTAATATTTTTGTATTCCTGACAAAAAAATGAACAAAAGACAGATTCCAACAAAAGATTTATAATATTATTATTTTTATTTTTTTAATCTCAAAAAACATAACATAAGACAAATGTCATTTCAAAATTCAGGATCACAAGTACCTGGTGAGATCCTAAAGAGTAAATAGATGTTATGCTGCTTATCCTAGAAATAAGCAGTGTGTTTTTCCAAGCCCATCTTAATTGTGGCTTATGGACTTTTATTTTAGGAACTTATCCAAATATCTGTTTAAACCCTGCTAAGCTAACTGCTTTCATCAGTTTTCTGGCAACAAATTCCAGAGTTTAATTACACAATGAGTGAAGAAATATTTTCTCTAATTTGTTTTAAATCTACTACTTAGCAGCTTTATTGCATGCCCCCTAGTTCTAGTATTTTTAAAAAGAGTAAGCAAGTGATTCACATCTACCCTTTCCACTCCACTCAGTATTTTATAGACCTCTATCATATATCCCCTAAGCAATCTCTTCTCCAAGCTGAAGAGCCCTAACTGCTTTAATCTTTTTTCACAGAGAAGTCTTCCCATCCCCTTTATCATTTTTATCACCCTTCTCTATACCTTTCCCAATTCTGCTATATCTTTTTGAAAGGTGGCAACCAAAATTGCAAAGTGTTCAGGTGCTGCTGCCTCATGGATTGATACAGTCATTATAACATTCTCATCTTTAGGGGCTCATTGCATATGGAGATGGTAAAGATGATGATCCTCCTTCAACTGCTCTTTGTGTTCAGACAATCCCTTTGTGGATGCCCCGGTCGGTTTTGGAAGGTCTTCAGCGTAAAATTTCTACATTTATATGGGCTCATAGGCATCCAAGGGTTGGCAGGAGGGTTCTGTGTCTTAGCAAGGGGGAAGGGGTTTAACAGTACCTAATCTAGTGAAATATTACCAGGCAGCTCAATTGCAAGCTATTGTTGAGTGGCAGGCTCAAGATTGTAAGCAGTGGGTAGCCCTTCAGCAAGATGACGTTGAGCAATTGCCTCTTATGCATTTGTCATGGTTGCCTGGTGGTTTTATGAGAATGGGATCGCTTACCTCGGTTCGAACCACTTTATGAGTAAGGAAAGCGACTCGGGGATTGCTTTTAGGTGGTAGACGGTATTCATGGTTTACTACTTTCAGATATAAGGAATTTGTCCCTAGTAGGGAGGTGTTTGTTGCTTGGGAAGCTAAGGGCTAGCTTTATGTGGGACAATTGTGAGATTTTGTTGGGAAACAGATTAAGCCCTTCCCTGAGCAAACAACGGTCCTGGTTGGGTAACTGTCAGCGGAGCCATGTTGTCCTAAGGCGCTTTTAGAAAAGAAATCAAGACATTATTATCTGATAAATTCATTTCTTAATCTGTGTTTTTATCTTCATTTTAAATATAATTAATCTTATCCTATCAATTTTAAATTTTAATGTCTTTTATACAACAGGCTGTATTCATTTTTTTTACCATTTTGTATTTCACTGATTGTCCAGTTTTTCTCTTTTGTGGAAACCGCCTAGAATTCTTTTGATTAAGGCGATATAGAAAAATAAAGTTATGTTATATCATTTACTACCTCGAGATTTGTTTCCTTATCTTCAGGTAAAGCATTATCTCCAATCCTCGAGTCTCATTAGGGAGCTGGGTGGGGGGAAAACACAGTTTGAACATCTGGTGGGCCCATGGTTGCAGAAGGGGGCTATTTCAGCCATATATAAATGTTTAAATACACACCGTGGGACCCCCTTATCTTATATGAAGGCCTGGGAGGCAGAACTGGGTCATCCACTCAGTGTACGGGATTGGGAGGACATTTGGTCTCGGGTGTCTTCCTTTGGATTGGCAACCCCTATAGTGGAGAATGGCTATAAGGCACTCTTTCAATGGTATTATACCCCAGTCTTGCTTTCATGCATGCGACGGGGTAGGGACCTTTGTTGAAGGGGTTGTGGGCAGATGGGTACCTATCTTCATATGTGAATATTCCAGAGTATAGGGCTTTGGGGTTTCCACTTTTCAGATGCTGTCTAAGATTTTGGGGTAGGAGGCTCGGAATTCCTGGGAGGCAATTCTCTTGCATAGGTATGATTTAGATTTGGAAGAAGGGGAATTGGGCATTTGTAAGCTGTTTTTCACAGCCGTGAGGCTTGAGGTAGTTGCCCATTGGAAACAACAGGTGCCTCCAGCATTGCAAGGGATTGAAGCTAAACTGCATCATTGGTATACTATGTATAAGCTTACAGCCATTAGACGTCTTGCTTTACCTAAATTTCATCGCATTTGATGGAGGTTTGAATACTGGGTGAACCATTAATGTATGGCTCTCTTGCTAACTGCTCTTTTGACTCCTTGTGCACAATAGGTGCTCTTTTCTGTGCTTGTCTTTCTTGCTGATTCTCTCTCTTTTATTTTCTCAGCTCTCGGGGGGTGGGGGGTAGGTGGATATGCTGGTTGGACAGGGATTATACCATGTAACTGTTGGTTCTTTGTTCTGTAAACCGTGCCATTTTAGTTTAGATACCTGCAAGGTGGATTCATTGGGCATCTATATTGTGTTGTTGACTTCTGTAGTCTATTGTTACTCTTTGCAGTGTATTTTGGTATGATTTATGCTCAATAAAAACTTTTTCAAGTTAAAAAAAAAAGTCAAAACCCACACAAAAAATTAATCACACTAGTTAGGCTCCAAAGAAAACATTGAACAGGCAGCCCTAGGCAATACTACTGACACAGGAAGTCCTGCACATTCTATAGAGCTGTCTGGAAAGAATGAAGGGCTGTGGCTCACTGACTGAGCTGCTGCCTCTGCACCCAGATGTTGTGAGATCAAATCCTGGTGCTGCTCCTTGTGACCCTGGGCAAGTCACTTAATCCTCCAGTGCCTATCACTTTGAATGTCAGCTTTGAAATGCCAAGGTGACAAAAAGGCAGAATACATGTCCTCATTCCCTTTCTGTTTTTTTAGGTTTTACTCTTCTGACTCCAGGCTCTGGCAGATGTTTTATAGTTTATTAGAACTTGATATACCTCCTGGACTAACCTGTTTGATCTCAGCAGTTTATAATCTAAAATCAAGATTCACATAGGAAAGGAGCTATAAAAATGATAGGAAAGGTGATGCATTCAAACAAGACAATTCACAATGGAGGAGTCACTGTAAAGAAACAGAAGTATAGTTATAAGAGAAAGAGAGGGAAGGGGTAAATGGAAAGATAGGGAATGACAGCAAATTAAGCTGCAATGGTCCTACATGGAATCCTGAGCGAGATTATATACTTGTTGAAAAAGCCAGGTTTTTATAGCAACCTTGAAATTTTGCCACTCATATTATGAAGACTGTATCCTGTTGGCCTCCGAGAAAGCATTTTTACACATTTCAGGGCTATGCAAACTCATTTTACAAAACAAAGAAAAATAAAATTGCACATTAGTGCATTAGCCTCAGAGGAAGAAAAGATAAATCAGAGAAGAAAGCAAATAAGGAACAGAAAATCAAAGCAAGGAGAAAATGGCAAAATATAGGGTGCCAGAACATAAAAGGATGAGACAGCGGTAGAGAAAATAGCAAATTAAGTGAAGTAGAGAAAACAAATAAAATAAAATAAACATTAAGTTGTTTTTCAAGCAAGGCCACTTTGGCAACAAAAAATGTAAATGAGAGCATGAGGAAGGTCACCAGACAAAGAAACAGTATTCTTAGCCGAGGTTGTCATCTTTTATATGCAACTGGCCAGGCTGCTCAGATACATTCAAAGTACTGTGCAACTGAAACAAAGATGACTCTCTCACATGCATTCTCATCCAGATCACCCTGCTCCTCTCCCTGCATCTTCTGCCAATACATGCACACTCCCATTTCCATTCCAACTGGTCTCATATCCATCAGTCAGCCTCCATGATCCTGTTACTACTCTCATTCTCTCCAACCCAGCTCCCCCACACATTTCTATTAGTCTCCCCTCACCTTCTCTAGAGACCTGCTACCAGCATTACCTCTGGAACAGTTCCATTTTTTCTGGTATTATGTCTCTTTTAGCAAGCTGCAACTCTGCAATGCTAAAACTCTTGTGAACTTCAGGAGAACAATGTGAGTTTTAGGTATCAAGCAGCTCAGACTCACCGAAAACCACACATTGTTGGAAGAAAACAGAACTTCCAGCAGCAACCTCAAGAGAAGGTGGTGGGAGACTAGGTGCTGGGAGAAGAGAATTAATGAGACACACATGCAGTTAGTTATAGCTGCCAATAGATCGCATGATATTACACTTTAAAATACTCACGTGCATTAGATATGAAGGAAAGGATTGGGGTAGAGGAACACAATATTTTGAAGGTGCATAATACTGTTACAGTTGAATTCTTTTAGAACTGAATTCTAGATGTTTTCTACTAGAGTACTTTCAAAATTATATAAATTTACCTTAGTAGCTGCTGTTGCAGTCGTACACTGAAGAATCTCTTGAGTTTTACTGCTGGGTAAGGAAGATTTGTTTCCTCTTTCCCTCTGTCTTTGTCTACATTCCAGGCAATTTCTCACAGCTACACAACAAACTAAAAAAAGTTTAATGAACATCTGCTAGAAAGCATGGTGCAGTGGTAGGATTTAGGACTCCTCTTTTCAAATTTCTATTTAAGTGGCATTAAAATCACAAGTTCAGGTTGAATTATTAAAAAAAACATAAACATACTAAAGTTAATTACCGAGATGGAATAGTAGTCTGATGTTTGCAATTCAGTAGTATAAACCATTGTGCTTAGGCTTATAGATACAATGCAAGACAACAGGAACAATTTTCAAGAGCTCCTTTGATTTTGAAAATCAAAGGAGGTTATTATAAAGCCTTAACATGGAAGAGAAGAAGAAAATTTAATTTTTCAGCTGGCCTGATGGATAAGCAACAAGTGCTGCTATATGGAATACTGAGTCTAATTCTTAGGCTTAGCTTCTGCTTCCTGAACTGAGCAGGGCTGGGAAAGATGCTAGCTCAAACTTCATAACCTCTAGAAAGATGAAGTCTGAACTGCTACTCAACAGTGAAACCAGGTTCATAGCCCAGCCAACTGGGGATGATGCCATCACATTGACATCTGTGCATGTGTGGAGGACCTGCATCACTATGTATTGGGGAGGGTGGGGTTTGCTGTGAAAGGCACTTCCTGTGAGCAGCCAGCCAGCAACTGTGCCTCTCCTCCTCGCTAGCGTCTTGTTGCACAACTGGAATCTCACTGAGGTACAGTTTGCGATATACTGCTCTAAACCATTGGTTCTTAAACCTGTCCTGGGGATCCCGGGCCAGTTGGGTTTTCAAGATATCCCTAATGAACATGCATTCAATACACAAAAAGAAGCTATACTATTACTTCATTTATAAATAATTATTCTTTTATTAACTTACTTATAATATTATTGCACCATAAATTCTAAAAAAAAATTTTATTCATTCATTCATACATTTATACTACTGAAGCCCTCCCAATCTACTTAATTAAATCAACCATAAAAGTCCATATACTATGCGAAGCATTGTCCAATGAAAATATCCCAGAAAATCTTCATAAACTTTAACTTTGCTTATCTTCTATTGTCCAATAGTGATTCTGCTTCATGTATCATCCACTCCAGATAAACTGAGCGAATAGCCCAACATAGTTCTGCGTTTCGCCTTTCAGCATCTTCAGGGGCTTTAGATTGATGCCAGCTTCAGTTTCACATAATCTCTACAATAAATAATCATCCAAACTTCCCTATTATACAAGACCTAACATTCATCAAATGCACATAATCATATATAATATAAACTCATAACTGTTATTCATCATATTTCAGTTTGGCTACACACAATTGGAGCTATTGATAATATATTACGAATCCCGATTGTATTTGTGTATTGTTAATGAATATGCATGAGAGAAATTTGCATATAATGGAGGTGGGAGGTATGCAAATCTGGCTCATGCATATTCATTAGGGATATCCTGAAAATCCAACTGGCTGGAGATCCCCCAGGACAGGTTTGAGAACTGAACAGTAGTGGGAAGTGAAGTTATGGATCTGCTTTGCAGATGTCATCAACAGAAGTTGAGCAGAAATGGGCTACTAAATCCACCATAGCCCATACACTATGACACAACACTGTTGTGTTAGCCCAACCTGAGTATATGCATAGGAGATACAGTCTGCTAGCCAAGTAGAGATGTTTTTTCTTAGTCACACGAATTCTAAGTCTGTTAGGGTTGAAAGCCACAAAGAGTTGGAAAGTTCTATGATGTCCTTAAGTCATTATTAAGATGGACTTGGGAAAATTATCTGCTTTTATCTAGGATAAGCAGCATAAAATCTGTTTTACTCTTTTGGGATTTTGTCAGATACATGTGACCTGGATTGGCCACTATTGCAAACAGGATACTGCTTTCTTTGATACAGAATAAAATTCCTGCTCCTTCCTGTTATGGAACAAGTTCAAGTAATCTGGTCTTTATAAGAACAACATTATTTTCAGCAAATTCCTCATGGGAGTGAAAGAACCCTACGCTTTAGGATTCTTAATAATTGTAAATCTGTAACTCTCCTTTTTAATTTGAAGGACCCACATATCTAAAGTTACATGATATCAAGTTTACATAAAACCTCAGTATTTCTCCAACCAGTAGATGTCTTTGCATAGAGAATTAAGGGTGTATAGCAGCCATCTCTTAGTATACAGATGTCTATACCAAATAGGACCTATGCTGATGCTCTGGTATTTTCCTTTACAATTCATGATGATCTTGTGAACTGATGCCTAGTAGTAAAAGAGGGAAAGCTCGACCTATGTTTCAGTTTCAATGCCAATGACTATAAGGTCTCTCTGATAGTAGCTATCAATTTTATCTGAATACATAACTTACCTTGAGAATAGATTTGAAAAAGGCATGTGCTTAAATATAAAACACAAGTCACTTGCAGTTGGTACAGCTCCATGTTTTTTCTATATCAATGATTTTGGTATCAACCAAATTGCATTATATTTCTGATTGGAAGTGAAGATATTTTGGTAGTTCAAATTTTTGAAGACTGATGGTCCTATGTGATATTTTTGAGCATATGTCGCAACAAGGAACAACAGGCTCTAGACCCAGACTAATACAGACTTTATGCTGGATGCTATTGAACTTTCTCAACATGTACCAGATGCAGTCATTTAAATTAGTCTACTTCTGTTATGGTAAGGAAAATATATGATAAAAAACTAAAAAGGAAATTTTAATCTTAAAGGGTAAAAGGAAAACTAAGGCCACATCAGAGGCTGCACAGAATAACAAGAACCCTGGGTGCTAATGTTCCAGAGACAGTTGAGTTTCTGGGGGAGAGAGTATTGGTAAGGCACGAGGTGAAATATAATAATAATAATAATAATAACAGTTTATATACCGCAGGACCGTGAAGTTCTATGTGGTTTACAATGATTAAAAGGTATTACAGATTGAGTGGAATAAACAAAGTTCAGAGTTAGTGAATAACAGTTCTAAAGATCATTTGTTGAGGACTAAGATTGTATAGGTCAGTTACCTAAGTACTTCAGGAACAGATGTGTTTTTAGGCGTTTCCTGAATTCCCTAAGTAGTAGGCACGAGCAGTTGTTCCAGGTCTTTACCCCATAATGCTGCTTGATGTGAGAAAATATGTGGTGTACTTTTGGATTCAGGACTCACTATGGGAGGGCAGGTGCTTGCTGTAGTTCGGAAGGTGTATTTTCATCTTCGGTTAGTTAATGGATTGAGACCTTATCTAGCAGCCACATTGTTTAGGATGGTGTTACAGTCAATTGTTTTGTCCGTTTTTGACTATTGCAGTCTGGTGTTCTTGGGAGTACCAGAATCAGTCTTGGAGGGCGCTTCAGGTGGCCCAAAATTCAGTGGTGCACTCTCTGTTTAAATTGGCCAGACGTGAGCATATAACAGAATATTTTATAAGATTGTATTGGCTGAAAGTAAAGGTGAATGTCTTTATGTGCTTACAGAAGTTGGCCCCTAAACACCTGGTCAAGAGCATCTTGCCGCGTGAGCCGGCTCGACTGCTCCGCTCAATTGAGGATTGTGATCTGTCTGTACCATCTGTGCGGGAGTTTAGGCTTTCCTCTTCCAGAAACAGTGTCTTTCACTGCATCGGCCCCTGGGAGTGGAACAATCTTCCAGGATACATTCGCCAGCAGCAAAATGTTCAGAGCTTTAGGAAACTGCAGAAAAGACATCTGTTCTGTAAAATGAAATATAGGGTCCGAGTTTGGTTGAGGGTGAATGAGTGATGACTCTTGAATGCTGGTCACAGAGGTGTTCGATGGTCTGGTTTGTTTTATTTGGTTTCTTGATGTCTGTTATTGAAGCATCTTGTTTGACTTATGGAATTTTATATATTTTGATGTATGTGTGGGTTTGGCCAGTTTGGGCCTTAAACTGAAATTTGTCGTTAATGCGACATGTATGTTATATGTAATTAGATATGTAAGTATGTAATTTGATATAGTGTGTCTCTGAAGTGTTTTGTACGATAAATGTAAATCTTTTATTTTGTTTGTTAATATGTAACTTGTCCTGGATAAGGGCGGGTGAGAAATAAACAAACAATCTACTGGGACCCTGAGATCATAAAGATAACAAAGGACACTAGAAAAAAAACAAAAACCCAAATAAGACAATATGTAGAAAGCTAGTAAAGTGACCAATAGCAGAAAGGTTATCAATATATTAATGCTATCAAAGATTCTCACCCTTAGTGACCAGTTAATTTTCACCATAAGCATCCCAATGTAATGGCTTTTAGTACTTCCATATCTATTTGGCATTTGATGTCAGCTTTCTCTCTTTAAACCTTCTATTGGTGATGTGGGGTCTACCTGATTGGAGAGGTGTTCCTGCAAAATTTTTCTAAAGCAATCGGTGACCATTCAATGGCTAATGTCAACTGTCTGTCTTTAAAATTATGCTGATATCGTGATCCAAAAGAAGCATTTCCTAAACAACTGAAATCCAATCTATTTCATCATTTAAACCCTCGAGTGTTAAGAAATAATATCCATTGCTGCTTTCTAATTCAATAGTTGTTGTTTTTTAATTAAATAGGTTTTTTTAAATTAAACTATTGAATTTGGAAGAGCAGCAATGGATATTATGTCTTAACACTATAACACCAGATGGTTTAAATGATGAAACAGATTGTATTTTGTTAAAACTGAAGCTAAAGTTTTAATTATTCAAACTGTTTGAGCTAGATTCACCATTGAAAAATTATTTGCCCTAACTTTGGCCAAATGATTAATTTTGTCTTATTCATGACTACCCATGAATTGAATTAATATTTATAGTTGATTGAAAGTTGTTAGCTTTAAATATAGTGAAGATCTCTCTATCAAAGGACTGATGTGGGGGAGAATCTATCCAACTGCTGTTGCAGATGAAAACAAATTGGAGAGACTCCTGAGAAGTGGCAAGCATGTAGAAATTCTACACATGACTAGAAAGGTTTGGAAAAGTTTATCCTGAACCCCCTATGAAACATTCTCAGCTAGCACCCTTAAAGGACATCATTCACGTGTGTGGATGAAGTATTCTGTTTGTCCTTGGAGAACATGTTATGCTATGACAGATGTTGCAGGAAGCTTAGATCTTATCACATCACACAACAGTTATAAAACCAAATTAAATACTGCACACAATAAATTCATCTTCCTCAGTTATTTCATCTATTAGTATGAGTGGCTTGAGTTTTATGTGTAAACTTACCAAGCCTAAGGCACTGTCGCATTAATCCTCCAGAAGACATGTTCTTTTCAGCTTCTATCTCACTAAAATTCAAAGAGCTGGCAAAAACCAGTACATCAACCATAGCCATCAGACGACTGAGGAAAGTCACTGCGGTCTCCGCTGACATTCCTTGTGTCACCTCAATATTTTCCAATTCAGTCTTAAAAGTCCAAAAATTGTAACAATTAAAACAATTTTAACTAATGGCAAAAGAAACAAAACTGTAACATTGCATCTTGATAAAGTCTACCAAAAGTTAATATGCTGTAGGCAGCAGTCTTTAACTTTCTTTGCATTCTTATGAATATCTTATGCTCTGTGAAATCAACATATTAAACAGAAAATTAAATTAGAGGGAAAATTGGATTCATATTTTAACTTACCAAATACCCATATGAAATATAACATTTGTTTTTAACTAGACAGCAAGTTACATAGTGCAAGAAATAGAAACTGATCTCTAAGACTAAACACAGAGCCTGGGGAAGAGACTCTGCCTATTCATATACACTAGCATATTTCACTTGAAAGAAGTACTTACTGTCTTATATTTCTTTGTGTGTCCCTGACACAGACTGTATTTAAATGAAACGTGTCATTTTGGACTTCTGGTTGATTTCCCTGCAGTTTGCAATAATAAATTTTGAATTCCTATAAAACTTTGCATTTTTAACCTGCTGTAGCTTCCAAACTAACCTCCCTTTTATAAAGCTGCTTTAGCGGCTGCCATCGTGGTAACTGCCCCAAAGCCCATAGGGATTTAAAGGGCTTTGGGGCTTTTGATGCGCATCTTTGTAAAAGAAGGGGTAAACTACAGTGCAAACTTGCATAAATCCCTTTTTTTAACTATGAACTCTCCATGAAAAGTTTTCCACCACAACACAAGGAAACTTGTTTTGTGGTATTACTCTTTTATTATACAAATTGAACAGGACCATCTCATTCTCTGGAATTTTAGTGAAAAAAAATAAAGATTAAGCATACCTATAAAGCTGTGTTAGCATACCTATAAAGCTGTGTTAGGGTTGTTTTTTTTATCACCGGTCGCTGCAGTAACAGCTCCAATGCTCATAGAATTCCTATGAGTGTTGAAGCTTTTACCATTGTGGCCAGCGATAAAAACCCTAATGCGACTTGATAACAGGGGGCCTAAATAATGAGAAAAGCCTGTGTCAATTTCATGGGTCATCAGCTAAAAAAAGGAATGTCCTGACCATTATCAAGACATTATCCTGGCCATTATCAAATCTATGATCGCCAAAATAAGGGAATTAATTTGTAGAAGACAATGCAAATCCTGGAGCTATATCATTTGTTAATAAGAAGAAGTAGGTGTGTGTTTCATTAAATACCAATGCGAAGAGAGAAACTACCAATACCATAAATAAATAAATCTTTATATAACATATTAAGTATCTGATGGGCCAAATTTAGACTCTTTGGATCACAGGTTCTTAACCCCATTAACAAATCAACAAAACCCTCCTAAAACACATGTCCATTAGTGACAATTGACAGCTACAGATATCACTGTTTTAGCCACTATCAGGGTTAATTGATAGTATTACAAAAATTATAAGATCAACTTTTACTATCAAAGAAATAAGGTGTCCTTTTACTAAGCTACAGTAAACTGTGGCCTTATCTCTTACACAGCTTTCCCAGCATGCTAAGGCCATTTTTAACACAGTCATTTTCCTATTTTTGTATTAATGCCCATGTGTACACACCCATTTTGTCAAATTACTGCATGTGCACTTACTTCCACCACCTATTTTGTAAGCAGTAAAGGCTCACACAATATCTGCATGCTAACCAGTTAGCATGCAATAATGTAGCTGTGCTAACTAGTTCGCGCTTAACAGCCACTCTCTGCCCTAATACATCCCTTCCAAAAAAGTGAAGTTACTCTCATGTGGCAGGAAAACTCTGAGGACAGCAGGACTACAATTTGCACATGTGGGAGACAACCCTCAATGGAGCACTGGCGGGGAAGCTACCGAGTGTTCCTGTATGTTTAAGTAACTTTTGGCAGGCCAACGTAATGTAAGCACAGAGTAATTTCCTACTGTTTCCATCGGGCGGGACCCACAGTTTGGGCAAATCCCATAAAAAATGCAAATTCCAAGGAGAGGTGGGAGGGTATGACAGAATATTAGTCTTCCTCAGAGAAGGAAAAACTTGACAAAATTTCCAATGCTATTCACAAGGCAGGAAGTCACAAAAACAAAAAAATAAATTTCTTTACACTGTGATTGAAGAGAAGTCTCTCTCTTCCACAGAAAGATCAAGATTGAGGGTTCTGCATAATGGCAGACTGATGGAAAGGCACTTGTGCATGCACAGTGTGAGTCTCTCAGAGACTTCTAAAATGTACTGTACAGAATCGCTAGGTAGCATCCACACTGGGGCTCCAAAGAGGGACGTCAGCCACATGCATGTTCTCAAAGAAAATATGTTTTTAGAATGCACTTAGCACACGTGCACATTTGGCAGTTATTGCAGGATTGAGTGCATCCTGCAGTATGCCATTTTAAGTTGCATTAGGCTTGTATTAGCACCTAGTGTAGCTTAGCAAAAGCATCCATAACAAAACTAAACAATGTATATCATAATACTTGAAATTAACTTATTTAATCCTTTTTTTAAAGAATACTAAATGTAAAACTGTTATTCACCTGGAATAAAATGTTTTAATTTATTTTTTATTAGCATTTCAAATTTTCATCACATCAATCATGAGTGACAAATAAAAAGGAAATATTATTTAGGTTACAACAAAACAATAAAGGAAAATTAATTGAAAAGACCGACCATCACATAAAAGGTATTGGTGTTTTTAATAGACAGAAAGCTGATCAGGCAGACAAGTAATATCACTGTACACTGCCAGAATAGAACAGCTTTCCCAGAGCACAGAACTTAGGGGTTCTTTTATCAAGCCACGCTAGCGGGGTTAGCGCGTTGGACATTTCATCAAGCGTTAACCCCCGCGGCCAGCTAAAAAACTAACGCCTGCTCAAGGTTTTTAGGACATGCAGCTCTTCTCATGCAGAGCATTTTACGAAGAGACAGATGTACAAGAAAAGCAAATTACTCCATTTTTATATATATGTTTTATAAAAACAAAAGATGTAAGCAAGATATTTTTTTCAAACCCTATTTTTCAAGGCATTTCACCAGACCACAAAATGGCAAGAGCCTATTTAACTGAATTGAGTTATATAAATGAAACCACAGAATTGGCTATTTCATTTATTTATGTGTGTGTATAAAACACATAGAGGGGCATTTTCAATAGAATGTCCAAGTCTGTGGTTGGATGTTTTGGGAAAGACGTCCACAAACCCCATAGGAAAAATGTCCATTTTCATTTTCAAAGCTGCCAGGCTTTTTTTTTTTTTTTTTTTTAAAGGCCCTTAGTACGTCTATCTTTTTTGGCCATTTTCAAATTTATAGACGGCCACATGTTAAATGCACAAAAGCCAGCTTTTTGGACATCCAAGCAGTTAGCATATGATCCCCAACTACCTTGTCTGAACGACTTCCCATCAGCTGATCGTGGCAGGGTAATCCTGATCAGCTGAGCTCGTTTTGTGGAGTCCTGCCGGCTCACCTGATCAAGGATTCCTCTGCCAGGATCAGCTGAACCACCAGGGAGAACGATTCCTCTCTCCCTCCCTCACAACCACCAATCCCCCCCTCAGCCCCTGCCACAGAGAGCCGCTGTCCTCTGAGCCCTACATCCTCCCCCAAACATCCCCCCCCAACAAAAAATCAGCAGGAGGGAAGTCCACTCCCTCCTGCTGATAGGGCCGCCTCTTCAGAATGGGCCTTCTCCCTACCAATGCATCCCAATGAGCAGCTGATCCTTATTTGCTCTGATGCAGCCGTGGTTTGTTTTTGTGTCAAATGCAAATATATCCATATTACATTAAAAACTATCTCAAACCCCCTTCTCTACCCATTGCAGCTCTTTGTAAATCATGGATCAAACGCCTCTTTGCTTTAAAAATGTTGCTGACCCCTGCACCAGGGGGTGGTGATGTTGTTTAGTTGAGATATCCAGTGTAGGTTCAAGTTTTGTATAGTTTTTTAGGGGGAGGGGGGTGTATGTGTAATCAATTATCTGAAACATTGTTAAAACATACAAATTCCTTTCTGCAAATTGGCACTTAATGAAATAAGATAACACTCTTTTCAGTTGCACTGGCAAAATAAAGGTCAGATTTTGGTTGGTTGTGCTAAGAACTTTTTAACAACCCCCTCATATATAAATGCTCCAGCACTCATAAAATTCCTATGAACGTTGGAGCATTTACCTTGCCAGCCCTTGGTAACCTCTAACAGTTTTGTAAAAGGAGCTGGCAGTGCAGAAACAGCCCTACAGAGCCCTTTGTTTGCCATGTTAATCCTCTTGAATATGTAAAATTAAAATTAAAAATTAAGTTCTAAGTCAGGGGTGTCCAATGTCGGTCCTCGAAGGCCGCAATCCAGTCGGGTTTTCAGGATTTCCCCAATGAATATGCATGAGATCTATGTGCATGCACTGCTTTCAATGCATATTCATTGGGGAAATCCTGAAAACCCGACTGGATTGCGGCCCTCGAGGACCGACATTGGACACCCCTGTTCTAAGTGATGCCTTTTTATTGGACTAACAGATGTATTACGCTAGTTTATTAAAAAGGTATTATCTACAACTTGTTTGATGAGCCCTTATTTTTATCTGCTCATAAGTTGCAATTTTATAGATAACCACCAGATGGAAGTATTGTACTTACAGTTGGCGAAGTGGCTGCTGACAATAAAGGCAAAATTCCTCCACAGGCAATAATAATATTGTCAACCATCTGGGAAATGAGGTGAATTGTGTTGTGCACAAAAATAATATTTTCATTGCTGTTAACAAAGTCCATCACAGACTTTGTCGAATGACTAAAAAAAAAAACACAAAAAAAAAAAAAAGTAAAGAGAGATTAGGTTCTTACTTTGATAATATCTTTTCCAGCAGATAGGGATGGTATGATGAACCAAGGGTCTTGCATTCAATCCCCCGAGTCCACTGCAGGAGATACTGATCACTGTTTTCAGTTCCTCCTTCTTCTCCCTGCTATCACCAGTCAGTTAGTTTCAAAGTCGGTGACAGCCCTACAGGAAAGAACAGGGGAAGAACAGGGAGACCTCCCAACAAGACTTTAATCTGCTCATAAATATAACTACATGGCTCATAACTACGCCATTAGCAAAATGCTAGAAGAAACTATGGAACTTTGGGGAAAACCCAAGTAACTATATACAGACAATATAAAATGTCTTCCAATTTACAATAGCTGGCAAAGAGGTCAGAGATGCATCCTTCAAATAGCAGTAGGTCCAGGCAGGTGCATTGACAATGATGGGCAGGGGGTTCAGCATACCATCCCTAGCTACCAGAAAAGATATTATCAAGGTAAGCACCTAATCACTTTTTTCTAGTGAAATAGGGATGATATGCCGAACCATGGGGCATATCTAGGGTGAGAGAGAAAAGCATGGCCTCAAAACTGAGGCTCCGAAGGAGGAATTCTCTTGAGCTGCTAAGGTCCTTTAAAACTTGGTGAAAGTGTGATGGGACAACCAAGTTACCACCCGGAAAATCTCATCCAGAGGAATCATCCTGGCTTTAGCCTAGGAATAGGCAATTTCTCTCAAAGCACAAAGGGAGGCTTGCCTAATGCAGACAATGTAGCAGGACGAAATAGCTGACCAGATCCATCTTGAAATGGTAGCCTTGGAAGCCAGCCTCCCCTTCTTAGCCAGATATGTCAACACAAAGAGGTGGTCCAAGAGACGAAAGTCATTCATAACCTCCAAGTAATGCAAAATAGCCCTCCTGACATCCAGCACCTTCAGGACTTTGTCTTTCTTCTTAGAACCTGAGGGATGGAAAGCTGGAAGGTGAACTTCCTGGTTGGTGTGAAATACTGAGATCACATTCAGCAAGAAAGAGTGAATGGGCCTCAAGGAAGCCCAGGCCTCTGTGATATGAAGGTAAGGGTTCCAGTATGACAAGATTTTCAGTTCTGAAGCACACCTCACCGAAGTGATGACAATCAGAAACATCATCTTGATAGTCAAGTCCATTATGGTGGCATCATGTAAGGGCTCAAATGGAGCCCTAGAGAGCCCCTTCAACACGATGTATTGGTATTAGTTTGTTTCTTAACCCTTCTTTTATATGAGTTTGTAAACCACTTAGATTTTAACCCTGGTTTTATATTTTCGGTATATTAAATAAATTGAACTTGAACTTGATGTTCAGATTCCAGGATAAACAGGGCTGGCAAACTGGAAACTGCAGCCTCAGAGCACTCTTGAAGTACTTTGCAATATCGAGGTGCGCAGAAGAGAAATTCCAGCCACTTAAACCTTCAAGGATGAAAATGACAGCCCCATATCTATACCTTCTTGAAAAAAAAAGACAGGACAGCAGATACCAAAGCCATGGCAGGATCCAGCTGCATCTTACAGCACCAGCACTGGAAGGTATCCCATGCTTTGGCATATGCCATGAATGTGGCAGATTTCTTGCCTTTCAAAAGGGTGCACACAACAAAATCCAAGTAGACCTTCCAGCTCAAAGACGAGCGCTCAAGAATCATGCTGTGAGACCAAAGCGCACCAGATCTTACAGGACAATCGGACCTTGAATTGAAGTCTCAGTGGTCGGACGATCTGAAAATGCACTAAGTCTGTGTACCAGGGGCATTGAGGGCCACTAGGATAACCCGTACCTAATGCCTGGTTAATCTTCTCAGGACTTTCCCCACCATGGGCAAGAGAGGGAATAAGTACAGGAATTCGTCCATTGGCCAAGGCTGAACCAACGAATCAATCCCTGCGCTTCCACACTAGTATCTGCGGCTGAAGAAATGCACCGCTTTCCTGTTGCTTGCCGTCGCCATGAGGTTGAACTTAGGGTCACTCCAACGGTCGACGATGCTCTGAAGCGAGAAAGACCACTCTCCCGGGTTCAGAGTCTGTCTGCTGAGAAAGCCTGCCTGCACATTTTGCACTTCAGTGACACCACAGTGATGGCCAGAAGATGAGTCTCCACCCTGTAGAAGAGAACTTTTGCCTCCTTCTTGAGGCCAACACTCCTGGTGCTTCCCAGCTTGTTGACATAAGCCACTACTGTCCCATTGTCGGAGAACACACTGACTGCTTTGTTCAACAACTGGGGCTGAAACTGAATCGCCAACTGGATGGTCCGGAGCTCCAGCCAACGGCACTGTGATGGCAACCATTGCCCCCTATACTGAGTGATCCTCGCAGTGCTTTCTCCAGCCTTGAAGGCTGGCATCCATTGTCAGTATGGTATAAGGGTCAATTCTTAAAGGCATCACGGAGAACAGCAACTGAGGACAGAGCCTCCAGGACATACTGTTGTGGGCCTCTGTCATCCAGGGCAGTCTAAAATGCTGAGGTTCCCTCTGTGGAGAAGAGAGTGCTGTGTGGCCGCAATTGAGCCCCAAACCTGAAGATAATACCAGGCTAACGGAGACTGCTGCTCCAGGAGAGTTGAAATTTATCACTTAAGTTTCAGTCTGCATGCCTTCGGAAGAAGCACTCAGCCTCTCACCATTTCAAAATGGACCCCCAGATACTCCAGGGGCTGAATGGGCTGCAGCTGGCTTTTCTTTGACAATCCATCCCAGACCTTGAAGTTTCGTTAAGACAGTCTGAACTTCTCTCTCTGCTTCCTCCCATGAGTGTGCTCTTATGAGTCAGTCATCCAGGTAAGGGTGTACCAGCCAACTCACTTTGCGGGGGTGAACCACCACTACAAACATCACCTTGGGTACAGGTCCAGGGGCCAGTAGTCAGGCCAAATGGAAGGGTCTTGAACTGATAATGCTATTCCAGGACATGAAACTGAAGGAAGTGACTGTGCTCTGTAAATATTGGGATGTGGAGATATGCCTCTGTCAAGTCGAGTGGCAGCAGGAACTCCCCCAGTTGCACTGAAGCAATGACCGACTATAGAATCTCCATATGAAAATGAGGCATTCTGAGAGCCACATTGATGTACTTGAGATCCAGGATGGGCCTCTGAGAGTTTCTTGGGTACGATGAAGTATATGGAGTGTCTTCTGGAGCCCAAAACTTTGTCTGGAACTTGATCGATGGTTTGAATGTCCAGCAACCTTCGGAGGGTCACCTGAATCTGGGCTGATATTTCCAGTCTGCCCGCTGGCAAGTCCACAAACCAAATAGAGAGGGGACGGGTGAACTCCAACTTATAACCATCCTTGACTTCCAGGACCGATTGGTCGGTCATGATAGCCTGGATATCTGAAATCATTGTGACTTTTTGGGATGGCCCCCCACCTGTCAATTGCAAACCAAAATCTGCTCCTCTCACAAAGGCTAGGCTGTCACTAGAGCTGAACAGGAACACAAAATCTCATGAAAAAAAAATTTACAAGAAAAACAAAAAAAGAAGACCAAATTGCTCCTGCAGGCTCACTTGCAAAAGAAATAACTGGGTGCAGCAGAAAGCAGGGAGAAGGAGGAGGTACTGAAAATAGTGATCAGTATCGCTTGCAACTTACTCGCGGGAGCAGATGCAAGACACATGCTTCAGCATACAACCCTATTGCACTGGAAAGTGTAATAATATTATTGTCAATTGTTTAAAAATATTCAGCTAAACCTGTATAAATACAGCCATACATAAAAACAAACAAAAACATCTTTATGCAGATGATACATAATATAAATCATAAATAAAGTGCAGATACTCATCTGTAGCAAATGTCCTCTGAGAACAGCAGGATACACATTATCACAAATAGGTAACGATAGGACATGTAATGAATTTGCATAATTCTTTTTCATCAATCTTAATAAAGATTTATCTCAGAAAAGAAAAGTGCACTGTGCCTAAAAGTTTACTGGGGCAGTATCTGGCCATAATATCTTCCAGTTCACAAAATCTGAGCCCTATTGTGCTTACTGTTCAGAAGCTATGTTGTGTCAAATATTTGCCTGTGATTTCCACAACAAGCTTTTTCATCAACTTTGCAGAAAGTATGAACCAATAATCTGAACCAAAGTATGCACCAATGATCTGAGTGATATATTTGGATTCAGCACAAACAGTTGTTCTAGAAATATGACTTCTAGGGGAAGATTCTCAAAACTTCACTGTAAAATCCAATGGGCTGCTACTGAGGTCACTACTGTAAATTTCAAAAAGGCAAATCATTCTCAAAAGACCCCACAAGTAAATGAGGTTTGCAAATGTTCACATAGGCTTGCTAAATTTACTTCAGATGAGTTGCTGGTGGTAGCGATCAGCAAATGTGCATAATACACCCACATATTAAAACAAACAAAAACAAACCCAAATCGAAGATTGTGGCAGGAGAAATGCCCACTCTCTCCTGACACACTCTCACAACCTCTGGACACCCACCCCTAGCCGCTGGAGAGATGCCCACTGTCTCCTGCCATGCTCGCACAATCCCCCAACTCTACAACACTTCCTCCAGCTGTCTCCCAATCCCCCGTGCTTTGGACGATCCCCCCAGTAAAGGAAGAATAACATTATTCGCCGATGATGCCAAGCTAAGCAATGTAGTGAACAAGAGCACAACAGACAATAATTCAATGGCAGATGATATGATGCATGACCTACTTCTACTGGAGCACTGGTCTAGGTCCTGGCAACTCAGTTTCAATGCCAAAAAATGCAAAGTCATGCATCTGGGAAGCCGAAATCCATGCAAGCTTTACACCCTAAATGGCGAGATCTTGACAAAAACTGAAGCAGAAAGAGACTTAGGGGTGATTGTCAGGGAAGACACGAAGTCTGCAAATCAAGTTGAGCAAGCTTCATCCAAAGCAAGGCAAATCATAGGTTGCATACGCAGGAGTTTCGTCAGCCGTAGACCTGAAGTCATTATGCCACTGTATAGATCCATGGTGAGACTGCACCTGGAGTACTGTGTGCAATTTTGGAGGCCACATTACCGCAAGGATGTACTGAGACTGGAATCGGTCCAGAGAATGGCCACCAGGATGGTCTCGGGACTCAAGGAGCTCCCGTACGAGGAGCGGTTAGGGAAGTTGCAGCTCAACTCACTCGAGGAACGTAGAGAGAGGGGAGATATGATCGAGACATTCAAGTACCTCACGGGTCGCATCGAAGTGGAAGAGGATATCTTCTTTTTCAAGGGTCCCGCGGCAACAAGGGGACATCAGTGGAAAATCAGGGGCGGGAAACTGCACGGTGACACTAGGAAGTTCTTCTTCACCGAAAGGGTGGTTGATCGCTGGAATAGTCTTCCACTTCAGGTTATTGAGGCCAGAAGCGTGCCAGATTTTAAGGCCAAATGGGACAAACATGTGGGATCTATCCGCAAAGATAGATAGGGAGGGTCATTGGAGTGGGCAGACTTGATGGGCCGTGGCCCTTATCTGCCGTCTATTTCTATGTTTCTATGTAATATTAATAAAATACTTTTTTATGATCATTATACATGGGACTCTCTGCAGGCCTGCCTCTTTATATAGGTCCATATGAAAAGAATTTAACATGTATAGTGATGTAGATTTTAAAAATATTGAACATAAAATTTGACTCAAAAATAATTACAAACACTTGCTGTATACCTTCTCCAAACATGTACATCTGTTTCCAAAGCAAATAACAAATCTGTCAGGAGCCTCTGATGCATTGGAGACCATTTAAATTCAGGTATTCGAAACATAGTTGTACGAGGACCTGGACTGAACTGGCGTCGCTGCTCCTCTGTCATTGGCATACCTCGAAATCCCAGATCAACTCTCAGATCTCTGTCATGCTGGGAACTGGACCGACCATGCACAGCCTAGATAAGACAGATTTAAGACTGTTGGATTAATAGTAAACAAGTAGAGAGGGAAAGTTAATTACATCTACTACCAAGTTGGAATCATTATTATTCAAATAATAATTCCTGTGTTATGCATATGATTTCACATGTTTCTCTCTTTCTAGATATGTAACGAGTCAATAATTAATAGAAGTTCACATTTAGTTTCCAGAGAACTACTGTTCTATTTAAACTACATGTACCTTAAAAAAAACCAGTTTGCTTGTTTTTTTAAGATGTTAAGATAGCATTAGGCCTGAAATCTATAAATGGTGCCGTTCTCAGCAGCCGCCTTAAGACTGCTGCCAATCGCATGTCAATTACATGATGGCACTGTTTATAGAATCATGGCTTTGGAAAAGGTAGGTGCAGGAAATGTAGGCCAGGGTTTTCAAGGCCTACATTTCCAGTGCCTGCCTTTTACGTGAATCACACCTACGAAGGCACTTTATGAAGCTTAATACCAATTCCAGCATTAGCCACACTTACAGTGGTGTTAGGTGTCTTAAAGCACATTTTGTCTTTTTAAAGTGCTAGTAGGCACCTACATTTTTCCTTTTAAATGTTTTTTTTTAATTTTTTAAATGGTGTTTTCAAGTTAAGTTAGGTGCCAGCAAGGCGCCTACTGACGACTAACTTACCCCCCTTTTACAAAACCATGATAACGGTTTTTAGCGCAAAAAGCCATCTTCAGGGGTGAAAAGGTGAAGCATGAGAAATAAATCAGTGATGATGATACTGAAACAAAAGGATGTGATAGTGTGCACAAGTGATGGTGAAGACCAGGGAACCGAAATAGAAGTGAAAATCTATGTTATACATTAGAAAAGGACAAAGTCCTAATCAAAAATGTGTATATAGACACGTGGTGACACACGGAGAAGAGCCGTGAGGATCAGAAGCTGTGAAAAACATAGTGAATGAAAGGGCCAGAATGGACACAATGGTCAAGAGGGATAACCAGAGTAGAGAAGCCACTGTATAACAGGATGGAAGGGGACTAATAATGCAAATAAACCCATGTGGGAGGCATCCATGTTAAAAAACACAGCTTCTCTGATTCTCACGGCTCTTTTCCATATGTCACCATGTGTCTATATACACATTTTTGATTAGGACTTTGTCCTTCTTTTCTAATGTATAGCATAGATTTTCACCACCACTTGTGCGCACTATCACATCCTTTCGTTTCAGTATCATCATCATTGATTTATTTATCATGCTTCACCTTTTCACCCCATTAGGACCCCCGAAGAAGGCTTTTTGCTGAAACATGGACCGTGTTGGGTCCGTATTACATCAGATGTCAGTAATTCATGAAGTGGAGACTATTTTATATTACTTTTATTGACTTGTCTTAATAAACATCTTGTCAAAATCATTGCATTCCACAATCCTTTCTTTTGTTGTGTCTGGATTCCCATTTTTTGACTGTGGAATACCCGGGCCCTCTTTTTGGTTTGTTCAATTTGATTTTGCCAAATAACTCGATTTTTTGATTTGATACAATTTGATTCACTTTCTATGATTTAACTTTAAAATTAACTAGAGGGTTTATTTTGCAACCTCTTCACCCACTCTCCCTTTGCCCTCTCCAAACCCACGCCAGCACTGTCAAGTGTAAACTAAACAAACACTGTTAGATCCTAGTTCATGCTTGCTGTTTAACACCAGCTCTGGAAGGATACACATTATAAATCTGATGTATTGTAATCAAAAAATAGAAAATGAAATCTTTTTTTCTACCTTTTGTTGTCTGGTCATTTTATTATTCAAATGATGTTGATCCCAGGTTCTGATTTGTTTGTCTTCTGTTAACTCACTCGCCAGGTCTTCTTTCTCTGTGCTCACCATCCATCTTCCATCTCTGTACCTTCCCTTCCCTCTCCTCCTCCCTTTAGGTTCGACACCCCCAAAGGTCCAGCACCCTCTCTCCCTTCTCCAGTCCCCAGTTCAGTATCTCATGCCGGCTTCATCTCCCTTCTATCGTCTCTTCCAGGTTGCAGAACCAGGACGTGACATCAGAAGGAAACTGAAGAGGAGAGTGTGGCATAGTGGTTAGAGCTACAGTCTCAGCACCCCGAGGCTGTGAGTTCAAACCTCACACTGCTCCAAGTGTCCCTGGGAAGTCACTTAATCCTCAATTGCCCCGGGGACCTTAAATAGATAGTGAGCCCACCAGGACAGATGGGGAAAATGCTTGAAGTGTGATTGTATAAATACAAAAAGGCAGTTTGCACACTGACCCAGGGAGCACCGCCTTACGGTCTGCAGCCAAGATGGACTACCCCCCCCCCCCCAAGTACCTGAATCAATTCAGCCAAACTGAATCAGTGAATCAATTTGAATCGGACAGCGCTATCCTAAATTATTAGGGCAGGCTGTCCAAGCAGGATCATTGCAAAGCAGTCTGCCCCTTGAAAGCAGACCCTCTACCTCTGAAACTACGCTCTCCCACAGCCAGAGCTGTGGCACAAAGGGGATCCTCTGCAGCACCAAAAAGCCTTGCAAACAGTTAACCAAAAACAACAACAAAAAGAATGACTTTAAAATGAAATGAAACCCCAGCAGAAGACAACTGAGGAGTTGAAGGACAGCCCAGAGGTAAGGGAGGAGGAGCTAAAAGAATACAAATGAAGGTCCCTACAAGAGTTCTCGCAAAAAAGAAGTTGATTACCTGAGTGTTCAGGAACAGAGTGTCTGTGTCATACTAGAAATAACTATTTGGTACTAGATCTTTGTCTGAAAGTCCAGTTTTGTTTGTGTGATTTTCATTTTGTTTTCACTCTTTATCCATAATAAATTTTCAAACCGCCCCTCTTTTCATGGCTTTTGTCATTTTTAGATTATATATTGATAATTTATGCATGTTTTACTCTGTAACCCACATAGGTATTGGCGGGATATAAATTTTAAAAACAAACACTCTTTTACCTGTGGAAATCACTTTGTATATTATCCACATTATGAACATTTTTGATTATAATCATTTGTAAATATAAATGTTGCTCTCCACCATGGTAAGGCAAGTAAAAATGTAATTAAAATAAAATATTAAGCAAAACATAGTCATGTTTTGCTTAGGAAAATGAACTTACTTGTGTTGTTGTTGTTGTCTGGATTTTCTTGATCTCCTTTCCCACTTCTTTCCCATCATCTGATCTTTCTGTATCTGATGCTGTACTGCTTGCATCAATGTTCACTATAGTTTTACTAATACAAGAGTCTGTTTCAAGAGTTGTGGCAATCATCTCTGTATATTCTAAACATTTTGAAGATGAAGCCATCTCCTTTTCTGAAATACTGCTCATTCCATCAGATGTTGTTTGAATTTTGAACTCTTTCTCTTCTATTATACCTGATTCACACATTATTTCTACATTGCCAGTCAGGTGAGCAAGCAATCCAAGATTATCACTGACACCAACGTGCATATGTGTTTCTTGCACATTAGAAATGGTTATATGATTACTACTTGTCAAATCAGGAAGAAGTTTCTCCTCTTGATGTGATGATATCTTGTTAAAAAGAAATGAAGTGCTATCAGTAATAGTTTCATCTTTTTCATCAGCCAATGTTATTAAAGGACCATTATCTTTCCCATCACTTTCCTTAATGAAGCCCATACTACTGCGAACATTCTTTTGGAGTTTTTCAACAGCAGCACTATAAACATTATCTAATAAAGATTCAACTTCCACCAGAGTACTATTCTCTCCAGTTACCAAAGTCTCAGGAGATAAATCCAAATCATCAAGTTTTACTTCTGTAGCTTCCACCTTTTCAGCTTTTATGTCAACTAAGAGATCATGAACTTCTACATGTACACCCCCTGCTGGTCTATCAGGATTTCCGAATGCATCATCAGATATCTTTGTTGCCAGAAGCAGGTCCCTGGTTTCTGCGTGTTCAGGGTAATCTGTTTCACTTTCTGGACTCTGATTTTGCGAAAGGTCTTCTAAATCTCGAATTTCAAGTCCACTTTTTGCTACTGTTGTCTGAGATGAAAGGCCCGAGATAGTACTAACATTTCCCTTTTTCCCCTTCTTTATATTTTCTTCTTCCTGTCTTTGATATTCTTCATACATTTTTGCAAGGTACTCCTTATGAGCTTCATAAGTGACCTTAGAAGGAAAATAGAAAACACATTACCACCAATAAAAAATGTTTCATAAGTAGAAGTTACTTCTATTATATACAAATATTACATATGAGGGCTGTTCAAAAAGTATCAGACCTTTATTCATAATAAATATTCATATTCAGATGCAACAATCTTATACTAATCTCCTTCAAAGTAATCCTCTTGAGCTGCCCCACACTTCTTCCAACAGTTCTGCCACTGTCGGAAGCAGCGCTGGAACGCCTCTTTTGAGATTGCTCACACCTGGTCCATCGCATTCTGCATGATGTCTTCTCTTGACTGAAATCTGGTCCCTTTCAGGGGCATTTTCAGCTTGGAGAAAAGCCAGAAGTTACACGGAGCCTTGTCGGGAGAGTAGGGAGCCTGAGGAATCACAGGTGTGATGTGTTTGGCCAGGAAACTCTGTATCAAATGTGAAGAATGGGCAGGTGCATTAGCAGCTTTGGCACAAACTTCACTGAAATTTTCCTGAAGCCCAAATCCTCAGTCAAAATGGAACGAACGGATCCAACGCTGATGCTCGCCTCGTCTGCAAGTTCTCTGATCGTGATTCGACAATCCTGCATCACCAGGGTCCTCACTTGGTCAATGATTATCTAATTTCTGGATGTTGAGGGCCTACCAGAATGTGCTTCACTCTCCACTGATGTGCGGCCATCTCTGAAGATGTACCACTGCTTTATCTGTATGGTGCCCATTGCTTCGTCCCCGAAGGCCTGTTGAATCTTGCAGATCATTTCCACTTGGGAATCACCAAGCTTTACACAAAATTTAATGCAGTAGCGTTGTTCAACTATTTCTGCCATTTTGTCAAAAAAAGAAAATCCGACGGCGCTCACTTACACTTCCTCACTCATCGGCGGTCTGCCGGCGACTGACAGCTTCTATTTGCGGGAAAAAAATTCAAGGATTCACATTAAACCACACCTCCCTTGCTTTATTTGTTTCCACAAGTTAAGGTCTGATACTTTTTGAACAGCCTTCATATATTTGATGAAACAAACATTTCCAGAAAGGAAGATTATTCAGTAGAAATAAATCTTCAAAAGTGGAACAGTCCCTGAGTTCCAAATTGAAAGTGCAGGGTGTCCAGTTGGGTGCAAAGCAGCAAACACCCCTCCCCCCCCCACACACACACACACTCGGAAGCAGACTTTGCCAGTAAAGTCTGCGATCTCCTGCAGTCAGAGCTGTCCCCCATGGGGATCTTCTGCAGCATGAAAGTACACAAGTGAAAATACTAACGTTAAAGAAAAAAATAAACATGAGCAGAAAAGACTAGCTCCTACTGTCTTACTTTTAGGAAGACAACTGGATTAACTACCCACTTTTTCAAGAATTGAGTGGGATTGTGCAAGAATGAACTATTAGTGGTAAGCTGCTGCAGGAGCTAAAGCAGCAACCTCTGGATCTTTGCGCTTGCTCTCAGCTGGCTGCTTTAACCATTAAGCTATTTTTCTACATTGAAGTAGTTCTGTAATATCACTAGCTGTCAAATACAATTAAAAAAAGGTGTATAAGTGCAATAGAAGCATTCAGAGATACTATGGCACACAGCTAGTGAGGCCACTTAATAAAGCGATGGCTGAAGCTGGCATACAATAGTTTAAATCAGTATCAGTGTGCAATATCAGCGAGCAGAATCGTTTGGAAGCATTGGATTATTGCAGGTATACGGACTTTAAATGATGTTGTTCTAAATGAGTCACTGCTTAGTTTTTCACAATTGCAACATATATATGGTTTAAACAATTCACAAAATTTTAAATGGTTGCAATTGAAGCAGGCTATTCAGGAGGGGTTCCCTGAATGGAAAGTTCTTAACTCTCAGTATAGTTTGGAATTCCTATGCTTTCAGGCGGATTTCTTGGGTCACCAAGCCGCACAGTGGTATAAATTGTTGTATGGGTATTTGAATAAAAAAAACACAAAACTGGTCTCAGGGATATTTGGAGCATTAAGATTGGGCACCAAATTTCTGCTTCTCAATGGCCACGATTTTGATCTTGGAGAATAAGAACTACAAGGTCAGCATCTATGAGGCAGACTTGGTTCTTTTTGTTGTATAGAGCTTTTTGGACCCCAGTTCGTTTACAGAAGTTGGATAGCTCTAGGTCTAATAGATGCTGGCATTGTAGTTTAGAAGCTGGGACTTTAAATCATTTAATTTTTTTTTGTCCCTATAAAAATGCCTTTTAGAAGTTAATTTGGTCCCAAACTAATTCATTGTTAGAAAATCATGTTGTCCTTTCCTACGATACTATTTTAATTTGGTACATCTATGAGATTTAAGATTCCAGTTTCAGAAAATAATAATAAACTTTTACTAATACTGACGGGGGTTGCCATTTAACATACTACTGGAAATTGGAAGGATTATACTAAACTTAATTATACCTTTTGTTGGAATTCAGTCTGTCATATTTATAAAATGGAGAGATTGCTTGCTATAAAACAAGTTAATTATCATAATTTTAAAAAGATTTGGGGGCCATTGATTACATATTCTAATGATCAGACACCTTAAACACCTTTTTATTATATAAGGATACAAGTAGGGTGGGATTGGAATATATGATTTTTGTTTTAATTGGTTTATTAATAATGGATGGGATGGGTGGGGAGGGATTCTTTTTATGCTTTAATGATTATAAGTAAGAATGTCAAGTAATTTGTAAAATTTTTTTGATTGAATATTATACACTTGTAAGATATGAAAACGAATAAAGATTTTTTTTAAAAAAAAGAGAGCAGAGTTGCTATGGAAAACCAACACAGCTAACTTTTATCAATGGAGTATAGGGCTCCTTTTACTAAGGTGCGCTAGCGTTTTTAGCGCACGCAGGATATTACTGCGTGCTACGTGGCTAGAACTAATGCCAGCTCAATACTGGCATTAAGGTCTAGCACACGCGGCAATTCAGCACGTGCTATTCTGTGCATTAATGCCCTAACGCAGCTTAGTAATAGGAGCCCATAGTGTTAGCTGTCCTAGCCATGCAATGAACTGCTTGTCAAAGCAAGTAATTTGGGAGTGTGAAGTAAAATATGACCCTTTGAAATAGAGATGATCTCCACAGCTTCTAAAATTATGCACACACCATCCTCGAACCTGTGACTTTCAGACTGAAAGTTAGTCACCTTCCAGAATAAATTATTCTGCCTCTCTAATCACAGTAACATTGCACTTGGAGAAAATCCCACAATGGAAGCTCTGAGGTTCCCATTCTTCCATGTTTACCATGGAGACCAGGAGAGACATGAGAACAGTGAAGGTAAGATATAAAACTTCCCACAGAAACACAAAGCTAATAGCAATAAGCTTAACTCTATACTAAACGCCTTTGTAAGGATGCTAAAAGAAGGAATACCCGTATTGTTAATATAAATAGAGTTCTGGTAACAAAAATTAATTTCCAGAAATGAAGTTAGAGAAACTTTCAGGGAGTCTTTTTTTAAGTAACTGCCCTCAGTCAAGAAATATGGGAACACTAGCTAAGCACTTGCAGAGGACCTTATATACATGATGCACTGCCCTGATACTGTAAACTGGCTCCCACACTGGGAACTGCATTTAAACAGTTCTGCAACCTTACTTAAAATCTGAATAACTCAGCACATAAGGGAGAGGTGGTGAGGAGAAGGAAGGACTTGGTACAACCAGGTTTACACCCAAAAGGCTTTGCCCCAGAAGCTTAACTGAAGCCCCATGAAAAGGCCAAGAGCCCATCACAAGTAGGAGAGAGGTTAGTGGAGGGGAAAAGACCTGGCACCACCAGGTTTACGCCTAAAAGGCCAATATATAAAGCCTTTGCCCAGAAATTTAAATTAAACAGTGGTCCATCACAGGAACCTAAGACAGAGCTGTATAGCAAGGTTCTACCACCTGCTACAGCAGTGGTCTCAAACTCGCGGCCCGGGGGGGTATTTTTATCATAATAACAAAAGTAAAATAAAACAGTTTCTTGATCATATGTCTCTTTAGCTATAAATGACAATATTATTATTAAGACTTAACGAAAAGGAAAAATTTATAAACTATAAAAAGTTTTACCTCATGCCAAATTGTAATTTCTTTAATAAGACATTAACTATTTTTTTTTTAGGCCCTTCAAGTACGTACAAATCCAAAATGTGGCCCTGCAAAGGGTTTGAGTTTAAGACCACTGTGCTAGAGATAAAGAAATACTGAAAGGAACCTCATCAGCTTTATGTGAAAAAGTTCTAATTTACTCTATATCTCCACATGCTGGTAGATACCCAAAAGTATGGACTAATCCTTTGGAGATACTAAGGAATGTACATTTTTGTGGTATTCATATTTCTCAATCATTCTCAGCATTTGACATATATGTTTGAACTTAATCTATATAAATGTAGACCTAGGAAATTTTACCTACTATACTTCACATGTAACCTAAAACAAATTGCATACATATAACAGTGCCATTAATAAACTACCTTAGAATGGGCTATGGAGAGAGTATCAACCCAGACTCGCCATCCTCCCCATTCATATTTTATTGCATGATACAATAAAATTCGAAAAATATTGTACACCATCTCTGTAATCTTCTGTTCTTCAGAGTTCTTGGGATTAATATACCCAAGAGAAAACATCCAATCTTGCCAGACAGAACACTGCAGGAGACATCTGCAAATAAATTCAAACATTTAACAAAGAAAACCATTCATTTTCCAATACCTTAAAAACAGAGCAGTGCTGTATGTAAATTTTTTTTTAATTTGATAAATGGCAAAAACATACCTTATAATTATACTACAAATAATGATCTCTCATATCTCTCTTTAAAGGGCTACTCTCTACATTAATCAAATGAATCCAAACTCACAATTCATCTAAATATTCATTTTAATTTATACACTTGATGTAAGCAAGGGAAAACCACGAAGAAATAAAATGCAGCACCCTTGCTATTAGTTAAGTATTGCTGACCAATATACAAAACTTTTGAAGAAAATTGAGCAACCTAATTTTTAAAATGTTTAAAGATTTATGCAACTTTTTAAATTAAAAGTTTGCTGAATAAAATTATACAAATACTAGCAGAATATCTATTCTTTGCCTAAGCCCACTTCCCAAGAAGTCCCATTAAAGACAGAATAGTATACTTTAAAAAAAATATTTTTTGACATAAAACATTAGGCACTACAGAAAATATGGTCACCATCACTGTTCAGTTTAAAGAAGCTAAAGGTGGTCTGCCTCTCTCCTTGCCTTGAAGAGGTACGTTAAAATCTACATTAAATCTGTTCTACCACAAGTTGTGAGAAGGCATCATTCCTTCCTATTTGTCACAAAGAACCAGAAAAGGTTTGCCTCCCCCTCATTATCTGGTCCGAGATAAACAGCAATGTATTTCTTTAAATTTAAGAAAAAGGAAAAAAAAAAACCCAACAACTCCAAAAACCATTTTATTTAAATGATACCATAACAATTCTGGGGGGACCTGGGCTGATTCTTCTGGCTACCACAGGTGAAGGGCCGGAATCAGGATAGTCAATCATCAGCCACAAATTGAGAACCATTTTGCTGTGAAAGTAATTTTGTTTCAAGAAGAGTATTGGAACATTTTAAATAAAAGTATTTTCACCTTAGGAAGTACAATCTGGATTTTATTTAAGTTCAAATCTTTTTATTGAAAATTAGAAGAACAGGAACTATTCAAAATAAACCACAGTAAATTGTCTTTATTTGCAGCATGATAAAATACTGAATTCTGAATTTAGTTTACGTTTTAATCAGCCAGGGACTCCTAACAGCGGTACCTGGAGTGACCCGCTTCTGTTAACACGATACCCCCTCCTCCCGTCCAACCTCTTCCCAATCCCAATAAGACCAAGACATCTTAAGTGGTAAAACCTGGCCGCAGCCCTGTTTATTGAATAATAACATATTCTTAATACAATTAACACAATTAAAGGTACATAATTTAACAGCCACAATTAAAACATTAACAAAAAACCCCTAACAATGGTATCACCATTGTTACCAGATCCCGAGCTACCACCAGAAGTAATTGGCCCCCGACCCCGCCATCCAAGCTAGGGTCTGAGGGGTGGCATGTCCCACACATGCCCCATTATCCAGGGTCAACCGACCCACCAGGCACGGCGCCCAGCCGGCCCACCGCTCATCCCTTGATGAGCCCCAGTAGCCAGTAGCTCGGGATACCGCCACAGGCCTGTAACTAGTTACAGGCCCAACCCCACAAGGAACAGAGCTGCGGCTAGGAGACCCACACACGCTCACAGCAGGTGGCGAAGTCATCCAATAACAAATCCCAACCTATATCGGACAAATGAACCCGATCCCTATAAAACAACCCAGCACAAGACACATCTACCCAATCATGTCTCACCTGAATACCTCCCCGTGACTCCACCCATCGACCTATCTGTCTGTTAACCTTAATGAGCCCCCTGGTCCACCGCCGAGACTCAAGGCGGCTGGGTCGAGGAATGATATCGGACCAGATCCACCGAGCCTCGGGGAACCTACCCTGCATCAATCCCAAATCCCCAATCACTATGTCGATAAGACGTTTTCTACTCAGCGCATCAACATCATAGCCCCCCAGGTGAAGAATCAACAGATCCAGGCGGCGAGGACGCCGACAAAGATCATTCAGCAGAGGAAGCAACTGGTGCCATCGCATGCCTCTCTATCCCCACCAGGAGACAAATACGCCACGATGCCCGAGGCCCAAATGACGACCACTGCACGCTCCCCGGCCCAGTGGACGAAGGAATGCCCGAAAATCCAGACAGACATGACCCGCTGCACAGCACCTGCAAGGCAAACCCCGGAATTCAGACACAACCCTCCAACAACCGACAGTTAGTAAATTGGGAGCCATGCCAGAGCCCCCCCCCAGCATACCCCACTAACCACCTCCACCCTTGAATACGAGACCCCCCCATGCAACCCACTATTCCAATCCCCCTAACCTCGGATCCATATGATTCGCACTCGACGGGCGGATGTAAGCCCGATACGCATCAGACGACCACCTACCCGGCCGGCGTATGGCTGCTTCCGGAACTCCCGCCGCGAACGCACTGGAAGCCGCCCCAATGTGAAATGAGTGAGTGCCGTAGCTAGCCGGGTTCTCACCGCACTCACCTAAAGCCATACGTAGCACGGCCAAGAACTGATATCGCGACAGAAGAGCACCATCCTCATGCACCATCAACGCCAAGGCAGCAGAAGGACGGATCACCATATAGGCAGCCAGCGATTGGACGGGGCAAGACGCACAACCCTCAACCTGATGCAGGACCCACGTACGCCCCCTGCCCAGCTGATCCGCCATTGCACGAGCAATGAAACTCGCAACGTAGGACCGGAGATACACACCTGAGTGCGCCGCAGGCCTCGCAGACCCTGAACATCCGACTGATGGACGAGTAACTCGCCCATGCGCAACGCACCGAAAAAACGAGAAGGAGAAAGCCGCCCGAAACAAGCAGGTCTCAAAACCCGAGCGCAGCACCCTAGGCAGCACCTTGACAAGGTTGACCAGCAACGCATGTGTAATAGGCAAACGCGAGTCAAGCACTCGCGGAGCCATCCTACCCCACGCCGCTAACATCCGACGGGGCAAAAACCCCGACGAAGGGCACGTCCTCCCTAATGCTCTGCAAAAGAACGTGAAGCCCACCAGAAGCCCAACCTCCGCGCTCCGAGAACATCCCTGAAGAAGCGCCGAGGCCAAGAATTCTGCCAGCAGCAACTCTGACACCGGTCCAGGGAGCCATCCCCGAGACGTAGAAAGTGCTACTGAGCGCTGTAGGAGGGACCAGATCCGCTCCCCGCCAGGCTCCATAAATGCTCCGACATCGGCAATCCCTCCGGCTGTGCTTCTGGCGCCAGCTGTCGAAACTGCAACAGCGAAAACGAGAAAGAGCGTCAGGGAGGCGTTTAGCGCTCCAGGAACGTGTCTCACACGAATGAACAGGTTAAGTCGCAGTCACCTGCAAACATTTTTTGCCGTCTGTCTGTTGACTACCTCCACCACTCCCATGTTGTCACACCAAAACACCACCCGCCTGTTCTGCAACCTGTCCAGCCACAACTCACAAGCCACCAATAACGAAACAGTTCCAGCAGAGTAACATTACGGGAAGACCCGCCCGCCGCCAAGCCTCTGAAGACCGAAACCGACGCCCCCGGCCGCATCAGATTGCAGCTCAAGGTCCACATTAACGACCTCCGGCAGTTGAATGGGAAGCGAACCATTGAAACACTCGAGAAACATAGACCACATCCGTAAATCGGCCCGAATCCCAGCTGAAATCCGCACAAAGTGTCTGCGATCATGAACACCCGCAGCCGCCACCGCCAAACGACGTGAAAATGGGCGTCCCATAGGCAACACCCGACAGGCAAAATTGAGGAACCCCAACAGAGACAGAACCAGTCGCAAGTAGGCTTACAAGCACCCCCTACCAGCGATATCAAATCCAGCAACTGCCGCACCTTACCCAGCGGAAGCCGAGTAACCATTGCTACTGTGTCGATCTCGATCCCCAGAAACGTGAGACATGTAGAAGGGCCCTCAGACTTGACAGCCGATAACGGTACACCAAATTCCGCAGCCATAGACTCAAAAACTGTCTTCAATCGCCGGCAATCCTCGGAAGTTGCACCTCCCACAAAAGGAAATTGTCCAAGTAGTGCACCACCGGGTCCCGCCCCGCACGCCGAGTCGTGACCCAGTGCAGAAAGGGACTAAATAATTCAAACAAAGCGCATGAAACAGAGCACCCCATCGGCAGGCAACGATCAAAATAAAAGGCACCCTCAAATTGAAAACCCAGCAAAGGATACGAGGACGGTAGCACTGGCAATAACCTAAAACCGATTCAATGTCAACCTTGGCCAACAAAGCCGATGGGCCAACACGACAATGAGTCCTAGGCACTGTCAAAGGACGCGTAGCGTACTGAACACAACTCCCGCGGAACGTCGTCGTTCACCGAAAGGCCAGCCGGCCTGGACAAGTTGAGAATGACATCACCTGCCCGGAAGCGGACGAGCGCGAAAAGGCCCCGCTATCCGCCCCAACTCGATTTCTTCAGACAACTTCCGGCGAACCTCCTCCCGAAGATATGACACAGAGGACGCATTAGAAGCCTGCACATTCGATACAGGCAGCACACATGGTATCTCAAATCCCTCACTAAACCCCCTCAATAAAACGTCCGCCGCCCACGCATCCCGATACTGAGCCAGCCACGGACGCATGTCACCCACCATAACCGGGTGGGCAACCCGTGTGCCCCTGACTCACTTACCTGGGAGAGGAGGGACACCCGCTCCCTTCTTGGGACATGTGAGGGCCGAGTGACCTTGACCGCACAGGGAGCAGGCGTGTCGGAAACGGCAATCGGTAAAGGAGCAGGTAGATTTATTAAACTGCCAGCAGAGGCCTGGACCTCCACCGGCACCGGCACTCCCAGGCGGACGAAAGGAACGCCCCGCCCCAGCTGACTGCTGCAACTGCCTCCCCGAAGGACCCTGACCCGAAACTCCTGGCTTTGCCATATGGTTGAGCCATAGATTAATGTCTTGCGTGCCCCAGGACATATGCCGATTTTCCTCCATCTTGTCTTGGAACGCTTCATCGTAATTCAGCCACGCCCAACCCCCGAAGCGCTGATACGCATCTAAAACGGAGTCTGCGTAAGCCAACAGAAGGCCATAGTCCTGAGGTCTCTCTCTCCCCCATATGCTGGCCAAACGTAAAAACGCGCGCGTCCAGTTAACAATATTACGCGACACCACACCCACCTTGGGTTTCCCACCCTCCTTCTTACTCTTCTTCTTCCTACTGCGGACCCGACCTTCCATAAGCGCGAATATATCAACACAGGCCCGCCTCCTAATTCTACGCCGCAGGGACCGCGGGACCTTTTCCCACAGTTCTGACAACGCAACCAACGCATGCGCCCCCCGATCGTCACCTCCCTGTACCTGACCCCCACTCGACACCGGCCGCTTGGACCCAGAAGAAGAAGACGACGAAGAAGAGGAAGAGGATGTTACAGAGGAGGAAGAGGACGAAGAAGAATCCCTATCCCTACGGCGCTTCTTACCCTTACCCTTCTTTTTCCCCTTCTTACCCCGGCTAGGAACCCCAGCCTCTAAGGCCATGTTACCCGTAATCCGGTCCGCTCCTTGTCCACGTCCGCCATCGACTCCGTCAGAAGCGGCGCCCTCCGCAGCAGCCGCCATAGCAGGACGTTGCTCGCTCCGGGCTGGACCCTCGACGCTCATCCGCACCGCTCCAGTGTGGCCCTCACGAACTGGTCCCGCAGAAGATGTACCGGCCATGGCAACACGTCCAGCGGCGACCGCCTGTGGGGAGAAATCCGGACAGGAGCCAGCAACCTGGACAGCAGGAGGGTAAGGTAGCCCCGCAGAACCCCGAACCTCACCACGAATCTCGCCACTCCCAAAGCCCCCAACAAAACCCGGTCCCCACGGAGACGAGGGACCCACCACCGGAACAGAGGGTGGTACCGAAGCCCACGGACCCATAGCCCAGGGAGTACCCCACCTACCCCAAGGGGACCAACCTCCCTCCGATCCGCCCAGCGGGCCACTAGCCCCACCCGAAGTAGAAGCCGCACCCGAAGTAGGCGGGAGAATAGGAGCCCCCGGAAACCCGCTCACTCCCTCTAAAGGAGAAGCCCCCAATACACAACGGGCCCCCACCTGCTCAGCCGCCACCTCCCGAGCCCCCCGAGCGAAAACCCTGGGCTCCGAAGCCGCAACGGGCAATGAAACTGCCGCCGCCCCCCCGATCGCGGCCCTGCCACGTGGCCGCGACCCGTAGAGTCGTCCCCTGCCCCTGCGGGTCGAACCCGCACGCCCTCGCGCTACCGGCGGCTCCCCCCTTACCTCCAGCGCAATCGCCGTTCGCACGGCCGAACGGGAGCGCCTGGGAGGTAGCTCACGACCCGCCCCAGCAGCCGTACTCACCGGGGCCGCATCTCCACCGTCCAAGGAGTCCCCCGCTATCAGCGACAACTCTGCCTCATCCACGGCCGCGTCAAGGGGTGTCCGCGCCATCTAGCCTCCGGAATCGGGCCCCGATACGAGGGAAAGTTTTTTATATATTTTTTTTTTTTTTTTTTTTATGTGGACACGAACACGGAGGCGCACGTGGTGAACCCAAGCAGTCTCGGAGGACCAAACCTTTTAGGTCCTCCGAGCACGCCTCCCTTTATCCCTTCCCACCCACAATCCCCCACGGCTGCGACGACCTGATAGGGGGAAGCCACGATCCCAAGGCAACGGACCGCCCCCCCCCCCCCTCCTAGCCCCGGCTAGCAAGCCCCGACGAGCGACTCAGCGGGCCACCCAGTCCCGCGTTAGGGTCGCCCGTCGAGACCAGCTCTCGGGCTTGCTTAATCTGTGAAAAAAGACACAGCAAACCCTTTTACAAACAGGTAAGGAGCATTATTATTATAAGGATTAAGCCCATTCTAATACGAATGGTAAAGGGATGTTATTCTGAAAGGTAAAATGATTGTATTTAACCAAGTAGAAGGATAAAAACAATTTTTAGTACACAAGAACTATATAGCTTTTAAATGAAATGCTTCTTCATGACCCTATTATATTATTATACAACCATCTATTTCAAATACAAAATTTAAGTCCTTCAGAGTCTTTACTGCAGGTACAACATGTACTTTTTTGCAAACTACCAAATATGTATGTGGGTGGATAGAGGCACATTCAGGTCAATATTCAAAGTTATTTAACTGGTCAGAAACAAATCATGGCCAGTTAAATCACCTGTTCAGGGCTAACTGCTAAGTACCACTGAAAATGTTCAGTTTGCATCTATTCCCAAACCAGCTACAATGGGGGTTTTCCAAGGGCAGAGTCAGCACTTAACCGGACAGGATAACTGCATAAATAGGCTCGCATAAAAGTCAGTCCAATCTTTATGCTGTGCTCCATAGCCTGCTCTACAAACTCAAAAATTAAATGCCGAAACCCAGACATGGCCCGGCACCAAATTTCCATGCATAATGCCAGGGACAATGGTCAGCAAAATGCTGAGCATTGCTGGCTGAATACTTACCCTGCTGTTTATAGCAGAGTTTCCCCAACACATGGTATGCGAACCTCCAGGTGTACGCAAAACATACTCAGTGAAGCATGGAAAATGGTATGTGGGATTCTTTAGGAACAATGCTCAAATACAAAATAAATCCCACTGAAGGGTATTTCAAAGAGATTGTGGAGCAAAATGGTCTCAGTAACCTGCTTGGACAAGGATAATTCAATCCAATACCAAGTCATTCAAGGTTTATGATTTCCATCACTGACCAAATTACCTCCACCTCCTTATTTGTGTGCAGAGTATTGGTAAGCCCGACGGGGACCAGTTTCGCCGCTAAATGCGGCTTTTTCAAGGGCTCTCAGGACACTTTCTTTTGATATCTCGCCTCACTTGGGGCAGAAATAAATAGCCCCAAGTGAGGCGGGATATCAAAATAAAGTGTCCCGAGAACCTTTGAAAAGATAAGTGATGTTTTGCTGTGTATAAAAAGAAAAAGTATAAAATAATTAACTTATGATACAGTAAAAATTGGTTTACACAAATAAGGAGGTAGAGGTAATTTGGTCAGTGATGGAAATCATAAACCTTGAATGATTTGGTATTGGATTGAAATATCCTTGGATTGAATTATCCTTATCCAAGCAGGTTACTGAGACCATTTTGTTCCACGATCTCTTTCAAATATCCTTCAGTGGGATTTATTTTGTATTTGAGGCACGTAAGACATACCCAGGAATGTGTGCCGCATTGCCAGCAACATCTTCTCTCTCCCTCCCCCCACCATCATGTACCCATGCTGTACCGACAATGCTGCCGCGACTAACCCACTCCCCCTTTGTGTTCTGCTGTTGATGCAGTGTGCCTCTTCAAAACTTTTCCGGCAGCAAGCAGCACCTTCTACCTGCTGCTTGCATCGGCCTTTGCTTTCTCTCTGATGTCACTTCCTGGTCCCATGACCAGGAAGTGATATCAAAAAGAGTGTTGAGGCCAGCGGAAGCAGCAGGTAGGAGATGCTGATCGCTGCTGTCAAAGTTTTGAAGAGATAGGTAGGAAGGTAAGTGGGTGGTTGGAGAGAGGCAAAAGAGAGAAGGAGAGATGCTGCTGGATCTGGATGGTGGGGAAGAGGAGAGAGAGAGGTGTTGTTAGACTTGGATGGTGGGGGGAGGTGCTGTTAGACCTGGGTGGTAGAGAGAAATGCAGCTGGACCTGGGTGGTGGGGAGAGGTGCTGCAGTACCTGGGTGGTGGGGAGAAAGCTTGCTGATTAGATAAATATGATTGGCATTTATTTAAAGCCGTTTGCCATCTTGAAGCCTTCTGCAGTCAAGGTAAATTTATTTCTTCTGAAGCAGCGGGAAGCCATGAAACAAGGGGCCCTTGTCGGGATTGTTGGGACTGTTTATCCTCTCTGGCTGGATTGGGATTTACAAGACTATTTGAAAGAAATTATCTGGATCTGATGTGAAGTATTTTAAACTCCATGAAAACTCAGGATGTTAAGATAAGTGCCTGAGAAGATTACAATGATATTTCATTGAACTGCTGGTGTTTTGCATAAGGGGGTTCTGATTTGGAATTAGGAAGTCGGGGGTTTTGTAGAATAGTCTTTTTTTCCTCTCACAACAATGTGGAGTATTTTCACTGTTCTGTTTTTCCTGACTATAAAAAGTAAGCCAGTGATATAAGTGGGGCTTCTGAGTCTAATAATGGTTCATTTTGAAGTGTGTTTGATTATGAGTCTTGCTATTTGTTAAATAATTTTTTCCCAGACTACCCCTTTTGCAATTCATTATTAACAAAAACTTGTTATTTGTTAGTGCAAGCTTGATTTAAGCATAAAGTTTGTTCCCTTTTATATCATTACATGAGTAAACAATTTTATAAGCACCATACACTCAAGTGGATAATAAAATTACCATCCTGAGGGGAAATTTTATAAAGCTTTTTCTATGTATACAGCTTGCTATATATGCAGTAAAAGGATCTTATAAAACTGCAGTGATATGTATGCTTATTAAAGTTAGGTGCACAGAAAGAAGAAACCGAGTTATACAATGTGCACAAAGGTAATCCTGGAGGCACAGTTTGGAGAGAGAATAGAGAGGGGAGTTGCAATATACAAGTATATTTTATAAAGTATATGAATCCATGCAGAAGGTATACATACAAATTTATACAAGTGGGTGATGTCACTGGTGGCACTGTGATGGAAAAACTAAGAATAAAGTTTTTAGCTTCTGCAGCTCTTCCCAAACATGGCAGCTGTCTCAGTCCTTCAGATGGTTCCAAAGTTCATAAAAAATACAATCCTCAGAGTGAGAAGAATTGGGAGTTTGATCAATCTTGCTGTCTATGGATAATGCCTGCTACAGGTAAGATACACAAGTAATTGACTAGCAACCTCAGGGATTCTCATTTTATCTATAGCATGTCCATTTTCTTCACGTTCCTTGGTCACAGAGAAAAAAACGTGAGATTACCTGAGGTTACCAGACTAAACAGACTGGTCAAAGAAGTGAAGCAAGGATCAAATAGCAGCTGTGTATATGCTGTCCATAAAAGCAGATTTCCTGAGAGACATATTAGTTGAAGTAGCTCTGACTCAATAAGATTAGACTTCACTGTCTAGACCAGTTGTTCCCAACCCTGTCCTGGAGGACCACCAGGCCAACCGGGTTTTCAAGCTAACCCTAATGAATATGCATGGAGCAGATTTGCATGCCTCTCACTTCCATTATATGCAAATCTCTCTCATGCTTATTCATTAGGGCTAGCCTGAAAACCCGAATGGCCTGGTGGTCCTCCAGGACAGGGATGGGAACCACTGGCCTAGACTACTACCAGCGTGTAATAAGAAATTAATCCTGGTAGAATTCTGCATGACTACACAATGCAGAATTTCCACAGAATGCATAGTCATGCAGAATCTCTTTCAGTGACGGTGTCAGCTTCCGCCACTAATCTGTAAGCCTCTCATTGGCTGAGGAGAGGTTTCTGGGTTAGATGCAAGCAGTGTGTGGAAATTGCTGCCAAAGCCACAACCTGCTGAAGCAAGCCTTACTTAGGGAGAAAGAGTACAGGGGAGCAGAAGAAGGAAAGATGCTGGCACAGGGGGAGGGGAGGGATGAGAAGAAAGAAAAATGCTGGCATAAAGGGAGAGGAGAGGTGAGAGGAAGGAAAGTTGAAGGCACAGGGGGAAGAGGAAGGGTGAAAAGAAGGAATATTGCAGGCACGAGGGGAAGGGTGAGAGAAAGGAAAGGTGCTGGCATAGGGGAAGGGTGAGAGGAAGGAAAAATGCTAACATGGGGTGAGAGGAAAGAAAGATACTGGCATAGGAGGAGGAAGGGGGGGAGAAAGAAAGTTGCCAACACAAAGGAAGGGGGATGGGTGAAAGGAAGGAAAGTTACCAGCACAAGAGGATGGGTGAGAGAGAGGAAAGTTGCTGGCATGGGGAAGGGGAAGAGTGAGAAGGAAAGATGCTGGCACGGGGGAGGGAAAGAGTGAGAAGGAAAGATGCTGGCACAGGGGAGGGGAAGGAGATATGCATGGTGAGGGGAAAGGTGAAATGATAACAGAGGGGAAGAAGGGAGAGAGATGCATGAAAAGAGATAAAGAGGTTTGACCTAGGGCACTAAGCAGGGGAAGAGAGAGATAGTGGGCAGTAGGAAAGAAACAGAAATGTTGGATATGGCAGTGAAAGGCAGGAGAGAATGCTGCATGAAGGGAGGGATACAAGGGAGGACGAGAGGTGTTGGACATGGGGTGGATGAGAGGTAAGGAGATAGAGGGGGAAGGAGGAGGGATATGTTGGAACAAGGAGCAAAATGGAGTGATGGAGAGATGTCTGATAATAGGAATGAGGGAAGCGAGTGGGAGAAAAGCAGGATCATGGGGGAGACTACAGGAGGGAAGAAAGGGAGATGTCAGCTACGAGGGTTGGAAAGGTAGGAAGAGGGCACAGATGCTGGGCTATAAGGGTGGAGGAAGGAAGATGCTGAAGGGAAGGAGAGTGGCAGGAAATATGTTAATGTGGGTACATTGAAGATGAAAGGGAATGGAGGGCTGAGGAAAGAATGGGAAAGAACATGGAAATTTGATAGGTAGCTAAAAAGTGAAAAAGATGAGAAGGTTAAGAAAGAGGCAGAAAAGAGCTAAACAGGAATGATCAATATGTCAGGAGCAAGTGTAGTTAGGGAACAGACAGGAGGAGAAAAGACGAATGGATAGCTTGAAGGAGAATTAGCAGATGACAGGAAAGCAGAAAAAAGAAACTGGAACGGACATGATAGAAAAATAAAACTTACAGACAACAAAGGTAGATAAAAACATTTTATTTTAAATATTTTAAATGGAATATGGATAATAATTATTCAAAAGATTGTTTAAGTTTTGACAAATAAACTTGCAGAATTTTCTAATTTTGTGCACAGAATTTTTATCTTTTTTGCACAGAATTCTGCACGAGGAAGAAATGGATACCAGATACTAGCCACTTTGCCAATATTTGACTGGCTACTAGAATGCTAATTCTGTTGGGTCAAAGAGGATAAGCAGCTACATAAACCTAATCAATTCAGTTCATTTAACATAAATAAGAACGCTTTCATGTGTGATGGGACTTCTCACATTGTTTCTTATGCAGTTTAGGACATAGCATAGGAATCACTATTTTCTCATAGACATGAAAAAACATAACCAATTTTTTAAATAAGAACTTAAGATAGATATGTAAAACTATTTTGTTATCTGTTACCCAGGCCTGAAGTTTGCTTACTCTAGCTTAAGGAACCACTACTAGTAAGAACATTTGACAGGTAAGAAGCTTGAGTGAATAACATTCAAGTTGGCTCAAAAGGAACCTTCGTGAGAAAAGCGGGTACACCATGCAGATCCATTGGCAGAGGAAGCTTCTGAACTGAAGGCTTGACACAAAAAACGCTTTCACAAATTAGAAATATATTTTGATGGAGGATTTCCGCAGTTCTACTCAACATAAATGGAGGATACCAAATGGATTCATGACCATTTTTAAAATATCATAAGGAAAATATATTCCATTTAAACTTATAAATATACCTTATTGAGACCAAGATAGTTTGAATCAGCAATTAAGGATAAAAACTAAACATTATTAAATGTCTACACTGTCGGGACTGGTGATTCAATGTTTCGATGTAGAAGGGAGTCTTTTTCTATATTAGCAATGATGGAAATAATTTGAAAACTGCAGGGAGAAAAAAACTATTAGTTTTTAGGAACAGGAAACAGTTTTGATGAAGTCAGTATGGTCATTGAGAATCACTGTGCTGGGCTGCCTTTGAAAGTTGTGTAGTTTTTGCTATTAAAAGAATGAGAAGATCACTGTAAATGAAAGGACAAATACATAAGAACATAAGCATTGCCATATTGGGACAGACTGAAGAGTAATCAAGCCCAGAATCCTGTTTCCAAAAGTGGTATTTCAAAGTCCATGACCCTTGAACCCTTGGTGAATCCAGGATAACTACCTGGCAAGATCCAAAAAGACAAAACAGATTTTCTGCAGCTTTTCCTAGAAATAAGCAGTGCATTTTCTCAGTCCTTCTTAATGAGTTGGGGATTTTTCTTTTAGGAAATTACACCATAACATACATTTTCTTCTATACCACAGGTTTTGACAAGGATTCAATAAGATTTCTAATAAGTGATCATGAACACTGCTTTTAACATTCTCTGGCAACAAATTACTAGTTTATTTACACATTCAGTGAAGAAATATTCTTTCCAAATTACATTAAATTTACTACTTAGCACCTTTGTTGAGTGTCCTCTAGTCCTTGTATTTTTAGAAAGAGTAAACAAGTGATTCATGTCTACCCATTCCTTCTCCAAACTGAAGAGCCTTATCCTCTTTACCCTTTTCTCAAAGAGAAGTTGTCCCAACCTCATTATCGCCTTCATCGCCATGCTCTGTAACTTTTCTAATTCTGCTATGTTTCGAGATGTAGTGGATAGAATTGCATACAATATTTAGGCTGCAGTATGGTCCCTTCTCCAAAAACATGTAAGAAAGAGGTTGAGAACGACAGGTCAGCTAGTCTGACCTCAGTGGCAAGCACATTAATAGAAACACCAAAAACAGTGAGGTTTCTGGAATCCAATGGATTACAGGACCCAAGGCAGCATGATTTTACTACAAACAGGTCTTCTCACATGGTTGTATATATATATATATATATATATATATATATAAATCCTGAAAACCCTACTGGATTCCGGCCCTTGAGGACCGGAGTTGCCCACCCCTGTTCTAGGCATAGGCAGTGGAATGCTTTTTTGTTTTGGGGAGCCCAAAAGCTACGCCCCAGACCCTGTCTGATCTCCATCCCAGACCACAAGCCCATAATAGTACTAATTTGTAATACCATTTTTTCCATTCATTTTTCTTATATACACATAATATAATCTTATTAACAACACATAATGGTTAATCACAAAATTAAACTACACAAAACACACTGTAATCTTCTTAACATTCATTCCTACCAGAACACCTGGCCTTGGTCACACATTTAGAACATAGATAACCCCTATGCAAATATGGAACCACAAACTAAAAGTATTAATATATACAAACAAAACCCTAAGATGCAAGCCTCTGTATGCAGTACAATCCCAGAGAAATAGAAACAAATGCATTTCTTCCTGAATAGTGCAAAATATAGAAAGCAAATGTAAATTCTCAGAACTGACACAATTCAATCACTAAATTGAAAATAAAATCATTTCACCTACTTTTGTTGTCTGGTGATTTTGGTTTTCAAATTATCTTTTCCCAGTCTCTGGCTGCACATTCTTCTGACTGTGCTCTTAACTGTGTATCCAGAGCCACCTTATCCATTTGATGTTTTTCTCTCCTTCACTTTCTGCCATACATCCATCTTTAGCATTAACTTTTAACATTCAACTTTCTTACATTTTTCTGCTTTCTACTCAAAATCTATCTACTTTTCCATGTCTTCCCTTCTCATCTATCCAGGTGTATCATCTCCTCCCTCTTTCTTCTCCCCTGTTCCCATCTATCCATAAGATCTCTTTCCTGCCGCACCCATTGCTGTGCAGCATCTCCTCCCTCTGTATCTCTTTCCCCTCCATTCCTGTGCACCATCTCATCCCTCTCCCATGGTCAGACAACTCTGTCTTCCCCCTTCCCTCCTCCTATGTTCTGGCATCTTTCTCCTCTTCTTCCCATTGCCTGGAATCTCTCTCCTCTCCCAAGGTCTGGCATCTCTCTATCTCCTTCCCTCCTTCTTCCAGAGGTCTAACATCTCTCTCCTTCTCTCCTCTCCTTTCTGTAGTCTGGCATCTCTCTGTCCCCTCCTTCCCTTCCATTCTGTGGTCTGGCATCTCTCTCTCCTTCCCATTCCAGAGGTCTGACATCTCTCTCTTCACTCCTTCCATCACCCTTCTCTGGAATCAGACATCTTTCCCTTCTCTGAGTCATCTCTCCTCCCTCCCAGTGTAACATTCCTCTTGTCCTCCTCTCCACCATTATCATGCCCAACAATTCTCCCTCTTCCCCATGTATACCAATTTTCTTTCCCTCGCACTCCACACACCTATATCCAAGAATTTTCTTTTTCTCTTCCCTCAACCCACTGGCAGCATCTCTCTTTCTCTCCCTTCCTAACCCCTAGCCCGTGCATCCTCTGTCCTTCCCAACCCCTTCCCAGCCTGTGCAGCATCTGTCCTTTTTGCTTTTCCAACCCCCTTCCCCCTGCAGCCTGTAAAACATGTCCTTCCCTCCTTCCCAACCCCAGCTCCCACCTCTCAGCTTGATCCTATGGTACAACAGGCCCCAGTTCCCAACTCCCCCACATACCACCTCCCCGCTGCTGAAATTTTAAATCTTTGGGCAGCTGACGCAAAGCCAGCCTCCCGCCATTGGCCTGCCCCAAAAGTGTTCTTCCTGCAGCATAATAACATAAGAATTGCCGCTGCTGGGTCAGACCAGTGGTCCATTGTGCTCTGCAGTCCGCTCATGCGGCGGCCCTTAGGTCAAGGACCAGTGCCCTAACTGAAACTAGCCTTACCTGCATACGTTCCGGTTCAGCAGGAACTTGTCTAACTTTGTCTTGAATCCCTGGAGGGTGTTTTCTCTTATAACAGCCTCCGGAAGAGCATCACAGTTTTCTACCACTCTCTGGGTGAAGAAGAACTTCCTTCCCACATAGGCAGGACACTGCAGAAAGAACACTTCCGGAGCAGGCCAACAGCAGAAGGCTGGCTTTGTGTCAGCTGCCCAAAGATTTTAAATTTCAGCAACGGAGAGATGGTAGGTGGAGGAGTCAAGACTCAAGGAGATTCCTGGTGAAGGTTTCATTACAGTGTAGTATCAGGCGCACAATCACCGCAGGCCACATAAAACAGCTAGGTGGGCCGGATTCGCCCCATAAGCCTTGTGTTTGACACATGTGGTCTAAAATTTGACAGCTAAGATTTAATGCTAAAAATGCAGGATCATGCATTTGGGCTGCAAAAATCTGAGGGAGCAGTACAGTATAGGGAGGAAAATATCCATTTATCTTAAGGAGGCCAAACAGTAGAATGGATAACAATAGACAACAGAAAAATGCTCTAATAAATAAAATGAGGAATGGTAAGCAGAAAAAAAAAAGAATTTAGCATCTCTGTAAAAGTCTCTGGTGAGACTTTGTTTAAAGTACTATGTACAATTCTAGAGACTGCTCCTTCAAAGAGGTATAAACAGGATGAAATCTGTTCAGAGAACAACTACTAAAATAGCCAATGGTCTCTATCAATAAGTGTAAGGGGACAGAATTAAAGTTTGAAAAGGAAATACATTTGTGGCATAAATGCGTTTATAAATACATTTGTGGCATAAATGCATTTATAAAGCAGCTCCGGAATGAGGGGGTCATAGGAAGAAGGTGCCTGAGGGTAAACTAAGAATTAATCTAAAAAAAATTTGCCATTATGGAAAGGGTGATGGATGCAAGGAGTGGTGGAGATAAAAAATGTTTCTGAATTCAAGAAAGCATGGGATAAGCCCATTGGACCTCTAAGAGAACGGAATAAATATTATAAAAGGATAGACTGGATAGGCCACCTGGTCTTTACCTTACATAATTTCTTTTTTTTCTCTGTTTCTATTTATAAAACAAAAATTGTAACTTTATAAAAAATGTTACATATAATTTACTTAGACCGGGGGTCGGCAACCCACGGCTCCAGAGCCGCATGCGGCTCTTTTCCACCTTTGCCGCGGCTCCGGTAGTGTGTCACGCAGGCATGCAGCTTACAAGTCTGGCGTCACGGCGGGAAATAGCCATGCTGAGCAGTGAGCTCAGCACGTACACAGATGAAAGCCTTGCTTGCTGATTGGTCCGGCGGCCCCGCCGTGCCGCCGGACCAATCAGCAAGCAAGGCTTTCATCTGTGTACGTGCTGAGCTCACTGCTCAGCATGGCTATTTCCCGCCGCGACGCCGGACTTGTAAGCTGCATGCCTGCATCGCCAGAATTTAGGTAGGCTGTTTTCATCCCCGTGGGAGTCCCGTGGGCCAGGGGGCATCCCCGTGGGAGTCCCGTGGGTCAGGGGGGCATCCCCCCCATGGGAGTCCCGTGGGCCAGGGGGAACAGGGAGACAGAAAGAAAAAGTTGGGGGAGAGAATGAGGTCTGGAGGAGAGGAAACATACAGGAGGCTGAAAGAAAGGAAGATATAGTGAGATGGACACAAAGAAGGGTGATGCTGGAAAACAGATGGAATGGTAATTCTGACAAACACAGAAGGGAAATGCTGGATCAAGGAGAGATGGGGCTCAGGCTGGATGGAATGAGGAGAAATGCCTTGTTGGCCCGGAACTTCCTCTCCTACGTCAGAATTGACGTCAGGGAGCGGAATGCTGGTCAGCGCGACGCTTCTGCAGGGAAAGCTTGGGACGGCGGTGGCTTGGGGGCTATTCCCGATGGCGGTGGCAGCAAACCGAGTGGCTTGGGGGAGGGCACGGAGAAAGAAAGAAAGGGGGCAGACAGAGACAGAAAGAAGGGGGAACAGGGAGACAGAAAGAAAAAGTTGGGGGAGAGAATGAGGTCTGGAGGAGAGGAATCATACAGGAGGCTGAAAGAAAGGAAGAAAGATTGGATGCACAGTCAGAAGAAGAAAGTGCAACCAGAGACTCATGAAATCACCAAACAGCAAAGGTAGGAAAAATGATTTTATTTTCAATTTAGTGATCCTGTATATAGCATTAAGATAAGAAACAATATATGCAATGTTAGATTTGTTTTATAATGGTTTTGCGGCTCCAAGTTTTTTTTTTCTTTTCGAAAAAGGGTCCAAGTGGCTCTTTATGTTTTAAAGGTTGCAGACCCCTGGCTTAGACTGTCCAAGGTGGATTCCCTGCTAAAATTGGTACATTCTGTGGTAGTAGCTATTAATAAATATAATTTATAGATATATAAACAGATGGAGGCTTTGGAGGATTAAGCCAGAGCTCATAATTTGAAATTACTGAATTTCCCAATGATCCTTAACCCCTCTCGGAGAGAACTGTTTATATAGTATTTGAGGGATATTCTCCAACTCCCAAATAGTGAATCATTTATAGTGACAAATCTATATTATGCGCCTAGTGGGGTTAAAGAGAATTACTGATCTAATCAATTCTTTTCACAGTTTAGATACAGTTTTTACAGTCATCACAGGATGTTATTACTCAGAGAACTACTTTGTTGGTGACTACAAAGGAAAGTGTGGTGTAGTGGTTAGAGCTACAACCTTAGCATCCTGAGGTTGTGGGTTCAAATCTTGCACTGCTCCCTGTGACTCTGGGCTAGTCACTTAATCCTTCATTGCCCGAGGTATTTTAGATAGAATGTGAGCCCACCAGGAGATATAGTGAAAATGATTGAAGTATCAGTAGGTAAAATGCTTTGGTTGTGGTTGTATAACTGCAAAAAGGCGGTCTACAAGTCCTAATCCCTTTCCCCCTCAACAGATTGAAGAACAAATATTAGCAATTTTAAAGGCTTAGGGGAATTCATCAAAGGGCACTAGCGCACACTAAATGCTAAAGATGCCTACCAGTAGTACACTTTGATTAATCGTCCCCTTATTTTCCAAAGACGATTGTTATTTTGTGTTCAGGCAGTTCTTTTGTTTCAAGATGTTATCTAGACTGACTCAGCTGAGAAAGGAATTGTTTCTTCAGATTAAAGCAAAGGTTTTTCGGAATTGGGACATCCTTAAGTTTTCAAGTAAATGTTTGATAGAATATGAAAATAGTCGGTATATGTTTTTGAATCTTTTGCAGAATGAGACATTCCCAGTCTGTAATTTCTTTTTCTATGAAATAGCTGAGGGAAAAATAGTTCTAAAATTTAATTTGCCTGTACTATTTACAGTATTGTCATTATTTATCACTAGCTTAGTATGTGGATTAGATAACTGTACTTCATTTGTTAATTATATCTTTGGTTATTTCCTTTATCTTTATTTTACTTGGTAATGATTATAAAATATTAATTAAAAAAGGAATGTTTTGTCTATGATATTGCATACCACTACTTGTTTATAACAGCCATACATAAATTACAATGATACAATAAGGAACAGGCAAGGTCTAAGAAACACACCTAAAAATAACAGAGAACCATTAACTCATAAAAATATTAAAAATCATGATTTTATTTTTGTAGTTTAAATTCCACTAGAATACTTATTAAAATAATTTATATCTTGCCAATTTATTGATGGAGTTTTTATAAAACTATGGGCTCCTTTTACTAAGGTGTGCTAGGGCTTTAACAGTGGAATAGCGCGCGCTACATTGCCCCGCACGCTAGACCTTAATGCCAGCATTAAGCTGGCATTAGTTCTAGAAGCGTAGCACACGGTGTAGCGCGCGGTAATTTCCTGCGTGTGCTAAAAACACAAGCGCACCTTAGTAAAAGGAGCCCTATGTATTTGTAAAGCCATCATGGCAGTGTACAAAACACGGTAAGCCTGCAAAGCACCTAGCAGTTTCCAGTGTAAACACATACAATCCATGAATAAATCACAAAAAAGCAACACAAAAGATAGAAAATGACAGCAGATAAAGGCCAAATGGCCCATCCAGTCTGCCCATCTTCACCATCCATTATCTCCTCCTCTCCCATGTACTTGTCCTATGCTTTCTTGAATTCAGATACATATTTTGTCTCCTCCGTGAAGTCATTCCATGTATCTAGAACCCTTTCTGTAAAAAAAAGTATTCCTTAGATTACTCCTGAGACTATAAACTATTAACTTCATTCTCTGCTCTCATTGTCTCCTGTACATTAATGCCACAGAGATATTTAAAAGTCCCTATCATATCCCCTTTCCTGCCTTTGTTCCAGAATATAGATATTAAGGTCTATATAAGAAAACTGCCTCCAAAAGTTTTATGATGGAGACCATCAACCAATTTTGTTGCCACCCTCTGATCAACTCCATCTTGGTTATATCTTTTTGAAGGTTCAGTCTCGAGAATTGCACTTAGTATTCTAAATGAGGCCTCACCAGAGATTTATACAAGGGCTCTATCACTTTGTTTTTCCTAATATTCCTCTCCCTATGCACCCAAGCATCCTTCTGACTTTGACCATCATCTTTCTACCTCTTTGGCCACCTTAAGATCACCAGATATGATCAAACCCCCTCCCCCCAAATCCCATTCTACTTCCATGAACAGAAATACTTTACCCCCTATACTATACCTCTCCTTTGGATTTTTTCAGTCCAAGTGCATGACCCTGCATTTTTTAGCAATGAATCTTAGTTACCAATTACTGGACCAAACGTCGCTAGATCCCTCTACATCATGGGTGTCAAAGTCCCTCCTCGAGGGCCGCAATCCAGTCGGGTTTTCAGGATTTCCCCAATGAATATGCATGAGATCTCTCTGCATGAACTACTTTCATTGTATGCTAATAGATCTCATGCATATTCATTGGGGAAATCCTGAAAACCTGACTGGATTGCGGCCCTCAAGGAAGGACTTTGACACCCCTGCTCTACATGTTATCCACACTCTCTGGTGTGTCTATCCTATTACAGAGTTTGGTATCATTTGCAAAGAGACCAACTTTACCAGACAGCCTTTCAACAATATGTGGATCCGGTAACAGTGGTTAGCTTATCTGGGTTTAGAAAAGGTTTGGATGAGTTCCTGGAGGAATAGTCCATATTGGGATAAATATGGGGAAACCAACTGCTGCCCCTGGGATTGGTAGCATGGAATCCTGCTACTATTTGGTATTCTGCCAGGTACTTGGGACCTGGTTTGGCCACTGCTGGAAGCATGATATTGGGCAAGATGGGCAATTGCTTCATCCCAGTAGGGCTAATCTTATGTTCACAATATCACTCAAAAGGATACTAAAAAGAGCTGCCCAAGGACTGCCCAAGCACACCACATAATATTCAGAGCAAACTCCATTTACTACTACCCTCTGTCAGTGATGTAATGAGGGAGGTTAGCGCTATACTGTGCACCCCACTATTCTTCCACAAGACTTGAGCACACCCCATACCCCCCCCCATGTACCTCTTTAAACGTTAATTTAAAGAGGTACATGGGGGGGGAGAGGAGGATGGGTGCCTGTGTCCCGGGTGATCTGCCCCACTTTACTACACCACTGTCCTCTATCTCCTCCCACTTAAACCAGTTTCTCACCCAGTCACTTTAGGATTCCATACAAAGGCACTCAGGAGCAGATTCTACAAACGGCACCATAAGTTAAGAAGCAGCAGTTTGACAGCGCCGATTAAAAAACTATTAAAATCTTGTTTAAAAAAATATAGGCACTTTCCAAAGGGTGCTGAAATGATATACACAGAGGTGTGATTGTCCCTCAATGGAAGGCTGGCACTAGTAATGTAGGCCTTTAAAACCCTGGCCTACAATATCAGTGCCTACCTTTAACAGGAGCTGCAATTCTGCAAACGGCACCATAGCATGACTGACATGCAAATGGTGCTGTTTTTGTAGATGGCCATCAATTATGGCGCCGTCTGCAGAAACTGCTCCTCGGTTTCTTTATCAGTTGCTTATGCAGAACCATGTGAAAGGCTGTGCTAAAATCTAAGTACACCACATCAAGCGCTCGGGAAGGTGTTACTTTTCAGTCTGCCTGAGAGCCTTTCTGGAACATTTTAACATATGTAACATAGTAGGATTCTTAATAGATAGACTATGTCAAGAGACTCATTAAATCTAATAGGACAAAGAAGTTAAGCAATTAGTTTTTTTGTGTTATTTCTTGCTTGTGGAAGTAGCATCTTATCTTGTATGGTGGGGAGGGAAGTTAGGAGTGAAGAATTATTGGGATAAAAGATAATTAGTCTGGTAGTTTGTCTATTTGGAGTGATTCTTTTGTTACACATTTTGAATAGTTCAAGGTTTATTAAAAAAATTTTATACCACTTAATCCAAAATTCAAAGGGGTGTACAATAAAATCCATTATCAGCATACAATGGCACAAAACATAAGATTAAAAACAAAACATATCATAACTGGGGATTGGTTAGTAAAAACAAAAGCAAATACACCAGACAAACAAGTAAAACAAGAGGAAAAGGGAGGAACTACAATAAATAAAGAAACAAGCAAATAAGGAAAAAGCAATAAGGAAAAGGTTGACCTGAAGAACAACAGTGAGATTATTGCCCTTACGAGGGCAGTTATATATTGAGGAGTGGCGCTAATGGACAGGAGACGCTGTGGCATGCTGTATTGGAATGGATAGTGTGCAAGATATTTTTGTTGAGTACGTTGAACATTTTTTCTACATATAAGATACCTACTTTTCATATCATTCTGGGTAAATCTAGTTAGTAATGCATTTGTGGAAGATAAGGCTTAAGCCCAAATAAAAGCCTATGAAAAGTTAGGTACAAATATATAAAAAAAATTTGAATATGGATTGCAACCAAGGCCAGAAAAACACTAGAAATTAATAGTAAGAATAAGTATAATAATATTCTCTTTATATAATTTCCTGGATTAAGCAAGATCATAAGGGAAATTGGGTATATGTATATGACATATTTGTAGAGGTATTAATCTGCCTCCATTTTTCTTTCTTTCTTTCTGTTTTTCATTCTGTCTTTCTTTGTCCAAAATATTGCAGTTTTCCTGCTCAAGACCTTGGTTTCTGGTGTTCTTTGTCTGGGCTGCCATTCCCAGGGGAATAGGAGAAACCTCATGACTTGAGTGGTAACAGATGTCCCTGGCATTTCATTTCTGGGTAAAAAAGGAAGCCTAAAGTTCTTAAATATGCTCTAAAGAAGTATTGAATATTAATGAAATATGAATGAAATATGACGTGTGGCATGTGAGTGAATGTTTGGGATCCCTGCATGAATGAGAATATGTATGATGGAATGATTTGTGCTTAATTTCATACTTTTTACATTTATAAGATTCAAAAAACTTTAAGAGGTCCTGAGAGCAACATATGGAGCTTGTTAAGTTAAGGCTGAAGGAACGGTTACCATGGAAACCCTCTAAAGGCCCAGGAGAGGGAGTTTTCTTTGAGTATATTATAATGTTTTATGCATATTCAGAAATTGCTGTGAACAAATATATAATTTGTAAAACTTTTCTTTAAGCCTGGTATCTATAAGAGTTAAAAGGAATTTCTTTGTTCAAATACATAAGGACAGCCTCTGCTGGCTGACTATTGGTAGATAGGAGTGATGTAATATTGGTTATTGCAAGAGTACATAAATGAACGTAGCTGACCATGTTTATTCAGAAAAAGGTGCATTTTACATGTCTAACTGAATGTGTCTCCATTGTAAAATGCCTTTTGAAACAAGATTATTCTGTTAATTTTTAATAAACAATATTTGACTGGAAATATTTGTACAATTATCATTATTCCCAGGCATCTAAGGGCAGATGTAGGATATTACTCTGTTCAATATCAAAAGCGTCTAGGAATAGGAAAGTCTTTAACTTTATCTTAAAAGGGCCTATATAAGTTTCTTCCCTTATATAATTGGGAATGGAATTCTAAAGGGAAGGTGCTGTCACTGAAAAATTATTGGATCTTAAAGTGTTAATATACTTTAGGGATAGAATGTTAAGGAGATTTTGGGCTGCAGAATGGAGAGACCTGGATTGGCTATATGAAATAAGGAGTTTATCAATAAATTCTGGCTGATTATATAATTGGGTTTTGAAGGTTAAAAGGAGGATTTTGTAGCTAATTTGGTGCTCAATGGGTAGTTCATTCTCTTCTTGGAATTCATCATACAGCCTTTTACCAATAAGTGTTTTTTGTTTTTCCTTGGGAAACTCAATAAAAAGTATTTCAAAACATATTTTTTAAACAAAATATTACCAGATAGTGAGGGTTTCTCTGGTATTAGAAACATTATTATCTCTGATCATGCCCTAGTGTGGGCTAATATTTCATCTCTTAAGAGAGGAAAAGAAAGATAGACAATGGATATCAATAATCTTTTGTTGTAAGATGAGAAGGACTATATGGAATTTATTATGCATTCTGGTTCTCTGTGCAAGGTTTTATATGTGTTAAGAATTGTGACCAGGCGGTACTTCCTTATAAAGGCTAGTCAGCGTTCTAAGCTGGCCCACTGTCTTTCCCAAATAAGTCAATTAGAAAACAGTTACCGTATTTTCACCCATATACCGCGCACCCGTGTAAAACACGCACACGGGTATAGCGCACGGGGAACACAAATTTATGTAAAAAAATGTAATATAGCGCGCACATGCGTATACCGTGCATGCTAAAACCTCCTCCCGCCTACTCCGAACTGGCATCCTCCCCCCCCCCCGCTCGCTTACCCGCGTTTTACAACTTTTTTTTTTCAATCCGATCCGGCATTCCCCTGAGAACCGGCATCCCCCCCCCCGCTCGCATCACCCCCCTCCCCCGCGATCCTACATCCTCCCCCAGCACCGCAAAACATCTCTTACTCGATTGGGCACCGGCACCAGCACCAATGCACAGGATGTGCCAATGCCCGAAGATCCTCCCTCGTTGGTTTGGGCTGGGCTGGGCTGGGCGGTGCGGTGCGGGAGAGATCCTCCTTTTTCCTGCGCCGGGCTGAACTAGGCTTTGAGCATTTGCGCATGCTCAAAGCTTTCTGGTCTCGCTCTCTCCGAGATAATCTCGGAGAGAACGAGACCAGAAGGCTTTGAGCATGCGCAAATGCTCAAAGCCTAGTCCAGCCCGGTGCAGGAAGAAGGAGGATCTCTCTCGCACCGCACCGCCCAGCCCAGACCAACAAGGGAGGATCTTCGGGCACTGGCACTGGCACGTCCTGTGCATTGGTGCTGGTGCCGGTGCCCAATTGGGTAAGAGATGTTTTGCGGTGCTGGGGGGGATGTAGGATCGCGGGGGAGGGGGGGGTGATGTGAGCGGGGAGGAGGATGCCGGTTCGCATGTATAACGCGCACGGTTATGCGCGGTTTGTAAAATCGTGTATAACGCGCGCGTTATATGCGTGAAAATATGGTACATGCTCTCAGGGTCTATCACAACTTGACAGTCTATATAGTGAACAATTGCAACTTGTAAATCTTCGGTTAAAACAGACTCACTATCAAGAAAGTAATAAATCTGGAAGATCGTTAGCAATAAAACTTCAGGCTGACAAAAGTATTTTAAAAGTGAAGGATATGATAGGCCATCCTTAATTAAATCCACCAAAATGGAAGCACTTTAGCAGTTTTATCATGATGTCTTTACTAGGGATCAGGTTATAGGCGCTAATACCATTGATACTTATATGAATGTTTATGAACTCCCATCATTGTTAGAAGATCAATGAGGTTGCTTAGAGAGGCAATCAAAGTCAAGAAGGTCCAGAAGTTTCATTTATTTCATTTATAATCTGGCCTTTCCAGACAGACTACAAAACAACATACATAATAATAATAAAATCTACATCAAAAAATGTAAGACAGCCATAAAAATAACTACTTCATACAAACAGAAAAAGAACTAACAACATAGAGCTGAGACTGATAACACAGGCTAAAAAAAAAAATTCTTGGTGCCTTTTACCTGTTCCTGGGGTTATTTGGGGCGCTGATTCAGAAAACTACTTTGGATAGACCGCATCAGCTCTAGTTTCTTAGATATGGTTGAATTTATGGTTCTATTCTAATCGGTCACTCCACCAGGATGAAAGAAGAGTACAAGGCCATCTCTTTAGTCTTGGAAAACATAAATTATCAAGAACATTAATGATTTATGTAGGCTTGAAGATGGTTAATTTTCTTCTTGGTCAATAAAGTAGCTATACAAGTATTCTTGCTTTTTATACCTTTGGGATAGTAGAGCCAAACATGAACATTGGGACAAAAAAAGATTGGCCTCCGAGGGACTAAATGGTGGTTGGAAGATAAAATGTAATCAATGAACCTTTGGTAGCACAAGATAGAATCATACTGCCACTACTACATATAAAGCTAGACCTGATGAATCAATTTGTAAAGGCTTTGAATAAAGACGATTCAACCATGCATTGAATATATAGTGCATATGCTACCTGGGCTTACCATAGAAAAACTGAAAGCAGGAATTTTTGATGGTCCACAAATCAGACAATTTATAAATGACCCACATTTCATAGCATTAATTAATGAAATTGAATCATGTGCCTGGTCTTCATTTGTTCTTATTGTGAAAAAATTTCTTGGCAACAAGAAGGCAGACAACTACACATAATTAGTATAGGATATTCTCTTTCATTTCAACAGGCTTGGCTGTAACATGAGTGTTAAAAATCTATTATCTACACAGTCACTTAGATCGTTTTCCAGAGAACCTTGGTGACTTAAATGAAGAGCAAGGTGAAAGATTTCACCAAGACATAAAAACATTGGAAGACAGATACCAAGAAAGATGAGATGCACACATGATGGTAGACTATTGCTGGAATTTTATTTGGGATTGTCCTGGCAGATCTCACTTTCAGAAGTTTTACAAAAGGAGCTCCTTGTGGGCTTTTGGTTTGAAGTAAGTAGATTTTCATGTTGTACACTCTTCTTTTAATTTTTAATGTTTCCTTCATCCTTAAAAGATATTAATTTAAACACTACATTAAAATATTTTTAATGGGCAGAGTGAAAAATGGTATACAGCACATGTTCTGCATCTCAAAAACTAGAGCTGATAGGAGAAAACTGGTGCCAATTCTGGAATCAGCATGTCAAATATACCCAGAAAGAGGTCTAACAAGCCTACATCTCTGCTTGACAAAGTGTGTTTGACATAGTAAGCATTTGCAAATAGAAAAGTCTTATTGTTGTTACAGCCCTAATGATAACTGGTTCCATTCCTTTGAGGCAACAATGGAAAAAGTTATTAACCCTTTCAGGACCAAGGGACATATTTGTCCCATAACTTTAAAATCCTATAAATTTTGATTGGGATAGTCTACAGTTCTAAATTTGATATGTACGGATTCCATATGATACTGCCTTTATGTAAACAAACTGGTTCCGACATTCATTCATTAGCGTCGTTGCCAGATTGACGAGAAGATTCACTTGCCACACTGTCCATAAGCCAGAAGTGTGATTTTTTTAAAAAAAAAAATAATGATATTTCACAAAAAAAATCAATTTTTTGGCATCTGCAAGCCCTTTTTACCATAAAAATGTCGTCAAAACCACAAAAATTGGCCTACGATCCTTATGGTCCTGAAAGGGTTAAAGAGGATTTTAAGATGGGGGTTCAGGATTTTAAGATGGTGCCGAGTACAGACGCTTAAGCGTTCAGCGCTCCCCGTTTTTGTTATTTCTTTTAGTTTCTCACTAAACTGACTCGTTTTTGTAATTTCCTTTTAATTTAGTCTTAGTTTAGTTACTAAGCCGACTCCTCCATTTCGCTCTCGCTTCCCGATGATCCTTCTTGGCGCATGGCTGACTGTTTGGCGCCTGGTCGACTGCTTGCATGCCTGGGCCGGTCGGCAACATTCCTTCCGCCTTCACACGCTGAGGCGAAGAGCCGCACGCAGCAGCGAAGAACCTGGGTCAAAGCCAGATCACAGCTGCCGCCTGCAGCACCGTCGATCCCCACCCGACTGGAGAGGCGATCGTGCACCCGGGAGCCACAACAGAGAGTTCAGCCCGGAGAGCACCGCGGAGGTTACTGACTCTACCTCAGCAGCACCGATCTCCATTAAACTGCTGCAACAGGAAGCCTCCTTCCCGCACCGAAACCCAGCAGGCCGGCCAGTTTGCAGAGCCCCGCTCCTTCAGGGCGTGCGAGTCCTGCTCCGCCCCTCCCACGATCCAGCGGGGAGCTACTAAAAACCTACCGCCGCAATGGGAAGCCTTCTTCCCGCACCGAAACCCAGCGGGCCGACCAGTTTGCAGAGCCCCGCTCCTTCAGGGCGTGTGAGTCCTGCTCCCCCCCTCCACTGACCAAACTGACTACTCCAAACCCAGTGGACAAAAACCCTTTAGATAAACTGATAAGTACTTTGCATGGTTATTTTACTATCTATTCCAGACAAAGCTATATTAAACCCTTAAGTACCTCTTAATACATGATGGCTTCTATACTCTACTACCTAACATTATTTCTCATGTTTTATTGGTCTTACATGTGGGAAACATAAACCCGAGGTACAACTATACGATGGGAGGGATGTTATTAAATGAGAGTACCCAAGAAAGGGACTTTGGGGTAATGGTGGATATGACAATGAAGCCGATGGCACAGTACGCAGCGGCCACTAAGAAGGCAAACAGAATGCTAGGCATAATCAAGAAGGGTATTACAACCAGAACGAAATAAGTTATCCTGCTATTGTATCGGGTGATGGTGCATCCGCTTCTGGAGTACTGCGTCCAATATTGGTCGCCGTACCTTAAGAAGGACATGGCGTTACTCGAGAGGGTTCAGAGGAGAGCAACGCGTCTGATAAAGGGGATGGAAAACCTTTATATGCTGAGAGATTGAAGAAACTGGGTCTCTTTTCCCTGGAGAAGAGGAGACTTAGAGGGGATATGATAGAGACTTATAAGATCATGAAGGGCATAGAGAGAGTAGAGAGGGACAGATTCTTCAAACTTTCAAATAATAAAAGAACAAGAGGGCATTCAGAAAAGTTGAAAGGGGACAGATTCAAAATGAATGCTAGGAAGTTCTTCTTTACCCAACGTGTGGTGGACACCTGGAATGCGCTTCCAGAGAGCGTAATAGGGCAGAGTACGGTACTGGGGTTCAAGAAAGGATTGGACAATTTCTGCTGGAAAAGGGGATATAGGGGTATAGATAGAGGATTACTGCACAGATCCTGGACCTGTTGGGCCACCGCGTGAGCAGACTGCTGGGCACAATGGACCTCAGGTCTGACCCAGCAGAGGCATTGTTTATGTTCTTATGTTGCTACAAAAGCTGGTTAACTGAGGCACTACTCTCCACCCCAATTCCTTGCCCTACCAACCCACAATCCCATAGGCCAGCCCAATGCTTCACTCTTGACTGTTCTGAATGGGGCCCTTTCCAAATCCCGGTTGTTCCCCCTCACGCAAACCAAAGAAACCTCACAGTAAAAAACACTGATCGTTGAGGAAAATCTCCTACTCAGTTCCTGTTGACGTTCACCACTCCCAAAAGGTTCAAGGTTTCTACTTCAACATCCGTTCTATCAGGAACAAAGCTCAGCTAGTTAAAGACTGGCTAGAGGAGACCAACCCTGACTTTGTCCTCTTAACTGAAACGTGGTTGATCTCTGACAACGATATCATAATTTGTGAGTGTTTACCACCTGGGTTTAAAATTACGTCTCTACCTAGAACCAGGGGAAGAGGGGGAGGACTAGCTATCATAGCAAGAGATTCATTCGAGTTCACCATCTTAGCCTCGAAATCCTCAACGGATCTCAAAATTCTTTCCTGTAAACTCAAGTCAGACCAGCTAGAAGATGGCTTAATTATCACATTATTTTACATCCCTCCTAAAAAATGGTCCACCGCTAAAGACAACTTCTCCGAATTCCTCCTCACAAATTCTATTTCAGGTCCCTTCAACCTACTTATCGGTGACCTAAACATCCACCTAGAACAGGTAGAGCAGAGTGATACTAAAGACTTACTATCCCTCATCACCTCTCTAGACTTCTTCGTACCGACCCCTGAAAAAACCCATCATAAAGGTCACCAACTAGACCTTCTCCTCCAAAGATCAAGTCTACCCCAAGATTCTCTGGGAGCTAGCCACCTGGACAGATTCCCTATGGTCAGACCACCGATTATGCAATTTCCAACTTAACTGGCAAGCAAGACATCACCCGTCCAATCCCAAGTTGGCAAAAAGGACTAAGAAAGTGATATCCACAAGAGGCTTGGTAAATCCAGTGGAATTCTGGTCACACTATGACATCTCTTCCAACCCAGATCCCGACTCATTTACAGTTGACTCCTGGACCAACACGAGCACACAGATCCTAAACAAAATGACCCCCATTAAAACAAGGAAAATGAAAAATGAAAAACAAAAATCTGGATGGCTGGTTTGACACCGAACTAGGATCAGTGAAACGGGAACTATGAAAACTTGAAAGACAATGGCTGAAATCTGGTGATAATAAAGAGAGAGTCAACTGGAGAACAAAATTAAAAGAACACAAAAAAACTTATAACTACCAAATGCACTAACTTTTACGCACTAAAAATCGGCTCCCCAAACCCCAACATCAAAAATCTTTTCAAAATAGTCAACAACCTCTACGACATTCAGACCTTAACCCGTCCAACCCTAGACTCCCCACCACCGGCCAATGCCCTGGCTGAGTTTTTCAACCTCAAAATCTCTCCAATCAGAGACCCACCCTACCGATCGTCACAACCAACCATCTGAACTACCCAGTTCCCCAGCTCAAAGACGAACCTAGGGCTGATCTGTTCTGGAACAATTTTACCATCTCTTGGACTGTTTGGAGTCAATTGGTCTCTCTGGCAATGTGCTAAAATGGTTCCAGGGTTTTCGAAGTAAATGATCATATCAAGTTTACAGTGACAATACTCATTCCTTCAGCTGGGTAAACGCATGTGGAGTCCCACAGGGCTCCCCCGTCCCACACACTGTTCAACATCTACCTTGCCGCTCTAAGGAATCTATTGCTAAGTTTAAAAATAAAATTCTACATTTATGCTGACGACATCACCATAGTCTTTCCCCTAACTAACTTAACTCCCGAGACAAAAATATCACCTAGCATCTATCTTAAAACAAATCGAACTATGGATGGCCGATTTCAAATTGAAACTCAATGCAGAAAAAAACAAATTCTTCCTGGCGAGTCTGAATGACAAAATCAAAGATTCATCAATTTCCTTGAATGGTCAAGTCTTTCCTATCACAGATTCCATAAAAATTCTGGGAGTGACACTAGACCGCAACCTTACCCTTGAAGCACACACCGACTTACTGGTCAGAAAAGGCTTCTCCGCATTATGGAAACTAACCATCAGAAAGTAGTTTGATACTTCCTCATTCTGCTTACTGGTGCAATCCTACATTCTAAGCTTACTCAAGTACTACAACATCATTTACCTGGGGTCTTTCAAAAAAAAACATTCAAAGACTCCGAATCATCCAAAATTCGGCAATCCGACTGATCTTTGGGCTAAAAAAATGGGAACACATAACTCCCTACTACCAAAAACTCCACTGGCTGCCCTTGGAAGCAAGAGTACAGTTCAAGTTTGCCTGTCTCTGTTTCAAATTCATTCTTGGCTTGGCCCCCATATACTTGGTTTCCCATTTTATCTTAAATTGTTCATCCAGACCCACACGCAGTGTTCATCTGTTTAACCATCCAACACTAAAGGCCTGCCGTTACAAAAGATACCTGAACAGAACACTTGCCTTCCAAGCAGGCCAACTAAATGATTGGCTGGGCAATATTATCTCGCGCTCCTCATCCTACCTAAATTTCAGAAAATTATTAAACACAAACCTGTTTAACTGATTTGTATCCTAAGACCTCTTATGCCCTACCTCTTGTTTCCCAAGATCTCTTATGCCTTCCTCTGTTATCCTGCTCACCTTTTTATATTGTACCTATATATTGTACCTGTATCCTGCTTACCTATATAAATTGTATCTATATTCGCTGATTGTACCTATTCACTGATTGTCCAGCCCTTCTTTGTTGTAAACTGCCTCAAACTACTATGGCTACAGGTATATAAGAATAAAATTATTATTACCAACAGGTAAAGCACCTGGCCTAGATGACCTCATTAATAAGTTCTATAAGATCTTTGCAGGTGAGCTGGCTTCCTTGTTGGCAGTAGTACTTAATTCTGTGAGGAGGAGAGAGACCCCTTGCCTTCTTCAATGATGGAAGCCTGGATAACAGTGATTACCAAGCTGGATAGAGATAAATCTGAACGTACCTATTACCATTGAATCTCAGTACTTAATACTGATGTAAAAATCTTGACTAAAGTGGTACCTAACCTTCTGGAAATATTCCTGCCTTAATTGATTCACCATGCCCAGGTTGTTTTTGTGGCCAATCAGCAAGCAAAGGATAATGCACAATGGATGGTGAATGTGGGTTTTTGGAGGTTTTTTGCCAAGTAGGTGGGGTTACTGTTATGCCTTCTCAGACAAAATGCCCTGAAGATTTTTGACAGAATACATTGACCTTTTATGGATAACGGGATGAAAAAATTGGAATGGGATCTCACTTTCAGAGATGAATAAAGACCTTGTAATACCTTCCCAAAAACCTGTGTTGAAATTAATTAGGGTCAAGGGCATATCTGCAATCAATGTCTGAAAAGAGTATCCGTGAGTTGCAATATCTAAATTCTAATTATCTGAGTACAAGTACGGTACAACTGCGGCACAAGTATAACAGAATAAAAAAGTACCATCCATTCAATTTCTGAGCAGGTTTTCGCAAAAAAAGAGAAAGGATCCATCCACGTATACAAGCCTGTACAATTCAGACTACATCACTGAATAACCTGTCTGGGGTCTAAGTCAGCACAGAGGTGGGAATTCCCATGGCCGCACAGGAAGCGAGAGAAAGAGGCACAAAACAGTAACCAACATATCATGAGATAGGAATAGTAAAATAATATGGGCAGACTTAGCTGGTTAGGAGTGGTAGGAAAGAATGGCAAAACAAGGGAAATTGTAGCTGAAAGCTAGATGAGAGGGTCACAGAGAGTCAAGCAAGTACTCATCGGGGGTGAAGACAGTATGGCGTCTCACAGCCACGTGGCAAAGGACTGGTGAACAAGGTTATTGAGTACCCCGGAGATGTTAGGAGAACGACATTCCTTGTGATCGAATCCGATCAAGATATTTCTTTAGCTGGTCTGGAAAATCAAAGGTGCAAGTTGAATTATGTAGAGTTAAAAGTCATTCTCACCAGATACTGAAGGCCATAACGTGCTCCCAGTGATTTCAAACGAGCCTGCATTTCCAAGAAAGATTTTCTCTTTCAAACTGTTGTTTTTGCAAGGTCCAGTACGATGAGTAGTCTTTTCCCAGCATACTGAAGGCTAGTAATGTTTTTTGCTGCTGCGATAATCTGGATAGTTTGTGTGAACCGGAGTAATTTTGCCACAGTTGGTCTGGGGTGGGTTAGACCTTGTTTCAGATATGAAGGAGTCTGGTGAGCCCATTCAAACTGCAGTGGGAGATCTGATGAGAGATTGAGACATGCAGGAAGCTGTTCCATGAGAAATTTAGTGAGATCCGATCCTTCAGAGCTTTCTGCAAGCTCAATAATTCTTATGTTGTTTCTTCTATTTCTGTAAGAGAGATCTTCAATTTCCTGTTCAAGTTGTTTTAATTTTTTCTGAGTTTGATCTTCAAATTGAGCTGCAGAAAGTGCAGCCGTGTCAGCTCTGGTTTCTAAAACATCAATTCTTGTTTGACAAGCCTGGAAGGAAGCAGTAAAGGAGATCAGATCTTGTTTGAGATCGCAGGTAACTTCATGATGTTTGGTGATGATACCTTTTAGGGCTTGAAGTTCCTTAATCACTGGTTATGATGATGATGATGCCATGTGTTTGCTGGCTGAAGATTTTTCAGGTACAGGAGGATCATGCTTTTGGCGTTTGGAGCCCATTGGAGAATTTTGATGTTCTGCTTTGGTAGATGTGCTCCTTTCACCTTGGATTCTGCATCCCCAACCTTATATGTCGTGTCTGTCTGTCTGTCTGTCCAAATTAGATTGTAAGTTCTTCCGAGCAGGGACTGTCTATAAATGTCAAAATGTACAGCACTGCATACGCTTTTCAGTGCAATATAAGTGATAAGTAGTAGTAGTAATAAACACAATAAAAAAATGTAGGCCCCCTTTTATCAAACCGTGGTGCAGCTTTTTACCATAGAAATGTGTCAGGGCAGTACTCTTTTTGTCCTTACAATGAACTGCCCGATGTTTCTCCGGTTTCATTGGTGCGTCTCAATCTACTTCAGTGGCAACAGCTTTAGCAGTACATTACAACAGGGAGGGAGTCATGCTAGCAATGTCTTTTTCAGCGGGAACGACCACCATCTTGGCTCCTGCGTCAAGGCCTGAGCAACTTCTATGGTTCCCTCCCCCGGGGCTCTAACTCGGTGCTGCAGTGGGAGGGTAGTCGGCAGCCACCGATGCCGTGGGAGTCAAGGAGGCCGACAGAATTGGCAGGCAGAAAGAGATCTAGGCTCCTGACACTGGAACGCTGCCCCACACCATCACCACCGGCAGCAGCATTGACCATACGAGTCCTGCACACCGAAAGGGACGCAGCCATTCTGCTCAGGATCCAGCCCGCTCAACTGGAGGACCCTGTAGTGATCGAAGAGACCTCTTGGCGCTGTTCTCCTGTTCAACTGTTTGGACTCCTCCTGCCTCGGTGGAATCGCACAGTTGTCTCAAACGGCAGTATTTGTTGGCCTCCGATCTTGGGCATTGTCTCTCCATCAGGCAGCAGCGAGGGACCAGGCAGGCACACGAGGGAAGCGCTGGGATTTAAAACAGGTATTGGGGGGGTTGTGGTATTCGCTCCATAAGACGTACCCTTAGATCCACTCACTTTTTTGGGGGAAAAAATTGTGTCTTATGGAGCGAAAAATACAGCTGTCAGAGCTATATCATTTAAAGCAACCCCAGGCTATAATATAGATTAACAATTTTCAAACTAATACCTATAGCAGAGGGATGCCACTATATGGCCCCTTGGCAAGGCCAGCCTTGAGGAAGGCAAACAACATTGAGATCGGAGCAGAGAAAGGCTCCACCTTTTCTTTAATGCACCAGTTCTTAGACAACTCGTATGGGTACCTACTGAAATCTTTTTCTCCTTTGATGTGAATATTAATTTTGACTTGTTGTAAGACTATACAGTACATGTATTTGGTTAGACTTCTTAGGGTAAAGTCAGCCTGCATGTTTGTATAGTGATATGAAATACAGAAGGAAATGTATTTATTTATTTTACTCCAGTATAGCATGGCTCAGAGTTCAACTTTTTAGGGTTTCTATTTAATTTTTAACTGCATATTTGTTTTTAATTTAAGATCTCTTATTCTGTTCTAGATGAGGTTCAATCCATCTTCAGCATGTGTATACCATTCCCGCATAGGGATTTGTGGCAGTTTTCCAGCAGAAAATGTATTCATGATCTAGCACCAATTGTAATATTATGACCTCTATTTTAAAAGTATTTCTGTTCTGAAAAAACAAAATTTGCATATGTAAATTGTATACAGTAAACACTGTGAACTGAAAAAAAACCCCACCAAAATGGTTTTTGTACTATCTTCCCCAGAACTCGGCTGATTCTTCTGAAATTTAGTGCATTGTGTCCTGAATGAAGTTGATGTAAAATGTAAATATTTCCCACCAGAACCACAATACTATCTTGGGAAAATGAATTGTTGCTATTGGATATGTACAGAAACACTACTTTGTAAAGATGAACTGTTGCTATGGAATATCAGGGGGATGGGAGAGAGCAGATTCTCATATCAAATTTATACAACATACTTTTGCTAATTTCAAAATTTTTATATATTTTTTCTTTTCTAAATTATCTTTTATTCTTTTGGAAAGGGGGTGATAAGTTTATATAAATATATGAGTATTCCAACAAGAATATCTCCAAATGTTTCAATGATTACACTTCCCCCTCTGTATTCGCAGGGGTTAGAGGCAGAGCCGGCCCGCAAGTATGGAAAAACCGTGAATAATATTCGAGCTGGTTCTACCCTTATCCCCGGCTTCCCCCGGTTATTTTTAGCCCTGTAAGCCCCTTCTTAAGCCTTACTTGGCGGTCTAGCGGGTTTTCAGGCAGGAGCGATCTTCCCATGCTCCTGCCCCGTGCAGATCGCTCACAGGAAATGGCTGCCTTGAGCTCCCATAGTCTTTCAAGCCATTTCCTGTGAGTGATCTGCACAGAGCAGGAGCGTGGGAAGATCGCTCCTGCCTGAAAACCCGCTAGACCAGCAGGTAAGGCTTATGGGGAGGCTTACAGGGCTAAAAAAAAGCCCCAAAAATTAAAATGTATTTTTGGTCAAAAATTGCGAATAACCGAAACTGTAGATACGGAATTCACGAATACAGAGAGGGAAGTGTATATATTTCATAAGTTTTTCAGAATAGAGAAATATAAAAGTACTTTAGTATAGGGGATAGACACTAAAACATGTCTTTTTCAGTACCAGAAGGAAAAAAATTAGAAAAAAGTTGAACTACAAGTTCTGTAGTATTATCGCTCACCTACCGTCTGTTTTCTCGGCTATTGCTGAAAAGCTTGATCATATCAGATAAAAACAAGCGACGGACTTCCATCAGTTCTGCACTTGGAGTGGAATTCTTTAAAAGAGTTGCTACAACTTTAAGAATCACTTGAAAAAAATGAAAAGCACGTTTTCAAAACAGTTTCATAAAAACCATTAAAAAACTCAACAAGCTGTGTTCTTCAGATACACAACACAATGAACATTTTATTATAAAATTAAATATTTTGTTACATTAATAAGATCTTAATCTGTAACCTTCTAATTACAGATCAGTTACTAGTATATGGTAACAAAAAAAACCCTGAAAAATACATTGACCCTGATTCTATAAATGACGCCTAATTTCTAGGTGCCAGTCTGCGCGATTGTCAATCAACCGCTAGGCATCCTTTATAGAGCCACACTTAGCGGAACCTAGGCAGACTTAGGCATCATTAGACATTGTTGAGGTAGGCACCGGTATATTATTCAAGGTTTTTCCTGGCCTAATTTACCGATGCCTAAATTGCACACCCAGTTATGCCTAAGTTTACCACTCCTATTCTCCACCCCTAATCATGCCTACTTTTCAGGAAGGTATCAGCGGGCGCCTGGACTTAGGCATCGCTAGGTGTCATGCTGATATTCGCGCACATGAATTGGTAATTAAAAATTGTTTTAATCAGTTTTTAATGGTGCAGTCAATTACTACATTTAACCAATTACAAAACCATTGAGTTATGTGCAAAAACGAGATTAGGTTCTTACCTTGCTAATACCTTTTCTAGTAGATTGGTGTGTCATTGTGGACAGAAGGGTAATATCTCCATGCTTGCAAGCCATGCAGAAGGAATCCACTCCAGATTTTGAATCTCTCCTCCTTCACTAGAAGGCTCTGCTGCCCCCTTCAGTTTGTACCAAAGCATACGATAACCCTATATAGAACACATGAAGAAAGGGTATGGGGAAATTTGTCGAACCATAACTTTGTTCTACTCTGAAATCAAAACAAACATGTTCAACATTGCCACTGAACAATCAAAACAGTGAAACAACCATGCCAAACAGAAATATTTATGGAGCTCAAGAATTACCCTACTGTGTTATAACAAATAAATGATTCGTCATACCCTTAAGGTCTAACTGAAATTCAAATTTCAGTTTGGACTCAAACTTTCTGATTGAGACTGTAGGCAGGTGCAGGAGATAACTGATAGGGTGGGGCTCCAGAATGACACACCTAATTACTAGAAAAGATATAGCAAGGTAAAAATCTAATCTCTTTTTTAGTGCAATAGATTTGTCATTCTGTATAGGTGGGGCATACAAAAGAGTCCCAGAAATCTAGGGCTGGACCACTGCACCAGCTCTAACACGGAGGACTCAAAAGTAGAGTCCTCCCTTGCTGCTACATCCACTCTGAAAAACTTGGAAAATGTATGTAGAGTGGACCAAGTTGTTGCCCTACAAATCTCCTCAAGGGAGACTACCCAAGCTTCCGCCCACAAAAGTCAGACTACTAGTTCAATGTGCCTTTATTTCCACAGGCAATATATGCTGACGAAATGGCCCTATGGATCCATCTGATCTGAAGACTGTGGCCTTGGAAGCTTGTGTCATGTCTAGCTTGACTAGTGAGCACAAAAATATGATCAGATAGCCTGAACTCGTTGGTGACCTCAAGGTATCAGAGAAGCACTCTTCTCACATCCAACTTTTTCAGAACACGGTCCTTCTTCTTAGAACCTGTGGACTGAAACGTTGGCAATCTGACCACTTGATTGACATAGAACAGGAGTGCCCAAAAGGTTGATCGTGTTGCCTTCGCATTCTACCTGCTTCTCCATGGACAACATTTGCTTTCCCGACGAGGTAAACAGAAGCGTCTCCAATCATTTAAGCCTTTCTTGGGCACAAGGAAGTATATGGAATATTTGCCTGAGTCTGAATCTTCAAGCGGCATAAACTCTATGGCCTGAATATCTAATAGCCTCTGAACTATAGTTGTGACTTTGCTTGCTTTCTCTGGTTGCCCCGCGAGGGAGTCCACAAACCAGTCCTTTAGTGGCTGGGCAAATTTGAGCTTCTAATTGCTCTGAATGATTGCCAGCACCCAGCAATCTGATGAGATCTGTGGCCGGGCCTCTGCATACTCTGAAAGCCATCCCCCTATCTTTATGGGACTGCTCATGACCTGATGTCATTGTGCTTTCTTGGAGGTTGCAGTGGAATGAGAACTTGAGGCTTAGCTTCATATGGGACCCAAGAATCTTTGGCTCCCTGGAAGGATCTCTGAGAGGAGGCTCCACCTGAGTAGTTATAAGCGCCTGGAGCCACAAAAATTATACCTCCCAGGGCCTCTAGAGCAGGGGTAGGGAACACCGGTCCTCGAGAGCCGTATTCCAGTCGGGTTTTCAGGATTTCCCCAATGAATATGCATTGAAAACAGTGCATGTAAATAGATCTCATGCATATTCATTGGGGAAATCCTGAAAACCTGACTGGAATACGGCTCTCGAGGACCGGAATTCCTTACCCCTGATCTAGAGGCTCGCAGTTAGCCGTCAGGTAGAGATTTCGGCCGACGATCTGGCACACTGGTCATGAGATCATCCAGTCCATTGAAAGGAAGTCTGGAGAGGATAGACTTGAAGGCGGAATCTCCAGCCCATTGCCTGATCCAGAGCATTCTGTCAAGCCAAGACTTTGCTCATGATTCTGATGTCATAGAGAGCATCAGCTACGTAGTCCACTCCAGCTAATAGGAGCAGGGGAAAAGGCTCACTGTAAATCAGCTCAAGCCCCCACAACTTGGTATGACAGCTGCCTGTCACAAAGGAAGCTGCTGCTGCCTTGTTTCCAAGGCTAGCGCTTCAAATTGTCTTTTTAGAATCACATCCACTCTGAAATCTTGCATATCCTTTAATATCATGCCTCCGTCACTTGGTAGGGACGTGAGTTTGGTTACCTGCACTATCAAGGAATCTTGGGCTGAGAGAACAGCTACTGATGCAGCTGAGCCTTTGTCTTGGCTACTTTAAGGGTCCCTTTAGGAGTATCTCAATGCTCCGTGACTAATACATTGATGACAGGATGCCAGGGAAATAAAGAAGACTGGGCTCTCACTCTGCTCATTATAGAGCAGGGAGCAGAGAGAACATGCTGGGAGTTCGTTTAACTCCTGCAAATAGTCTGCAATAAGTTCAACCAGAGCTGAGGGTCTGAACAGCTAGAGAATCATACAGTCATTCCTTGATCAAGGGTCACCACTATATTTTGTGCACTCCTGACAGTACCCTGGGATGTATACCATCCGGTCCAGGTGATTTATCACTTTCTAACTTGTCGATTTGGCTTAGTACATCTTCCAGATTCACAGAGATTTCTTTCAGTTCCTCCGCATCATCACCCTTGAAAACCATTTCTAGTTAAGGAAGATCTTTTACATTTTCTTCCGTAAAGACTGAAGCAAAGAATTCATTTAGTCTCTCCGCTATGGCCTTATTCTCCCTTTTGATCCTTGATCATCCAACGGTCCCACAGATTCCCTCACAGGTTTTCTGCTTCTAATGTACCTAAAAAAATTGTTATGAGTTTTTGCCTCTTTTGCAAGTTTCTCAGCTTTCTTTATCAATGCTTTGCATGTAACTTGCCAATGCTTGTGTGTCTTCTTATTTTTTTCATTCGGATCCTTTTTCCATTCTTTAAAGGATTTTTTTTTTTTTTTTTGGCTGTAATAGCCTCTTTCACTTCACCTTGTAACCACACCGGCTCTCGTTTCCTCATTTTTCCACCTTTGCTGATACGTGGAATACATCTGGTCTGGGCTTCCATGATGATATTTTTAAATAACATCCATGCCTGTTTTACAATCCTAACCTTTGCAACTGATCCTTTTAGCTTAACCATTTTCCTCATTTTATCATAGTCACCCTTTTGAAAATTAAATGTCTCTACAGTAGATTTTTGTGACATCACTCACAGTCTCAGCTCAAATTTGATCACGTTATGATCACTGTTTCCCAGCAGACCCAACACAGTTAACTCCTGTACTATGCCTTGCATTCCACTAAGGACCAAATCTAAAATAGCTCCTCCTCTTGTCAATTCCAGGACCAGTTCCAAGAAGCAGTCATTTATGGCGTCTAGAAATTTTACCTCCCTAGTACTCCCAGATGTAACATTTAACCAGCCAATGCTTTCACCATCAACTTTTCTACCTGTTTGGCCCCTCATTCCCTCTGTTCTTAGTGTAAGTCAAGTCATATTATGTTAAGTTAATCATTGTTCGTTCCCCCATTTTATCTTTGTAAAACGCTTAGAATATGATAACCATTTAATCAAAATTTTTAATAAACTTGGAATCACATACAATCACACCCAAGTCTCGCTCTTCTGTCATGCACATAAGTTCTTCACCCCCTAAACTATACCCTTCCTTTTTTGCAGCCCAAATACATGACCTTCGATTCTTAGCATTGAATTTTAGCTGCCAAATTTCAGACCATTCTTCAAGCTTTGCCAGGTCTTTCTTCATGTTATTCACACCATCCTGGGTGTCTGTTGCAGATTTTGGTATCAATGCCCAAGAACAGAAACTTGAGGCATACCACTGGTAACATCCCTTTCCTCAGAGCGATCTTCATTAACCACTACCCTCTTTTGTCTTCCACTCAATCAGTTCTTGACCCAGCCTGTCACTTTGGGACCCATCCCGAGGGCACTCAGTTTATTTATTAGACGTCTGTGTAGAATACTGTGAAAAGCTTTGCTAAAATCTAAATACACACACATCTAGTGCACTCCCTCTATCTAATTCTCTGGTCAGAGTCAAAGAAATTGATAAGATTTGTCTAATGAGACCTACTTCTAGCGAATCCATGTTGCCTCAGATCCTGTAATCCACAGGATTCCAGAAACTTCACCATTCTCTGTTTTAAAAGCATTTCCATTAATTTGCTTACCACAGAAGTCAGACTTACCGGCCTGTAATTCACTACTTCTTCCTTACTTTCACTTTTGTGGAAAGGGTCCACATCCGGACTTCTCCAGTCTTCCGATACCACTCCCGACTATAGAGACTCATTGAAAAGGTCAGTCAGCGGAGCCACCAGAACTTCCCTAAGTTCCTTCAGCACCCTCGGATGTACACCACCTGGCCCCATCGCTTTGTCTACTTTTATTTTAGCTAACTCCTCATGAACACAACCCTCTGAAAATCGATCAGGGTCTACTACTCCTCATCCCTATTCATGTTTGTCTTCTGTGGTTCCGCTCCCAGCGCTTCAGCCGTGAACACAGAACAGAAATATTTGTTAAGCAATTCAGCCTTTTCTTTATAAGCTTCTACATATTTCTACTCTTCACCTTTGAGTCTCACAATAACACTTTTGCACTTCTTCCTATCACTAATATTTCTAAAAAATGTCTTGTCTCCCCGTTCTACCATTTCAGCTATTTTTTTTTCCATTCGCATCTTTGCTTTCCTGACTTCACGACCAGCCTCTCTTAACTTTTCCAGATATTTTTGCCTGTTTTCCTCTTTCTGTGATCTTTTGTAGTTTATGAAAGCTAACCTCATTCCTTACCTTCTCAGCTACTTTTGAGAACCAAAGTGGTCTTCTTTTCCTCTTACTTTTACTTACTTGCCTCTCAAAAAGGTTTGTCACTCTTACAATTACTCCTTTCGGTTTTGCCCACTGCACTTTTACTCCATCCAGACGTTCCCAACCAGACAATTCCTTGACATAATTCTTCATCTGAGCAAAGTTGGTCTTTTTAAAATCTAGAACCTTTGCTTTTGAATGAGCCCTCTCTATACCCATCTTAAGATTTAACCGTACCATGCAGTGATCACTGAATGCCAGTTGATCATCCACTGTAACATCAAACTCTTTCCCCGTTTGTAAGCACTAAGTCCAGTATGACCCCTTCCCACATGGTAACATTACCAACTGCTGGAACGGTTCTCCTTGTAGAGAATCCAAGAACTACCTACCTCTAGAATGCCCTGCTAAAAGGAAAACCTCAATCAACATCCAGCATATTAAAATCACCTATTAGTAAAATTTCCTCTTTTTTAGATATATTCTGAATGTCTACTATTAAATCTCTGTACACTTCTTCCGTTTGTGAAGGAGGCCTGTATATCACACTAATGTAAATATATTCACCATTCCCTCTTTCCAAATTGATCCACAGTGTCTCTTCCTTGCCCTGTAGATCCTGCAATTGTGTGGCTTTAATATGATCTTTAACATATAACGCTACTCCCCCCTCCTTTTCTTCCTACCCTATCTTTCCTGAAAAGATGATAGCCCAGTATAACTACAACCCAGTCATGGTTCTCCGTGAATCACATCTCCATGATCACCACTATATTCAACTCATCTTCTTCCATCACAGCTTCTATATCCAGAATCTTGTTTCCCATACTTCAAGCATTAGTATATACTGCTTTCCAGACATCGCCCCCTTTTCCCATCCGTGTAGAGGTATACAGTGATTTACTTACCTGAGGGCTTATACTCACCTGGGGGCTTTGATCACTCTGTCCCATAATTTCTAATTTAAAGCCCTATTCAGTAGATTAGCCAGCCTACTGCCAAAGACAATTCTTCCTTCCTTGATAGATGCACACCATCCCTACTTAGCAGACCTCGGAAAATTATCCCATGGTCCAGGTAGCCAAAATGCTCTCGACAACACCATCCACGTAGTCACACATTCATCTCCAGGATGCGAGCTTCTCTGTCCTGACCTTTACCCTCGACAGGGAGGATGGACAAGAATCCCACCTGTGCACCTATCTGCTTCACCTTCTCTCTCAGAGTCACAAAGTCGCTTTTGATACACTGGCAGGGGTACCTGGCAGTATCGTTGGTGCCAAACTGGATGAACAGCATCGGATAATAGTCATCAGGCTTGATGAGTCTCGGCAAGCTGTCTGTAACATCTTGAATGTTGGCACCAAGCAGACAGCATACCTCTCGTAACATCATGCCTGGTCTGCAGATGGACCCTTTTGTACCCCTCAGAAGGCAATCGCCAACTACCACTACCTTACGCCTCCTAGTGGTCACAGATCCACTAATTTATGTGATTTCAAGCTTTGGTTCTTCCTCTCCTTGGGATGTGCTCATCTCCACCACTTCAGAGACAGCATACTGGTTCTTTAGTTCAAGGGCGGGGGGAGTGATAATCTGAGTCCAGCTGTTTTCTCTCAGCACAGCCTCTTCTTCCCCACTGCTGGAAATCTTTGACGTCTCATGAACTATTTCATCAATGTACCTCTCATTCTCAGTCTTGCCACCTCGTCTCACAGTTCCTTTACTTCCTTCATGAGAGTCAAGCAGAAGACAGCTTGCACATGGAACCAGTCCCTCTGCCTGGGCAACATTTTCTGTCTGCACAGAGACAGAAGTTGTAACCTGACCAGCAGCTTTGGTGATACGTGTTTCCCAGCCATACTGTGGTGCAGAAGTACTTAAACTTTGAAGAATAAAGAAAGGGCAGAAGAAAAATACCAAAGTAATGCCTGTTCCTGTTTGGCTGATCAGCCTATAAATCAAAAAGCTCTTCCATAGTGTGGGTGAGAGGGAATTAAAACACCACCAGAGCCTCAAGCCTCAATAGCTATTTGTGCCCTAATCTGAAATTATGCTCTGAAATGCAACCTAAAACACTAATCTAGGCTAAAACACAGTTTTGTATTAAACACTAACAGAGACTCTAAAGGATTTTGCTGAGCTAAAAAATAGAACTAGAGTGCTCCCCCGCAAATTCACAGTCCGCAGTCCCGGTCATTCATGGTATTTTCCAACCATGAATGACCGGGCAGGAGAGGCAGCCGGAGCGCTGGCTTTGACACACTGATCCCGATTGGTGAGGCCCAACTTTTGTACAGGAAGAGGTGGTCGGAGCATACCGCGAGTGATTTCCTTCACTTGACGGCGCTCCGGCTGCCCTCTCCTGTCTCCCCTGCTAAAAAATGTATTTGCGGTTTTTCAACATTCGCGGGGGTTCCTGGAACGGAACCCCTGCAAATATCGGGGGAGTACTGTACACCGATATAATCTACTAAGACTCAAGTATTTCAATTTTCTCCTCCATCTTTAACATTCAACTTTCTTCCATGTTACTTCCTCCTCAAATTTTATCTAGTTTCACATCTTTTCCCTTCCATTCATGAGTAACCATTCCTCCTCCTTTCTCTCCTTTCCATGGGCGCCATCTCCTCCTGTCTCTCTTCTCTCTTTATACCCTCCTCTCTCTGAGAACCATCTTCTCCCATTTCTCTTCCTTTCCCTTCCACATGCTACTACTACTTATTTCTATAGTGTTGCCAGACATATGCAGTACTGTACATTAAATATGTATGAAAATCCCTGCTTAATAGAGATTACAATCTAATCAAAATAGACAAATGGGACAATTAGGGGTTAGTGAATTTCTCGAAGATGGAATGATAAAAAAGACATTGGTAAGACTTAGGAGTTAAAAGCAACCTCACACAGAACCCCACTTGAGAAAGGCCCTATCTCCCATCTTTCCTCCTCTCTATGGGCACAATCTCCAGCCATTTCTCTTGTCTTCCCCTTACCTCCATTGGCACCATTTCACTTGTCAGATGGAATCCCACTTATGCTTTGGTCCAAGTCTAACCTTCCCCTTTTCCTCCCATGGCACTGGTATTTTTTTCTCCTATGCCCACTGCCACACACTCCGATAGCTCTCTCCTGCTGCCTGCTACCCTGCATTCTCCATATTTGTATTCTCCCGTCCCCTCTAGGCCCTCTGAACTTGCCTTTTCAGATGGCAGCACTAAGCATAAAGTGCTTATCTCTCACCGGAGCCCTCTTATTCTATTGTCCTGCCCAAAGGAAATAGGAAGTTTCATCAGAGGAGGCAGGATGCTAGAGAGGGAGGGCTCTGGTGAAAGAGAAGCATCATAGGCTTAGCGCTGTCATCTATACAGGCAAGTTCAGAGGGCTACCAGAGGGAGGGGGAAGGAGAATGGAATTAACACAGTAAAATTATTAATTCAAGTTAAAATTTTAATGCATTAAAAATGTGTTAAATGTGCAGCCCAACACATTATCAATTCTTAGCTTTTTCCCTTAATTATAGGAAAAATCATTAAGCAGAAATTCAATCTAAACAAATACAAGCTTATTCCAATTGTAGTATATGCAAAAGTAATGACCTTCAGCTAAGCATTATGTATGACTTTTAAAAATTGAAGAAATTAAAATAGATTTTAAACTTCTTACTTGGATTCTGAATTTTCACTGTAGAATCTGGTTCTGCATGTGGTTTATGCACAACTTGTGTGCATACCTGCTCTGTCAAAATCTAAATAAACAAAACAAAACTTGATAGTCAGATACAGTTTTCCTATGTAAATCTATTCACAGACTGGAAAGGAGGCTGACGGGAACAAATTTTCTGGAAGGTAGAACAGATATACTCTTTGAAAATTACATTACATTACATTAGTGACTTTTATTCTGCCATTACCTTGCGGTTCAAGGCGGATTACATAAGAGGTTATCTGGACATTTCCAGAAGAGTTACAGAGTTACAGAGCGGGTTACTTTGGGGGATTGAAATGCTTCCTGCAGAGTTAGTTTGTCTTGATGGATTTCTTGAATAGCAGAGTTTTTATTTCTTTTCTGAAAGTTTTGTAGTCTGGTGTCGTGATCAGTAGATTGGAGAGTTGGTGGTTTAGTTTGCTGCCTGTGTGACCAGTAGGCCATCGTACATTTTTTGCATTTGACGTCTCTGATTGGAGGGTGTATGAATGGTGTCTGGGTTCTCCTTTGCCTGGTTGTGGTAGTTTGGATAAGGCGGTTGTTCAAGTAGGCTGGGCTGTCTCCATTTATGGCTTTAAGTAGTAGTCAGTAGAATTTGAATAGTATTCTTGCTTGTATTCTTGCTGGTCTACATTTCAAATAGATGTGGCCACTGAGCTGATCGTGGCAAGGGAATCTCCTTACCACGATCAGTTTAGCAGTCGCAGCAGGCATATCTGTAGAGCATATATCTGTAGAGCAAACAAATCTAGTTCCACCATCTGGCATAGGCGTATTTTAATTCTTTAAATAGCATAACTAATGAAATTTTAGAACAAATCCCTTACATTATGAATGAGATAGAACAATGGACAATCAACTTTAAATTGAAATTAAATACAGAAAAGACAACATTTTTCCTAGCAAGTCCAAAGGATAAAAAATAACTAGAACATTGCTTCACTTGAATGGTCATGACTACCCAATTTCCAAATCTATAAAAATATTAGGAGTCACATTATACTCTCATTTATCCATGGTAGAATATACAAATTTATTGGTGATAAAGTGCTTTTTTGCACTATGGAAACTAAAGACCATCAAAAAATACTTTGATCCTCTATCTTTTAGATTATTGGTGCAGGCACTGGTTCTATCTATGTTGGATTATTGCAATATTGTTAATATGGGTGCACTTAAAAACATTTTGAAAAAATTTAGAATAGTACAGAACACGGCTGTCCGTCTGATATTTGGGCTGAAGAAAAGTGATCATGTTAGTCCCTACTATAGACTGTTGCACTGGTTGCCGGTGGAGGCACGAGTAATATTTAAGTTCTCTTATATATGCTTTAAGTTGATTTAGGGATTGGCCCCTACCTATCTTTTGTCTCATTTCGTGCTATACAGCCCTACGAGGATAACCAGAAATTATAATTTATTTGCCTATCCAAAAATTACTGGTTGTAGATACAGGTCTTTTCTGGATAGGACTTTTTCATTTCAAGCAAGTAAACAGCAGTCCTGGTTAGGTAATTACATCAGTGGAGCCAGGCTATCTTACGGCGCATTTCAGAAAGAAATTAAGACTATACTGTTTCATAAATTCATTTTATTATAGAAGTTATATTAATAACAATAATTCTACTCTGACTACTCTTAGGAAATTGTTGCACTCTTGCTAATTTGTATTTTGGTACTTCACTGATTGTCCAGCTCTCTTCAGTGTAAAATGCCCAGAAATCGTCTGATTGTGGTGGTATAGAAGAATTATGTTATGTTATGTTCCAATAGAGATGGAATAGAAAACTTTGAAAAAGATTTCATTGGAACATGCTTTGTTCTTTCCGGTGAGTTAGGGATAGTGGTTGTCAAGGACGGTGCCAGAGAAATACGCACTTGATGAATTTTGTTTTGAAAATAATCCACTAAAACCTGTGCTTTGGGAGTTAAATCATTAGCCGATTTAGTATTACCTTGGTTTGTAAGAAACCTTAACTATTGCATAAAAGGCCGAGGAACTATTAGCTGCAGCAATCTTTTTTCCATAGTATTTCTTTTTTCCTTCTTGAGCCATATTTTTGTAAGTCAAAGCATTATCCTTAAACAGATTAAGTAGTGTAGAGGTACGATGACATCTCCAGCATTTCTCCAGGGAGCGCAGTTGATGACTAAGAAATCAGGAGTCATCCATGGTGTTTTCTTTTTGCCAGTTGACGGTGTTTGATGTTGCAGGGGTGCAACATTTTCCATGAGCTTGAACATTGCTTCTGTCCAATGTTCTGCTTGATCCTCTACTGAAAGAGAAGAAAATGAATCCAGCTGGATGGTGATATTATCTAGGAATTTTGCAGGAGTGATCTTACTTAAGTCTCTATAGAGATAATATCTGGATGAGCTTTTGGTAGGGTTGGAAGGTAGGTACATTTTGAACGAGATCAAAGAATGATCTGTGCACAGAAAGGGGGAGATGACTGGAAGCTTAAATTGCAAAAAGGAGTTAGGAATGAAAATCATGTCAAGTATGTGGCCTGCCAGATGGGTGGGGCCTGATAGCAGCGGGGTTAATGCAAGGTTAGAAGTGAGGGTAAGCAGGTCAACTGTATGGATATTGTTGGATTGTTGGAGTCATCAAAATGGATGTTAAAGTCACCCAAAAGGAAGGAGTTTTCAACAGAGATGCAAAACTCAAAGATGAGAGATTGGAGAAGTAGGAGAGAATCCTTGGTTGTTGTCTTATTAATTTACTTCCCACTGCCTCTGAGGCCTGAACCCGAGACCAAAAATAGACTGGACAATATAAAAACACAAAACATTATATTTGGGAGCTATCAGAAAAGATTACAGAATCTTTCCCAGAAGCTATCAAAACCCTGGAGAAACTCTCCAGGAGATTTTAAGAAAAAAAAAATTCTACACTCTCAACATCTGGGCTGTGAGGGCCAGATACTGAAGGCTGGGATAGAGAAGAGATCTCTTGTTCTGCGTGATAAGAATTGGAAAATAGTCCAATCTCCATGGTTCTTCAGATGATAACTCCAAAAGAGGAGGCAATCAAATCTGCCTAGGCTAGTATGGGCGATCAGGATCATGATGAAATATGCATACAGAAGACCTACCCCCTGAAAAAGGTATCTGACACTAGCCTGTCTTGTGACCTTAATTTTAACAATAGTATTAAGTAGGATTTGGAAGGAGGGTATAACCTAATCTGTGTGAGACACCCCTTGCCTGGAATAACTGAAGAAAAACACCAACGTAGATAAAATAGAAGATGAAGCAGCAAGATAAATGCTTTAAGGTTACAGTAAACAGAATATTGCTTGGTTTAATATTACTGGCAAGATTTTACTTAAACAGATGTTTGTCCCAGCTGCTACATCCTATAGATTGGGTAATGGATGGGTCCCAGTGATAAAACAGAAGAAGTTACAAACCATTCAAAAGTGGGAACAGCCGTAAAGCAAAAAGCAAACTCAAAATTTAAAAATGTGTGACGTATTGTTGGTCAGTATTGAGGGGAACCATGGCCATTCAAACAAACCAAAATATATAAATCATAAATAAACAGTGGAGAAAAACAGACCTCAATACAGTACTACGACTCCTAGGCCTACAAGGTACCCAAAGGAGTCTGTATCATCACTAGTTTATTAAAAAAAAACAAAAAAAAAAACTCCACTACATAAATATTTAAATCATGTACACCAATATTTTTATATATAACTCTAATTTTTTATCTTCAGTGTGTGTTTGATGAATTCCAGGGTTCCATACCAATAAACTACAGAGGAAAAGAGGAAGTGCCATGTTTGCTAACCTAAGAGCTGGAACAGGAAACACATCATTGGACCTTAAGAAAACATGCTGTTTTAAGATGATGATTGCAGATAGTCTAGATGTAACCACCTAAATTGCTTATAGAGGCAAAACTAATTGTGCATGATTAACTAAATCCTTTTTAGATGACTAATTTTAGGGAAAATTACTGACAGCAAATCATATGACCAATGAGACAAATATGGATTTAATAGCAAAATTCAGTCATATGCAATTTATGATTGGATCTTAATGGAGTAATTGTATTGTGACTGGAAAATGTACTAACTTATGTATGAATAATAATAAATGGATTGATGTCATAAAGTTATTAAAATGGCTGCAGCCTATGGCTCAGAGAGAGTTGCTTGGCTGGATGCTACCTAATTGAGTAGCTCCAAAAGACTCTCCATAGTTTATATTTTAAATTTCAATTTGTGTCTGGCTGTTATTCTTTGGCTTCCCTCAGAAAAGGAAGAAAAGGGCTGAGCAGGTAATCTGTCCAAGTAGGCGTTCAGAGCAAACTACCTGAGCCTGGAGCAGTACTGAGGGACTTTGTGATTGTGAGGAGAAGCAAAGAGATCCATCAAGCAAGTTCCAAGCTCTCAGAAAATTTCCTAGGCAATGCCTATTTTTCAGTGCCACTCATGTGGCTGTATGTTCCTGCTCAGTCTGTCAATCAGGCTGTTGGATTTTCCCACCAGGTATGTGGATCTGAGAACCATACCATTCTGAACAGTCCAATTCCACATCCTGACAACTTCCTGAAACAGAAGAAAAGATCCCCTTGCTTGTTGGTATAGCACACTGCAAACTGATTGTCTGTTTGAATTAGTATAATCTGGCTGAGCAGCCAATCTCTGAAATTCGTTATACTGTTTCAGATCGCCCAAAGCTCTCTCTTTCTACTGAGTTGACCAAGAAACTTGAGAATAAAATTCATCTAGATGAGTTCCCCAGCCTAGGTTGGATGCATATGTAATCAGCATGTTTCAGTGGTAAGAAATTTGGAATGAGAGTCCCACAGTTAAATCAGGCCAAAATGTCCACCAGAGAAGAGATCTGTACCAACTCTGGGGTCACTAGCATGACATCTGCTCGGTTCCCAAAAGCTTGAGACCACTCGGAAGCTAGAGTTCACTGGGCAGTTCCCATATGTACACATACTAAGGGTGTAACATGCACAATGGAGGCCATATGGCCCAGCAACCTCAACATCTGCTGAACTGTAACCCGATGGTAGGTACAAAACTGAGTGGCAAGGGTTATGAGTGTGTCTGCTGAAGCCACAGGGAGAAATGCTTGTGCCTGCACCGATTCTAGTAGGGCTCCCATGAATTGCTATCATTGGACTGGGGTCAGACGGGACTTGGAATAGTTTAAAATAAACCCTAGTAGCTCTAATAGAGAATAGTTCTCTGCACTGACTCTTGAGCACCTTTCTTCAATGTGCTCTTTACTAGCCAATCGTACAGGTAGGGAAACACATGGACTCCCAGTCTGCATAGCGACACTATGACTACCGCTAGATATCTGATAAATAACTTGGATGCTGATATGAGGCCAAAGGGCAGAACGTAGCACTGGACATGAAGTGATTCTACCAGAAATCTGAGATACTTCCTGTGACCTGGAAGTATTGGGATATTTGTATAGGCATCCTTTAAGTCCACAAAACATAGTTAATCTTGTTCAAGAATCATAGGAAGCAGGGAACCCAGGGAAACATCTTGAACTTTTCTTTCACCAAATATCTGTCCAGGGCCCTTACATCTAGGATAGGAAGCATCCCCCTTATCTTCTTTGGTAAAAAGAAGTACCTGGAATAGAATCCCTATCCTTCCTCCCCTGGTGGTACAAGACTGCACTGGCCTTTAGAAGGGTGAGAGTTCCTCTACTAGTACTTCCCTGTTGTGAGGGCTGAGCAAAATTACTCTTGGTGGGGTGCAATTTAGTGGTCTTTATTGCCAATGAAGAGTGTAACTAAGACAAACTACTTAACATAAGAACATAAGAATTGCCGCTGCTGGGTCAGACCAGTGGTCCATCGTGCCCAGCAGTCCGCTCACACGGCAGCCCTTAGGTTAAAGACCAGTGCCCTAACTGATACTAGCCTTGCCTGCATACGTTCTGACTCAGCAGGAACTTGTCTAACTTGTCTTGAATCTCTGGAGAGTGTTTACCCCTATAGCAACCTCCGGAAGAGCGTTTCAGTTTTCTACCACTCTCTGGGTGAAGAAGAACTTCCTTACGTTTGTACAAAATCTATCCCCATTTAACTTTAGAGAGTGCCCTCTAGTTCTTTCTGCCTTGGAGAGGGTGAACAATCTGTCTTTATCTACTAAGTCTATTCCCTTCATTATCTTGAATGTTTCGATCATGTCCCCTCTCAGTCTCCTCTTTTCAAGGAAGAAGAGGCCCAGTTTCTCTAATCTCTCCTCCAGCCCCTTAACCATTTTAGTTGTTGTTCTCTGGACCCTTTCAAGTAGCACTGTGTCCTTCATGTATGGCGACCAGTGCTGGATGCAGCATTCCAGGTGAGGGTGTACCATGGCCTGGTACAGCAGCATGATAACCTTCTCCGATCTGTTCGTGATCCCCTTCTTAATCATTCCTAGCATTCTGTTCGCCCTTTTCACCGTTGCTGCGCATTGCGCAGACTGCTTCATCGACTTGTCGACCAGTACTCCCAAGTCTCTTTCCTGGGGGGTCTCTTCAAGTACCACACCAGACATCATGTATTCGTGTATAAGGTTTTTGTTACCGACATGCCATCACCTTACACTTATCCACATTAAACCTCTTTTGCCATGTCACGGCCCATTTCTCAAGTGTGTTTATGTCACGTTGCAGGTCCTTGCAATCCTCCTGCGGCTTCACTACTCTGAATAACTTCGTTATCGTCTGCAAATTTAATCACCTCACTCGTCATACCAATTTCCAGGTCGTTTATAAATATGTTGAAGAGTACAGGTCCAAGCACCGAGCCCTGCAGCACTCCACTCGTGACACTTTTCCAGTCCAAGTATTGTCCATTTACTCCAACTCTCTGTTTCCTATCTGCCAACCAGTTTTTAATCTACGTGAGTACATCACCCCCGATTCCATGACTCGCAATTTTTTTTGAAGTAGTCATTCATGCGGACCCTTGTCGAACGCCTTCTAAAAATCCAGATATACAATGGCGACCGGGTCACCCTTGTCTATCTGCCTGTTTACTCCCTCAAAGAAGTGAAGCAAGTTCGTCAAGCACAATCTTCCTTTGCTGAAGCCTTGCTGGCTGGTCCTCATCAGATCGTGTCCGTCAAGGTGATCAATGATGCGGCCCTTTAGCATAGCCTCTACCATCTTTCCCGGTACTGAGTTCAGACTCACTGGTCTGTAGTTTCCCGGATCTCCCCTCAAACCTTTCTCGACAGATTGGCTTTTAGTTGAAACAGTTCAGCTATAGCCCCTTTCAGTTCCTTTATTACCCTCAGTTGGATGCCATCCGGTCCCGGGGATTTATCATTTTTAAGCCTATGAATCTGCCTGCAGTGTGCGACTGTCATCCCTGTCAGTTTCCCGTCTTCGTTTCCTGCATATAGCCTGTCGGCTTCCAGTATGTTGTGTATGTCCTCTTCGGTAAGTACAGATGCAAAAAATATGTTCAGTATGTCAGCGATGGCTTTGTCCTCCTTTAGGACTCCCTTTATTCCATGGTCATCCAATGGCCCCATCATTTCCTTCGCGAGTCGTTTCCCCTTAATATATCGAAGGAATGGTTTAAAGTTTTTTGCCTCCTTGGCTATTTTTTCCTCATAGTCTCTTTTGGCCCTCTTATCGCCTTATGATACCAGCTTTGATGTTGTTTGTGTTTTTTCCAGTTTTCGTCCGTTTCTGATCTTTTCCATTCCTTAAACGATGTCTTCTTGTCTCTGATCGCTTCCTTCACTGCTACAGTGAGCCACGCCGGTTCCTTGTTCTTTTTCCTCTTGGATCCCTTGTTGATAAGTGGTATATATAGATTTTGCGCCTCGGTAACTGTGTCCTTAAAAAGGGACCATGTTTGCTCTAGCATTTTTACAGTGCTCATCCTCTTCTTAATCTTCTTCCCCATCATGAGTCTCATCCCTTCGTAATTCAATTTTCGGAAGTTCAGTTCCATGGCCGTCGTTCTGGATTGATGTTTCGCCCCCTTGTCCAGGTTGAAGCGGATCATATTGTGATCACTGCTTCCCAGTGACCTTCTACTTCTACACCTTGCACCGGCCCTCGTAGCCATTTAAAATTAAGTCCAGAATCGCATTTCCTTTCGTATTTTCCTTGACAAGTTGTTCCAGGAAGCAATCACCTACAGCATCCAGGTCTCCTTACCATAGACGGAGGTGCCTAGGTTCCAGTCTATCCCCGGATAATTGAAGTCACCCACATTTAAACTTATAAAACTCACTGGTCAGAGGTTATAAGGGAACATCTTTCCTGAGAAAAAAAAACTCATCTTCTTTCCTACTGGAAGGTCATCTGGTACAGTTACTTTGGTTGTGGGAATGCTCTGCTGGAACCAGTCAAAAATTTGTACCTGTTTTGATTGGGGAGCCAGTTGGGCCTTTTGTGCAAGCTGCTAAGGTGAATGAGCACACTGGGGTTGAACTGGCTGATTGGGGTGAGCAGGAGCAGAAGGAGTGAACCTATGTTTATGATAGTAGGATACTCACTTCAACTTGCCCAAAACCTCCTGAAAGAGAGGGGTGCAGAAGGCATTCGTTGGGTGAGAGTGTCGATGATATCAGGGAAGAAAGTAAGAATTCTAACATTGATGTTGTTATCCACCTGGAAACAAATGACCTGGCTAACAATATCACACTTTCAGCACAGTAAGCTTTTGAGATGGGGGAGGGGTTAAAACCTTTTGTAAAAACTGAAGCTTTTTTGAGAGTCCTACCCACTTATGGAAAGGAAGAAGAAAGATTACAAAATATTAAGATCATCAAGTCTGGTGTCATCAAGAAGGCTTTAGGTACATAGGAGGATGGGGGTAATACATGGAAAAACAAGACTAAGTTGCAAAGCTAAGTGCCACACGGCAAATGCTCCAACACCCATTCAATTCCTATAAGTGTTAAGAGCATCTACCGTGTTGGCCCACACTGTCAGACTTAGTAAAAGGGGGGTATTTTTGTCAAGCATGCACATAAGAATATAAATGTTAATGTTAAATTCAATATGTTCCAATCTAAAAGATCATGTGAAGGAGGTATGAATTGTTCCTCTAAGCACTGTAAATTAACATAAGATAAAATTTTCATCCACATAAACTGACCAAAAAAAAGCACAAAGAAAGGTTATAATTTCAATCATGTTGGCTCAGAATAAAAATGGTCAGAATGGCTTTAATTCAAACCTGCTGATTTAATGTAGATACAGGTTTTACAAATCAAATGGTTAGCAGTAATTCATACTCTGAGTAAAAAGTTATTTAAAAGATTTGATACCTCGTAAAGAGTGTTATATGTTGTTATGGTCAAGGTGTTTGTATGGAGCATTAGCCTCTCTCCAAGAAGTGTAAATAGACTGTGGGTGTGCATGATTTCAACCTTACGCCTGTAGAAAATTAAACAAAAAAAAGAATACAGAGAGTATTTAATCAATGCATCCAACGTAAATGATTTAACTATTATCTTAACAAATGATGTGTATACTTAGCAAGATTATACAATGATGCAATTCTTTTGCAGTATATAGTTGAAGCAACAGCCACATATTAATAAATGCAGATACATTTTCAAAATCACTAAGAAAGCAAAGTTATTCATATGTATCAACTGTTCTCAGAGGACAGCAGGACACAATGTAAGGGTTCAAGCCCCTGCCACCATATCAGAGTTGACTAAGTATACCTGTGGGATACTTGAAGGAGGTCAACAATCCTGCAGTACCTTATGATTTACATTAAAGAGACAATTCTAAGATTGGTGTTATAATGAGAAACATGCCCAGGCATGCTTGTCTGAACAAGACCAGTGCCCTGGTATCAGCTGATGCAACACAACCTCAAGACTGAACCAGACTCATCAGAATTAAAGTCACAAGACTAGATGGAGCCCTGAATTTCAAAAATTGCCAATAAGACAAAAAGACTGTGGAGCTATAAGTCTGTGAATGCCACTTGAATGATGTCAAAGACATTCCTGTAGTTTCTCCAGCCTATTGTCTTCTAAAATGTTATTAAAACATCTTGCATTACTGTCACAGAAGATTACTGACACAAAAGATGAACATTTTTAGTAGGAAAGGACCTGGCCTTTCCTGCTCTTAGCTTCTAGACTCATCTGACCTCTTGCCAACTCATGAACACCTGCGCCTTTGGAGCCAGCACTGCCTTAGAGAAGAACAACTCTGTTTCTTCAGATATCTCCAAGTTGTATAGTTAAACTTTGCAATTACCTGGGTATGACTGACTAAGCATTAGCCTATAGGATAAAGAGTGTGTCAAGTGCTGTATATTTTATTAGTAATGTAATGTTTTAATATTAATCACTTGTTTGTCAGTTTTAAAATGAATAAATAATTTTTTTTTTTTTAAAGAGTGTGTTTGTACCAGTTAATTTCTGATGTGTGAATTTTATTTCCAAAGAAACCTTTATTTTGAACATTTTTTATGCAAGCAATTTACACTTAGTCACTGATTCTAAATATTTCTATCATCTTTATTTTGCCTGTCCTTTATGATTTAAAATAGCAAATAGTTATTATAATATTGTAAATATATTTATTATTCATTTTATAGATACAGTAAAACCTTGGATTGCAAGTAACTTGGTATGCAAGTGTTTTGCAAGACAAGCAACACATTTTATTAAATTTTAACTTAAGCAAGGTCTTGCAATACGAGTACATAGAATATTTTGTATTAAAGATTTTGGCTTGTGGAGTTTCCATTATTTCTTATGGGGAAATTTGCTTTAATATTCGAGTGTTTTGGATGACAAGCATGTTTTCGGAACGAATTATGCTCGCAAACCAAGGTTTTACTATACATGTTTTTAAGGTACATCAGAACTTAAATAAAGGAGTGAGATCTCAAGTGGATGAATGTTTTCACATAAAGATAATTTCAGAGGGGATGCAAGGTAGTTAAATCTTGTGGTATAAGGATACACAAATACTTGATCTCATCCTCTGCCCAGATCAAAGGAAAATTGCCTAACCAAGTATGTTTCACAAAAACCTGTAGTAGTAGTGCCCTAGATTTATGCAGATTTAAAGTGAGTCCCAAATAGAAGCTGTACTCAGCAAGTGCACTGAGCAAATGAGATAGTGAGACTGGTGGCTCAGCTAGGGTAAGCAGCACATCATCAGAATATGCCAGGACGTTCAGAGTCCATGAACCCAATGGCAGCCCCAAGATGTCCATATCCCACTGAATAATATGTAAGAAGGGTTCCAAATAAAATACAAACAAAAGGGGTGATAGGGGACATCCCTGAAATGTTCCACATTGGATAGGGGACAATGGGGTCCGAATCCCATTGACCAGGTTATTTGCTGTTGGGTTTGTGTATAAAAGTTGCACAGCTGAATAAAACCATCCCCCCAACCCCACAAATATCAAAGACGTAAACAAAAATTCACAATTCACATTACCAAACACCATTTTGGCATCAAGACTGACTAGCATACCTGGGATTTGGTCACTTTGATCCAACAACATGGCTACCATGCTTCCCCACAAAATAAACAGGGTCTTATATTAATTTGTGCTCCAAAAAACACACTAGGGCTTATTTGGAGGGGAATGTCTTTTTTTCCCCCATTTACATACAATCATCTCTCCCTTCCTCTCCTCCAACCTCCAATTCTTCCTCTTTCCTTTCTCTCTCCCCCCCCCCCATGCAGCATCTTTCCTCGCCTCTCACCTATCCCCTTGTGCAGCAGCTCCAAGGCCTCCAAAAAGAGCAGCAGTGCTACTGATCGGGTCTTCCCTCTGCAGCGTCTTTCTATCCCTCCCTATCCATCCCCCTGTGCAGTGGAACACCCACTGACCCTCCCACTATGAGCCTGACATACCTCCAATCCCGAAGCTTACAAAACAGCAGAGGCGGCAGCAGCTCTGAACGGGCTGCTTCGCGGCCTTCCCTGCCGGAGCCTTCTCTCTGCCGCGTCACTCAGTGAGACAGCAGAGTTGACGGCATCATCAGAGAGAAGGCCCTAGCGGGGAGGCTGCGAAGCAGCCCGTTCAGAGCTGATGCCTGTCACCGCTGTTTTTGGAGGCTTCAGAGTTGGAGATATGTCAGGCTCATGGTGGGAGGGCTCTGTTAAAAGCCGGCCAGCTTTTAACAGAACACAGGGTTTATTTAGAGCTTTCACATTATAATTAATTGAATGAATTGATTTCAATGCTGTACCACTACCATAATCTGCCTCCAAACTCGAGTCTCTTCTGTTTTAATCAGATAAGTAATGAAAGTATTTTACAACATCATATTATATTATATTTATTGTTTTTGGAAGGCAGAAAGAGGGACATTGTAGTGCAATGATGGTCCCTCATTACAACCAGCGCTGGTACATTTGATGGTACTACTGCACTTTATGATATTTTAAGAGCACTTTAAAAGCACTTTGTGCATTTTATTTAGTATTTTTGTAGTTTTATTTATTTATTTAAATTAAGTTATTGAAGCAAACTTGTGGAAATAGTTTTTCTGATTACTTATTTTAAATGTCAATGCAGAGAGTGAATCAAAGTACACACCACAAAGACAATAGGAAAAAAAAGCACCAGGCTGGAACTGGGTAACTTTACAGTTTTAGAATGGGAAGACAAACTCTTTGGGAATGATATTTAAAAGCAGACCGAATCTTTGCAGTACACATGTGCAAGGTTTCATTTTGGTGTGGCTTGGGGCACTGGTGACTGTTTGATGCACTGTGTTTTCCGGTCGGTGTGAAGACTTGAAGTTTAACAACATTGGTTTAAACTCTGATTGGGTATTTTTGATTTGCAAATTATGTATAAAAAAATTAAACTGACTAACCCAGGCTGTAATGCCAAAACACAGCCATGTTGAGTCCATCAATAATAAAAAGAAGGTTGATTGCCCCTAACTTGAAAGCCCCTGATGTTTTACTGTATTCCTATTTTCTATTTATTTTAAGACTTTTTCATATACTGCATACAAAAAGTAGAATGTTATACTATATTATAATAAAAGGCACCAAATTCCTTATGGATTCTTTGTTTAAGTATAATATAGTCTTTTCACCACACAACTTACTTATGTCCCAAATGCTTCAGAAAATAATCCCAAAACTTTCAAAGCTTGTACTCTGATGCTTCACTTTTGGAAGCCAGCAATTATAAATCACCCTGAAAAGAAAATATACCATTTGGTTATCTTGTATCAGTTGTAAATGAAAATTATATAAATGCATCTATATTAAAAAACAAAACAAAACTGCAATGTAAGGATAAAATGTTAACTGTGTTCGAAATGCAACAGCAAAAAATCAAACTAAGCCCGTCTGTAATGACTATTGTGTCATGGAAAATATTTCTCTGCTTGTTTATTAGCACAGGGAGACTAAATCCAGTGCATATACTTTTGATGAACTACTGTACCAAAAATCCCAATAAACCATTAATTCTTCTGTAAGTTTAATAAAGTGTGGCATACCAAAAGTAAGTAAAACAAATTGTATTAACATAAGCTGTAACAATCTTCCATGGATTTTTCATATTATGTATGCAAATTTCCATTCTGCTATTTCCTTTGACAGATACTGCTGAAATTATGGCCATCAGATAGAGATTATGTACTTACCCTGGTACCATATATATGAGCATATAAATCGATCCGAGTATAAGACAAGGTACCCTTTCCCCCCCAAAAAAGGAGGAAAAAGGTTGACTCGAATATAAGACCGGGGGAGAGGTTAATATTAATTTGCTCTGCAGGATCAGTGCCCTGCCCCCTCACTTCTTTCCCTGACAGGCTCTGCACTCAACCCCCCTCCCTCCCATGCCAGGCTCTCCACCCTGTCCCACCTCCCTGCCCTGTATCCTGTCCCCCCTCTCTCCGATGTCCTGCAGATCTCTACCAAGCTTGGCGTATGACCTGGTGGTCCAATGGTAGGCTGGGAAGAAAGGATCCCTCCCATCTCCTGTCCCGGTGGACTCTGTCAATTTTATTACCTCCCTCCTGCCTTTTTGAATCCCTGGTGGTCCAGCAGTGTATTGGGCAGGAGCAAACTTTCTGCACTCCTACCCTGTGCTGAGCCCCTCCCAGAATGGCTGCCTCAAGTTCTCATGGCTCAGTGGTGTACCAGGCAGGAGCGAGTTTATTGTGCTCCTGCCCGGCCCTGAGCTACTCCCTGAATGGCTGCCTACCAGTTTCTTGCGGGGATCAGCGCTGGGCAGGAGCGCGAAAAGCTCTCTCCTGCCTGATACTCCACTGGACCACCAGGAGTTCAAAAAGATATGCGGGGAGGAAGGTAAAAAAATTTGACAGAGTCCATCGAGCAGTAGATGGGAGGAATCCCTCCTTTCCCAGTCCACCAGGTCATAAGGCAGGACGGCAGCGCTTTACAAATCCGGGAGGACATCAACTGTGAACAACCAACAAAGGCCTCAAAGAAGCTCATAAACATATATGCAAGTACACTTCTTCAGCCCCCAAGGGCTGATATGCATCCAAGAAACAACTTGGATGATGCATAAACAACCAAGTACAGTAGGCGGCGCAGGAAGGACAGGCGGGAGTCTAGAATGTCTCACCCATCTACTGGAAAAAATGTTTACCAGGAAAAATACATAATCTCTTTTTCCATGTGCAAATAGATGAGACATTCTAGACAGATGGGACATAAAAAAGTAGTCCCCAAAAAGCTAGGGTGGGCTTGCACTGGCCCTTAAGACCAAGGACCAAAGGCAGAATCCTGTCTTGCTGCCACATCCACTCTGTAAAACTTGGCAAACATATGAAAAGAGGACTATGTTGTGCCCTGCAGATCTCCTCAGGGGAGATTGTTCTAACTTTGGCCCACAAATAAGTCACACTCCTGGAAGAATGTGACTTGATGGAAATGGGAGACTGCTTCCCAGAAAGAATATAGGCTGCAAAATGGCCCTACAGATCCATCTGGAAATCATGACCTTGGAAATGGAAGCACCTCGCTTAACCGAAAGAGTCAGCACAACAGATGAACAGAGGGATGAAATTCGTTAGTGACCTCCTGATAGTGAAGCATTCTGCACATATCAAGTTTCTTGAAAAGGTAATCTTGTGTCCTGGAAACAGTAGGCTGAAAAACAGGCAAACACATCTCCTGATTAACATGGAAAGCTGAAATCACCTTTGGCAGGAAGGAAAGAATCGTATGTAGGGAAACACCAGTCTCCGAGATGCGAAGGAACAGATCCCTACAAGAAAGAGCCTGAAGTTTTGAGACACACTGCACTGAGGTAATAGGGACCAGAATACATGGTCTTGAGCATCAAGTCCAAGAGGGAAGCATCCCAAAGGGCTCAAAGGGAGCCATGGTGAGGCTAGAGAGCACCAGGTTGAGGTCCCAGGAAGGGAACAGCGGCTTAACCAGTGGTCTGATGCACAGAGCCCCCGTAAAAAATCTAGTAACATCAGGATGAGATGCCAAAAAGGAACGATCCCAGGCTCTAAAGCAAGAGAGCCCAGCCAGCTGGACCCAAAGAAATGCCACAGTGAAGCCTTTATCAAGACCAGCCTGAAGAAAGGCGAGGATCACCGGGATTGAAGTCGAATAAGGCTCCACCTGGTCCTGAGTGCACCAGTGTTGGAAAGCCTTCCATGCCTAAGCATAAGCAGAAACTGTAGATGACTTATTAGACTTGAGAAGAGTGGCAATGACCACATTAGACTAGCCTTTGTGTTCTAAGGCTGCACTCATGAGGCATGCCATAAGAGCAAAGAGATAGATCTGGGTTCTCCATGCAGACCGGACAGTACATAAGAAGGTCCGGACTGGCACTCAGCCAAAGGCCACGACCCTTGCGAAGATGCATCAGATCTGTGTACCATGGTCTGTGAGGCCAATCTGGAGTCACCAGAATGACGCAGCCCACATGGGCCATGATCTGCCAAATGACTCTGCCTATCATGGGCCAGGGAGGAAAGACATGCAGGAGAAGCTCCTGAGGCCACGGTTGCACTAGAGCATCAAGACCCTTGTTTCCGGGCTCGGATCTTTGACTGAAGAAATGATTCACTTTCTTGTTCTTTGCCATGGCCATGCAGTCGCCGCACTATGGCTCAGAATGCTGCTGAGGACAGGGCCGACTCACCTGGATCCAAAGTCCGTCTGCTGAGGACATTGGCTTGAATATTGTCAACTTCCAGAACATGCGCTGATGATAATGCCTGGAGGTGATGTTCTGCCACAGAAAAAGGCAGGGAGGCATTCTGAGCCAGAAGGGTGCTCTTGGTCCCTCCCTGGCGATTGATATAGGCTACTGCCATCACATTGTTGGAGAAGACCCTGTCCGCTTGGCTCTCCAGTCTTCTGCAATTGTATCAGAGCCAGCCAAATGGCTCTCAGCTCCAAACGCTTGATTGACTCTTTCCTCTGAGAGGGTGTCCTGGATGGGACAACAATTGCAGTGGGATCCCCAGCCTTGAAGACTGGCAACTGTCATCACCATGATCCAAGAAGTAATACGGAGCAGAACATCCTTGCAAAGCGACTGCAGGAGAAGCCACCAATCCATGATGGCCCAAGCCTCCAGAGTCCAGGGAAACCAGGTCTGTAAAGCATCCCTATGGGGAGCCCAGCAAGAGACTAAGGCAGGGGTGCCCAAATGGTCGATCGCGATCGACCAGTAGATCGCAAAGGCAACGCGAATTGATCGCATTGCCTTTGCGATCTTTTTCTCCCTGCTGCTTCCCCAAGCCAGGCCTGGCAAGTACAAGCATCGGACTTACAAAACTTTACCTCCGATGTCAATTCCGGAGAGGAAGTTTTGGGCCAGCCAATCACTGCCTGGATGGCCTGGAACTTCCTCCCCGACATTAGAATTGACATCGGAAGTGAAGTCTTGTGGGCCCGGCGCTTCTACGTGCCAGGCCTGGCTCGGGGAAGCAGCAGGGAGAAATCGCGTTGGTGGCTTGGAGGACCTTCCTGTCCAGAGCTTAACTATTTGTTGAGTGAAAAAGTATTTCCTATTATTTGTTTTGAAAGTACGATAAGTAATGAATGTCCCTTAGTTTTTATACTTTTTGAAAGAATAAAAAATTGATTATTTTTACCTATTCTACACCATTTATTTCAGAATATAAATCAACCTATCATATCCCCTCTCCATCATCTCTTTTTCAAACAAGAGTAGTCTCTTAAGCCAGTGTCTCTCAAACTTTTTTAGTTCCGGTACACTTAACAGAGCAAATATTTTTTGCAGCACAATAAACGGAGCAAATGTTTTTCGCGACACATAATAATTGAAATGAGGAGGATAGTGACATCATCTGCCAAATGGCTGCTTAGGGCAGGAGCTTTGTTGGGGCTTTTGTGAAACATTGTGCATTGAGCTTTCAGAGTACGTTTTCTGCCGGTATCGTGGGAAAATTGGGCTCCCCTTATCATGGCGACTCAAAAACGACTTGAAAAATTTAAATATTTTGGCGAGGCCGAGGACAAAATGAGCTCCGAGGGGTCTGGAGGAGCGGTGGAGATAAAAAAAGATGGCGGCGGGCCCGTCGACCCACTCGGAGTCCGAAGATGAGGGTATTACTGACCAGATGGGGATGAATACAAGGCGCCTAAGAAATCTATGACCGCATGGTTTCAGGAGCTGAAAGCAGAGATCATTGGGGTTTGAGTCAATGTGAAGGCGGAATTAGCGGAGCTCCAATCGGAGGTCAGTGAGCTGGGAGCAAGTGTCAGCTTCAGAGGATCACATGGAAACACTTTCTACCTCAGTGTCCGCCAATAAAGATAACATGGATCGCCTCTCCACTGAGTTTCAGGATCTCCAGAATCAGGTTGAAGACCTAGAGCAGTGTTTTTCAACCTTTTTTGGGCAAAGGCACACTTGTTTCATGAAAAAAATCACGAGGCACACCACCATTAGAAAATGTTTAAAAATTTAACTCTGTGCCTATATTGACTATATATAAAGTAATTCTCTTGAATAAGAATCAAATAAACACAAAGAAAGTATTTTATAATTACTTTATTATGAAATATTAAGTAAACAGAATAGTGAAAAATTATAAAATACTTTATTCAGTGCGAAAACCTGGGCCTGTTTGGCTGAACACAAAGCTGATATTCTGGCTGGAATCGAAGAAAGACACACACGTAGCTCTTCGTCAACAGCTGTTCCCTTCACCGCCCCGTCACCGTCACCGCCATCCCTTTCACCGCCCCATCACCGCCACTGCCATCCCATTCACCGCCCCGTCACCATCCCCACTGCATCCATATAAGCCTTACTACTGTAATATTTAGCTTATTCCTTTCTTATAAATCAAAGTTCCTGCTGCTGAACTAGAGAAAGAGATGTTCAGCTGGCAGGGCTTTGTTTATAAATTTTTATCAACACAACTAATATACTATTTTATCCTAAAGCAAAAAATAAATAAATAAATATAATTTTTTTTTCTACCTTTGTCGTCTGGTTTCTGCTTTCCACATCTTCTCATTCAATTCCTTCCATCCACTGTGTGTCTTCTCTCTACGTCTTCCATTTGCTGTTACTGTGCCTCTCCCTTCACCCCCCCCCCCCAATTGGTCTAGCACCCATCTTCTTCCCTCCGCTCCCCCATAGTCTAGCATCTGTCTTCTTCCCACTCTGTCTTCCACATTTCCCTTTGGGGTCTGTTCCTCTCCACCCTCCTTCAATGTCTGTCCTATTCCTTTCCACCACCACCCTTCCCTCCCTCCTTTACCATCTGTTCCTTTCTACTACCCTTCAGCTCCTCTCACGTGGCTTATCTATCTACCTTCCTCCCTCTTATTTTCATGGCATGTTACAATGTAATTTGTGCAAGCCACTGGAGCCTGCGAGCTCGGTCCCTGTCCCATCCCCACAAACCATCTCGCTTCTGTGCTCCTATTTTTCTCCATTTCTAATATCTCCCCTATGTATCTGTCATTGCCCCCCCCCCCTGTGTCCATATACCATCCCCATGGCATGTCCCCTTTATGTCTCTGTCCCTATGCCCCATGCACATAATTTCCCCTCTTTCTGTTACCTTCCTGTGTCCAGAGTTCCCCTATCTTCCTCTTCCATACCAGTGTGTCTCTTCTTTTCACCCCATCTAGCTTTTTTCCCTCTTTCTTCCCCCCCCCTGCCTTCTAGCATCTGGCTCACCTGCCTGTCCTTCCCTTTCTTTCCTGCTGTGGGTTTTTCTTTCCGTCTTCATCCCCTTGGCCCAGAATCCTTTTCCCTTTCACTCCCTCCTTCCAATTTGAGCCGGGAACACGAGCGATCGCACGGTCCCCGCAGCCACCACTCGCCTGCCCAATCGATCCTACTGTTTAGCCAGCTCTCTCCCTTCACCTCACCTTAGTTTGTAAGTTTTGTTTTTCGGCGACATGCACACTTTCCCAAAGAGCCATGCACGCGCGGCTGCTCAGTGTTCAATCTTCTGCTCTGCTGCAACTTCCTGTTTCCGGTTGCGTCAGAGCAGAAGATCGAACAGCAGCGGGGACCGCGGGAGTCTCATGGGAGCGCGTGTGGGACCCGGCCTGAGGCCTAATCAGTGTCTGCACCGTACGGCACACCAGGCAACATCTCGCGGCACACTAGCGGTTGAAAAACACTGACCTAGAGAACCGATCTCGGCGCTGTAACTTGCGCTTCAAGGGAATCCCTGAAATCAAGGCTTATCGAGACTGCAAGGTGGTGGTGCATGATTTTTGCGAGCACCTGCTGCGAGCTGATGGAGCTGAAATACCTGCTTCTATTGTGCTAGTGCGGGCCCACTGCAGTTTGGGGCCAGTGCGCGGAATTCCGGAAGTGAAGCAAGACGCCCGTAGGTTCTTTGTGATCAGCGTCTTGGGCTACCTCATACTGGGAGTGCCTTTCTCAAATCAGCGTTTAAGAAATAAACAGTGCCGACAAACTGCACTGTTCCTGAAGAAGCTCTGTCATTTTCAATGAGAGTGAAACAGAGATCTTCCGTCGTCCAGTTGTCCAGTTCTCAACAGGCCGGGTTAAGAATCAACACCCGAGCTAAGTATTTGAATAACTTTAACTTTAGGATGATAAAAGGAATGGAGAACCTTTCATATGCCGAAAGGTTAGACAAACTGGGGCTCTTTACCCTGGAAAAGCGGAGACTGAGAGGAGACATGATACAGACGTATAAAATCATGAAAGGCATAGAGAGAGTGGAGAGGGACAGATTCTTCAGACTTCAGAGGGACAACAAAAACAAGAGGTCATTCAAAAAACTGAGAGGGAACAGATTCAAAACGAATGCAAGGAAGTTTTTCTTCACTCAGAGGGTGGTGGACACTTGGAACACGCTTCCAAAGGAGGTAATAGGACAGAGTACTATACTGGGTTTCAAAAAGGGACTGGATGACTTCCTGGAAGCGAAGGGGATTGCAGGGTATAGATAGAAGGTACTCTACAGGACATAAGCAAAAAGCGTATGTGAGTTTTAGGGTAGAAGCACTATCAGGTCCTGGACCTGAGGGGCCGCCGCGTGAGCGGACTTCCGGGCACGATGGACCTCCGGTCTGACCCAACAGAGGCAATTCTTATGTTCTTATGTTCAATAGCATAACAACCTAGATTTACAAATGGAATAAATTAAATTAAATTACACTATAAGAGTTTAAAGGACCGATGATAACTCACATGATAGCTATATGCTAAGACTTGTTCAATTGGCATATAACTGTGAGCACTTGAGATCCGAATAATCTCTTAACTCAACTGTTTGGTTGGTATATAGTTTGTCTGGATTCATGCTATATCCTATACTTTGAGGATTTCAGTGTGTTCCTCAAGTTTTTTGAAGGGATTTTTATTTACTCCCAAATTCGCCATTTTATTAGGGATAGGGGTCCTCTTGCTCCTCTGATCCTTTTGCACACGTGTGGTTCACTCTACGGGGTCTTCCTAAACCTATCTCGGTTCTTTACCAATATTTTCGGGGCTCCCTTCCTTTTCCATCTACCTACCAAAGGGCATGGGAATCAGATTTGAGCTGTACTTTTTCTGATCGGGAGTGGGCCACGATTTGTACTGAAGTGGGAAAGGCATCCTCCTGTGTTCTTATTCAAGAAAATGCTTACAAGGTGTTTACCAGGTGGTATTTCACTCCGGTGCGTCTGCACCGTATATTCCCGGGAGCTTCAGCTTTGTGCTGGAGATGTGGGGTGGCCTCGGAGACCTTTTTACATATTTGGTGGGTGTGCCCTGTATTGAAACCCTTTTGGAAACAAGTGGTGGGCTGTCTGTCTCAGTTGCTGCAAATCCTTCTGCCTTACTCCACAGGTTTGTTTACTAGGTCTTTATAATGTGTGCTTACATACCTGGCAAACTAAACTTAAATGATGGGGTTTGGCCGCAGTTAAATGTTTGATTGCCAACCATTGGAAACAGCTGGCTGCACCTATCAAGTTGGAGTGGACCTTAAAACTTCGGACCATTAGTCTTATGGAACTTTCCATTGCAAAATGACATGGCTATTACTATACATATACCCGGACTTAGACTTTGATAATGGACAAAGTAGATTCCTTGCTTTGAGTTTACCTGTGTGGGTGGGGGAGGGGAGCTGTTGATTGTGGTGCACTCCTGAAGAAACAACAGGAGGTCCCTCATTGGTGTGCTTTAGGTTTTGGGGTTTGGGGAGGGGATGTGGGGTTCTGTTTGAGGGTGGGTATCAAGAATATGGTTGTATTGGTGGTTTTGTTTCTTGTGCTTTCTTGGTCTGCTGATTGTTCCTTGAGTTTATTGCTGTTTTGTAATTACGATGTCACAGATATCCACATTTCTGTTTTATATTTTAAAATTTTCAATTAACATTTAATGATTAAAAAAAAATAATTGAAACGATAAAATTGCTAAACCAACAAAAAATTAAATTTGAGAGTTATTTATTTAGGCTATGTATGGGTAATTGTAACTGTGTAGTGAAACGAAAGTAGATAGAACAGAATTGCTTATCAATGTGATGGATGAGTTTGGTTTTGAGTGCAAATTAACTCAAAATGTGGCTCAATAAGCAACAAGCATTTCATCATCCACCATCTGCAGTCATTCTCTTTTTTAATTTATTTAATTTCTATCAGAGCTGAAAATCCAAGTTCTCAAAGATTAAGAAGATAGAAAATGGTAACAAAGCCTTGATTGCTTTATTGCTCTAGTTAGGATAACTACTGTATAAAAAATAAAATTACTTGCCGATAGTTTTCAATGACCAATCGCATCAAAGAATGATGCTTGTCTGGGCGGTTGTATCCTTAAGCACACAAATACTCATAACATTGACAGACTCTTGTGTATGTGATGTACATGTCATGTCATCTATTCTAGTATATACTTATGAAGAGAATTAAAAAAAATAAAGTTAAACTCTGGAATCCTTCATGGTACACCACTGTGCTGTGGCACACAGCTTGAGAGACACTGTCTTAAGCCTTTCTTCATAAGAGAGAAGTTCTATCCCTTTAATCATTCTGGTTGTCCTTCTTTAAAACTTTTCTAATTCCACTATATCCTTAATGAGATACAGCTACCAGAAGATTTAGGAAATCAATATGTTCAGATTGACCACCACAAAAACAAACATTTTAAATTGTTTTAATTGTTGTAGATCACCTTGAGCTTTTTGTTATGGATGATTATTGAATCTAAACAAATATGATAAATAGTAAAATGGGGATGTTAGTTTATGTAAACTGAAGCAAATATAGCTATCCTGATGAAAGATCAGGCTGTAACCTAATAAAGTTAGCATTACCTTTCTAAGGACTCCTTTTACTGAGATGAACTAACAGACTTGGTACATGCTAGCAATTAGCATACACTAAATACTAAGAGGCCCATTTTATTCCTATTGGTGTCTTAACATTTAGAATATGCTAATGATTAGCATGTGCTAAATTCATTAGTGCAGTTACTTATTTTTATCTGATATACTGCCATTTTTAACCAAAAAAAAAAGTCAAAAGGAACCCTACATTTGTACCAATTTAAACTGCATATTTTGCTTAAGCCTGAGAAACTCTTAGGCTGACACAAACCAGGCTGCCATAAAAAAATATGTTTCTGCATTACATCCTTATCTGATAAGCACAAACACCACTGTCCAAAAGCTGGAAATAGCCTCATCCATCCTTTAACCAGCTAGCTTGTACAGCTGTTTTTCTATTGGCTGTACTATAAATTCAATTGCAACCAACTAGCTCTATCTTATATTCAAAACTTGCTCTGTGTAAAGACTGTACAAAAGCAATCAAAACACACCCATTGACTATACAGAATTTTCAAATAATTTGATAAATAAAAATCCCTTCAGTAATTTTTTAAGGCCGTTATATCCGATGTCAACCTAATTTCTAGTGGAAGCCAATTCCAAGCAGTTGATTCCAAAATAGAAATGAAATTTAAAAAGTATTTTAAGGCATTTTAAAAAATATATATATATATATTTATAATTAAGGACTGGTGTTGGGTTGAAGTAGTTTGAGCTGGTCACATTTAGATGTAAGAAGAGTTTGTTGGGGATTGACAGAAGATACAAAAATTAATTAAAATACATAGGGTTTTGTTTAATTGTAACTTCTTTTGGGCTTATTTTATAATGTGTAGCATCAAGTAAGTAAAGTCTAAGTACTGGTTAAAACTTGAACACCTGCGCAAAAATCTTGAATAAAAAAAAAAAAATGCTGCAGGGTGGAATAACGATCCTTTACAGGAGGGCTACTCAAGTGGCAGATCATGCTCCCCAGTCCAGACCCTCAAACTCTCCCCATATGAACTGCTGGAGGTGCCTTTTGATCATTTTACTCTGATGCTACAGCAGGAGCAATCTAATCCTCTTGTTAAACCCCTCTCTTCTGGCCACAGGTCCAGCACTCTCCATCTTAAATCAATTCCCCTGCCTAGAACTCTGGCAGTGATTCACAAAGGCCATCTGTCACTGAACTTAAAGCCTGCTCTCTGCTGCATCCTGCACTCTTCTGACCTAACTTCTGCTTCTACAAGTGTGGAGTGCAGCAGACAGAAGTCTCTAGGTTCAGTGGCAGATGGTCTGTGTGAATCACTGCCACTTCTGGAGACCTGAGCAGGGAAATGATTTAAGGTAGGGAGCACCAGACCTGGGATCAAAGGAGGGTGTTCAGGGAGAGATGCAATTAGAAATTGGACCTAGAAGAGGACAGGAGGGAGGGAAAGGAGAGAGGTATACTGGACAACAGGAGGGAGGCAAGGAAACCAGATAAAGGGATGTTGATCCCAGGGGCAGAGGGCATGAAGAGAGATAATGGACAATGAGAGGGAAAGAATGAAGCCAAATGAACAGATTTTGGACCCAGGAGCAGAGAGGGGGGTGGAGAAAGTGAGATTGGACCCAAAAAAGGAGGGGAGGGAGGGAAGGAAGGAAGCAAAATGCAAAGAGATAATGGACCTAGAGAAGGAGGGGAGGAGGAGAGGAAAAATAAGGATGACTCTGGATAGAGGGGGGAAAAAAGAAAAGCAGAAGAGAGATAATGGGACCAAAACAAACAGAAAAACAATATGTCCAGGAAACAAAGATAGAAAAAAAGATTGTATGATTTGGCATTTATTGATTGGTATATATCTGAAAATTTAAGAAATCTGGAAGGACCTCCACTCAAAACATTTGTCTAGCTTTGCTTTACAATATTAAGTCTCCCTGATATTGTCTTCAGAAAGGGAGCATATCCGCCAATGCAGAATGTACATCCTCATGCAGTCTGAAGGCACAGAGCCATAACTAAGAATCCGGGCACTTTGCTAGTGTGGCAGCTGTGTTTAAGATTCTGAAGACAGGCTTGAGAAGAAAACTTGGACTTTTCAGAAGTCAGTGTGCATGTACTGGACCATGTATAGCTGTTTCATTACTATATTAATGACAGCATCCCCACCTCCCCACCTCATGAAAAACATTCTTGTGACGTGATCTAGCATTCATGAACATTCAGGTGGCACAGTGGAAAAATCCTGTCTTTCTTGGCTTTTCTTGGGGCTACCTCAACCATGAGAGATGCATGAGAAAACTGGACTGAAACCAGGAGCTGCTTGAACTTTATACTTCATATCTCACCTTTTAGAGAATGGCTGAATAGTAAGGGTATTCTGCCACATATGGAATTGGTGCTTGCAGTAAGCCATGGATAGGAATCACAACTGTTGCTTTTAGAGCCTCAATGTATTTTAAGAGGCTGAGAACATTCACCCTCAGTTCCACATCTTCTTGCAGGGGAAAGGGTATTTTAACCACCTTCTGAATGGATTCTGAATTAGAAATATCCGCATATGGAAAGTCATCCCTGGTGGGTAGAAGAGACAAATCAGATAGAATTCCCATAGAATCCTTCTCAGCATCATCAAATGAAGGAGGGCAAGTATCAAAAGTGTAAACAGCCTGTCATCTGATAAGCGATGGAATCTAAAGAGAACACTGATAGAGAATATGCTGGCTCATATTCAAAATCGGATGTAGATAGCAAAGATACTATAAGGCTCTGAGAAAGCTCATCTTCTCTCTGCTCAGGGGTAACTCAGGTCAAATAAGAAGGTACCCCTGAAGGCTTCCAATAGCTACTGTACGATAGACAAGTCTTTACAGTAGACTTTGACAAATTAAATGTTTGTAGGAACAAGTGCTGCAGTTCTAGAAGAGGTAAGAAAACAGATGAGACTCAGCAGCAACTGTGACCAGCACTGGAATACAAAGAGCTCATTGTGCAAAAGGCTGCACAAGAATAGTAAAGATAGCACTAAATAGCTCTCACGCTGTATCATAATGTTCTATGTAGGTTTGAAGCGAACTGTGCTGAGGCTGAAGCTCCATAGAAGAATCCAAGCATTTAGGAATGGAGCCAGGGTTTCTTGCTCATGCCCTTTCTCCACCCACCCCCCAGAGGCTACAGCTGCCAGCCTACCTTCCTTCACTGTGTGGCTTACAGATTAGAACTATGAGGGCAGACAGAGCCAATGCAGCAGCGGTAACAGAGTGGTGCTTGTAGTACATTTTGGCAAATCCCCTCAAATTGGTACTCCCCCACACTGCTTACCACACTTACTGTGTTGCACTGGTTTTATAAGCACTGCTCCTTGGCTTCAGGTGAGACTATGATGATGTGCTTATGTTAGGCCAAACATAAAGAGGGTATAGAAGTAGCCACTAGTCTCTTCCAAGTTTCCAAGTCTATTCTGGGACTTAATATCTCACCTTATCAGTAGATGTCTGAACAGTTTATAGGCTAGTTATTAAAGGAGGTAATATGCACATGATCTAGAGAAAGACAGTGAGGGAAAATGGTAGAACTACAAAATTTGAAAGGATAATAGGGGGAGGAAGAAAACACAAAGGTAGAATCTGCATTCGGCTAATCATATGACCACAGGAGCAATTAAGAGAAGAAAAGCAGTGAGTTATAAGTATGCGTCTGAAAAAATAAATGTTTTAAGATCAGATTTAAACTTTTCCAAAAATGTCTAGTCTAAGAAGAAAAGGGAGCATATTTCTTAGTTTGGGGCTTTGTACTGAGAAAACAGCATTGCATGTAGTGTCTAAGAAAATCTCACAAAAGAATGGCACAACTAAATGGGTTTGTTATGAGGATCTGAGTGCTCTGGAGGGACAGTAAGGAGTTAAATGATTGGAAAGGTATAGAGGAGCTTCTACATTACGGATTTTGAAAACTAGAAGGTGGATCTTGTGGTGATATGATGAGTTGATTGGGAGCCAACGGACAATCTTAAGTAACAGGGTTACATGATTGAATTTGTGATGTCTGATGATTTTATAGTTGTTTTCTGGATGATCTGTAGTCTCTTATGGTCTTTCACTTTAATGCCTTTGTAAATAGAATTGCAGCAATTAAGTTTGATTAAGACTAGGCCAAGGGGTGTAAAAAGGTACATATGGAGTAGATAAGTCATAATTTGTGGAATGAATATTAGAAAACAGCTGAAATTTGGGGTGAGAAAGATAAGGTCAAATCATAAGATCATGAATTAAGGGGTATATGCTTTTGTGTTCTTGCATTGTTGACTCATTGTTGTTTGTGTTCCACCACTGTTAATAAACATATATTAAAAACAAAACAAAAAAAGAAAAAAAAAAACCTTACTGGGTCAGACCAATGGTCCATCAAACCCAGTAGCCCGTTCTCACGGTAGCCAATCCAAGTCACTAATAGCTGGCCAAAACCCAAGGTGTAGCAATATTCCATGCTACTGATACAGGGCAAGCAGTGGTTTCCTCCGTATCTTTCTCAATAACAGCATATGGACTTTTCCTCCAGGAAATTGTCCAAACTTTTCTTAAAACCAGCTATGCTATCCGGTCTTACCACATATTCTGGCAATGCATTCCAGAGCTTAACTATTCTCTGAGTGAAAAAAAATATTCTTCCAATTGGTTTTAAAAGTATTTCCCTGTAACTTCATCGAGTGTCCCCTAGTCTTTGTAATTTTTGACGAATAGAGGCAACTAAAAGGACAGGTGTAGAAGAAAGCAAGATAGGAATAGACAGTATTGTAATGTGACCTTTGGTGAGTAGTAATGATTTTGATTTGCTAAGGTTGGGTAGTAGTCTATTGGCAACCGGCCAATCTGTTAGATGTACTAGTTTAGAGTTTATGGAGTGAATTTGGAATTGGTCAGTAGGATCCAAAGTGCAGAGGACATGAATGCCATCGGAAAAGACATAGGAAGTAAAGTCTAATGATTGAAAGATGGTGAGCAATGGTGTCAGATAAATGCTGAAAATAGTGGGAACCAAGGATGGTGCCCTTGAGACTCCTGAGGCAGGAGTAAAAGATAGAATTAGTATACCCAGTCTGGACTCTGAAAGATATTTAAGCACAATGCATACAGACCTCTTGTGTTGTTGAGCATGGTCCATACAGAAGGCAGACAAGACGCTTTAAAATTGATTCTTCTGCTAAACTTCAGGCAAGGTCAGAACCCTAACTTTAAAGATGACTTTTTTAAAATAAAGCAAAAACACAAAAGAAAGAATTTCTTCTTGAGGAAAAAATGGCTAAAAACAATGCCAGAATACAGATTTTTTTTTTTTTTAAATTAGGAATTGCTAAAATTAAAATGGAAGAAAATTAGAGAAGGTGAGGAGACTGCTGCATCTCCTAAGAGTAAGCGCCATGCTCAGAACTCTTAGCTGAAGTTCTAAGCTATGGGAGAGCCATTCTGTCCCTGCACAGTTGGCTTCTCATGCGCCTCACTTAATCCTGCTTGTTGGTGAAAAATAAAGTGCATATACTGGAAGAAAAGTGGTATAGAAAAGATATCATACAGATATTTAAATGTCTCCAAAGAAAAGGAAGCTCTGGAATAATGAGTCATAAGATAAGGGTTAAAGGGAGAAATATTTCTTTACAGGAAGGGTGGTAGACGCATGGAACAACCTCACAGAATTACAGGCAGGAGAGAAACAATATCAAAATGTGAGTGAGCATGGTACCATCATACAGGATCACTGAGGAAGGAATTTTAGAACTTAGTAGCTGATACTAATGGACAGACTCCGTTGGCCTTATGGTCTTTAACTGTCATCATTTTCCTTTGTTTCTATTGATAAATGTTATTCTATACAATCTGAAAAAGCCATTTGTTTTGCTCCCATTATAATTTATTCAACTTTTAATGTACATATTTTTTACAGTTATTTACCATACTTCTATATCCATTTGAATAAAAAAGAAATATGCTCATATGATTCCACTTTTCAAAAAACAGCAATGGCTCCATTTCACTTCAGTCTCAATTTAAAATTTTAATTATAACTTTCTGGGCAATTCATCAAGCAATACCTTTTATTACTGCCAATTTCATTGTGTCACACAGTCTTGCATCCTCCAGTGAAAGAGTAAGTGGTTATCTTCTGCTAATACCACTATTCCACCTCCATACTGCAGGGACTGCCAGAACTCTACAAAGTTCCATGTCCCAGACCACACTGGGTTTTATAGCTCAATGCTGAGCTACCTTTACAAGGTAAACCTGCTGAGTCAGGGGCAGGGTTCAGCAATGAAGTGTTTATCTGCCACATAGGACAATCATTGGAGGGAGGTCCCTGAGTGAGAGGATCCCAAAGGAGAGAACCCTTCCCTAGTTGTGGCTGCATTCAAGCCCTAGGGAGGACTGGAGTGAGAAAGCTAGCCAAGAACCCATCCAAGAAAACACTAGAGAGGTAAGCTCCTAATCCAAGAGCTCTGTAAACTGAACCTACTGGTTTAAAGGTGACTGTCCTGTTTGGGGTGTAGCAGCTGAGCTGAAGCTGGATCATCTGTAGAAAAGGGGTTTCTTTCTCCTAAATGTTCTTCCGTTTTGACTATTTAACAAGTAAAGTAGGAACCAGACTTATGGTGCTTTAAACCTGAGAGAACTGGGGAAACTGACCAAAAGCTGAGGTTGCTGGACTGAAAGTGATATGGCTAACTGCCTAAAATGTACAGGCTGCTGCCCTAGACATGAGATATAAATTTTTAAAGTATATATTTGCCTTTCCTGAACCTATGAAAGAATAGGCTCAGGTAGATGTCTCAATAAAACATTTTGTTGCACCTTCTGAAGTGGTTTATGTGTGCTTATTGGGTGAATATGCAGGGTTCCTGGAAAATTCAGGAATCTCTCACATCTCCCTAATGTCACAGCATAACATGTTAACTATAATTTCTGTGGTTTCAAGCAAGACAAGAACATACTACATAGAATGATTCTTAATTTGTGGCATCATCATTCTGGAAAACCGTGCCACTCTGTCTGAGGTTTGAAGCAGGATAAGCAATTTAAAAATTGCCTCAGGTATTTTTTTAGGCTTGTTTATAGAGAAAGCTAGTGTTTGTGGTTGAGTTGGTGAACTACTCAGTTATGCCGAATCTGAAACTTACTCATTCAGGTAGGGCTCATTGTCTCTCTGTTCATTTTCCTTTCCTTCCTAGTCACTTCAACTTTCCCACTGCAAATCTCTTCTTATTTAGATAATGGAATCTTTAACATTGAAACTGTAAACCACTTTCATATGTACATGATATATCAAATTGAAATAAAGTGATATAAACAGGCCCTGTTTTGTTCTTGAATAAATTAGAATCTCTGTCTGTAAGCCCATTCCAACCATCTACACAAGGAGTTCTCTCTCTACTAGAGAGCTGCATAGGAACGTGGATAACAGGAATCCTTCAGGTTTCCCATTTGGATCAAGGGGATACTGTGGGGATGCCCCCTCGGGTCACGGGGATCCCGTGGGGTTGGAGGCAGCTCGAGCCGAGGGGCTTGAATATCTTTGTGCATGTCTCCTTTTCCTGCCCTCCATCGCTATGCAGCGTGCAGCACTCCCAGCATGCCATCCGTAGCCGACCCGGAAGTCTTCCCCCGACGTCAGAACTGATGTCGGAGGGAAGGCTTCACGTCAGCCACATGCAGCATGCAGGGCCCGCTGAATTGCGAAGAAGTGCAGCTCTGACGTCAGGGGAGGTACAGTCTTGCGGGAAGAGGGCAGAAAAGAAAGGAGGGAGCGGACACGCATGGCACACGTTGCAACTAGGAGGAAGCGCGTTAGTAGATGGGAGGCAAACAGAGAACACAGCAGGGAGGGAGGTAGTGCGTTTTTGGACACAGAAGGCATAAACTTGAGAGAGAGGATGAAGGAAGTGAGGGAAAGAGATGCTGAGGTGGGGGAGGGAATAGAAAGGGAGAACTGGGTGTGAGTGTGTCAGTGAGAGGGAAAGAGAGATGGTGTATACATGGAATGGAAGAAAGACGAGAATTTTTGGTCACAGGGAGGGAGTGAGGTACAGATGATAAGGAAGAGAAAGATGAGAGGAAGAAATGTGGTGGAAAGGGAACTGTGGGACAGACTAAAAGGGATGCAAGAGGGAGGAATGTTGGACATAGTGGTGAAGGGAATGGAGGGAGTGATGTGGCATGGTGCTGGAGAGGAGTGATAGAAGGAGAAATGTTTACCATGGGGCTGGTGGGCAAGGATGAAAGATGCTGCACATGGTCCAGAGAATGCGAGAAGGATAAATGCTGGATCATGGTAGGAGGAACCAATGGACAGCAACAGAAGAATTTGCAGAAGACTGGAAAGCAGAAAAAAGAAACTGGGACCAACTTGATGGAAAAATAAGTCTCCAGACAACAAAGGTAAAAAACGGAATTTATTGACTAAAATATGTTAGCTTTGGGAAATGTATATAGCAGATGTCTTTGTATTGTGTTCAAAAGAAAAAGAAATGCATTTCTGGTTTTATTTCTAAAGTGCTGAAGTACTTGCTGTGGCTAATGGGGATCCCCAAGCACTGCCAGCAGAGGACCTCCTCTAGAGATGGCCAGAACTCCCCTCCATCAAGCGTAGCAGTCACTAGTCGACGACTCCGCCCACTATCCACCACCGGTAGTTCTGTTTCCTTCAAATTCCCTTGCTTTGCAGCGCACGCCGAAGGCGCGCGCCAAAGGAGCGCACCTAAGGAGCAGGTCCTGCTCCTTTATGCGCTCCTTCATGCAACTCCTTCATGCCTTACTTCATCTTCTTAATAAAGTCTTCTCTATCAATGTATTTCTATTTGCAACGCTACTCTTAATATCCAACCTTTCTACCTTTCCTCCATTACCTCACACCCCATTACAACACTTTCTCTCCATCTCTCAACCTACTAACAATAAAATAATGTCCTCAATTACCACCTTTTGGGGCCACCGACCTATTAAGAAAATCCCCTATCCTACAGAAATATGGGCTAGATCATACACCATCATTCCAATTTGTCCCTCTCTTACCTCTTTTACTACCCCACCTCATTCTCTCTCTAAACTCAACATTGGTTTAGTAAATGTACGATCCCTAAAAAATAAATATCACCTCATTCATGATACTATTATTCAACACAAACTCCAAATTCTATGCCTCACTGAAATCTGGTTAGCTCAAGGAGAAGAAGCTTATTTAACTCAAGCATGTCCCCCCAATTACAAGACTATCTTTCAACCTCGCTTAAACAAAAAAGGAGGTGGAGTCGCCGTCATTTACCATACCTCCATTCCCCTCCAATCTAATTCTTCTAATTTTTCTGCCACCTCCCCAGTTGAAACTCTTCCATTTTCCATTAAACTCTTTCACACTTTTAATTTTCTTCTAATCTATCTTCCCCCTCCAGTAAACAAGACTTCTCTCTCAACTCTTATCTCTATCATTTCAGAATTCAATATTAACTATCCAGACTCCGTTATCCTCGGAGACTTCAACATTCATTTTAATTTGCCCAACCATCACAATACCTCTGAACTTCTAACGCTGATCTCCGACCTTTCTTTAACTCCTCTTTTTTCTTTGCCCACCCACACGGCTGGCAACACAATAGACATGATTTTCTGTCCCGCATCTACTTCCCATTTATTTCAAAATTTCCAATCCCATTCTATACCATGGTCTGATCACCTACTTATTAATTGGCAACTAGATTTTCCTTCACCCTCAGGAATCGTCCAAAATCAAAACAAAAAAGATACATTCACAATCCGTAATACTAATAAAATCACTCTTACATCCATCCAGAATCATTTCAATCTAAACCTCACTGACTTTTCTTCTCTTCCTCTTGACGAACAAACCTCCCTGTGTGCAGATAGTCAGAGGAAATACAGAATGCAGAAACATTTAGGAAGTAAAATTATAGATATACAATTTGTTGAGCGAGAGTATAAGGTATAACATACTTCTCTCAGGCCTCCCACGCACCCATCTCTCACCTCTTCAATCCATTCAAAATTCTGCTGCACGACTCATATTCTGTGAGAGCAGCTATTCTCACATTATCCCTCTCCTCAAGTCACTTCATTGGTTCCCCATTCATTTCTGAATAGTTTAAATTCCTCTTGCTGACTTACAAGTGCATTCACTCTGAAGCCCCCTAATATCTCTCTTCACTTATCTCCCCCTATGCTCCTCCCCGTGATCTCTGTTCATCGAGCAAGTCCCTCTTATCTGTACCTTTCACTTCCACTGCTAACTCCAGACTTCATCCCTTCTTTCTTGCAGCACCGTATGCCTGGAACAGGCTGCCTGAATCAAAATATCATGCTCCATCCCTAGCAGAATTCAAATCCAAGCTAAAAGCCCCCTTTTTAAAATCTGTTTTCAACTCTTAACTCCCACTCACTCCTGTCAGATACCTAGACCTATTGTATCAGTTCCTCTACCATAATCTCCCCAACCCTGAAATGTCCTGTCTAAATTAGATTGTATGATCTTCTCATAAGGGATTATCTATTGTATGTTAAAATGTACAGAACTATTCCTCAAGCAACTGAAAACTTGGTTCTTCTCTAACATGTAATTCTATTTTCCCCCTTACTCTTCCATTCTATATATAAGCTCATGTAAACCTTTTCCTTTCTCTTCTTATATTTTAAGTTCTTGTAAACCGTGCCAAGCTCCACTTCCGTGGAGAGGATGCGGTATATAAACTTAAGGTTTAGTTTAGTACGCTTTTCAGCGCTTTAGAAATAATAAATAATAGTAGTAGTAGATATAGAAATTGTAATTAAGGACTCTGTTCGCCAACGTGAAATTTTGTTAGAGGCAACGTCCAAATTTGTCACGTCCAGGTAGCACTGAAGCATAGACCTTTGATGGAAAAGGTTTTTTCAAAGTTGACTCCACAAGTAGTGATTGGTGGTTGAAGTTGTGATCTATCGAAGCCTGGGGAAGAAATGATTTTATAAAGAGAATCAAGTTTTCTGGGAGCTACAGTAATGGTCAAGGGTGTTTCTCAATTATTGTAAGTCTCTTTGAGAATACCATGCAATGCTAGTTTGAGAAGCTACTTAGGAGGCTCATTATAATCTAAAGCCTCGAGATATTCAGCACTGTAGGCAGAGTCAGCTTCTAATTTAACAGGTAACTCTTCGCCCAATTGTCCATGAAAGAAACTCTTTCAAGAGGAGATTTTGTCTTTGATGAAGATTTGAGGAGACTTCTCTGAAAGAGTATCATATACCTCTGTTGCAGAAGCGGAAAAGTTTCCATCTGAATCAGATTGTAGTCAAAAAGATGCTTTGGTGACATGAGCATCGAGAGGGTCGATGTTTATGACGACTCTGATACCGATCTGAAGAAGAAGAAGAAGAGGTACAAGTGAAGCTCTCTTTCTCTTAGAAGTACATGATGAAGAACAGTGGTTCCTGGACTTTGAACATCAAGATGAAGAGTGTTGATGTCTCGATGAAATGGACCGATGCATCGATGAAGAACTTAACCTTCAATGAGATGATCGAGCGTCGAGAAGAGCAATGGTGACTGAATGAATATCCATGTTGATATTGTACAGGAGAGACAGTTGCGGTACCAAAGGACCTGGTGGCTATATGCTCAGGCTGGGCCAGTACTGAGGGAGTCCATGCTGGTGTATGTAGCTTGAATATATTACCCAGCTCCCTTTTGAAAAACTCATTGAGCTTTTCTTTTTATTTATTTATTTATTTATAATTTTCAAATACAATTCACAAAAACATCTTGCTACATGAAACACAGAGAAGGAAAATATTCCAAAAGGAAAAAAAGAGAAAATTCTTATAACCATATCTTAATCACCTTTCTTAGACCACAATTTCAGTAAAGGTAGTCAAAGCATATGAAGGGAGAAATTAATTACATATCATTTGCCGAAAAGCTTAGTGTGAATCAACGACTAAAGTATTCAAAAAAATCCCCTTTTTCACTAATTACTTAATGATTTTCTTAATATCTAGAAACTGCTTCAAATGTTCTGGAGAATAAAATGTATATTTGACACCCAAGTACCTAACCAGGCACTTACAGGGATAGGCAAGAAGGAATGTAGCACCTAACTTAATTGTCTCTTGACGCTGAGAAAGGAAATCCTTTCTTCGTTCCTGAGTAGTTTTAGAAACATCGAGATATATTAATACTTTCTGGCCTACATATAGTTTCTGAGAATTCTTTATAATTTCAAAATCATATTGGCATCCTGTTCACAGACAAAAGACACCAAAAGAGTAGCTCTTTCCGTGTCCGCTGTTAAAGTTTGTTCAAGAAGTAAAGACATATTATCAAAGTCTATCTGACTTCCTTGACCATTCTTTTTCCCTGAATCTTTTTGTAAATCTTTTCTATTTGGCAGGTAATATATTTTATTAACTGGAAGAATATTATTAAGGGAAATTTTTAAGTTCTCAGATAGATACCTCTTAAGAAAATCAATAGGTAAAACACCTGGAGCCAAAGGAAAATTCAGGAATCGAAGATTTAACCAACGATTATAATTTTCTATCTGTTCAAGTTTCCTATGAATCAAGGTATTGTCCTTAATTGTAGCTGCTTCAAACTTCTGCAAGTGTGATATTTTTTCCTGTATTTGCCTGGCTTGGTCTATAAACTCCGTTTTTATTGAGTACACAGTCTTAGTTAAGGTATCCAATTTAGTTGTAATATTAGTTACTTCTTCTGTTGTCTTAGTCATCTTAGGCTCCATTCGTTGTAGCATCTGGCAGATTTTATTCAAGGACGCCTCCGTGGGAGTTGATACTTCCTCAGTTCGCTTGATTGTAGCCATCAGCTGTTCTACCGTTGACGCTGTGCCCTCGCTGGGAGACCCCATATATCCACTTTCTGGATCACAAGTCTCCTGCCCCAGAGCCACGGTTACAGCTGGACACGGAGGGTTAAGGGAGGGCGGAGGTAAAATAGATGTTTCAAGGCCCAAAAGGGCAATAGGCTCTCCCAAGCCTATGTCCAACACCGGGATATCCAAACCTCCGGGTACCTGCGTCATCGTCGATAGAGTTGGGAAGAAACGATCGACCATCTGCTGGGCTGGGGTAGACATTAGTGCCGGCGAGGATACGGTTCTAATCACCCCCTTTCTCTTCGTTTGCAGCAAAATTACTGCAATCCAGGTAATGAGGAGATCCAGCAGTTGTTGGCTCTTAACTGCGTCTCACTCTCAGCTCACACACCGCTGCCATCTTGGCTACCTCTCTCCACTCATTGAACTTTTCATGGAAGGAATGGCCTGGTTCCTGTGGCTTTTCTGCTGGTACCAATGGTTCAGCAGCTTGCCTCGGAGAGGGTAACCACGACGAGGATGCACACTTCAAAGGAGAAGCAAGCCACAAGAGGGAATATCGCTGCTTGGTCTGTATCAAGGGATTCAATGCAACAATGACCTGCAACGCTGTTTGGGAAGATGGTGGCTTCTTAGCTGACTTACCTGACGGTCCAAGATCACCTGATACCGATGCTAATGTCGATGTCTTTGACGTCAATGGTTGTGAGATCTTGTTGATGTCCATAACGGTCCCAAACAATTTTTCTTGTTGAAGTTTATGGATTTTAATGGAGCTCTTCTGCAAGATAGAACAACGAGAACTGGACTTGACCCAGTGTTTGGGGCCAAAGCACTACAAGCACCAACTATGTGGGTCAGTGATAGAAATCGGCCTTTGGCACCTGCAGCACTTTTTGAAGCCTATTAATGGCCTAGACATGGATGGGAAGACTGCATCAGCCAAATTAAACTCAATGGTTGAAGAGAAACACGAACATCTCTTTTTTTCCATGTGGCAAAGCCCACATGGAAAAAAAGAGAAAAAAAATCTCTTCTCTTTTTTTAACAAATAGAAAAGAAATATCAAAAAACTATGAAAAATAATCAAACATTTCGTGAAGGCAAGGCACAAAAAATGAATCGAGTTCAAAAACAAAACTTCTTTGCTCTGCAGAAAATGAAGAACTTAACTACCATGAGCCTACGTCAGGCAGGAAAGCACTCGTACATGCACAGTACGGGCAATCGCAAACTTTCTAAAAAATTAAAGTGGCGATGCACTCTTAAAGCTGTCCGTAACGGGGCTCCGTGGATGACATCACCCACATGTGAGAATATGCTGCCTGCCTGTCCTGGGATAACGCATCACATTTTATTTTCTTTTTACTAAATAGGTTTCTGAAAAGTCTAGCATATAACAACTGACATTTAAATTCTCCCTCTGTATGACAAACATATAAACAAACTCCTCTCTTTACAATTCAGAGCTCTAGCAATGATGCACCTGCTGTGCCAAAGTCTTACCAAAAGGCACCGCATATAACCTGATGAAGATGAGATACACATGATCTGAAAAACTTTGGTACAATAGTAAAATATTTTTGCCCATTCTTGTGATGCTCAATAAATGTTAGTCAGATATGCAAAGAATCCAACTACAATCTTAAACAATCCTTTCTTGAAGGCTAGTTTCCCAGGGCATACATTAGTCAAACACTGATGAATCTATATTTTCAAGCCAATATCTATATCTTAATAACTTACCGTATTCCATTTCTTTGATCAAAAGCAGGTATCATTGAAGCAGGGTGTTCAGACATTAAAGCTACTAACAGCTGTAGAACATCATGAATGTTTTCATCCTGAGATACAAGCACAAAAAATTAAACATAAGCCTGCAATAATCATACAGGATCCCTGAGGAAGAGGATAGATTGTGAGCCCACCAGGACAGATAGGGAAAATGCTTGAAGTACCTGTATGTAAACTGCTTTGACTGTGGTTGTAAAAGTACAAAAAAGGCGGTATACAAGTCCCAATCCCTTCCCTTTCCCAATTTTAGAACTTAGTAGTTGGTACTGATAGGCAAACTCAGTAGGCCTTATATTCTAACTACCATCAGTGAAAAAAAAATGGGAATAAAACATACAAAAGATTTACCTCATGCATTGTTAGCAAATAATTTAAAATACTTTGCAGTTCATCTTCTTTGACTCCTCGATCCTAAACATAAATATACATGATCAGTTGTTAGAGGTATGAGAGGATAGAAGACAGTTCTAACTTTCTGAAGATCTATTTCCAGTATGTAATTATACTCTAATATATTAAAACACAGAAATAAGAAAATATGAGATTGCTCAGAATGGTCAAATATACATTCTGATATACATTTAGATGTATTATGATGAAGGTTTATCCAAGACTAAACTTTTATACTTATTTGATGTGATTTCTGGAACAATTCAAGTAGGAGCATCATGTCATACAATGAACCAGCCACATTAGGACTCACTCATTTCTCTAGTTGCTTATAATGTTAGTAAATAAGATCCAGTTACACAGTTATGGTATTTAAGGGCCCCCTTTTCTAACATTAAGCATGCGCTAACAGTATTAGTGTGGACTATCTCCTGGCACAACTCATTTATTTCTATGAGTACAGCAACAGTACATATTGATGCCCGTTAGCGAACCTGAAGGGGCCCAAAATATATGTATGCTTTTTGAAGCTAGTTATTTGTTGAGAAATGAAAATTTTACCTTCAGTATAAGTTGTTTCAGAAAAAGCAGCATAAACGCTCGCAATGAAATTATCTCTTTCTGTGAGGGTCGAGGCCCATCTGAAATACAGAAAAGTACAATATATCAATTAAAATATTAAAGTAAAATGAATATAATTAAAATATTTTGGATAGAGATAATAATGATATTAAAATAGCATAATAAACTAGAAATAATACAATAATAGATTTAATTGAAACAAAGTATCTGAATTGAAACAAAGTATCTAAAACCAAATATTTTGCAATATAAAAGTGATTTTATCATTTTAGTAATATCCTAAGTTCACAATGATTAATAATTATTAAAACCTCTTTCAATTTTTAGTGATTCTTAGCACAAGTTAGGAAGTACAGACAGAAATAATTGGACAGCCAGGATGGAATAGTTGGAGCTTTCTGATATATTCCATTTTATTAGTTGAAAATCTTCAAAAACACAGCTAATAATCCTAATAAACATTATTATACTTGTTTTGCATCAATTAGAAAGAGAAGCAATGCTCCTTTCCTCTACCCAAAGAATACTGATGTGCCCCTTATGCCAGAGGCTTATCCATCAATAGTAATAAAGAACTCAGGAGCCATTCCAATGTTTTAAGTGCCAATAAAGAAATATTAGTCATCCATGGAGATGTCAATGAGCCAGTTTTTGCTACTTAACTTTCCTTTGTTAACTGGCAGAAGCCACAAGTAGGGATGTTGTGGTCCACACTAGAGAGTTGCGCGGGGACAGAAATCCCACCCGTCCCCACCCGTCCCCGCCAAAATCCCACCCATCCCCACCCGTCCCCGTGAGGAATCCCTCCGTCCCCACCCGTCCCCGTGAGGAATCCCTCCGTCCCCACCCGTCCCCGCGAGGAATCCCCTCCGTCCCCACCCGTCCCCGCGAGGAATCCCCTCCGTCCCCACCCGTCCCCGCGAGGAATCCCCTCCGTCACCATCCTTCCCTATAAACTTCAGAAATAGTTATTTTATTTAATTATGCTACTGAATTAAAGGCTCTGGTAGAGACCCATTTACAAATAAGCAAAGAGACTATTAATTTGGAAATATTAATTGGGAAGAATACATACTTTGTAAATGGGTTTCTACCAGAACCTCTAATGTAAATATAAAATATAAATACTCAGCTGATGAGAACCCACAAACTGTCAGCTGAGGACTTCCTTTGCAGTTGGCCTGGGGTCCCTTTTGCCAAGCTTGGCAGGCAGCAGTAGCGTCCCTGAGTCACAGATGCTGGCACCTCAGTGGCTCATGGATGCTGCCAGCAACTGCTGCGCTTGGTGGAGGGGAGTTCTGACCATCTCTAGAGGAGGTCCTCTGCTGGCGGTGCTTGGGGATCCCCACCAGTCACAGCAAGGGCCAACAAGTACTTCAACACTGTAGAAATAAAACCAGAAATGCATTTCCTTTTCTTTTGAACACAAAACAAAGATATCTGCCATATACATTTCCCAAGGCAGATGACTCTATGCAATGTCACCTCGGTAACAAAATACAAAAATAGACAAATACACCCCCTCCCTTTTTACTAAACCACAATAGTAGGTTTTAGCACAGGGAGTTACGCTGAATGCCTCGCGCTGCTCTCAATGCTCATAGGCTCCCTGCGCTAAAAAACAATATTGCGGTTTAGTAAAAGGGAGCCATAGTGCAAAATATAGACAGCAGATATAAATTCTCAAAACAGACACATTTTGATCACTAAATTGAAAATAAAATCATTTTTCCTATCTTTGCTGTTTGGTGATTTCATGAGTCTCTGGTTGCACTTTCTTCTTCTGACTGTGCATCCAATCTTTCTTCCTTTCTTTCAGCCTCCTGTATGTTTCTTCTCCTCCAGACCTCATTCTCTCCCCCAACTTTTTCTTTCTGTCTCCCTGTTCCCCCTTCTTTCTGTCTCTCTGTCTGCCCCCTTTCTTTCTTTCTCCGTGCCCTCCCCCAAGCCACTCGGTTTGCTGCCACCGCCATCGGGGAATAGTCCCCAAGCCACCGCTGTCCCAAGCTTTCCCTGCAGAAGCGTCGCGCTGACCAGCATTCCGCTCCCTGACGTCAATTCTGACGTAGGAGAGGAAGTTCCGGGCCAACAAGGCATTTCTCCTCATTCCACCCAGCCTGAGCCCCATCTCTCCTTGATCCAGCATTTCCCTTCTGTGTCTGTCAGAATTACCATTCCACCTATTTTCCAGCATCACCCTTCTTTGTGTCCATCTCACCTATATCCGTATCTCACCACTTTTTCAGAATCTTCATTTGTCTCTGTCCTTGTCTTTACCCCATATTCACCATTTGCCCTTTCAATGTCTTTATCTCCCCCCCCCCCCACACACACTTTTTCAGCATTACTTCTATGTCTCTATTTCACCTCCTCTTCATGTCCCCTCTGTATCTCTATCCTTATTCAGAAGGTCCTGCTTACCCTTTCTCTTCTTTGTGTCACTATCTCCATTTTCAGCTTTCCCCCCTTTTCCATTGTTAATGCACCCTGTAGCCAGAATCTTTCCACCCTCCCTCCACTCCGGCCCAGCCCAGTATGAAATATTTCCTTTTGTTTCTCTCCCCTCTCTCTTCTCCTCCCTCACCCACGAGTCCTGCATCTGGCCCTCTCCCTTCTACCTGCACCTGGCAACACCCCCCTGCTCCGCGGCTCTCTTAAGCAACTCGTCAGCAGCGGTGATCAAGACAAGCTGCCGACATCGAGGCCTTCCCTCTACGAGTCCCACCTTTGTGGAAAAAGGAAGTTGAAACAAGCGGGACTCGCAGAGGGTAGGCCCCGACGCCAGAAGCTTGTGTCGATCGTTGTTGCCGAAGAGAGCCGCAGGTAGAAGGGAGAGGGAGATAGGAAGGCTGTAGAAGCTCCGGAGCATGACACCGAACCCGGCCAGGATGATTTCTTTTTCAGGCTGCTGCTGCCGCTGCCGCTGCCATCCCCCACCCGAAATGACAAAAAACAGCCTAATGCCCGCGTCGGGAAATAGCCATGTTGAGCAGTGAGCTCAGCACGTACACAGATGAAAGCCTTGCTTGCTGATTGGTCCGGCGGCACGGTGGGGCGGGGCCGCCGGACCAATCAGCAAGCAAGGCTTTCATCTGTGTACGTGCTGAGCTCACTGCTCAACATGGCTATTTCCCGACCCGACGCCAGACTTGCATCGCCAGACTTGCATCGCCAGAATTTAGGTAGGTTGTTTTCATCCCCGTGGGAGTCCCGTGGGCAAGGGGGCGTCCCCGTGGGAGTCCCGTGGGTCAGGGGGGCATCCCCGTGGGAGTCCCGTGGGCCAGGGGGCGTCCCCGTGGGAGTCCCGTGGGCCAGGGGGGGAACCCGCGGGATCCCCGCGGGACCCGCGGGATCCCCGCGATCCCCGTTCCCGTGCAGACCTCTAGTCCACACCCTGTGAATCCTAAAAGTATTAAGACCTATGATGATCATTAATTTGTTGAACAATAGGCATCTCAAACAACTTGTTACTTTCTGTTGTGGCAAAATAAAGCATTTAATAACTAAGAAGGAATTTTTTTTTTATTCAAAGAATAGTTGAGCTCTGGAACTTGATGCTGCAGTATGTGTTAACTAGTGCTGCCCGATTCACGATTCAAATTGTTTCACCACCGATTCACTTCAGGTGAATTGATTCGAATCGATTTAAATTTTAAAAAAAATTGACTTCCCGATTTGAACCCTCTCCCCCTCAAGCAGGAGCGGCAGCGCTGCTCTTGCTGGCCGCTGCCGCACCTGTTTTAGAGGGCGAGGAGGGAGGGTCAGTCAGGAAGTGCTGCGTCCGGCTTCCCTCCTGGCCTCCCTGAAGAACTGCCCCCCTCCTCCCGAAAGACTGTGCACCCCCCCCACCCGGGAAGGCCTCCGTGTTCCCCCTGGCATCCCCGAACTGTTTACCTTACAGCTTCAGCCAAAGATCGCGGTTACAGCTCTTTGCACTGCAGTGCTTTGAGCTGTTTCCTCTGCTGCGGTCCTGCCCCTCCTCTGATGTCAGAGGAGGGGCGGGGCCGCAGCAGAGGACACAGGCCTTCCTGGGGGGTGCGCAGTCTTTCAGGTGGGGGGCAATCCTTTGGGGGACCAGTCCTTCAGGGGGTGGGACAGGCCTTGCGGGGTGCAGGCCTTCAAGGGTTGAACAGGTCTTTAACGGGGAACAGGACTTTAAGGAGGAGAACAGGCCTTCAAAGGGGGGACAGGCAGGCCTTTAACGGGGAATAGGCCTTTAAGGGGGGGGAACAGGCCTTGAAAGGGGAAACAGGCAGGCCTGGGGGGGCAGTCCTACAGGGGTGGGACAGGCCTTAGGGGGGTGCAGGCCTTCAAGAGGGGAACAGGCCTTTAAGGGGGGGGACAAGCCAGGGATGGTGGCATACATAGGCCTTCAGGGAGGACAGGCAGTCCTTCAAGAGGGGTACAGGCCTTCAGGGGGGAGGTGCAGGCCTTCGGGGGGGGACAGACCTTCAGGGGAGGAGGGCCCTGGTGTAGAAGTACACAGAGGGAGGGAAGGGGGGTTCAAAGAGATGTGCATATGCCAGACTTTGGGGGGGAGAAATAATGGGTCTAAAACTATAGGAGAGGGAGAGAGATGATGGACAATGGGATTTAGGGAGGGAAGGAACAGAAAGGGAGAGAAGTTGGACACAAGGGATGGTGTGGAGGGGGGATAGAGATACTAGATAGGAGGGTAGTTGGGAAAAGAAAGGGAGAGATGGTGGGCCCTGGGATGGTGGGGAAGGAGGGAGAGATGCTGGATGAAAGGGTAGTTAAGAAAAGGTGGATCTGTGGATGGAGACGAAAAAAAAGAAAGATACCAGACCTCCGGAGGAGGGAAGGGAAATGGAAAGGGAGGACAGAAATGGCAGATGGATGGTTAGAACGAAGAAAGAAGACCCTGAGCCTGGGACCAACAAGATTTGAATAATGACCAAACAACAAAAGGTAGAAAAACTAATTTTATTTTACATTTTGTAATTACAATATGTCAGATTTGAAACATGTATCCTGCCAGAGCTGTTGTTAGACCGCAAACGTGAGCTAGGATTTAACAGAGAGAGGAAAAGTCTTTTTTGTTTGTTTATTTTGTTTACACCACAGCGCCAGTGTGGTTAGGAGAAGGCAAAGGGGGTGAAGAGGCTATAAAATAAACCCACCAGGATGTTTGGAAAAAAAAACAAAAAACACTCAATTGGGCAGGAAAATTGAATCGAATCGAAAAACCAATTCAGTAGGCTGAATCGAATCAAAAAATTTTTCCTGAATCGGGCAGCACTAGTGTTAACAGCTGTTAGCGTTGCTGGGTTTAAAATAGGTGTTGGACAAGTTCCTAAAGAAATATTCCATAGTCTACTATTGAGACAGATATGGGGGAAGCCACTGCTTGTCCTGGAATCAGTAGCATGGAATGTTGCTACTAATTGGGTTTCTGCCAGGTACTTATGACTTGGATTGGCTACTATAGAAACAGAATATTGGCCTATATGGTCCATGATCTGACCCAGTATGGCTATACTTATGTTCTTATGTAATCAATACATAGTTTAAGCATATTTATCTTTTTTCTTCCTGTTAGTAAAAATGACGGGAAATACTTTTCAGTCCCACAAACTATCTCCCAAATTATATAAAGTCTGGATAAAGTCAGGTGCCTATATCAGCACACCTAGCTGATGGAGGTGCCTAACTTAATAGGCTTAATTGGCACCTATAATTGGCAATTAATACCACATAATTGGCGTTAATAGGACTTAATTGAAAATTAGGTGCCTAACTTGGTAAGCACCTACAACAAAGTTGTATGCACCAAGTCTAAAGCACCTGGAATTAGAAATAGAGTACCTGGATTATGAGTGATCAGTCCCCATCCCTTTGGCTAAAAGTTCTTAATATTGTTACCTAAAAAATTGGTGTCAACTAGTGCGGTGTTAAGTGGGATTCTGTAAAAGCTGGGTGTACTGTATAGAATCATGCTTAGCGCCGTCTAAGCCACATTAAGTGTTCTAACTTTTAGGTGTGCCATATTTATGCCAGGGTTTTCTTGGTCTAAATGCTTTTGCTTAAGTTGAAAACAGGCACCTAACTCAAAAATGCACCCATTATCTACTCCCTAGCCATGCCCACCAGCTATGGAATTATGACTGTATAGGTAGTGAAACGTTGCTATCTGTTTATGTATGGTATATTCATTCATGCATGGCTCTGAATAACTGGTCTTCAGAGAATTTATTCTGCAACATCTATTGCTTTTCAACAATCCTATTAAAGAAATTAAAACTGAAATATAAAGCTACTGTGTTTTTTTAACTTATTTTTCTAAAAAAGGTACTAGTTATTAAAAATGTGCACAAGAAAAAAAATTGGCTCATTTTAGGAATATTTGGTTTTATTTTCCATGACTAAAGTTCATTTTCACAGAGATGTTTTATACATTTGTATTAATCCCAACATTTTAAATCTACATTTGAACTTATTTAAAGTATGGAAATTGGATTATTCTACATACCATTATTATTTAAGGGCTCATTTTACTAAATGGCACTAGAGGTTTTTAGTGCGGGCCATCGAGGTAAATGCGCCAACGCTCATAGAATTCCTATGAGCAACAGAGCATTTACCTCGCCGGCCTGCACAAAAAACCCTCTAGCGCCGCTTAAACCCAGCGTATGTTAATGAGCAGTTCATTTTTTTAAAGAGCACTGAAAGACATTTTAGTAAACTGAATGTGTTTTAACAAATGCACATCCTTATTAGTTATTAAATAAATAACTTACCAAGCCCTTTTGGAGTAATTCCACTGCTATCAGTAGGATTCATTACCCAGTAATAGTATTTCAAAGTATGCATTAGCTGTAATACTGTTCCAACTCTGCGTATGGTGGTGTAAATAGTAGCAGTGCCAATAAATTCAGCAGATAAATAGGTATATAATGAAAGCTGGACCTGTACAACATTACAAAGATAGATTTAAGAAGACTATAAAAGATGTTAATTCTTGCATTTCAAAATTGGAAATTACTGTACATAAAAAACAAAAAAACAGCAATAGTAAAGGTTGATAGCAAAAATATCAACTGACTCATTTAAAGAAGCTATTGTTTTTTTTATAATTGCTTTTACTATTAATCATTTATATAGTGCATACCAGAAGCATGCACAAGTGTGCAAAGCATATTATGGATGGTCTTCACTCTTTGGTGTTCTTTGGTATGTAGAATCAGAAAAGGCCAAACTCAATCAAGCAGCTAAGAATGCAAACAAGTATACAGTAGTTTAAAGAAGATGCATAAAAGCTACTCAAATTTTTAGAGTAAAGCCAAGTAAATCAAACCATTAAAGATGACAACATGTGGGCAATCTCCATAACCCAGAGGATTATGCAGAGATCAGAAGTTCCATCATCCTGCTCATCCCTTCCACAGTGCCAAGGATATATTCCAGAAGTCAGCCACAGGACATTATCACTAATAAAATATCATTCCTTTCCAAGACAGTTTTTCATCTTCTTTTATTGTACTCTATCTTTCTGAGAAGTTCAGCTTGTAATACACCCTTTTTTCATATCTAATCATAACATTCATCAACAAACCCATAGTAACCCACCAATATATCTGTCATATGAATATCTGACCCAGATCTTTGTGGCCTTAATGGTGTTCAACCTTCAATCACAAGACTTCTAGTTATAACAGTACAGTGGTACCTTGGATTACGAGCATAATCCGTTCCAGGAGCATGCTCGTAATCCAAAATGCTCGTATATCAAAGCAAGTTTCCCCATAGGAAGTAAGGGAAACTTGCTTTGATATGTTCCCCCCCCCCACCTTCCCCCCCCCCCCGAGGCCAGCAGCACTGCTCCCCCCCCCACGAGAACCGGCATTGCTCCCCCCCGCGAACCGGCACCCTCCCCCCCCCCCCCCGATCCGGCACCCCCCCGCCGCCATCAGGCACCCCCCCGCCGCCACCAGCACCCCCCCCCCGCCGCGACCTGAGATCCCCCAGCCCACCCGAACCCTCTTCTTACTTTCAGTGTAGCCTCCACATCGGCATCAGCACCGGCACCAGCATGTCCTGTGCGTTGGTGCCGGTGCCCGAAAATCTGCTTCCTGTGCCGGGCCTTGAGCATGAATAGGTGAAACCTTCTAGACAGTAGGGTTATTTCTCTTTAGCCACATGCTGCAGAAGGAATCCACTCCAAATTTTTCACTCTGCCTCTGTTATACTTCACTTGGCTCTGTAGCTCCATCTTCAGTCAGTACCAAAGCACATAGAGTCACCTGCAGCAACAGGCTCAAACAAATTGTTCTGCTCAAACAGTAACTAAACAGTATCATTAACCGCCAACATAAGCTTCAAAGGAGTTCAGAAACGACTCCCAAATAAATAGAAACATATATATAAATTCTTCTCAGCCCCCAAAGGCTGGCAGGCATCCAAGAATCAGCTAGGAGAAGCATAAACAGACTGAAAACTGTAAGCAGGCACAGTAAAGACAGGGCGGGAGTCCACCTATCTGCTGGAAGAGAGTTTACCAGGGTAAGTGCATAATCTCTTTTTCCAGTGAAATAAGTGAGACAACCTAGACAGTAGAGATGCACAAAAGCAGTCCCCCCAAAAGCTAGGGCGAGCATGCTGCGCCAACCCTTAACACTGAGGACCCAAAAGTGGAGTCCTGTCTGCTGCTATGTCCATTCTGTACAACTTAGCAAATGAGTGAAGAGAAGACCACGTTAACGTTCTGCAAATCTCCACAGGAGACACAGGGCAAGTTTCAGTCCACAAAGAAGCCACACTCCTAACAGAATACACCTTGACGGAAACAGGAGACTGTTTCCTAGAAAATAGGCTGACAAAATGGACCTACAGATCCATCTGTAAATCATGGCCCTGGAAGCAGGGGCGCCCCACTTAACTTATGAGCCAGCATAAACAAATAGTCAGAGAGATGAAACTCGTTGATGAATACCAGATAACGCAGAAAAAACTCTGCACACATCCAGTTACTTCAACAAGTGATCCTGTCTTGAAACCTGTTGGTTGATAGGCAGGCAAACACACTTTGTGATTTACATGGAAAACCAAAACTACCTTCAGCAGGAAGGAAGAAACCATCCGAAAGGAAAACCTCCACCTCTGAAATACAGAGGAAAGGTCCCTGGCAAGATAAAGCCTGCAGTGCTGACACATGACACATCAAAATAATGGTGACCATAAAAACACAGTCTTGAGCATCAAGTCTAAGAGGGAAGAATCTCGAAGGCGCTCAAAAGGAGCCTTAGTAAGGCTAGTCAACACCCAGTTAAGGTCCCAAGAAGGAAAAGAATGGGTAACCAGCGATCTGACACCAAGATCCCCTTTCAAGAATCTAGTGACATCAGGAAGAGCCGCCAGAGAATATCAACGCTCCTGGGATCTAAAACAGAAGAGCTTAGCCACTTGGACCTGAAGAGAAGCCACAGCGAGGCCTGTATCCAATCCAGCCTGAAGAAAGATGAGAATTAGTGAGATCGGAGTTGAACAAGGTCCACCTGGTCCTCGGCACACCAATGTTGGAAGGCCTTCTACTCCTTAGCATAAGCCGACACCAAGGTTGACTTCTCAGACTTCAGAAGATTATCGACAACCAGGGCAGAATATCCTTTATGCTCAAGAGGCATGCCGTAAGAGCAAAGTGATCCGGATCTTCCAGGGATACCGGACCCTGCATGAGAAGGTCCGGATAGATGTGACCTTTGCGCAGACACTTCAGATCTGCGTACCATAGTCTGCAAGGCCAATCTGGAGCCACCAGAATGACGCGGCCTGAAAGTAGATAAGAGTATTCTGCCTGAGCCCTAGCATTTGGGTAGCACAGCTCTAGAGCTTGAATATCCTGCCAGCACTGAACAATGACTCAAACCTTGAGTTCCTTGACTGGGCGACCGTTAGGAGAATCTATGAACCAATCTGGCAGAGGCCAGCCAAATTCCAGCTTGCAGCCTGACCGAAGAGAGTCCAAGACCCACCTGTCGGAAGTAAGGGGCATCTAGGTGGGAAGAAAAACTGAGAGTAGCATAGTAGATGACGGCAGATAAAGACCCAAATGGTCCATCTAGTCTGCCCAATCTGATTCAATCTAAAAATTTGTTGGGTTTTTTTCTTCTTATCTATTTCTGGGCAAGAATCCAAAGCTCTGCCCTGTACTGTTCTTAGGTTGCAACTACTGAAGTCTCTGTCAAAGCTCACTCCAGTCCATCTACACCCTCCCAGCCATTAAAGCTCTCCTCAGCTCATTATTCACCAAACGGCCATATACAGTCACAGACCGTGCAAGTCTGCGCAGTACTGGCCTTAGTTCTTCAATATTTACTATTATTTTCTGATTCTAGATCAGAACCGGCCCCTATCAGAAGAGGAGCATCCCACAGCCTGGCGCCATTGTGCCTGCTCTGCAGGGGGTGCAGAATTGGAGTAGGGAGATTAGGAATGCCTGTAGCCATTATACCACCATCAAAAGCCCTGAGAAAATACATATGACATGGCACTTGCATGTGGTTAGAAGCATTAGGAGCCACGAAATCAGATCGACCGGAATCCCAGGAAGGCTGGGTCTGCTATCAGGCAGAGTCGTAGGGCGATGGTCCAGCCCAGAATCCATGAGATCGTCCAGACCTTTGCCAAATAATTACTGCTCCTGAAAAGGCAGTCTAGCTAAAGGAGCCTTGGAGACAGCAGCCCACTGTCTGAACCAAAGCATTCTGTGGGCAGAGATGGAGTACACCAACACTTTTGTCAAACTTGCATAAGGGCATACAATGCATCTGGCATATAACCTGTCCCCGTCAAAAAAAAGTTGAGGAGAGGGACCCACCGCCTCACTCTCCAGAGTGTGCTTTTGAGTGTGACAGGCGCGTGTGCCACAAGATGTTGCCGAAGCAGCTTTACTGTCTAAAGCAGCTGCGTCAAAGAGTTTCCTGAAGACTACCTCCACACAGAAGTCTTGCATATCTTCTAACACTAAACCACCACCAGAAAATACCAGCGTGACATAACTCTAGCAATTTTCAGAAAGTCAAACTGCTCCGAGACCAGAAAGCACATATCAGGGTGCCAGAGGAAGTTAGCAGACTGCTAGCACACACCACAAAGCCAGGAGGAAGAAGTGGATGGAGCCGGCTGCATGACCTGAAGGAGCTCTTGTAAAGATTCAGAAAGAAGATCTGGTAAAGCCACAGACGGGTGCAGGCTCTTGAGAGCATTTCCAGGCTCCCAAAACCCCAGAGGGATCCACAGATCCAGCATAGGGTCCCTGATCTCCCACCCCGGAAGTGCTGCACCTGTAAATAAGGAATCAGCAAGCAAACCATCCGCAATTGGATCCCCCAGGTCAGAGTCAGGTAGTGCAAACATAGTGGCAGGGTGAATCTGAGACGTATCCAAAGGCGTAATGCCACAGAGATGCCATGGAGGCAAATTGAGACTGCTCAGGGGAAGAACACATTGGCCCAAAATCCAGAGTACAAAAATTTCAAAAATTCTGAAAATGTGTCTGGCTCCTGGGGCATAGGTCACTCGAAGGTGGCCAAACTGTGAGTGTCTGAGGCTGCGCAGGGTCCTCAGCCTGATGGATGGAATTACCAGCCGTGCTGAGCCTCGAAAACAATGAAGGCTGCCCTGCCAGGCTAGCTGAGCGTTTTATCATGCCAGCTGCACCACACGGCATGTGGCACAAAAACGCTCTAAAAGTCCTAAATTTGCACAATCCTGGCAAGAACACATGAGGAGAGCCCAAGGACTCCATCTCAGCAAGTTTCTAGACAAAATTTGCAGTTTTGGAAGTTTTAGAAAATAAAATCACTAAAAATCCAAGATGGCCACGTCACAAAATTTGCACCAAAATCATGATATTTTTCACACTTCCCAAACTCTAAAAACTGCTCCAGCCCAGTTGCAATAATTTCACTACAGAAGCTGAGTCTTCCAGGAAACCAGTAAGGTCAAAACTGGCTTCTTCTTTCTGTTCTTTAGCTGTTTGAGGTATTGGACTACCAGATTTAATATAAGCAGCTTTGGTAATTGGTGGTATCACCTCAGCTCCAACACATTGCTCCTCCATTGGGCCTCCCATCTCCCCATATGATGCAGCACGCAGCGACCCAGTTCCAGTGTGAGGATAGGCAATACTTCTGGTATCCAATACCTAGCTCTCCGACTGGTGCTACAAACCACGTCTTGGCTAAAAGGGAGTCTCGCAATATTCGGGGCTTAGCATGGTGTCTGATGCACTTAGAGCTAAATCCCCCACAATATGCTCCTGCTCTCAAACTCTCTCATTCTCCGCCTGAGGAAGGAAGAAACTCTCCAAAGTCCATTGTATAAACACCGGGGAAGAAGCCAGCTCAGCTGGGTAAGAGCATGTCTTCCCTTTCCGCTTCACCATTCTGATTTCACCGAGTGTCACGGGCCAAGCGGAGCTCCCTCCTATGCATCTATTTGCATCACCATTTTGCCTGCACTCCATAATTATTTATCTATGTATTTCTAATAGTATAACCAAATCAGTAATTTTTTGATATAACTGTAAAATTAATCTGAAGTTATTTTTCAAAAAATGAAATCTTCATCTGGTTGTAAATATTAAGATTATGCCAGCAAGAATTCTGTAGAAGACGATGACTTAAATTAAGTCTTTCTGACTAATGATTTAAATCAAATCCACCTTGTATAGGATGATACCAAAGGTTCATCTAGAGGAATAATATATTTTTTGTCATACACCCTCCGTTTCTCACAGGCATGACTTATGACTATAATGAACCCAGAGTACAGTAAGCAGTGCATTTAATAATAATTTAAAAAAAGCAAAAACAGTACTGCAAAACTATCCTTCAGGGATGGGGTGATTACTGAGGAACTCGCCTCAGAATAGCCGGGCCCCTTACAACTTACCACAGAATCTATGAAAAAGCAAAATTGGTGTTAAAAGTCTGGGCTTTTTCATTAATGCTTAAGAACCATGGATTAATTTTAGTAGGCAATGAAAACGGTGCCGGTATTCAATATCCCCAATTGTCCCCTGTAAAAGAGTCCTGACAGTAAGTAAAATCATCATTTCTATATCTTATACCTTCGCAGGTGTGTGTATCCAGATAGCAGGATTAAAAAGAATGTGATCACAAAGTTGTTTCAACAAAGGAGCACCGTGAGACAATCCATCCAGATACTTTGCAAAAGACAAAAACTGTTCCAAAACTGCTCTGGTTATATGAACCCTAGAGGACTAAAAAGAAACAAGTTGAATTAGAACACAAGTCAATATTTTACTGATTTACAAAATAAAGAGAAATAGACATTTTATAAAATCAAAATATAATATCTTTTGACTAGGCAAACACTACAACACTTAGGTTCTTATGATCAGTTAGGTAAATGAATAGTCAACACAGTACATTGGAAAAAAATGCAAAAGCATTCTGAAATCCTTTAATTATCTTACTTCTACTACAATCCCCTCCACAGCCCCTCTAAAAACAACACTATCTTAGCATCACTTATTTATAATAATAATTTAATGCCGTTTTACTAAAGTGCGCTACGCATTTTAGTACGCGCTAAATATACGCACGTGCTAACCACTAATGTGTCCATAGACTAACATGCACGTGTTGTTGTTTAGCATGTGGTTAGCGCGTGGTAATATTTAGCATGCACTAAAATGCTTAGTGCACTTTTGTAAAAGGAGCACTAAGTCTCACTTAGCTTGTTCAATAATACAAAATTTTCATTCTACTATTTAAAATTATAACTATATGAGGGGCTGAAAAGTTCTCAGCCCAATCAAGAAAAGAATTATGTGGATATACTGTATTTTTTGCTTCATAAGAAGCACCTGACCATAAGATGCACCAACCTCTAGAGGAGGAAAAATCAAGAAAAAAAAAATTCTGAACCAAATGGTGTGCCCTGTACCCTGTCCCCAATCTGGTAATCTAGTAGTAGGCTGGGCAGGGCACATCTAGTGGTGGGCACGTCTAATGGTAGGCACGTCTAGTGGCAGCCAGTCCCAGGCCAGCCAGCCAGTCCAAAGGCAACAAGCCAACCCACCCCAAGCCAGCTAGCCAGTCCCAAGCCAGCCAGCCCTCATACAACCCAGCCAACCAGCCAGTCCCAAGCCAGCTAAAAAGTCCCAAGCCAGCCAGTCAGCCCTCAGTCAACCTGGCCAGCCCAAAGGCAACTAGCCAACCCACCCCAAACCAGTCAGCCAGCCCCAAGCCAGCCAGCCCTCAGTCAACCCAGAAAGACAGCCCACAGTCAACCCGGCCAGCCAGCCCGCCCAAAGGCAACCAGTCAACCCACCCCAAGCCAGCTAGCCAGTCCCAAGCCAGCCAGCCAGCCCTCAGTCAACCCGGCCAGCCAGCCAGTCCCAGGCCAGCCAGCCCAAAAGCAACTAGCCAACCCCCAGTCAACCCAGCCAGTTAGGCCCAGTTCAACCCGGCCAGCCAGTCCCAAGCCAGCCAGCCCAAAGGCAAAGGCAGGCAGGCAGGCACTCCCCACCCTGGTACCTTTTTTGGCGTTCCGGCAGTCCAGCGTGCTTTCCGCGCTCCTGCCTGGGTTCCACTGCTTTCTTCTGGCAGGACGAGAACTGACAGGCAGCTATTCAGAGCGCAGGGAGGGACTAAGCAGGCATGGAAAAAGAACACGCCTATCTCCTGCACCGCTGTGCCGCTGCCGCTGCCGGAAGAAAGTAGTGGAAACCAGGCAGGAGCGCGGAAAGCATACTGGACCACCGGGACACCAGAAGGAGGTAGGGTCTTGTTTGAGGGGGGTTTTTTCCATTCACTCCTTAAGATGCACCCTTATTTCCACCCCCATTTTGGGGGTGGAAAAAGTGCATCTTATGGAGCGAAAAATATGGTAGTTCAATCAATGATCTCAAACAATGTCAAAACATAGAATTTCATTTCTGCAAATTGGCATTTAATGAAATAAGATAACTCTTTTCTGCTACAGAAAAAGAGATTATGTCCTTACCTTGATAATATCTTTTCCAGTAGATAAGTGAGACAGTCTAGACATGTGGGTTATCACCCAATGACCATGTGCCATAAGAAGGAATCCACTCCAGATTTTTTATGTGACTCTCCTCTACTTCACTGGGAGCTCTAACATCACATGCAGTTAGTACCCAAGCACTAAGAACTCCAACACAGATTGAGAAGTAGGGACCTCAAAGGGAAAATTCCTAAGAACCAACTGTTCTGCTCAAAGAAGTAATATGCCAAACTCAAAATCAAACAGCGAACAAATACATCAAAAATGAGTTCAGAAAAGATACCAGCATACATTAGGAACATAAATATAGAATTCTTCTCAGTCAAAAGAGCTGACTGGCATCCAAGAATCAACTTGAAGAAGCATAAACAGAATGAGACAGCAGACAGGCGCAATAAGGACCGAACAGGAGTCTAGAATGTCTCACCTATCTACGGGAAAAGACATACTCAAAGTAAGAACATAACTTCCAGTGCAACAGGTGAGACAGGTGGAATGTACAAAAGCAGTCCCAAAAAACTAAGTAAGCTGATTGCACCGACCCTCAAGATTGAGGACCCAAAGGCATAGTCCTGTCTTGCCGCTACATCCACTCTGTAAAATTTAGCAAACATGTGCAGAGTGGACCAAGTAGCAGCTCTACAGATTTTCTCAGGGGAGATTGCCCTAGCCTCAGCCCATAAGGAGGCCATATTATTGGTAGATTGCGCCTTAATAGAAACAGGAGACTCTTTACTGCAAAAAATATAGGCTGACGAAATGGCCTTATGGATTCATCTGAAAATAGTGGCCTTGGAAACAGGGATGCCCTGCTTAGAAGAATGATACAGCACAAAAAGATGGTCAGAGAGGCGAAACTCATTTGTGACCTCTAGACAATGCAGAAGAACGCTGCATACATCCAATGTCTTCAAAATATGATCCTGTTTCCTAGAACCAGTAGGCTGAAAAACAGGCAAACACTTCCTAATTGGCCTGGAATGCCAACACCACCTTAGGCAGATAGGAAGGAACCTTGCAGAGAGAGATCCCCATCTCCGAAATCCTCAGGAAAGGCTCTCTACAAGACAAAGCCTGGAGATCTGAGACATCTCGCTGAGATAATGGTGACCAGAAAAACTGCCTTGAGCGTTAGGTCCAAGAAGCATCCTTCATAGACTCAAATGGAGCTTTGGTGAGTCCAGGCAAAACCAAGTTAAGATTCCACGAAGGAAATGGCGGTTTGGGTGGAGGTCTACTGCAAAGAACACCTTTCAGAAATCTAGCCACGTCAAGGTGAGACACAAGTGAAGAACTATGATCCCACGCTCTGAAGCAAGAGAGCTCAGCGACTTGGATCCGAAGGGAAGCTACGGTGATGCCCTTGAAAGACCCACCTGGAGAAAGGCAAGCATCACTGAAACTGGAACAGAATACGGCTCCACACTTTCCTGGTCACACCAATGTTGAAAAGTCTTCCACGCCTTAGCGTAGACAGACATCGTAGTCAACTTCTTAGATTTCAGAAGAACAGAAATTACTATATCAAAATAGCCTTTGCACTCTAACACTTCACGCTCAATAGCCATGCCATAAGAGCAAAGTGATTGGGATCCTCCATGCAGATTGGACTCTGAGAGGGGAAGTCCGGAAGAGCCTGCAACCAAAGACTGTGACCTATGTGAAGAAGCATCAGATATGCATACCATAGTCTGCGAGGCCAATCTGTAGCCACCCAGAATGACCCTTTGCAATCTGGCAAGGGCCCAACCTATCATGGGCCAGGGAGAAAAAATATACAGTGGAACTCCCTGTAGCCATAGCAGTATTAGAGCGTCTAGGCCAGTGGTCTCAAACTCAAACCCTTTGCAGGGCCACATTTTGGATTTGTAGGTACTTGGAGGGCCTCAGAAAAAAAAATATTAAAGAAATGACAATTTTGCTTGAAGTAAAACTCTTTATAGTTTATAAATCTTTCCTTTTGGCTAAGTCTTAATAATAATATTGTAATTTATAGCTAAAGAGACATATGATCAAGAAACTATTTATTTTACTTTTGAGATTATGATAAACATACCGAGGGCCTCAAAATAGTACCTGGTGGGCTGCATGTGGCCCCCGGGCTGCGAGTTTGAGACCACTGGTCTAGGCCCTCACTTCTGGGCTCGGAACTTCGACTGAAGCATCTGATGGTTTTTGAGTTCTTCACCATTGTCCTGGGGTTAAAGAGAGGCCGACCCCCAGCACCGCACAATGTCTTGACATGCTGCCAAGGACAGCACCATACTCTAAGGTCTGTCTGCTGAAAAAATCTTCTTGAACATTGTCAACTCCAGCTACATGCGCTGCTGAAAGTGCCTGGAGATGACGCTCTGCCCAGAGAAAGAGAAGACACATTGTCAGAGATGACTCAGACCACTTGGCCTTCCAGACTCATTTGCAATTTTGCCAGAGCCAAGCGAGTGGCCTGCAGTTCCAAGTGGTTGATAGACCATTTCCTTTGAGACTTCTACAGATATGTGGGCTTTAAATATGTCCCAAACAAAGCAACAAAGGTTTTTTTATTTCTTCAAAGCCATGTCCTGTAACTAAAACCAGATGCAGGGCATTGCAGGTGATCCAGAATGACACGGCCAGATTGATAACCAGAACAGCAAGATATAAGCATATTATCCAACATCTCCGACAACTACATAGGCTACTAGGTGTATTTAAAATCCAATATAAAGCAATTATACTATGTCATCAATTTTTTTTTATTATTATTTATTCCGTTTTTATTATTATTTTTATTCCATTTGTACCTTGCAGTTCAAAGCGGATTACATAAGAAGAGAACTGGACATTTCCAGGAGGGTACATGACATTGGAGAATACAGATTGAGGGTATAGACTTAATAACAGAATGAGGGTATAGACTTAATAACATTGGAAGATAAATCAGGTTACATTACATTACATAGCAAGTAGTCTGTTTCCATACGTTGGTAGATAGTCAATTTCGGTAGGATAATTTAGGTTTCAGGTAGCTTTCTTGGCATTTCGGGTTTTTTTGTTTTTTATTGGTCGATTGAGGGTATGGTGCCAGGGAGTGAGCAGAGCCTGGTCGGAGTAAGTGGGGAAGAGGAGAGGGAGATTAGGTAGATTGTGTATACTTTTTGAACAGCAGTGTTTTGATTTCTTGGGGAAGAGGAGAGGGAGATTAGGTAGATTGTATATTCTTTTTGAACAGCAATGTTTTGATTTCTTTACGGAATCCTTTGAGGTCAGATGTTGTGGTTAACAATCTGGTGATGGAGGGTTCGAGTTTTGCTGCATGTGTTGCTAGGAGGTTATCATAAAGCTTTTTTGCGATGAGTGCCTTTGAGTGGTGGATATGAGAATGGTGTCAGTGTTCTTCTTGTTCTGGGTGGAAGGTTACGGTTTAGGCAATCATTTAGATAGGCAGGTGCAGTACCGTTAATTACTTTGAAGAGTAGACAATATAGTTTGAATTGAATTCTGGCTCGAATCGGTAGCCAATGTGAGTCTAAGTAGGCATTCCGAGGCAGTAGATTAGTCTGAGAGCTGTGTTCTGAACGGTCTGTAGTTTTTTGATCATGTTTGTGGGGCATGTTAGATATAGGATATTGCAGTAGTCCACAAGACCTAGTACCAGGGATTGTACAATGATCCTATAGTGTTCTTTGTCAAAGAATTTCCTTATTTTTCTTAAGTTGCGCATTGTGAAGAATGCTTTTTGGGTAGTTTTGATGATTTGAGTCTGCATAGTGCAGCATCTGTCTATCAGCACTCCCAGGATTTTGAGTGAGGTCTGGATTGGGTATTTGGTTGCTTTAATTTCCAGGTCTGTTATGGATGGGTTTTTGTCCGTTTCAAGCATTAGGAATTTGGTTTTGTCCGAGTTTAGTTTCAGTTTGTGGTTTGTCATCCATTTTTCTACTTCCAGGTGTCCTGTTGAGGTGTGGTCTTGGGTTCCGAAGGGGAGGAGAATAGTTATGTCGTCTGCGTAGCTGAATGATGTTACATTTAGGTTGTCTAAAGTGGTACCGAGGGAGGAGATGAAGAGATTGAATAGAATGGGCGATAGCGGAGACCCCTGCGGGACTACGCATGGGTTAGATTTCATATCATTTGTCTTAACTCTGTACGTTCTTGTTTTAAGGAATCCTTGGAACCAGTTGTAAACCACCCCACCAACTTGATATAGCAGCATTCACGTCTCATAACCTCCACACCCCAAATATTCATATCACCAATGGTACCAAATTTCACAAGAATACATCTTATTCCATCAAACACAGGGAGGAAAACAAACCTACTAATTAAAATGCGTCATTATATACTCATACAGATTATCCCCTTCTTAGACCACCATAATGGGGGGTGAGCAAGCAAAAATAAATTATGAGAGAAAATTAAGAGGCATTAGTTAAACCTATAGGCTTATGTATCAAGCGCCCTTTACATCCATTGTCCTTCAATCCTTTTATGATCTTCTTAACATCTAGAAATTCCTTCAAATGATTAGGAGAGAAAAAAGTATATTTAACACCTAAGTATCTGACCAAGTATTTACAGGGGTATGCCAAAAGAAACGTTGTTCCCATATTTATAGTCTGTTGACGCATAGAGAGAAATTATTTCCTCCGTTCTTGTGTGGTCTTAGCAACATCAGGGTATATCCATATTTTCTGTCCCCCAAATAATTTTTGAGAGTTTTTGAAGAACAAACTATGTCATCAATTTTTATATGTTAACGAAAGGATAATAAATAAATATTTTGAGAGGATAATATCAGTTCAATACACAAAGGAGATGGTATACTGTTAACCAACACCAGTCAATCCACTCAAATAAATTAGTCTTCAGACCCTCAGAAATGCACAATAGATTATAAGTGACCCAGTGAGGATCTAATGTGTAAATCCAACCACTACTGAAATTACAATGGAGTGGATGGTGGCATTTCTGAGGGTCTGAAGACTAATTTATTTGAGTGGATTGACTGGTGTTGGTTAACAGTATACCATCTCCTTTGTGTATTGAATCAATTTTTATATGGCACGATTCCCAAATTTTTTAAGAGTTTGATGTCTGGTTACTAACCATCAAGATCATTGCATTCTGAAAATTCAGCACTGTTGAAAACAAAGTATGTTGAAACGAATGCCATAACCTTTTCATGTGCAGGAGTAAAACTGAGGAATGGCCTTGTTGGTCAAATTTGGAAATGTGGGGATAGGAGTTAATTCAGGAAATTGTTGAAAACGCAATTATTTATTTATGCATTTCTTTGAGCATTTGACCTATTGCAAGGATTGGATCTTTCTGCTTTTGTATAGAAATTTATAAAATAAAATTAAATAAATAAATATCTGGTCATCTATTCCAAATCTCGTCAAGTCATATTTTGGTTCTTTCTTCATCTATCCAACCTTTGACATGTGCATGCACGAATGTGATGGAAATTTAACATTTTTTGACAATGTCTTCCCTTTTAAAAATGACTATGGGCCTCAACTTGATTCCATTCGCAAAATGAGAGCAGTAAAATTGTTCTTTTCATTTCCGGTTGTCCTAAAAAAACATTGAAGAGTTTTATCTCCTAGGCTTGAAACATCATCTGTTGCAAAACATAATCAGTGTATCAATCATGATTCCAATTTCTTCAAGAACAAAATTGTATAATTTAAGTTGTTTTATTTTTATTTATTTATTTTTTTCCATGAAAGTTTTATTAATTTTTATCAAAACAAAACAGTATACATTATACAGTATACATGGGCACAAAGCAGTCCAAGAACAGTCCAAGCAAAAAACATATATAGTGGAAGTATAATCATATTTGAGAGTTTTGTAAATAGGTCAAGAGAGGAGACCAGCAATCATTTGTAGACTTGAGTTGACCCCTACGTTCAGAAATTGCTAACTCAAATTTATGATGCTGTAATACTAAGTTCCACCAATGTTGGACATGAAGTAAATTTGTGGATTTCCAATTGGAAAGAATCAATTTCTGAGCAAGGGTAAGTAATATATCAAACAATTTCCTGTGAGAATCTAATAAATCAGTAGAGATAGAGTGCGATTTAAACATTACAATAGAGAAAGATAATTGACAGTCTAAATGGAAAATTAATTTCATTATGGACCAAACCTCATTCCAGAAAGAAAACACAAATGAGCATTCAAAAATCATGTGAATTAATGATTTTTGAGAAGTCTTACAATTCCAGCAAGCGTTAGAGGAGAGAAGGCCTGCAGAGTATAGTTTGTGAGGGGTCCATATAGCTTTATGATATAGAAAATACAGACTGTAAAGTACTAGCCGAAGAAAGGGCTCAAATAGATTTAGACCAGAGAAGTGACCAGGCCTACTTCCTAAAGAATGATCACAATCTCTATCCCAGATTCCTTGAAGTGTAGTATCAGGTGAAATGTTCCAGGCAAGAATAAGTTTATATAATTGAGAAGCAGTGTGTCCTGTTGTCAATAGAATCCGAGCAAGGTTGGGAAGAGTTGGTTGGTGAGAAGTAATATCATCACGAAAGGACATATGTGAAATGCAATGATCGAGTTGCATCCATTTGAAGTGTGAAGAGGATGGAAGATCATATTTAATTTTGAGAGTATGAAACGGAAGTAAGTTAGTGTTAGAATCTATAATATAAGTTAATAGAGAGACACCTTTATCTATCCACTCCTTCCATAAAAACATTTTTTTGTTAATGAGGATATTTGGATTAAACCATAAAGAGGCGTATAATGAGGAAGCGTAAGGATACTCTAAATGTTAGTCAAATTCTAGTAAGCATTTGATAGTTAAGTGAATTAAAGGAGTTATTGATGGGTTACGCAATGCAGTTAAGCATGCAGACGGAGTGAGAGGTAGGGAAATTTGTTTTTCAATGTCAAACCAGATTGGTGAATAGAATTCTTGAACTGAGAACCAATAAAAACCCTGATGAATAATAAAAGCTTTGTGATAGGCATGGAAGTCTGGAAAGAGAACTCCACCCTCTTCCTTTTTCAACTTAAATTTTTTCAGTGCTATTCTCGGTTGTTTATTCTTCCAGAGAAAAGAAGATAGTAGGGAATCAATTTTTTTATAGAAAGTGGGAGGGAAGAGACAGGGTATCATAAGCAAAATTTAGTTAATTTTGGGCATGAACATGCCCTGAAACTGGAGACCATCCAAAAAGGACTGGGCTGCTCAGGTGAATCAAAATGTCGAGTCGAGTTGTTGACAGTCACAATCATCCGGGCAGGGTATTGTAGCCCATATCTCGCACCCATAGACTTGAGTCTCGCTCGCATATCCAAAAAGGATTTTCTCTTTCAGGCAGTGGTTTTGGCCAAATCGGGAACAATCAGAAACTTCTTATCCTCAAATTTCAGGTCCGGCATAGATTTTGCAGCAGACAGAATTTGTAGGGCTTGAGGATAGCGCAATAGTTTCGCAACAATAGGCCTTGGTCTCGTGAATCCCGGCTTTAGAGATGAAGGTGTTCTATGAGCCCGCTCAAACTGAAGTGGTAAATCAGTCGTAAGATGGAGAATTCGTGGTAGTTGATCCGTAAGGAATTTAAGAAGATCAAACTCTTCAGCACATTCCGGTAATCCAATAAGTCTAATATTATTCCGACGATTTCGGTTGCAAAGATCTTCCAGCTCTTGATCGAGTTTTTTAAAGCGCTGCTGCACTTTCTCTTCAAATTGTGCAGAAGAGAGCTCCACCATGTCTGCTCGAGATTCCAGTGCCTCAACACGTGTTTTACAAGCGGCAAAGGAGATCGAAAGTGAATTTATTTCACTTCTCATTTCGCAAGTGATATCATATTGCTTAGTTATCAAGTCTTTCAGAGCGCGGATTTCGTCAAGCACCACGTCTGAGGAATCCGGTGCAGACTTACTGGTTGTTGGTTTCTCCGGAGACAGAGGATCGTGCTTAGATCTTTTCGATCCCAAGGATTGAGTCGAGTGCGATTCTGATTTAGCAGACTTGTTCGCAGACATCTTAGCGAAGGAAAGCGAGTGAGGCGATCAAAAAACGCAAAGTATAATACTTGCTCCGTGTCAATGTTCAGGAATCAGTTGAGGAGAGAGGAGATTATGCAGCCATCTTGTTCTCCGGCTCAATAGCGCCCCCCCCCCCCCCCATTTGAGTTGTTTTATAATAAATTTATGAAATGAAGATACTTTTTCTTCTATATCCTGTCGCAGTTTCTGAGCAATGTTTGTTCTTTATTGTAAATAAAGATCATAGCTGTTCATAAAGTGGCTACACCAGCCAACAGAGGCAACACATTTGATTGTACCTTTAACTTTATATTTGTCCTGTTTTGCCATTTGAAGGGCATGTAAGCGAATTCCTGTGCATGTAATACAGTATCAATTTTTCCAGCACCTAGAACCCAACAGTTCAAGTCATCTTCGAGAGCAGAGAAGAATGTAGTTAAATCTCAATGAGTCTTTTTGGATTTTGGCATCTGTTCTAATTCGGTCTTCTGCTTTCTCCAATCTCTTACTTGACTTTCATTAATAATAAATCCCCTGCTTGCAAATGAATTATTGCTCTCTTCTCAACATGACTTTCAATTTAAATTCGGCATCATAAGATATCCGTTTTCGTGTTCCACCAAGACTAGTCATTTCCCAACAGAAAACAATGTATAAAAAAAATTGTAAAGGAAAAAGTTGGTTCCTTAATGTCCTCTAGCTGTACAGATTGTGCACATGGGAATTATCATAATGCACACTACATGCTAAGAAGCTCATAGATATAAAATGGGCAAGCATTCTATTAGTGTCAATTTATGAACCTTGCCTCATTCTCTTTTATTTATTTATTTTTTGGGGGGTTAACCAGTCCCCCAAATGACCTGCATCATTGCCATCATACACTCCTCCCCAGATGACCTACACCATTATCCTCCATAAACTTCCTCCCCCCATCCTAGAGGCAAGGAAACTTAGGAACAAGAGGTCACAGAATGAAGAAGAAAAGGAATAAGCACATGAATAACCTTACCAAAAGGATGATAGATGCATGAAATAACCTCAATTGTTCTTCCTTAGAAGTACCGGTACCTATATCATCAACATTATTTTTTACCCCAAGTACTGGTACTTCTTTGATTGCACATATTTCATCTCTTCAAATTTATGATTATAATCGATGCACTGTTCCACCAAAGAGGCCAAAATATTTTCTTCTTTAGACAGCTTTTATGTTCTAAATGATGCCTAACTTCAGGCAAAACATGGGGAGAAACAGAAATTCTCACAGAATTCATCAAAATCAGCCCAGACTAAACCCCCTAAAGCTGCCTAGTTTAAGACATACCACAGGGAAGAAGAGAAACAAACCAGTACCTCTCAACTTTTTGAAAAGAATAGAGTTAATCATCATTGGACATTGTGGCAGGCTGCATACACAGGTGGTTTTTTTAAGTCAGTGACTGAAATGATTTAAGCATGAACAAAATTAGCAGTGCTTACTATCATTCTGAGGCTTTTTCCTCCTGTGAGACTGAACTCAGCCTAATTTATAAGAGCTGTACAATTTGATAATGAAGGTGTTTTTGTTTTTTGTTGAATATTAAGTCCTTCATTCCTCCTTAAGATTAGGTTGAATGGAGTAGTACCTAAACATTCTGTTCATTCGGAGAAAAAGAATAAAATAAAGCCAAATGTGATAATAGATATAACCATCAAATGTCACTGTCAACAGATTTCAGAAGATAGCAACCTGTGGTTAAACTTTAAACTCTGTTGTCCAGAGTCAAGTATTGCTCTGTTTCTCCATCACTAGGAGGTCATAGACTTAGCAATAACCAGCAAAGTGCTGTTCAGTCACTAGGTGTTATTGTATATGGCAACTGTTAAGAAAGCTAAATTTAATGGTATAATTAATAACAAGGAAAATGAAACTTCATATCAGAATGACTAAGTGCCAGCCCAGCAGGGACAGGGATGGGGTTCCACTAATGCAGACAGAGCCTTACCATGGTGCTCCAGACAGCTGTTGCCACAATGATGAATAAAGCTGTTACTACCAGTGTATGCTGATCCAGTGTGGGGCATAAGCATCTGCGCATACACAAGGCCTGCTAGCTCCTGCCCCATCCAAGAATCTCAGAGAAGGTGGGAGCCAGCAGATCTTGAGTATATGCAGATGCTCAAGGCTCCACACCAGATCAGCATACACCAGTGGTAACAGCTTTATTCATTGAATCAGCTGTCTAGAGTACCAAAGGAGCTGGTAAGAATATATCAGTAGCGGAGTAGAATGCAGGTTAGTGCCGGTCCTCATAGAGGGTAGGTACAGAGAGTAGCATCGGTCATGGGTGTAGGGTAATTCAGGAGGGCAGCTCTGGCCATCAGGGGAGGGGGGGCATGCAAGAGAGCAGTGGCAGTCATCGAGGGTGGTGAGAGTACAGGAAAGCAACATCTATCATTGTAAAAGGAGTACAGAAGTGCCGGCTACCTGGTTGTCTTGAATATAAACCAAGACCCCATTTTTGGGCCATTTTTTGGCCCAAATATCTCAGTTTATATTTGAGTATATACAGTATACTGATTACTAGGTGAATCATCAATCAATCATCAAATCAATATTACTTTCGATGCAACTTTGGCATTTTCTAAACCAAAATACTTATAACAGAGTAAAGATTTTATAGCTGCATAACATTAAGCTTACCTTTTCAAGAAGGTAGCCAATGACTAAAAAGCCTTTTCCACCTAGCATTTGTTCTTGCATGGCTACTGAACTCTTAAGAAGCTCAACCAAAAAGGCCAGAAGAGTAGCACTGCATGTAAAGCAAAACAATTTGGTAAACCCATTTATATAAACTTTCCATCCATGGGCTGTTTCACAAAAAATAATCTATAACATAATGAATTATTAAAGATATATAATTCATAATTTGGGATTAATCCTGTCTTCCTTTAAAATCAGAATACACCTCTATACATATATTAAACTAAATATAAATGTTTAATAAAAACTATTCAGTTTCCAAATCAAAATCTTTAGAAGTTAGAAAAATATTTCAGCTAAGTTAGCATTCCAACACAAGGTAAAATGATGGCAGCTCTGATACAGTAGAGCTTCTAATAATGCATGCATCATGAAATAGAAAAATAAGATCAAGAAAGCAAACTAAAATTTCATAGTATCAATCAAATCTTAAGTGTTCTCAGTGATTATGTCATAGTAACATAGTAGAATAGTAAATGACGGCAGATAAAGAAACATCATGATCAGTTCTTCCAGGGTTTCCGCAGCTGGCATTCTGCTTTTTGCATGTTGCCAGGTCTTGCTACGTCTTGTCAAGTAGAAACAGACATTTCAGCCATCATATTATGGTTTTCTTAAGGGGATGCTGTGAAGTCTGCAGTTTGTAATAGTGGGTTCAATGACCTGATTGGGAACAGGGCACTGCACCAATTTTTATTATTGGTGAGAAAGTCAGTTGGTCAGAAATTTGAATTTTGGTAGGAAAGTCAGTTGGTCTCTCTTTCCATAGATTGAAAACATCTCCATAGAACTCATAAGAGACTTTTCCATTTTATAGAAACAACTGACTTTCCTCACCAACATTCTATAGAAACAACTAAATTTCCCCACCAAAATTTGAATTTCTGACCGATTTTCCCACCAAAATTCAATTTGGTGAACTGCCCTGTTTCCAATCAGGTCAGTGAACCCACTATTTACAAACTGCACACCTCACAACATACCCTGAAGAAAGCCACACCATGATGGCTGAAACATCAGTTTCTACTGACAAGACACGGTGAGACCCGGACTGCAACAAGCATCACAACAGATTCTCAGTCAAAACACAGTTAGTAACCACTTTTGCCTTTGCTTTAGTGAAAAAAAAATGGCAGATGTTAACCAAGGATAGTAGGACAAGCGTTATCATGAATAAATGATGTTAATGGACAGAGTCTCAGCATTGAAACAGCCCAGCGTAGCAAAGATACTTACCTGTAACAAGTGTTCTCTAAGGACAGCAGGCATACATTCTCACATGTTGAAAACATCATCAAAGGAACCCAGTAGATGTAAAAACACCAATTAAAGTAACTCTTCTTTGTTTGCAGATGCAGCTTGAAACAGAATGAGCCCACTGTAGATGCTGAAGTAAAAATTCTTGGCCTCTAATAAATTCTGCAGAACTGTCTGACCCCAGCTGTCACACTGAGAATCCTGATCTACGCTAACAGTGGGATGTGAATGTGTGGACTGAAGATCATGTTGCTGTTTTGCAGACCACCTCAATAGAGGCTGATCGCAAGTGGACCACCAAACCAGCCACAGTTGTTAGCTGTAATAGGACCCTCTAGAGCAGGGGTGGGCAACCTTGGTCGAGGGTTGCAATCAGTCAAGATTTCCCTAATGAAAATGCATGAGATCTATTTGCATGCACTGCTTCTATTGTATACAAATAGATCTCATGGATATTTGTTTTAGAAAACCTGACTAGGTTGCAGCCCTTGAGGACCGAGGTTGCCCACTCGTGCTCTAGAGTCAGTCCAGCCTGGGAAAAAGTACAGTATGTAGTGCACTTTCATCAGCACAGGAATGAGATTTTGGGAACAATATTGGCAGGACAATCAACTGCTTAAGATGGAAGTCCAAAACTTAAAAGCAGTTCTTTGCACATATCATATATAAGGTGGATCAGCTAAGCAATGGGTAAGGAGCTAGCTGAGAAGCTCCAACAAGAACTGCATAGTTTATTCACCATGGTTTAATAAGCATCTGATATACCACCATTCATGGAAAAAAAACAATCAAAGCAGTTTGCAATGAAAAAAATTATGTAGTGGAAGAAAAGAACTAAATAACGTGGATAGGACAGAAAAGAAACCACAGTTACTTAATGTAACAGGTGTTATCCTGGGACAGCAGGCAGTTATTCCCTCAAATGGGTGACGTCATCCAAGGAGTCCCAGTACGAACAATGAAAAGTATAGTATCACTTTAAACTTTAGCAAGTATTTTTAGACTGCCCGTATCGCGCATGCACGAGTGCTTTCCCACCCAACGCCAGCTCACAAAGTCATCAGTTCGATGCCAAAGCGAAGAAGCCAACTTGGGGAGGTGAGCACTTGTGAGAATATCTGCCTGCTGTCCCAGGATAACACCTGTTACTTTAAGTAACTGTGCTTTATCCTTAGCATATTCTCACAAATGGGACTCCCCAGCTCGAATAAAAGGGATGGAGGGAAAGTTGGGTTCCAAGAACTCAGAAACTCGAGGTGCCTCGTAAACTTAGACCTAATGTCTGATGTGAGATCACGGAAGCAAAGGAAGGAACCTAATGGAGAAAATGAAAAAAGGAGCCCTATGTTCCACTAGAGGTAAACGGAAAAATTTGATAAAAGCTATGTGCATGGCGGTTGAAAGATAACAAACGATCTCCTAGAGTCAGTTGAATCTAAATATATGTAATGGATACACCAAAAAGATTCAAGAACCAAATGAGAGCTACTAGCTAATGCACCTATATGGAGCAGCCGACCCAACGAACAGTTGAAATCAGTCCTATCCTTGAATAGATACGAATGAAAAGGGGAGGAATTTCATAATCAAATAAAAGCAGGATTTTCTTGAAAAGAATTATCAGAGAGAAGCCAATGCTATGGAACATAAAATCAGAACAACATAGTGGCTTACGGAGAAGAAAAACAACCTCCTGCTAAAAATATTTGTAATATTATTATTCTGTAAGATCTGACAAAGGCTGAAAAAGTAACGTAATAAGCCTTAAAATGAGAAATCAGTAAAACAGCAAGGGGAAGCATATTATCAAAACAATATGCCAGTAAGATGAAACCCCAAAGATTTAACCAGGAAAGTGAGAATGGATTTGTGTAATATCCCTGTAAAAATCAAAAGCTGGTTAAGTGGTTTTGAGTGCTGCTATTTTTTTTTCTTTTTTTAAGTCTCCCCAAGAGGCGCTTAGCTTAGTAAGGACAGAACACCATGAAAAGATGGGGCCTGAGCCCATGAAAGCATGTATGTAGAAGGAAAGCAGTTAAACTTTTAAAACTACTGACTACTGGTAATGACTCATTTGAAACTAGGGAATCAAAATATATAAAATGTGGTCCTTAATTTAAGTGCCACATGAAACACAAGTATCTATGAAGGTGACAGGAAATCAAAGTAATAAACTTGTGTCACTGAACTCTTGTACCCTCTTACTCTAATATCGAAGAGGAAACATGGGTAACCTCAGCTTAGCCATGTGGTACCCCCCAAAAAATCAAATAATTTACTCCTGAGCCAGTGACATCAACTGAAGGTAATGAGATACCGTAGAGTTGAGTGTGGCATAACTAACCAAAGAGGCAATATGCCTGCAGAGTTAAGGTACAAATAGTATCTTCTTAGAAAAAAGGTCACTAACAGCAGAATGGTAACCTCAATGTATTCTCGTGAGGAAAAAACCTCAATGTTCTCTTTTTTTTTTTTAAGGAAAAAAAACACAATGTTGCACACAGAAGTACACAATGGAGAAAAACAAATTAGGAGAAATAAAATTGCTGGTCTGAAGCTAATACTAGAGGACCAGCAAGAACCAACAGAGACTCGGAATAAAAACCTGTGTGTGGATTTTAAGAAGTACAATTCAGAGAAAACGTGCGAGAGCAATTCGCTCAAACCCATTGAAGGAAATATGAGTAGGAAGAAAAGCACACCATGACCTTGAGAAAGACATGGGGGAAGCCACTGCTTGCCCTGGATCGGTAGCAAGGAATATTGCTACTCCTTGGATTTTGGCCAGGTACTAGTGACCTGGATTGGCCACTGTGAGAACAGGCTACTGGGCTTGATGGACCATTGGTCTGACCCAGTAAGTCTATTCTTATGCTCTTATGTACAGAAATAAAGAAGCATAATAGCAGAAAAAGTCAACAGATCAACCACTCTGCCCCTCCGCAGTACACCTGAACTCTTTTTATCTTAGTAAAAGCAAGAAGTAAAATAACTCTGCAAGACCATTAAGAAAAAGGTTGTAGTAGAAGACTACATAAGGTCAGCAACCAAGAAAAATCTGCCTTTTTTTTTTTTTTAAGTATAGACCTCCAGGTAACTTAAAAAGATTCCAACAGTGAATCGAAAGTACAGGCTTTTGGCACTACCATGGAGGAGTTTGGAGTCTTCGCATGAGAAATAGAGAAATTTTAAAAAGGAATGAGTTACAAAAATATGACTGTATTATGTTAGCAGGAACGAATATACCATTGGTAAGAGAGGTAAAAAAGAGGTGACCTAGGAGTAGTCTAGAGTCATAACATGTAAAACATGGTATACATGATCTCAGCTTACTGCAGAGAAGTGTAACAGGTAGAAACAGTAACGCACTGAATGAAGATCAATACAAAAAACCAGGATCTGTGACAAATTTACTGCTTGATTTCAGTATTGGAACCATATCCAATGGTACTAAGAGATGCTACAGTAAAAAGAAAAACATCCTAAAAAGGATGTAATGGCCTCCTCCTTTCCTACAGCCATTCCCAAACCTTTGGGTTCCTTTATAATAAAAAAGGAGATGGAGTAAAGGATGTTGTGGATAATATCCATTAAACAATAGGAGACACACGTGTAGGGAAAAATATTTCAGAAATAATTTATGAGCCTCCTGAAAAGTACTGTATGAACATTGATGGTATAGTGGAAGGCTTGTTTCAGTAGAAAAACCTGGTTGATCCTGCTTAGAAGATAAAGCAGAGAACCATGCTGCTAAATGGTTAATATAATAATAATAATAATTTTATTTTTGTATACCGCCATACCCAGGGAGTTCTAGGCGGTTCACAACAAATAGATGAGTTACATACAGTGCAGTTGAAAAAGAAGTACATAACAAGTCAATCGAAGGGTCAAACTAGTTTACATTGACAATTTAAGTAAGGAAGGACTAATACAGAGCATATATGGTATTTACCGTAAAAGAGTTCAATAGAATTTGTGAGAAGGGGGAGCCAAGCATATTGTAAGAGAGGAGGGGACAGGGATCGTTGGGGGGGGGAGGAGGGGGAAAAAGTAAAGAAAGGTGGGCCATGTTGAGGGGGGGGAAGAGGAGGATTTGGTCTGATGCAGAGGAGGGAATTTGATCTGTTTTCTAATGAGGAGAGGGGGAGCGTTAAGGCGGAAGAGGGGAGCATAGAGAATGTCCATAGAGAACGCAGAAGTACAAAAGTAAACATTGCTTGTCTGCTTACTGTTTGGTTTGGTTTTGTTTTTACATGGTAAGGAAAGCAATGTTACTTACCGTAACAGTTGTTATCCAGGGACAGCAGGCAGCTATTCTCACTAGTGGGTGATGTCATCCGACAGAGCCCCGATACGGACATCTTGCAAGCATGTCTTGCTTGAAGAAACTCAGAAGTTTCGAGATGCCCGAACCGCGCATGCGCCAGTGCCTTCCCGCCCGATGCTCCGGGCGTGTCTCCTCAGTTCAGGTAGCTAGCAGAGAAGCCAACCCAGGGGAGGTGGGTGGGACGTGAGAATAGCTGCCTGCTGTCCCTGGATAACAACTGTTACGGTAAGTAGCATTGCTTTATCCCAGGACAAGCAGGCAGGTATTCTCACTAGTGGGTGACCTCCAAGCTAACCTCAATGGGATGGAGGGAGAGTTGGCAACTTAGGAGAACAAATTTTGTAACACAGTTTGGCCAAATTGCCCATCCCGTCTGGAGAAAGTATCCAGACAATAATGAGAGGTGAACGTATGAACCGAGGACCAAGTGGCAGCCCTACAAATCTCCTCAATCGGTGTTGATCTGAGGAAGGCTACAGAGGCTGCCATTGCTCTGACCCTATGTGCTGTGACCTTACAGGGAAGGGGTAATCCAGCCTGGGCATAGCAGAAAGAGATACAAGCCGCCATCCAGTTGGAGATGGTGCGCTTCGATACAGGTCGACCCAACTTGTTTGGATCAAAGGAGACGAAAAGTTGAGGAGCAGTTCTGTGTGGTTTGGTGCGATCCAAGTAGAAAGCCAAAGCACGTTTACAGTCCAGAGTGTGAAGAGCTGATTCTCCAGGATGAGAATGAGGCTTTGGAAAGAACACTGGAAGCACAATGGATTGGTTGAGGTGAAATTCAGAGACCACTTTAGGCAGGAATTTCAGGTGAGTGCGGAGGACCACCTTGTCATGATGGAATACTGTGAAAGGTGGGTCCGCCACCAAGGCCTGAAGCTCACTGACCCTGCGAGCAGATGTGAGGGCCACCAGAAAAACCACTTTCCAAGTGAGAAACTTTAGTGAAGCCTTGCTCAGAGGCTCAAAAGGAGGTTTCATAAGCTGAGAAAGGACAACATTTAGATCCCAAACCACTGGAGGCGGTTTGAGAGGAGGATTGACATGAAAAAGTCCTTTCATAAATCTGGAAACCACAGGATGAGAAGAGAGAGGTTTCCCTTGTAGAGGCTGATGGAAAGCCGCAATAGCACTCAGGTGGACTCGTATAGATGTTGACTTGAGACCAGACTGAGACAGATGTAAAAGATAGTCCAAAACAGAGGATAGGGAGGCTCGCTGAGGCTCCTTAGAATTGGAAATACACCATGAAGAAAATCTAGTCCATTTTTGGGAGTAGCATTGACGAGTAGCAGGCTTCCTGGAAGCCTCCAAGACATCCCTCACCGCCTGGGAAAACTGGTGCGGAGTTACGTTGAAAGGAACCAAGCTGTCAGGTGGAGAGACTGCAGGTTGGGATGAAGCAGGGACCCCTGATGCTGAGTAAGCAGTGAAGGAAACACTGGAAGTAGGTACGGTTCCCTGCTGCTGAGTTGAAGTAGAAGGGAGAACCAAGGTTGCCTGGGCCACCGAGGGGCTATCAGAATCATGGTGGCATGTTCGGACTTCAGTTTGACTAGAGTCTTTTGAATGATAGGGAATGGCGGAAACGCATACAGAAAGCGATTCCCCCAATCCAGCAGAAAGCATCTGCCTCGAGGCGATGAGGAGCGTAGATCCTGGAGCAAAATTGAGGCAGCTTGAAATTGTGGGGAGCCGCAAAGAGGTCTATCTGAGGCGTTCCCCACTGAGCAAAGATCTGATGAAGGGGCTTGGAGTGGAGTGTCCATTCGTGAGGCTGGAGAAGACGACTCAGTTTGTCCGCCAAGACATTGTCCCTCCCCTGAAATGTAGACAGCTTTGAGGAAGGTGTTGTGGCGAAACCGCCCCAATCCCAGACTCTGAGAGCTTCCTGGGCAGAGGGCGGCCGAGCCCGTGCCCCCTTGCTTGTTGACCATAATACATGGCGACCTGATTGTCGGTGCGAATGAGGACCACCATGTTCGTGAAGCAGATGTTTGAAAAGCTTGAAGAGGCATTGAAGATGGCTCTGAGCTCCAGAAGATTGATTTGATGTGAGTCGGTCCGCACAGGTCCAGAATCCCCGAGTGCGAAGCCCATCCAGATGAGCCCCCCAGGCATAGGTCGAGGAATCGGTTGTGAGAACCTTCTGATGAGGAGGAGTGTGAAACAGCAAACCTCTGGATAGATTCGAAGAGGTCATCCACCAAAGTAGAGACCGCCGAAAGAGCCAGGAGTGACTATGATGTGTCGAGTCAATGGGTCTGACACTTGAGTCCATTGAGAAGCTAGGGTCCACTGAGGAATTCTGAGATGGAGCCTGGCAAAGGGTGTCACATGAACTGTAGAGGCCATGTGGCCCAGGAGGACCATTATGTGTCTCGCTGAGATGGACTGGCGAGAAGATACAGACTGGCAGAGATGAAGAAGAGCATCCATGCGCTGAGGAGGAAGGAATGCTCGAAGCTGAATGGTGTCCAGTACCGCCCCGATGAAGGGAAGGGACTGGGTAGGCTGCAGATGAGATTTGGGAAAATTGATCTCGAAGCCTAGGCTCTGCAGGAAGCATATCGTGGTCAAGGTCGCCGAAAATGACCTTTGGAGCTGACGGGGCCTTGATGAGCCAGTCGTCGAGGTAATAGAAATACCTGAAGGACCCCTGTTCCGGAGTGCAAGCGGCCACCAACCACCAGGCACCTATCGTGAAGACTCTGGGAGACGAGGACAGTCCGAATGAATGGAAGCACTCGATACTGCAGATGTAGATGTCCCACCCGAAATCTGAGGAACTTGCGGGAGGCCGGATGAATGGGAATGTGAGTGTAGGCCTCCTTGAGATCCAGAAAGCATAACCAGTCATTCTGCTCGAGGAGAGGATAGAGAGAAGCAAGAGTCAGCATGCGAAACCTCTCCTTGACTAGGAATTTGTTGAGGGCCCTGAGGTCCAAAATGGGTCGCAGGTCGCCCGTCTTCTTCGGAACAAGGAAGTACCGGGAGTAAAACCCCTGGTTCAGTTGGTCCGACGGGACCGGCTCCACGGCACGAAGCCGGAGCAAAGCCTGAGCTTCCTGGAGAAGAAGGGCGGTCTGAGTCAAGTTGGAAGGATACTCTCTTGGAGGGTGGTCCGGAGGGACCCGATGGAAATGAAGAGAGTATCCTTCCCTGATGATAGTAAGGACCCAGAGGTCGGTTGTTATGGCCTCCCAGCGATGATAAAAGTGATGGAGGCGCCCTCCGATGGGAAAAACAGGGGGAGGCAGAACGAGGGTTGGTTATGCCCTCGACGAGACAGTCAAAAAGGCTGAGTAGTCTTAGGGACAGCAGGCGACTGAGACTTAGGCTGACCCTTCTGGGGAGGCTGGCGCTTCGCTGGTTGCCTCGCAGGTGGAGTTTGCCTCGGCTGATAACGCCGCTGATAAATCAACGGCAGACGAGAAGGTCGAGACTGCTGAGGCTTAGATTTCGGCCTAAGGATAGATTGGAAGGACTTTTCGTGGTCAGACAACTTCTTCATAACAGTTTTAGATGGATTCGTCAAAAAGATCCGCCCCAGCACACGGGACGTTCGCCAGGCGGTCCTGAAGATTCGGGTCCATATCAATGGTCCGCAACCAGGCCAACCGGCACATCGCCACCGAGCAGGCCGCCGCTCGGGCTGAGAGCTCGAACGCATCATAGGCAGATTGCATTAACTGAAGCCGAAGTTGGGATAGCGAAGCAACCACTTCCTCAAACTCAAACCTAGCCTGGGACTCGATGTAGGGTGTGAACTTCCAAAGCACAGGTAGAAAAAATTCCAAGTAGGCTGCAAAGTGGAAATTGTAATTCAGGACTCGAGACGCCATCATCGAATTCTGATAGATGCGTCGACCAAACTTATCCATGGTTCTGCCCTCGCGGCCCGGAGACACTGAAGCATAGACCTGGCCAGGATGAGACCGCTTGAGCGAGGATTCGACCAGGAGGGACTGGTGAGAAAGCTGAGGACCCTCGAAGCCTTTATGATGCACCGTGCGGTACCGCGCATCCAATTTGCCAGGGACCGCCGAGATTAGAGTAAGGAGACTCGAAGCATCGCATGAAGGTCTGGTCGAAGAGCTTGTGCAGGGGAAGTCGCAAGGACTCCGCCGGAGGACGAGGCAAAGTGCATGGTATCAAGGTATTCCTTGGGAGTATCGAGACCCAGCATCGAGAGTAATGTCCATGTCATCTGCCATCTGCCTGAGGAACGATGAAAAGGACCGCCGTCGCCGGTCTGCGAGACGGACTAGAAGAAGAAGAGGCTTCAGCTCCAGAGAGGCCTGTGAGCAACAGGACGAGTAGAAAACCTCAGGGTCCTCGAACTCCGGGCCCGGAGGAGGAGACCCAGTCGAAGCAGCATACCCCAACCGAGGCAATTTCTTCTGAGGCGAGACGGTCGAGTGCCGAGAGGAATGCTTCGAAGAATGCCTGGATCGATGCCCCTCCCGATGCCTGGAAGGGGATCGAGCCCGCCTGTGAGAAACTGGTTCAGACGCCGTCAGGGAGCAGATTGGACTCGATGCCGTCGATTGCAGAGGCGGAAGAGTCGGCGCCTCCCCCGACGACGCCCAGGTTTGATAGGGGGTTCGGAAGAACTCGTCCTGCTTCCTGCTATGCCCAGGACTGGGTGGCCCCGAAGGTGGACGCCACACTGAGTCATGGGGCGGAGTAATCGGTTCCAAGGGAGGCAGGTCACTAAACGAGGCTTTCCTCGAGGGGATGGGCTCCAAGGGAGGCATATCACTAAGGGAAGGCCCCTCCTCGAGGGAATCGGTTCCAAAGGAGGTACAGTGCTAACGGAGGAACCTCCTCGAAGACCCGGACACCGCTCGCCGCTCCTCCTCGCCGAGCAACGAGGTCATGCGGCGAGGAGGAGGAGGAGGGGGCGGTCTGCCCCTCGAAGCCGAAGCTGGAAGGTCACCCTGGATGGTGGCAATCAGCCGAGGCCCCATGGTCTGCATGAGCTCCACGAACTGAGCCTCCAGAAGGGACTGCAACGAAGCCGATATGGAGGGATCCGCACCCTAAAAGGGGGGCCCCTTCCGCACGGTCCCCTCCGCGCTCCTTCGGTGCTGCGTGCTTCTGCTTGCCAGTCTTCGGCACCTTGAGCACCACCGGTGGAACTGTCGGGGTCGATACCTGCTCCGAGGAGACGGAGGAAGGCACCGGCGCCGAAGCCGGGGCCGAAACCGGTGTGAACGATGCCGGTTTCAGGAGGCCCGAAGCAGCCGGGGAGGCAGAGGGCATCGCGGAAGGAGTCGAAGCACCCGTCGATATCGATGTCGAAGCTGCAGGATCCGATGAAGCTTCCATCTTGAACATGGACTCCCACAGCAGACAGCGGCGCTTAAATGCTCTCGCCGTCAAAGTGGAGCAAGGCCGGCACGATTTCGAGAAGTGATCCAGTCCCAGACACTGTAAGCAGCGTCGATGAGGGTCCGTGAGCGAGAAATTGCGCGCTGGCACTAGCTACACTTTTTAAAAACCGGTAATCGGCCGGGACATAGGCCGGAAAAAGCTCCGCCGCAAGGTCGAATGGCGCGGGGCCCCCAGCCACGCGGCCGACCCGGTATCGGAAGGAAAATTTTTTTTTTTTTTTTTTTTGAAAAAAGAAATCAAAGAAAGAAATAAATGCACAGGAGAGCCAAAAGAACTCAACCCACGGCAAAATAGAAGGCAAAAAAAAAGATTCAATGGGCGCAAATTGAAGATAGACTTCTCAGCTCCGCGGAAGAAAAAGAACTGAGGAGACACGCCCGGAGCATCGGGCGGGTAGGCACTGGCGCACGCGCGGTGCGGGCATCTCAAAACTTCTGAGTTTCTTCAAGCAAGACATGCTTGCAAGATGTCCGTATCGGGGCTCTGTCGGATGACATCACCCACTAGTGAGAATACCTGCCTGCTTGTCCTGGGATAATCTAACTTACAGACTCCACACCCTTGTTAGATGCTGCCATTTGCATGTTTGTATCCAAACAACTAGAAAAAATCCACTTTACAGGCTCTGCCTTCATGGTGGATTCCTGAAGCAGTATGGAAAGGTAGTATCAACATGGATTGATGCTGGTTAATCCTGGTCAGAGGATAAAACAGAAAATCAGACAGTGTCCATTATATTATTTGTTTAAAACCATGGTAAGAAATCTAATTGAACAGGCTCTACACCCATGTTAGATTCTCCCACAAGTCTCTGCATGATCGAGTCCTCTTTTGGACCTATACTGACGCTCCAAGATAACTGCGATGTCAAATGTGATTAACATGAATTTACGTTCTCATGCAAGTTTGTGCAACAGAGTCCATAGGAAGATAAGTACAAAACAGATGGAAATTAAGAAACTTGAGATCACTCACACAAGGTGCAGAAGTGATGGAGATGAAAAATACCACTTTCCAAGTAAGATAGTTAAGATGAGTACAAAATATTGGCTCAAATGTAAGTTTTATCAGACTTATGAGAAAATCATTAATATCCCAAACCACTGGAGGTGGTTGGAGAGGTGGAGGCGGTTGGAGAGGTTGAAAAGTCCTCTCTTAAACTGGGAAATAAGAGGATGCGCGGTCAGAGATTTATTGTAAACCTGAACATTTCTGAAGTGCAGACAGACAATGAGGCTCCAATGATGCTCGATGCTCCATTGAAGATGGTCACCAATGTTGGGATCGAGAGCGATACCCTCTGGATACAGACCAATGCTTTGAAGGTGATTGGCAATGATGACTTCAAGAATAGAAGTTGAAATGGAACCGATGTCTTAAGTACCTCTCTGATGAATGCTCTGTCCAGTGCATAAAACCATCGACACTAGAATCTATGTCCCGCACCGATGCTTAAGACTGAGCTATCAATGGTGCCATAGAGATATCCTGCACCGATAACCTGAGACTGAGCTAGTAGCAATGGTGCTGCAGGGTGTTGTGGGGTAGAAGGCCTCAATGAGGATGTATGCCCAAGAGGAGATCCGGGAAATTACAGACCGGTAAGCCTCACTTCAGTATAAAAAATAAAATTGTGGAACACATAGACAAACGGGGTCAGCATGGGTTCAGCCGAGGGAGATCTTGCCTCATCAATTTGCTTGACTTCTTTGAAGGTATGAATAAACATGTGGATAAAGGTGAGCCAGTTGATGTACTGTATCTAGATTCTCAGAAAGCTTTTGAAAAAGTTCCTCATGAGAAGCTGCTAAGAAAATTAAAGAGTCAGGGGATAGGTGGCAAAAGTTCAGTTGTGGATTAGGAATTGGTTATCAGATAGAAAACATAAGGCAGGGTTAAATGGTCATTTTTCTCAATGGAGGAGAGTAAACAGTGGTGTGCCGCAGGGGTCTGTACTGGGACCGGTGCTATTTAACTTATTTATAAATGATCTGGAAATTGGAACAACAAGTGAAGTGATTAAATTTGCAGATGATACTAAACTGTTCAAAGTTGTTAAAACTCATGCAGATTGTGAAAAATTGTAGGGGGACCTTAGGAAATCTGAAGACTGGGCAGCAGATGAAATTTAATGTGGACAAATGCAAAGTGATGCACATCGGGAAGAATAACCGGAATCACAGTTACTAAATGCTAAGGTCCACCTTGGGAGTTAGCGCCATAGAAAAGGATCTGGGTGTCATGGTAGACAATACGATGAAACCTTCCACCCAATGTGTGATGGCCAAAAAAGCAAACAGGATGCTAAGAATTATTTAAAAAAGGGATGGTTAACAAGACTAAGAATGTTATAATGCTCTTATTTCGATCCGTGGACTGACCTCATTTAGAGTATTGCATTCAATTCTGGTCTCCTTATCTCAAGAAAGATATAGTGGTGCTAGAAAAAGTTCAAAGAAGAGCGACCAAGATGATAAAGAGGATGGAACTCCTCTCGTTGAGGAAAGACTAAAAAGTTTAGGTCTCTTCAGTTTGGGAAAGAGATGGCTGAGAGAAGATATGATTGAAGTCTACAAAATCCTACCCTGTTTCCCCGATGGTAAGACACTGTCTTATTTTTTTTGGAAGGCCAAAATATGCTCTAGGGCTTATTTTCGGGGGGATGCCTTATTTACATTTTTTTCTAAAAAGGGGGGGCTGTCTTATTTGACGGCTGAAGAATCGGTTGGCCGAAAAATCGTACCGTGTATGGCCAGCTTTATCCATCATACCATATATTGTACCATTTAATGTCCCCAATGTTCTCCATCAGGGAAACACAGTAAAGAGATTATTCTGTAGTGCAGCATCAGAGGGGACTTGACAATGTGAAACCATTGTTTATATACTGTATGCATTTTAAACAGGCTTTATATACAGTAAGTGGTATTGCTCACAGCAAAAGAAACCTGTCTGCGTGTCTCACTTTTGGATGTTCTGGCCGTGAACAAACTCCTGCAGTCTCCGTTAGGGAGGGATGAGGGAAGCTGCCTGTGTTTCCTTGCGCGGAGTCACGTGCGCGCGCTGCAGTCCTGTCACTTCCTCCTCTTCACTTCATGACGAGGCGCGGCACGCAGCCATGGAGGCAAATACGGTAGACGGAGGGACCACACGGAGTCACCCACCGTACCACCCGATTCGGGTAAGCGCAGGTATCGGTGGGTGGCTTATTTGCGGGGGGGTGCCTTATTTTACATTTTTTTCTAAAAAGGGGGGGCTGTCTTATTTGATGGCCCTGCCTTATCATCGGGGAAACAGGGTAAGTGGAGTAGAACGGGTACAAGTGGACCAATTTTTCACTCTGTCAAAAATTACAAAGACTAGGGGACACTCGAAGTTACAGGGTAATAATTTTAAAACCAATAGGAATTTTTTTTTTCATTCAGAGAATAATTAAGCTCTGGAACGTGTTGCCAGAGGATGTGGTAACAATGGATAATGTAGCTGGTTTTAAGAAAGGTTTGGACAAGTTCCTGGAGGAAAAGTCCATAGTCTGCTATTGAGAAAGACAACAGGGAAAGCCACTGCTTGCCCTGTATTGGTAGCATGGAATATTGTTACACCTTGGGTTTTGGCCAGGTGCTTGTGACCTGGATTGGCCACCATGAGAACGGGCTACTGGGCTTGATGGACCATTGGTCTGACCCAGTAAGGCTATTCTTATGTTCTTATGGTTTACAAAATCAGTAGTATGTGTAAACTTGAAATCTCTTGGTGGCCCTCAGCGTTTTCTTATATTCACAATTTACATAAAAAAGGTTGAAGACCACTGTAGTAGGGTCTAATGGTCTGGATACACACCAGGGAATCTCTTCCATTTAAACTGGAAACACTTCTGTATAGAAGGTTTTCTAGAGGCTTGAAGTACCACAGAAACATCATTTGAAAGGGAAGTTAAGTCTGTGTCATCAAGATCCATGTCATCAAGGCAAGGGAGCAGGAATCCGGGTTGAGGAGGGACCCTTCATTCTGTGTGATTAGTGTTGGAAAAGCAAATACATAAACCTAATCTTGAAAAATTGAGGCCAATAATAAAATCAGTGCAACAAAAATAGCATAAAAAAGGCAAAATAATAGTAATAATCAAAAACAAAGAAAGCCAACAATCTTTGCATTAACCAACATATGTACAGTATATATGGGGTGTCTGAGTAGGTAGACCTGAATCTGTAGAAAAGCTCTCATGTCAGTCATTTAACCATTTAAAAATAAGGAGCAAATCATTTAACCATTTAAAAATGTTTATCTGGACATGTCTCTGGATAAAACCATGTGATTACATGGAGACAGGTTGTAAGGAATTCCCAAGGAAGGAGAAAGCCTGAAAAGTAAACTGGATAAGCATCTATATTCAGTGTAATCTAGTTAACTTTTTTACTTTTATGTTATCTAATCAGACTGGGTAAATAGGGTCAAATTGGCTAATTTCATGCAGTTCATTTTAGGCCCATGTATAGAATGATCTGACTTCTCCACTTAAAATGACTGAAAACTTGCTTGAAAATAATTGGAAACATTATCTGGTTATTTTTAACTAGAGAGCAGCCTTCCATATATTGGCATCATTATATTTTAAGTAGTGAAAACTTACCACACAGTAGTCTCTACTTGACTGTCATTTAGTTGGCGATTGTCCAGTTGAGCAAAGAGAGGGAAAAGAACCTGAATACCTCCAATTGAATGAATTGCACTGTGTATGGAATGTGTAACTATAGCTTTCACATCCTATATAGACACACAAAACACAATGGTTAATCTTTCATCAACACATACAAGACATTCGAAAAAATTATGAGCAGTATGAATATGTGACCATCTCCAAGGAAAAGGTATCTAAAATAACCCAAACAAAAGATAAGGTTTTAATAAATTCTGTTGGAGCAAAAATTTGTAATATAGCAGTCCAAATCACATCCTATTATGTGAAAAATAATAATAATAAATGTCCAGCACCCACTGTTCGCACAAATCTTTGCCCCAGCCTCCCTGAACTCCGAGAGTCTCCTTCCTATCCAAGGTAACTCAGGCTCTAGCCCGGCATCATTGTAACTTCTTAGGAGTGGCTGTTGAGTGGAAACCTGATGTCTTGAGCTCTTTTAGAGCTCTACAACAGAGGTGCCCAAAAGGTTGATCGGGATTGACCAGTAGATCGCAAAGGCAACACGAGTCGATCGCAGAGCCCATCCCGGGCTCCGCGATAGACTCACGTTGCCTTTGCGTTCTGTTCTCCCTGCTTCCCCGACGCCAGGCCGGGCACGTAGAAGCGCCGGGCCCACAACCTTCCCCCCCTCCACATCAATTATGACATCGAAGAGGAAGTTCTGTGCCACTTAATTGCTGCCTGGCTGGCCCGGAACTTCCTCTCTGATGTCAGAATTGATGTTGGGGGGTGGGGAAGGCTTGGCCTGGCTTCGGGGAAGCAGGGAGAAATCGGTGATGGTGAATTTGGGGGGGGGGAGAGAGAGAGAGAGAGAGAGAGAAAGACAGACAGAAAGGGGCAGAGAGAGAGAAAGAAAGAAAAAGGGGAGGGGCAGGGAGAGAGGAAGAAAAAGTTGGACTCATGGAGGGACAGAGAGAGATGTTGGTTGGGGAATAGAATGAGGTCTGGAGGAGAGGAAGCATGCAGGAGGCAGAAAGAAGGGAAGAAATATTGGATGCATAGTCAGAAGGAAGTGCAACCAGAGACTGATGAAATCACCAGACAGCAAAGGTAGGAAAAATTATTTTATTTTAAATTTAGTGATCCAAATGTGTCCATTTTGAGAATTTATATCTGCTGTCTATATTTTGTACTATGGCCCCCTTTTACTATACCATGATAGCGGTTTTTAGCGCAGGGAGTCTATGAGCGTCAGGGGCAGCATGGGGCATTCAGCGCAGCTCCCTGTGCTAAAAACCGCTATAGCAGTTTAGTAAAAGAAGAGGGGGTAAATTTGTCTATTTTTGTATAGTTGTTACTGAGGTGACATTTAAGTCATCTGCCTTGAACTCTTTGGAAAAAAAAAAACCTCCGAATATAAATAATTAACATTTTCTCTGCGTACAGTGTGCTTTGTGGGGGGGTTTTTTGGGTTTTTTTTAAATTCTTTATTCATTATAAATCATAAACAAGTGTACATAATTACATCCATTACAATTACAATATAACACTTGAAAATCTATATCATATGATCTAGAACAAAAATATATACCCCCCTCCCACCCACCCCTCTCAAAGCAACCTAAAATTCTTTAATCATTGTAAAATATACATCAAATGTACAAATACCACACATTATACTTCCAATATAACACTTGAAATTCTTCACAATCGTTTGAAACAAAAACATCAATCCCCTCCCACCCACTCTTAAAATAATTATAGCAAAAATTCAATATTAAATATACCCTACCCCATCCTCCAATGTGTAACTATAATCTCCCATAAAAAAAATAATAAATAAAAAAATGATGTCTACTCATTACAGTACTTTTCCATTGGCCCCCAAATCTTTATAAAATTATTGTAAGTCCCTTTCTGCGTAGCAATAGCTCTTTCCATCTTATAAATTTGGCATAATGAGTTCCACCAAAAGGTATAATTAAGATTAGAGTAATTTTTCCAATTATTGGTTATGTGCTGAATGGTGACCCCTGTCATGATTAACAAAAGTTTATTATTATACGATGAAATTTGACTTTTTTTCCTCATAGATATACCAAACAGAACTGTGTCATAAGATAACGCAACATGGTTTTCTAGAAGACAGTTAACTTGAGGTGTTTTTTTTTTTATTTTTTTATTGTTGGTAGATCATTTTGACTTGGTCATTTTAAAAGTAGCTCAAAAGCCAAAAAAGTGTGGGCACCCTTGCTCTACAAAATGATCTCTGAGCAGAGAGCCTGCTGATGACCGTCGAGACGGTCTGTAGTCAAGAAAGGAACCATGACCAGACATGTGGTCTACCATCTGGCAATGACTTAGGATTAGAATCTGCCACACTGGCCATAAGGTTGTCCGACTCTTTGTCAAAGAGTATTTGTCCATTGAAAAGAAGCCTGCTCAAAGCAGCTTTAGAGGCAGAATCTCCTGTCCATTGTCTGATCCTGAGCTTTCTGTAAGAGGAGATAGAATAAGCAGACACTTTGCTCATAACCCTGATCATGTCATATAGAGCATCTGCTACATAATCAACCCCTGAAAATACCACCTAGAGCCTGTCACAGCATCTTATGTCAGGCGCGCACCATAAAAGAAGCTTCTGCTGTTGCTCTCAGACCCAAAGCTAAAGCTTCAAACGATTGTTTGAGGATTAAGTCCACTCTGCGATCCTGTGTATCCTTTAGAATTACTCCACCTTCACTAGGAAGTGATGTACACTTTGCAACAAGCATTTCCTGTAAATCTACCCTAGGTGGTACAAATAACTGCTGAAACTCAGGAGCCATTGCGTACAATTTTGTCATGGCTCTGACAAACCTCAAGGGGCTCTCTGGCAGCTCTCACTTCTCCATTAACATCATGGTGATCTCTGGATGTGAAGGAAAAAATGTGGACTGGGTCTTAGAACTGCTCATAAAAGAGCCTGAGGCTCTTTCAAACTTAACTGCCTCAGAGATACTGTAATGACTTCCATTAAGATCAACGATTTAAAGAATCTGCCCACTGTCAGGTCCTCTGCCTGGTCCAGGGCCGCCACAGACTCTTGGCTGGTAGTGCCAACTTGCGACCCTGAAACCTCTAAACCTAAAGAATCACTTTGCGGGAGCAAAGGAATCAAACCTGACCGTCAGTCATCCCAGTCCTTTTCTGACAGGATTACTGATTCCTTTGGAATACCTTTCCACTATGGACCAGTGCACTCTTAAGGGAAAAAAAACCCTGAACAGTCACTGGCGTGTTTCCAGTTTATGCAAATGATCCTAAATATTTCATATAAACTTAAAGAATTACACTCACAAAACCAAAATTAAATCCCTGAACTGGATCTCCTAAGAACCTCTGCAGGGACATTTGCTGTTTCTTCATGGGCTCTGAAATTTGAATTTCGAAGAAGACACCGAGTCACAATTTGAGAGCCCAAGAAGGGATTTTTGCCCCAACATTTGAGCTTTTTGTGACTGGAGGAACTAGAGGGGGCTAAGCCCATCGCTCCCACTCTTCATCCTCAGCCAGCTAGCCAGTCAAAACTGGCATGATACAAGAGTAAAAAGGCCTCAGAAACCCATATAAATCGATTATTAGTAAAATTGAGGTGTTTTGAGGCAGATAGAGGCTTTTAAATTAAAATTGGGAAAACCAAGATGGCCACCACAGAAATTTTTGCGCCAAAAAACCAACAACCTGAGAGAGCTGAATAGAAGTTTAAAAAAATTCAGGGAAGAGTTTTTTTTTGGAGGCGAGGGTCCCTACATGAAGCCCCAGATACCCTTAAAACTATCATTTTGGAATCACCCCAAAGTTTCCCATAGACAGTAATAGACTGTTCTCACAGTACTGCCTGGTACAATGCCTGCATTAGTTCACAATGTAACTGTACAAAGGAGAAGATTCCTGCCTCAAGACAAGCATATAAGATCCTCCAGAAGCTTGTCTCTTTGAGCTGCCTTTTATACAGGCTCTGAGAGCCTGAAACCCTTAATCCCACTAGCTCCTCACATCTGGGGGGGGGATGCAGCCAGCACCTGCTACAGCCCTCTGGACCAACACAGGGCCACTCAGCCTGTGCTCAAGTGCCTGATAAATCAGTGGCATGCCAAGTTCCCAGGGGGAACGCATCCCAGCTATCCTAAGTGTTAGTGCAGGTCAGCTAGATTGGTTCCCTGCTGATACACATACACATACTCCAACCAGGAAATCCTGGGAACCTCTGGGACACTGTGAAGCCTCACACTTTGGATTAAAACCAGAAAATAATAAATCAATTGCAGAGCAGAAGAAAAAACTGAGGAGATGGGGACTGCCCACTGACACAAGGAGGCACAGCTGAAAAGCTGAAGATGATTACTTCTGCAAAAACTCACGGGTAGAAGTGAATAACCCACTGGTCAAGACTCGTGTTCCTTTGCACTGGAAGATATTTTTAAAGAAAATACAACAAGCAAAAAAATTCCTAAAGCAAAAGCATAAACCAATGTTTATCTGCAGTTTCTTCTCTATCTTTTATGTACTACCTAGTCCTCCATTTCTTTTCTCTATACTCACCCTTCTTGGCTCTATCCTGGTCTCTCCTTTCTCTTGTCTCCAGGCCAGTATGTCTCCTCTTTTCTTTTCTCCACTCACCCCTCATATCCGGCATCTCTCCCTACCTCTGTGCATCCAGTTTTCCCCTTCTCATCCTCAATCCCTCAATGGATTCCTCACTTCCCTCCCCAACTTTAGCATCTCTCTCCCTCCTTTCCCTCCTCCATGCAGCACCACTATCCCATCTTACCTCAATACAGTACCTCTTGCCCTTCATGCCCCCCAAATCCAGTGCATCTTTCCTCCTCCGTGTCCCCCATGCAGCACCTCTCTCCCTCCTTGTTCACCCGCCCCTTGATGCAGCTCCTCAGTCCCTCCTTGTCCTAAGTCCAGCGCTTCTCTTCCTCTTCTTGCTACCCCCCCCCCAAGCATCACCTCTCTCTCTCCTCGACCCTCTCAAGGTACCAATTCTCTCCCTCCTTGTCCCAATTCCAGCATTTCTCTCTCCTTGCCTCCCTCAATGTAGCAACTCTCTCCCTCCCATCCAGCATCTGCCCTTTTTCTCTGCCCTCCCCTTCCATCAAGAATCTACCCTTTCTCTCTCTATCCCTTCCATCCAGTGTCTGCCCTTGGCATGTCACTGCTCCAACTCCATAGTCTGACACCTGTCTCCTTCTCTTCCATCTCTCTCTCTCTCTCCTCCCCATGTTGTTTAGCATCTCTCTCCTCTGCTTCCCTTCCCTCCCTCTCCCATGGTTTGGCATCATTTTCTCCTCTCTTCTCCTTTCCCTTTTCTTCCTTCCTCTCTCCCTCCCAATGGTGGCTTTATCCCTCCCCCAATCAAGTGCAGCATTTCTCTCCCCCCATGGGATGGGTACCTCTCTCTTTTTTCTCCTCCAAGCTGCTAATTGCAATTTTCAGGTTACTTGCAGCACCAGTCAGCTGAACACACTGCCTTCAGTGGTCCCAGAAGCTTTCTCTCTGCAGCACTTCCTGTTCTGCAGAAAAAATGTTTCAGGGGCTGAAGGCAGCATTTTCAGCTGACTGACACTGTTGATGGCCCAAAGACTGCAGGCACAAGCATGAGGAAGAGACCAGTGCACCCCCGCAAACAAGATTATTGGATTAACTGTGAGCAATTTCATTAATCTGTGTTAAAGATGTAGTGCATTAATTGCATTATTAATAACACATTAAATCTGGACGTAATTTGCTAAAATCTTTACAAAAATACACAAAATGATGTACTTAGAGCCAAACTGTACCTGAAGCATAAGTGCATGTGGAGAATGTACAAAAATTGAAGGATTTTCCTTTGGTGATGATTCAAGGCATAGCTGAGCATCAGTAGCTTTTGCATTATATGTGAAGGCAATACTACTTGCAAGTTTTCCATCATATAGAACCTGTTTGTGGTGTTCAGCCAGATGAATGTCGCTCTCGGATTTAAATTTGAATGTGCTCTATAAGAAAGAGAAAAATATGTAGACCACTTTGAAAAGTCTATTGTATTTTGACTTTTTTAGTCAAATGACTAGATTTATAGTTCTATAATATTGAAAAGGCTCAACCATTAACAGTATAAAAAGCAGTTACTCACCTGTAGCAGGTGTTCTTCAATGACAAGACATAGGTTCTTACAATTGGGATAGAGCTCTGATGCAGAAGCTACCCAGCATTCTGTAGGTTTAAGAAGCTTTTGGCAACATCCCACCCTGCATATGAAAGTGCTTTCCTGCCCAGTGCGAGTGCACAGGACCATTAGTATGATACTACAGCAAAAAGAATTCAACTCCTAGGAAGAGGGAGGGATGCAAGTGGTGAAATAATGAGGGGGAGGGGGTTGTGGACTACTCAGGGTGCCATCTCAGTAGGGGGCACTGGCATCTCTCCTCCTCTCCACCCTCCCATACCTCTTGGCTGGTGCGAACAGCACCTCCAACCTGCTGCTTCTGCCAGACGCATCTCTCCCTCTGAAGTCAATTCCTAGTTGCGGGTTAAAGAGATACAGGAGGGAGGGAAGGAGCATGCATTGCCGGCAGGGGGGGCAGAGAAGAGGGTGAGGGGGCATCATTACCCTGGGTGCCTCCTGCCTTCGTTACACCACTGGAGGGATGTAAAAATACATGTACTATTGTCCTCGGATAACACCTGCAGCAGGTAACTTCGTTTTCTCTGAACAAGCAGAGCATTAATTCTTACAAATAAAGAGCACTTTTCAAAACTCACTCAATGTATTTTTGTCAGTTTTGAGCTTTGTGATTAATTTTGTTCATTGAGGCAAGATTCATTTACTGTAGCTCATCTCTGTGCTAAAAATCGCTGAGTCCAGGAGTTCTGACACAGGAATAAACTATAGTTAATGAATCTTGCCTTGATGAATGAAATTAATAGCATAGCTCAAAATTGACAAAAAAAATAGACTTGAGTGAGTTTTGGAAAGAGCACTTCAGTTGGAAATCCCTTGCTACCAGGCTCACCAAAAACAACAATCCAAAGACAATAGGGATTTGTAATGACAAGGCCAGCCAGAACTAATCAACGTGATACTATATGTTGTGGAGGTACAGCCTGGAACAGAAGAAAAATGGGTTTAAGAGGGTAGAGTTAGATTCTAGACACTGAACAAATTATGCAGGACAGTCTGACCGAAACAGCTGTCATGTCAAGAATGCTGATGGCAGTATTGAAATGTGAATGTGCGGACTGTAGGCCAAGCAGCAGCTCAGCAAATATTCTGAATGGAGGGTAGTCTCAAGTGGATTACCAAAATGGCCATAACTTTGATATTATAAGCTGTGACAGGACCCTCTAGAGTCAGCTCACAAGTAAAGGAGATGCAGTCTGCTAGCCAATGGAACAGAGCATGCTTTGTGATGGCTGTCCCCATTCTGTTTGAATAAAAAAAAACCAAAGCCGGATGGATTGTCGGTGGGCTTTAGTCCACTCCAGATAAAAGGCCAAGGCTCGCTTTCACCAGACTGAGCACAGGTTTTTGGGAAGAATGTTGGCAGAACAATTGACTGGTTAAGATGGAACTCCAACACCACCTTAGAAAGGAGTTCAGGTTAAGTGCAAAGAAAATTACTCTATTACAGTAAAGTCTTGTGAAAGATGGTCAATTACTAGGGACTGAAGCTCACTGACTCTACAAGCTGAAGAGACCGCCACCAAAGACACGACCTTCTTAGTCAGGTATTTCAGATGACAGGAATCAAGTGACTCAAAAGGAACTTTCATCAGTGGAGAGAGGATGACGTTGAGGTGATTTGATAGGGAGCTTTGCCAAATCAAACTAAAGGCTCTAGAGAAGGGCTTACTCCCTACACGGTGATAATAACGACTAATTGTACTGAAATGAACCTTTACTGGTTTACAAATTAGCCTTAGAAAGGTGCAGAATGTATTGAAGCAGATTTTGTGTAGGGCAAGTAAAAGGGTCTAGGGCTTTGCCTTCACATCAGAAGGCAAACCTCCTCCACTTAAAAGTATAACATCTCTTAGTGGAACCTTTTCAGGAAGCCAGCAGGATTTAGGAAGCATCCTTAAGCAGCTGCAGAGATGTAAATTCTGCACTCAATGTCCAGGCCATGAGGACTGGAGATTAGGATGCAAAAGACAACTCATTCTAAGTATCAGAAAGCCATCCAGTCTCCAACGCTCTTTGGACAACAACTCCAGAAGAGGAGCAAACTATATATGCCTCATCCAATAAGGCACTATGAGAATCATGGTCCTCCTCTAGTCCTGCTCGAGTTTCAGCAGAGTTTTCCTTATAAGACAGATTGGAGGATACGCACACAGGAGACCTTCTCCGCAATGCATCCTACATTGATCTATCTTGTGATCTGAGTATGAACAGAACCAAGGGGACTTGTTATTGAGATCAGTGGCAAAAAGATTGAATGAGGGGATGCCACACTCATAAGAGCATAAGAAAAGCCTTACTTGGTAAGACCAAAGGTACATCAAGCCCAGTAGCCCATTCTCATGGTGGTCAATCCAGGTCACTAGTACCTGGCCAAACCCCAAAGAGCAGCAACATTCCATGCTACTGATCCAGGGCAAGCAGTGGCTTGCCTCATGTCTTTCTCAATAACAGACTAAGGACTTTTCCTCCAGGAAATTGTCCAAACCAGCAGTTAAAGGTCATATTCTTAGTCCAGTACAGCAGATTTAAATATTTGTTGTTCTATTTAATTTTGCATTATAGCCAGAAAGCATGTGCCTGCTTATGCTTAGTGAAACAATTCCATCCTTTCTTATGTTAGTCATATGTAAGGAAAATAAAACAAGCAGTGACACCAACATCAAGATTTCCACTAGATCACTTTATTTTGGTATCCCTAAAAACAGAAGAATGGTCTAGTGGTAAGAGCCTAGTGCCTCAGCACCATGAGAATGCGGGTTCGATCTTACCGCTGCTCCTTGTGACCCAGGGCAAGTCATTTCACCTCTCCATTGATCAGGTTGCATAGTTAGATTGCAAGCCTGCCGGAACAGATGGAAAACATTGAGGGACGGATTCTATAACCGGCGCCATTGTCACTATCCACCTTAAAAACGGCCACTGATCGCGTGTCAATCACATGATGGCACCAAGTACAGAATCGCACCTCCAGCAAAGATAGGCACCAGAAATGTAAACCAGAGTTTTCTAGACCTACATTTCTGGTGCCTATCTTTGATGTGAAATTGCGCCTCTGTAGGCACTTTAGGCTGCCTAACACCACTTCCATTAGGCAGCCTAAAGCACCTAGGGAGGCATGATTCTGCCACCAATCATTTAGGTGTTGGTAGGCACCTTGAAACTCAGTTAAAAACATCATTTAAATGGTGGTTTGGTTTTTTTTTGTCGATCATGGGCACCTACTAACACCTAAAAAATTGGAGGCAATTAGAGAATCTGGGTCTTACTGATTTGTATTCAATGTGAACATCTTAGACTATAAGTGGTATATAAAATAAATATTAAAGTTTAGAATGTGGCATTTTGAAATTAGTGTCCCCAAAAAGAACCATCCACATCACTCGCCACCACTCACACAACTGCATCCACTCCATACAACAGAACACACAGACCCTCAGACACACCAGAACTCCCCACCCCCATCCCCTAGGCACCATAGAGAGGAAAGACTCAGCTGAGAGCTAATAGCTGGCTGATAAGAAGAAGAAAGAGGTGCAAATCTCTCCCCACCCCCCACCCCCCTACAACCACTCAAGATGACAAGTCCCACAATCTCTCCCACAGTCTGACATAATGCTTTTGCATTTTTGCTTCTCCGTTCCTTTTACCCCTTCCCTGCTTCCCCTGTTCAGCAGAAGTCCTTCTCCTTTCCTTTTAACTCCCCCCTATCCAGTAGTACCCCTTCTCCCTTACCTGCTCACTGTCCAGCATTCGCTAGGCCGGGTAGCCTCGGGGCTTTTGCTAGGCCGGCCCGCTTTGCATTATTGAAGTGGGGAGGCCTAGCAAATACCCCGTGGCTGCTGCCGCTGCTGGTCTGGGGGTGAGAAGGAGAGGCGTTATCAGAAGTCAGCTGGCGTCGGAGATCGGTGCTGGGGAAACCGCCGCACGCGTCGCAAACCACCAAAGGCTCCTACTGCGCATGTGGCGACACGGAGCCACGGATCAGGGATCACAGCTGCATGAAGTTTCAACTGCGCATGCGCGCTAAGGGTTTTATTATAGCGGATTACATGCTTAGCGTAAAGTAATGCCCCCGATCCTCCCATGACCCGCACATTTAAATTTAGACACAGATCTCTCACCTAAATTTACACACCTAACTTGCAGTTCATTTTAATTAACACCAATAATTGCTTGCAAAAATGCCAATTATTGATGCAAATTAGCTTGTTATTTAATTAAATTGTGTGAGCAATTTGGATATGTGACTAAAATTTTACATGCAATTTTTAGCGCCTTTTATAGAATTGGGGAGATAATTGCACAGTTGCTACATTCCAACCATATCACTCCTGAGCTTATCTGATGACACGCAGTGGCATTATCTGGATAGTATTCTGTCTGGTTGTGACTATTTTCACTTTCAATAAAAATATGTTTAAAAAAAAAATGTGGCATTAAACTTCCATGCTTATTATTAAATTTTTGTTTTGTATTTTTGTAAAGGTACAACGTTAACCCCACTCCCCACCCCACCCCTTTTTTTACAAAGCCATGCTAGCAGCTGCTACAGTGATAATCGCTCTAATGTCCATAGGGAATTAATAGACGGAGTGTTTGCCGTGCAGCTTTGTAAAAAAAGCCATAAGTTTGTATATCTTCTGATTTGATAAATACACAGTTTTTAAAAATCTGACTCCTGGACACCAAAGCACCAACACAATGATGCAAAGTGTAGTATGTATACTCCACAGCACATATGCTGCAGCGCAATACACGTATGCTACTTTTCCTGCAGCAGCAAAGTGGAAGCAAGTTATTAGTATGTAAAAAAGCAGAAGGGAAGGCCATACCCACTCTGTTACGATTTTAAAAGCATCAAGATGATCAGTGAATCGATGTCAAATGCCTTACAGCAGTGTGTCTCAAACTTTTTTAACTCCGACACACTAAACAGAGCAAATGTTTTTCACAGCACACTAGACATGTTTTTCGTGGCACATTATAATTGAAATGTAAAAGTGAAAAACTAACAAAAAATTAAATTTGAGAGTTATTTATTTAAAGTTCTATGGTAAAACTAAAGTAGATAGAATAACTACTGCATAAAAAATAAGAACAAAACTAAAATTATTTGTCGTTAGTTTTCAAGGACCAATAATGCCAAAGAATGATGCTTGTCTGGGCAGTTGTATCCTTACACACACAGAGGCTCATAACATTGACAGACTTGCATGTCATCAATTCTAGTGTATATTTATGAAGGGAATTTTTAAAAATAAAGTAAAGTTCTGAAATCTTTCGTGGGGCACCTGGAATCACTTTGGGGCACACCACTGTGCCATAGCACACAGCTTGAGAGGCACTGGCCTTACAGAAATACAATAAAAAGTTAAAGTAATAGTACCGACTACCTTATAACCAGGTCCTAGCTGATGTATTGCAAAAATCTGTGCTGGGTTCAATGCTTCACTAAAAACGAATACTGCCCCAAGTTGACCACAAAATACTCTATTTGCATCAGCAGTTTCTGAAGATCCAAGGAAGCATTTGTCATAACTCTGCAAAGAAAAACAACAACACAACAATCTATGTATAATATAGAGTGATCTGAAATAATGGAATTTAACAGTAGTTATATAGAAGTTAGCCTGCAAAATCCTTAAAAACAGTTTATGACAGCACTTACCAATCTTTCTACAACCACAACTAAAAATTACATTTAGGTCATCGTGAAGGATTAACATGGAAGACCTTTCTGGTTCTGCTATTGTCTTAATGTTTGCTGTTGTTGTATTGTATGTCTTTAGACAAAATTTAATAAAAAATTATGAAAAAAAAAAAAAAAAAAAAAATTACATGGCTGAAGGAAGCGCCTTCCCTGTCTCCCCCCACCAAACAACCTATGACATCCTATGGAGCGTCTGCCCAGGTCAACTCCAAATGTGGATTTCATGACAACCCATTGTTTAGGAAGCCCTGATTTATGATATTGTATAAGTTTTAAGAAGCAGACAGATCCAAACCAGTTTTTACTGTGGAAAATACAAAGAAGCAAAAGCATGAATGAGAGATTTAAAAATCACAAACTATTGTACAACGATCTCTTAAATGAACACTTTTATCTGTATAAAGGGACATATTTTATGGGCCAGGCTCAAGTCATGGTTTTAAGCTATGTGCTTACATTTGAATTTTCTAAAAAGAATGTACCTAATTTTTCACCAGAAAACTATATGCAAAAATTAGCAGGCATAAATGCTCGTGGATTAGGGATGACCACTGCAAAAATTAGGTTCAATTCATCTTTGGTTCTATCATCCATTTGATGAGCCTTTGGACAACAAATTATTTGGATTCATTCAAGTCAAGGAAGCAAACAATTTTGCACTCTCAGTGTGCTTTTCTATTCAAATTTCCTTATAGCCTGCAGATAGGTATCTACCACAGAGCCAGCAGCACTCCAAGATATCAAGAATGGCATGAAGACTCCATGGAAACTAAAGATGTTTAAAGGGCACTCACAGTGATATAAAAACTCCAAGCCAGTATCATAGGAGTAAAGCAGCACAGAGTACAATGAAGATCTCAAAGCACCACGGGCAACAAAGCATCAACATTGGCCTAGAAACTCTAAAACACTAGGAAAAAGATAAGTTAACACCAACATTGGCATGAAAACTCCAAATCTTCTGAGAATGAGGTAAAGCAGTATAAAAAAGGATTAGGTTATGGTTGAAAACCATCTATCTCCCTTTGAAACTCTATTTACATATGCAGATGACATCCTTGTCCTCACCAAAAATATAACAGCTTGCATAACGAAACTCCAATTCTAGGCCTTCTCTGTACAAATGAAGCTGAATGAGTCCAAAACAAAACTACTCTGGCTTGGCCCAAAATTAGATCCGTTACCCATGCTCATTCCACTACCTTCTGGTCCCTCACTGCAGATCGAATTCTCAAGCAAAGTTTTGGGCATCATTATTGACTCTACACTTTCCTTTAATAATCATCTCAACTCTCTGGTAAAAAAATGTTTTTTTAGTCTTCACATGTTGAGGAAAGTGAGATCCTGCTTCCGCCAACAACAATCCTTGTACAATCAATCATTCTTTCCAGACTGGACTATTGTAATTCCATCTAAGTTTAACCAATAAAAATCTTCAAAGACTTCAGCGGATCCAGAATACTGCGGCTAGGTTGATCTTCGCAAAAAGCAAATTTGACCATGTTTCCCCGCTTCTGTCAAAACTTCACTGGCTTCCGGTGATTTCTAGGATTCACTTTAAATATACCTGCCTAATATTCAAGATCCTACATGGCATTCTTCCTCCTCTAATTCCACTATCCTGGAATTCTTCGAGACCTGACACTACCAGATCCACCCACAAACTCAAACTATCTTTCCCCTCGTTAAAAGGCATCATGTATGCAGGTAAATTAGGGAAATCCCTTTTCTTCAAATTCACTGAGATTTGGAATAATCTCCCTGCCCCACTGCTGAACCTAGGCTCATTCCAATTATTCCGAAAGCATCTGAAAACCTGTCTTTTCTCCAAAACGTAAAGCTAGCTATTTAAAATGTAAAGCTAGCTATTCTCTTCATAACCTCTAATTTCTTATTATGTCCTTCCCTCATTTATTGAATTTACCTGTAAAACGTGCCAAGCTCTATCTTTATGGAGATGATGCGGTATACAAACTTAAGGTTTAGTTTAGTTTTGAAATTTTGCGGGAAAAAGAGCCCAAGAGTAAACCAGAAAATCATCCACAAAGTCAAAATCATCATCAATCTAAAACAGTGGTTTTCAGCAGTACTTAGGACATACAACCAGTTAGGTTTTTAGAATAGCCACAATAAATATGTATGAGACAAATTTGCATACAATGGAAGTAATTATTGCAAATTTATCTCATACATATTCATTGTGGATATACTAAAAAACAGATTGGTTGGATGTGTCCCAAGGTCTGGACTAAAAGCCCCTAGTCTAAAATATGATGATTTGTGGTTGGCCTCTCTCACTACAGCTGATATGAGAGCTCAAATGCCAACCATCAGGAAAAGGAACATGCAACAATCTTTTGCACCAAGGAAGGTTTAAGATGGATTTCGTAGTTGGCAATGCAGTCATCAAAATATGTGAATAACTGGGCAGATAATGGATGCAAGGATTGCTTGGTAACTTGCCTGCTTGGTGGGAAAGGTAGCTGATCTCACATAGTGCCTAGATAAAACTATTATAGTGATGCCAGAGAGAAGGCAACTGACTTGGTACATGGGTACAAACATAGGAAAATGCAGGACACACATATAAAGAGATTATGTTCTTACTTTGATAATATCTTTTCCTGTAGATAGGTGTGTTATTCTGGACAAGCGGGTAATTTCCCCATTCAGAAGGAATTCACTCTGGATTTTTTTCTGTGGTCCTCCTACTTCACCGGGAGCTCTACTGCCATCTGCACTGGGAGCTCCATCAAAATTATGTGAAGGGAAAATGGGAAACTTCCCAAACAAATAAACTGTTCTGCTCAAACATAACAACACTGGAACAAGCAATGAACAGCCAACAGAAACACAGAAACATGATGGCAGATAAAGGCCAAACTGCCCATCCAGTCTGCCCATACACAGTAACCATTATCTCTTCCTCTCTCTAAGAGATCCCACGTACCTATCCCAGGCTTTCTTGAATTCAGACACAGTCTCTGTCTCCACCACCTCTTCTGGGAGACTGTTCCATGCATCTACCACCCTTTCTGTAAAAAAGTATTTCCTTAGATTACTCCTGAGCCTATCACTTCTTAACTTCATCCAATGCCCTCTCATTCCAGAGCTTACTTTCAAATAAAAAAGATTGTGTCTGAATTCAAGAAAGCCTGGGATAGGCACGTGAGATCTCTTAGAGAGAGGAAGAGATAATGGTTATTGTGAATGGACAGACTGGATGGCCATTTGGCCTTTATCTGCCATCATGTTTCTATGTTTCAAGTCTCTTGTCACCCAGTCAAAGAAATTGATCAGATTTGTCTGACAAGACCTACCCCTCTAGTGAATCCATGTTGCCTCCAGTCCTGTAATCCACAGGATTTCAGAAACTTCACCATTTTCTGATTTAAAAGTGTTCTATTAAAAGTCAGGCATCAAAGGAGCTCAGGTACTACTCCTTTAGACACTAAAATATATTATACAGGATTCTTCAGAGCCCAAAGGGCTGACTGGCATCCAAGATATAAACTTGGAGAAGAACAAACAGAATGAGACAGTAGGCAGGAGCAAGAAGGATAAGGCGGAGGTCCAGAATGACATACCTATCTACTGGAAAAGATATTATAAAGGTAAGGACATAATCTCTTTTTCCAGTGCAATAGGTGTGTCATTCTGGACAAGCGGGACATACAAAAGCAGTTCCAGAAATCTAGGGTGGGCTGACTGCACAAACCCATAACACTGAGGACCCAAAGGCAGAGTCCTCTCTTGCCACGACATCCACCCTGTAAAACTTTGCAAATGGGTGTAGAATGGACCAAGTCGCAGCTCTACCAATCTCCACTGGAGACATTGCCCTAGCTTCCACAACGGAGATACACTTCTGGTCAAATGTGTCTTAACAAAAACAGGGGACTGTTTCCCACAGATAATGTAAGCTGACGAACTGGCCGCACAGATCCATCTGGAAATTGTGGCCTTGTGGAATTTGCATGCCTTGCTTAATCGAATAAGCCAGCACAACAGATGGTCCGAGAGTCTAAACTTGTCAGTCACTTCCAGATAATGAAGAACTCTTCTCACGTCCAACTTCTACAAAATGTGGTACTGTTTCTTAGAACCTATGAACCGGAATACAGGTAAGCGGACTTCCTGATTAACATGAAATGCCGAAACCGCCTTCAGCAGAAAAGAAGGAACTCCAGTTTCCAAGATTTTAAGGAAAAACTCTCTACAAGAAAGAGCTGAGACCTCATCTCACTGAGGTCACTGCAACCAGAAAAATCATTTTTAGCGTCAGTCCAAGAGGGATGCTTCTTCCAGTGGCTCAAACGGAGCTTTGGTGAGACCTCACAGAACTGCATTAAGGTCCCACAAAGGGAATGGTGGTTTGATCGGTGAAGCGCGCACACCTCAGAAATCTGGTGCTGTCTGGATAAGATGCCAGCATAAGTTTGTGGTCCTGAGCCCTGAAACTAAACAGCCCTGCTACTTGGGCCTGAAAGGAAGCCATGGTGAGGCCCAAGTCAAGGCCAGCTTGCAGAAAAGCCAACACCACTAAAATCAGAGCAGAAAACAGCTTCACCTATTCTTGGGCACACCAATGCTGCAAAGATGGCCGCTAATGTGCCGGATTTCTTTATTGTAACAGCATCTGAAGGGATGGGATGGTTGAATACCAAAAGAATGTCAGATGCTGTTATATTTAAAAATGCTGTTATATTTAAAAATTCCTTTTGAGCCTATGAAAGAACTGAATGTTTTATATGAACACTAATTTGCAAAATTGAATTGAATAGGGATTCGGTAACCTCATTGTACTTTTCTAGGTGATGCCTTATACTTCTCCATACATGCATGGTTTGGCCAAGATAGGGCAGCCTTTGATGGTGGCAAAAAGATCTGGCTTCAGTGAAGGAGACAGACGACTGCCAGAAGGTAACGTTCCTCATCAGAGAAATTTGGTTCCTCCTGTCATCCCTGTAATGGTGTCCTGATATGAGGGGTTCTATGTCAAGTTGAGAGGAAGGGGTATAATGAGATTTCAGGCAGTGCCCACTGCTTTTCCAGTGCATGTAAATGCAAAAATGTCCTCCAACTGTGTTGGACAGTCCTATCGAGGCACACTTCATTATAAACACTTATGAAGTTTTACTGGAGTGGAGGAGTGGCCTTGTGGTTAGAGCAGCTGCCTCAGCACCCTGAGGTTGTGAGTTCAATTCCCGACTGCAGCTCTTTGTGACTCTGGGTAAGTCACTTAATACTTCACTGCCCCTGGTACAAATTAAAAACCTGCCTAAAATATGTAAATTGCTTTCATTGTTACCACACTGAAAAAGCGGTATATCAAGTCCTTAACCCTGTACGCTTTAGGACAGTGTTTCTCAACCTGTGGTATGTTTACGGGTACATGGGCCGCCTGTTGGGGGTATGTGGGCTGACGCTGCCTGGGATCTCTCTCTGCCTTCCCTCCACTGAAGCCACCGCTGCCAATTCCACCCTGCCACCCGACATGCTCCATCCCCTCCATCCTCCACCTCCATCTGCCGCTGCAGCCGCTGCTGCCATCCGACATGCTCCATCCATCCCCTGACACAACTCTGGGCAGGGAAGGGCCAGGCGTGTGCAGCGACTGCACTTGGCTGTCCCACAAGCCTTTCCCCCACCCCTGACGTAAATTCTGATGTTAGAGAGAAGGTTCCGGGCCAGACAATCGCTGCTTGGCTGGCCTGGAACCTTCGCTCCGATGGTCAGTTTTGGAGGAGGGAGGAAGGGATAGAACAAAGTCTGGAAAGCAGTGAGGGGGAGGGGGCACAAACTCAACAGAGAAAGAAAGAGGGGGTATGAACATTGGACACAATGGAGAGAGGAAGGGGCACTAACTTGAGACATAGGTGGGGAGGAAATAGAAAGGGAGAATTGTTGAGCACGAGTGTGTGAGTGAGAGATGATGCACATGGGGAAAGGAATAAAGGAAAGGGCATGGAGGGACAGAGAGGGGAGTGAGGTAGAGGTGCATGGGGAATATAAGGATGAGAGGGATAAATGTTGGATATGGTGGTGGAGAGGGACAGATTGAAGGGGATGCAAGGAGGAGGAATGGAGGGAGAGATATGGCATGGTGTTGGAGAGGGGTGATAGAAAGAGAAATGGGCATGGGCTGCTAGGCAGTGGTGAAAAATGCTGCACATGATCTAGAAGATGAGAGAGAAGGAAGAGAGAGAGAGAGAGGGGAGAGAGAAAGAATATTTATGCAATGTCACCTCAGTAACAACTATCGAAAAATAGACAAACATAGTGCAAAATATATATTGTCACTCACAGGCCATGCTAGACAACCCTGTTGCTCCCAGAGAATGGCTGTAAAGCCAAACACACCTAGGAAAGCCCACTATCCTTGCAAGCATGAAGACCTTTCTCCCTTTAGCTCTCACAAGCTCATAAGGGGGGAAAGGGAGGATATGGAATCAGGAAGAGAAAGACCTTAGTGAAAACAGAAACCTTTCACCCAGTGACCAAAGGGGGAGCCCTAGAGTATGGCAGGGGTTCTCTCAGCCTAGGAGTGCAGGGCGGGGCACAAACAACTAAACAAATGGGCGGATTTGTTAGAGAGAAATAGAGAGCAGCTTTCAGACTTCAAGGGACCAGAAGGTGCACTGCCAGAGACCATAGCGGAAATGAACTGCAATTATCCAGAAAGTCTGAGCCCTGAGCAGGAGTTTAGCTGAGAGATGCTGATGGAACCAGGAGTGGAAACAGATTTCCTAAATGCCCAGCCTGAGTGCACGGAAGTTTCCTGAGAAACTAGGAGTGGAAACAGATTTCCTAAATGCCCAGCCTGAGAGCATGGAAGTTTCCTGAGAAACAGAGAGAAGAAACTACTACAGTTTTCTTGAGACTGTTTGCTTCTGCTTTGAAGATAATGCTACAGCTGGTTTTGGCACTGGTTTTTTTTCTCAAACTGAAAAGAATTAAAATTCTTTCAAGAAGCTTTTGAGGCTTCTTGAAAGAATTGGTAGAACTGTTTGGGAGGGTTTTTCTCCTAAATTCACTGGTCACTTTCCTTATTGCTGGTGTAGCACAGTATAGAAGTTGGGGATAGGGTCTGTGTATGTGGGTGGCCCAGTAGGATTTCTATTCCAACATTTTTCTAGCAAACCCGACAACTCCCCCTCTGCGCCTGAGCGCAGGGCGATAGCCCAGTTAACCAAAGGCTGTTAGATACTGATTGGGGAAGTTCAAACTTTTGCAAATGGAACAGTAAAAAAACTATGAAAAGCAGCTCTAGAGAGCTGGAGGACTCTTGCGCTGAAACTGTATTCATTTTTCTTTTGAAGATTTGTTTTGTTTGAGGAGCTAAGTGCTCCAGGACACTGCCTTAAGGTGGCGTATGCAGCTTTGCAACTTGCAAGGTACAAAGAAATGACTGCTCTGAATTGAGAGTTTGTTTTGAGTTATATAAAGCTTTGGGAGCATTCTGACATTCATTGTTTTTGAAAAAGGCTGAAAATAAAGCCAGGGTTTTGTAAAGTCAACGGACCTTACGGGTGGCAGTGCGCTTTTTTCTGTCTTTAAAACTGAGTTTTGTTCTCCAGCAGCCTCTTCAGTCAAGAAGGGCATATCAATATTGTGATAGATAGATAAATAGATAGATAGATAGAAGGAAGTGCAACCAGAGACTTATGAAATCACCAGACAACAAAGATAGGAAAAATGATTTTATTTTCAATTTAGTGATCAAAATGTTTCAGTTTTGAGAATTTATATCTGCTGTCTATATTTTGCACTATATTTGTCTATTTTTCTATAGTTGTTACTGAGGTGACATTGCATATTTTAAAATCATCTGCCTTGCCCTCTTTGAACCCCCCCCCCCTCCCCGAATAAAATGATAATTAACATTTTCTCTGCATACAGTGTGCTTTGTGTTTTTTTAATTTTGTGGTTACCATTATGTATTAATAAGATTATATTGTGTGCATATGAAAAATGGATGGAAGAAATTGCATTACAATTAGCACTATTATGCGGGTGGGGGTCTGGGGCGGAGGTACTCGATTGGTATTTGTTAGGCTTGGGGGTACTTGGCTTGAAAAGGTTGAGAAACACCGCTTTAACATATGGATATTTTCCTGTTGTGCGGTAATGACTGCCTCCCCCCCACACACACACACAAACACACACTATATATATTGAAAGACGTATAATAACCAAATTGTGTATCACTCTTGGATGTTCAATTATCTGGTTCTGTAATGCCATGTCTAGCTACATATCTGCAGTTGAATGTTTTAGTTCCCTTTTGAATAGCATTTCTAAAATGCCATTCCTAAATGTATATTTTTGCTTTTTAAGTCTATATTGAAAGAGAAATTATTAATTTTTATATATATGCCAAATTTCCTAGAGAGTTTTCTATCAAAACTTCTGTAGCCTTCCAACACATGGGCAGTTTAAAGGATATTCCCTTTGAAAGCTCTATTTTTGATATAGAGTCTATATTATAGACTATCAACTAAGTTACATATTTAATGAATATTAGAGAGTTATTTTATTTGTATTCATTCAAAACTGGCATATTCCTCATCTTCCAGCATTTTACTAATGTTCACGAAAAGCAGAAATGTTAGAAATAAAATTAATGAAATTATACTGGTTATGGAGATATATGGAGGACATAAGACATACAGTCCCAGAAATAAGAAATATGTCCCAGAAATACATCGCTTCAATTGTAAGCAGTTTATAAATCTTTTAAATAAATAAATAAATTTATTTTATTGTCTATTAATGTCTTCAAGATCTTCTTCCAAATAATCCACTGGAAAAGTTATATATAAATTAAGTCCTAGTGACATGAGCTGAGAGCTTCAGGAGGATAAAGCACAGTTATTTACCGTAACAGTGACATGAGCTGAGAGCTTCAGGAGGATAAAGCACAGTTATTTACCGTAACAGGTGTTATCCAGGGACAGCAGGCAGATATTCTCTATTTGTGGGTGACGTCATCCACGGAGCCCCTTCACAGACACCTTTTCAGGCAAACGTGACTGAAGATTTCAAGTTTGCTGGTGCTGCACCACACATATGCGTGCCTTCCCGCTCCACTAGAGGGCGCATCCCCTCCTCGTGGTCTTCAGTTCAGATAGCTAGCAAAGAAGCCAATCCCGGGGAGGTGGGAGGGTTCCGAGAATATCTGCCTGCTGTCCATGGATAACACCTGTTACGGTAAGTAACTGTGCTTTATCCCAGGACAAGCAGACAGCATATTTTCTACACTTGGGTGACCGCCAAGCTAAACAAAAAAGGGACGGAGGGAAGTTAGCAATTCAGGAAAACAGATTACACAAAACCGACTGGCCAAACCGGCCGTCGCTCCTGGACAAAGTATCCAGACAGTAGTGAGAGGTGAAGGTATGAACCGAAGACCAAGTGGCAGCCTTTCAGATCTCCTCAATTGGCGTAGACCTGAGGAAAGCGACAGAAGCCGCCATTGCTCTTCTTTATGTCCCGTGACCTGACCCTGCAGCGAGAGACTAGCCTGAGCGTAGCAGAAGGAAATACAAGCAGCCAACCAGTTGGACAAGGTGCGCTTGGAAACAGGACGTCCCAACCGATTAGGATCAAAAGACAAGAACAATTGAGGAACATTCCGATGAGACTGGGTACATTGTAGGTAGAACGCCAACGCCCTCTTACAGTCAAGAGTATGCAAAGCCACCTCACCAGGATGAGAATAGGGCTTGGAAAAAAACACCGGAAGAACGATAGACTGATTAAGGTGAAAATCTGACACCACCTTAGGCAAGAACTTGGGATGAGTGCGCAGGACCACCTTGTCATGATGATAAACAGTAAAAGGTGGGTCCACAACCAAAGCCTGCAGCTCACTAACCCTGCGAGCAGACGTGAGGGCTAGCAGGAAGATCACCTTCCAAGTAAGGAACTTCAGGTGAGCTTTATCCATGGGCTCAAAGGGGTGTTTCATCAATTGAGCAAGAACAACATTGAGATCCCAAACCACAGGGGGAGGCTTGAGAGGAGGATGGACATTCAAGAGACCCCTCATGAAACGAGAAACCAAGGGATGGACAGAAAGCGACTTCCCATCAAGCTGCCGATGGAAGGTGGCAATTGCACAAATATGCACCCGGACAGAATTGGTCTTGAGACCAGACCGAGACAAATGAAGCAAATAATCCAAAACCGAAGTTACAGAAGCAAAGGATCCACCTGATTCGAAGCACACCACGTGGCAAATCTAGTCCACTTCTGGGCATAACACTGCCTGGTAGAAGCTTTCCGAGAAGCTTCCAGAACATCCCTCACCGACTGGGACAACTCAAGGGAAGGAGTCAGGTGGAAAGGATCCAAGCCGTCAGATGTAGAGACTGCAGATTGGGACGCAACAGCGAACCCTGACTCTGAGACAGCAGAGAAGGAAACACAGGCAGAAGCAGAGGATCCCTGACACTGAGTTGAAGAAGCAGGGAAAACCACGGCTGCCGAGGCCACCGAGGAGCGATCAGAATCATGGTGGCATGGGCAGACTTGAGATGAACAAGCGTCCTCAGAATCAACAGGAAGGGAGGAAACGCATACAGGAACCTGCACGTCCAATCCAAAAGGAACGCATCGGCCTCGAGACGATCCGGTGAGAACACCCTGGAGCAGAAAAGAGGCAACTTGTGATTGAGGGGTGAGTCGAAGAGATCTATCTGCGGAGTCCCTCACCTAAGAAACACCTGACGCAGAGCCTGGGAATGGAGGGACCATTCGTGCGGCTGCAGGAGGAAGCTTAACTTGTCCGCCAGGCAGTGTGTTCGCCCTGGATGTAAACCGCATGAAGAAAGATGTTGCGGCGGAACGCCAAATTCCAAAGGCGAAGAGCCTCCTTGCAGACAGACAGGGAACCGATACCCCCCTGCTTGTTGACGAAATACATCATTACCTGATTATCCGTGCGTACCAGGACCACCCGATCCTGAAGCAAATGGCGGAAGGCCACCATGGCATTGTAACGTTGATGTGGCAATGACGGTCCGCGCTCGACCAAAGACCCTGAGTGCGCAGACCATCGAGATGAGCCCCCCCAAGTATACGCCGAGGAATCTGTCGTCAGGACCTTGTGGGGCTGCGAAGCGAGAAAGAGCAACCCTCTGGAAAGATTGAAAGAGTTGGTCCACCAACAGAGTGAGCGCTTCAAGGAAGGAGTCACCGCAATGTGATGAAAAGCAGGATCATGATCCTGACGCCACTGAGAGGCCAGAGTCCACTGAGGCACCATCAGATGCAGCCTCGCGAACGGAGTGACATGCACGGTGGAGGCCATGTGTCCCAAGAGGACCATCATCTGCTTGGCCGAGACCGAAGTCCGCAGGGAAACTGCTGGCTCAGCCGCACGAGCACGGCCTGCCGCGAGGGAGGCAGGAAGGACCGGAAGTGAACCGTGTCCAGCACAGCCCCGATAAATTGGAGGACTGAGAAGGGCACAATTGAGACTTTGGGAAGTTTACCTCGAACCTCAGACTCTGAAGGAAGGTAATAGTCTGATGGGTCACTGAAATAACCCCCTCTCTCGTCGAGGCCTTGATTAACCAATCGTCGAGGTACGGAAAAACCTGAAGGCCCGTCAACCGCAGAGCCGCCGCCACCATCACGAGGCACTTCGTGAAGACTCGTGGGGAGGAAGCAAGCCCAAACGGGAGGACCCTGTACTGCAGATGCAGGTCCCTGACTTGGAAGCGAAGGAACCGGCAACAGGCCGGATGAACCGGCACATAAGTATAGGCCTCCTTCAGATTGAGGGAACACAACCAGTCCCCCTCGTTCATCAATGGATACAAAACAGGAAGCGAGAGCATTCTGAACTTTTCCCGGACCAGGAACTTGTTCAGCTTCCGGAGGTCCAGGATAGGACGGAGGTCCCCAGTCTTTTTGGGGACCAGGAAATACCTGGAGTAAAACCCCCATCCCCACTGACAAGGGGGAACCTCCTCCACCGCCCGAAGGCGAAGAAGAGCCCTAGCCTCCAGAAGGAGCAAGGGAAGCTGCGCTCGATTTGAAAGAGACATGCCGGGAGGATTGTCTGGAGGAAACTCCCGGAAGTTCAGCGAATACCCCTCTCTGACTACGGTGAGGCCACTGTTCCCTCTAAGCTGAGCAGGAGTCCTCCACCCACAGTCTCACCAATAGAGGGTGCTGTTTTACTGTCACATTTTTCAATTGTGAGGGACAGGCAAGTTCTGCAGGACTCCAGGGAACATACCTGTCCTTAGCGACTGAAAATATTCCACCCCCTAGTGGTAGCAATGCAGCTGGAGGACACCTGCTCAGCTTAGAGGGAACACTGACTGCGTCCGAGGTAATGCGGGCCCAGTTCCGGTAGAAAGCTCGGAGACGGCCACCGATAGGAAGAGGGCCGGGGTCCAGGGCAGAGGGGGCCTGCCCCCCTCCGATCAGCCAGTCAAAAAGATGGCGCAGGCTTAGACACAGCAGGGGTCTGAGGTTTAGGAGGAGCCCGCTGCAGCTGCTGGCGTCGAGGAGGTGGACGAGAGAAGGCAGGCATAGACTTCTGTGGGTACCGCCGGGTTGGCAGCCGATAAGCCTTAGAAGGAGTGGGTTTCAGCTTGGGCCACACCAGCGAAGCAAAGGAACGCTCATGCTCCGAGAGGCGCTTAGTGGCTGCCTCAATTGAGTCATCAAAAAGTTCATTCCCCAAACAGGGAAGATTGGCCAAGCGATCCTGAAAGTTGGGGTCCATATCAACGATACGGAGCCACGCCAAACGGCACATGGCCACCGCAAAGGCGGAGACTCGAGAGGAAAGCTCGAAAGCATCGAAGCTTCAAAAGAGAGTCCACCAGCTGCCCAAACTCCGCGCGGCAGAAGACTGGCAGGTCACCCTGAAAAGCGGGCAAGGACTTGACCAGGACTTTAAGATACGAGGTGAACGTAAAATTATAATTCAAGTCCCGGTTGGCCATCATGGAGTTTTGGTAGAGGTGTCTGCCAAACTTATCCATCATCCTCCCCTCCCGGCCAGGTGGGACAGCTTCGGAGACCCTGGAGGGATGAGACTTTTTTAGAGAAAATTCCACCAGCAGAGACTGTGGGAAAGTTGCGCCTTCTCAAACCCCGGGCAGGGGACGGTCCGGTATTTAGACTCCATTTTGGACGGAATGGCCAGGATCGCATAGGGGGTCTCCAAATTCCGGAAGAAATCCAGGTGCAGCACCGGATTCAAAGGGAGCCGCAAAGACTCCCGAGGAGGAAAATGGAGGTCCATCTCCTCCAAAAACTCCTTGATGTATTTAGAGTCGGACTGGAGTTCGAGATGGAGCGACTTCCCCATGTCCTGAACAAACCGGGCGAAGGAAGACGGGCGACTGTCCGACCGGCCCTCGAGGAGGTGGTCGAACGAGACCGAGGCACTACCGAAAAAGAGGGAGAAGCCTCCCGAGAGTAATGCGGTGGTCTATCAGTGTCCTGCCCCGAGCCCCAGGACGCCCCGCTAAGGGAACATGGTGGGGTCGAGGACTCCCAAGGCGAGGATTCCCGAGGCGAGGACCCCGGGGTCCGAGGCACTGAGGTCCGCCGACGCCGAGGCAACACACCTCGGGAAAACGAAGGGGACCCCTTTGAAGCCGTGGCCTCCCGGAGAAGAGCTCCGGACCGGGCAGGCAACTTGAAAAACCGGGGGTTGGACAAAGACAACTCCGAGACCCGGAGGTCTCTGACAGCACGACCACCTGGGGACCGACCCCGCCTCGGGGGGGGGTGTCCCGGGGTCGCTTCGTTAAACGGCGAGACATGGTTGAGGCACGCCCCGACCGGCGCTTCGACCCCGGATGCCCCGAGGGTGAAGAATGCCTAGAGAGTCGAGGCGAAGAGTCTAAGGAAGATAGACGCCGAGACCAACGCACCTTGCCCCGAGGGGCCTCGACGCTACGCTCAGGCAAGCCGGGATCAAGTGGGCAAAAGCCGAGGAGAGCTCCGAGGATATCATGGCCCTCAACATATCCTGGAACATGGGCACCGAGAGCATAGAAGGCATATCAGGTGCAGCAATGCATTCCACCAAGGGCGACCTCGAACATGAGTATTCCCTGGAGGTGGAAGCACGCTTCGAGGGCTTGGCCAGTCTCGATGAGGCCTGGGGAAGAGCACTCCCACCATGGACGGCCGGAGACTCCGAGGTTGGCTTCTTCGCCAGGGCCGACCCTGAAGAAGAAAGAGGGGACTTACCCGGAGCTGAGGCCTTCGAGGCCGAGGTCGATCCCTTCAAGGCCGAGGGCTGATTACTCAGGGCCGAGGTCTTCGAGGCCGGGGCCGAGGTCGAGACCGGGGCCGAAACCAGGGCTGGCTCCACCACAAAAAGTTCAGCCATGCAGGCCCGACGACTCAAGGCACGCGATTGAAAAGTGGTACACCTGGAGCAAGAGTCAGCCGGATGGTCAGCCCCCAGGCACAAAATGCACCAGCGGTGCGGGTTGGTAAGTGACAGCAGCTGACCGCACTGTGAGCACTTTTTGAACCCGGTAAGAGACCGGGACATAAGGGAAAAAACAGGCCGCGGCCAGTCGAGGCCAAGCGGCCACGGCAACCCGGGAGCCCCCGGATGCCGAATCGAAGCAAAAAAAAACACACAACACTTCGCAATTACAACAAGAAAAAAGGCGCACAGCAACTCCTGCAAGAAAACAAAGAAGCCGCGGTGCTAGAAAGGCACTTAAACACGGAGAGAAAAACGACAGGGCTTTCTGGCTCCGCAGAAAACTAAGAACTGAAGACCACGAGGCGGGGATGCGCCCTCTAGTGGAGCGGGAAGGCACGCACATGCGTGGTGCAGCACCAGCAAACTTGAAATCTTCAATCAAGTTTGCTTGAAAAGCTGTCTGCGTCGGGGCTCCGTGGATGACGTCACCCACATGTAGAGAATATGCTGCCTGCTTGTCCTGGGATAATTTTTTTAACTGTGTTTCTGTACAGTGATATCTTCATGCTAAACTAGCCCCTCTTGCAAAAAAAATAAAAAAAATCCTATATAGCACTAAAAAGAAAAAACTGTTTCTACGGATGTCTGAAATATGAATACATACATGTGAAATCTGCTAAGATCCAAAAAGTACTATTTATTTTCATTAGTTACACAACAAAAGTACTAACCAGAAGGACTATGTTAAAAAGCACAAAAAAAAATTCACTAGTAGCTGCAGTAAGCTCAGGTTTAAATGAAATCGATGCCAAAATGACCAGGGGGCTGCATAAAAACATTTTTTAAAGAATTAGGCATTAATTTTTCAAATAAAACAGAATAAGTTGTTAACATTATTTCTGTATTGTTCGCAAGCCATCTATTTCAGTATTACAGCAGTCCAAATATAGAATGAAATAAAACATGCATCCAGAAAAATATTTTCTACAAGAAACAAAGAAAATAACGCTTACTTACATCATTTGTGTTCACATGCCAAGCCATATCACCATAAGACACCAATTGACCATTGACATAACATCGAATTTCACTATTTCTCCAACGGTTGTAGATATGTACAATGCTAATCATATACCACTAAAAGAAACAAAAGGCAGGTTATCAGAATTCTAAAATCAGCATTCAGTAAATAAATATTTGCTATGAATTTAAAGATACTTTACTTTATGTTAAAAACAAAACCAAGCTGATTTACGAAATATAATTTAAGTATGTTTTACATACAGAAAAAGGCTCCTGAAGTGAGAAAGTAGTGGGCTAAAGATTAGAGAAGCCAGGGTTCAAATCCCACTCACACTTCTTGTGATCTTGAAGAAGTCCCACATCCTCAGCGATCATCAATCAGGTTTTAGGAAAGGATATAGCACAGAAACGGTCATAGCCTCCATACTAAACCACCTCTATGATCTCTTCAGCAAAGGCAAAAGTGCACTGATCCTACAATTAGACCTCAGCAGTGCGTTTGACCTAGTAGACCACGAAATCATGCTACTGTGCCTTGATGCAATGGGAATCACGGGAAAGGTAAAGAAATGGTTCCAAGAATTCCTAACAAACAGATCCTATAGAGTAACCAGCAATGGAAATCACTCCAACCCATGGAATAACCCGTCAGGGGTACCCCAAGGCTCCCCTCTATCGCCTACTTTATTCAACATTTACATAGCATCCTTAGGTCACAGACTACAAAAATTAAACTTAACACATTACATATACGCAGACGATATATCCATCCTAGTACCCTTAAATGATATCTCAACTGAAATTATAGACACCCTTTCACACACAATGAGAGAAATCGAAAAATGGACCACCAATTTCAAACTGAAACTAAATACAGAGAAAACAAGTCTTCTCGGCAAGCCCCAACGACAAAATAACGAAAACATCATTAAAAATAAACAGCCACGAATATCCAATTTCCAAAACCATAAAAATCCTGGGAGTCATTCTAGACACGCACTTGACCATGGCTGACCACACAAACTTAACAGTGAAGAAATGCTTCTACATTCTATGGAAGCTAAGGACCATTAAAAAATACTTTGACACAACATCCTTCAGGTTACTGGTGCAATCGCTGATCCTATCCACCCTGGACTACTGCAACATCGTCTACCTGGGTATCCCACAAAAAAACAATAAAAAAACTGAGATTAGTACAAAACGCTGCAGTTCGCTTAATCTTCGGACTGAGAAAACAAGATCACATTAGCCCATACTACAAAAAGCTGCACTGGCTACCAATGGAAGCGCGAATACAGTTCAAATTTGCATGCATCTGCTTCAAACAAATCTGGGGCCTAGCACCTTCCTACCTGCAAACACACTTTACTCTATACAACCCCACATGAACAACCAGAAACAAAAACATCTTCGCCTATCCTAAAATTACTGGCTGCAAATACAAATCTTACCTTGACAGAACCTTTAAGTTCCAAGCTAACAGACAACAATCCTGGCTGGGAAAGTACATAAATAAAACCAGACAGACCTACAACTCTTTCCGAAAATTTATCAAAACCACTCTGTTTGACAAATTCATCACCTAAACAGACCTACGCTTTGTCCCCCTACAACCCAAAGCAATCTTCAGGCAATTCCAACCCCTCTCACTTTCCCTCCCACTTTCAACCCCTTTTACTTTTCCTCCACTACCACCCCCCCCCCACCCCTTCTTCTGTAACGTTCCCCTCATGCATCTGTAATTCGCTGAATGTCCAGCCCTTCTTTTGATATTGAACCGCCTAGAAGTCATCTGACTATGGTGGTACAGAAAAATAAAGTTATTATTATTATTACCCTAAATTTCCACAAGTAAAAATTAGGATTTTAAGCCCTCCAGGGACAGCAAAATTCCTACTATACCTAACCTAAGTTACCTTGAGCTACTACTAAAAAGGAGTGAGCCATAGCCAGAATTGTATAACACTGCACAGGGTTATAAACACACAAAAAAAATTAGGTGCACAGACATTCTCGGGGATGGAGCTGTCATATACTTCATAAAATATGCATGTACAAATGGGTCTCAGTAGCAGCCAAATGGTTAGATCCATGAACTGGAAACTGGAGGGCCTAGATTCAAGTCTCACAACAGCTCCATGTGGCCTTGGGCAAACCACTAAACTCTCCATTACCTTGGGATGACACTGGCAATCTCACCCCATTTAGGGCTTGCCACTGAAACCATCATACTTGTGGCAGTGCCATGTATAGCTTGCTGCTTGTAGGGAGTGAGAGATGGAGAGAGAGATGATTGGATAAACATGAAATGTAAACAGGTGTGATTTCTGCATTGAAGCAGGTATTAAATGACTATTTTATGATCGACAAAAGAGTGCTAGAGGGGTCTTTCCATGTAAAGTGGCCTAATATTGAAAATCATCTCCACTCGACCTCCTCCAAACTGAATAAAATTGTGTGTGGATATTCCCTATAGCAGGGGTGCCCAAATGGTCAATCGTGATCAACCAGTAGATCGCAAAGGCAACGCGAGTCAATCGTGTTGCCTTTGCGATCTTGTTCTTCCTTCCTCCCCAAGCTAGGCCAGGCACGTACAAGCGCTGGACCCACAAGAATTCACCTGCAACGTCAATTCTGACATTGGATAGGAAGTTCTGGGCCAGTCAATAGCTGCCTGGCTGGCCTGGAACTTCCTCTCCGACGTCTGAATTGACGTCGGAGGTGAAGGCTTGTGGGCCCAGCACTTGTACGCAACAGGCCTAGCTCGGGGAAGCAGGGACAAATCGGCGTGGTGGCAGGGAGAGAGAAAAAGAATCGGGGAAGTGGAGAAATCAGCGTGATGGCTTGGGGGGAGAGAGATAGAAAGGCAGGCAAGGGGAGAAAGACAGGTAGGGGGAGAAAAAAAGGCTTTTTACTAACCTTTCGAGGTTGGAAATCATATTTTACACAGTGCTGAAAACCTTTGCCTTTTGATTTCAGTGAAGTAACAATCAAGCAGTTGCCAACAAAATGTGCAGAATACCCAACCCCTTTGCTCGTGCGAAAACTAGAAAACAAATAATCAGAATATTAGCAAAACAAAATAATTTGGCACTAGTTACTAACCACCAATCTTTCTAAACAGTTCATAAATACCAATAGATACCATAAATACCATATTTTAGATAAAGCAGAGTTGCTTACCTACAACAGACATTAGGCAATGATAGAATCCCATTTCACACAAATAGGGCAATGCCATTGATGCAATCTGCTTCCAAGAGCTCTCTCATAAGTTCCACTGAGCTGACCTATGGCACTAGCACCATAAGAAACTATCTTTGGTTCTAATAATACCATAGTAAGATGACAGGTGGGTTGGGGTAGGATGATATCCTGCTGTTCAAGTAGATCACCTGTTATAGGTAAGAAATGCTGCCCTCTTAGAGAATAAACTGAATATTCAGCTCCCAAAAGTGAGAATCCCTAATTATAGGTTGTATTAAATTAAAACTGCATTTTATTGTGGGATCACATCTTTTTTGTATTTCAAAGAGAACAGCATAAACAAACAAAAAAAAAAATTGGGCACTGAGTAGATGAGGTTGGACTTTACCATGCAAAAACCTTGCAGGATAGATCAATCACACCCATAACTGCCTTTTAGTAGCTAAACAATAATAAAATACATTAATGAGTGGACTACCTCTAAGATCCCAGGTAGTAAATCTCCATAAAGACAAACTTATGGTAGATAACTGAATAAGCTATGTATTAAACGTTATAATTAGCATGCCCTTCTGAAGTTAAGCCTCCCTGACATAACAGAAAAAAAGAATTCTAGGCGGTTCACAGCAGATAGACATTATACTCGTACATCTGGATATGGCATTCCCACGTCTATCTAGGTTGATGTTCTACACAGATTGCTTTACTCTATACAAAAGGCTAGCAAAACCCATACTAGGCAAAGCTTTCTCACCTCTTTAGACAAGTGTTCTTGAGAAAAAATGTTAAAAAAAGAGAAGGCTAAGATGAAAACAAATGCTACATTATCAAGGAATTTAGGCTGCAAGTGAAAAATCATCTTATTATGATGGAACTCATGGGCACAGTTGCAAAGTGACAGCAGAAAAAGAAAAGATGCCTACCTGTAGCAGGTGTTTTCCAAGGACAGCAGGCATGCAATCTCACACATGGTGATGTCATGTATGGACACTACCAAGTGCACTGTCACCTTAAATTTTTACAGTGCCCATACCACATGCGTACTGGTTCTTTCCCATCCAATGTCAGCTCATAGAACCACAAATTCAGTAACAAAGCTAAGAAGCCAACTAAGAGAGGTGGGTGGGTAATGAGAATATATGCCTACTGTCCTTGGGCTTTTGCCAAGGATAAGCAGGCATAGTATTCTCGCATGTGGGACTCCAAGCTGCCAGGATCATGTCTCTGGACAACTTCAAGCAAGATTTTATCTAATTAGCTTTCACAAATTTCATCCACCTGGGTGTTAGCATGTTCTTTTTTCTCACAATCATCACAGTTATCACTTCTCATTATCTATCACATCACTGTTTTGGGGTATTTAGATCACTCATCAATTAGATTTCATTGAAAGCATCGCTTAGTTCTTCTAATCTAGGATATTTAACACACTATCACTTTATCACGCACAATAAATGCACTATTATTTCACCTCTTGATCAGTTTAGGTTATTTGTGGTCATATCTATTCTCATTCATACATAGCATAGAGTACTGGTATGTTATCACCTATTCATGCACACCATTTTTAATTTTTCTCAGGTATATCATTAATCTATAGTATTTCTATGTTCATTTCTATCCTGCCAAAGGACCCCTAAGGAAGGCAAAGTACTGCCAAACAAGGCCTGTGTAGGGTCCGACTCTCATTCCATGAGCACTGAATACATGGTGTAATACCGTAACATCTTTGACAGACTTTCTGTATCTTATATGTTTTTGTTGTTATGAAATTAAATTTTGTGTACAATAAACAGTTAATTAGAAGCTTCCTGCATCTCCAGAGATTGGTGTTCCACTTTTTGTGTTTTCTGGAAGAGGTTAAACAGTGAATATATAGGAGCGTGACAAAACCCTATAGGGTTGGAGGGAAACTTGCAACTCAGAAAGTAAAAAGATTCTGCAGAACTGTGTCTCTTCTGGAGATTTGTTCCAAACAATAGTGAGGAGTAAAGATATAGATTAAGGAACAAGTGGCTGCTTCGAAGATGTCCTCAAAAGATGTATAGTAAAAATGAGCTACCAAGGGAGCCAGAGCTTGGACATTGTAGGCATGATCCTGTAGCGCCGGCCCAGGCTGAGCATACACAAAGCAGATACCAGTCTGCTAGCTAAATGGAAATGATTCTCTAGGTAACAAAAAACTCCAGGTCTGTTACGGTCAAAAGTCACAAAGAGCTGAGATGTTTAGTCCAGTCCAGTTAGTATGCTAGAGCAAGTCTGCAGTCGGAGGTGTGAAGAACTGTCTCCCCAGGATACGAATGTGGTTTTCAAAAAAAAACAGGCAGTACTATGGTCTGGTCAAGATGGAATTCTGAGATGACTTTGGGCAGGAATTTTGGATGAATTGGAGCATTTGTAGGGAGGATCAGATACAAGGGCATGAAGTTCACTCACATGATATGCAGAGGTGAGGGCAATGAGGAAAATGACTTTCCAAAGGAGAATTTTGAGAGAGCAAAATATAAGTGAATCAAAGGGAGACTTCATCAGAAAGTTGGGAAAGAAAGGGGAGATGCTATTGCTGGGTGTGGACTGGAAAGCTCTATCTGCAGAATTGGAAAGAAATAGAGATATCATGGATGCCTTTCAAGGGGCTATGCTCAGACAAATGGTGACTGGACCTGGTGCTCACAAAAGGGGACAGTGTCTCTAATGTCTGAGTGGGTGCCCACTTGGGAAGTAGTGATCATCAAAAGGTTTGGTTTGATATAACAGCTGAAGGGGAGGATGGTCACACAAAATTCAAAGTCCTGGATTTCAAACATACAGACTTAAGTAGCGTGGGAGAGTATCAGAAAGAGCTGATAGGATGGGAGAACATCAGAGAAGTGGAAAAATAATGGTCCTAGCTGAAAGGAGCAATACAAGTGGCTACTGACCTTTTATGTGAGGAAAATAAATAAAATCAAGAGAACAAGGAAACTGATATGGTTCTCCAAACCAGCGGCGGAGAAAATAAAGACAAAAGAGATGGTGTTTATGAAACATTTTTTTAAAAACTCAAGAAGAGGAGTATAGAAAGGAATACCGGATGAAACAGAGAAGCCAAGAGAGATTTGTCTGGTGAAAGCGCAAGCAGAAAAAGGGAGACAAAAACTTTTTCAGGTATATTAGTGAAAAGAAAGACAAAAAATGGAATTGCGTGACTGAAAGAAGCTATGAACCACTATATGGAGAAAGATGAGGGAAAAGCAAACATGCTAAACAAATACAGTAAAACCTTGGTTTACGAGCATAATTCTACTTCAGTTTGATTTATCTGCAGCATTTCATGTAGTCCACCATGATATTCTTCTTCAGTTACTTTCAGAAATAGGTCTTCATCAGGTAGTTCTGGATTGGTTCTCAATTTCTTTTGCATCGTTCTTATTCAGTGAATTTTGAAGGCAATATTTCCAACTCTTGGCAGCCTCCTTGTGGGTTCCTCAGGGTTCCCCACTTTCTCCAATCTTATTCAACCTTTATAGAACCACCCTTAATATCTTTAAGCTGTCAACTTGGGAAATGTTATTCACTTATGCGGATGATATCTTCATATTGATAGAGATAGATCTGGACACTACTGATCTAGTATCTAAAGTAAATCTTTGTATCTCTAAACTTCAAGCCTGGGCCCAGTCTGTCCGGATGAAGCTTAATACAACCAAAACTAAATTACTAGGCCCAAATTGGACTGTCTTCCTCATTCTGTAGCTTTGGTTTCTGGATCCTTTTTACAAATTGAGTTTTCTGATAAGATTTTGGGAGTCCTCTTTGACTCCTCTCTTTCTTTCAAGGAACAAATTAACTCTGTGATCAAGAAATGTTGTTTTTTTAATCTGCATATGGTGAAGAAGGTTAGACATCTCTTTCATCACCATCATTTTTCCATTTTAGTTCAGTCAATTATATTATCTCACCTTGATTACTGCAATGTCATCTACCTTAGTATCACAAAAACTTGTCTTTATAGATTGCAGTTGATTCAGAATACTGCCACAAAACTGATCTTTGGGAAACATAAATTTTATCATGTGACTCCGTTGCTTCAGAGTCTTCATTGGCTCCCGATTTATTTTAGAGTTCAGTTTAAATGTGCTTGTGTTGCTTTTAAAATTTTATATGGTATCTTTACTCCTCTTATTCCTTTATCTTGGAATCTTTATAGATTCTCTTTTGCGAGAGGCAATCAATAATTTAAATTATCTCTTCCTTCCAGAAAAGGGATCAAAGGAGTCAAGATCTTTAGTCAATCTTTGATTAAGTTTTCCCAACTATGGAACGATCTCCCGTTTCTTTTAAGGAGTCCTGGTTCACTTCAATTTTTTCGTAAACTTTTAAAACCCACTTTATTTTCTAAATACTTTGAAAATTAATTTTCCTGAAATTTAGATTTCATCTCTTATGGTTCTTATTTGTTAAGTTAACTATTATAAACCAAGTCGAGCCTTCTTAGAATGATGATTCGGTATATAAAACCAAGTCTTAGATTAGATTAGATAATTCATTCCAGAAACATGCTTGTAATCCAAAGCACTCATATATCAAAGCAAATTTCCCCATAGGAAATCATGGAAACTCATATGATTTGTTCCACAACCCAAAAACTTTAATACAAAATACTATACATACTCGTATTGCAAGACCTCGCTCATTTAGAACAGTCACTGCACTCCTGCAGCGTCAGAGAGAGAAGAGCCATCGGCTCAGTTGTGATGATGCAATGCGTGTATATTGTATGTACTTATATTGTAAGACCTCGCTCATTTAGAACATTCACTACACTCTAATCTAATCTAATCCTTAGGTTTGTATTCCGCATCATCTCCACGTTCGTAGAGCTCGGCACGGTTTACAGTAGATGGAATAGGAAAGAACTACAACAGAGGGTTAGAGGTAGAAGTGTGAAGAATATTAGAGGCTTGGGATGCCAGATATAAGTTTTCTTGATTCCTAAGTTGGAGAGAGGCTTACATTTTTTTGAGAAAAGCCAGGTTTTCAGATGTTTGCGGAAAACTTGGAGAAAGCTCAAGTTCCGAAGAGGGGAGGTAAGGTTGTTCCAGAGCTCAGTGATTTTGAAGTGGAGGGAGGTCCCTAGCTTTCCTGTGTGGAAAATGCCTTTTAGCGAGGGGAAGGATAGTTTTAATTTGTGGGAGGATCTGGTATTAGGGTATGAGGAATTCCAAGAAAGCGGGATAAAGGGAGGGAGGATACTGTGTAGGATTTTGAAAGCGGACAGACGCCAGAGGGTGGTGGTTAACGGAAGTCGCTCAAAGGAAGGAAAGGTGACTAGTGGAGTCCCTCAGGGTTCGGTGCTGGGGCCAATCCTGTTCAATATGTATGTAAGTGACATTGCTGAAGGGTTAGAAGGAAAAGTGTGCCTTTTTGCAGATGATACCAAGATTTGTAACAGAGTAGACACCGAAGAGGGAGTGGAAAATATGAAAAAGGATCTGCAAAAGTTAGAGGAATGGTCTAATGCCTGGCAACTAAAATTCAATGCAAAGAAATGCAGAGTAATGCATTTGGGGATTAATAATAGGAAGGAACCGTATATGCTGGGAGGAGAGAAGCTGATATGCACGGACGGGGTGATAGTGTCCAAAGATCTAAAGGCGAAAAAACAGTGTGACAAGGCAGTGGCTGCTGCCAGAAGGATTCTGGGCTGTATAAAGAGAGGCGTAGTCAGTAGAAGGAAGAAGGTGTTGATGCCCCTGTACAGGTCATTGGTGAGGCCCCACTTGGAGTATTGTGTTCAGTTTTGGAGACCGTATCTGGCGAAAGACGTAAGAAGACTTGAGGCGGTCCAGAGGAGGGCGACAAAAATGATAGGAGGCTTGCGCCAGAAGACGTATGAGGAGAGACTGGATGCCCTAAATATGTATACCCTAGAGGAAAGGAGAGACAGGGGAGATATGATTCAGACGTTCAAATACTTAAAGGGTATTAATGTAGAACAAAATCTTTTCCAGAGAAAGGAAAATGGTAAAACCAGAGGACATAATTTGAGGTTGAGGGGTGGTAGATTCAGGGGCAATGTTAGGAAATTCTACTTTACGGAGAGGGTGGTGGATGCCTGGAATGTGCTCCCGAGAGAGGTGGTGGAGAGTAAAACTGTGACTGAGTTCAAAGAAGCGTGGGATGAACACAGAAGATTTAGAATTAGAAAATAATATTAAAGATTGAACTAGGCCAGTTATTGGGCAGACTTGTACGGTCTGTGTCTGTGCATGGCCGTTTGGAGGAGGATGGGCAGGGGAGGGCTTCAATGGCTGGGAGGGTGTAGATGGGCTGGAGTAAGTCTTAACAGAGATTTCGGCAGTTGGAACCCAAGCACAGTACCGGGTAAAGCTTTGGATTCTCGCCCAGAAATAGCTAAGAAGAAAAAAATAAAAATAAAAAAATAATTTAAATTGAATCAGATTGGGCAGACTGGATGGACCATTCGGGTCTTTATCTGCCGTCATCTACTATGTTACTATGTTAGGCGCATTTATAGTGGACCCTGGCGATTATCGGAAGTCAGTGAAACTTGGCCAGGAGAGGGGAGACATGGTCAAATTTATTTTTAGCGAATATGAGCTTGGCCGCTGCATTCTGAATCCGCTGGAGCCTGTGGAGGTTTTTCTTAGTCAGGCTTAAGTAGATAGAGTTGCAATAGTCCAATCTGGAAAGGATGATGGAATGGACAAGGAGGGTAAAATGTTTTTGATGGAAGCAGGATCTAACTTTCCTCAGCATGTGATGGCTGAAAAAGCATTTTTTTTACCAAGGATTGGAGGTGGTCATTGAAGGACAATGCGGAATCAATAGTGACGCCCAAGACATTGCTCGAGAACTCAAGTTGCAGAGAGGAGCCAGAGGGTCGTGGGATGGAGGTGGGTAAGTAGTCTAGTTTTGGGCCGAGCCAAAGAAGTCTTGTTTTGGACTCATTCAATTTCATTTGCACAGTGTGGGCCCAGGATTGTAGATTCATTATACAAGAGGATATGTTCTTGGACAGGTTGGTGGGGTTCGAATCGGTCTCGAGGAGGACGAGGATGTCGTCGGCATAAGTGTAAATTGTTTCAAGGGGGGATAGGTGGAGGAGTTTTAGGGAGGACATATAGATGTTGAAAAGGATAGGAGATAGTGGAGAGCCTTGCGGGACTCCACAATTCGGTTTCCAGGGGGAGGATGAGGTGCCATTCATGTTAACAATGTAAGAACGAGAGCGGAGGAATTTAGAGAACCAATCTAGGACTGCGGAGTTGATGCCTATCTCAGAGAGTTGGTAAACAAGAATATCATGGTGGACAATGTCAAAAGCAGCGGCGAGGTCAAATTGTAGGAGGACGGCGAACTTGTTTCGAGAGTGAAGTTGTTGGACACTTGAAATCAGGGAAGACAGTAGAGATTCGGTGCTGAAGTTAGGACGAAAGCCATATTGATAGGGTAGAAGAATAGAGAATCTCTCTAAGTATGATGAGAGTTGGGTAGAAATTATGGACTCTAGCATCTTGGTTAGGAGAGGGATATTTGCAATTGGGCGATAGCTGGATGGTATGGAAGGGTCAAGGTCAGATTTTTTCAGTAGTGGGGTCAAGGCAATATTACCCATTTCTGGGGAGAAATGGCCCGACTGAAGGGCGGAGTTTATGAGATTGATGATAGAAGGTATAGCCTGTGCGGGATAGTTCTCGTATAGGTAGGAAGGGAATGGGTCCAAGGAGTAGTTACAGGATTTCAGTTTGAGGCAGAGATTGAGGACCAGGGATTCAGATACGCGCTCAAAGGTGGTCCAGGATCTGTCAGCTGGGATAGGGTTGGAGACCATTAGGGTGGGAGTGTAATCGGTGGAGTCGGTGGGCACCAGGGAGTTGTAGGAGACTGAAGGAGGGAAGGAGCATCTCAAGGTAGAAACCTTATTGTTGAAGAATTTTGCTAGAACATCGGCTGAGGGAGAGGAGGGGAGCTCGGTGGGGTCTCTTTTGGAGGTTAGGGAGTGCCAGATGTTGAATAGTGCACTGCTCTGATTGTTGGACCTGGAGATTTTGTCACCATAGAAGTTCTTTCTTGCTTTTTTTTAGCGCTGTATTGTACAGCTTGATATTGACTCTCCAGGACTGTCTGACTATGGGACATTTTGATTTTTTCCATATGCGCTCCAGAGCTCAACATTTCTGTTTTAGTTCTCTGTGATACTGGAGATACCAAGGGGCCTTGCGGGGGTAGGAGATGGATTAGTGGATTTAGTGCACTCCTGCAGCATCCGAGAGAGAAGAACCATCAGCTCATTTGTGATGTGTGTATACTGTATGTACTTGTATTGCAAGACCTTGCTTGTATATCAAGTTAAACTTTAATAAAATGTTTTGCTTGTCTTGCAAAACACTTGTAAACCAAGTTACTTGTAATCCAAGGCTTTACTGTACTTCAGTTCTAAGAACATCCTGGAGAAGGACTGAAATTGGCTGGCAAAGTTAACACATGAAAGCGGAGTGGATACTGTACTGTTCACGGAAGAAAGTGTTTATGAACAACTTGAAAAACTGAAGGTAGACAAAGCCATGGGACCGGACAAAATCCATCCTAGGATGTTGAGGGTGCTCAAAGAGGTTCTGGCAGGTCCACTTAAAAATTTATTCAATAAATCCTTAAAGAGGGGAAAGGTTTCTCAGGACTGGAGAAGAGTGGATGCAGTTCCTCTTCACAAAAGTGGTTGAAGAAATGAAGCAGGAAGCTACAGGTCGGTAAGCCTCACCAGTTATTGGAAAAATAATGCAAGCGTTGAAGGAAAGGATAATGAATTTCTTAAAATCTAATGGATTACAATATCCGAGGCAATGCGGCTTTACTAAAGGTAAATCATGCCTAATGATTCTGATTGAATTCTTTGACTAGGCGACCAGAGAACTGGATCAAGGATGTGCGCTAGATGTAATTTACTTAGATTTCAGAAAAAACCTTCGACACGGTTCCTCATAGAAGGCTCTTCGAGGAACTTGATGGGCTGAAGTTAGGGCTCAAAGTGGTGAACTGGATTGCAGACTGGTTGATGGACACACGCCAGAGGGTGATAATCAATGAAATTTGCTCGGAGGAGGGAAAGCTGAGTAGTAGAGTGCCTCAAGGATCGGAGTTAGGGCCAATTCTGTTCAATGTTTGTGAGTGACATTGTCAAAGGGTTAGGAGGTAAGGTTTGATTTTTTTGCAGATGATGCCAAGATCTGTAGTGGATACCCTGGAGGGAATAAAAAACATGAAAAAGAATCTGGAAAAGTTAGAAGGTCTAAAATTCATTGCAAAAAAGTGCAGAGTGATGCATTTGGGAGGTAGAAATCCAAAGGAGGAACAAACCAGGGGAAAAACAAAACCACAAACACAAATCAAAAGAAACCAAAATGGAATTGTCCAAAGAAGAATGATGTGCACTAAAATAGTGTTCTCAAACTCATCTGATAATATGAAGATCTTTATTCCTCCAGTATCACAACGGTACAATCAATGATCCAAAGACTGGGGAGGGCTGTTCATACTACTTTTGGTCACATTGTCAGCATGGAAGCAGTCTGCTGTACCAGTTAGTGGGGCATGGGAGACCTTGAAGTCGAGGCACGCCTATGAGGAGATATCTGGATGGAAGGAGAGCGGAAATCTATGCACTGATGTTTGGGAGAATGCAGTGGCATGCCTAGAAGGGGAGGAATGTTTGTGCTTCTTAGTTTTCTTACATGCCATACCCTTCGATGCTTGAGGCATTTTGATAATGTATAGTCCTGCCTCCACAAGAAGCTTGACACCCAACATTCTGGATGCAGTGTTAATGTTCTCAGTGCTAATATGAATGCTGATGTCATAGGAGGTTGCGTGTCAGATTCCAAGTGCCTTGCCATGATTAATGACACTTTTAAAACCAATAGGAGGAAATATTTTTTCACTCAGAGAATATTTTTCTCAAAACATCCAAAGCTGGACTTAGATGTTCTATCAAACATGCCCTTCCAAGTAATATTACAAAACAAAAAAATGGAAATAAAAAAACTGAACTTACCAATAGAGATAAGGCTTGTCCTTGTCTACATTAATATTGTTTAATGGATCCATACGAAACCATGTGTTCAATGTGAAACCATTTTGGTAAGGCCACTTAGCAATAGGAGGCAATGCAATTGCCTAAATTTAAAAAAAAACACAAAATTATCAGTTTTCAAAGTACAAAATAGATCCTGTTTTTTCAAATATTCATGAAATTCTTTTCATCTGGTTTTGAATAAGATGGAATTCATCTGGATAAACAGCTCACTAAGATTAACAAGTATATTATTTGCTGCTTGAATGTAGTTGTGAAAAGATAAAAAGTGCCTGCGCTTCACCTGGTCTCCTTCCAAAGACTAGGGGGGGAATCTTTCCTCAGACCAAGAAGCCCTCTACAACTCCGCAGCATTAGGGACACCAGAAGGGGCAAAGCCCGAGGCTCAAGGCAAGAGATGCACAGCCCCTGTTCAGCCGACCATTCATCGTAAATCAAGCATTATTATGTAGGGGTATCTCCACAAGAGGAGTCCTTCCCTAGTGAATTTTAGCCAAAATGAGAAGTTTTGAGGCAGATGGATGTTATTTTAAACAAAATTGGGAAATTCAAGATGGCTGCTGCGAAGGAGTGGTCACACTAAAAATGGCCCAGGAAAACCCACTAAAGTGACAAAAAAATTCTGGGAAGGCTTTTTTTTGGGTGGGGGGAGGTGTGGGACCCTAAATTCAGCCCCAGGAATGCAGCAAATCTAGCCCCTCCCCCCCCCAATAGGCAGTACTCTACACATCGAGTGGAGAAGACCCTGCCTCAATCAACCAGACTAAGTCCATGTGCTAAGATCTTCGGGCCAGACTAAAGCCCAACCAAGGCTTCAACCCCCATCGATCCAAGCATAAACGGGGAAGGAATCTAAGCAGCCAGCACCTGAAGCCCTACTGAACTGACCCTGAGGCCAAATAGCCTTTGCTCACGCACCTGATAAATCAGGATGCAAGCTAGCTTCAAGGGTAACAGACCCCAACCTCCACAAGTCTCAATATAGGCCGGCTGGACAGGAACCCTGAAGGTTGGAGCATCCTGTCTCTCAAATTGTGTGCCATGGCACAGTGGTATGCCCCGAAGAGATTCCGGGTAGAGAAAGGCATGGAGACAAATTTTTCCCCGTCCTCGCATGAACTCAATTTCCCTGTTTTGTACCCATGAGTTCTGCCACCGTCACCATTCCTGTAAGCTCTGCCTTAACTGCACAAGCCTCGAACACTTAAGATTTTAAAGTGTTTGAGGCTTGTGCAGATGAGGACAGAGCTTGCAGGAATAGGGGACAGGAAAAGAACTCGTCGGGATGGGAAAGCAGTTACTTACCGTAACAGCTGTTATCCAGGGACAGCAGGCAGATATTCTCAACATGTGGGTGACTTGTTGATTTGCTTGCAAACTTAGCTGATTTGCTTGCAGAACTTAGAAAGTTTGCGACTGCCGCACTGCACATGCACAAGTGCCTTCCTGCCCAGCGTAGGGCGCATCTCTCTTTAGTTCAGATAGCTAGCAGAGAAGCCAACCAGGGGAGGTGGGTGGGTTGTGAGAATATATGTCTGCTGTCCTTAGATAACACCTGTTACAGTAAGTAACTGTGCTTTATCCCAGGATAAGCAGGCAGCATATTCTCAACATGTGGGTGACCTCCAAGCTATCCAAAATGGGATAGTTGGAATGTTGGCAATTTAGTAAAATAAATTTTGTAATACTGCCTGACCAAACCGTCTGGAAAAAGTTTCCAGACAATAATGAGAGGTGAAATATCTTTCATCACTTTGAACCGAGGACCAAGTGGCAGCTTTGCAGATTTCCTCAATAGGAGTAGATCTAAGGAAAACTACTGATGCCGCCATGGCTCTGACTTTATGGGCTGTGACTCGACTCTGTAAATGCAGTCCAGCCTGAGCATAGCATAAAGAGATGCAAGTGGCCAACCAGTTGAAGATGGTGTGCTTGGAAATCGGGTGTCCCAACTTGTTTGGATCGAAGGAGACAAAAAGTTGAGGAGCAGATCTATGTGGTTGAGTGCGTTTCAAGCAGAAAGCCAAAGCACACTTACAGTCCAGAGTATGAAGAGCTGTTTCTCCAGGATGAGAATGAGACTTTGAAAAAAACACTGGAAGTACAATTGATTGGTTGAAATGAAATTCTGAAACCACTTTAGATAAGAATTTAGGATGTGTAGGGAGGACCACCTTGTCATGATGGAATACTGTGAAAGGTGGGTCTGCTACTAAAACTTGCAGCTTGATGACTCTGCGAGCAGATGTAAGAGTAATGAGAAAAACCACTTTCCAAGTGAGATATTTCAGATGAGCCAAATCCATTGGCTCAAAAGGAGACTTCATAAGTTGAGCAAGAACAACATTGAGATCCCAAACCACTGGAGGAGGTTTGAGAGGAGGTCTGACATTGAAAAGTCCTTTCATAAATCTGGAAACCACCAGCTGAGCAGAAAGGGGTTTCCCTTCAATAGGCTGATGAAAAGCAGCAATTGCACTGAGGTGGACTTGAATGGATGTGGATTTGAGGCCTGATTGTGATAAGTGGAACAGGTAATCCAGAATTGAAGACAAGGAGATAGATTGAGGCTCCTTGTGATGAATGGTGCACCAAGCAGAAAATCTAGTCCATTTCTGATTGCAGCATTGCCTAGTGGTAGGCTTCCTGGAAGCCTCTAAAATGCCCTGTACAGATAGAGTAGCAGTTAAATTGAGAGGTACCAAGCTGTCAGGTGCAGATTGGGATGAAGTAGAGACCCCCGACTCTGTGTAAGCAGAGAGGGAAAAACTGGTAGAAACAGAGGCTCCCTGATGCTGAGTTGAAGTAGAAGGGAGTACCATGGTTGTCTGGGCCACCGAGGAGTTATCAGAATCATGGTGGCATATTCCTGTTTGAGTTTGACAAGAGTCTTGAGAATCAGAGGGAATGCACAGAGAAACTGATTTGTCCATTCCAGAAAGAAAGCATCTGCCTCGAGGAGATGAGGAGAGTATATCCCAGAGCAGGACTGAGGCAGTTTGTGGTTGTGGGGAGACACGAAGAGATCTATCTGAGGAATCCCCCACTGAGAAAAAAATATGGTGAAGAAGCAAGGAATTGAGTGTCCATTCGTGAGGTTGCAGAAGATAACTCAATTTGTCTGCCAGACAGTTTTTCTCTCCTTGAATAGAAAATACTTTCAGGAAGGTGTTGTGATGGATTACCCAGGTCAACACCTGTTGAGCTTCCTGACAAAGAGGAAGAGATCCTGTTCCTCCCTGCTTGTTGACATAGTACATGGAGACTTGGTTATCCATCCGAATGAGGACTACCTGGTCGTGAAGATGATGTTGAAAAGCTTTGAGAGCATTGAAGATCGCTCTGAGTTCCAACAGATTGATGTGACACAGACGATCCGTGCTGGACCAATGGCCTTGAGTACGGAGACCGTCGAGATGAGCCTCCCAAGTGGAGGTTGAGGAATATGTCGTGTGGGACCTTCTGATGAGGGGGCGTTTGAAACAGTAAACCTCTGGAGAGAATGGAAGTGAGCATCCACCAGTGAAGAGACTGTCTCAAAGAAGGAGTCACTTGAATGCGTTGAGAGAGTGGGTTGGCAAGCCTGTGCCCACTGAGATGCCAGGATCCACTGAGGAATTCTGAGGTGACGTCTACCAAAAGGAGTCACGTGAACTGTCAAGGTCATGTGACCTAGGAGAACCATCATGTGTCTTGCAGAAATTGTAGCCAAAGAAGACACTTTGTGGCAGAGTTGAATGAGAGCATCCTGACGTTGTTGAGGAAGGAATGCTCTGAGTCGGACAGTGTCCAGGACAGCTCCAATGAACTATAAGGTCTGAGAGGGTTGGAGCTGGGATTTGGGAAAGTTGATTTCAAACCCCAAACTTTGTAGGAACCACGTAGTCTGTTGAATCACTACAATAACCCCTTGAGATGATGAATCCTTGACGAGCCAGTCGTCCAGGTATGGGAACACCTGGAGGCCATGGTTCTGCAGAGCTGCTGCCACTACTACTAGGCACTTGGTGAACACTCTTAGAGATGAAGCCAGGCCGAAAGGTAGCACTCTGTACTGAAAATGCAGATTCCCCACATGAAATCTGAGGAACTGTCGAGAGACTGGATGAATGGGAATGTGAGTGTAAGCCTCTTTGAAATCTAGAGAACATAACCAATCGTTCTGATCTAGAAGGGGGTATAATAATGCTAGAGACAGCATGCAAAATTTCTCCCTTACAAGAAATTTGTTGAGGGCTCTGAGATCCAAAATGGGTCGCAGATCGCCTGTCTTCTTCGGAACTAGGAAGTAACGGGAGTAAAACCCCCGCTCTAATGCTCCAACGGAACCTCCTCGATGGCACGGAGACAAAGCAGAGCTTGAGCTTCCTGAAGAAGAAGGGCGGTCTGGGATGGATTGGAAGAATACTCTCTTGGAGGTAGATCTGTTGGAACCTGGATGAAATGAAGAGAGTATCCTTCCCTGATGATGGACAGCACCCAGAGGTCTGATGTAATGATCTCTCATCGTTGGTAAAAAAGATGGAGATGACCTCCAATGGTAAGGGTAGAGGACAGAGGCAGAACAATGGAGGTTATTCTCTGTAGTAGATGGTCAAAAAGGCTGAGAGGCCTTAGGCGTAGCAGAAGTCTGAGGTTTCTGTTGCCTCTGTTGCTGTTGTTGTGGTGGTTTCTTAGGAGGCGCCTTGGTATAGGGAGCTGCCCTCTGTGGGAAACGGCGCTGTAAGATGGAAGAGGCATGAAACCCTTAGAAGTGGAAGGCTTAGGCTTAGGACAAATGATGACAGCAAATGACTTCTCATATTCAGACAAATTCTTAGTGGTTTCCTCAATGGAGTCATCAAACAAGTCATTGCCCTAACAAGGAATGTTAGCCAAGCAATCTTGTAGATTAGAGTCCATGTCGACAGTGCGAAGCCAGGCAAACCAGCACATGTCCACTGAGAAGGTGGTGACCCTCGAGGAAAGCTCAAATGCATCATAGGAAGATTGAAGGAGATGTATGCAGAGTTGGTTCAGAGTAGTAATGGTATTCTGAAAACCTGTAAGACGGTGTTGAGGAACATACTTGAAATAGGCAGTTGTAATTCAGAACTCTGGTTGTCATCAGGGAATTCTGATACAAACGGCGTCCAAACTTGCCCATGATCCTGCCTTCTCTTCCAGGCGGGACAGTGGCATAAACTTTGGAAGGATTACTCCTTGTTGAGAGGACTCGACAAGAAGTGACTGATGTGATAATTGAGACTTCTTGAAGCCCTTGCAATGGATCATTCTATAACATGATTCCAGCTGCTGGAAACATCAGGAATGGAATAAGGTGTTTCAAGGTTCCTTTTGAAAGTTTGAGAAAGGAGTCTGTTTATGGGTATTTTGAGAGACTCCGCAGGAGGTCGAGTCATACCTATCTCCTCTAATAATGGAAACAGGTTCTCACTTTCCTCAGCATGTGAAGGCTGAAGAAACATTTTTTTATTAGGGAGTTGAGGTGATCATTGAAGGAAAGTGTAGAGTCAATGATGACTCCCAGAATTTTACTTTAGTATTCAAAATGCAGAGTGGGGCCAGAGGACAGAGGGATGGAGGTGGGCAGTTGGTCCAATTTTGGGCCGAACCAAAGAAGTTTTGTTTTGGATTCGTTCAGTTTCATCTGCACAGTGTGGGCCCAGGATTGAAGGTTCGATATACATGAGGATATGTTCGCAGAGAGGTTGGCGAGGTTCCGGTCGGTCTCAAGGAGGACAAAGATGTCGTCTGCGTAAGTGTAAAATGTTTCAAGGGGGGAGAGGTGGAGGAGTTTAAGAGAGGACATATAAATGTTGAAAAGGATAGGGGAGAGAGGTGAGCCTTGTGGGACTCCACAGATCGGGTTCCAGGGGGAAGAAGAAGTGCCCTTCAAGTTGACTGTGTAGGAGCGGGAGCGTAAGAACTTCGAGAACCAGTCAAGGACTGTGGAGTTAATGCCTATCTCGGTGAGTTGGTAAAGTAGGTATCATGATGGACGACATCAAAAGCTGCAGAGAGGTCGAATTGAAGAAGGACGGCAAATGTTGCGAGAATGGAAGTGTTGAACTTTTGAGATTAAGGAGGTCAGAAGGGATTCAGTGCTGAAGTTGGGACGGAAGCCGTATTGGTATATCCCGTTTAAGAGATCAATCTACCTGCTTTAAATATCAGCAGCAGTAGAAAAACAACTGCTTTTACATACAAGCAGCAGCGAGACCTACCGCAACCACCAAGAGCCCACAGACCCGATCCTGCCAGGAGTGTGAACTCCTCCCCCTGCAGTCCATTGGAGAGATCAATCTGCCTGCTTTTAAATATCAGCAGCAGTGGAGATCAACTGCTTTTACACCTAAGCAGCAACGAGACCAGCCACAACCACCGAGAGCACACAGACCCGATCCTACCAAGAGTGTGAACTCTTCCCACCCTGCAATCCGCTAAGAAGATCGACTGTCGGCTCCGGGCGGCTTTCCCGCAGAGGAGAGAATCCTGCATTCACCGTGGGCCTCATCTGGGGCAGCCTCCTTGGAGCGGATGGGGCACGGGCAGTGTGTCTGGGAGGGAATGCATGGATGGGAGAACATCGCAGGGGAGGAGACATAGGCATCCTGGGACTGTCTGCCAAGTCTCTTCCCTGAAGAAGCCCTTTCTGGAAACTTCAATCGCTCCTCCTAAACTTACTTGCTCCACTTCATCACTGACGCTAACCCATTCTGCTTCTATTCCTTTCTCTCCTCTCTTCTACCTTCCAAGTATTTAGATCAATGCTGTCTTGTTATTTTATTTTTCCTCTAACTCTACTTTTCACTTCTCTATTACCCTCCAGGTACTTTAGTTAGATTGTGAGCCTTCGGGACAGTAAGGGAATTTTTCAAGTACCTTTCTTATTTCTAATCTTAATGTATATTTTCTGTAAACCGCTTAGAACCTAACGGATGTAGCGGTATATAAGAAATAAATTACATTACATTACATTACATTGGTAGGGTAGCAGAATGGTGAATTTTTCAAGGTAGGAAGATAGTTTAGTGGATATGATGGATTCTAGCATCTTGGTAAGGAGAGGAATGTTTGCTATTGGACGGTGGCTGGACGGTGTAGAGGGGTCTAGATCAGGTGTTTTCAGTAGTGGGGTTAAGGAGATATGGCCCATTTCTGGGGAGAATAGACACGAATGTAGGGCGGAGTTTATGAGAATAGTAAGAGATGAGATGGCCTGAGGGGGAGTGTTCTCGTAAAGGTAGGTGGGGAATGGATCCAAGGTACAATTGCAGGATTTTAATTTGAGGCAGAGATTATGGACCAGGGATTCAGAAACAAGTTCGAAGGAAGACCAGGATCTGTCAGCTGGGATAGGGTAGGAGTCTATAAGGATAGGGTTGGGGGTCGATTGGAATCAGAGATTTGTAGGAGATTGCAGGAGGGAAGGAGCGCCTCAAGGTGGAGACCTTGTCGCTGAAGAACTTTGCCCAGAGAATCAGCTGAGGGGGGAGGAGGGGAGGATGGAGGCATTATCGGAGGTTAAGGAACGCCAGATGTTAAATAATGTGCTACTCTGGTTGTTGGATTTGGAGATTTTGTCACCGTAGAAGTTTTTCCTTGCTTTTTTTAGAACAGTATTGTAGAATTTAATATTGACCCTCCAGCAGTATTTGTCTGTAGGGGATTTAGATTTTTTCCATTTTTGTTCCAGAGCTCGGCATTTCTGTTTCAGTTCTCTGTGGTATGGGAGGTACCAAGGGGCCTTGTGGGAATAGGAGATGGTTTTATTGGTGAGAGGGGCAAGGGAAAGGACGGTGGACTCGGAGAGGGCGACCCAGTTTTGCCAGTTTGTTTCTGATTCTGCAGGTTTAGGGATGGGGGAGAGTTTGACAAGAAAATTGGTCCAGAACAGATTGCTTGAGATTTTTTTGCAGAAGGTAATAGAATTTGAGGTGCGGGATGGGGGCCCAAAATGTGACATGAAGATTGGGAGACAGAAAGCCCCTAGGAAGTGATCGGACCAGGGAACGATTTCCCAGCGAATGTCAGTGGTTGAGGTTTTGTGAGTAGTGAGATCCAGAAAACTGATGAGGTCTAGTGTGTGGCCTTTCTGAAGTGTATGACCTGCCTGGACATAGGCAGGAAGATGGCCTCAGCAAAATTGAAACCTGCAAAGCAGGCCCCACCGTGACAAGAAATAAAAATTAAAGGCTTTCTTTTTTTATAACTAAATAAAGAAAAAAAACGCACAAGAAACACAGCAACCCTGTAATAAAACAAGAAAAACAAGAGCCGCAGTGAGAGAAGGCACGAAGTTGAACTGAGTTTAGCACAGAGCGTCAAATACACAACTTCTCGGCTCCGCAGAAAACTGAGAACTTATGAAAGACATGCCCTATGCTGGGCGGGAAGGCACTCGCACATGCACGGTGCATCAGTCGCAAAATTTCTAAGTTCTGCAAGCAAATCAGCTTGCGAAGCTGTCCGCATCCGGGCTCCGTGGATGACGTCACCCACATGTTGAGAATATGCTGCCTGCTTGTCCTGGGATAAAATGAGTTCCTCTGGGGACGGGGAAAATGTGTCCCTGTGTCATTCTCTAATTCCAGGTGTGCCATGAGAGATTCCAGAATCTTACTTCATTTTTAAACATTTCCTTTATAAGTAAACACTAGAATAGACAACTTGTACATTGTATATGCAAAAGTCTATCAATGTTATGAGCGTCTGTGTGCATAAGGATACAACTGCACAGACAAGCATCATTCCTTGACGTGATTTGTCCTTCAAAACTAACAGAGTAATTTTAATTTTATATTTTTATGCAGTAGTTATCCTTACTTGAGCAACAAAGCAATCAAGGCTTTGTTACTGTTTGGATCTTATCTTTGCGAACTTGGATTTTCAGCTCTGACAGAAATTAAATTGAAAAAAAAAAAAAAGAGAGAGAACTGCAGATGGTGGATAATGAAATGTGTGTTTGCTTGTCGACTATCGAGCCATGTTTTGAGTTAATTTGCACTCAAAAACAGCACATCCATCGTATTGATTAGCAATTCTATTCTATCTACTTTAGTTTCACTACTGTTATATTTGCCCATACATAGCTTAAAGAACTTTAAATAAATAACTCTCAAATTTAATTTTTGGTTAGCTTTGTAATTTTATAATTCAATTATAATGTGCCATAAAAAACATTTGCTCTGTTTAGTGTGCCGGAGCTAAAAAAGTTTGAGAGACACTGGTCTGGCATTTTAAAAACATGGAAAAACTCCATCTCCGTTCTTTTAAAGAGGACTCATCAAAAAAGTCACATCTTCTCAGAAAAAAGTTACATAAACATTTGATTTAAAGAGAGAGAGAATGTAAACTTACTGCAGCACTACGACCAGGGAAGTTAAAGAAAGTGTCTGGTCCATGCCTCTGTGGCATTTGATTGAGAACTGATAATAATTTTACTGCATGTCTTGGCTGTCAAAAAAGGAAAATTGAAAAACTGTCAGTAAACAAATGAAAACTGAAACACATTATAGGTAACAGCAAAAAGGTAATTTTCAAACTACAAAATAAATTATTTCTCAATAGTTACCTAAATAATGCAACTGAAAACTAACATTCAGGCAATATATTTTGCCTGTGGTTTGCTATCAATTGGGAATGATACCAGTGTTTTTTCAGGGGTCTTTCTATAAAAAATTAAATAGTATTCTGGTTAAATTTATTTGGCTGGGTAAAATTGCAAGAGTGGCTTTAGTGTCTTTGCAAAGACCAATTGAGGAGGGAGGGGTAAATTTTCCCAATTTTTATAGGCATCATCAGGCCTATATCATGCGCCAAGGTATGTATTGGGTCCTCCCAGAGCTTTTGGAACAATTACCAGAGTGGTTAAGGGTGGAGAGATCACTTATCTTTCCACTTAGGCTTGATCTTTTGCTTGGTATAAAAGTGCCTAGAATACGTAAGGACAATAGAGTATTAATGGATACTTGGAAAACATTAAGGTTTGTAGACAAATTAACTACTGATTCTATTTTAAAATCGAAACAACAGACTATTTGGGTAAACTCCAAGATACAAATAGGCGGGTTTAAGGTTGTCTGGAAAGATTGGATTAAAGCAGGTATAAGATCATTAACGGAAGTAATTGATAATGGTAAGATGCTTGAATTTTCACAATTGCACATAAATATTGGTCTGAATAAAAAACAAAGTTATAAGTGGTTGCAATTGAAGCAGGCTATTCAGGTGGGGTTCCCTGAATGGAAATCTTTAAATGATCATTACAGCTTAGAATTCTTATGTTTCCAGGCAGATTTTCTGGGTCACCAGGCCGCAAAGTGGTATAAAATTATATCTAATTATTTGAATAAGAAGCCTAAAAATGGATTAAGAGATATTTGGAGCATTGAGATTAAGCATCAGATTAATGCATCTCAATGGCCACGTATTTGGTCTTGGAGAATTAAAGGTACGATGTCAGCATCTATTAGGCAAGCATGGTTCTTTTTGTTGCATAGAGCATTCTGGACCCCTACTAGATTACAAAAATTAGATTGCTCTAAGTCTAATAGATGCTGGCATTGTAAAATTGAAGTTGGAACGCTAGACCATCTTTTATTTTATTGTCCATGTATTCAGGCATTTTGGATATCAATATGGGATCAAGTTAATATGTTGATGGAGAGTCATGTGGCTTTATCCTATGACACAGTGATTTTTGGAATGTGTATGAGGGCCAAATGCCAAATATCTACAGCAAACAATAAATTATTGTTGATTCTTACGGGAGTGGGAATTCAACAGATAACAACTAATTGGAAAGACTGTTCTAGATTGAATTGTAATTTTTGGTGGAACTCAGTTTGTCATATGTATAAGATGGAAAGATTTCTTGCGATACAGAAGGGGTATTTTAAAAGATTTCAAGAGGTGTGGAGGCCATTAATTGAATATTATAACGAGTAAAGTTTATTCTTTTTCCTTAGGGGATAATATATAGAAATGGGATGGGATGGGAGGGATAGGGAGGGAAAAATATTGGAAATATGTTGTTATGAAAAATAAGGAGATATATGTAATAGGATGGGATATTTATTGTTGTGCATTACTGGGTATAATAAAATGTTTAAAGTGTTTGAGGAAGAAGGATGGGGGGAGGGACAGATTTCATGTCAGATTAATTGTATTATCAAAAAGGGATATATAATTATATATAAATTTGTAAGGAATATTTTATTGATATGGAAAAGGGTGGGAGGTGGGGGAGGGAATAAAAACATGTATAATAATATTGTTTAAGAATGCCAAGTGTGTTATGTAAATTAATTGTAATAATACTGTACACTTGTTGAAAGAAATAAAAAGGAATAAAGATTTAAAAAAAAAAAAAAAAAAACAACACACTTTCAATTTACACTTGCCTCTAGAGACAAATTATGTCAACCACAGACTTTAATGCACTAACAATTAAATGCTGCAAAGCCAATCACAACTTACCCAGATTCCATTTTCACCTCGAAGCATGCTAAATAAAAGCTTCAGCTCTTTGACAGTGATGCTGTAGCTGGCAAGAACGCCCAACATATCAACCAGAAGATCTTCAAAAAAATAAAGTTACACAGACATCTATTACAATTAATTTTTAACAATGTCAAATTCATGTGCAAATACAAAATTGGAAAATATTATTAAATATTTTTTTATTAATTAAAAATACTTATTTCCAAAAAATTGAAAAATGATATACATGAGGATATATAGTATGATCAACTTCCCCCCCCCCCAAAAAAAAGCTATAATCCTACACTAACCCCCTCTTTTACAAAACCGCAATAGCGTTTTTTAGCGCAGGCTGGCACGCTGAATGTTCTGTGCTGCTCCTGACGCTCATAGGAATTCTATGGGTGTCGGGAGCAGCGCAAAGCATTCAGCGCACCAGCCTGCACTGAAAACCACTACTGCGGTTTTCTAAAGGGGTGGGGATTAGATGTCCAGAATACATGCTAAACCTGTCCATACACATTGCCTAATTTTATTTTCCAACTCTAGCAAACACTGGACAGAATATAGATCATAATTCCTTTTAGTGCTAATGTTTGTGGAGTAAGGCCAGCAGTTTCAACCTACAAGCTGCAGAACAGCAATTCTGGCCCCCTTGTTGCAAAGAGAACCACACCTACTCAATCAATCACATTTTCAGCAATTAACGACCTATTATGCACGACCCAACAAGATTCAAAGTATTATAGGAGTCTACAAAACAAAGATGCAACAAGCACTGTTTACTCTCCCTGGCCCCCTTTGTCTATCTGTCTTTCTTCTTTTCTTTCTGTCTCCCTTCCTCCCACTGGTGGTAGAATATATGTCTGTCTTTCTTTCTGTTTCTCTCCCTACCCCTGTCTTTTTTTTTTCTGTCTCTCTTCCTCCCACTGTCTTTCTTTCTGTCTCTCTCCCTCCCTGGCCCCCTTTGTCTGTCTGTCTTTCTGTCTCTCTCCCTGCCCCTGTGTCTTTCTTCCTATCTCCTTCCCTACTTCCCTGTGCAGCAGCTGCAGCATTCCCTCTCCCTCCATTTACCGCAAGAGGAGCCTGCACAGACCAAACAGCCCGAGTCCCAACCAGTGTAACTTTCTGGCGGCTCCTCTCACGATCGCCGCCTTCTATGACGCACGAGCGGCTCGTGAAAGGAGCCGCTGCAGCGTCTTTTAAGTTAAAACAGAAACTTCGGCCTGGCCTGTAGGTCAGGGGTTTCTCGGGCTGACCACCACCCGCTGCTGGTGGCTCCGTGCTCGCCCGCCGTGGCCTGCAGCCACCGACAGCCGTCGCGTTCTGCAGTCGCAGACAGCCACCACAGCCTGCAGCCTCGGGGGAAGAGAGAAAGAGAGAGAGATTCGCGCGCATGCGCACTCATACCTGCGGTGCCCTACAGCGCACGGAAAACGGGAGCACGCAGGTGGGAGTGCGCATGCGCGGCTTAGGGTTTTATTATATTAGATAATTTCTACCACATTTAAAATGCTTCAATTTCTATCATCATCTATCTTTTTTTTTAACCCTCCCTTTTGTTATTTCCCTTACTCGTCTTATTTACATTGTATTTCAATCCCCACTTCCCTCTCGGTCCTGTCTACGCTACGTAACTTGTCTATGTTACTTGCACTGCCTCCCCGAATATTGTGATATACTATTTTTTTAGATTTGTTCATCACTTTGTATTAAGATTAAGCGATTCATCAAATTTTAAATTAATTTGGAAACTTGGAACTTTAGAACATCCTTGGTTAGAATCATCTCATTACCTATTATGGTATAACTGTAATATATTAACTGACAAGAAAGCACAGTTACTTACCGTAACAGGTGTTATCCAGGGACAGCAGGCAGATATTCTCACATGTGGGTGACGTCATCTACGGAGCCCCAGCGCGGACAGCTTTTCAAGCAAACTTGATTGAAGTTTCAAGTTTGCTACACTGCACCACGCATGTGCATGCCTTCTTGCCCACTAGAGGGCGCATCCCCACCTCGTGGTCCTCAGTTCCATAACCAGCAAAGAAGCCATCCCCGGGGAGGAGGGCGGGTTGTGAGAATATATGCCTGCTGTCCCTGGATAACACCTGTTACGGTAAGTAACTGTGCTTTATCCCAAGCCAACCAAAAAAGGGCAGGTGGGAGGATGGCAATTTAGGAAAACAGGTTACGTAACACCGACTGGCCAAACCGGCCGTCGCTTCTGGACAAAGTGTCCAGACAGTAGTGGGAGGTGAACGTATGAACCGAAGACCAAGTGGCAGCTTTACATATGTCCTCCACAGGAGTAGACCGGAGGAAAGCAACAGAAGCTGCCATAGCCCTGACCTTATGTCCCGTGATTCGACCATGGAGCGTGAGACCAGCCTGAGCGTAGCAAAAAGAAATACAAGCAGCCAACCAGTTGGACAAGGTGCGCTTGGAAACAGGATGTCCCAACCGATTAGGATCAAAGGACAAAAACAATTGAGGAACCTTCCGATGAGACTTGGTACGTTGGAGATAAAAGGCCAACGCCCTCTTACAGTCAAGCGTGTGAAGCGCCGCCTCACCAGGATGAGAGTGGGGCTTCGGGAAGAACACCGGAAGGACAATAGACTGATTGAGGTGGAAATAAGACACAACCTTGGGTAGAAATTTCAGATGGGTGCGAAGAACCACCATGTCATGATGGAACACAGTAAAGGGCGGGTCCGCAACCAAAGCCTGAAGCTCACTAATTCGACGAGCAGACGTGAGCGCAAGTAAAAAGACCACCTTCCAAGTGAGAAACTTAGGAAGAGACTTGTCAATTGGCTCAAAGGGAGGTTTCATCAGCTGAGCCAAGACCACATTCAGATCCCAAACTACAGGAGGAGGTTTCAGAGGAGGATTAACATTAACTAAACCCCTCATGAAACGAACCACCAGAGGATGCAGAGAGAGAGAACGTCCCTCTAGATGCCGATGGAAAGCAGCAATATCACTGAGATGCACTCGGATGGAAGTTGTCTTCAGCCCAGACTTGGACAAATGCAGCAAATATTCCAGAACCGAGGACACCGGAACCAAACTCGGGTCCAGATGGTGCGAGGCACACCAGGATGAAAATCTGGTCCACTTCTGGGAATAACAAAGCCGAGTCGAGGCCTTGCACGAGGCTTCCAACACCTCCCTGACTGCCGAAGTCAGGGGGAAAGGAACCAAGCCGTCAGATGTAATGACTGAAGATTGGGATGCAACAGCAAACCCCGACTCTGAGACAGCAGAGAGGGAAAAACTGGCAGAAGTAGAGGCTCCCTGGCACTGAGTTGAAGGAGCAGGGAAAACCAGTGCTGACGAGGCCAACGTGGCGCTATGAGAATCATAGTGGCTCTGGATGACTTGAGGTGAACCAACGTCCTCAAGATCAGAGGAAAAGGAGGAAACGCATAAAGTAATCTCCCTCCCCAGTCGAGAAGGAAGGCATCTGCCTCGAGACGGTCCTGGAAGTAAATCCGGGAACAATAGAGGGGCAGTTTGCAAGTCTCCGGGGAAGCAAAGAGATCCACCTGAGGGGTCCCCCAGCGGTCGAAGACCTCGCGTAGGACTCGGGAGTTTAGCGACCACTCGTGCGGCTGGAGAAGACGACTGAGTGTGTCTGCGAGACAATTCTTTTCTCCCTGAATGTAGACCGCCCGCAGGAAGATATTCTGGGAGGTCGCCCATTCCCAAAGGCGCAAGGCTTCCCGGCACAGAGACCAAGAGCCCGTTCCCCCTTGTTTGTTTACATAATACATGGCCACTTGGTTGTCCGTCCGTACCAGGACTACCTGATTGCGCAGCAGATGACCGAACGCTCGAGCTGCCAGGAAAATGGCGCGAAGCTCCAACACATTGATGTGACAAAGATGGTCCTCCGCCGACCATAGCGCTTGAGTCCGCAGACCGTCGAGGTGAGCTCCCCACACGTACTCCGAAGAGTCCGTGGTCAGGACCTTGCGATGTGGAGGAACGAGAAAGAGCAAACCCCCGGAAAGATTGGAAGAGTCGGTCCACCAACGGAGCGATCGTTTCAAGGAAGGAGTCACCGTTACAGGAAGGGAGAGCGGGTCTCGATCCTGACGCCACTGGGAGGCCAAGGTCCACTGAGGGAGTCTCAGATGCAATCGGGCAAACGGTGTGACATGAACTGTCGAAGCCATGTGGCCGAGTAGAATCATCAGCCTGTGGGCAGATACGGAGCGCTGCAGCAAAATCTGACGGGCCAGGCGAAGCAGAGCCTCCAGTCTCGACGAGGGAAGGAACGCCCGAAGGCGAACCGTGTCCAGCATGGCCCCGATAAACTGCAGGGATTGAGCCGGGCACAGCTGCGATTTGGGAAAATTTACCTCGAACCCCAGACATTGAAGAAAAATAATAGTCTGTCGGGTCGCTGAGATAACCCCCTCCCGGGATGAAGCCTTGATAAGCCAATCGTCCAGGTAGGGGAAGACCTGCAGCCCCTGAGATCTCAGGGCAGCCGCGACCACCACCATACACTTCGTGAAGACCCGAGGAGACGAGGCCAGCCCGAAGGGAAGGACGCGATACTGGAGGTGCAACTCCTCCACCTGGAACCGTAAGAACTTGCGGAAGGCGGGATGCACCGGAACATGAGTATACGCTTCCTTCAGGTCCAGGGAGCACATCCAGTCCCCCGAGTCTAACAGAGGGTACAGGACTGGGAGGGACAGCATACGGAACTTCTCCCGGACAAGAAACTTGTTGAGCCCTCGGAGGTCCAGAATTGGGCGTAAGTCCCCTGTCTTCTTCGGGACCAAGAAGTACCGGGAGTAAAACCCCTGTCCCCTTTGGTTCGGGGGAACAGGCTCCACCGCCCGAAGGCTCAACAAGGACTTGGCTTCCGACAGGAGGAGAGGAAGCTGGTCTCGACAGGCAAGAGAAGCCCCCGGCGGATGTTCCGGCGGCCTGGCTAAGAAGTTTAGCGAGTAACCCTCGGAGATGATCCGGAGCACCCAAGCGTCCGACGTGATCTGGGCCCAGGCTGGAAGAAAGGCCTGCAATCGGCCCCCGATAGGAAGGGGGTCCTTTGACAGTGCGGAGGGGGCCCGCCCCCAACCGCGCATCACGTTAAAAAGACGGAGCGGGTTTAGACGCTCCTTGCGCCTGAGGCTTTGGTTGGGACGTTCTGCCCTGCTGCTGGGGACGCCAGGGCGGAGGCCTGGAGAAGGCCGGCGTCGACTTCTGTGGGTACCGCCGCGGAGGAGGTCTAAACGGCTTCTGCGGCGAGGCCCGGGGTTTAGGACGGACCAATGAGGCGATAGAGCGCTCATGTTCAGACAAGCGTTTGGTCGCCGCCTCCAAGGACTCATCGAACAACTCGGAGCCAACACAGGGAAGGTTGGCCAGGCGTTCCTGCAAGTTCGGGTCCATATCTAACGTACGAAGCCATGCGAGATGGCGCATCGCCGCCGCAAAGGCGGACACGCGAGAGGCCAACTCAAAGGCATCGTAGACTGCGTGAAAGAGGTAGAGGCGCAGCTGGGATAAATTGGCCATAAAGGCGCCAAAATCCTCCTAATGGTAAATCAGGCATGAATCCATAATACCTGGGCAATGCCTTGACCATCTGCCTTAAATAGGAGGAGAAGGTGAAAGCGTAATTAAGGACCCTGGCCGCCATCAAGGAGTTAGAATAGAGGCGACGACCAAACTTGTCCAGGGTCCGCCCCTCCCGCCCGGGGGGGACCGCAGACGAGACCCGAGAAGGCTGGGACTTCTTCAACGCCGACTCCACCAGCAACGACTGATGAGACAACTGCGCTTTATCGAAGCCCTTGCAGGGGACTGTGCGGTACTTAGACTCCATCTTACAGCTGTGACTGTAAGAGGGGAGTCCAAGTTCCTCAGGAAGGTCTGGTGTAGAACCTTGTTAAGAGGCAGCCGGGGGGTCTCTCTGGGAGGAGAAGGCAAATCCTGCTCCTCCAAAAATTCCTTCGTATATTGAGACCCTGACGCCAGATCAAGGTCCAAGGCTCTTCCCATATCAAGGACAAATCTGGAAAAGGAAGAGGGCTTCGAAGGAGGCGAGGGAGAACGAGAAGTCTTCGTCGCCAAGAAGGAAGGGGAAGCCTCAAGGGAATAACGAGGCTCCCTCCCCGTGCCCGACCCCGAACCCCAAGAGGCCGCACCAAGCGATCTCGACGGGGTCGGGGACCGGCCACGCCCCGAGGAACCCCTGCGGGAAGTCCCCGGGGTATGAGGGATCGAGGCATGCCCCCTCCGTCTCGGCGAAGAGTCCCTCGAGTACTCAACCTCGGGGGAACGGAGAAGCCTCGGATTATCGAGGCGAAGCTCGGAGACCCGAAGGATCTCGGCCCCGGTCGGCGAGAAGCGACCGCGTCGTCAAGGAGAAACCCGTTGGGCTTCCTCGACCGATGCTTCGCTCGAGGCCGACCCGAGGGCGAGGAGCCCCGGGAGGACCTCGACGAGGACGAAGAGGAAGAGATCCTCCGAACCCTCCGCCCCTTGTCCCGAGGCCGCACGCTCCGCTCAGGCTGGTCAGCCGAGGTCGAGGGCAAGGCCGGGGTCGAGGCCGAAGCCGAACCGGGGGCCGAAGTCGAGAGTACCGAGACCGAGGCCACCAACGCCGGGGCCACCGAAGGCGGCTGGAGGTGCACGAGGGCACCGGACAGCTCCGAGGTAATAAGCGCACGGAGTAAGTCCTGAAAGGCCGGTACCGCCATCATGGCAGGCAGATCCGGGGCCGGCGGGTGCTCCCTCGAGGGCGACCTCGGTCTCGAGTATTCCCGCGGGGCACCCGACTTCGACGCTCGGGGCGGGGCCGAGGACGACCCACCCGCCCCCGTCGATGATCCAGAGGATGGCTTCTTCGAGGCTGGAAGAGAAGAAGGAAGTGAGGACTTACCCTTCGTCGACTTCGGGGTCGAGGAGACCGGCTTCGACGAAGCGGGCTGACAGAGCGAGGTCAAGGGAGACGAGGCCGAGGTCAAGGCCGGGGCCGAAGCCGAGGCCGACGTCGAGGCCTTCCCCGCCCCGGAGTCCACCGCAAAGAGCTCCGCCATCCGAGCGCGACGGCGGCGGAGGGCCCGGGTTTGAAAAGTAGAGCACCGAGTACAAGAATCGGTCGGGTGCTCAGGGCCCAAACAAAGCAAGCACCACCGGTGAGGATCGGTAATTGACAGGAGACGATCGCACCGGGTGCACTTTTTAAAACCCGTCAAGGGACGGGACATGGACACGAAACCCGGCCGGGAACGAACGAGGTCCCGTGGCCGCGGCTACCGGGAGCCCCCGGAGCCGACGGAAGAAAATAAAAGTTTTTTGTTTTTGTTTTTTTGACGAAACTCGATACACAATCAAAGAAAAAAGCAAAATAAGCACAGCGACCAAGAGAAAAACACTCAGCCGCGGTGTCAGAAGGCTAAAGCCGAAGAGCACAATTTCCACAGGGCTTCTGGCTCCGCGGAAAAGACTGAACTGAGGACCACGAGGCGGGGATGCGCCCTCTAGTGGGCAAGAAGGCATGCACATGCGTGTTGCAGTGTAGCAAACTTGAAACTTCAATCAAGTTTGCTTGAAAAGCTGTCCGCGCTGGGGCTCCGTAGATGACGTCACCCACATGTGAGAATATCATGCCTGCTTGTCCTGGGATAAACAAATATATTGGTGCAATTGACAGAACAAAAATCTACAGGAACTAAAGTCATTGCATAATGAACAAAATAACTGGCTTATTTTCAATGAATTGCGAACCAAGTTTAATTTACTAAATTCTCAATTTTATCATTAGTTACAAGTTAAAATCTGCTCTAAGTAAATCCAAATTTAATTATGAAAATATGTCTAAATCCCACACTTTTAGCAAAAACAAAAACTCTGTGGAGATGGTGGTGTTCAAGATGCAGGCTTTATTTAAAAATATACAATTTGATAATCCACATAAAATATATCTAGGACCCAAACTGTTAGGAACTGTGGACCCAACACGGTCCGTGTTTCAACAATGCTGTCTTCCTCAGGGGTCCCTAAAAGTCCCGATATAAAAACACATGGATTAAAAACAAAAACAATACCGAGTCGTAACTCTGTGCGGATGAGGAATCCCGTTGGATACCCATTAGATCCTATAATATTGATCTATCATTCTCTAAAATGTGTTGGACTTGTAATTCTGAAATTAGTTTGCACTTGTTATTCCAATGTATAGTACATGTTAAACCATACTGGATCTCTATATGGGATACTATATGTTCCACATTTGTCATAAAAATTCCATTAACTTATATGATATTAAAATCTTCAATATTAAACTCTACAATATCTACATATGACTGTTTGTTGCTAGATATCAGTTAGGTGCACATGTGGTATTCTCGTCCATCCTCCCTGTCAAGAGTAAGGGCCAGGGCAGAGAAGCTCACATCCTGGAGATGAATGTGTGGCTATGTGGAAGGTGTCGTCAAGAGGGTTTTGGCTACCTAGACCATGGAATGATTATCCAAGGACTGATGAGCAGGGATGGTGTGCATCTATCAAAGAAGGGAAGAAGTTTCTTCGTCAGGAGGCTGGCTAATCTACTGAAGAGGGCTTTAAACTAGAAGTGATGGGGCAGGGTGATCAAAGCCCCAAGGTAAGACCTCAGGTAAGTAAATCACTGAATACCTCTACACAGATAAGAAAAGGGAATAATGTCTGGAAAGCAATATAGCTTTCCCTCTGTATTTGCGGGGATAAGGTGCAGAGACGGCCCGCGAATAGGGAAAACTCACAATTAAGATTTTGGGCCAGCTCTGACCCACCCCCTCCTCCCTCCTGCATTCCCGGACCTTACCTGGTGGTCTAGCGGTGACATGGGGCAGGAGCAATCATCCTATGCTCCTGCCCCATGAAGAGCCATCATCAAAATGGCTGCCGTGAGTTCCTGTTGTAGTCTCGACTTGGATGCGATTGTATGTGATGAGCTTAAGGTGGCCAAACAGGTTGAAAAGGTGACGGCGAAAGCTAGAAGGATACCAAGGAGCATAGGGAGAGATATGGCAAGTAGGAAAAAGGAGGTATTGATGCCCCTGTATAAGACTCTGGTGAGACCTCATTTAGAATGTTGTGTACAATTCTGCAGACCGCACCTTCAAAAAAATATAAAAAGGATGGAGTTGATCCAGAGGAATGCTACTAAAATGGTGCGTTGTGTTCGTCATAAGGCGTATGGGGACAGACTTAAAGATGGCAATCTGTATACTTTGGAAGACAGGCGGGAGAGGGGAGATATGATAGAGACGTTTCATTTGAAAGGAAGCTCTGGAATGAGAGGGCATACATAGGATGAAGTTAAGAGGTGATAGGCTCACGAGTAATCTAAGAAAATACTTTTTTACAGAAAGAATGGTAGATGAGTGGAAAAGTCTCCTCGTAGAGGAGGTGGAGGCAAAGACTGTGAATGATTTCAAGAAAGCCTGGGATAGGAACATGGGATCTCTTAGAGAGAGGAAGAGATAATGGCTACTGCGGATGGGCAGAATGGATGGGCTATTTGGCCTTTATCTGTCCTCATATTTCTATGTTTCTATGACTAGGAAATCAATTTTCAATGTCACTGCTCCAATGTTATGGAACAATATGCCATTCCATCTCTGCTAAGACTCCTCTCTCTCTACATTTAAATCAAACCTGAAAACATTTCTTTTCAAGGATACCTTCGATTGTTAACGCCATGATAAGTATTACCTTCCAGGCAGGCCTCTAAACTCCCCTCCTTTCGTATCTCCCCTTTAATGTTTTTCTTTCCTATCAGAAATTGTATTTCCACTCCCACCTCTCCTCAATTCCACTTGTATATCCAGTTATTGTGTCACCCCAATCTAGTTTATATTTTAGCCTTTTTAATTATGTACACTGCTTAGATCAGTGTTCTTCAACTTTTTGACACCTATGGACAGGTGGAAATAAAATAATTATTTTGTGGACCAGCACCAGTCCATGGACTGGCAGTTGAAGAACACTGGGCTAAGTTATGGGCCAGACCCCACCCGTCTCTACTCTAGATCCTGCCCCCATATTAGTACTAATTGTAACACCATTTTTTCCATTCATTTTGCATATGTACACACACACACAGTATAATCGTATTAACAACACATAATGGTTAACCACAAAATTAAACTACACAAAACACACTGTATGCTTCTCAATATTCATTCCTACCAGAACACAGATAACCCCATTCAAATACAGGACCAAAAACTAAAAGTACTAATATATACAAACAAACCCTAACGTACAACACTCTTCATGCAGTACAACCCTGGAGGAAAAGAAACAAATGCATTTCTTCCTGAACAGACAGCAGATGCAAATTAAGCACTAAATTAAAAAATAAAATCATTCTCCCTACCATTGTTGTCTTCCTCCATGCTGTGCCTTGCTTTCTGGCCTGCCCCCGGTGTAATCTTTGGGCTGGCTCCCTCTTCCTTAGTGCTGCAGTGCACAAAGGCACATGGGCAACAGCTTCTCGCATGTCCCACGCCTCATCTAGAAGCCTTCCCTCTGACGTTGCGATGTCAGAGAGAAGGTTTCCAGTTCAGGCGCAGGACACGTGTAGGAGCCGCTGCCCACAGCTTTGTGCACTGCAGCAATAAGGAAGAGGGAGCCGGCTTGAAGACAACACCGCATTGATCACACCGTGGACCGGCCGCTGAAGAGCACTGAATGGGGCCTGATGCACATGCCGGCCCTGTGGACCAGCAGGAATTTTCTGCGGACCGGCGGTTGAAGAACACTGGCTTAAATAATATGTAAGCGGTATATCAAATTTTAATAAAATTGAAACTTGAACTTGAAGGCAGATAAAGACCATATGGCATATCTAGTCTGCCTATCCATGCCATATACTATCCCTTTCTTTCCCTTAGAGATCCAATGTACTTATCCCAAGATTTCTTGAATTCAGATACTTTTTTTATCTCCACTACCTCCACCCAGAAGCCATTCCACACATTCTCTACCCTTTCTGTAAAAAGTATTTTCTTAGATTATTCCTGAGCCTATCACCTTTCAACTTCACCCTATGCCCCCTCATTGCAGAGCTTCCTTTCAATTGAAAGAGACTCGCCTCATGCACATTTAAGCCATGTAGGTATTTAAACGTCTCTATCATATTACCCCTACTAGTATTTTAGCCCGTTACATTAACGGGTGATAGAATATATGTCTGTCTGTCTTTATTTCTGTCTCTCTCTTTCTCTCCAGCTGTCATTCTTTCTGTCTGTCTCTCTCCCTGGCCCCCTTTGTCTGTCTGTCTTTCTGTGTCTCTCCCTGCCCCTGTGTCTTTCTTCTTTTCTTTCTGTCTCCCTTCCTCCTGCTGTCTGTCTTTCTTTCTATATATCTGTCTCTCTCCCTGCTTCCTATGCAGCAGCATTTCTCTCCCCCCACTTCCCTGTGCAGCAGCCACAGCAGTATTCCCTCCCCCTCCATTTCCCTGTGCAGCAGCCACAGCAGCAGCATCCCCTCCCCCTCCAATTCCCTACCCCCACACCACTTCCCTGTGCAGCAGCAGCGTTTCCCTTACCTTCCCTTTCTCTTCCCGCGGTCTGGCAGGCTCCCTTACTGCCACCCTCCTTCTTTTCCCACGGTCCCGACAAACCTGCCGATTCCAGCAGCGTGTGCAGCACTCTACACACGCTGCTTCGGGGCCTTCTACAGCCATGATTTACTCTGGCACATCCCTGATGACATCATCAGAGACGCAGCACAGCAAATCAGGGCAGTAGAAGGCCCCGAAGCAGCATGTGTAGAGTGCTGCACACGCTGCTGGAATCGGCAGGTTTGTAGTTGGGACCGCAGGAAGGGAAGGGGGGGCAGTAAGGGAGCCGGTCAGCCATAAGCTTGACTCCTACGACTGAATTTTGGCAACTTTGTTTTTAGACTACCCTTAGGCTAACGGCTCCCTTAGTTACTTTGAGAAGTTTATTTTTGTTTTAAAAGCTGCCTTTGTGGCTCCTCTCTAGATTCCCGCCTGCATCGGAAGCCTTCTCCGACGCAGGTGCGGCTCGAGAAAGGACCCTCCACCGCGGCTTTGTCTGTTGAAAATCATCCGTTCTGCCAAAAAAACAAAAATGTGCAGCCACCCCTAGCATGGCTTACTTTAGGTTTCTTCCCCCTCCTCCGTTGCCAAGTCACTGTTAATATTCAGATGCCATCTCTCTGTCTTGCAGCGGGCTTGCCGGCTCCGGCTAGACAAAGTTCATTTTTTAGTTCAAAGCCGACGCTGCGTCTCCTCTCTTGATCCCCGCCAGTCGGAAGTCTTCTCCGTCTCTGGTGAGGTTCGATAGAGGAGCCGCGGCAGGGGCTTTGAACAAAAAATGAACTTTGTCTGCCCGGAGCCGGCAAGCCTGCTGCAAGACAGAGAGATGCGTTGTAAGCGCGCATGCGCTCTCTGCCGGCCACGGAACTACAGATCAGGCAACACGGCATTAAGAGTGCACATGTGCGCTTAGCGTTTTATTATTATAGATCTCGCCTTTCCTGCAAAGTATTCATATTGAGATCTTTAAGTCTCTACTTAAACACCTTATGACAAAGGACACCAACTATTTTAGTATCCCGTCTCTGGACCAATTCCATCCTGTTTATATTTTTTTAAAGGTGCAGTCTCCAGAATTGTACACAATATTCTAAATGAGGTTTCAACAGAGATTTATATAGGGGCATCATTAATTCCTTTTTCCTATTGGTCAGTCCTCTCCCTGGGATTTGGCAACTACAGAAAACATGGTGTCAGCACTACAAGTATTTCTTAGTTTCCAGGTAGTAACAAGTAGAAAGAATTTTAAGAACAAAGGAATGAAATCCAATTAAAAATGGTTTTATGATGTAAAAAAAATTCTGACTATTTGATGTCCATTTAAAAAAAATTTTTGAACCCTTAATATCTAAGAAACCATGGGCTCTGTGAATTGTAACTTATGTTTTCAGAAAACTCATGCAGAGATACATTTTGAAAAAAACTTCAACGATCTACTTTTAATTTGATTCTTATGTGTACGGTATTATTGCAGTTTACATGAAGCTGATGAACTTTAAAGATAATTCCTCGGAGATGGCATCCGAGTTTTGTAATGTTCTATCATTTTTAAAAAAATGTATGCATGTCCAGCATTTATGGTTCAGGGGGTGGGAGAGGGGTCCAAGTATATTATATATGAGGGAGTGCTGAAAAGTTCTCAGCCCAACCAAGAAGGGAATAACAAGTTATTCCACATATTCGCCCTTTTAAGTTCAACACATTTGGCACATCGTTTCTGAAGTTTCTGTTACCCTTCCAAAAATACTCTTGATATCTGGTCACTGAAATACTGCTTTGCTGCTGCAATCACCTCTGAATTACTCAAAAACTGTCACTCTTTCAAACTCTTTTTTACGATTTGGAAACAGAAAATAGCCAGATGGAGCAAGATCTGGTAAGTAGGATGGATAGTCTGTGCACTGAAACCCCCCAACTGTATCAAAACATTTATCGTTTTGCCAACCTTGTAAGCAGGTGCACTGTCTTGCAAAAAGAGAACTCCTTCTGCAGCTTCCCTCTCCTTTTTTCTTTCAATGCCTCCTTTAATTGTCACAGCAAGTTACAAAGGTATTCTGCATTAACTGTTTGGCCACTTGGAAGATAATCATTACAACACCTTCCTGATCCCAAAACACTGTGGCCTTGACCTTTCCTGCTAACATTTGGGTTCTGAATTTCCTTGGCCTTGGAGAACCTGTGTGTCCCCATTGTATGAACTGTTTTGTCTCAGGATCATAGTGGTATAACCATGTTACATAGAAACATGATAGCAGATAAAGGCCAAATGGCCCAGATATCTAGTCTACCCAACCACAGTAACCATTATCTCTTTCTCTCTCTGTGAGATCTCATGTGCCTATCCCATGCCTTCTTGAATTCAGACACAGTCTCTATCTCCGCTACTTCTTCAGGGAAACTGTTCTACACATCTACCACCCTTTCTATAAAAAAGTATTTCCTTTGATTACTCCGGAGCCTATCACCTCTTAACTTCATCCTATGCCCTCTCATTCCAGAGCTTCCTTTCAATCAAGATACTCATCTCATGTACATTTCCGCCACGTAGGTATTTACACATCTCTATCATATCTTCCCTTTCCTGCCTTTCCTCTAAAGTATACATATTGAGATCTTTAAGACTGTCTCTATATACCTTATGATGAAGACCATGCACCATTTTAGTAGCCTTTTTCTGGACCAACTCCATTCTTTTTATATCTTTTTAAAGATACAGTCTCTAAAACTGTACACAATATTCTAAATGAGGTCTCACCAGATATATGTGCAGTTGCCTGAAAAGGAATAGGACTTCAGGAGACAGGTACACACCGAGGGAGGGTGGCACAAAGTTGACCTCTTCATCTCTCGATCTCGCCACTTGCTCACACTAACAAAGACTTGGATCTGCCCTGATGACTGTACCTCAGTTGCTGCTCTGTGTCTTGGAGATTACTTTTTCTCCCACATGCCCATCTGGTTGGTCAAGGAGGAAACATGGGGCTACTACTCTCACCCCCTTCCAGATTTCAACCCCTTTTCCCACCACCATCTCAATACACTTCCTCCTTTGAAATCCATTCCATCCATCTTTTGCTCTCTTATGTCTCCGAGTAGCAGTCATCTACCGACCCCCCAATATGTCCCACTCAGTAGCGTACCTAGGGGGGGGCGGTCCACCCCGGTTGCACGCCCCAAGGGGGTGCACAGGAGAGAGCTGAGTGTTCTCCCTAGGGCAGGGGTGCCCAATAGGTCGATCGCGATCAACGGGTAGCTCGCCAAGGCAAAGTGAGTCGATCACCCAGGACTCACTTTGTCTTGGCGATCTATCGGGACGATCAGTCTTCCTCTCCCAGATGTAAATTCTGCCAGAGAGGAAGTTCGGGCCAGCCAATCGCTGCCTGGCTAGGCGGAACTTCCTCTCCGACGGCAGAATTGACGTCTTGGAGAGGAATGCTGGTCGGCCCGAAGCAGGGAGAGCATGGGGCGGCGGCGGCTTTGGGGCCTGTTATCCATTGGTGGTGGTTTGGGTCCTGTTCCCCGATGGCAGCGGCAGTGGCAGTGGCTTGGGGAAGGGCAATGAGAAAGAAAGAAAGGGGGCAGGCAGGGAGACAGAAGGAAAGAAGAGATACAGAAAAAAAGAAAGGGGGCATGAAGAGAGAAAGAAAGAAAGGTCAGGGAGAGAGAAAGAAAAAGTTGGGGGAGGGAATGAGGTGTGGAGGAGAGGAAGCATACAGGCTGAAAGAAAGATTGGATGCACAGTCAGAAGAATAAAGTGCAACCAGAGACTCATGAAATCGCCAGACAAGGTAGGAAAAATGATTTTATTTTAAATTTAGTGATCAAAATGTGTCTGAATTTATATCTGCAGTCTATATTTTACAATATGGTCCCCTTTTACTAAACCGCAATAGTGGTTTTTAGCACAGGGAGCCTATGAGAGTCGAGAGCAGCACTGGGCATTCAGCGCGGATCCCTGCGCTAAAAACTGCTATTGTGGTTTAATATAAAGGGAGGGGGGTGGGTATTTGTCTATTTTTGTATGGTTGTTACTGAGGTGACAGTGCATAGAGTCATCTGCTTTGACCTCTTTGAAAAAACCCCGGAATAGGAATGATAATTAACAATTCTATGCGTACAGTGTGCGTTTTGTTTTGTTTTTATTTTATTGTTGGTAGATCATTTTGACTTGGTCATTTTAAAAGTAGCTCGCGAGTCAAAAAAGTGTGGGCACCCCTGCCCTAGGGCCTTTCAGCTGGGCGGACCGCCCGGGTAATTTAGATGACTGCCCAGCTAAATTCTGCTGCCTCCGCTGCTGCTCAACATTAAAAAAAAAAAAGCTAGCTTGAAGATTTCACCTTAGCCCGTAGCAACTTATGCTCCAGGGCTTTAACGTGTGTGTGCCGGCTTCCCTTCTCTTCCCTCCAAAACTGGAAGTTATGTCCGGGGGGGTGGGGAAGGAAGAGAAGGGAAGCCAGCACGCAGATGTTAGATCCCCGAAGCATAAATTTGCTACGGGCTAAGGCGGGAGACAGGTCAGTGAAGCTTTCCATTTGCTCTTCTTGCCGGGTCCTGCCTACTTTCAGTTTCCGCGAAGGCAGGACCCGGCAGCATTTCCCCCAATCGATTGTGATCTTGGGCCGATCAGCCTTCTTCTCCGACGGCAGAATTGACATCGGGGAGAGGAATGCTGGTTGGCCCGAAGTAGGGAGAGCGGCTTTGGGGCCTGTTCCCCGATGGCAGTGACATTGGCAGTGGCTTGGGGGAGGGCAAGGAGAAAGAAAGTAAGAGGGCAGGAAGAGAAACAGATAAAAAGAAAGAGGGCATGAAGAGAGAAAGAAAGAAAGGGCAGGAAGAGAGGAAGAAAAAGTTGGGAGGAGGGGAATGAGGTCAGGAGTAGAGGAAGCATACAGGCTGAAAGAAGGGAAGAAAGATTGGATGCACAGTCAGAAGAAGAAAGTGCAACCAGAGATTCATGAAATTACCAAAGGTAGGAAAAATGATTTTATTTTCAATTTAGTGATCAAAATGTGTCCGTTTTGAGAATTTATATATGCTGTCTATATTTTGCACTATGGCCCCTTTTTACTAAACTGCAATAGCGTTTTTTAGCGCAGGGAGCCTATGAGCATCGAGAGCAGCGTGGGGCATTCAGCGCAGCTCCCTGCGCTAAAAAAACGCTATCGCGGTTTAGTAAAAAGGGAGGGGAATATTTGTCTATTTTTGTATAGTTGTTACTGTGGTGACATTGCATAAAGTCATCTGCCTTGACCTCTTTGAAAACCCGCGGAATATAATGCTAAGGAGGGGGAGGAAACAGAAAGAGAGAATTATTGGACATGGGTGTCTGAATGAGAAGAAAAGACATGGTGCACATGGGGAAAAGAAAAAAGGAGAATTGTTGGGTATAGGGAGGAAGAGAGAATTATTGGATATTGCGGTGGGATAAGAGTGAGGTAGAGATGCATGGAGAAGAGAGATGAGAGGGAGAAATGTTAGATGTGGTGGTGGAGAGTGGGACAGATGGAAATGGACTCAAGAGGGAGGGATGTTGGACATGGTGGTGAAGGGAATGAAGGGAGAGATGCAGAATGATGCTGGAGAGGGGTCATAGAAGGAGAAATGTTGGGCATGGGGCTTGTGGGCAGGGGAGAAAGCACAGTTACTTACCGTAACAGTTGTTATATAGGGACAGAAGGCAGCTATTCTCACAAGTGGGCGACGTCATCCGACGGAGCCTCGATGCGGACACCTCACAAGCAGACTTGCTTGAAGAAACTCAAAGTTTCGAGTCGCCCGCACCGCGCATGCGCGAGTGCCTTCCCGCCCAGCGCGGGGCGCGTCTCCTCAGTTCAGATAGCTAGCAGAGAAGCCAACCCAGGGAGGTGGGTGGGATGTGAGAATAGCTGCCTGCTGTCCCTGGATAACAACTGTTATGGTAAGTAACTGTGCTTTATCCCAGGACAAGCAGGCAGGCTATTCTCACAAGTGGGTGACCTCCAAGCTAACCAAAGTAGGATGGTGGGAGAGTTGGCAACTTAGGAGAATAAATTTTGCAATACTGTTTGGCCAAACTGTCCATCCCGTCTGGAGAAAGTATCCAGACAATAGTGAGAAGTGAAGGTATGAACCGAGGACCAGGTAGCAGCTCTACAAATTTCCTCAATAGGAGTAGATCTGAGGAAAGCTACAGAAGCTGCCATTGCTCTGACCTTGTGGGTTGTGACTTTACTGTGAAGGGGTAATCCAGCCTGGCCATAGCAGAAAGAGATAGAAGCCGCCATCCAATTAGAGATGGTGCGTTAAGAAATTGGATGTCCCAACTTGTTTAGATCAAAAGAGACAAAAAGTTGAGGAGCAGTTCTGTGTGGTTTGGTGTGTTCCAAATAGTAAGCCAAAGCACGTTTACAGTCCAGAGTATGAAGAGATGATTCTCCAGGATGAGAATGAGGCTTTGGAATAAATACTGGAAGAACAATGGATTGGTTGAGATGAAATTCAGAGACCACTTTAGGAAGGAATTTCGGATGAGTGCAAAGAACCACCTTGTCATGATGGAACACTGTAAAAGGTGGATCCGCAACCAATGCTTGGAGCTCACTCACTCGTCTAGCGGAAGTGAGGCCAATGAGAAATACCACTTTCCAAGTGAGATACTTCAGATGAGCTTTGTCCATCGGTTCAAATGGAGGTTTCATCAGCTGAGAAAGAACAATATTGAGGTCCCAAACCACTGGAGGCGGATTGACATTGAAAAGTCCTTTCATGAATCTGGAAACCACAGGATGAGCAGAGAGAAGTTTCCCTTCAATAGGCTGATGGAAAGCATCAATTGCACTCAGATGGACTCGTATCGATGTAGACTTGAGGCCAGACTGAGAAAGGTGCAAAAGATAATCCAAAACTGAAGATAAGGAGGAATGTTGAGGCTCCTTATGATGAGAAAAACACCAAGTAGAAAATCTAGTCCATTTTTGGTGATAGCATTGTCGAGTAGTAGGCTTCCGGGAAGCCTCCAAAACATCCCTCACAGATTGAGAAAACTGTAGATGAGCTATGTTGAGAGGAACCAAGCTGTCAGGTGGAGAGACTGCAGATTGGGATGAAGCAGAGATCCCTGATGCTGCGTAAGCAGAGAGGGAAAAACTGGTAGAAGGTATGGCTCCCTGCTGCTGAGTTGAAGTAGAAGGGAGTACCAGGGTTGTCTGGGCCACCGAGGACCAACCAGAATCATGGAGGCATGGTCGGACTTCAGCTTGACCAGCGTCTTTTGAATGAGAGGAAATGGAGGAAACGCATATAGAAAGAGATTTGTCCAGTCCAGAAGAAAAGCATCTGCCTCGAGGCGATGAGGAGTGTAGATCCTGGAGCAGAATTGAGGCAGTTTGAAGTTGTGGGGAGCCGCAAAGAGATCTATCTGAGGCGTGCCCCACTGAGAGAAGATGTGATGAAGGAGCGTGGAATGGAGAGTCCATTCGTGAGGCTGTAGAAGACGACTCAAGTTGTCCACTAAGGCACTGTCTGCTCCCTGAATGTAGACAGCTTTGAGGAAGGTGTTGTGCTGAATTGCCCAATCACAAACTTTCAGAGCTTCCTGACAGAGGGAGGCAGATCCCATCCCTCCTTGTTTGTTGACATAATACATAGCGACTTGATTGTCCGTGCATATGAGGACTACACAGTCGTGAAGCAGATGCTGAAAAGCATTGAGAGCACTGAAAATCGCCCTGAGTTTCAGTAGATTGATGTGACATTGACGATCCGTACTGGTCCAATAGCCTTGAGTACGGAGACCATCTAGCTGAGCCCCCCAAGCGTACGTTGAAGAATCGGTCACGAGAACCTTCTGATGGGGGGCGCGTGTGAAAAAGTAAGCCTCTGGATAGATTGGAAGAGAGCATCCACCAGCGAAGAGACTGTGTCAGAGCAGGAGTGACCTGGATGTGTCGAGTCAGAGGGTCAGAAACCTGTGTCCATTGAGATGCCAGGGTCCACTGAGGTATTCTGAGGTGAAGTCTGGCAAAAGGAGTCACATGTACTGAGGAAGCCATGTGACCCAGAAGAACCATCATGTGTCTGTCCAAGATGGATGGGCGAGAGGAGACTGACTGACAAAGACGGAAAAGAGCTTCCAGATGTAAACTAGCGATTCTGAGTAAAAATAACACAAAACCGCGGACAAAAGAAGGCAAAAGTGAAAATACTTCAGGCAGAGAGTCGAAGACGGACTTCTCGGCTCCGCGGAAAAGTAAGAAGTGAGGAGATGCGCCCTGCGCTGGGCGGGAAGGCACTCGTGCCCTGCGCTAGGCGGGAAGGCACTCGCGCATGCGCGGTGCGGGTGACTCGAAACTTCGAGTTTCTTTAAGCAAGTCTGCTTGTGAGGCGTCCGCATAGAGGCTCCATCGGATGACGTCACCCACTTGTGAGAATAGCCTGCCTGCTTGTCCTGGGATAAAAGATGCTGCACAGGGTCCAAAGGATGAGAGAGGGCGAATGGTGGACATGAAACAATCCTGTACAGAAATACAGTGTCAAAAGTCTCATTAAATTGTTTTTATTTTCTGTAAATACTTTAAAGTTTTGTTTTTGTGCTAAATGCATATACTGTATACCCATATTGCAATTAAAAAATTGTACTTTAAAACCCCTTTTCTATCCATTGCGGCTCTTTGTAAATTTTGGATCAAACATTTATGCTAAAATGGCTCTTTGCTTTAAAAAGGTTGCAGATCCCTGGTCTAGCATATTGAGGCCTAATCTTGGTGGAGTAGTAAAGAATCCCCGTGTATCTCTCTCCCTCTTCAATGCAGGCTCTATTACCAATAATCAAGAAGCCTTACTATATGCCAAAGCTAGTTTGCCTCCATCGTGATTGTCTAACCTTAGGGCTAAATTTCCCATAGTGTGCAGTTTGAGATATCATGGTCCTTTCAGGTGCATACATGACAGACATTCATCAAAAGTGATAAGGCCATTTCATTTTTCAGCCACAGGAGCACTTTTTACAAAACCTCCAGCATATCAAAGGAAGCTGTAGAAGAGTAGCCTAATTAAGAATTTAAGAACGTAAGAACTGCCATACTGGGACAGACCAAAGGTCCATCAAGTCCAGTATCTTGTTTCCAACAGTTGACAACCTAGGTTCCAAGTACCAACCATTCAAACCAACGTTAATCCAAAACCTACATTTTTTCAGAGTGGAACGAGGACTTCAGACACCATCAAGTGAGATTCAGATTCAAATTAGTCTCAACCCAACACAGGTGCAAATTTCATTCATCAGTCCTTTAAAAACTTCTAGTTGTTTCATATTTTTCTACATATATATTAAGAACATGAGAATAGCCTTACTAGGTCAGACCAAGAGTCCATTAAGCACAGTAGCCCATTCTCATGGTGGCCAATTCAGGTCACTAGTACCTGGCCAAACCCAAAGAGATGTAACATTCCATGGATTTTGGCCAGATACTAGTGACCTGGATTAGCCACCATGAGAACAGGCTACTGGGCTGCACGATTATCATTCAGATGGTTCAGTACAAAAGTGGAATGGTATCAGCACAGACATTGTATGGCAGCAGATAGCACATTGAAGCAGTACAGAATACTGGCTATTTGCATAGTGGAACTATACTCCTGAAGAAGCCTGATCGGTGAAACGGTGATCATCATTGGGATAAGATAAATGCTCCTGGAATTTTTAAAGCTGAAAAGTGGTTTAAGATTGATGCTGCTCGATATCTTTTTTTATTGTTTGCTATAATTTGGAAGTTGAGCACAACAGTTCAACAGTTTTTATTGTGCAATAAGACAAGTAGGCTGCTGGAGACTAGTGAAGCGACTGCATGTTTTTCTACACAGCTGAAATAAGGCTGGTGGAGATTAGTGAAGCGACTTTGTACACAGTTGGAATAATAATAATGATGCGAGATTATCAATGACTGCTATAATGAAAAACTTGTGCAGTTGGAATAGAATTTGTGTAGCAGAAAGAAAGTTATGTGCAATAGCAAAGTGATTTTTCAGTTGTGTTACAAGACAAGCAAGTTGCTGGAGATCAGTGAAGTGACTGAGTTTTATGACATGCAGTAGAAATAACAATGAACTGTGATTTGCAGCAGAAATGCATAATGCCAACAGGGTAAGTCCCTCCTATCCCCTTCTCCTCCACTACCAACTCCAGGTATTAACAAAAATAAGAACAAAATCTATTCCAGAGAAAGGAAAATGGTAAAACCAAAGGGCATAATTTGAGGTTGAGGGGTGGTAGATTCAAGAGTAATGTTAGGAAATTTTTCTTTACAGAGAGGGTGGTTGATGCGTGGAATGCGCTCCCGAGGGAGGTGGTGGAGAAGAAAATGGTGACAGAGTTCAAACAAGCGTGACATGAACACAGAGGATCTCTAATCAGAACATAATGGATACACTTTGAAGGAACTTAGGCCAGTACTGGGCAGGTTTGCATGGCCTGTGTCCCGTATATGAACATTCAGTTGCGGACGGGCTGGGGAAGGTTTCAATGGCTGGGATGGCTAAGATGGGTTTGAGTGAGCTTTGATGGAGACTCCAGTAGATGGAACCTAAGCACACATAGGCAGAGTTCTGGGTTTCTGGCCCAGAAATACCTAAGTAAAAGGATCATTTAAACTAAATAATTAATTTATGGAGCATGTATGGTTGGGCAGACTGGATGGACCACTCGGGTCTTTATCTGCCATCATTTACTATGTTACTTCTATCTTGCTGAAACATACGCCTAGAACAGACTGCCTGAATCAATACATCAAGCTCCGTCTCTAGCAGTACTCAAATCCAAGCTAAAATCCTACTGTTTTGAGGCTGCTTTCAACTAACTCCCACTCACCGTAACATACCCATCATTCTCTTTGCAAGAAACTCCCCAACCCTTATATGTTCCATTTGCTCCATCTATCTGTCAAAATTAGATCGTAAGCTCTTCTGAGAAGGGACTGACTATTACACCTTTTAGCACTATAGAAATGATAAATAGTAGTAGTAGTAGCAGCAGCACTGATACGTATTATAGAGCAGTGAAGTTTTATGTTTTTGTTTTCACATGGAATCATGGCAAGTCTGCTAGAGTGGCTACCATTCCTGATAAAAATCTGCTCATCTATAATCAGTGTAACTGAACTTGAAAGACTTCCCTGAGACATCAAGCAGAGCCAATAGCGGAAAACCCAGTCACTGAGAAAAGAATTCACATCACAAATCAGGGCAGTAGGAATATGCAGCACAACTCATCCACCAGCTCGCATATGCCCCACATCACCTGACCTGTGGCACAGCACCACGGCTCTGACAATGATTCAGCTCCCTTTTCTCGCCAGCTTCCTGCAGCTTCTATCCCACTGAATGCCGTACATTAGGACCTGCCCTCCCTGAATACCTGAATGCAGTGGCGTACCTAGCATATGTGACATCCGGGGCCCATCATTTTTTGGCACCACCACCCCCCATCTGTACGAAAAACATGATTTTTAGTAACAAGCCACACATCACACATGAGCACCTAGGAAAAGGCAGCATCTTACATATTGCAGTAAAACTAAACAAGCCAGAGCAGTACAGATCAATCCTACACCGTCAATCCTAACAGAAAACCATGTCTTTCGAACACACAGAACACAGAAAACACCTTCGCCTAGTATGGAATATGTCATCACAATCTAACCCCTCCCCCTTTTACAAAACTCTGGCGCTCATAGAATTCTGAGCATCAGAGCTGCTACCACCACAGCTGGCGCTAAAAAATGCTCCACAGTTTTGTAAAAGGGGGGATAAAATAGAAATACATAGAAAAAGGTTAAATTGAACCAGCAAGAAGCTGGACTCTGCATAAAATGCAACACCATGACGGAGGTAATCAGTGGAGTGTCGCAGGGCTCGGTCCTGGGCCTGATCCTATTCAACATCTTTATAAGAGACTTGGTAGAAGGGCTGCGAGGTAAAATAACATTATTCGCCGATGACGCCAAACTAAGCAATGTAGTGGGCAAAAGCACAACAGACATAAATTCAATGTCCGACAACATGATGCACGACCTACTCCTACTGGAGCGCTGGTCTAGGTCCTGGCAACTCAGCTTCAATGCCAAAAAATACAAAGTCATGCACCTGGGCAGCCAAAATCCATGCGAGATCCTAACAAGAACTGAAGCAAAACGAGACTTAGGGGTGATCGTCAGTGAGAACATGAAGACTGCCAATCAAGTGGAGCAAGCTTCATCCAAGGCAAGACAAATCATAGGTTGCATACGCAGGAGTTTTGTCAGCCGTAAGCCTGAAGTCATTATGCCATTGTATAGATCCATGGTGAGGCCCCACCTGGAATACTGTGTGCAATTCTGGAGCCGCATTACCGTAAGGATGTGCTGAGACTGGAGTCGGTCCAGAGAATGGCCACCTGGATGGTCTCGGGACTCAAGGATCTCCTGTACGAGGAACGGCTGGATAAGTTGCAGCTGTACTCACTCGAGGAACGCAGAGAGAGGGGTGACATGATCGAGACATTCAAGTATCTCACGGGCCGCATCGAGATGGAAGAAGATATCTTCTTTTTCAAGGGTCCCGCGGCAACAAGGGGGCATCCATGGAAAATCAGGGGCGGGAAACTGCACGGGGACACCAGGAAATTATTTTTCACTGAAAGGGTGGTTGATCGCTGGAATAGTCTTCCACTTCAGGTAATTGAGGCCAGCAGCATGCCTGATTTTAAGGCCAAATGGGATCTATTCACAGAGAAAGGTAGGGGAGGGTCATTGGGGTGGGCAGACTAGATGGGCCGTGGCCCTTATCTGCCATCTATTTCTATGTTTCTATGTTTCTATGTCTCCTAAAGCAATAAATAAATAGAAAATTTTTGTTCTACCTTTGTCTTCTCTGGTTTCTGCTTTCCTCATCTTCTTGTTACTGTCTGGCATCTCTCTGCCCCTCCCTATATGGCATCTTCTCTTCTTCTATGCCCCTTCCAGAAACTGTATACCTCCCCCTTCCATCTCTCCTCTAGACCCCCCCCCCCTTGGTCTGGCATCCATCATCTTCCCTCTGTTCCCTCATTGTCTGGCATCTTTCTCCTTTCATCTCTTTCCCTCCCCCTGTGGTTTTTAGCATCTCTCTCTTCTCATTTCCTCTGCTCAGATCTGATATCTCTGTCTCCTTCCCCGTTCTCTGGCATCTCTCTCTCCTCTCTCTCTTCCCTTTCCTTCTCTGGTCTTCCTTCTTTATTTTCTACCTCCATTTAAATTAAATTCTTTCTTACTATGCAGTCCTCAGTTTCCCTCTTTTCACTATGTCTACCCACAGCATGCCACCCCTTTCCTTCACCCCTCTACTATCTCACTAACTCTATCTTCTTCCCCCATCCAGCATATGTCCTTTTTCTTTATCCCTCCTTCCATCCAGTATGTGTTCTCTTTCTCCACTTCCATTCAGCATTTGCTCTCCCTTCTTTCCACTTCCATCATCTGACCTCTTCTCTCTCCCCTTTCTACCCACTTCCATCATCTTTCCCCTTCTCTCAATCTCTCCATCCACCACAGGCCCATCTTTCTCCCTTCCTCACCTTTCCGATTCTGGCAACAAGATCTCCCCCCGGACAACAGGCCCGGTCCGACAAACCTCCCTGCCCTGTGGCCGGCAATGTCTAAACTGCATTCTTACAGCAGCTGGAGCATTGTAGTTGCATATGGCTGTCGTAACGGTAGTCTCTGATGCAACTTCCGGTTGTGTCAGAGATGACCTTTATGGCAGCCACATGCAGCTTCAAGGCTCTAGCTCAGGGGTGCCCACATTTTTTGGGCTTGCGAGCTACTTTTAAAATGACCAAGTCAAAATGATCTACCAACAATAAAATTTAAAAAAAAACACAAAGCACACTGTACGCTGAGAAAATCTTAATTATCATTCCTATTCTGGGGGGTTTTCAAAGAGGTCAAAGCAGATGACTCTATGCACTGTCACCTCAGTAACAACCATACAAAAATAGGCAAATATACCCCCTCCCTTTTTACTAAACCACAATAGCAGTTTTTAGCACAGAGAGCTACGCTGAATGCCCAGGGCTGCTCTCGACGCTCATAGGCTCCCTGCGCTAAAAACCGCTATTGCGGTTTAGTAAAAGGGGGCCATAGTGCAAAATATAGACAGCAGATATAAATTCAGACACATTTTGATCACTAAATTGAAAATAAAATCATTTTTCCTACCTTGTCTGGTGATTTCATGAGTCTCTGATTGCACTTTCTTCTTCTGACTGTGCATCCAATCTTTCTTCCCTTCTTTCAGCCTGTATGCTTCCTCTCCTCCAGACCTCATTCTCTCCTCCAGACCTCATTCTCTCCTCCAACTTTTTCTTCCTCTCTCCCTGCCCTTTCTTTCTCCCTGCCTCCCTTTTTTTTCTCTCTTCATGCCCCCTTTCTTTTTTTATGTTTCCCTTCTGTCTCCCTGCCTGCCCCCTTTCTTTCTTTCTCCCTGCCCTCCACCAAGCCACTGCTGCCACCATCGGGGAACAGGCCCCAAAGCCACGGCCGCGGCTGCCCCAAGCTCTCTCTGCTTCCCTGTGTCGGGCCGACCAGCATTCCTCTCCCCGACGTCAATTCTGCCGTTGGAGAGGAAGTTCCGCCCAGCCAGGCAGCGATTGGCTGGCCCGAACTTCCTCTCCGACGGCATCCTTAGGGGGGTGCACAGCCGGCCAGGTCCATAAAATGGTTGATCACCAAGGCAAAGTGAGTCAATCTGGACCTGGCTGGCTGTGCACCTCCCCTAAGGCTGCACCTGGAGCGGACCACCCCCCCCTTTGGTACGCCACTGCATGATGATTGTTTCACATTTACCTCTTTTTTTTCTTCTTTCAAAACTTTATTAGCCTAACTGCAGGAGTCCTAGAGAGAAGTAGTGGGAGGGAAGAAGGGGGTTCCCAGCACAAAGAAAACCCACAAGAGGGAAACCAGACTCAGCCCTGCTGGAGAGGCCTCATGAAATCCCTACCAGCAAGATAGCCCCAATGAATGAACGCCAATAGGCTAAGGCTAAGGGCTACATTGTCCAGACCCCCTCCTGCTCTATTTGAACAGAGACAATGTCCAGATCCTTCCTGCTATATATGGGCAATCTGTGGACCAGAACTATGTAGGGTTCCACATTAGGAGTCACCGCAAAAGAAAAGAATCTAAGTGTCATTGTTGAGGATACGTTGAAACCCACAGCTTAGTTTGTGGCAGAGGCTAAGAATGTTAAGAATTATCAGGAAAGGAATGGAAAATAAAGATGAAAATGTTATAATGCTCTTGTATCGCTCTATGATATGGCTGCACCTTGAATACTGTGTGCAATTCTGGTCACCATATCTCTAAAAAGATATAGTGGAATTAGAATAGTTACAGAGAAGGGCAACAAAAATGATAAAAGGAATAGGACGATTTCCATACGAGGAAAGGATAAAAAGCGGCTAGGGATCTTCAGCTTGGAGGAGTTTCAAGTTTAATAATAATAATAACTTTATTTTTCTATACCGCCATAGTCAGGCGACTGCGGTTCACATTGAAAGAAGGCTGGACTGTCAGCGAATGATAAGGAGCCTAAAATAGAAAAGTTACATAAACAAGGTACATACTAATTTAAGTTCCATGGGTAAAGAATACATGAAAATTGGAGCTTCCTGAGAGATTGAATTACGGGAGTTTGTTTTAGTTTAAGGGTGGTCTGGCTTAGTCAATGAATTTGTCGAATAGGGCGGTTTTTATTGCTTTTTGGAATGCATTGTAAGTCAGTTTGGGTTCATTTATGCAGTTTTGCAACCAGACTTGTTGTCTATTCGCTTGGAACATGAAGGTTCTATCCAGGAAGGTTTGTATCTGCAGCCTGAGATCTTTGGGTAGGCAAACATGTTTTTGTTTCTGGTTGTTCGTGTGGGGTTGTGCAGAACGAAGTGAGTTTGCAGGTAGGAAGGTGCTAGTCCCCAGACTTGTTTGAAGCAGATACATGCAAATTTGAATAGTATTCGCGCTTCTATTGGTAACCAGTGTAGTTTTTTGTAGTAGGGGCTGATGTGGTCTTTTTTTCTCAGTCCGAAGATTAAGCGAACAGCAGTGTTTTGTACTAATCTCAATTTTTTTACTGTTTTTTGTGGGATACCCAGGTAGATGATGTTACAGTAGTCAAGGAGGGATAGGATCAGCGATTGCACCAGCAACCTGAGGGATGTTGGGTCGAAGTATTTTTTTATGGTCCTTAGCTTCCACAGCGTGTAAAAACATTTTTTCACCAGTAAGTTTGTGTGGTCAGCCATGGTTAGATGTGTATCTAGAGTGATACCCAGTATTTTTATGGTATTGGATATTGGGTATTCGTGGTTGTTGATTTTTAGCGATGTTCTCGTAACTTTGTCATTGGGGCTTGCCAAAAAGACTTTTGTTTTCGCTGTGTTTAATTTCAGTTTGAAGGTGGTGGTCCATTTTTCGATTTCTGTCATTGTGTTTGAGAGGTTGTCGGTAATTTCATTTGTGATGTCAGTTAGAGGGATTAAGATGGATATATCATCTGCGTATATGTAGTGCTTTAAGTTTAGTTTTTGTAGGAGATGACCTAAGGATGCGACGTAGATGTTGAACAGAGTGGGCAATAGGGGGGAGCCTTGTACCTTCATTAGAATAAGTACAGAGAAGGACAACAAACAAGATAAAAGGTTTGGAACGACTTCCCTATGAGGAAAGGCTAACACGGTAGGGCTCTTCAGCTTGGCAAACAGACGGCTCAAGGTCTATAAAATACTGAGTGAAATGAAAAAGGTAGATGTGAAATCACCTGTTTACTCTTTTCAAAAATTCTAGGACTAGGAGGCATGCGATGAAGCTACTAATTAGTAGATTTAAAACAAACCGGAGAAAATATTTCTTCACTCAACGTGTACCGTATTTTCGCGGATATAACGCGCACCATTGTAAAACACGCACAGGGGTATAGCGCGCAGAAATCACGATGATATGTACAAAAACTTTTCTATACCGCGCTCAGGCATATAACGCGCATGCTGCCCGACTCTCCTTTCGCCCGCCCTGACTTTCCGTGCGCTGTCCCGACTCTCCGTTCACCCCCCCTGACTTCCGTGCACTGTCCTCCCTTGAAGTCCTGTCCCCCCTTGAAGGTCTGTCCCCATCCTGAAAGCCTGATGCCCCCCCCGACGTCCGATACATCCCCCCCCCGGCAGGACCACTTGCACCCTCACCCCGAAGGACCGCCGACTCCCCAACAATATCGGGCCAGGAGGGAGCCCAAACCCTCCTGGCCACGGCGACCCCCTAACCCCACCCCGCACTACATTACGGGCAGGAGGGATCCCAGGCCCTCCTGCCCTCGACGCAAACCCCCTCCCCCCAACGACCGCCCCCCCCAAGAACCTCCGCCCGTCCCCCAGCCGACCCGCGACCCCCCTGGCCGACCCCCACGACACCCCCACCCGCCTTCCCCGTACCTTTGTGTAGTTGGGCCAGAAGGGAGCCCAAACCCTCCTGGCCACGGCGACCCCCTAACCCCACCCCGCACTACATTACGGGCAGGAGGGATCCCAGGCCCTCCTGCCCTCGACGCAAACCCCCCTCCCCCCCAGCCGACCCGCGACCCCCCTGGCCGACCCCCACGACCCCCCCAACCCCCCTTCCCCGTACCTTTGGAAGTTGGCCGGACAGACGGGAGCCAAACCCGCCTGTCCGGCAGGCAGCCAACGAAGGAATGAGGCCGGATTGGCCCATCCGTCCTAAAGCTCCGCCTACTGGTGGGGCCTAAGGCGCGTGGGCCAATCAGAATAGGCCCTGGAGCCTTAGGTCTCACCTGGGGGCGCGGCCTGAGACACATGGTCGGGTTTGGCCCATGTGCCTCAGGCCGCGCCCCCAGGTGGGACCTAAGGCTCCAGGGCCTATTCTGATTGGCCCACGCGCCTTAGGCCCCACCAGTAGGCGGAGCTTTAGGACGGATGGGCCAATCCGGCCTCATTCCTTCGTTGGCTGCCTGCCGGACAGGCGGGTTTGGCTCCCGTCTGTCCGGCCAACTTCCAAAGGTACGGGGAAGGGGGGTGGGGGGGTCGTGGGGGTCGGCCAGGGGGGTCGCGGGTCGGCTGGGGGGGAGGGGGGTTTGCGTCGAGGGCAGGAGGGCCTGGGATCCCTCCTGCCCGTAATGTAGTGCGGGGTGGGGTTAGGGGGTCGCCGTGGCCAGGAGGGTTTGGGCTCCCTTCTGGCCCAACTACACAAAGGTACGGGGAAGGCGGGTGGGGGTGTCGTGGGGGTCGGCCAGGGGGGTAGCGGGTCGGCTGGGGGACGGGCGGAGGTTCTTGGGGGGGGGGCCGTCGTTGGAGGGAGGGGGGTTTGCGTCGAGGGCAGGAGGGCCTGGGATCCCTCCTGCCCGTAATGTAGTGCGGGGTGGGGTTAGGGGGTCGCCGTGGCCAGGAGGGTTTGGGCTCCCTCCTGGCCCGATATTGTTGGGGAGTCGGCGGTCCTTCGGGGTGAGGGTGCGAGTGGTCCTGCCGGGGGGGGGATGTATCGGACGTCGGGGAGTCGGCCGGGCAAGAGGGCTTGGGCTCCCTCTTGCTCCGATCGTGGATGCGGGTGCGGGTGGGAGCGCGTGCGAGCGGTCGTTCGGGGTGGGGGTGCGAGCGGTCCTGCTGGGGGGGTGAATCGGGCGTCGGGCGGGGTGGGAACTATGTTTAAAAACTTTTGTATACCGCGCTCAGGCATATACCGCGCGAGGGGTATGCGCGGTACGTAAAATCACGTATAACGCGCGCGTTATATCCGCGAAAATACGGTAATTAAACTCTGGAATTCATTGCTAGAGAATGTGGTGAAAGCAGTTAGCTTGGAACAGTTTAAAAAAGGTTTGGATAATTTCCTAAAAGTCCATAAGCCATTATTCCTAGGATAAGCAGCACTAAATCTGTTTTACTCCTTCAGATCTTGCCAGGTACTTGTGATCTGGGTTGGCCAATATTGGAAGCAGAACACTGGGCTTGATGGACCTATGGTTTGTCCCAGTATAGCAACCAAAACTAGCCAAAGGACTCAATCCATAAACAACATGCCAAGAAGAACATGCTGCAATAATCCAGCTTGCATCATCTGCTGGAGGCAAAGAAACATTGGTAAATTCCAGGTAGAGTCAAGCCTTATAGTGGTGACATTACTGAAAAGTTCAGCTTCTCTGCCTCCATCTTCTGGCAATGTGTCACAACCCATTGGTCTCAACTGATCCGGCAAGATAAAAAAAGGAAGCCATAATTTAGAACCAAAAACACAATTAAAGAAAATATTGTATTCATGTGCCAGCTCAGTTGAGAAAAGTAATAAGATTTATGAAAGTAGTGACTGCACAAGTGGTCTCACACGCTGGGGAAAAATTTGATTTTTCAGAGCACTGAGTGTGTTCTATATTGGCACTCATACAACTGATTTATCTTGCAAGTGATCATGTAATTTCAATATCCACATTGCCTTTAATTGGGGGGGATGTTTTGTTTGTTTTTTAACATACACAACAGGAGTCGACAAGAACATGCCTGCCCCTATATAAGAAATATTTTCAGATCTCTTAAGAGATAATACATTATGGGGCGGTTCTCAACCCTGTCCTTGGAGACCCCTAGCCAGTTGGGTTTTTAGGATATCCCTAATGAATATGCAAGAGATTTGCATATAATGGAGGAGACAAGTATGCAAATCTCTCTCATGCATATTCATTAGGGATATCCTGAACAGAGTACTGCACTGCTGTATAAAAATCATAAAAACAACAGAATCACTGTTTACTACTTAAACTAAAGGATTTCATTTATGAAATTGATACTTCTTAGTTCTGTAATAAATACCTGCAATCATATCATCCACAGTACTCATCTTCAGCAGGACTTGCTCTATAAGGCCAACTTCTGTACTGGTCTGTAAATTACGGACACTTTTACGGAGAATGGCTGTGAACATGCTCCAAATTTCTGCCTGGCAAGTTACATCACAGTGCTCTAAAAGCTCCACCATGCAGGTTATGCTCTCCGCATCTTGGATTATAAAGTTCATCTCTAAATCAAATTCTCCACCAACAAGCTGAAAAGAAACAAAAGCGAATACATAAGAAGTTTACTGGAGATTAGGTATTCATCATAAAGAATGCACTAGATACAGTTCTATTTTCTCTCATAGCCAGAGTTGGAGGCATAGGAGCCAACTCTGCTCTCCCTGGCTCCAGCCTCTTATTCCTGTTTTCTGGGACGGGTTCCCCATCCACTTTTGCATTTCTCCTGGTACTCACAGATTCCTGGCCACCTTCTACCTGCAGAGTCCACATCAGATTATTTGCTACATGCTCACCCTGAGCTGTGGAAGACCAGCAAGGATCAGAGTTTGAAACCTCAAAGATTACATGCCGAGTAAGAGAGCATGTTCTAGCAGCTCAGGGCATAGGAGTATGCACTTATACTATGCCACTGTGCCCTGTGCTGCCTGAAGTATATTGCTCCAAGAAACGAGCATTCAGCTCAAGGTTCTGAGTTGAGACCTGGGAGGTAGTTGCAAAGTTCTACCAAGAGCAAATAGGGGAGCAAGAAATCAGCAATTAACCAAGATGAAAGCCAGGGGGTCAAACCTGGAAACACAGAATTTGTGAGACAGCATGTCCCTTCTACCCCCACCTACAATACTGGCAGTAGTCTCCTGTCACCTCTTCCTCATGCTGCTCTGCTACTTCTTTAGGCTCATCCCAGTATCCCCACCATTTCAACCTCCTAGAAATGTAATTGGGGAACAATATTTTTAATTTTTGTGAGGAATGGGAATAGTGCTATTCTCTATTCTTCCTCAGTTCAATTTCTAACAATAGCTCCTCTCAATATTAGAACTGCCAAGAGAAAGTAAGTTTTAAAAGGAAGATTTTCAGTTCATGGTATTCCATCCTTCCACAACCTCTTCCCCTTTCTCCATCCTTATTTTCCCACCAGTGAATGCAAGACTGGAAGAAAAAAAAAATAGATACCAGAAGTTATCCCAAATTTATCCTGCTCAAATTAGTAATATTATATCTCCCACCCAGTGATTCTTGGGCTCGCTCAGTTGTGGGGAGAGGCTGATGATTTTTTTTTTAAGTCAAAGTTTATTTATTGAAAAGTTTTATAACAGATATAATAATATTCAATGTGAGAGTATTATAGAAAATGATACACAATAAAACACATCAAGCAAAACAATACTGCATTCCTTATGCTTATCAAGATACAAATGAAAAATAAATATGGACCTATATCTTACCCAATAATAGGGATAGGATAGAGAAAGATAGAGAAAAAGGGAGCAAGAAGATAGCAAAAATAGAAGTCAAAGTCAAAGACTGGAGCCTTGCAAATAAACCTTAAAAGAGCACCACCTACATTGGAACTGTTGGAATCTATCACATTTTTTTGACAAATATGCTTCAAATCTATAAGTCAGGCAAACTAAGTTACACCATTGGACAGAAGAAGCCTTAGAGAGATCCTTCTAAGAACCTAGGAGAATTTTCAAAGCTAAGGAGATGAGGACATTCAAAGAGATAAGCATCTTCTGGTGTCAATTGACAAGAAAGAGCAGAGGATTTTAATAACAACATCTGATACGAAAGAGCTACATTAATATGGAACAAAGTATCCCATATCGAAGTCCAATAAGTCTGGATAGCAGGACAGAGAAATAATAAATGTTTCAGGGAACTAATATCTTTGTTGCAAGTCCAACATTCCTTGGCAAAAGTAGAGTTGATCCTATGTCCAATGGGCTCTGTGATAAAGGAAGAATAAATTTTGAACAATTGAAGCTGACCTGGATGTACGGAAAATGGATTTCAATAAGGAAGCCCAATCAGTATCTGATATAGGGCAACCTATATCTTCTTCCCAAGATTTTTTCACAGAAGAGGGCATTGTATATTGTATATCTTTAATGAGGCTGGAAGCTGAATGACCCAGCACACTGAATTGGTTGGAAAGAGTGAACAATGTGGGGGGGATGATTGATAGCAGTCAGGTTGAGACCAGATTTCTTTATAACTGATCTGAGTTGCAACCATTGATAAAATTGAGAGTCAGACAAGTTATATTTATGTTTCAAATCACTAAAATAAGCCAGGAACAATCAGGATGGCATAATGAAGCAATATCCTATATTTGGTGGTTAAACAAAGAGGGCCAAGCAAATTGCTTTTTCTCAATGAAGAGTTTAGGGTTATGCCAAATAGGGCAAAATGAGGATTGGAGCCATGGATGTTCCAATACACGGTCCAATTCTTGGAGAATGTTGAATATGGAGGAAAGTAAAGGATTATGATGTTTGCTCTGTAAGTGTGAGGAACCTAATGTTCTGAGGAGGGGGATAGGATGAAGAAAAGCGGTTTCAAGTCTTAGCCAATTAGGTATGAGAGAAACATCTTGCTCATGTAGCCACTCAGCGCCCTGTCAAGAGGAAAGCCTTATGATAAATTAGGAGATCAGGGAAATTGATACCACCTGATGATTTAGCAGATTTCAATGTGTGTTATGAAATTCTGTGTGGTTTATTATTCCAAAGAAAATCCAGCATCATTTTTTCCAATTGTTTATAGAAGGAAGAGGGGAATAGCAAAGGGAACATTGTGAACATATAGGTAAGTTTTGGTACCACCATCATTTTTAAAGTATGTAGTCTTCCCCACCAAGATAAGTGGAGAGGGGACCAGCTAGATAAAGCATCTTTGACAGTAGAGATAGTTTTAGCTATGATGAGATTAGCTGTAACCCTAAGGACCCTATCAAAGGGTACACCCAAGTATTTTATGTCTGAGGTAACCCAAGTGAATGGATGCGATGAGATAGTAAAGGGGACACATGCTTCATTGAGAGACATGAGTTCGGTTTGGTCCCAATTGACCTTGTACCCTGACGTGGAGGAGAAATGGGAAATTAGATCGATAAGAGAGGCGAGGAACTTCTCAGGTTCAGAAAGGTATATCGTCAGAATAAACTGATAACTTAAATTCAAGATCTGCAATTGTGATCCCTTTAATGGAGGTAGAGAGTCTAATACTAGAAAGAAGGGGTTCTAAGGCTCTAAGAAGAAGGTTCTATGGTCCCTGTCCCCCCTGTCCTGGGGGGACAGGGACCATAAATTGAATCGCACACATAGAGAAAAAATTTTTTAATGTCACATCACTTGGTTTACGTTTGTTTGAACGAGGTTTAACACCATCAACTACCACCTGGCAAAGATAAGTACATTTTTCATCATTATGAACAAATTACGTTGAAAGTTTGTTTATATAATGCAGGTAGTCGGGGGACAGTGAAGGTAATGATGGTCCCCTTGTTAACCTCGTTTTGGTGATTACACTAAAAACACAGGTTATAAGGTCTGAGCACTTCACATTTTAATAAGAGCATTATTTATATATTAGTTACTTTCTATAAGAGCTGTGATTATTGAAATTTATATAGATCATCATCACAGAGTATAATTATTTATTCCTCCAGAGATTAGTTTATTTAGAAAAATATAGCTGACATGATAAAACAGGGAGACAAGACTTTTTAAAAATATATCAGTGCTAGGAAGAAGTGCAAAAGTGGTACCGTGAGACTCAAAAGTAAAAGGGAAAAATATGTAGAAGCTGAAAAAGAAAAGGCTAAATTGCTTAACAAATATTTCTATTCTATGTTCACAGCTGAAGCACCAGGAGCAAGACCGCAGAAGACAAACACGAATGCGGATGGAGGAGTGGTAGACCCTGATCAATTTTCAGAGGGTTGTGTTTGTGAGAAGCTAGCTAACTTAAAGGTAGACAAAGCGATGGGACCGGATGGTGTACATCCAATAGTGCTGAAGGTACTTAGGGAAGTTCTGGTAGTTCCGCTTATTGATCTTTTCAATGCTTCTCTAAAGTCGGGAGTGATACCGGAGGACTGGAGAATGTGGTCCCTCTCCACAAATGTGGAAGTAAGGAAGAAATAGGGAATTACAGGCCAGTAAGTCTGACTTCTGTGAAAAGCAAATTCAAGAAAACACTTTTAAAACAAAGAATGGTAAAGTTTCTGGAATCCGGTGAATTACAGAACTGGAGGCAACATGGATTCACTAGAGGTAGGTCTTGTCAGACAAATCTGATCAATTTATTTGACTGGATGACTAGAGAATTCAATAGAGGGAGTGCCCTAGATGTGGTGTATTTAGATTTTAGCAAAGCCTTTGATAGTGTTCCACATAGACATCTAATAAATAAACTGAGTACCCTTGGGATGGGCCATGTCAGGAACTAGTTGAGTGGAAGACGACAGAGGTTAGTGATCAATGGAGATCGCTCTGAGGAAAGGAATGGTACTGGTACTGTGCTTAGGTTCCAACTACTGAAGTCTCCGTCAAAACTCACTCCAGCACATCTACACCATCCAAACCACTGAAGCCCTCCCCAGCCCATCCTCAACTAAACGGCCATATACAGACACAGACTGTGCAAGTCTGCCCAGTACTGGCCTTAGTTCTTCAATATTTACTATTATTTTCTGATTCTAGATCCACTGTGTTCATCCCAAGCTTTTTTGAACTCCGTTACTGTTTTCCTCTCCACCACCTCTATAATGCATCTGTCTGTGGAGACCAGCATGAGAGTAACGCATGCTGGAGAGAACTCACATGGGCTCTCGCTCAAGGCCCAACAGATGAGAGAAGAGTGCGCCTGGTCTTCAAAACCCACTTTATTAGCAACCAAACATAAAATCCATGCATACAATAGTCTTGTCAATCATAAAAGCATGTAGTAGATCATGGACTCAAGGCACCACCTCTATTGTGGCCGCCATGGACTCCAGGACTTGAAAATAGGCCCACGCCAATAGAGCTGACTTATCCATAAGCCAAAAAAATTTGAGAACACAGCTTCTGTCTGTATGCCTCTGGTAGATAAAAGCAGCTGGCAGCTCTGTCTAACAAGACTCCCAGGTACTCCAGGAATTGAGTCATCGTCAAATTGCTCTTTCGGTAATTTACAATCCAACCCAAAACCTCCAGGACTCAGATCACCTGATCAACTGTATGCCAACCCTCAAACGAGGGGTCCTGTCAGCTAGTCACCCAGGCAGGGGACACACTTGCAGTCCCATCTTGCAGAGGTGAACTGCTATCACAACCATCACTTTGGTGAAGTTGTGAAGAACTGTCGCCAGGCCAAAGGGTAGAGCTGAAAATTGGTAACAACTTTCCAGGACATGAAGCCTGAGAAACTTTCTGTAGTCTGAGAAAATTGGATTATGTAAGTAGACCTCCTTCAGATCTAGTGAAGTCAAAAACCCTCCTGGAGACATCGCCACTATGACAGATCAAACTGTCCTCATGCAAAAGTAGGCAACTCCAAGCGCTGCATTTACGTGAAGAAGGTCTAGATTGGGCTCCCATCATTGGAACCTTTCTTTGGTATAATAAAGTATATGGAATATCTCCCTGAGCCCAAGATTTCGGCCAGTCTCTAAGGCCTAAATATCGTGTAACCTTTTCACAGTGGCTTGAATCTTGTTCGCCTTTTCCCGGTGCTCTGTGTGAGAATCCACAAACCCATCCATTAAGGGCCAGACAAATTCCAGCTTGTAGCCGGACCAAATAATGTCCAGAATCCAATAGGCAGATGAAATCTGAACCCAGGCCTGCAGAAATTCCAAGAGGCTGCCCTTGATATGAACAGGGACCTCTCTTACCCTGGCGTCACTGCAATTTGTTGGTGGATGGAGCAGCACAGGACGCAGAGACCTGATTACGCCTGAATCTGGAAAACCTCCGTTTATAGCCCTGGGAGAATCCCTGCAACATGGAACTGGAGCTACAAAAATTATCTCCCATTTTATTCAATATCTGTCTTGCACCACTTCTGACCTTAGCACAATCAATTGGATTTACAATGTATGTTTATGCTGATGACATTCAGATTTTATTACTTTTGATTCTTGCTCAATTTCCAAAATGGCAGCTATTAATGCGAATCTTGTTTGAATTTCAGATTGGTTAACTAAACACAGACAAACTAAATCTAGACAAATCAACATCTATAGTTTTCACTCCTTATGCTCACATTATTTTGTCCTTTAAAATCGAATTAAATAATATACCAATTCCTTTGGTTACATCTACCAAAACTTTAGGAGTAATATTTGATTCTAAATTACCATATTAATTACAAATTTCAGATAGGGTAAAATTATCTTTTTTAAAATTGAGACTAATTCAATCTGTTCGCTCTTTGCTCTTTCCAGAAGCTTTGAACATATTGGTACATTCATTAGTGATCTAGCAATTGGATTACACTCTAATGCCCTTTATGCTGGGGTATAGGAAAAGGATATTCAAAAACTTCAGAATATACAAAATACTGCTATTCGGTTAATATTTAATATTTGTAAATTTGATCATATTACCCCGTCTTTGAAAGCAGCTCACTGGCTCCCCGTTCCTTACAGTATCATCTATAAAATACTTCTATTGACTTTTAGGGTAATAATGACAGGTGAACCTTTGTATCTCGCACGTTTTCTGATCCCATATACACCTTCGAGAATTCTTAGATCAGAAAATCAAAAACGTCTTACAGTTCCAAAATATATTAGGTCTGCTACTTACTTAGTAAAAGGTCCACAACTTTGGAACTCTATGCCTCTGGCTCTCTAATTATTGAAGTCAACTGATAAGTTTAAGGCCGAGTTAAAAACATTTCTTTTCTCAGATGCTTATCATAACAAATAGTAATATTTGGCTTTTGAGAGTTTTCTACAAGACACTAGACATTATAACCCAATGTATTTTCCTTCCTACTTTCCTATAACAATTGTAGTTCTGCTTTTAACTTTATATGTATGTTGTAATATGATTTTAAATTGTTTTTAATTTTAACTTGATCTTAGATTGTAAGGCGCCCAGATTTTGTACCCTTGGTGCGAGATAGTAAGACATGAATAGATTTGGAAACTAGAAGCTCTGGGACTAATATCAGGCAAGGACTTGGGGCAGTGGTCTACCACACTGTTCATGAGATCATGCAGGCCTTTGCCAAATAATAACTGCCCCTTAAAAGGGAGTCTGGCAAGAGTAGCTTTACAGGTGGAATCATCAGTCCATTGTTTGATCCAGAGCATTCTACAAGTAGAAATTGAATAAGCTGACGCTTTACCGAGGGCATGTATATCATCATATAGAGCGTCAGCCACATAATCTACACCAGACAAAAGCAGCTGAGGAGGAGTTCATCTCACTCATTCTCCAACATGTGCAGTCTGGACAGACAAGCAACATGAAACAAAGGACACCACCGAGGTAGCTTTAACTCCCAAAGCCACTGCCTTGAAAAGTCTCCTGAGAATAACATCTGCTTGGCAGTCCTGCATATCCTTGAGCACCATAGCGCTGCTGCTCAGAAAGGAGGTGCACTTAATAACCAGTGCAACCAAAGAATCTAGGCTGACTAAAAAGTTGCTGACACTCCTGTGACATAGGATACAGCCTGGACATGGCTCTCGCTACTTTGAGAGACCCTTAGGAGAACCCCACTGCTCCAAAATCAAGACAATAATATCTGGATACCAGGGAAATGCATAGGACTGAACCGTCACTCCCCATATGAGGGAGGAGGAGGTAGAAGGAGCTGGCTGTGTGTCCAAATTCAGATCATGCAGAGATCCAGTAAAGCAGCAGACTGAAATAAATGCATAACTGTGAGATCGTCCCCAGGTTCAAGAGGCAAAATAGGATCCAAGTGCCAGCATACGTTCCTTGGTCCCCTGCCACAGGAGGAGCACCCACAAACAATAAAGGAACAGTAAAATTATCCTCATCATCGTATCCCCTGTAAACGGATATCCCAAATCCCGAACAGTGGCAGACTGAGAAACAGATGTGCCCTGAGAGGCTATGCCTTGCTAAGACATGTCCAATGAGCAGCGGGACTGCGGAGGAGGAGCACGGCTCTCCTAAAAGGCTTTCCACATAAAATTCACAAATTCTGAAAAGAAAGCCGTACCAGGGAGCAAGAATTCGGCCTGTGATGACACTACCTTTCGTTTCTTGGGCTGCGGGACTTTTGCATCCTTTAGCGCAGAATGGTCACAATTTCCAGGCCCCGAAAACAGAAAAAACTGCTCCAATGGGCTAGCCACTGTTTTTGTCAGCTGAGCATGCAGAGGAAAGGTTAAGCTGACTGCTCCAGCCTCTCTGGTATGTGGTGCAAGAATGCTCCTAAGGCACAGTCCTGGCATGAATCTGGGGTATAAGAGCCCAAAGAGTCCATCCCAACCAGTTCTGAGGCAAAAAAATTGAGTTTTGGAAGTGCAGGGAACTTTAGAAAAAAGATCACTAAAAATTCAAGATAGCTGCCATCAAAAAATTTAATGCCTAAAATCGCTAAAATAACTGACTTACTAAAGTAAAAAAATCTGTGAATTTATAATTTTTGAGGAGGGGAACATAGAGGAACATGCAGAAACCCTCAAACACAGGACCCCCCCCCCCCTCCAACCCCCAATTCACCTCATAGGCCTTACTCACTGTGACCTATCCTGGCAATGTGCTGCAGCCTAACTCAGCTCTTTACAGTAGATGGAAAGATAAAGAATCACTGCCTCATGCTGAAAATTCCTCTTCACTGTTGATATTCAGGCTTCCAGCCAGACATGGCATCTCTCCCCACCCCCACCCCCACAGATGCATTATCAGAAGGGGGAGGAGGCAAAAATGCAGCCAGCACCCTGTGAGACACCACTGAGCCTCCTACAAATGCCTAACAGTCTGCGTTCAAACCTCTGCTAAGCAGTAGGCGAGGGAAAATAAGCAGGGGCAGCCCCGAGCTCCAAAATATTTATGTAGGCTGGCTAAAAGTTATCACCAGGAATCGGCCTGTCAGCTGCAGACCTCAGTCTGCTTCTTCTTTATGAAGGCAAAGCTGACACTGAAGATAATCTCCAAGAACTTAGAAACACCGAATAAAAATAAAAAACACCAAATAATATAAGAAAAAGGAGAGAGCAGAATAGAAACACACCTTCTGGCTCACGTGCACAAGGGAAAAACTGTAGGTAGCAGTAAAGCTCCAGGTGAATTAGGAGAGTCACAGAAAAACTCCGGAGTGGATTCCTTCTGTATATGGCTCGCGGCCATAGGCAGATAACCCACTTGTCCAGAATGACACACCAATTGCATTGGTAAAGAGGTTAACTTTCATAAACTATAAAAGATCACAAAAAGAGGAAGACAGGTTGACCAAGTAATCAGGAAAGCAAGACATTTTTGGATATATAAAGATAGGAGAATGTGCAAAAGTGGCACTGTGAAACTCAAAGGTGAAGGGGAAGAATATGTAGAAGCTAGAGGCTAAATTGCTTAACATTTGCTACAGCTGAAGTGCCAGGAGCGGGACCGCAGAAGATGAAAACAAATAGGACTGGAGGTGTGGTAGATCCTGATCAGTTTTCAGAGGATTGTGTTCATGAGGAGCTAGCTAAATTAAAGGTGAATAAAGCGATGGTGCACATCCAAAGGTAATGAAGGGATGTGGAGAAGTTCTGGCGGTTCTGCTGGATGGTATTTTCAATGCTTCTCTAGAGTCAGGAGTGGTACTGGAAGACTGGAGAAGGGTGGATGTGGTCCCTCTCCATAAAAGTGGAAGTGAGGACAAAGTAGGGAACTACAGGCCCATAAGTCTTATTTCTGTGCTAAGTAAATTTAAAACAGTAAAGTTTCTGGAATCCAGTGGATTACAGGACCCATGGTAACATGGATTCACTAGAAGAAGGTCTTGTCAGACAAATCTGATCAATTTCTTTGACTTGGTGACCAGAGAATTGGATAGAGGGAGAGCGCTAGATGTGGTATATTTAGGTTTTATCAAAGCCTTTGACAGTGTTCCACACAGGCATCTAATAAATAATTTGAGTGCCTTTGGAATGGGCTCCAAAGCGGCAGACAAGGTCAAGAAATGGTTGAGTGAAAGATAACAAAGGGTAGTAGTCAATGGCACTCTGAGGAAAGAGAAATTACCAGTGGTGTGCCTCAAGGTTTGGTTCTTGGGGCTGTCCTTTTTAACTTTTTTATAAGCAATATTACTGAAGGGCTGTCTAGTAAGATTTGCCTCTTTCAGGATGATACCAAATTCTGCAATGGACACCCTTGATGGTATGGATAACATGAGAAAGGGCCTAGTGAAGCTTGAGGAATGGTTTGAAATTTAGCAGCTAAGATTTAATGCTAAGAAATGCAAGGTCAATCATTTGGGCTGCAAAACCCAAGAAAACAGTACAGTTTAGGGGAAGAAAAACTTTTGTTCATGAAAGAGAAGCGTGACTTGGGTATGATAAGATCATCAAATACTAAGGCGATCAAACAGGTTGAAAAGGCAACGACGAAAGCTAGAAGGATGCTAAGCTGCATAGGGAAAAGAATGGCCAGTAGGAAAAGGAGGTATTGATGCCCCTATATAAGACTCTGGTGAGACTTCATTTAGAATATTGTGTACTATTCTAGAGACCACACTTTCAAAAAGATATAACAGGATGGAGTCAGTCCAGAGGAAGGCAACTAAGATGGTCAGTGGTCTATGTCATAAGGCATACGGGGACAGAGAGGGAGAGGGGATATATGATAGAGATGTTTAAATACTTATGTGACATAATTTCACATGAGGCAAGTCTCTTTCAGTTGAAAGGAAACTCTAGAGTGAGAGGGCATAGGATGAAGTTAAGAGGTGACAGGCTCAGGAGTAATCTAAGGAAATACTATTTTTACAGAAAGGGTGGTAGATGCATGAAATAGTCTCCCTGAAGAGGTGGTAGAGACAGACTGTGTCTGAATTCAAGAAAGCATGGGGCAGGCAAGTGGGATCTCTTAGGGAGAGGAGGAGATAGTGGATGCTGCAAATGGGCGGACTAGATGGGCCATTTGGCCTTTATCTGCCGTTATGTTTCCATATTGTTTTCATTCTCAACATCCACAACTAATTATCTCCCCCCCCCCTTTTGCAAAGCCACGTTAGGCTTTTTTTTTTTTTTTTTTTTTAAATCACCAGTGGAGGCAGTATTAGCTCCAATGCTCATAGAGTTCCTACGAGCGTCGGACCTAATACCATCATGGCCGGCGATAAAAAAGTCTAATGCGGTTTTGTAAAAGGTGGGGGGGGGTATATTCACTCATGCAAATTCATGTATTAAGAAAAACTTCATTGCATTTCTCTGCACATTGGTACAGCTTTTCCCCACTGCATTAGGTCAATTATAAAATAGATAGCAAGTGTGGTGAACATCATCACAGAACAGAGATACAGTGACTACCAGCACTTATGTTAAACAAGAAAAGTTTTACATGTGTACATTGCTACACTGAACATGTTTTTTTTTTGCTATAATTTATATGCTCAGCACCCCATGCTAAGCTAACAAGGCATTTCTTTTCTGTCAGCTGAGTCCACTCCCATCAGATTTCCAAGTCCCCTCTATAGAACAGACCTTTCTCACCTTACTTAGAAGACCAGAAAGCAAATAGCTAAAATACAGTAAGTAATGACCAGAACAGATATAGTGACAACAATATCAGCAGAAGTCAACATGTACTCAGAGATGACAGCCATCAACATGAGCCCTCCATATAAGTTTATATTTTAACATTAAACATGGAGCAGAGGATTGTGAGCTAGTGTTTACAAGAATAAAAGGTAAAATGTTAACATATAAGTAGGAATGGGAAAGCAAAGTATAATAGGTTTAATCAAACAAATGTCTATCAATGCTTACGTATACAAACTATATTTACTGCTCACATCCATCCTCACAGTCAGAGAGAGAAGGCTGGTTCATATTTTCTTTAGCTTTCTGAAAGAAAAGCTTGAATTTGCATAATCCCGATATACTTTTTTTTCTTCTTGATATCATCCTTAGATTCCCTTTTTCTGGCAAACTCTAAAGCTAATAATGTCAAGAAAACAAAAGTTTTAACATTTTTTTCCACTTGGTCTCATCTGACTTCCATTTTTTATCTTAAACAACCAGGCTACAAGCACACTCAGATTTTAATATGATCTATGATGGCCTTGTCTTTACTCTCACTCCTTTAGGACTGCTAAGGGGTTTCAGGGGTATCCCTAATGAAATATGCATGAGAGAGATTTGCCTACAATGAAAATAGTAGACATTGAAATCCCTCTCATGCATACTCATTAGGTATATCATGAAAACTTGGCCCATTGGCAGCCCTGGAAGTGAAGACCAAGCTTCCTCTTCCTTTTACTACATTAGGTCAAATACAGAGAGGTATGATAAACAGTATGCAATGCCAGATCACAACGGCAGTACAATCAAGTTCAATTATTTTCTTTATATCTTAAAAAGCACCAACAGTATGGATACAGTTGATGAATTTGCTCAACACTGGGAATGCTGAAGCACTTATGCCTAGAAAAGCTGCAAAATGCTTTGTTGCAGGGAAGGCTGTGTTCTTCAGCAGCACTAAACTGCAGATAACTGATCATAATTCATTTCAGCTTTCTTTTCCACAATCTCCTACCCCCTTTTGCTATTATGTTTCCTTAGTACAAGTAGAGCAAAAAACTGCTACCACTCCAGTCTTGCAGCAGCTCCTTATCTTAACCCTTATGATAAATTAGATGAGCAGAATACATTGCATACTTTTTCCTCCTCTCCGTTTTAAACAAACGTGTTCCTTCATACACTGAACTAGCATGTCCTAACAAGTTATTTCTAGAACAAAAACTTTGCACCTTAGATGATATTGTGATGGGTACCATCCAACAACTAAAATCAGTAACCATGTGGCAAGAAAACTACGAATAATAATAATAATAAAAGGGGCAGACTCCACGCCATAATACAAACTATGAAATATGTGCTGTATTCAAAATCTATCTTCTCTCTTCCTTCAAAATTAAACGCACACATTTCCCGAGCCTAGTCAGTACATGCGCCTGCCTTCCAACTACTGTACTCCTTTTTTAATTTCGAGGAAAAAGAATGATGTACCAACCCCAACTCTCTCTTCACCCCACCCCCACCCCCAAGAAAAAAACCTCCCATTGGTCTAAAGATTGTTTTAATGATTTACAAAAGGTAAAGTCTAAGATCATGCTACCTAATAAAAATAATTGAAGCATAGTATATTTACATACAACATATGCCTACATATTATTTTCCCCATAAACCGGTATATAAATAGATATACAAACACAATACATTAATGGATCTGACAGTTTTAAAAAGCTCTATTGAAAAACATATTAGCACCTCTCATTTCACTCATTCCAGAAATATCCCCTTCCAATAAATTTTTCCTGTAACCACAGTCTGACATATTCTTACCAGATTGAGTACCGTTTCCACAATGTCCCGGTTGCTGACCTCTCCCACCTGGATGAGTCCGATCAAGACGGCAAATTTCATCCTGATGTTGCGGATCGGCACCGACGGGTTAATCATCCCGGTGGGAAGCACCATGGAGCCGGAGGCGCGCAACTCCAGCATGGCCCCGCCAGAGCCCAGCGGCGGGGCCGGGGGATCCCTCTCGGTCACCGACACCGCTGCCGTAACCTGGGGAGACACCGTTTTCTCGCTGGCCATCTCCCCCTCCCCTCCCCCCGACCCCAACCCCCCCCCCCCCCCCCCCCCGGCCCGGCACTGGCCGCTACCTGCCTCAGTCACCAGCCGGGAAAGCGGCGCATCCGCTGTAGAGAAATCACGAGCGGCAGCGGCAGAACGTGGGTACCAAGACCAGCGTAAACCAGCAACCTAGAGTTCAAAAGAACCCCGGAAGATTCTAGAACTCAGTGCAAATAGCAGTTATTTCCTAGGTGCTAACACAACCCCCCTCTTCACTCCATCCCAGGGGGGTTTAATACACCCTTCGCTCAGCTACAATTTCCCCTTGCTTTAGCTCGTTTTCAGTGAAGGGGAAAAAAAAACAAAAAAAACGCCGCCGCCGAGAGAACCAAATAAGGACGAGCGCTATTCAATGTCACTCGCTACTTCGTCGCCGCCGAGACCGCTGTTGTTGGAAGAACCGACTCCTCTCGCTCCTCCGCCATGTTGCTGCCCCCTGCCTGCGGTATCCCACACCGCGCTTGCGCACAGCGCCGCGGGGCGTGGTGGTGGGCTCGGTCTGCCCAATTACTTGGATGGATAGGTGCAGCAGGTGCACTAAAAGCCCGCAGGCTCGCGGAGCTCGGGTGATGAGGAGTTAGAGAGCGTCGACCTGAAACGGAGTCCGGATTGCTGCTGCAGTTAGATGGCGGTTTTGGGTTTTGTTTTTTGCTTCTCGATATTTTTGTGTGTGCCCAAAACCATCTCAGGGTGGCAGTAACTGAATTTTCCATAACTGCTCTTTTTAAAGGGTATTGGTGATCTTTTGTTGGAAACCAACGCAGGAACTTTAAAAAGTGCGTGTAGGTGGGGAATATGTGTATTTACCTGCGTGAGATACCAACGTTTGAAAACAGTTAAATGGAGAGACGCATTTGGGAAGTCGGTCGATTTATTTTCTCACATTAAATGCACAGTAGTGAGGAAAAAAAATATTAATTTGTCAACCATCTACCGAGGGAGAAGTGAGTCTTTATTGTGATCATACAGGATATGCCTATTTTCATTCACAGGAGCCAACTTTTCAAAATTATTGGGGGAGCTAAACCCAATTGAAATTACCTCGCCCTGAATATAGTCATGGAATTTGCTCCAGCAACCACAGAGCTACTTCCTATTCTTTCATTTCACCTATTCATTTGTTTTGAAATGAATTGCGTGATACATAATTCATAGGCTTAGCATTAAGAAAAAAAACAATCTGTCTTCTAAGAATGAATTGCTTTTATCAGATTCAACGGTCGGCCTTAACTTCGAAAGTACTTTAATTTTATAAATGGGGGTCATTGTAGCCGCATGTGTAAATAACGGAATTCACACATGTAGATTCTCTACAGGTGTACAAACCCCAATTTACATGTGTAGATGGACCGTACCTAGAAATTTAAAGGGGTAATGTTTGGGGTAGGCCAACAATGCATATACAGTATTATTTTCTGTTTAACAAAAAGAATCTATGTATTTAAGAAAATTGCTTGTTCGCATTTGTACTTTTCCAAGTTAATCAGACTGACAGTCATAAAAGTGCTCTTTTTGACCTATGCTTTAAATGAGAGATTGTGGAAGAAGATAATTAAAAAAATATATTCTGCAGGGGGAGGTCTATTATTATTTTTTTTTTTTTTTAACCTCCAAAGTATTTTTTAAAAAGTGTTTTGGCTAGACAGTTGAGGCCACTTCCACCTACAAATTTTAAGAATTTGGGCTGCTAAATTGTTACTTCCACTTATTTGTGTCAGCTTATATATATGGAAGCTGCTAAGTAATGCTGCTTTTTTTTTTCTCTGCTTATTTTTATAAAATTGCAACTAACACTGTACATATAGCAAATACAATGAATATGAGGGTCTGCTAAAATGTTCTCAGCCCAAGCAACAAAGTTGGGGCAGTCTCCATTCAGGGCTATACACTTAGTCCAGCAATTTTCTACTTTTTTTATTCTAACTTTGTTGGTTGGGCTGAGAACTTTTCAGCAGCCCCCTCATAGTTAATTCTTCCCCACCTTAGGCAATTTTCTCAGTAACGGTATAATCTGTATTCCTTGTGTAGTTGGAGTCATAAGTATTTTACAAAAGTCTCCAGGTTCAGAACCTGTGTAAAAAGTAAGGGGAAATATGAATACCCCAACCTGAAAGTCATATTTCCCTCATTGGGCGTTTATGCAAAAAGGGTCTTTAAAAGTGTAATATCTTTGAAAATGGTAATAAGTGAAACTAATTTTCCAAAATAATATTTTCTTCCATACTGCTTGACTACCTGATGGATTTTCTTAACAAATGTCTGCTGTTAGCACTACATAAATATCAGTGAAAAGGACACTTGAAATATAAAATAACTAAATAAGAACACAAATTAACATATAGGGCTCCTTTTACCAAGCCACATTAGGGCCTTAATGCACAGAATAGGTGTGCTAGCCGCTACCGCCTCCTCTTGGCAGGTGGTAGTTTTTCAGGTAGCGTACCCTAATCCGGTGTGTGCGCTAAAAACGCTAGCACACCTTTGTAAAAGGAGCCCATAGGGCTGTACTGAATATTTGTATTTGATTCAGTCCCAAGTAGATTATTCATTTTCGGCCAAACAGTTTAAATTTAAATATGAATAATCCAGGGCTCTAGTGTGCTAAATCCTACTGAAAAACATTTGATCTCTGATTTCACCTTGCTGCTTTTTTTTTTTTTTTTCGTATTATTCACAATAGACAACACAGACTTTCCACTAGAACTACAATCCTGAATCTTAGGAATAGAAATAGATAACCAACTATCCATGAAAAGCCACATGCAATCGATAATAAAACAATCTTTCCTTGTGATGAGAAAGCTAGGATCCATCAGAAAACACTTCGAAATAGAGGCTTTCCAAATTTTAGTGCAATCCCTAATCCTATTTCGACTAGGCTACTGTAATATAACGCTAGTTCTTTGCTCTAAGATGTTACGATCGCTTCCATAACTAGCTCAAAATGTAGCAGTAAGACTCATATACAGACTACGGAAATCGAAACACCTGCAACTCTACTGTATGAAAGTACATTGGCTGCCGATAACTGCAAGGATCAAGTTTAAATTGGGCATCATTGCCTTTAAGATCCTAAGAGAAAATGCCCCTGACTACCTAACAGAGTTGGCTGTCCTTCTCCAGAATGCCTCCAACAGATATTCCACCAGAAATCTTTTCCAATTAAAATTCCCAGCATACAACAATATAAAGTCTACCAGGCAAATTACCCTATCCATCTAATATCAGTTAGCAAAATGCTGGAACCAACTACCATTTACACTACACTACAGGTTCAGAAACATTAAAGTATTTCTGTACCAAGACATGGAGCCAGCCCTGAAGTAATTGAAATGGTAATTGTAGAAGCACATTCCTAAACTGTATAATGTAACACCCGGGACAGAACCAAAAATGACGTACATGTTGAAACTATGACCTAACTATTAATAGTTATATAGATCTACCTGTAGTTAGCAACCCTATTGAATGTTTAAGTCAATCTATCCATTGTAACTTCCTGGATATGACCCAGCCTCTTGTAATGTAATCCGACCTTGAACTGAATAGGTATAGGCAGAATAGAAAACCTGATTAACATAACATATTGAAGTTTGTTCAGTATTCAAAGCTAGTAGAATGGCATGGGCCTCTGACCAGTGTTTTGGCCACAAAGTATCAATGACTAGAGAGTTTAGGCATAGGGTTGGAGATTGGTTTGTTGATCCCTTCCAGGGCCACAGCCAGATCTGCCATTTTGGGTGGGCCCAGATTTAATCTGAATGGGCCCATTCCACTCCACCCCATCCCTGTACATACATAGCTATTTTTTTAACCTTCCCTTCCACCCCTGCATCACTCTCCCTTTCTCTCTTTCTTGCTATCTCCTCTGACCTTAGTCATGTCTTCATCATTCTCCTCTCCTATGTTCCAAACAGCATCTGCACCTCCAGGGGACCATGGCTCGGCATCTTCCATCTCGCTCTCAACCTGCACCAGTCCTGCAGGCTTCCCTCTTCCATATCTCCATCAGTGAAGAAATGGAAAGTGATGTCATTGAGGGCAGGGCATGGAAGAGGGATGCCTGTAGGGCTTGCATGGGTTGCCTATAGAAAAAAAACTGCCAGTGATGGCTCTGAGATGGACTGGGGTGATGGGGGTTCAGAGAGATGAGCAGATGCTGGGCCATAGCCCCCAGAGGAGCAAATGCTAGTTTTGAGGAGAGGGGAGTAAGATGCCACAGCTAAGGTGCTCTGGGGGCCTCAGCGTTTAGACTGGGTGGATCTGAGGAAAAATGGGTGGGCATAGGCCCACCCATAGCTATGCCACTGCATTTTACCAGCCTTGTGTTAAGAATGAGTTAAAACATAAGAGTGTAAGTATTGCCATACTGGGATAGACCAAAGGCCCATCAAATCCCAATATTCTTTTTCCTACAGTAACCAACCAGATCACAAGTATCTAGGAAAATCCACTGCTTATTTCTAGGATAAGCAGAATAAAATCTGCTTTACTCTTGGAATCTTCCCAAGTCCATCATAATAATGGCTTATGGACTTTTATTTTAGAAAATTATCCAAACTGGTTTTAAACCCTAGTAAGCTAAATGCTTTTGTCACATTTGCTGGCAATGAATTCCAGAGTTATAGGCTTGCTTTTTATTTTTTTCTAAAAATATTAATGTGATGTCTGATTTAAGACTTCATTGTTTATTTTAAATTTGTATAAACATCCCTGGTGAATAAGGATCCTGGGCAACGCTAAGTGGTAAAATCAATACACATAGTAACTTCAGTCTGTTATAAAGAAAACACATCTTCAGCTCAGTGGAAACATTTGATTAATATTAAATACCTTTGGGGAAACAAAGCTAACCATATAAAAAAATAGTGGCCAGTTCAGGTACTTCAGATTGACATGGAGTATTTCTGTGGTGTGCATACCGTATAAGCTTGGGGCCTGGCTGCCTGTAACATACTAGTTGAGAACAGATGACCAGTGACTCCCATTGCTCTTTGATAAGGTTTGCACATACATAGGGCCTGAAGTATACTGTTTACTGACTGTAGGAGAAAGAACACATCATGCTACTACTGTGAAGTATAAATCATGCAAAAGAAGTAAGCAATGTTCAATAAAAAGAACATAACATAAGAATAGCCTTACTCGGTCAGATCAATGGTCCATCAAGCCCAGTAGCCTGTTCTCACAGTGGCCAATCTAGGAAGTTCTAGAACAATAGATTATTTTATTAGACACAGTATGGAGACCAAGGGGTAGTTCTTGGCTTTTTACCTTTTGTTCCTGTTTGTCTTTGTTTTTAAAAGTCTTCGAAAGTTATTAAAAAACAGTTTGGTGACGTAATGTCAGCTTAAACTTGTATTTTAGCTAAAGTTTGTTTTATGTTTTTATGAATTTGTATACCGCCTAGAAGGTTGATTGGGCGGTATAAGAAATTTTAAATAAACTTGAAACTTAACATGTGAAAATATTTATTCTCAGAGAGTGTTGTGAGCACATGGAGCAGCATTAGAATGAAGGCTGTGCAAGAGAAAACAGAGTTAAAAAAAATTGCAATATGCACAAAGGATATAAATCCAAATCACCCCCCCCCCAACCTGGTTTGTAAAGGTTGAGATTAGACAGGATTTTTAGAATTGCATGAAAAATGAATGAACTTGATAAAAACTAAGAAAATGACAGTGGATAAGGATCACAGGGCCCGTTTTTGTTTCTTTATAAGCACTTCACCTTCAGTAATCATAGTATTTACAACTTCAGAATAATATAGCATAGCAGTGGCCTGTTTCCAAATATGTCAGTTTCAGGCTGAGTAGAAAGTTCAGAAATATTTCCTTGCTAAACTTGAGTAATTTCAAATAGGAAGTTTAAGTTGTTGCTTGATGAAATTGTTAAATGGGATACATAGAGTGTGCATTTCTGAGGCAGAAATGGTTTTGACATTGAATTATAGGGAAGAGCTTATCAAAAGACTAGTTAAGCACATTTTTAAATGTAAGAACCCCTTATTCTTTTGGTGTATTATGAGCTTTTGGCAAATTTCTTCTGAATTGCTTGTTCTGTAAATATAAGGTTTAACAAAATACAGTATTCTTCACTAATTAAAAGATCTTTTTCAGAACAGGATTATCATATTGAAACTAGAAGTAAACATCATGGAAATACTGTGTTTATGAAAAGTTATAACACAAAAAAAGACTTATAAGTAAATATTGCCCTTCAGATATTATCATATAATTTCAGCAAGCCCTTAAATTCATTGTTAAAATTGGAGACACTTAAATAAGCATATAAATTGTTGATTAGAATGTAAGCAGATGACAGACTAAGCGACTTTGAAATGTCATTCATAAAAAATCAGTGGTGGGCTGACTTAGCAAAGTTATCAATGTGGGCTACAATTAAGATGTAATGAGACGCTGCTAAAATAGCACAGCTTGTGGTAAAATAACCCATTTTAATGGTCACCCATGTTTGTTTTTATACTTTATTGTAAAATTCTAGGTGGACTACAAATAAGACATACACAATAAAAATAGGCAGTCTAAATACATTAAAAACATATAAACAAAATATTTTCAAAATGTTCAAAAATGATAAAATATCATAAACGGTCTTCTCGATAAATGAAATACTCATTAACTGTAATACGAATATCATGGTGGTAGAGGTAGATGCCGGTATATTAAGCCAGTTTTTACCTGGCTTAATTTACCAGCGCCTACCTCAGATACCTAAGTCTACCATGCCTATTCTCCACCCCTAACCACCCCATACCTTTTAGGTAGTTATCGTTAGGTATCAGAGGGTGCCTTGACTTAGGTATCACTAGGTCCCACATAGATATCTGCGTGCAACCTAAATTAGCAATAAAAAATTTGTTTTTAATAGTTTTTAATGGCATCAATTAACACACCATTTATCCCATTAAAAAATAATTAAGTTGCAAATGAAATTTTAGGCCCCACCATTTATCAACCCACGCTAGGATTTGTTTTTGTTTTTTTATTTCTAGCCACTGCTGTAAAAGCTCCAACTCTCTTAGAATTCCTATGAGCATTGGAGTTGGGAGCCCTCAAGCTAAGCTGCCATCTAGGCTAACGACATCACTTCCTCCCATTATATACAGTTTAAAAACTGCTTTTATTCCTTGATTGGGAGCCAATGTAGTTTATACAACAATGATGCAATCCTTTCATATCTTGATACTGAATAAAGTAATCTTGCAATAATATTTAATATTTGAAGTTTCCTAATCGAGGAGTCCATTCATCTGTTATCAATGATATTACACTATTTCAATTGTGTCATAAATAAAGCCTAAACTAGTATCCTAAACTGTTCAAGCAAAAGTAAGTGTGTGATCCTTTTAACCTTACTTAGTACTGCAAAGGATTTCATGACTATGCTGTTAATCTGTGAGACTAAGGATACTCGTAGCGTTGGATCAACAATTATGCCAGCAGTCTTTAAGATGATTCCAATTGGAAGTGCATACCATTTAATTTCATGGTTTTATAAGGAATGATAAATGTTAGCCACAAAGTGCTATTTTATACCACAAATATTTACTGTTATATTATTTTATTTGTATGTATTTTATGCATATATTTTTGTGTAGTTTATAATTCCCATTGTCCACATCATGTAAAGCATGCTTCATGTAGGGAAATTAATTTTAAAATTATCCTCAGATTTTGGCATTTTATGTGCTATGCTGAGAGAATACAATTTGACTCCTAGACTGATTAGAATTTAAACTTGGTTTAATATGGTTCTCTGAAAATCTAAATTATATTTTAGAAGCAAAAGAACAAGAGATGGGATGGCAGAAACACAAAGATGACTTAATAGACGTGTTTAATTAAAGGTAGTTCTAACTCTTCAGGTAGGCAAAGCTGGAAGAAATTTAAGTACAGGTCCATAAGCCAATTACCAGTTAATGATATATGAGCATTTTCTTTTGTATTGACCAGAAACTGGTGGTGGTGAGGGGGCAGCGGACTCAACACTTAAAATTCTTAAACACAATGCTGCATATATTATTAAATGAGCTACAGAGAGGAAATTCTCTTTGGCGTAATTAGTATTAATAAATTTGAGAGGTTAAGACAATTATTTTAGAAGCATCCCCACATGTCAATAGTGGCATGTACACATGTAGATAAGGTACATGTACAAAAGTTACTATATAGATGTGGAGCATACATGATGCGGACAATGAGAATTATAAAACTACACAGAAATATATGCATAAAAGTCTGCATTTCAATAAAATCACACAACAGTAAATGTTTGTGGTATAAAATAACACTTTTGGGTGGAACGTACAGTTTTAGAACAAAATGAAGTCTGTTCTTTCACCTGCCCCAAAGATATGACAAGGGCAGCTTGAAGGAGCAGATGCATAAACTGATAGAACCACCTTCCCAGGGCTAGCACAACCTATGGACCAGATAAGGTATTGGCCCATAGCGCTGGTGATAAAGGGCACCAAAATTCCAGTCTAGTCTACCTTCAGATTTCTAGATGGATAGATGCTGGACTGGAATTTTGGCATTGTTTAACACCGGTGCCCTGAGCCAGTGTCTCACCTGGTCCAGCAGGGGTGGGGGAAGATGGTAGAACACATGCAGGGTGGAGGATTGCAGGAGAGGGGTGTAATGAAAAAGTTGTCTCTCTGGATTGCCACAACACATATTTGACTTCCTCACCCTGCGACGTAACTGCATCAACCATATACCCCCCAACAGCACTCCATACACCTCGATTCCTCCCAGATCTCCCTATCATTATAATACCATCTCTAATTCCTCCCCTGGAGCTTTAGTAGGGAGCAGGAATGATCCCTAGTTGCTATTGCTTTGTGTGGTGCCCAAGTTCAAATGGCGTCTTTGACCCATTAGCAGCTACTTTGTGGCACTGCTATGTGTCAGCTGCTTACTAACAAACTTTTTTCCCATTTTAGTCTATGGGGAAGACCCTAAGGAGATCATTTACTAACAAGCATATACCCTATGGTAACTAACATATTAATGGCACCTGCTATTAATAAATGACCCCCTTAGTAAGTAGATCCTTAAGGCTGTACCCAATATATCCTAGCAGAACAATGAGGTTTATTCATTTCCTGTTATACACAAAACAAACCTATTTGGTGACCCTATCCAAGAGAAAATATACTTGTTAAAGGCATTTTACCTAGGTACAGTCCATTGGAGTACATGTTCATGTTTTACTGAGGGCAAGATGTATTGTTGATCTAATATGTGAATCTGTCAATCATTAAGTGACAATACTGGAGAGTTAAATATTTTGCATAAAATGTTTAATTTTTAAAGATCAAGTTTTTTCTAAAAGGAGGAAAAGAGGTTTGACATAATAATCATCTAAATATTTTCTTGACTCAATATTTTTTTACAGTGCAAAAAAATTTTTCAAAACAAAGTTCCAGCTTGAAATTATATGATGAAGAAAACCAATAAAATATTATTTAAGTGCCTCAGCATTGCAATAAACTTTTTCAGAACTTGAGTCTTTCATTTAAGACAAGGAGAAAAACAATATAGGTTCCTTTTTCTAGGCCACTTCCAAACATATTGTTGTCAATAATTGCACTTTTTCAGATAACTTTTTATGTATCAGTGTACTGCAATAACTTTAATCCATAAAATCTTTTTTTTGAATGACATTGAAGAAAATGAGATACAACACATCCAAGAAGGAGAGGAGAAATGATTACCAAACCAACCACAGTCAAGGACAAAAATGACTTTTTTCCCCAGTATGATAATGTTCATAGTATACAATAGTTTCTTATTTCTTCTTCATGATTCTGTATGATCTCACTTTCTTGAGAACAATGGCTTTACTGGCAATTTCCCACATAAGTAAAGAGCCAATTAGCTCTGAAATGTAAGATATTGCATATTTTATTGGACATGGTGAGATAGTTGAGTTCCCTTGTGTCTTTTGTAGGAATAATGAATTCTTTAGCCACAGAGCTGCCAAATTACCCAGTTCCAGGAATGAGAGTTTAGGCACACCTGGATTTCTGACAATCCTATGCTGATGCTTTATGGTACCTGCAGCACTGATTTCACCGAGTAGAATCAGAGTACAACTGCCACATTTTGAGGTGTAAGTTTGAAATGAGGACTAGCCAAAAAGTCCCACTCTTAGAACTGGGTAATGTGGCTGCTCTGGGTCTGGCTAAAGCTCGAATATGTAACCAATATCTGTTGATCTGTTCCTGAGCAAGTAAAATTCTTTGACATATAAATTTGCCTGAATGAAGAATTTATTAAATAGCTTGTGGCTCAGGTCCAGGTTTATTGTAGAAACGTGGCTGGAAAGATTTACAAAATAAAACTGATAGAAAATTGGAAGCTTAGGGGCTCTTTTACAAAGCTTAGCATGCACTAATAAAATTGCAAGGTGCTATCGACTTGTGTTAAAGTCCTAACGACTTGATGAAGATCAAGTTTTCATGGTAGAATACAGAAGTAGATTGCCAGACCTGCACGGTATAAATTTGATGTTGTCGCATCAAACATGATCCTCCACCTCCAACACTGCCAATCTGCTGCTTCCCAGATGGGTGGTACATCATTAGTCTGACATCTCTACTGAAACCTGTCTGCCTTGGGAAGCCCTGCTGGCAGAGAAACTACTGATAGCATAGCTTTCAGCTTCACAGATGTGTGCCCCAGTGACTTGAAATAGGGCGCACTAAATGCTAAGATGTCCATAGGTATAAACTAGGCTTGGCATTTAGCACAGGCTATGTTGAGCTTTAGTAAAAGGGATCCTAAACCTGTTATTCCAGTTTCTTCTTTCCCAACTGCAGCGAGGTCAAGAAAAGATAATTCAATGTTCTTTTTAGTCTATGCTAATTTTTTTATTTAAATGTAATCATTTATGCAGTCAGTACCTGTAAACAGGAAAACAAAACAATACCATATCAAAGGAGAAATGATGGAATAAGCAAAAAGTACATATTAAGTAATTAGGACATATTCTATATCCACCTGTAAAAAAATTCTTATCCAATGTTTATTTTCCTTACTCATTAGTTTAAGGCATTTATCCAATGTTTATAAAGCCCCACCACTTGTACTGGCTTATAAATAAACCCAACAAAAAAAACAATTCAAATTCCACAATCAAAAATGGCAAGATTCAAAACAAAAATGGAATTCAAAATCAAAATGAATAAATAAGTGTGCCCTCGATTCTTTAGCATATCTAAAACTGTAATAAAAAATGATACGTTTAGTAAATAACTAAATCATCTATGGAAAGGAGGCAGGACCTCAGACCATGTGTTTGTGTGACATACCAGCCAGTGGCCGTTCTGCCAATACAAACTAAGGTTTTAATCACTGGTCCTCCTCCACCACCTCCAATTGATGTGCAAAGATCAGCATTATATTTAAGTATCATGCAAAAACAGCAATCTATTTGTAATATGTTTAAATAATGCAAAATGTAAAAGGCCACTTATCGTAGTGGTAACAAGCAGATCATTTCAAGAATAGGAGCCATTTTACTAAGCTGTACTACAGAATAGGCTTAGGGCAGGATTCTATGAACAGTGCCTAGGCTTGGTGTGGTTGTCAATCAACTGCTAGGCACTGTTTATAGAATCCTGCCTAGTGGCACCTAGGTATGTTTAGGTGTTGGTAGGCACTGGTATATTATGTCAGGCCTAATTTACCAGGCCTAATTTACCATCGCCTAACTCAGACACCTATCTACACCCAAGTCAACCATGCCTGTTCTCTGGTCCTAATCATGCCTACTTATGAGGGGCCTTAAGCAATCTAGGCCAGTCAGAGCCTTAAGCTCTGCCCTGGTGTGCACCAGGAAGGGGAAGGCCTGCCATTTAGAAGAGCTGGGCCTGCTGGCCGGAAGGATTAAGAACATAAGAAGTTGCCTCCACTGAGTCAGACCAGAGGTCCATCCTGCCCAGCGGTCCGCTCTTGCGGCGGCCCATCAGGCCTAATTGCCTGAACAGTGTTCCTGACTAATTTTGTAACTGCCTCTAATCCTCTAATCCTATCCCTATTACCTACCTCTACTCCTATCTGTACCCCTCAATTCCTTTGTCCTCCAGGTACCTGTCCAGACCCTCTTTGAAGCCCTCCAGCTGATCATCATGAACATGGTAGGGGGTGTGTGTCATCAGGATCACTACAGTGGCAACAGAATAGAGTGGGTATCCCTCTGCTGTCTGGGGTGGGTTGGGGGGTCACGATGGCAGTGGCAGGAGGGAGTGGGCATCCCGCCTGCTACTGGAGGGGGTCAGGGGGGTCACTTGAAGGCAGCAGTGGGAGGGAGTGGGCATCCTTCCAGCTGCCGGGGGGGGGGAGAAGGGGAGAGATTGGGTGGGTTGCTTGACAACAGCAGGATGGCATGGGCATCCTTCTTGCCGATCTTCGATTTGGAGTCTTTTTTTAAAATTTGTGGGCTTATTCTGCACATGACTGATCGCTATCACCAGCAATTGGCACATGCAAATTTAGCGACCCTCCACGAACTACATTTACATTTTTTAAAAGAATGACTCACCTTTTTAATATTGTTAGAATAGCACCACGACAGCGCCCCATCGGATTTTACCGTGAACATTTGAGAATCTTTCCCCTAGTTAGCAACATATACACCTTTACAATATCTTCTTCATGCCTCTTCCCATCATGTCCTATCATTCGCTTTAATTTTTTGCTGGTGTCAACTAATTAATTTAATTAACTTTTCTGATGATACCATGAGGACATCATGGAAGAGGCAAAGACATGGAAAAGAAGGGGAAAAGGGAGGAGGTATAGTAGAGACAGACATGAGAAGTTTATAGAAGGAAAAACACTAAAGGGATGAAAAAGGGCTATAGAAAAAACAGGGCTAATACTTCCACTTTGACATTTATAGGCTTAAAGTAAATTTAAAGTATCGATTCATTTAATCATCTAAATATATTAATTTATCAAGTTTTATCAATTAACAATTGACTGTTTAAACACATAGCTATAATCACATGCTCTCACAGTGCTACCAAATCACACCTGTAATGTATATAGCTTAACAACTTCCTCAAATTAGTCTTTGGTTAGAAACCACATTCTCAAACCTAAACAAAGGCAGTCTTTGTAATAAGTGTTTCTTGGAATATCTTCCTCTTCAGGGCTCCAACACAGCACAGTAATGGGGCAAGCAGACATCATGAGGCTTCTCACCAGGGAGTAAAATAATTTGTGGTCTCTGTTTATGACAGCCTGGTTAAATGATGAGCAGAGGCAGGGCAGCTACAGCGTAAACCTCAGTAGGAATTTCTGGCCAGATGAACGAACTTTCAAAGTAGTAACAGCAAGAGCAGGAAAATCCATCCATTTGTTATTCTTGCACCTAATTCAGCACACTTGATAGGCATTTTGTAAGAAGGGGAGGCGTGGTCTTGTTGTTAGAGCTGCTGCCATAGCACCCTGAGGCTGTGAGTTTAATCCCAGCCTGTGACCCTGAGCAAATCACCTAACCCTCCATTGCCCCAGGTACCACAGCTAGTTTGTGAGCCTGCCAGGACAGATAGGGATGTGATTACCATTTAATGCACTGTAAACCTACTTTGGTTGAATCTCTTCACATTTTGGACACCAGACTGAGGATAACTTTTAGAGTGCACCAAGATAACAGGATGGTAACTCACCGATCAGCAATAATAAATTATTACTAATTATTACTTAGGATTCAGACTGTCTGGATGAAACAGTGAATTTGCATATAAACATTATTTCAGTCTCCTCCTTGAAGCACATAACTAGAGTTCTAGAATCTTTCATTTCTTCCATCGTGTATGGCTGAGGTTTGTTCACGTATAATGTAGGTTCCCTAATTTTGTTCTGAAAATATTGGGCTTGATTTTCAAAAACACTTATGCAATCAACATCAGGTACTGACTGTGGAAGGGCTTAAAAAAAAAAAAAAAAAGCTAGAGTGCTAAATTCAAGTTGGTGTCCATTCAATATTTATCTGCTTATTTATGTATTCAAATTTATAAAACTCCTGCTTGGAGCTATGTTTCAGGCAACTTAAAAGTAACATAAAATCAAAGAGGAAATAAAATACCATAAACAAAAATGAGAATATACATATAAAAATAAAAAACAGATGCCACATTCAAGTAACAGTTGAATGCTTCTATTTAAAACATTTCATAGGGTTTTCTGAAGACTAAATACTTAGAGGGGCATAATCAAAACTTTAAAATGTCCATAAACCTGCCTAAGTCTGCACTTGGATGTCCTAATAGCAGAGATATCCAAGTGCTGATAATCAAAACAAACTTTCTGGACATTCAAGACCAGTGGTCCATCATGCCCAGCAGTCCACTACCACGGTGGCCCTTAAGTCAAAGACCAGTGCCCTAATTGAGTCTAGCCTTATCTGCGTACGTCTGGTTCAGCAGGAACTTGTCTAAGGTGGACTTGAATCCCTGGAGGGTGTTTTCCCCTATAACAGCCTCCGGAAAAGCGTTCCATATTTCTACCACTCTCTGGGTGAAGAAGAATTTCCTTATGTTTGTACGTAATCTATCCCCTTTAAACTTTAGAGAGTGCCTTCTTGTTCTCTCTACCTTGGAGAGGGTAAACAACTTGTCTTTATCTACTAAGTCTATTCCCTTCATTATCTTCAATATTTCGATCATGTCCACTCTCAGTCTCCTCTTTTCAAGGGAGAAGAGGCCCAGTTTCTCTAATCTCTCACTGTACGGCAACTCCTCCAGCCCCTTAACCATTTTAGTCACTCTTCTCTGGATCCTTTAGAGTAGTACTATGTCCTTCTTCATGTACTGCGACCAGTGCTGGATGCAGTATTCCAGGTGGGGGTGTACCATGGCTCGGTATAGCGGCATGATAACCCGACACTGTCTTCGCTCCTCCCCCATTCCAGCAGGGGAGAGCTGACAGAGGAGGGCTGCAGTCCGGCCATCGGACCAACGGTTGGCTCGGGGGCCCGTTCAAGCTGGACTTCAGTTTTTGACTGTTTTGATTTTATTTTCAATTCTTTTTAGTTTATGATATATTTTTTAATCTCACTTATTGTTTTACCACTTATTTTGTTTTATTTTATCATTCAAATTTCATTTAAATTTCTCCAGAATTCTATTGCTTCAACGGTTCTCCCTCTGCACCTATTCTTATCTCCCCTCTTTTTTCAACCTTTCAAAGTCCTTTAGATCATTGTAATCTTATTAGAATGTTTATTTTCTTATTTTTCTCATCTATTCTCTATTTTATTTCTTCATTACTCTACTAATTGTCATTTTTCCAGGTACTTTAGTTAGATTGTGAGCCTTCGGGACAGTAAGGGAATTTCTAAGTACCTATTTTACTTATAATTTTAATGCACCCTATTGTCTATTTTTCTGTAAACCGCTTAGAATCCTAACGGAATTTAGCGGTATATAAGAAATAAATTACATTACATTACATTACATTTCTGATTTGTTTGTGATCCCTTTCTTAATCATTCCTAGCATTCTGTTTGCCCTTTTTGCCACCACAGCACATTGCGCGGATGGCTTCATCGACTTGTCTATCAGTACTCCCAAGTCTCTTTCCTGGGGGGGTCTCTCCAAGTACTGCACCAGACATCCTGTATTCGTGTATAAGATTTTTGTTACTGTCATGCATCACCTTACACTTAGCCGCGTTAAACCTCATTTGCCATATCATGGCCCATTTCTCGATACTGCATGTACTGGGAGAGAGTTGGGAAGGACAAATGCATGGGTTGGGGAGGGTTAGGAAAGGAGGAAAAGAGAAATACTGCACAGGTAGAGTAGTGGGAAGGGAGAGAAATAAATGCTGCCTGTGGGGGAGGGAAAAGGAACGGAGAATTGTTGGACATAGGTGTGTGACATGAGAGGGAAAGAGAGATGATGTATATGGGGAAAGGAAGAAAGAGGGAGAATTGTTGGACATGATAGTGGTGGAGCGGAGGGAGGGAGATATGACCCAAAGAAGGGAGAGATGTCAGACCACTGGAATGGGAAGGAGAGAGAGAAAGATGCCAGACCACAGAATGGAAGAAAAGGAGGGGAGAGAGAGATGCCAGAATGCCAGAGAGGAGACAGATGTTAGATCTCAGGAAGGAGAGAGATTCCAGGCTATAGGAAGGAGAGGAAAAAGATACCAGACCATATGAGGGGGGAAGGGAGAAGACAGTGATGTCTGACCATGGGAGAGGGATGAGATGGTGCATAGGGATGGAGGGGAAGGGGAGACAGAGGGAGGAGATGGTGCACAGTGATGGGTGTGACAGGGAAGAGATAAGAAGAAATGCTTCTTATGGATAGATGGGAGTAGGGGAGAAAAAAGAGGGAGGAGGTGTACACTTGGATAGATGGGAAGGGAAGGCATGGAAAAGTAGATTTTGAGAAGAAAGCAGAAAAATGGAAGAAAGTTGAATGCTAAAAGTTAACGCTACAGACAGATGTATGGCAGAAAGTGAAGGAGAGAAAAACAGCAAATGGATAAGGTGGTCCTGGATACACAGTTAAGAGCACAGACAGAAGGACGTGCAGCCAGAGACTGGGAAATATGATTTGAAAACCAAAATCACCAGGCAACAAAGGCAGAGGAAATTATTTTATTTTCAATTTTGTGATTGAATTGTGTCAGTTTTGAGAAATTACATCTGCTGTCTATATTTTTGCACTGTTAAGGAAGAAATGCGTTTGTTTCTATTTCTCTGGGGGTCGTACTGCATGCAGTCTTGCATCTTAGGGTTTTGTTTGTATATATTAATACTTTTAGTTTGTGGTCCTGTACTTGCATAGGGGTTATCTGTGTTCTGCATGTGTGACCAAGGCCAGATGTTCTGGTAGGAATGAATGTTGAGAAACATACAGTGTGCTTTGCGTAGTTTAATTTTGTGGTTACCATTATGTATTGTTAATAAGATTATATTGTGTGTGTATATATGAAAAATGAATGGAAAAAATGGTATTACAATTAGTACTATTATGGGGGTGGGGTCTGGGGCGGAGCTTGTGCCCCCCCTCCCAAACAAAAAAGCGTTCCGCTGCCTATGGTTCCCTGTGAAGGAGTATGCTTAAGGAGAATTGGTACTTTCCAATATATACCATCACAAGAACTTTCTGGACCCTTTCAAATAAGGGTATAATTTATTTTCAGTGTAAGCTCCCTTGTTATATGGGGTGCAGATACCTAGACCCTGCCCGGATGATGGCAAGAGGAGCACATAAAGAATTTTATTTGTCAGGACCAGGTCTGGGACCAACTTTAGAGTTGCAGTATTTTTGTCAGAAGATTCCAGAAAATCACCATCATACACTATCATCTGAGCATGTGTGAAATGATGCATACAGATGGACAGATGAACAACAGACTTACATATAGACGGACTGACGCTGCACAATAGGTGCTCATGCTTTTATGCAAAATATGGCTTATAAAAATTAAATTTATTCTTAATATATGCTTTTAGGAAAAAAAAAATATGGGTCTGATTCTATATAGTCCACCTAAACAACTGGTGCCAACTAGTATAGCACAAGCCGTGATTCTATAAAAGTTAGGTTTGCTAAATAGCATCATGCTTAGTGCCTCTTAAGCAGGCTTAGGCGTCACTAGGCATCCTAACTTTAGGCACACCCAATTTATGCCAGGGTTTTCTACACCTAAATACTTGCGCCTAATTCACAGAGGCGCATAACTTGCCCATGATCCCCCCCTTAACTCACACACTTTTAGTAGGCGCTTTTGACTAGGCACCTCCTTTTTATAGAATTGTGTTTTTCAAGTTAGGCATAACTTTCAATTAAACCCATTTAGAGCCAATTATGAGGTATTAAGTGCCAATTACTGGCACTGATCAAGCTTATTAATCAATTGAGTTAGGTACCTACGTCGGCTAGGCACGCTGATGTAGGCACCTAACTTTAGGCGGACTATATAGAATTTGTCAGTATGTGGCACTGATCTTGTACCTGGTTACTCATTTCATTATTATATCTTTGGTTTATTAATATTAGCTGGGCCTGATCAAAATGCTGCTCTTTGCAATTGCCTTTCTTACAAATAGATAAAATCTTTTAATTTTTACATTTTCCAGCTAAGAATTAGATTGTAGCACATACTTTCAACAGTATTCCAAATTGTCGAAACGGTCATAAGACAGATTTTATAAAAACTGTTAATAGGTATGTCAGCTTTATTAACAGAAGCCCACCTACCACTGAAAGCATAATTGAAGCCATCTGCAAAAGGTAATACAAGCTGTAAGTCAGGATAAGCAGTGGAAATGCTCCAAGGCACTGAAGGGAACATTTCCTTCGGACTGTATCAGTGGCTAAGCAAAATGAAATTATAAAGGTTTTGTGCAGCAGGGTTTCTGCTAAGGCCCTGATTCTATACATGGTGCCCAGGCTAGGCGCCGCTGGGTGCTTAGATCTGCGATGCCTAGCGGTGCCTAGCCAATTTCCACACAGTACTTAATTTTTAAAAATTGGCTTAATTGGCATAATAATTGAAAATGTCATTAAAAGCCAATTAAAAAAAATTAAAAATGATTAATTTAGGTTCTGTGCAGAAATCAGCACAGTGCCTACCAGCACCCAAACTGAAGCATCTATCGGTGTTAGACATGCTGGGGCCCAGGGCAGAAATTAAGGAGGGAAGCCCTGATCCCCTCACCTCTCTGCACCCTACCCCTGATATCCCCCACCTCCCAATACTACCATACCCCCCAATAGTCCCACCATCCAATACCTACCACACCTAAAACAACTTTAAAATTCTTCTTTATACACAAAACACAGACAGTCCTTCACCAAATAACAGAACAAAGAATCACAAATAGAAATAGAAATTGAACAGGGTACCCCAAGAAATTAAACTCAGAAAGTATTAGAACACTGGAGAAATAAAACCAGCTATACACTTCTTTCAGTACTGAACACACAGGGATCTCAGGTTCAGATCCAGCAAAAATTAGCCATCTCCATTGCTGTGGCTGGTGGGGATCCCAAAACTCTGCCAGTTGAAGACTACCTGCTCCAGTCTGGCAACCAGTAATCTCCAAGCTCTGCAGTTAGCGGCAGTGTCTCTGAGCTGCTACCAGCTGCAGAGCTTGAAGAGTTCTGGCCGCCGCACTAGAGGAAGAGATCTTCAGCTGGTGGGGCTTTGGAAAGCCCACCAACTTAGGTATTTATATTATGCATTTGGGTAGGAGGCATAGGGCATGGCAGGAAGAAAATTTAGTGCCCACTATTTTATTGGACTAATACATTTCTCAATTAGCTTTCAGAGGTCAAACCTCTTTCTTCAGGTCAGTAAAGTATACTGATGTTACAGTTTCCTGTCCTGACCTGAGGAAGGGGGAATTGGTTTCCGAGTTAGTAAAAAATATATTAAAATTAGTCCAATAAAAAATGCTCTTAACAAAAACAATTAAAAGAAACCCAAACCCCACATGCCTAATTCTGGTTTGTGTCTGTTTTGCGCTCCATGTCAGATTTCCTAGTGGACCTTGCTGTTTTCTCATAATTAACCCCAACTTTTACAAAGCCACACAACCGTCTGCCAATGCGGTAACTTCCCCGAAGCCCATTGGGATTTAAAGGGCTTTAGGGCTTTTGCCACGTCGCAGCCGCTAGCACAGCTTTGTAAGAGGGGGTAAATTACTACAAACTGAAAATAGAAATATGGGACAAATGCCTACTCTATCTGAATGGACACTGCTTCAGTAGCTTTCAGACTTGCAAGTGGCATATAAAAAATGAACTTGAATATATAGACAAAAGTTTAATAAAACCTAATAAGCCATAGAAATAATGAAACATTCATGCATATGCAGTACTATGCAAAATATAAAGGTAGCAGAAACTAATTCCCAAAACTAACATATTACAGTCATTAAATTGAAAATAAAATTTTCACTACCTTAGTTGTCTTGACACATAAAGGGCAATTCCATAACTGGGCACCTAATAATAAGTTCCAAGAGTGCACTCATATGTTACAGAATAATAGCCCTTACAGACAAGAGAGGCACCGATGATTGGAAGTTACAGGCGTTACTGCTAAGTTGTATTCTGTCATGTATGCCCTTAAGTCATACTACATGGGTGGCATATGGGCAGGTCACGGGCATGATGCCAAGTAAGGTGTGCAACTTATAGAATATTATCGATTGCATATGTTGGATGGTGCCAACATACCGCAACCATCAACCTGCCATAAATGGGTGCATCTATATCTTAGTACACCAATGTGGCTTTGTGCCAGTATTCTATAACAGCTTAGGCATCCCCTGAACCTGTTATAGAATTGCCCTATTAATTTTTCTAATCATCCATAGTCTGTTGTTTCTAATTTCCTCTATCTTCTCTTAACTCTGGTCCCCTCATTTCTTTACTTCCTCCCCTCCATCCATTTCAGACATTTAACTTTCACTTCTAGTTTTCTTCCATTTATTTTTTTTTCTGCTTCTCTATCTGCTCAGATTTCACCCTTCCTTCTCACCATTCAGTGGAAGTGTAGTTGTATGTGTGGCCTTCCTTAGCTTTTATGGTCTGTTGCTTGCTCCTAGCAGAATTAGGTGACCCCAGGATTTTGCAGTTTCACTGACTTTTGCTAAGGGGGAGAGACATAGGGCTCCTTTTACAAAGCTGCGTTAGGGCTTTATCGCGTGGAATAGCGCGCGCTGAATTGCCCCGCACATTAGACCTTAATGCCAGCATTGAGCTGGCGTTAGTTCTAGCTATGTAGCGCGGGTTTAGCGCGTGCTAAAATCCTGCGTGCGCTAAAAACCCATAAAAGGAGCCCATAATGTAGCATTTGTTTAAATACGGTATTCATCCCCTTCTCTCACACAAGCACAACAAAAAGGAACATAAGGATGGAGAAGTTACAACCCAAAAAATGGAATGTAAGGCCTCACAAGAAAACCAGAGAACAAAGTCGATACTACATAAGAACATAAGAACATAAGAAGTTGCCTCCACTGGGTCAGACCAGAGGTCCATCTCGCCCAGCGGTCCGCACCCGCGGCGGCCCATCAGGTCCACGACCATCATGGGTGAATTGACTCGGTGTATGTGGCAACAATTTTTGTAAAAAATGTACTTATCCAAAGGTTTCTAAATGGGCACTTTAACACTTTTTAGGATTAATACAGTAACTCATATCACAGCTAAATACATTGATGAAATCAAGAAGAGAAAAAAAAATCTTGTTTTCAAGTAAGTGCAGTTCTCCTCTAAGCTTTTCCCACTTTCTGCTTGTTTCCTATCTGTGTGCCCTTTTCTACTGTATTAACAAAGAACAAGATCGAACTGGCTGTTTCTTTGCTATTATTCAAGCACAGCTGATACTTGATTGAATCCCTAAACTGCAACTTAAAGAGCTCGTCCATCAACCTACAGTGACTTGTGCAAGTTGTCCCTGCTGAAAGATGTGGCTGAATATTGATATTGATGAAAACTAGGCAGCACAAGCACAAACAAGGGCTCAATCGTTGCAGTGGTTCCAAGGGGAGACAAACCCAACCAACTAGATCAGAATTCTGACATTAACAGTAACTTAAAACCATAAACAAATAGATTCATTGGAACATTTGTGGAAATTTAGACTTTCACAGAACACAGGACATTTTGGGGCTGATTCTATAAAGGGTGCCTAAAATTAGGTGCCCAACTTACTACGCCCCCCCCCCTTTTGAGGGGGGAGGGGAAGTTGCATTAGGTTTTTTTTTGTTGGTTTTTTTTTTAAATTGCAGGCCTCAGTGGTAAAAGCTCCAACACTCATAGGAATTCTATGCCTATCGGAGCTTTTACCTGAGTGGCAGGTGTTAAAAACCCCTAATGTGGTTTCATAAAGGGGGCAGGGGGTTAATTGGCATAATACCCTTAATATACTCAATAATTGGGAAAAAAATTAATGGGGTGGCTATCCGATTCTACAAAAGATAGGCACCTATTGCATGGTATTTAGCGGCACCTAATATGTAAGTGGGCCTTTCTATAGGCAGAGCGTGATTTAGGCGCTGCTAAGTGCGATTCTCTAAAAATTTAGGCCCTTGAAATGTAGGCCCTTAAAACCCTGGCCTACATTTCAAGCACCTAAGAGGTACATAATCGAAATGGAAATACATCTAAAAACCCGCCTAAATCGGCACTTGTACGATCAAAAAGACAGATCATCCAAGTGTCGATAATCAAAATGGGTTTTAGATGTATCTAAAAGCAGCTTAGGCCTTTTCACTGCCGCTGTACACCCAGAGTGAAAAAGGGTGTTTTTGAAGGAGTAGTTAAGGTGGGAGGTAGGCAGGATATAGGCTGACCTAGACTTAGTCGTCCTACAGTGATAATCAAAAGTTTAACAAGACGTCCTAGACGGAACTTATACGTTTTGACTTAGGCAATCTAAAAATAGGCCTAAGCGCCTAGAAGATATCCCAAGTGACCAGATAACCACTGCAGGGACAAAGTGCAGACCCCCCAACCCCCACCACCATAAAAATCGGAATAAAGAAGTATATACCTGCCTCCAGAACATCAGCACCTGGCATAGGAAAGCCTAGTAGAGCTGCACAGAGGTAGCTTAAGTAGTCTGGGGGTGGGCTAGTGAACCATAGCGAGTAGGATCCAGGCCCATAAGCCACTCTAACCCTGCATTCATGCTGGTAAATGTGCACCCACCAAAACCCCCCAAATCATATTGTACTGCCATACAAGTGGTACCTGTATTGGGGTGGTAGACAGGTGGGTATAGTATGTTTTAGGGGTGTTTTGCGGGCTCACCATGACCTATAAGGGATTTGTGGTGAGATGTTTATGTGGCACCCTTTTTGTGAAGTTCACAGAAGTGCCTTGTAAGGTGCTCCCCTACTCTGTTGCTATGTCTGGTTGGCCAGTCCATCACTTTGCTGACTCTTCCCACGTCCAAAAGGTTTTGTCTAGATGTTTTTGATGGATGAATTTTTGGACGGGAATGGGGTATAAAGATAGACAACTTGGCGGTTTGGATGATCAAATGGCTGGACAAAGAAGTAGATGATTCTTGAAAAAAAAATATTATGGACGTATTTTTTTGAGAATGGACTTTGGACAAGTGGAGGGGCATAATCAATAGGTCGTATAAAAGCTCTATGCGTCGGCAGCGTAAGACGTCCAGGGAAATGTGTCGATAATGGAAAGATGTCCAACAGAAACACGTCCACATGCGCTATACTGGAACGTCCAGGTTTACCTACCAAAATGTCAATCGTCCAAACAAGACGTACAACTATTTTCGCCGCGATCTGCTGGACGACTTGCTAGTCGTATACTGTTCTTTATTTATTAGTTGTCCTGGCACATGTCCTACTGATGTCACACTGTCCCCAATAACGTCCTGCTTGCCCATATATAAACCACCACGTGGAAGTGCGACCCTTGTGGGTGTAGTAGGCGTTGTGTGAAGAGTTAGGAGATAGTTAGGTGTTAGTTGGTGGAGAGGTTAGATCGATCGATTACTGAGTGGGATTGAGTGTTTGGAGAGTGATTCTGTGAGTGTGTGTGTGAGGGCAAGTGCGAGAGATAGTAAGGGAGACAGACAGGAGCGACAGTGTGAGTGATTGTGGGAGTGAGAGATCGTGTAGTGAGGAAGGGCGTGCTAGGAAGAGTGTGTGGCCACCAGGGTGAGTGTGTGAGAGGGTGTGTGAGTGTGTGTGTGAGAGCTTGTGTGAGTGCATGCGGGTGTGATGGTGGAGCGAAGGGAGCCAAACTACTCCCTAGGGGAGACCGAGTCCCTGGTGGAGCTGTGCCTTTAGTATGAGGCATGGGTGTTTGGCCACAATGGCAGAAGACCACCCCGCAATGTTGCCATGAGGACCTAGTCCAGAATACGTGACACCCTGCATAGGTGAGAACCCCCCTGTACCTATCACTATTTAGCCAGGTGTCCTAGTCTCTAAACCTGTCACCTATTGCTCCCACCCCTATCTTTCAAGGAACAGTTTGCTTATTGTGTGTTCTATAAAAATATACAGATATACATAGATAGATAGATAAAGGAAGCATAGATAGATAGATAGATAAAGAAGGATAAAAATATCTTGGCAGGCAGATGTTTCATATCTGGATATGTCCCTACCTCATCAGAATATACAAGACAGATGTGATGTGCTCAGTGCCCTCATAACCCTGCATATGTTTGAAAAGGACTGTCACCTGACCCTATTCTCCACCATATTTTTTTTTCAGGTGTTATGGTGTGTACCGGGACCTCAAGTCCCTGAGGCGCAGGTGGTGCAGGGTCCACTGGGATAACCCAGCCCTCATATGGCGCACCAGACACCACCTCAGAGCTGGACGTAAGTGGCACCCCTCCAACACAGTCAGTAGCACAGGTATGGCAGCTGCCATGTAAGACATACCAGAAACCCTGAAACGTGGAGGTGACTATCAGATGCTAAAAAGCTATAATGGAGGAACGGGAGGTAATCGTCACATCAATGAATATTTCTCCAGTTGATATCGGCACTGGTAGCATACTGAGTGCTCATTCTCTCAACCCCTTCTTTGCAATGAACTGCATTGTCAAGGAGGCATACCTGAACAAGGGATATACGCCTCAGAAGCTGCCGGCCACATGTTGGTCTGGAGGTCGCCTTCATAGCTCCAGACCAATGTCAGGCCTGCTGTTGTGGAGGCATATATCCCTTGTTTAGGTATGCCTCCTTGACAATGCAGTTCATTGCAGAGAAGGGGTTCAGAGAGACACTATCTGATTCAAAGCATAATGTGTGCTTCATAGTTGCACCTGTCACCCTCTATCCTATGTCATATCATGTCTGATACCTCTCAAAGCTCACCTTCTTGTGAATGTGCTCTTCCTTGGCAGCTGTTCTGGTATGCAACCTATTGCCACCCAAAATGTGGGTGATGAGATACCAGTCAGTCCACTGTGTCAACAAATAGATCAAGGCCATTCAATGTCACCTGCATATGCCGACCTCCTTTTGTTTAGATGTATACCGGTGTAACTGTACACAGAAAGTAGTTTACATATGTGTTCACAAACTGACCTGACCTGTCTCCCACTTAATCTCACTGGGTTGGGTGGGGGGATTGATAGGTAATTGTGTATGTAGTATGCAACCAATGCACGCTATGGTAACCCTGACTTCATATTCTTACTGCACACAGGTCGCGCACAGCATGCTGCTGAGGGCACAACCCAGGAGGTGGTGCAGACATGTGCCTACAGGCAGCCAGGGAGTCAGTGGCAGAGGCAGAACAGGAGGTGGAAGGCTACTCTGCCTCCGAGGAAAGTCTGCCACCTGAGGATGTGGTGGAGGTCTCGGATGTGGAGGACCATAGAAACATAGAAAAAAGCAGCAGAAAAGGGCTATAGCCCACCAAGTCTGCCCATTCCAAGTATTCCCTCCCCTGAATTTACTCCCTTAAAGATCCCACGTGAGTATCCCATTTTCTCTTAAAATCCATCATGCTGCTGGCCTTTATCACCTGGAGTGGGAGTCTGTTCCAATGATCCACTACTCTTTCGGTGAAGAAGTACTTCCTGGAGTCGCCATGAAACTTCCCTCCCCTGATTTTCAGCGGATGCCCTCTGGTGGTCGAGGGTCCCATGAGCCAGAAGATATCATCTTCTGACTCGATGCGTCCCGTGATGTACTTATATGTTTCAATCATATCTCCCCGTTCTCTTCTTTTCTCAAGTGAGTACAGCCAAGATTTTTTAAATCTTTCTTCATACGTGAGATCCTTGAGCCCCAAGACTATCCTGGTGGCCGTTCGCTGAACCGACTCGATCCTCAGCACGTCCTTTCGGTAGTGTGGTCTCCAAAACTGAACACAGTACTCCATGTGAGGCCTCACCATGGCTCTGTACAATGACATCATAACTTCAGGTCTCCTGCTGACGAAACCTCTGCGGATACACCTCATCATTTGTCTTGCCCTAGAGAAAGCCTTCTCCACTTGATTGGCAACCTTCATGTCCTCACTAATGATCACCCCTAGGTCGCGTTCCGCCGTGGTCCTAACCAAGGTCTCACCATTTAGTACATAAGTTCTACGCGGGTTTCTCTTACCCAGGTGCATTATCTTGCATTTTTTAGCATTGAAGCCTAGCTGCCAAGTAGTTGACCATTGTTCCAGCAACAGTAGGTCGTGTGTCATATTATCAGGTAATAAGCTTTTGCCTACTATATTGCAAAGTTTGGCGTCGTCGGTGAACAATGATACCCTTCCTCTAAGTCCTTGCATCATATCTCTTATGAATAAGTTAAATAGAATCGGGCCCAGGACCGAGCCCTGCGGCACTCCACTGATCATGTCCGATGCTTCGGATGGGGTACCTTTCACCACCACCTTCAGAAGTCTACCGCTCAGCCAATCCCCAACCCATGTAGTTAGAGTGTCTCCTAATCCTATCGATTTCAGCTTGTTCAGTAATCTTCGATGAGGGACGCTATCAAATGCTTTACTGAAGTCCAAATATGCCACGTCCAGTGACTCTCCGGCATCCAGTTGTCTAGTAACCCAGTCAAAAAAGCTAATCAGATTAGATTGGCAGGATCTACCCTGGGTGAACCCGTGTTGGTGTGGATCACGCAGTTTTTCTTCGTCTAGGATTGTGTCAAGATTCTGTTTGATCAGTGTTTCCATGAGTTTACACACTATAGACGTGAGACTCACTGGTCTGTAGTTTGCTGTCTCTGTCCTGTAGCCCTTTTTGTGGAATGGGATTACGTTGGCGGTTTTCCAGTCCAAGGGGACCCTTCCTGTGCTTAGAGAAAGATTGAAAAGAACAGATAATGGTTCTGCCAGGACTTCCCTTAACTCCCTGAGCATTCTGGGGTGTAGGTTATCCGGTCCCATGACTTTGTTTACTTTGAGTCTTGATAGTTCGTCATAGACGCTACTGGGCGTAAATTCAAAATCTTGAAACGGGTCTTTCTGGTTATCTCCCGTCTGCAGCTGTGGACCAGCTCCCGGCGCTTCGCGGGTGAACACTGAACAGAAGTATTTGTTTAGTAGTTCTGCCTTCTCAGAATCTGATTCCGCAAAGTTACCGTCCAATTGCTTCAGGCGTACTATCCCATCTTTGTTTCTTTTCCTGTCACTAATATAGCTGAAGAAAGATTTATCCCCTTTCTTAATTTTCCGTGCTAGCTCTTCCTCCATTCGGAGTTTGGCTTCTCTGACTGCTGTTTTGACAGTTTTAGATCTGTCTAGATAGTCCTCTTTCGCCCCCCTCTCTGCCTAAATGTTTGTAGGTGATAAATGCGTCTTTTTTCTGTTTAACTAGGTCTGAAATTTCTTTACTGAACCATTGGGGTCTTTTGTTTCTTCTGCGTTTACTTACTGTCTTTATGTATCGGTCTGTTGCTTCGTGTAGGATGGACTTCAGAGACGATCACATATCCTCCACATTGTCAGATATTGCTTGTTTATGTAGCTCCGGATGGACAAAATCTCCCATGCGGTTGAAGTCTGTGCCTCTAAAGTTGAGAACCCTTGTTGCTGTGTTTGTCTTAGGGAAACCTTTCTTGAGGTTGAGCCATACCATATTATGGTTGCTGGAGGCCAGTGTGTCTCCTACTGAGACTTCCGTGACGCTATCTCCGTTGGTGAGAACTAGGTCTAGTAACGCCTGATCCCTGGTGGGCTCCAATACCAATTGCTTGAGACGTGCACCCTTTATGGAGGTTAATATTCTTTTGCTGCTACCCGTAGTCGCGGAGAGTGTGTTCCAATCTGCATCTGGCATGTTGAAGTCTCCTAGCATTACTGTGTCCCCGCGCAGTGTGATGTTCTCTATGTCCTCGATTAATTCCATGTCTTTGTCCTCCTGTTGCCTGGGAGGTCTATATATCACCCCAAGGTATAGGCATTTTTCATTCCCTCTGGCCAGGTTCACCCAGAGGGATTCCCCGGTGTATCTAACATTTGTGATTCTGGTAGTTTTGATGCTTTCCTTAGTGTATAGCGCTACTCCTCCTCCCAATTTACCCTCTCGGTCGCAACGAAGTAGGTTGTACCCTGGTATAACCATATCCCAATTATTATACACGATACAAGCAGAATATCTTCAGAATTAATAGCCACACCAAATGATATTCGTATACTACTGCTGTCAGAAACCAAGTGCTATAAACTTTTTAGTTTGTGAAAACGGTAAAGACCTCAGTGTTTCCCAGGATAAAACCTGTGAAACTAACTATGCCAATAATGCTATTGTCATAGAGAAATACATCCTTGGTCTTCTATTCTACCGTTACACTTATTTTTAACTTTTTTGCTGTCATTTACTTGCTTTTATACTTTTTACTAGTTTTTATAGTTTTATAGAAAAGTAAGCACTTATCTTATTTCCTTCTGATAGCACAAAATCACCGAAAATCATTGAAGCAGTAGCTCATAATGAAAAATAATCCCCTGATGCAGCCATAGGGCGAAACAGGGCCTGTTGGGATATTTCTAGATGAATTGATCAAATTTGAAACTGTTCAAGAGCGGTATATTGATACCGCTAAAACTGCAGCTGTGGTGATTTTGTGCTATCAGAAGGAAATAAGATAAGTGCTTACTTTTCTATAAAACTATAAAAACTAGTAAAAAGTATAAAAGCAAGTAAATGACAGCAAAAAAGTTAAAAATAAGTGTAATGGTAGAATAGAAGACCAAGGATGTATTTCTCTATGACAATAGCATTATTGGCATAGTTAGTTTCACAGGTTTTATCCTGGGAAACACTGAGGTCTTTACCGTTTTCACAAACTAAAAAGTTTATAGCACTTGGTTTCTGACAGCAGTAGTATACGAATATCATTTGGTGTGGCTAATAACCATATCCCAACCATGCGATTCCGTGAACCATGTTTCGGATATCGCTATCACGTCAAGATCGGCGTTTGTTATCTCAGTCTCTAATGCTAGAATTTTATTGCCCAAGCTATGTGCATATCTGTGAAGAGATTCCTTTACGAGCTAGTGTGGCTCCTAAATTATCAGTGATATTTCTCCCTGAATTATTGTGGATATCATTGGTACTTACCTTAGACTTGATAGTGTGAGTGCGACTTGCCTCCTCAGCGTGGTTTCTTACTGCTCTGGGATATAAGTATGTACCCTCCCCCAACTTACCTAGTTTAAAGCCCTATGGAGTAGGCGGGCCAATCGATGTCCAAATACGTTTCTACCTCTTCTGGTTAGGTGGAGTCCGTCTGGTCCTTGTAGTCCCTGGAGCGTCTCGCCGTGGTTTAGGAATCCAAAGTTCATTTCTATGCACCATTCTCGGAGCCATTCGTTAGTCCATTGAATACGCTCTTCTCTAGCTCTGCCTTTGTTTCTTACTGGAAGAATTGATGAAAAGACCACCTGTGCTCCTATCTGCTTCAACTTCTTTCCCAGCGCTCCAAAATCTCTGGGGATGTTCTCTGTGGCATTCCTAGCAGTGTTGTTTGTGCCTACATGGATGAGAAACATGGGAAAATGATCATTAGATTTTAGAATTTTGTCTAGGCTAGTGGTAATATCCTGGATCCTGGCTCCAGGGAGACAGCAGACCTCTCTTGACTGCAAATTAGGCCTGCAAATTGGTCCCTCGGTGCCCCTTAGCATGGAGCCACCAATGACTACCACTCTTCATTCCTTCCGAGGGGGCCGGTCTGCGTGCTCTGGATTTGACGTTGTGAGCTGGGTATCCTCATGAGTCCCTTCTGCTATTTCCTCAGTGGTTCCATCCTGTAAGATCTGAAATCTATTTCTGTGGTATTGATGAACGGCTATCCTGTTGAAGAGAAAAAGAAGAAGAAGAAGAGAGTGAGATTGAGGTGGGTTTACTTCGCTTGCCCTTAGAGGTTGTTACTAGTTGCCAGGAGCCAGCATTTCCAACCATCTCCTTTACTCCAATCGTTGTGTTTAGTGCTGTAGGTTTGGGCGTGTCGAGGATGGACCTGTCGTGGGTTCTCTCTGTGATGTGTGACAGTTCCAGGATGGCGTCATCGATGAAGGCCTCGTCATCCCTGATGCTCCTCAGGCGCTTTACCTCCTCCCTGAGGCTCAGTAGTTCCTGCAAGATATCCTCGCCTAAGTTTCCTAGCTCCTCTGTCTGCGTAGAGATTGTAGTGCACTTTGGGAGGGGGGGGAAGGTCTCGGTCTGCACTGAGACCTCTGCCCTCTGATCCATGTCGCCCTCTGCCTTTTGTGTACAGACCTTGACCATCCCCTGGGTCCCTCCGGATGCTGGAGTGTCGATCTTGATAGTAGCTTTGGTACTCCGTGTCCTCCCTGCCATTTCCAAGTTAGAGGGATTTATTTCTGTAAAGAGAAAGGTTTAGATGTCAGAGAGTATGCAAGTTAGAGAGATTTATTTCTGTAAAGAGAAAGGTTGAGATGTCAGAGAGTATGCAAAGAGAAAGAGGAAGATAGAGATACTAGAGAGTTTGGGAGTGTGTTTGGTTGTATATGAGAATGAAAAGTTTAGATTAGGCCTTGTACAAGGCTCTTCTCAAGGCTCTTCGCAAAGGCGCTCTTGCTAAGGCGAGCGCCGAACGGCTGCGCGCCGTTGGCTCGTCCCCTTTTATGGGGGGAGTTTGGCTGGTGACGTCAGGGGTGGGCGGAGTTAGCTCTCGCCTCTTCCCCTGCTAGCACCGCATTCTCTGCTCCTCTCTCTGCTTCTTCCTGCTAGCACACTCTCCACTCACTGTTCTGCCATGTGCTCAGGACTCTTCCACCATGTGCTCAGGACTAGGCACAGCTCCTACAGTCTCCCTTCGGCTGGCCTTGCACTGTGGACTCTCTGCTGTTGGCTCATCCCCTTTTATGGGGGGAATTTGGCTGGTGATGTCAGGGGTGGGCGGAGTTAGCTCTCGCCTCTTCCCCTGCTTGCACCGCCTTCTCTGCTCCTCTCTCTGCTTCTTCTTGCTAGCACACTCTCCGCTCACTGTTCTGCCATGTGCTCAGGACTCTTCCACCATGTGCTCAGGACTAGGCACAGCTCCTACAGTCTCCCTTCGGCTGGCCTTGCAGGCCTTGCCCAGGTGGTAGAGGCGGAGGTGGAGGCACAGGTGGTGGCGGAGGTGGAGCAGCAGCATGTGTTGGAGAAGCAGGGAGCATGGGAGGTCCCTGACCTCTATGAGGATATGCCCCCTCTTGAAGGGGATGAAGAGGTGGTCATGGAGGCAGCTGCCCCGGCCCCACGCCATGATGTGCAGTCAGCGGCCCCAATAGTTCTCCCCCTCCTGAGGCGTATGGAGAGCTGTTAAACATGGTGGGACAAATGCGCAGTGAACTGCAGGAGGGGAGGCGTGAAACTATGCAGACCCTGCAGGAGATTATGAGCCTTCTGCGCCAGCTGGTTGAGATATTCAAGGAGCCGGTGTAGGGAGTGAAGGAGCAAACATGAAGGGATAGTTGCCAATGGGCCATTGAGGCCCCAATCATGTTACCAACAGTGTCCCTGACAGCTCACAAGTAGCTGACAGAAATCCAATGACTGAAAGGACATCACACGGCCTCTCCTTTACATATTCAGGAGACTTTACCTACTGTATCTCATTGGGACATACTTGGATGTTAACCTACTTGATGTTACTGGCTGTCGTGTACAATGCTGTCACCATATGCTCCGCCAATGATTGCAAGTGTTGAGATATGATGTAATAATAATAATAATAACTTTATTTTTGTATACCGCAATACCACTAACAGTTCAGAGTTAGAGACTGTACATATACAGCGAAGATACAATGTAAGGAAATGTGCTATGCAGTTGAGAGCAGTTTACAATGCAGGGGACTGTACATATTCAGCATAGGTGTTTATACAGCGAAAATACAATGCAATTTACAATGCAGGAGACTGTAGATATACAGCAAAGATATTTATACAGTGCAAAAGATATTTATACAGATGCAAACTGTACAGTGATGGTTAAGGTGTGCAATAGTTGCACTAAAGGTGTGTTCCAAGGGTAGGAAGACATGCATATGGTGGGACTGTGTTAAACGCAATAAAGGGTACCCTCCCCATATCAGTGGAAAACAGGTATCCAGTGAAATGAAAAGACCCTACCATCAGATGGGATGTGGTGAGGAGGCCATAAAGATTGACACTGAGAAAGTGGGAATGCTAGGCTGCATTTCTGAGGTCACAAATAGCTTCTATAACCTATGGGCCAATGGATGATGATGTAACCAGGCCAGGGGTACAGGGAGCACCATTGAGATTAGAAGCCGCAACCTCTGGAGACAGAGGCTGCTGCAGCAGGACAGCCGTCATAGATATTTGTTGACCCTTACAAATGAAAAGGTATGTGAGGCTCAGAACTGCTCGCTTACTTTGCACAGGTTGAAGCAGTGTTAGGCATATTGGGGCAATTGGACAGGCGTGTGATAAGTATGATATTGTATGTTCTCATAATGCATACATATTTGTATGGCGATTGTTCTATGACAGTCATTTGTGACCAGGTGTTCTACCATTCATGTCTACCTCCGCAAAAGTGTATGCATTTCTATTTGAATCTTGACTACATAAACAGACCAAAATAAATACCAGATATCTACCTCTAAACTGGGTGTCATGTGTGATCCCTTGATATCATGTCACTGACCTGCACCTAACAAAAGGGCAGGCAGGCAGCCAACTGAAAGTGGGAACGTGGCCATCTTGTAAGTAAGATCTGGATGAGACCAGGACCATGTCACATGCAGGACCTGAGATAGAGGTTATGTTAGTCACAGTTCAAGAAAAAGGGGAGAGATATAGACTTGTGAGTTCCATGATTTGCAATGGATGTAACACCTGACTGTCTGAATAGCTCCCCTTCTTTCTAGAGGCCTGTGCTAACCCTCGACTGAAGGGACATATTATGATTGAGGACTCATGTAAAAGGGAGCTGGTGACTGCTGTGCAATGCTGCCGTTCATATGCAATCAGTTAGATCCCATAAGAGCTACACATGTGCGAGGTGAGGCACTAGGAAGCTGATCAGTGTCAACTGAGAGGGTATCCCCCCCTCCCCAATGACACCAAAAAACTGTAACAGCTGAGCCACCAACAAGGCCACACATACACCTGTGGCCAGGATCAAGGGTGTGTAAGGAACGAATCCCAGGGGAGGGGAGGGGGGTAAGGTGAAACAATCATTGGGGGAAGGAGGTGGCATTGTGGGATAAGGAAACCCCCCCCCCAGGCAGGGGATGGAGGACGGGGAGAGGGAAGAGGTGTGTTCCAGGAAGCTCACCCAGTCTTTGCCCTTACCCTGTTATGGCCCCTATGCAGATTGCTCCCCCCCTCCCCTGCTCGTCTAAATGCTGTTTCAAACAGGCTTTCCAGAGGGTAACCAGCAACGTGAGGCCCAGATATGTAAAACATCATCGATGAAGCAGGAATACTTGCTTACCTGAATACAGCCACACGCTTGAAAAGGCATCCAGCAAACAGGTTAGGATTGCATCAGTAGATAGGACGGTGTCACCGAACAGATAGGAGACGGACGTTTGTGCTAATGTAGATGTATCCCGGCTCCCTGGATTTAAACGTGGCCTAGATAAACGTGGCCTAGATGTCTTTTGGGTTTGTCCATAACCGACCAGATGGACATATTACGTGAAGTCATCCAGCTGACGGCTTGTTGGACGTGCTTAATTGCCAATAAATACGTCTAACCTCATATTATCAAAAATGTGGGTACTTTGATACCATGGCTCCCAAACCAGTCAAAGCTCTGTCCTGAACTTCTCCCAGGCTGAGACTGAAATGCTGGTGCTGGAGGTGCACACACAGCACCAGCAGCTCTTCTCACCCCAAGGAGAAAGACTTGGGGCATACTCAAAGAACAAAGTCTGGACAGCAATAGTTCAGCGCCTGAATGCAGTCCACTGCCTTAAGCGAGATGTGGAGGACTGCAAGAAGAAATGGAGAGCCATCAAAAGGGAGGTCCGAGCTAAGGTGGGCAACCAGCCTCCAGATGCTGACATGGCAGACCTCAGCCCCATGGAGCAGCTGGTGCTCACCTTTGTGTCAGCAACCTCCACCTGTGGTGTGGGCACATAGGACACTTCAGTTGCCGCACCTGCACAGCCTTCTGGTATGTACTTGTCTTAATCCCCAGTCTCACAACTATGTGCCATATTCTGAGACCTCTCTTTCATTTTCCTCTAATGGGGCAGTGAGTACACCTGCTCTTCAAACCTTTCCATAACACCTGTTTGGTACTGTTCCATGTGCTGTGACATCCATATGTGCTTTTCCCCTATGTAGATGCCAGCTCTGACGAGGATGAGGCTGAATGCAGTGGCATCGACACACTGACTGTGCAGGGACAGCAGGATGAGGCATCTGCAACACTCAGCCAGCAGGAGCCTGACGAGTCCCAGGACACCCAACCACAGGAGCCTGCCAATGGGGATGAGGACCTGCCAATTTTCCCACCGCCTGAGCAGTTTGCCAATGTGGCTGTGGATACTGAGGAGGGCAGTGAGGGACCACAGCCTGGCCGCTGGAGGGCACCCAGTCACCAGCATCGCCACCTACTTAGACTGGCCCAGAAGCTACTGGGGCACAATCTGACCCTGGAGGGATATCGGCAGCAGAAGCTCCAGCTGCTGAGAGAGGGTGTGGAGGCAAGATAGCAGTCACTGGAGGTAAAACAGCAGTCACTGGAGGCCCAACAGGAGACCAATGAACTTCTGAGGCAGCTTTTGCATGCCAACACTGCCATCGTTGAAAAGCTGGAAGGCCTCCACAGTGAGCTGAGAACTACAAACCGTACTCCCTCCACAAGCCAGCACACTGATCAGGTGCCTGCACCACCCTCTACCACTGGCTCAGTGGCAACAGGACGCAAAGCCACAGAAAAAAGAAAGCACCCCCAGATGTTGGGGCCTGTTCCACACCTGCCTTCCTCCACTCAGGTTACATGGCCAGCTTTTGGACATCAGAACACTGATGTGGCCCCAGTTGGTCCAGAAGCTTCATCTCTACCTAGAGGTGGAGCTGTGAGGGCTGTCAGGGGCCGTGGGAGACCATGTGGGCGAGGGAAGGGGAAGGGGAGGTAGGTAAGGGGCTGGGGTTGGTCATGTACATGGGTGGGGGTGGGGTTGGTGAGGATGTGTGCATGTAAGTGTGGTGGTTTGCACAAAATGTGGGAAAATAAAGGTGTTTCTTTAAAAGAACCTATTGTCTGTGCTGTGTACAAGCTTCAGCTTATGTACACTGAAGCTGACTATTATCTGTGCTGTGCACAAGCTTCAGCTTATGTACACTGAAGCTGACTATTGTCTGTGCTGAGTACAAGCTTCAGATTATCTGCACTGAAGCTAACATTAGCCTGGGCTGGTTGTGCAGTCCAGTTAAATGGCACTGGACTGATATAGTGTCAAGTGGCTAGGGTAGAGCGTCCATTTCACAGGAAGTGAGTCTGTATTAGACGGTGCCTGGCGTTGACCCCTTCCTGGCTGGCACTCTGCTCGGCTCTGTGCTGTGCTGTGGGAGTGGGGGAGGCTCCTCATCATCGCCATCAGGTGGCTGCTGAAGTTGTTGCTGTGGGGAATCTGGCAGTGGCTGGTGTTTGCGTATTGCAAGGTTATGCAACATGCAGCATGCCACGAAGATCTGAGCCACCTTCTGAGGCCTGTACAGCAGCTGGCCCCCCGATCGATCCAGGCATCTAAAGAGTTTTTTTAACTGGCCAAATGTTCTCTCGATGATGCTCCTGGTGGCTCTGTGACGGCGATTGTATTCCTCCTCAGCTGCAGTGTGAGGGTGGGCAATTGGAGTCATCAGCCAGACGCGCTGAGGATACCCCCTGTCACCTATGAGACACAGAGAGAGAAAGAGAGAGAGAGAACAATGATGCAGGTGCAGGAAGAGAGTGTTGGGATGGGGGGGGGGGGGGGAACAGGGTAGCTGTGTCTCTGAGGTGCTTACCAAGAAGCCAAGCGCCATGGAATTGCCCCTGGGTTGCTCTCCTGTGGAGGCCACAATGCTGTACTATATAGGCATCGTGTGTGGAGCCAGGGTATCTGGCACACGCATCCAGGATCTCTTCCTGTGCATTGCACACCACCTACATATTCATTGAATGGAACGCTTTCCTGTTCTGGTAACTGGCCTCATCTCCCCGAGGGGGTCTGAGGGCAATATGTGTGCAGTCTACCACTCCGATGACAGAGGGGAATTGTGCCACATTGTAGAACTGCCTCATACTGCCCTGTAGGGCCTGGGGAGTGGTGGGGAGGGAGATGTAATCATGGGTGTGGGTTAGGAAGGTATTAAGAAATTGGGTGAGGCAGTTGGAAATGGCAAGCTGAGTGAGCCCAGTGTTGGCTGCCAGAACAGACTGGAAGCTCCCAGTTGCCAGGAAAGTGAGGGCTGCTGTTACTTTTAAATGCACTGGAATTGGGTAATTCCGCTGAGTGCGGGCCTGTAGCAGGGGCTGCAATTGGAGGCAGAGATCCTGGATGGTGGCCTTGTCGAAGCGCTATCGCTCCAGGCACTCCTGGTCAGTAAGCTCAAGGAAGCAGGAGCGAGGCCTAAACAGCCTCCTGCGGTGGACTCGGTGATGGGGCCTCTGATTCTCCAGCTCCTCTTCCTCCAGCAGAATCTCTACTGCCACCAGCACATTGACCCCTTCCATCGCCCACAAGGAAAGCACCTGGCAAAGAAAGCAGAGCTCATTAGAGTCTAAACAGGCCCCAGCCAAGCAGTCACCCGATACCCCCTCCCCCCAGGGATTAAGCCAGGTGGTGAAACAGAGCACTCACTCCTGTGCAGCTCATGCCACATGATAGAGACCACAGTGAATGAGTAAGATGAAATAGATGTAAGATCAATATCCAAGCGACCAAAATGCAAGGGACCTGGGGAGAGGAAGAAGCGATATGGATTGCTCTGAAAAGAGAAGATGGAACTTCTATCTACGTGGGTGTAGTCTACAGACCTCCGACTCAATCGCAGCAAATTGATAAGGATCTGATTGTGGATATCCAAAAGTTTGGAAGGAAAGAGGAGGTTCTGCTGTTGGGAGATTTCAACCTGCCGGATGCGGACTGGAATGTTCCGTCTGCGGAATCGGAAAGAAGTAGGGAGATTGTGGATGCCTTTCAAGAGGCTCTGCTCAGACAAATGGTGACGGAACCCACAAGGGAAAAAGCGATATTGGATCTGGTCCTCACAAATGGAGAGAGTATCTCTAATGTTCGAGTGGGTGCTCACCTGGGTAGTAGCGATCATCAAACGGTTTGGTTTGATATAACGGCTAAAGTGGAGAGCGGCCGCACGATACTTAAAGTCCTAGATTTCAAACGTACGGACTTTAATGCAATGGGAAAGTACCTGAAGAAAGAGCTGTTAGGATGGGAGGACATAAGAGAAGTGGAAAGACAGTGGTCTAAGCTGAAAGGAGCGATAAAAATGGCTACGGACCTTTATGTGAAGAAAATCAATAAAAACAAGAGAAAAAGGAAGCCGATATGGTTCTCCAACCTAGTGGCTGAGAAAATAAAGGTGAAAGAGTTGGCGTTCATGAAATATAAAAAAACCCAAGAAGAGGAGAGCAGAAAGGACTACAGGGTGAAACTGAAAGAAGCCAAGAGAGAGATACGTTTGGCGAAGGCACAGGCGGAAGAACAAATGGCTAAAAATGTAAAAAAGGGAGATAAAAATTTTTTCAGATATATTAGTGAAAGGAGGAAGATAAAAAATGGAATTGCTAGGCTAAAAGATGCTGGGAACAAATATGTGGAGAGTGATGAGGAGAAAGCAAATGTGCTAAACAAATACTTCTGTTCTGTGTTCACAGAAGAAAATCCTGGAGAAGGACCGAGATTGTCCGGCAAAGTTACACGAGAAAATGGAGTAGATTCTGCGCCGTTCACGGAGGAGGGTGTTTATGAGCAACTTGAAAAACTGAAGGTGGACAAAGCGATGGGACCAGACGGGATCCATCCCAGGATACTAAGGGAACTCAGAGAGGTTCTGGCGAGACCTATTAAAGACTTGTTCAACAAATCTCTGGAGACGGGAGTGATTCCTGGGGATTGGAGGAGAGCGGATGTGGTCCCTATTCATAAAAGTGGTCACAGGGATGAAGCAGGAAACTACAGGCCGGTGAGCCTCACTTCAGTTGTTGGAAAAATAATGGAAGTGTTGCTGAAAGAAAGGATAGTGTATTTCCTTGAATCTAATGGGTTACAGGATCCGAGGCAACATGGCTTTACAAAAGGTAAATCGTGCCAAACGAACCTGATTGAATTTTTTGATTGGGTGACCAGAGAGCTGGATCAAGGACATATGCTAGATGTAATTTACTTGGATTTCAGCAAAGCCTTTGATACAGTTCCTCATAGGAGGCTGTTGAACAAACTTGAAGGGCTGAAGTTAGGACCCAAAGTGGTGAACTGGGTCAGAAACTGGCTATCGGACAGACGCCAGAGGGTGGTGGTTAATGGAAGTCGCTAGAAGGAAGGAAAGGTGACTAGTGGAGTCCCTCAGGGTTCGGTGCTGGGGCCAATCCTGTTCAATATGTATGTAAGTGACATTGCTGAAGGGCTAGAAGGAAAAGTGTGCCTTTTTGCAGATGATACCAAGATTTGTAACAGAGTAGACACCGAAGAGGGAGTGGAAAATATGAAAAAGGATCTGCAAAAGTTAGAGGAATGGTCTAATGCCTGGCAACTAAAATTCAATGCAAAGAAATGCAGAGTAATGCATTTGGGGATTAATAATAGGAAGGAACCGTATATGCTGGGAGGAGAGAAGCTGATATGCACGGACGGGGAGAGGGACCTTGGGGTGATAGTGTCCGAAGATCTAAAGGCGAAAAAAACAGTGTGACAAGGCAGTGGCTGCTGCCAGAAGGATTCTGGGCTGTATAAAGAGAGGCGTAGTCAGTAGAAGGAAGAAGGTGTTGATGCCCCTGTACAGGTCATTGGTGAGGCCCCACTTGGAGTATTGTGTTCAGTTTTGGAGACCGTATCTGGCGAAAGACGTAAGAAGACTTGAGGCGGTCCAGAGGAGGGCGACGAAAATGATAGGAGGCTTGCGCCAGAAGACGTATGAGGAGAGACTGGAAGCCCTGAATATGTATACCCTAGAGGAAAGGAGAGACAGGGGAGATATGATTCAGACTTTCAAATACTTAAAGGGTATTAACGTAGAACAAACTCTTTTCCAGAGAAAGGAAAATGGTAAAACCAGAGGACATAATTTGAGGTTGAGGGGTGGTAGATTCAGGGGCAATGTTAGGAAATTCTACTTTACGGAGAGGGTGGTGGATGCCTGGAATGCGCTCCCGAGAGAGGTGGTGGAGAGTAAAACTGTGACTGAGTTCAAAGAAGCGTGGGATGAACACAGAAGATTTAGAATCAGAAAATAATATTAAAGATTGAACTAGGCCAGTTACTGGGCAGACTTGTACGGTCTGTGTCTGTGCATGGCCGTTTGGAGGAGGATGGGCTGGAGTAAGTCTTAACAGAGATTTTGGCAGTTGGAACTCAAGCACAGTACCGGGTAAAGCTTTGGATTCTCGCCCAGAAATAGCTAAGAAGAAAAAAAAAAAAAAAAAAAAAATTTAAATTGAATCAGGTTGGGCAGACTGGATGGACCATTCGGGTCTTTATCTGCCGTCATCTACTATGTTACTATGACAGAGCTGGTGATGCTGATAGGAGGTAAGTGGGATGAGAGAGGGTTTTTTGCAGAGGTCAATGAGACATGGGGAGTCACACAGCATTGAGAAAATAGGTGGGGAGGTTGAGATAGAGATGGTCAGTGTGAGGTGGTACACACACATGGAATTACACACCCTTCCCTTACCTGTCCATAGGACGGCACACACTGAGGAACAGCTTAGACGTTCTGAAAGCAGGTCTAAGTTGAAATGCTACTTTGAACGCACAGAGCAAACTGATTGAGCTTTGGTTATCGTATTTGTACATTTGGGGCCTAACCCCGCCCTAGGAACGCCCCCAGAATGCCCCCATGTTGTACGTCTTAGGTTGGACATTTTGTGGCGTATGACGTGCAGCTGGCCGATTTTTGATTATGGTCGCTTGGACGTTTTGCCGGGTAAAACGTCCAAACTCCGACTTAGGCGGTTTTTTGGACGTTTTTGTGTTTTGATTATGAACCCCTTAGTGTTCTAGGCCCAAAATGGACATAGACATTATTTTTTATTATGCTGCTCCACGTGTTTACAAAGGCACTAAAAACCTATTGTGCAGTTTTGTAAAATGGTGGTGGTGGGGGGGGGAGAATATTGCTGAAAATAAGACTACTTCCTTACAAAAAACTAGTTTTTCTGTTATAAAAGATAGCTTATTTCTGCAGTGCAAGATTGATATCATGGAAAATATTATGAGTAATCAGTATCTTAGGTTCCTCAGTTTTCCATCTATGCATTTTCGTTCAGCAGAAATACTAGTGAGAAAATATTTTAAGGAAATTCTTTGTTTTCCAGAGATGGAAAAACGATAACACCAGAGGACATAAGATGAGAATGGCAGCCCCAGCAGTTAAGCCGATGCCAGACTGTCTTCTACAGTCTGGGTCCAGTATGTGGCAAGACGGATCGGGATAAGCTGGAGTTAGCTTGGATGGTGACTTCAATAGTGGGGCAGTGGGGTTAATGCTGGGCAGACTTCCACAGTGACCCATGTGTGGCAATATGGATCAGGAACAAGAATGCACATTTTTACCTCATTTGTATAGTCGGAGTACAGGTCTTGGCAGGTCTCTACTTGTAATATCACAGGTCATGCTCTCCAATGGTTTATATCCTACTTTCACGACCGAAACTTTATAGTTTCCTCAAATAATCAAATTTCTTCTTCGGTAACTCAAACTTTTGGAGTACCCCAAGGTTCAATTCTGTCTCCTTTACTTTTTAATATCTTCTTATCCCCTCTTCTCTCTCTAGCCCAATCAATAGGATTTTCAATTTTCGCCTACGCAGACGATATACAGCTGCTCTATCCAATCAATACATCAAACCCTTCAGATATCATAGATCTAAATATCAAATTAGATATTCTAAGTGATTGGCTCCTTTCCAACAAACTTTCACTCAATATTGAAAAATCCTGTGGTCTTCTTCTCCCGATCAAAACTTCAGAATCACTACCAGGAACTATCTACATTAAATCTATCCCATTACTTATGAAAAATCATATAAAATTATTAGGTGTCATTTTTGACCGTACGCTTTCTTATCATGACCACATAAGTTCTGTTGTTAAAACCTGCTTCTTCAAATTACGTATCATCCGCTCTCTCAGTTCTATTTTAAATACAGACTCAATTAATATCCTAATCCACTCATTAGTCATTTCACATTTAGACTATTGTAATTCTCTTCTTAATGGTCTACCTCAAAAAGAAATTCGACGCTTACAACTCATACAACATACAGCAATCAAATTAATAAATAAAAAAGGCAAATTCGAACATGTCACTCCTCTCCTTAAGGAGGCTCACTGGCTCCCTATCACTCACCGTATAACTTATAAAATTATTCTCCTCTCTTTCAAAATTAAAAACTCTCACTTACCTTCATTTCTTGATAAATTATTAATACCCCAAAGTTCACCCCGTTCTTTAAGATCTACTGATCAAAAACTTCTCTATATACCATCCTTAAAAGAATCCTATTACACTAGAAAAACTAATTTCGCAATAACAGCACCCACCTTATGGAACTCTCTCCCTCAATATCTTCGTGATGAACTACAACTACCAAAATTTAAGGTCAATCTCAAAACTTTCCTTTTTCAAGATGCATACGATAAATCCTAATCTTAAATAATAAATTTTTTTTTTATTTTTTTTTTTTTTAGAGCAGTCCACCTTCTTCTTTATTATGCCCCCACCCCTTACGTGTCATCCCCTTTTCCCTCTATATCCTTTTTTCTTCTATAATTATGTAACTTTTCCCACCTCCCCATCTTTCCTCACTTTCTAGTTTGTCTGTAAATGTCATATGTGTACACTCTATCTACTCTTTTACACTCTTTTTTTTTATTACTCTCTACTCTATATTAAATTCTTTTTTATTTTATTATTATATAATTGTAAACCGGTCAGATATTCATTTTATGATCGGGTTATTAAAAACTAATAAACTTGGAAACTTGGAAACTTGGCCTATCTGAGGGGAAAACATCTTATAGTGGAACTTAGACAGTAAAATGGAACTTAATTACTGGATTGTTGGTTTAACATTGCCTTGAAAATGAATGTGACTGTTGGGCAGACAGGATGGACCACACAGGTCTTTATTTGCCGTCATTTACTATGTTTATCAAATTCTGATGAAATGATTTTGGTTAAATGTTATCATGTGTCTGATAGAAAGGTTAAGGAAAAGTTGGAAGGGGCTCCACTGATACCATCTCTGCTAGCGCTACCCTTATGATAACCTGCCTTCATGATGGAGATAAAACTGCTGTCTTAGTTCACTTTAAGAAAAAGGGTATAGTTTTCAGCAGGAAAACTATTCAGATTTTCCAGATATTTCTTGTAATACTCAACTATTAAGGAAAGCCTTTTTGACTTTGAAGAGTCAAGTTCTGGTACCAGGAACAACTTTTTGTCTTCATTTCACTTGTAAGCGTTATCAAGGGACATAATATATTTTTTATGACTCTTCTCATTTATGCCCTTTTTTACTAAGCCGTGGTAGAGGTTTCTACTGTGGCCCAGGGTGCTAAATGCTCCAAGGCTGCTCCGTCTCTCTTAGGAATTGTATGAGCGTCGGAGCATTTAGAGCTCCAAGCTATGATAGAAACCTCTACCACAGCTTAGTAAAAAGGGGGGGGGGGGGGGGGGTTAGAAAAATTATTGTAGGAACATACAGTAGTAAGTTGTAGATTAGGGTTGTATGGATTTATAGGGTTCAGTAATTGAAATTAGTCTCAAGATATTTAAGATTTGTTCATATTGATTTCTTTAATTATTTCTTATTCTTCATAATGTCCTCTTCTCCCTTGATGTGAACTATATTGGCCTAAAAGCAATTCTCCTCTGAAGATGCGGTCTCCAGAAGTATACACAGTTCTTTCTTCTCCTTGTTTGTAAAGAAGAAAAGTCATTGTTTTCCTAATTTTCTTTTTGTAATGTGAGAATTATGAATATTGTTTCAAAATTGAAATAACAAAAGGACCTCAGTTAAAAAAAAAAAAGTCAAGATACAGTACGCTCTCAATGTGTTTATGGACTGGGCATGCTCCTTTCAATCACTAGTCCAAAAAATTCACTTTTTTATTTTTATCTTAACTTCTTACAAAATCTACTTTCTATATTTGTCTACTGATTCCCAATATTCAAATCAGTTCAGGAAGATCATAAAAACTTAGGGCTCCTTTACAAAGCCACGGTAGAGGTTTCTACCGCAGGCCAGTGAGGTAAATACTCCGAAGCTCATAGGAATTCTATGAGCGTCAGAGCATTTACCTCGACGACCCGCTGTAGAAACCTCTATTGCGGCTTTGTAAAAGCCAGCGTTAACCAATTAAGTAGATGGTTGATCACATATAAACCAATGCATTTTCAGAATGCAATAAACCACACATAAATCACTTATCAAATAAATAAAGGTACTTAACTTGCAAGCTGTAATTTCTCAGTTCATACCAAAGGATCCTCTCATGGTCTCCCAACGGGGACCCCTAGTTTGCTAAATTTGCTGCCTCAGAGGGGAATGTTGCAATCTTCACTCTGAGAAATTACAGTGGCTATTCTGGGGGCTTTATTGCCTATAACAATGTGCATCGTCTGCTTTCTGATCTAAGGTGGGAGTCTGCAGGTCTAAATCAGTATCTTCAGTATTTGATTTGCTTGTTTGCAGCGCAGCAATCTGGGTATTCATTTGATCTCCCTATTGTATTTGCATTTTTAGAGAATTTGTTTAGTTATGTAAGCAACAAGTCTCTATATTACTAAAAATTCATTCTTCTGCTGTTTCCTCTTTTCTCAGAGGACCTAAAATATTCATTCAACATACTCAGATGATCTTTCACTGCCTGTATGTAGTTCAAGCTCATCTGATTCTCTCTGGTTGGCTCTTAAACGAATCCTTGCATGAATAGCCATCCATCAGCGAACCTGCCTTCTGTTCTGCATTAGTATATATGTTACTTATATAGATCTAAGGGGTAAATATTCAGCCGCTTATGGTGAGTGTTTTGCTGATTGCCACCAGGTTTATTCCTGGATATTCAATGCTGGATCATGTCCGGGCTTTGACACTGAATAGCTCAGTAATTTCCTTTTTAATTTCTGCCATAGCAGTTCTAACATGAAGCTGCTGCTGCTGCTGCATTTCATCCACATAGCGGGTTAAATTATATTCAGAACTTAACTCACCTTGGGTTGTCACATAGAGCTAGGACTGTGTTTTATGTGGTCACTTTTATGCAGTTGCCCTAATTGGAAAAGGCCAGGTGATGATTCTGACCCTGTATTATCCCTAAAATAGCTCGTTTTCATTTAGGCACTAACCACTAATTAGTTGAAAGCCCCAAAACAAGCAATTTAACTGGTCAGTGGCTGTTTCTGGTAGCTTTTTTTAACATATTTATGAGTGATATTGCAGAAGGGCTATTGGGTAAGATTTGTCTCTCTGCAGATGATACAAAACTTTGTAATAGGATAGATACCCCTGATGGTTTAGATAGCATGAAGAGGGGTCTAACAAAGCTAAAAGAATAGTCCAGAATATCTTTATTCATTTTAAAGCCAAAAATAAGTGCAACATATTTTACAGACATTTTACACTTTAACAAAACTTAAATTCTATCAAATAATATTTATGACAAATACATATATCATCCCCCCCTTTATACATATCCAACAATTGCACTCTAATTAAAAGTAACTCCCCACCCTCCCTTGACGTGTATGATCAAAGGGCAAAATCAACAATCACTCCTTACAGAATTCTGTCAATGGCTCCCAAACATCCATAAATTTCTTATAATGTCCCTGTTGTATAGCCATCATACGCTCCATTTTAAAAATGTGGCATAGAGATTCTCACCAGAAAGTATAATTTAACCGATCCCAGTTTTTCTAATTCCTCAAAATAACATGTTTGGCAATCCCTGTCATAATACAGAGAAGTTTATTATTATGGAAAGATAGTTAGCTTTTGACTCTCATTAACGTGCCAAATAGCAGGGTATTGTACGTCAATGCCACTGGATTTTCCAATAATTTATTCACTGAATCCCAAATGGATCTCCAAAATTTAAGTATCAATGGACAATAGAACAGTAAATGATCCAATGTCCCTACCTCGAGATGACAGTGCCAGCATCTATTAGACTTAGAATTATCCAATTTTTGTAAACAAACAGGGGTCCAAAAAGCTCTATGTAACAAGAAAAACCATGTTTGTCTCCAGGGCAGGATTAATTCATCTAGGGCCCCTAGGCACACAAGTATACTGGGTCCCCTGCCCCCACCCCACCATGCCCCACCCCATCTGCCCATTTTCTTTCCCTCCAACCCAAATCCATCCAGTATCCTTCCTCCTTATGTCTCCCTTCCCTTTTCTTGCATACCAATTCCATCAGCATCTGCCCCCTTTCTCTCCCTTCACCACACTTCCATACCACGCTGCCCCACCACCTTTCCATACCATCCTTCCCAACACCCTTCCATACCACCTTGCCCCCTTTCTCTCCCTCCATCACCCTTCCATACCATCTTTCTCACAATCCTTCCATATCACCGTGCCCCCCTGTCTTTCCCTCCACTACCCTTCCATACCATCCTTCTCACAACCCTTCCATACCTCCCTGCCCCCTTTCTCTTCCTCCATCACCCATACCATCCTTCTCACAACCCTTCCATACCACTCTGCCCTCTTTCTCTCCCTCCACCACCCTTCCATGCTCCTTTCTCTCTCCCCCTCCAAACATTGCAGCTGCCAGCTTTGTCCTCTGAGCCCCCCCCCCCCCCCCGCATCAACGGCAATGTGGCCAGATCTGTTACAGGAAGGTCCCGAGATGATTTTGTCTGCCGGTCCATCCCCCTCCAACGCACTTCTTCCGGAGCAAGTAAGTGATGTCGGAAGGGGATGGACCGGCAGACGCAGTCATCGCGTGACCTTCCTGTAACATAGCCGGCCACGTTGCCGTTGATGGGGGGGAGGGCGTTACCATCGATGCCGGGGGGGGGTGAGGGCGCTGCTGTTTTAAAAATTTGCAAGGTGAGTCATTCTCCTTCAGCGTGCCCCCCTCACAGTTTCGGGCCCTAGGCACATGCCTACTGGGCCTATTCATTAATCCGGCCCTGTTTGTCTCATAGATACAGACGCCGTACATCTCATCCTCCAAGTCCAAATTCGTGGCCAAGTGAAATTTAGAGCTGTGGTTTATCTATATTTATTTTGAGCCAGAGATTGCTCCAAATTCTTTCAGTTTCCTAAAAACCACCAGAAGTGTGGTGTGTGATTATGATAGGGACAATAACCCATCATTAGTGGATAAGATCTTATGTGAAGTCTGCCCCATATCTATTCACTTAATATCTCCTCTAACCCTTATTCGCTGCATCATTGGTTCTATCACTAAAGCAAACAGAAAGGGTGACAAAGTACATTTGTGCCATGTGCCTCTCCCTAGTTGACAGCTGGATGTATATGCCTTATTGATTTTAATACAGGTTTCCAAGCATATGTAAAGAATAAATATCCATTCAGTGACGTAGTAAGAGGGTGCCGGGGGGTGAGGGGGTGGGGATGGCCGGACTGCTCCAGACACCATCTTGGTGGGAATGCTGGCACCTCTCCTCTTCTCCACCCTCGCACCTCTTTAATTCTTCACTGGTGCAAGCAGCATCTCCAACCTGCTGCTCACGCCGGCTTTGGCTCTCCCTCTGAAGTCACTTCCTAGCTGCGGGACCAGGAAGTGACAGAGGGAGAGCTGAGGCAATGTGAGCAGCAGGTTGAAGATGCAGCTGGAACTGATGAAGAGTTAAAGAGGTATGGGGGGAAGGGAAAGTGCTTAAATGTAGGGGTGGGGAAGGAGTGGGGGGCAGAGAAGGAGGCAAGGGGCATCACCGCCATGGGTGCCTCCTACTGTTGCTAAGCCACTGTATCCATTTACTAAATCCTGGACCAGTTGCAGTTTTGAATACTGCAAACATGAACTCCCAGAATAATCGCGGGACCAGGAAGTGACATCCTTGTCAGGTACATTAGATAGATTGTGAGCCCACTGGGAAAGATAGGGAAAAATGCATGAGTACCTGAATGTAAATTGCTTGGATAACCATGATAGGTGGTATATAAATACCTAATAAATAAAAAATAAATAACATAAATAAATAAAAAGATCTGAGGGAGAGCCAAGGCCAGTGTGAGTAGCAGGATGGAGATGCTGCTCATGTCAGGAAAGAGTTAAACAGGGTAAAGGGAAGGGAAGGTGCTTACATAGTTGGGGGTAAGGGAGAGAGCACCACCACACCAGGCGACTCTTACTCTCACTACCCCAATGTATACATTTGCTAAATCCTGAACCAGTTGCGTTTCAGCGCTTAACTATTCTCTGAGTGAAAAAAAAATTCCTCCTATTGGTTTTAAGAGTATTTCCCTGTAACTTCATCGAGTGTCCCCTAGTCTTTGTAATTTTTGATGCCATGAAAAATCGATTCACTTGTACCCGTTCTACTCCATTCAGGATTTTGTAGACTTCAATCATATCTCCCCTCAGATTTATTTTTTCCAAGCTGAAGAGCCCTAACTGTTTTAGTCTTTCCTCATACGAGAGGAGTTACATTCCTTTTACCATCTTGGTCACTCTTCTTTGAACCTTTTCTAGCGCCACTATATCTTTCTTAAGATAAGGAGACCAGAATTGAACGCAATACTCCAAATGAGGTCGCACCATGGAGCGATACAGGGACATTATGACATTCTTAGTCTTGTTAACCATCCCTTTTTAAATAATTCCCAGCATCCTGTTTGCTGTTTTTGGCCGCCGCTGCACTGTGGGTGGAAGGTTTCATCGTATTGTCTACGATGATACCCAGATCCTATTCTTGGGCTCTAACCTCCAAGGTGGACCCTAGCATCCGGTAACTGTGATTCAGGTTATTCTTCCCAATGTGCATCACTTTGCATTTGTCCACATTAAATTTCATATGCCACTTGGATGCCCAGTCTTCCAATTTCTTAAGGTCCACCCACAATTTTTCACAATCTGCATGCGTTTTAACAACTTTGAATAGTTTAGTGTCATCTGCAAATTTAATCACCTAACTCGTTGATCCAATTTCCAGATCATTTATAAATAAGTTAAATAGAACCGGTCCCAGTACAGACCCCTGCGGCACTCCACTGTTTACTCTCCTTCATTGAGAAAAAATGACCATTTAACCCTACCCTCTGTATTCTATCCAATAACCAATTCCTAATTCACAATTGAACTTTGCAATCTATCCCATGACTCTTTCATTTTCTCAGGAGACTCTCGTGAGGAACTTTATCAAAAGCTTTCTGAAAATCTAGATACACTATATCAACCGGTTCACCTTTATCCACATGTTTATTCACACCTTCATAGAAGTCAAGCAAATTTGTGAGGCAAGATCTCCCTCGGCTGAACCCATGCTAAATCTTTCTCATTAAATCATGTTTGTCTACGTGTTCTACAATTTTAATTTTTATAATCATTTCTACCATTTTGCCCAGCACCAAAGTGAGGCTTACCGGTATGTAATTTTCCGAATCTCTCCTGGACCCCTTTTTAAAAATTGGCATAACGTTGGCCACGCTCCAGCTAAGATCCATTCTTTAACTGTAAAATCATGCAGATATGCAAGTTTGTCTCATATCTATGGCCTAGTAGTGCCTTTGTGCTCTGTCCACTTGTACCTAGACTCCATCAACTGTGATTGTACTCTTGCAGCCAGCAAGCACTGGAAATATTCTTGGCCAAACTCATAAAACCCTTCTAGCCTTCAGCATCCTATACTCCCTTGATCCTGATGTTTCTTCAGGACCTGTTTTCAAGATCATCCATCATCTCCCATAGGCTCTACCACACCATCCAGCTTAGACTCCAATTCTTCCTGATGAGTAAATAGCTCAGTAATTTCCTTTTTAACATCAAACTGCAGCTGCCGCATTTCATGCTTCATTTTGAGCATCTATTTCTTTAATGCTTCCTTTGTATTTTGCATGTTCCGGGTACTCACTATCTGTGTGCTGTTCCCTTTCTGGGTCAGAGCTCCGCACCACTATTTTGTTTGCTGCATATGAGCAGCCGCTGTCCTGTGCTCCCAGAGTCTCTCCCACTGTGACAATCTGGTGTGTTGATTCTGCTCATTTTCAAATTGCCACAAGTTGGAATGGTGCCTGGTGCCAGTTTGAGGTGAGTGAAGTATCAATCATGGGATAAATTAATTAAAGCTAAGCTGCACCAGAGCCTCAGTTCAGTGCTTCCGTATAGACACTGATGTCACTTTGTCCTCTTCTCTTCAACCTTTAATGTTTTATTTATTAAGATTTAATTACTGATGTTTCCTTAAAGCATCAATGAGAGGTACATAAAATATATATCTGCTGTGAAGACAACAAAGTTAAAAATAACTCTGTCTATGGAGGGCTTATGATATATGTTTATAGCTGAGGCAATGGAGGGTGAAATGACTTGCCCAAGATAACATGGAAGAGGCATGGGATTGAACTGGTCATCCTACTGCTCTAACCACAAGGCTACTCCTCCACTCCATTTCAAGTCCTACAAACAGTGGGAGTATTATAGACTTGAGGAGTCTATGGAATGAATGAGGAGCTAATGATTAACTTCTGTTGAGAATTCTCTTTGAAATTCCTGGGGGGGGGGGGGGGTAACTTCCAAATAATCATGGCAAGTTGGCATCCCTAAAATAGCCCTAGAACTTGGCTTGGAATTAGATGGTTTATTTTGGAAATACTTTACAAATAGTTTAAAATAAATCACTGTGAGAAATAAATGCTGTTTAAGAGAATTATTTAAATATATTCTGCCATGTTTCTTTTCTTAATTAATGCAGCAAGCTTATTAACTCATATCACATAATGTTGCGTTTCTAGATGTAAAAATGTTTTGCAGAGTTCTACATAATTACCTAGTCTGCGGTACTCTTCATTATGGCAAGAACATTTGTTTTCTTGGAAAGTAGGGGAAGTATGTGTCTTATCAGTGCCTAATTGTATAACACAGAATGTACCTGCATACCTTCACAAATGTTATTTAACTCTTTATTAGTATAGACCTCGTAATTAGGTCTAAATCAGATTATATTCTGGAAATTTCTGCTGCTTGTGGAAAGTTTGTGATGCTACTCTGTAAAAAAAATTGTGTTTTGTAGTTTCTCATAATTATAGCTCTTTACTATACTACAGTTATTTTATGTAGGGTTAGTGAATCATCACAATAAAAATAAGGGGACTACATTAAAGTTGCATGATCCAAGTTGAATATTAGCGTTAGAGGTCTATTTATTAAGCTGTGTTAGTACCTGACAACTGCTGCATTAACAGCTAACAGTTGACACACAACACATGAATGTGGGTCTTTAGCAGTTAGGGTCAGATTCAGTAAATAGTGCCTGGAATTAGGAGCTATTATGATTCATGCTCTGCATTAATTTTATAATGGCTGCACTGCATGGTATAGAATCCATGCTGAGTGCAGATTTATTCTACTACTACTACTACTACCACTAATCATTTATATAGCGCTACTAGACAGCACTGTTCATCAATACATAGAAGAGACAGTCCCTGCTCATAAGAGCTTACAATCTAGTCAAAACAGACAAACTGGACAAGAAGGTCCATTAATACACAATGCTCAGGTGAGGGAATTACTGAGGGAATGATAAGACAGATATTGGTGCTTAGAAGGTGGGTTGGAGTTTGGAATTGAAAGCATCCTCAAAGAAGTGGACTTTGAGTCTGAATTTGAATACTGCCAGAGACCGAGCTTGATGTACTGAGTTAAGCAGTTTGTTCCAGATGTACAGTTTGTTCCAGATGTACCAAAGAAGAAGGGACAAAGTCTGAAGTTGGCCGTAAAGGAGAAGGGTATAGATAAAAGAGACTTATCTAATGAGCGGAGTGCTCAGGGGGGAGTTTAGGGAGAGATGAGAGAGGAGCTGTGTAGTGAATACACTTGTAGGTCAGTAAGATGAATTTGAATTGTATGCAGAAATGAATAGGGAGCCAATGAAGTGACTCGAGGAGAAGGGTTATGTGGGCATAGCGACATTGGCAGAATTTGAGGCATACAGCAGAGTTCTGAACAGATTGAAGGGGAGATAGATGGTTTAGTGCAGGGGTAGGAAACTCCGGTCCTCGAGAGCCGTATTCCAGTCGGGTTTTCAGGATTTCTTCAATGAATATGTATTGAAAGCAGTGCATACAAATAGATCTCATGCATATTCATTGGGGAAATCCTGAAAACCCAACTGGAATATGGCTCTCGAGGACCAGAGTTCCCTACCCCTGGTTTAGTGGAAGGCCAGTGAGAAGCAGGTTGCAATAGCCTAGGTGAGAGATGATGAGGGTATGGATGAGTGTCTTGCAGTGCCCTCAGAAAGGAAGGGTCTGATTTTAGTGATATTGTAGAGAAAGAAATGACAGGTTTTGTTACTGTATTGGATATGTGAAGAGAAGATGAGTCAAAGATTACCACAAAGTTGCGAGCTGACAAGACAGGGAGGATGAAGCTGTTGTTCACAGAAATAGGGAATGGGGGAAGAGGAGAGATGGATTTAGGTAGAAAGATACGGAGCTTAGTCTTTGCCATGTTTAATTTTAGATGACAGTGAAACATCCATGTAGCGATGTCAGACAAGTAGGTTGAAACCCAGGACTGAATGACTGTCAAGATTTCAGGTGTAGAGACATAGATCTGTGAGTCGTCAGCATAGAGGTGATACTGAAAGCCATGGGAGGAGATTAGAGCACCAAGGGAAGAAGTATAGATGGAAAAAAGAAGTGATCCCAGGACAGAGTCCTGAGAGGTACACTGACCGACAGAGGAATGGCAGTGGAGGAGGACCCACCACAGCATAAGCTAAAGGTGTAATGGGAAAGATAGGAAGAAAACCATGTGAAAATAGAGCACTGAAATCCAAGTGCCTAAATTCTGGTAGTTACACACAGAAATACAAATATTCTATAACACCACACATAACTTCCATTCATGCCCCTCCCATGACCACACTCACTTTGGAGTTGTGTGTCATAGAAGTTAGGTACAGTGCTTATAGAATACTTTGTAAGGCATTTCCATGCATCACTATTAATTGGCTCCAATTAGTATTTGTTAAGGTCAAGTAATTGATCCTTAGGATCAACTGAGTGCCAATTGACCAATTAAATTACACATGGAAATGAAGACAGTGCAAAAAATTTGTATCACATACAGTTCAAAGTCGAAACTGGCCTCAAAGCTGTTCCAAGAAAAGATCTCAGTTTAGAAGAGAATTAGAATGCCATGATTTATTACAGGTGCAGATATTATTCTGCTTGGAACATAAAAACATAAGAATAGCCTTACTGGGTCAGACCAATGGTCCATCTAGCCCAGTATTCCGTCTTCACAGAGGCCAATCCAAGTCACAAGTACCTAGCAAAAACCCATGCCACTGATCCAGGGCTTCCCCCATATCTGTCTCAACAGCAAACTATGGACTTTTCCACTAGGAACTTGTCCAAACCTTTTTTTTAAACCAGCTACATTAACCACTCTTACTACATCCTCTGGCAATGCGTTCCAGAGCTTAACTATTCTCTGAGTGAAAAAATATTTCCTCCTCTTGGTTTTAAAAGTATTACCCTGTAACTTCATCGAATGTCCCCTAGTCTTTGTAAACCTGATGCAGTAAAAAAGCGATTCATTTGTATCTGTTCTACTCCACTCAGGATTTTGAAGACTTCGATCATATCTCCCCTCAGCCATCTTTTTTCCAAGCTGAAGAGCCTTAACTTCTTTAGTCTTTCCTCTTATGAGAGTCATCGTGGTATCTTCTAGCATGCGGCTGCCGACTCTGCTCCAGAGCAAGTAAGTCGGAATGGGGTATACCTGCAGCCAGCAGCTACAGTCATCGCAGGAAAGGAGCAGGACTGCTGGAATGGAAGAGTAGTGGAGGGAGAGGAAGGGGCAGTGTGGTATGGAAGGGTGGTGCTGATGGAATTGATGTACAGGGAAAGGGGAGAGAGACATAAGTGGGAAGGATACTGGACGGAATTGGATTGGAGGGAAAGAAAGGGGGCAGATGCTAATTGAAGAGGGGTGGATGGAGAGAGAAAGGGCAGACATTGGATGGCAGTGGGAAGGAGCCTATGCTGGATGGAAGTGTGGATGGGAGAGATAAGGGAGCAAATGCAGGAAGGAAATGGGAAGAGAGAAAGAGGGGAGCAGATGATGGAGGTGGACAGAAAAGGTACTAGATGGAAGGGGTAGAGAAAGAGGGCACATGATGGAAGGAGGGGATAAATAAAAGGAGGGCACATGATGGTGGAAAAGGAATGAGTTAGGGAAATACTGGAGGGGGTGAGGGAAAGAGGTGGTGAGCTGTAGGTAGACAGTAAAAAAGGAAATTGATGAGAGGGTAGTAAGAATGTAATCTAGACGGATGCAGAAAATAAATTGAAAAGGAAAATGAGGGATAAAAGGGAAAGGGATTGCAGTGGAGAGGTGTGGGAGAGGGAAGGAGAGGAGAGGGATGCCAGACCAATGGGGGTGAAAAGAGAAATGGAAGGGGGAGGCATACAGTTTCTGGAAAGGGCATAGGAGAGAAGATGCCATATAGGGGCAGAGAGATGGCAGACAATGGATGGAAGGAAGAGAGTAACAAGAAAATGAGGAAAGCAGAAACCAGAGAAGACAAAGGTAAAAAAAAAATTTCTATTTATTTATTGCTTTAGGAGACAGGTGTAACTGTTTCTGTGGTGTTGCATTGTATGCAGAGTCTTCTTCCTGGTTCAATTTAACCTTTATTTATGTATTTCTATTTCATCCTCCCTTTTACAAAACTGTGGAGCATTTTTTAGCGCCAACCGTGGTGGTAGCAGCTCTGATGCTCAGAATTCTATGAGCGTCAGAGTTGTTACCACCGTGGCTAAAATCCACACTACAGTTTTGTAAAAGAGGGAGGGGTTAGTTTGTGATTACATATTCCATACTAGGTGAAGGTGTTTTCTGTGTTCTGTGTGTTTGAAAGACACAGTTTTTTGTTAGGATTGACTGCAGGATTGATCTGAACTAGTCTGGCTTGTTTAGTTTTACAATGGGTGTATTGATGTTGTACTGCTCACTGCAGTATGTAAGATGCTGCCTTTTCCTAGGTACTCATGTGTGACATGTGGCTTGTTACTAAAAATCATGTTTTTCATACAGATGTGTGTGGGGGGGGGGGGTCAAAAAATGATGGGCCCTGGGTATCACATATGCTAGGTATGCCACTGGTCCTAAGTCTATACTGTTAGGGTTACAAAGGAAGATACTATGTTTTATAAGGGGAGGGAAGAAGCTTATGAGGTTCTGTGGCAAAAGAGAGAATTAGGAGTAAGGATATCTAATTTCATTTGATATTATTGTGCTGCCCAGTTAAAACAGCTATTAGAATGGGAGACAGGTCAACATAAAGTTGCTATTCAACTTCAGCAGAGTGATTTTCCCATTCTTGAAGTTAGACATTTCGTTTGGGTATCAGAGGACTGAGCGGGATTTAGGAGACCTTTATTAATTTTGTGGAAGCCCGTAACAGGCAAATATGCTGCCTCCCATAGGGTTTCCTCTCTAGCCACTCTTTGTCATGAACCCACATTTGAGATTTGGAGAGAGGTGGGAGCTCTTGCTCATTGAGAGCAGTTGGATATTACTCAGTTTTGTCAATTATTGGAAGATGGAGAGTTGCTTTCATTGGAGGAACTGAGGGAAGAATATCATCTACCCATGGAGGATTTTTTTTACACTTTGAGTTAGCTGGTTTGTTAGTAAGAATTCAGCTTGTGAGAGAAGCAGAAGCATATATTACCTCTCTACATAGGGACTATGCAATACATTCCTGGCTTCCCCTACATAAAGGATATACCAGTAGAGTGTATGGACTCTGAAGAAGCACTGCTGTAAGATCTACAACTGCAAGTGTTTATGCTTGTTTAAATTGATATTAAAAAGACCTGTTTCAAGAACATAGAGTTCAGGCATGGTAATATTTCGGCTACAAGCCCAAAGAGTTAAGCTGCTTGATATCATTCAGGGTATTGACAGGTCAAGGACAGTTGGCTAACTGAGAACTTGGAGGAGATGGAGGGTTTTGAGACTGTGGTTGGCACTGGGAAAATTAAACACCCTATTTCCAGAGGACAGCCTTCAAGAAATATAAATACATGGAGCATGGGGAGGCTTTTAACATAACATAACATTGTGCTTATTGTCCACGTCACCAGAAGTTCAACGCGGTTTACAAAAAGTTATAAAAGTAAACATGTTACATGAAATAGTATAATTCGTTAAACAGTCAAATATTTAGAAAAAAGATACGTCTTCAATTGTTTTCTAAAATGGCCATAGGAATGGGTAGTAAGCAACAATATTCGGAATTCGTTGTTATGAGAGCTGCCTGACCTACCAAAATATGATTCAGAAATTTCTTACTCCTGCAACCCTGGACAGATGGAAAATTAAACAAATAATGAGTTCTTCTACTATATCTGTATGATGCTAAAGAAAATCTGTTGACTAAGTAAGAAGGAGCTGTACCATAAACAGCCTTGTAACAGAAACAGCCTAGTTTAAACAATACCTGGAAAGGGACTTTTGCTGAGGTTTGTAAATCTTCCTTGTCAAGTAAGAATATCACATCATACCTTATGCTATGAGTTTATCTTGTTGGGCAGACTGGATTGATCATACAGATCTTTATTTGCCATCGTCTTCTAGGTTATTATGTGATCCTGCAAATCTAAGCAACTTTCAAGAGCTTCTTTTATCATGTGTGGCAATTATGCTGGTTCAAGCCATGATAATATTAAGACTGGATTACTGTAATGCATTCTACACTGGCCTGACTACAAATGGTTTGCACTAGTTCCACCTGATTCAGGATGTTGCAGCAAGATTGCCAGCAGGTTGTAAGTAATGTGATGGTACCACACCATTTCTACCAGTACAATACAGGGCTAAATTTAAACTCTAATGTCTGATCTTCAAGGCTCTTAAAGGGGAGAGGGGATAGGATGGGATTTAGTATACCACCTTTCTGTGATTACAATCAAAGCAGTTTACATATTATATACAAGCAGTAGCATAGTGAGGGAGAGAGGTACCTGGGGTGGTGCCAGGGGCCCCTACTCTTCCCCGCCGCTCGAGCATCACTCTCCTACATACCTCTTGAAATGTTTATCGGCACAAGCTTCTTCCACCTCCTGCCTGCACTAGCCTTGGCTCCCTTCTGATGTCATGTCCTAGTTCTGTGACCAGGAAGTGACGTCAGAAGGGAGCCGAGGCCGGCGTGAGCAGGAGTTGGAAGATGCTGCTTATGCTGGTGAACATTTCAAGAGGTATGCAAAGGGATGGGGGTGGGGTGCAGAGAGGAGGAACGCCGGCACCCCTGCCAAGACAGCACGCAGGGTAGTCTGCCCCACCACCCGCCCACCTCATTATGCCACTGTAAACAGGTACTTATTTTGTACCTGAGGCAATGGAAGGTTAAGTGATTTGCCCAGAAGCACAAGGAGCTGCTGTGGGAATTGAACACTTGTTTTCTTGGTTCTCAGGCTGCTGCACTATTAGCTTATTCCTCTACTCTTGGAAATGGGCCTGAGTAATTAAAGAACAGAATTTCCTTCTACACACCTCCATGGTTACTAAGGATTCCCAAGGAGCATTCTTAACCATACCTCTCCAAAGGACATTGAATGAAGTGAGCCTTCGCCAGAGTAGTCCCCATCCTCTAGAATGTACTCCCTGAAAGGCTATGCTCAGTGCAAGGCTATCTCTACTTGCTAGCCATACACACATGAGGATTAACACAGGTGGTAGCAAGACTTGCTTATCTACTTCTATCCATGCACCTTTCTGATTTCTCATGCAACTTTCTTTAAATTAGTCCCCTTATTTTCTAACTTCTGTTACCCTATCTTATCTATGTGTTCCTTCTTCACTTACTCCTTATGCTGCCTATCAAGATGTTTATTGCGTATTGAGTTGACATTGTAAGTGGCTTTCTATGCCATACCATGTACTATTATCTTCATATATTTGCTGCTGTAATTGTCTATTGCCTATGTTCAACTTTTTCTTCCTATATACCACCTTCAGTGAATGAATTTCTTCAAAAAGGTAGTAAATAAATCTTAACAAATAAGTACGTAAATAAATCAAATATCAGTTTAGCAGTGCTGTTTTAAATGAATGGTGCTGCTGAATATATGTACTGTATAATTTGAAACCATCTAAGTTAGATTTTTCATTTTTGTTCAATCTTTATTAAGTTTTAACATCTTACAGAAAAATGCAACACCCAAATATATTATAAACATATGTAAACATACATTAGAAAATTCTTAATGAAAAATATGTTATTATCTACCCATCCCTCCCTCCCTGACCCAAACCCCACTCTAACCCCTCACCCCCACGTACCTCCCTCCCATATGTCTGGTAGGTCAATCATTCCATCATACACATTCTTAACGAAACCCTATAAAGGGCTCCAAACATCCTTAAATGATGCCATATTCCCTGATCTTTCAGCTAAATTATCTTCATATTTATAAAAGAGGCACACACACCCTCTTCTACAAAGCTGCGCAGCAACAGCCCCAAAGCCCTTTAAATCTCTATGGGCTTCGGGGCCATTACCACGCGGCAGCTGCTAGCGCAGCTTTGTAGAAGAGGAGGACAGTTTTCCACCAAAAATAAAAATTCAACAACGTGAAATACCTTCCAGTTCTTAACTATTGACTGTAATGCCACTCAAGATAGAATCATGAACAATTTATTTTTATTTACTGTCAAATAGGTTGTTGAAGTAGCACGGGCTCCACATATCACCATTCCATAAGAAAGAGGTATATGAACTTCCAATATATTTTGTATTTTATTCCACACGTCCTGCCAAATTTTTCAATTTATAAATTAAACATGTAGCTGATAGAATGCAAACCTTTTTCTTGTTTTTTATACTCCAGCACTTTAACCCCTCATTGCACTACACTCCTCTCTTACAAGGTGTCTAATCTTCCCTCTCTTCACCTGTCCCATGGCAGTCTCCTGTTCTTTCTCTGATTCCAGCCAGTACCTCTAAACAATCACCATTTCACGCTGAGACAGCCACAACAAAGGAGTCGTGAGGATGAGATGTCAATAATCCAGCCATGGGTGTAAAGTTCAAAGTTCACTTTATTTATAGTAGCACTCGTGGCTGAATTATTGACATCTCATCCTCACGACTCCTTTATTGTGCCTCGATTGTCTCGTCGTTGAGACCTCCTTGGGCTTCCTTTTTGGTATGCTGAGACAGACACCATTGCTAATTCATACCCTCTGACCAAAGTATGCTAGAATCGGGAGTAGGCAAGCTTTAGGGCCACATTTGTGACTTGTGCATCCTCCAGGGGGATGGTTCCATTGAGAAAGAGCAGCCGGTGACGGGACAAAAGCGTGTGAGACTTCGGCGCGCCGACATTTCAGCGCAGACAATTTGGCACAAGACCCCAGTTACTTTTAAAGAGCTCATACTCTTTGTGCTGCCATTGGGGGTGAGGGTGGGGGGTGCAATCCCCCACATTATAGAGAAATCTTACTCTATAATGGAGGGTTCCGACCCCCCAACCCCCCTTCCCCTCCCCCGGCAGTGCGAAGAGTATGAAGTAAACTGGGGGGGGGTTCCCCACTCATACCCCATGTCAGAGCTCTTTAAAAGTAATTTTTTAGGTGGCGCGCTGGGGTCTTGCACCAATATGTCTGCGCTGCAATGTCAGAGTGCCAAAGTCCCGCGCACAAATGACTATGAACCGAGCAGCCAATATAAGCACTGCAATTACAAAAATAGACTGACCTAGCAAACTGCTATTTGTTTGAACTTTCATCCTACTGCTTATCACCATTTCAAATCCGATTCCTTCTATTCAGCTCTCCCATTTTATTTTATTTTCTCATTACGTCCCAAGAAGTAACTGATTTACTAAAAAAATAAAAAGAAGCTCTTGTCTGTGTTTTATTGTCATGGGAGTAAAGAATACCCCTTGTTAGTATTTATAGCCTCAGAGGTCAGCTTAACCTCCGGCAGCTATTGTTAGTGTTGCTTCAGGGATATCATTATCCCTGCTGGCAAGAGAAACGTTGGATTGTATATTCTAATGTTGTTTCCCAGATAATCTAATGTGATAATGCCATTTATCAAGTGTCCATATTTTATGATACAGCAAGTTGCATACAATATTCAGCCTTTGCTAATGATGTCAGCAGGGAACAGGAAAATGCTAGGCATATTTAGAAAAGCGATGGGGGTGGGGGGGGTGTGCGAATTAAAGTGCTGCTGCATGGGATTGGCCATAGTTGTCCAACTCTGCTTTGAATCCTTGGAGATACACAATCTCCATTTTCCACACTTTTATAGCACATTGCACTTCTTTCCTGTGCCATATCACCTCACACAAAAGAGAGGCATTTTTGCCTATCTGACAAACAGCAATGTATTTTTTTTTTTCTTAACTCTTCAAATAATATTGATACTGTCTGAAAGGGAGTGGTATTCTTTGAAAATACTACAGAAACAATGGAGACATCTGTTGTTTTATTTTGTGCAACTTTCAGCATGAAATGACAGATAAAATCGGACTTGAGGGCTGTTGCTCTTTTTCCAGGGCGTCTCTTTCTTGTCTGTGGGCTGGGTTTTAATATGCTCTGGTTGAACTCTGCACTGGAGAACCTGGCCTTTTAAGGTAATCCCGTAAAAGAGCTTCTTTAAGGGGGGGGGGGGGGCTGGCATTCTTCTATTTATTCTATCGCAATGATTTCTAAGGAAATATTTGATTTAGAACCCAACTTTGACCCTGGACTGAGTTATTAAATGCTAGTGGAGAGCATAGATTAATTTGCCAATGGTCCTGCAATTGAACTGGTTTCAAATTGGACCCATGTTCTGTATCAAATGAGAACAACCCTATAAGTCAATGTTACCTCCCTGAAGGTGTTTCTCCCTCCCATCTGCCGCACGTCTAATGGCCCTGAGAGGACAACTCTGGACTGGCTAGTGTTACAGTAAAATAATCAGGGCTACCAATAATTCCATGTCACATAGGACAAGACAATACAAGTCCTTATTTTGATTTCTAAGTTAGGTCTTCTACTCAATGGGTTAGCTGTTGCCGGGCCACTGGAGTGATAATGTTACCCCATATGTTAGGGAGAGAGTCAGGGTCATTTTATAAGAATGTTGAAGAGCTTTGGAAGCTGCTCTACTGCATGACCCTTGGCTCAGACCATCACTGTAATGACTGTACTAGGTGCATTGGGCACGGGTATAAAATAAGAGAAGTATACTCCAGGCAGTTGTGAATTTAGGCTTATGATGTCACAATGTCATCCCTGGTTCTAACTGAGGTGAAGGCCCAAAAACGCAAGTGGAACTCCGAGGCCCCAAAATAAAAAAAAGGCAGGGCAATAGCATTCTGGCATTATCCCACTGATATAGACTGGGGTGTAGTTCAACTTACAGTACTTAAGAAAAGTACCATTATATCTCCATGGATACAACAGGGCAAATCCTAGACTGACTCATTCTGTTTCTTATTACATGGACATGCTCATAACTCCAGTAGTAATACAGTAGTTCTGGATTTCAGTTTTTAAATGCTAGAAAATGGGGTAACTGTGTTTTCTAATTTCTTCTCCTTCACTTGGTTTATAATGTATTAATAACTCTCAGTGAGAAACATGTTATTGTAAGACATTTTTTTTTGGCAACACTACGGAATGATGGTTTTCCAATTATAGGAAGAATAGTTTATTTGGCAGTAATTAAATTGTATGTATAAACTATAGATGAATTAAGCCCATGGAAAAGCTTTTATATGTGTAATCCAGGTCATAAAATGCCCTATTGAGTAATGTATTGGCCTTAGTATTAACTCAGGGGTTATAGGCATCATGTGCTGTTGTGCTGCAGGGATACCATTTACCCTGGAAGATGTATAATATTATAATATGGGAGTGATTTTCTAGCTGGCTTCCTCTATGAAACTGGTACCAATCTGTGGTGTGAAGAGGATTATAAGTTAAACAGGAGATGTTTTGAAGGAAGAATTATTTTGCCTCTTTTCTTCCACTCAGAAACAAGCAAAAAGCAACAGCCTATAACCTCATGTCTTGTGAGGAAAAATAAAAGCATTTTCTGTCTTGTCTTCCTTTCTGTCAAGCAGCTGCTAAGAGTGAGCACAGGGCTCATGGATTCTGGCCTACTAGTTCCTAAATAAGGAAAAGTTGAGAGGTTGTGTCTTTTGCTTCCTTTTTGCACTAAAGAAAAAGTAGAGGGATTGCTGGAGTCCCCTGAGGAAGGGTTCTGGAGTTTGTTCTTTCATCCTAGACTGGAAGAGACATTGTCCTCGTTTATTTTGGTAAGAAGCAAGAAAAATCTGACTTAGTGCCTTGCGAGAGGGTGAAACAAAGAAAGGGAGGGGTTCCTGACAGAACAGTTTACAAAGTGTATTGAAAGGGGAGATGGGAAGTTCCTGACAGAAGAAGAGAAAAAAGATGCCTCAGTGTCTTTAATGTTTGTCTTTCTGAGGCTGATAGAGGTTTAGGCCCCTAACATACCCCCTCCTTTACAAAGCCGCGCTAGTGTTTTTAGTGCCAGCTAGGGTGGTAACAGCTCCGACACTCATATGAGCGGCTTTGTAAAGGAGGGTGTTAGTTCCTAAATTGGTCTTTTGGAAAATGTAATAGGGCTGAGTACCTAAATTTAGGCTGCATCACTAGACTTTCTTCTCATATTTCTTTTGGTGCAAACACCATACCATTTTTTTTCACCATTGTCTGAATCATTTCAAGTCTTTTTATGTTTTTAACATGATATGACCTCCAAAACTGTACACAGTTCTCCAAGTGGGGCTTTACCAATGACCTGTGTAGGGGTATTAAATCTTCCTTTCCTCCTGGCTTTGGCAACCACATCACCACTCTGTTTCGCTAACTTGAGATCTTCAAACACTCTGATCCCAAGGTCCCTCTCCCAGTTCATGCATATCAGCCTCCTAATTCATACAGCTCGTTTGGATTTCTACTCTCCAAGTGCATTGCTCTGCACTTCTTCGCTTTACATTTGTACCTGCTTGAATGAGAGCACATTATTTTAAAGTACCCACTAAATCCTAATTGGCATCTGATGTTTCTTCATTAGCATGTGAATATGCAATAATGCCTTTAGGGACTGTTTTATTGTGCCTTATAACTTTAGTGCATATTCTTCCATTCTGCACATGTGCTAAATAGGCTTACTGCACATGCTGAGCTTTAGTGCAAGCTTCCTAAATGTATTCAATGTGGAATATTAAGTGTCCCTCTTTGACAGTAAATGTTGGGACTCTGAAAAACATTACTAATTAATAAAATGAGATCATGAGTTTATACAATCCTCCCTGAAACCGAGGTTAATGCATCTTTTCAGCTCTTGCTTGGTCAGCAGTGTCTGCCTTACTGCTTTAAACTTTAAGTATTACTACATACATTCCACTGCAGCCTGCTCTGCCATGACAAATTACAATTTACCAATATCTACTGCCAAGAGAATGCATATTTCAATCTACTTTAATTTCTCAGATTTAAATTTAAAAAATGTATATGGATATAACAGGGTATGTATCCTCTCATACAGGCCAAGAAGGTCTTAGGAGAAAGCTCCTTAATATGGGTCTGAGGGAAGTCATACTCATTCTCTTTTTCCCTAGCGGTGAGCACAGGGATCCTGCAAGTGGAAGGGAGTAGCTACTAAGAAAGGCTGTGTGAGAGGTTACAAGAATAGACTATCTCTCTTATCCCAAAGAAAGTTTCCCTGAGCATGGGAAACCAAAATGACTCTTTATCAAACCATGTGATAACACTAATTTGCATAGTAGTTTGCATAATGCAAAGAACTAGGGAGTGAGATTTTCCTTGATGGGAAGAAGGACCCGAATGGGGCCAGAACTTTGGAAAGAGTAAAGGGGGGGGGGTGGTCAAGTGGATTTGAAGGAGCTAGAGATGATTGGAATAATTAGACTTATTTCTCACCCTGACCTTAAAGAGGACTTTGCAGATACTGAACCATGAAGAATTGGAAGACATGTTCTGAGATTGTGACATGGAGAAAAGGACTCCTACAATAAAGATGAATGAACAGTTGGATGATTAGTCAAGCAAGTAGAGTAACCAGAGTAGATCAGAAGGGTATCCATCAATAATGGTTAGAAAAGCAGACAAAGTCCAATATTGACAATTTTAATAACCAAATTATAGAAAAGCAGACAGACAGGAGGACACATTTTTCTAGAACAGGTACTCTTGCTGAAACAAAATATGCCTAAAAAGGGTAGGATGAGATGTCTCAGCCCTTCCTTGTGGTTTGCTGGTTATTTGTAACCTATGTCTTTCCCTCCCCAAAAAAAACTAAGCAAAAATATATTTTTCTTGAAGTTGTATTTAGAAAAACTACACTGAATAATTTTGGGCCTAGATGATGCTTATTTTAGTCTGACTAATACCCATTGGCTGTTTTGCAGAAAAACCAGAGCAATTACAAGCATATTAGCACAATGCTCCACTGCATACACAGCATGACAAGCATATTAATGTATGATAACTACATAGTCCAAGTCAAAAAGAAATGGGATACACTACCTGCACATTTCACCTCTGTGATCAGTTGGAGGATTACATTTATTGCCACTTTGTGAGTTCTAGGTTTCTTCACAAGAATCAAAATGAAGCACAGTTCAGCCAATGCAGGCTCAAGAGAAAATAATGTATTTGACTACTAAAAGCTGAAATATTGAGCAATAACCCTTTAATCGGCATTTAAATAACATACAATGCAAGAAAAACAAAAATATATACTAAAACTGGATTCTAATATATTTACACTCATGTAATCCTAAACTCTAGAGCAGATTCTGTGATTAATGTATCCAACATTTCTTCAAATATGCCACCATGTCATGGTGCATAATTTTTACTACTTACTATTTTATAAAAGATTATTTATGGGGCTCATAATTAAAAGAGAAAAACATCCAAAAACCGGCCTGTCGGCACTTGGACGATCATAAGCGAAAGACGTCCAAGTGCCGATAGTCAAACCGGGTTTTGGACGTATTTCTAAACAACCTAGGCCTTCATAGTGCCGCTGAACGACTATAGCTAAACGGGGCATTTCAGGAGGAGTGTCGATGGCTGGATTTGGGTGGGACATGGGCAGGCTTAGACTTAGTTGTACAGCATGTATAACCGAAAGTTTTACAACAGAGCCTAGACGGAACTTGGACGTTGTGACTTAGACCAGTGGTTCCTAACCCTGTCCTGGAAGACCACCAGGCCAATCGGGTTTTCAGGCTAGCCTTAAAGAATATGCATGGAGCAGATTTGCATGCCTATCACTTCCATTATATGCAAATCTCTCTCATCCATATTCATTAGGGCTAGCCTGAAAACCCGATTGGCCTAGTGGTCCTCCAGAACAGGGTTGGGAACCACTGACTTAGACCATGTAAAACATCGTCTAAGTCACAAAAACCCACCTAAAGTCACCAGATAAGCACTGCAAACACATAATACAGAACCCCATACACTACCCCAATGATCACCGACCTCTCCTCCAACCCCATAAAAATCGTAATCACATCTGTAAAATTCAGCCTCCAGAACATCATCACCTGGCAGCCTGGCATAGGAAAGCCTAGTTGTCCTGCACAGAGGCAGCTTAACCCATCTTGGGGGTGGGTTAGGGACCCATGGAGAAGAGGCCCCATGCCCATAAGCCCCTGTAATCACTGCATTGATACTGAAATATGTGAACTCTCCTATACACCCCCCAAACCTTTTTGTACTGGCATATAAGTGGCTCCTTCAGCCATAAGGGCTATTAGGGTGATAGATAAGTGGGTCTAGGGCAGTGATGGCTAACCTTTTTGAGCTCGAGTGCCCAAACTGCCGCACAAAACCAAAGAATTTCCTCAAAGTGCCAGCACGTCAATTAAACCTTAATAACAAGATTTTAGTATCTAAAAACTCTTTATAAAGTTGCCTGAACTATGTAACATCATTTTTAAAGGTTGGAATCTTTGTATTGTCAGAGAATAAATTTGATTCACAATCCTTTGGTTTTCATTTCAATTTATTGGCAATTTATAATGTTTTAATGATTTCATTCATGGGACGAATACACACATACTTTTCTCTGTCGCCGCACTCTTTGACCAAAAGATTTGTAAGCCTGCAACCACGTCAAGGTAGACTCTTTCAGCAGCTCCCCTCACTCCCCCTTATCTTTGTGGCCAAGTCAAAATGATCCACCAACAATAAAATTTTAAAAACACAAAGCACGCTGTACGCAGAGAAAATGTTAATTATCATTTATATTCCGCGGGTTTTCAAAGAGGTCAAGGCAGATGACTTTATGCAATGTCACCTCAGTAACAACTATACAAAAATAGACAAATATTCCCCCTCCCTTTTTACTAAACCGCGATAGCGGTTTTTAGCGCAGGGACCTGCGCTGAATGCCCCACGCTGCTCTTGAAGCTCATAGGCTCCCTGCGCTAAAAAACGCTATTGCGGTTTAGTAAAAGGGGGCCATAGTGCAAAATATAGACAGCATATATAAATTCTCAAAATGGACACATTTTGATCACTAAATTGAAAATAAAATCATTTTCCTACCTTTGGTAATTTCATCAGTCTCTGGTTGCACTTTATTCTTCTGACTGTGCATCCAATATTTCTTCCCTTTTTTCAGCCTCCTGTATGCTTTCTCTCCTCCAGACCTCATTCCCTCCCCAAACTTTTTCTTTGTTTCACCCTGCCCCCTTCTTTCTTTTTCTCTCTCTCCATACCCCCTTTCATTCTGTATGTCTGTCTTTCTCTCTCTCTCCGTGCCCCATTTTTCTTTGTTTCACCCAGCCCTCTTTCTTTTTTTTTTTTGGTTCCATGTCCCCCCTTTCTTTCTTTCTCCTTGCCCTCCCCTATGCCGCCACCATTGGGAAAATGCTGCCACCGCCACTGGGGAATAGGCTGCCACTGCCGCTATCGGGAACAGGCCGGCGCCGAGTTCGCCCTGCTTCTCTTCCCCACGGGGCCGACCAACTCTCGCCACTCGACATCAATTCTAACATCGGAGAGGACGTTCTGGGCCAGCCAGGCAGCGATTGGCTGGCCCAGAACGTCCTCTCCGACATCAGAATTGACACGGGTGGCGAGAGTTGGTTGGCCCCACAGGGAAAAGCAGGGAGAACTTGGCACCGGCCTGTTCCCAATGGCGGCGGTGGCACTCAAGTGGCTAAAGAGACGCAGTTTGCCAGCCTAGGGAGAACACTGGAGGGTGGCCAGCTGTGCACCCCCTTGGGGCATAAAACCGGGGCAGACCGCCCCCACCCCCACCTTGGTATGCCACTGTCTGTACCTCACTCCCTCCCTATGACCAAAAATTCTCCTTTCTTCTATTCCCTGTATACACAACCATCTCTTTCCCTCCCTTCCTCTCTCCCAAGTCCTTGCCTTCTGTGTCCAAAAACACATTCCCTCCCCCACCTCAGCATCTATTTCCCTCCCTTCCTCTCTCCCAAATCCATGCCTTCTGTGTCCAAAAACCCATTCCCTCCCCCACCTCAGCATCTCTTTCCCTCCCTTCCTCTCTCCCAAGTCCATGCCTTCTGTGTGCAAAAACCCATTCCCTCCCCCACCTCAGCATCTCTTTCCCTCCTTTCCTCTCTCCCAAGTTCATGCTTTCTGTGTCCAAAAACCCATTCCCTCCCCCACCTCAGCATCTTTCCCTCCCTTCCTCTCTCCCAAGTTCATGCCTTCTGTGTCCAAAAACCCATTCCCTCCCCCACCTCAGCATCTCTTTCCCTCCCTTCCTTTCTCCCAAGTTCATGCCTTGTGTCCAAAAACCCATTCCCTCCCCCACCTCAGCATCTATTTCCCTCCCTTCCTCTCTCCCAAATCCATACCTTCTGTGTCCAAAAACCCATTCTCTCCCCCACTCAGCATCTCTTTCCCTCCCTTCCTCTCTCCCAAGTCCATGCCTTCTGTGTGCAAAAACCCATTCCCTCCCCCACCTCAGCATCTCTTTCCCTCCCTTCCTTTCTCCCAAGTTCATGCCTTGTGTCCAAAACGCACTCCCTCCCCCTTTTGTGTTCCCCGTTTGTCTCCCAGCCCATCTTAGCAACTTTCTCAGCAAAATGTAGCTCGAGCCGCGTAGGCTTGTCTTCTATTTCCTGCCTGTCCCGCCGCGCACACATAGCCGATCGGAAATCTTCCCCGACTTCAGCGCTGACGTCGGAGGGCGGGCTTTGCTTAAGCCCTCCCCCCGACGTCAGCGCTGACGTCGGGAAAGATTGCCGATCGGCTGTGTGAGCGGCAGGGCAGTCGGAGTAGAAGATGAGCCTCGCGGCTCGAGTTATATTTAACCCCGCAGGTCCCCCATCGTCCCCGTTCAGCTCTCTCTCCTGTGCACCCCCTGGTAGTACTGCCCTGATGGCGGCCCTGCGCGTGCCAGCTGCAAGGCCTTCGCGTGCCACAGTTGGCACACGTGCCATAGGTTCGCCATCGCTGGTCTAGGGGATTCTGGAGGTGGTTTGGGGGGCTCACCATGACCTATATGGGAGCTGTAGTGAGATGATGACATGGCACCCTTTTTGTGAAGTTCACAGCAGTGCACTGTAGGGTACCCCTCTATTTAGGTGCCATGTCTGGGTGTTCAGTCCATCACTTTGCAGACCCCTCCCATGTCCAACAGGGCTTGTTCTAGGCGTTTTTGACTTGGACAAAAAATTGGACGAAAATGTGGTATAAAGATAGACGATTTAGCAGCTCGGACGATCAGATCGGCAGGACATATAGTTAGATGATTTTTGAAACGAAAAAAAATGTGGATGTATTTTTCAAAAATATGTCCTAAGCTATTTTTTACTTTGGACGACTTGCAACTTGGACGAAAACGGACTTAGACATTTCTTTCGATTATGCCCCTCCACGTGCATAAATGGCCATATCTGCATGCAAATACTAAGATACCCCAAAGTGGGTGCATACCTTATTGCTTAAAGTATATGTTTTATGTTTATGTTTTATTAATATTTAATATACCGCTTAAGCATATTAAGTAAATATCCCCCTTATAGAATTTCCCTCTGAAAGGAGGCTACCACGATTGCAAAAATAAATTTAATATATACAGTAAAAACATTTATATGCCGACTTCCTCCTAAAACATGTACAGTGGTTCATAACCCTTAATAAAAAAAGAATAGAAAATCCCATCATCAACAATATAATTTTATAATCTATGCACGTATGAGGGCGGATCAAAAATTAAAAGCAATTGTTAAATTACTGGAACAGAGCTAGCAAAATGCCACATATGTACTTGTACATTGCCTGTTGGATAGTTTGTCCACGCACAGTGCAGCGCTTGGCCAATAGTCATGTGGCAGCCATGAGGTCAGAAACATGGACGCACCATTGCAAGATTGCACCATCGAAGAACAATGTGCAGTAGTGCGCTTTCTTTGGGCAGAGGGAGTGAAATCTGTGGAAATTCACCATCTGATATTGACTCAGTATGGACTTAGCACCATGAATCAACAAAAGGTTAATGAATAGGTAAAAAGGTTTAAAGTGGGAAGAACAAGTGTAATCGATGAAGGTCGTTATGGTCTCCCATCAACATTGTGCACACAAGAGCACATTGGCAGGCGGTTGCCTTGCTTAGAGAACACCGATGGATAATGGTATCTATTGGCTGTAAATTTGGATATCAGCTATAGATCTGCATTTCTCATTATGCATGATGACTTGGGATACAGGAAAGTTTGCACATGATGGGTTCCCAAACAGCTTACTGATCTATACAACAGCGTGTGAGGTTGCAACCCAGTTCCTGAGATGGTATGAAGAAGATCTGAGTATCCTGGAGAGAATTGCCACCAGCAATGAGCCATGAGTAGAGCACTATGACCCAGAAAACAAAAGACAAAGCATGATGAAGTAAAGGAAGTGGTGCTCACCTGGCTTCTGGAGCAACCCAAAAACTTCTTCTCTGCAGGAATGCCAATGCTAGTTGAATGATGCAACAAATGTGTCGTCTTGCAATTGCTCACAGTTACTTCTATTAAGACCGTTCAATGTATTTTGCCTTTAAACTAAACTAAACTAAACCTTGGGTTTATATACCGCACCATCTCCACGAATGCGGAGCTCGGCACGGTTTACAGGAAGAAAGATGAGAGAGGAACTACAGTGGAGAGATTAAAGAGTTAGGTGTAAAGGGGGAAGGTGAGAGGCCTAAGAGGGGGGAAGTGTTACAGTTATGAGAATAGCCAGGTTTTTAGGTGTTTGCGGAAGAGTTGGAGGGAGCTTGAGGTTCGGAGAGGGGAGGTGAGGTTATTCCAGATCTCAGTGATTCTAAAGGGGAGGGATGACCCAAGTTTGCCTACATGGGAAATACCTTTTATGGAAGGGAAGGATAGTTTAAAAATTTGGGAGGATCTGGAGGAAGTAGGGGTTGGGGAGTTCCAGGATAGAGGGATAACGGCAGGAAGGATGCCATGTAGGATCTTGTAGGCCAGACACGCACATTTGAAGTGGATCCTGGGGATTACTGGGAGCCAATGGAGCTTAGACAGGAGTGATGAGACGTGATCAAATTTGCTTTTCGCAAAAACAAGCTTAGCTGCGGCGTTCTGAATCCGCTGAAGTCTGTGGAGGCTTTTCTTGGTTAGGCTGAGGTAGATAGAATTGCAATAATCCAATCTGGAGAGGATGATGGATTGTACTAGGACTGCAAAGTGTTTTTGGTGAAAATAGGGTCTGACTTTCCTTAGCATGTGAAGGCTGAAGAAGCATTTCTTCACCAGGGATTGGAGATGTTCGTTGAAGGATAGAGAAGAGTCTAAGGTGACACCCAGAACTTTGCTTGAGAACTCGAGCTGTAATGGGGGGCCGGTGGACAATGGGATGGAGGAAGGTAGATGGTCTAATTTTTGGCCGAGCCAAAGGAGTTTTGCTTTGGACTCGTTTAGTTTCATATGCATTGTGAATGCCCAGGATTGGAGGTTCTTTATGCATGAGGATATGTTCGTGGAGAGGTTAGTGAGGTTCGAGTCGGTCTCAAGGAGGACGAGGATGTCATCAGCGTAAGTGTAAAGAGTTTCAAGGGGGGATAGTTGGAGTAGTTTCAGGGAGGACATGTAAATGTTAAAGAGGATTGGGGAGAGGGGTGAGCCTTGTGGGACACCACAAGTCGGGGTCCAGGGGGAGGATGAGGTGCCGCTCATGTTAACCATGTTACTTTTTTATTTACTCTTGCACTCCACCTAAATTCCACCCCTGTGCAAACCCACTGGCACAATACGCGCCATCATTTCACAGTGTGTACTTTTGCATTGGTCAGTATTTTATGAGGTCATTTGTGCATGTACGATATGGCCACATGCACATTCAATTTCCATGGGCTTCTTTGCATCCAGCACACACTAATCAGTAGTGCTGCTTTGTAAAAGGAGCCTTAAATGACCAAGTGACCAATTAAAGTATGCATCCCCTAATAAAATTACCCGCTAAAAATATAAATGACCATCTATGTTTCATCTTTGCTTATACCCCACGCCATTAAACTTTTATTATATATTGTGTTGAAATACTATGACATACCTTATATTATTATCTGAATATTTTTACTGCTTTTATTCTCTATTGCTTGATGTAATCGTGCTGTACACTGCCTTGAGTGAATAAATAAATACGCCTTGCACTGACTAGAACCAGAGGCTTGCTTTTAAGAAGTCTTTGGCAGTGGGTGAAAAGCAAAAAAATCCATCCATATCTTGACAATATCAGACAGCAGTAAAATAACTCAGAATTGCTATGTACTTTCCTGTAGATGGCTCACCTCTTAAAATGTCACAGCACAGCACGTGTTTCAGATTCACCCATCACAGGATCAAGCACAAGACTGCTTTCTATCTAACCTTATCTCTTCAGAAATGCCAATGTAATGATGTTCACATTTTGAAATGAAGTACACTTAGGTACAAGTGCTTACCCCGCATTCCACAGATTTCTTCTGAGCTACAGTAAAAGTTCTGGAGGAAGCTAAACATGCGTGTCTAAAACCTGTGTAATGAGACAGAAATTAACACTGTTGTAAAGAAAAACAATGGCACAAGTCTCTAACCTGTAGATATCACACTACAGAATATCCAGTTTGTTATAGCTTTTCTCTGGTAAATTCCTTATGGAATTTATCCCCTTTCAACTTTAGAGAGTGCCCTCTCGTTCTCCATACCTTGGAGAGTGTGAACAGTCTGTCTTTATCTACTAAGTCTATTCCCTTCAGTATTTTGAATGTTTCGATCATGTCTCCTCTCCGTCTCCTCTTTTCAAGGGAGAAGAGGCCCAGTTTTCTAATCTCTCGCTGTACGGCAACTCCTCCAGCCCCTTAACCATTTTACTCGCTCTTCTCTGGACCCTTTCGAGTAGTACCGTGTCTGTCTTCATGTACGGCGACCAGTGCTGGACGCAGTACTCCAGGTGAGGACGCACCATGGCCCGGTACAACAGCATGATAACCTTCTCCAATCTGTTTGTGATCCCCTTCTTTATCATACCTAGCATTCTGTTTGCCCTTTTTGCCTCCACAGCGCATTGTGCAGACGGCTTCATCGACTTGTCGATCAGAACTCCCAAGTCTCTTTCCTGGGAGGTCTCTCCAAGTGCCTCTCCAAAAACCCAAAAACATTTGATAATGCAAAATCTAAAAAAAATCTGATTATAGGCCCAATTCTATATAGTCCACCTAAAAAATTGGTGACGAATAGTGTGGCACTAAGCCCGATTCTATAAAAGTTAGGCACACTGTGTGGGCTTAGGCATTGCTAGGCATCCTAACTTTAAGAATGCCCAATTTATGCACAGCCTTGCAAGACATCCAAAAAGACAGTTTCGAAAATTGACACTTGGACGTCCTGGCAATTAGGATGTCTAAGTACCAATTTATTCCATTTTTGGATGTCTTAGTTTTTTTTTTTTATAAATGCCCCTAATATTTAGATAGTTTTTCAATGCTGTTTATCTGCAGTGTGTCTAAATCTCAAGTGGTGTGTTTTGGGTGGGATTAGAGCAGACTTATGATTTGGATATTTTTCCACGATAATGGAACATTGCAGAAAAAGTCTAGGGCAAAACTTGGACATTTGAGGTTAGACCTGTTTCGGTAACAGTTACAGTAAGTGCCAAAAAGGTGTCCAACTTGACCAGATTATCACTGGAAGTATGAAGTAGAGAGTTGTGCGGGGATTGAAATCCCGCCTGTCTCCACCCGTCCCCACCAGTATCCCGCCGGTCTCCACCAGAATCTTCTCTGTCCCTGTCCGTCCCCATGAGGAATCTCCTCCATTCCTTTCTGACCCTGCGAGGAATCCCCTCCATCCCCGTGAGGAATCTCCTCTGTCCCTGCCCGTCTCCCCCTAAAAGTTACCTATCCCCATAAAAAGCAGCAATTACTTCTGACAGTTTTGATTTTTTTTTTTTTAAGTTTTAGTTTATTTATACCAACAATAAAATCAATATAAACAAATAACAGTGAACAGAAATAAGAGATGCATACATCACCGGAAAGAATTAGAATAGACATTAGGTCATGTGACTGTAGGGGCGACCATTTCTTGTTAAAAGAAATAAAGTTGGGTTTTATGGCAATATAAAGCTCATATCTGTAGAGCAAACAAATCTGGCTCCACCATCTGGCACAGGTAACTTGTGAGAGGTCCTTCCAAGATCCACAAATGATTTTCAATGCAGTAATGAGTAAAGAATCAAACAATACAGCATCAAAATCATTTAAAGCAGAATTGAGAGAGGCACTTTTCAGGACAAGGATTGCATAAGAAAACTGGACTGGAAACCCCAAAACAAACTCAGCAAGCACTTCATTGTGTACTAAACACAATTGGTGGCATAATCATGAGATGGGAATGGGCCTCCCACTTTGAGCGTTGCCCCCTCCCTCCCCCTCAAAATGAATATCTCCCTTGCTGTAGCTGGTGGAACATTTTGGTTTTCTATCATCTTGGTCCCAGTTTCTGCTTTTGTCTATCTTCTACTAATTCGCTTTCCAGGCCTCAGGAACCCCGGTTCCATCCTCGTGAGAGTTCTGTAGATTTGGGGGGGTATCCTTGTGGGGTTCCCGTGAGACCCGCAAGATTCCCGCAATCCCCGTTCCCGTTCAGACCTCTAGTATGAAGGCATGGTCCTCCTTACTCCCCAATAGTCATTGACCTCCCTCCCCCCAAAGATATGTCTGAAATGATACATAACAACAGCCTATATGACAGCTTCAGATGTTATGGCCAGTGCTATTAGAGCAGCAGGCAGGTCTCTGGAGTAGCCTAGTAGTTGGTGCAGCAGACTGCATAGAAGGGGACCGAAGCCCACATTCCACTAGTACACTTGTGGTGGAACATGTTAGCCCTTCAAATATCACCCAAAACCTACTGTACCGCCATATAGGCATAAAAACTATTGGGGTAGTATTCAGTTGGGTACAGTAGGTTCTGGGTGAGTTCTAGAGGGTTCATCATAAAATGTAAGGGGGTTATAGTGAGATGTGTATCTGGGACTTTTATGTGAAGTTCACTGTAGTGCCCAGTGTTTCTCAACATGCGGTTAGCATACCCTTGGATGTACGCAAGCCGCTTGTTGGGGGTACATGGTACTGGCTACTGCCGAGGATATTGCCTGCCTGTCTGCTGAAGCTGCCGCTGGGGATCCCTCCTTCCTGCCCGCCCTTCCACCGAAGCTGCTGCCGGGGATCCGTGCCCAGCCTGTCCACCAAAGCTGCCATCAAGGATCCCTCCTTCCTGCCCGCCCCACTCCACTGAAGCCACTGCTAGGGATCCCTCCTTCCTGCTCATCAGAGGAAAGCCTTCTGGGTTAGTTGGGGGGGGGGTGTTGTTCTCATTTACCTCCTTCAGCGGTACCTGTTGGGGAGGATGCACAGGCAGCGGTTCACACGCTGCACATAGCTGACCCAGAAACCTCTCCAACATGGCTCAAATAAGTATGATGACATGATCTGGAACAAAGAGAGAAAAGAGGAGGGAAGGAGCGCATTGGGACATGGGAGGAGCATGATTTTGGGACAAAGGCTGGAAGGCAGGGAGGGGAAGGGGGGCTTGAACTCGACACAGAAGGAAGGGACGGGGCATGAACATGGGGCACCGAAGGGAGGGAGGAAGGGGACACTAACTTGGGACATAAGAGGGAGGGAATAGAGAGGTTGAATTGGGCATGAGTGTGTGAGTGAGAGGGAAAGAGATGGTGCACATGGGGAAAGGAAGAAAGAGGAAAAGTGGGCATAGAGAGAGAGAGTGAGAGAGAGAGAGAGGAGTGAGGTAGGGATGCATGGGGAATAGAAGGATGAGAGGGAGAAATGTTGAATATGGTGGTGGAGAAAATTTAACACTCATTTAGCAATTGGACATCAATGTTTTATTCATAAATGGTTGTTTTATGGGTTGCATCTTTAAAACCTTTGAGGATCCTACCTGCTGGAAACAAAAAAAAAAAAAAAAAAAAAGGGCCCAGAATGTCTCAAACCAGATACCAGCTCTGTGGGTGCTGAGAACCCTGAATATAATAGGCTTTACATATGAAAAAAAAGCATGGATCTCCTAAGATGCATGACTTAGATAAAGATTTTTTAAGGAATGTACAATATTAGCAAAAGGAAGGAAAACTACCAAACTTCCCCCTCCTTTTTACAAAAGCACAGAAGAGGTTTCTATCGCCGACCAGTGCGCTGAATGCTCTGCGTTGCTCCGATGGTCATAGAGTTCCTATGAGTGTCGGAGCAGCGCAGAGTATTCAGTGCGCCGGCTGGCGCTAAAAACTTCTTCCATGCTTTTGTAAAAAAAAAAAAAAAAAAAAGAAGGGGGAGGGGGAATATCAGATCAAAGTCCAGCCAACTAAACATCTTATCTCTGACAGTAGCTTTTTAGGGAAATTGTATACTAGAATCTGCAGTTACCTATCCACTGTCAGATCTTGCTAGTTTCTAGCACTCAGGGTGATACCTCTTTATGCTTAAGTGGAATAATCCATGATTTATATATCTTCCACAAATTGTTCTAATTCCTTTTTTTGAGTGCAATAATCTCGTTGGGTGGAAGGATATTTTTAATCTGAAAAGGGTAAGGTTATTGAGATAGTCTATGTTTCTGTGTTTTATTGAATAATCATGGGGGGGGGGGAGAAAAAATGGATGGTTATGCATATTTGTAAGTTGAATGTGCTTTTATTAACTTATTATATGATATATATTTGTGTATTGCACTTTTGAAGTTTAGAAAATCAATAAAGAATTAAAAAAAATAAAATAAAATGTTCTATGGAAATAAGCTTTACATCATAACTGTAAGTTGTGTGACAAGCCATTCCTTCTTTTTTTAAAACTTTTTTCCCTCATAATTGAGTCTATTTTAGTTTTGGGGAAATAAAAATAATCATTTATTTGAAAAACACTGGCAAGTGACTTCACACGTTATCCACTCTGCCCCCTCATTGTGAATTATACACCGATTAACGCTATTTTCAAATACAGTAGTAGATAGGTATAGTTATTTTTTTGTGTGCAACAATATAACAGCAGTAATTGTCAAACTGAGTTGTGTGCTGAGCTCACCAAGGGCTCAAAGAACAGCATGTACTGAAATCAACATCATATATCTCTAAAACCTTAAACTATAACATGTAAACCAGATATACTGTAAATCACATTAGTCCATGCTTAATGTCTCATAAAGTGTTCAATAAATGTCAAACACCAAATGTAATATATGAGAACTTATCTGCATCTTGGGAAATAGCAATGAAGAGATAGTTGTGTAGTTCTTCAGGAATTGTCTATGTTCAAAAATACTCTCCCTCAGCACACACTGGGCTTAGAAAAATCCCAGAAGATTTAGCAGCAAGGGCTGTGCAGTAGCTGTTGGGAGCATGCCCAAATGTCCTTTGTACGACATACCTAAGTATGTGCGACATACCTACGTATGTGCTAATGCACATAAAAAGTTCTTTAGCACATGTTAAGACTATTCACAATTACCATGGATGCACTTAGGGCCAGATTCTGTTAACGACGCCTACAGAGACGCATCAATTGTGCATTAGGCATCGCTAACAGAATCGTACTACATTGTAGGCATCTCCAAGGTTTACCTAGCCTACATTGAGGCATATTCCACTAACAACGCTTTGCAGAGCCTAACTTTAAAAATAAAATCACCCTGATCCGCCCCAACCATGCCTACATGGTGTTAGGCACCTGGGTGTAAGTGTAGGGTTACCATATGGCTCCAGAGAAAGGAGGATGGATTGAGACATCTGGGTTTTACTTCCATTGCTTTCAATGAATGTAAAACCTGGGTGCCTCAATCTGTCCTCCTTGTTTTGGAGCCATATTGTAACCCTATATAGGTGCCTACTGACTTAGGCCCCTACCACCCAATTAACCTTAATTTTATGTCATTATGAGCTTGTTAAAGCTTATTAATGATGCCATTAACTCTAATTTTGAATTAGTGTAGGTGCTTACTCTTTAGGCACTACTTATAGAATTTCCCCCTTAATGTCTTATCTTTAGGAGATGGTAAATTCATCCATGCCAACTTAATGGGCTTAGCTTCTGCCCCAATAGATCCACCTTAGACAACTAGAAGGGCCTATAGGGAGCTGTTCCACCAAGGGGGTGAGGGAGGGGATAAGCTCTTGGGAAGAGGGCAGAAAGGGGGCCATGGATCACAGGAGGCTTGAGCTTTGGGATTGTCCTATTGGGGAGGGGTTCTTGTGCATGGGGGGATTTTGTGCTGGGAAGAGAGCTTGTTCCACAAAGGGGATCTGAAACAAGGAGGGAGAGTGTTTGTGCCTGAGGGGTTGTTGATTTTAGGTGATGAGGGGGAGTTGATCATGGGGGGAATGGTAAAACTTGGATCTTGGCAGTGACTAAAGTGGCCAAGGCTGCTAATCAGCTGCCCACATAACCAGTTAACCATGTCGTGGTGAGTACATCAAGCTCCGTCCCTGGCAGCATTCAAATCTAGGCTAAAAGTCCATTTCTCAAGGTTGCTTTTAACTACTAACCCCCACTCGTTTGTAAAGCACTCATGCTTGAGAAACTCCTTAACCCCCTACTTGTCCTGTTTGTCTGTTTAATTAGATTGTAAGCTCTACTGAGAAGGGGGCTGTCTGTTGAATGTTTTAATGTACAGCACTGCATATGTCTAGCAGCGCAATAGAAAAAAATACGTAGTAGTAGTAGTAGTAAAAGTAGTCCACTCAGCCTTGGCCATATTGGAGTCAACATTTTCCTGCGATAGGCAGCCTATTGTTGGAGCTTATGGAATCTACCTTCAGTAAATCTAACTGGTACAGGGAGACCTGGTAAGCTAGCTGATTCAATTTTCTGCAAAGGGATCCAGTGCTAATGATTTCTATCTAAAGTGTTATAAGAATACAAGCAAGCTATAACATCCTTCATACTGCCCACAAATTCAAGAGTCTTGGGAGCCTGAAACTTTCTGTTTTAATTCAGGTTTGTGATGGAGCTCTACTCCTAGGCAGCCATCCACTGTGCTGACTTTACTTCCTCCTTTCTCGTTCTAAGCTGGTTCTAAGCTTTATGATGATTCCCAACTAGAGTTTTTGATTTCATGTTTTATTCTGTTTTGGTATTGGTTTTAAACTTTATAGTTTTCTATCTGTTTTTATTTTAATTATTTTTGCTGTCTCTATATTGAGTGGATGTGTAGGGTCATGAAATGGTTAACTGTTGTTTGAAATACTGCTCTGGCCTACATAGCTGGAAACAGTGTACAATATGCTGACATCATCTGCTTGAAATGTATGTCCCTGCCTTACCACATTGTAAGCTAAATAGATAAGAGTTTGAGCCATGATGTACCCTGCCCTCCTGAACATGTAACATTTAGAACTGCAAGGCTTAGATAAGCAGGTAAATGAACTAGCTTCTTATAGGACTAGAAGTTGTACCCCTGAACCTATCACAAGTGCTGGCTTAGGACCAATAATAATTGTAGAAAAGTTATAGAAGTAACAAATGAGAAGTTGTAGATTTTGCATATATTAGTTTGTGAAAAGGGCATAAAAGTCCGTGCATTTCCTGTTTCTGGCACTCTTGTAAGCAGGCTGCTCACTGCACAAGAGTCCAGCATGCTGTAAATAAACCTCTTGTACTTTCTTCATGCCTCTGACTTTGTGTATTCAAGTGACCTTTCAGATGCAACGACCCTGTAAAGGAAGTTAATCCTTATAGTAAAGGAAGCAGAGAAGGCCAAGTATAATGTCAGTACATTTGGAGCTAGATTCAGTAAATGGCGGTCAAAAATTGATGCTGATAAATATTTCTACTCAACATGATCCTATAATGAGAGCTCAGAGATGAGCAACCATTAAAGAATTAGCATTGAGTGCTAATTTCAGTGCCCATATTTTGGCACCAGGACCTATGCCTGCAGAAACCAAGGGGTAATTCCCGGCACATCCTTGGTATTCAATAACACTACATGCAAATTTTAGGAATGCTCCACATGCCCATCCACTTCCTAAGGCTATGCCTCCTTTTGGGATGCATGCTGAAGAATTCGGGCACATATTGTTATAGAATAGCACATAGCAAAATGTGTACCCAATTTTAAAATGGCACCAATTAGCACCCAATTATTGGCACTAATTAGGCACAGATCTTGGATTGGTGCCTATATATTGGTGCTCTTTTGGGTGCCGTATATACAGTAGAATCTGGGGGTTGATATGAACCGGAACATGTATGAAAGTTAGGCTTATGATCTAATAGTTAGCCTGTCTCAATGTACTGAGCAAAATCAATGAAAAACTAATTTAGATATCACTCAATAAAGTGAGTGGTGAACCTCAAACACCCAGACACTGATTGCAGCAAAGTGTCTTTACTGGGGTAATGAATTTTCTCATCGGTTCACTTAACTCACTAGAAACTGCCAATCAATAGTTCATTCAACAAAAAGAGACTTTTTTTAAAAGACACTTCAATTCATCCCAATGGGAGCTCTGCCGTTTCACTTTATCCAGCTTCGTCAGGGGTTAGTGTTTGAACAAAGGCACTTTTAATGCTGGTTGTCTCATTGCAGCTTCAATATAACTTAATATTAAACAAGCTCAGGCATCAACTAAGCTGAACTACATTGGAAGAAAGCTGAGAAACAGTGGCTAGTTTATGGCGTGGCAGTAATCTGCCATTATATCTGTGAAAAAAAGAATAATCCTGGATATATTATTGGCAGATGCTGTCCCTGCTTGGCCTCAATTGTGAGATCAAGTGGTGGGCGTTTCTGCATTGAAGAGTGATGTCATTTCCGGTGTCATCGTGGTTTAAACAAGAGGGGTGTTGAGCTCATAGATCAAAAGCTTAGAGGAAGCACGATTACAAGGACATGAGGTACCTTCCATTAGCGCTGAGAATGTTTGCAAGGAGAGGATTTAAATTATGTCAATTTAATGTGTACTTTTTAGCACAACTAAGAAAAAATCGAGTCGGGTTCTCTGAGGAAGCTGGTCTGGCAAAACGTGTCAGAACCCGTGTACTCTTCCCAGAATTAATTCAAGATAAGTGTTGATCAAACAATGAAAATGTGTTTCAGTCAAGCAGTATAACAGTATTATAAAGTGCAGTGAAAGACTAAGAGAGGCGCATTTAGGGGCGTATCCCCGGTTGTGTTCTCTCTACTGTTAAGGTTCTGAGCACGTCCCGGCAGCGGCAGCATAGTCAGAAGGCAGAAAGTCAGCTGGCATTGGAGATCGGGGCAGGAAATCAGCTGAGACAGGCACTGTGAATGCGCAGCACAGAGGCACGGAGATTGAAGTGCGCATGTGTGCTAAGGGTTTTATTATAGCGGATTCCAACTGACTTGATAATATTTGTTCCCACGTTGTATCTTTATCTTATTTTTTCTCTTTGAGAATTGCCTCAGATTTTGGTAGGTTCATCTGCTGGCTCTGTCGCATTATTTACCTTAAACATCGTGATCATTTCAGTGGCTTTTTTTTAAATGATGGGTTAGGTTTTCTGTCCTTTCACAGCAGTTGTTGAACAGGTGAGTCATCTGTAAAGAAAGGTGACAATGAAAGAAAAGAAAGGAAAGGTGATGGCTTTATGCAGCTTTAGGTAAATTCTACAACTGCTTCCAATGATGCAAGTAAACTTCTAAGAGCCTTATTCAAAATGTGCTTTTTCTCATCCTACTTCTTACAGGAAATGTCCAAAGTCAGATTTAGACGCACTATCAAAAAAGCCCCTCTACATTTTTATGTTGGCTTTCCTAGCTAGAGTTTTCTAATATGTTCAAGTTCTGTATTTTCATCTAGGATAATTAACTTCTTTGATGGAGTAGTAGATTCTTTGATGGAGTAGTAGATTCTTATTCAGTAACAATATTGTTACTGAATAAGAATCCAAACAATTTCAATTCAATGAAAATCCACTCTACTACTCCATCAAAGAAGTTAATTATCCTAGATGAAAATACAGAACTTGAACATATTAGAAAACTCTAGCTTGGAAAGCCAACATAAAAATGTAGAGGGGCTTTTTTGATAGTGCGTCTAAATCTGACTTTGGACATTTCCCGTAAGACATTTAAAAGTCGGGTAAGGGAAATGTCCATTTTTGAAACTACTAGACGTCCAAAAATTTTTTTTTCCCAAAAATCACCTACTTACACATTTTGGTCATCCAACCTTAGGATGCCTAACTTTCTGGTGCATTTTTTACGACAAAAATGTCCAAATCCATGCCATTTGGACTTGGGAGGGGCCAGCATTGTAATGGACTTGCCACACAGACATCCCAATAGAGCATGGGGCATCTTAGAGGGCACTGCTGTGAACTCATAAAGGGTTCCAGAAGTACATCTCACCATATCCCCTTTAAAATGTATGATGAGCCCTCCAAAACTCCCCTAAAGTCTAATATGCCCACCACCCAATAGCCCTTATGGCTGCAGGTGGTACCTATATGGCAGTATAGTAGGGTTTTGGTGGGCTTACACTTTCTACCATAAGTTAGTGATTAGAATGGCATATGGACCTGGGTCCTCCTCTCTATGGCTCAATAGCCCACCCACCAGGCTACTTAAGACACCTGTGTGATGCTGGTATGCTTTCCCATACCAGGTGCTGCTGTTCTAAAGACAGAAATGTACTGATTCATTCAGAGGTTTGGGGGGTGGCAGGTGGTCAGTGATCACTGTGGGAGTGTGGAGGTCATAATATAATTCCTCCAGTGATCATCTGGTCAGTTTGGGTTTATTTTTGGCACTTAGATGCTTTTAAAACAGGTCTAGCTCCAGACATCTAAGTTCCATTCTGGATGTCTTTGTGAAGGTTCAATTATCACTGCAAGACGTCCAGAAAGTTGTTTTTGAAAATTGGCACTTGGATGTTTTGGTGATTAAGATGTCCAAATGCTGGCTTATGCCATTTTTTGGACATCTTTATTTTTTGAAAATGAGCTCCATTCCGTTAGTACAGCACAGTTCCTATCAGGCCAGTACAAATGACTATTTTTTTTTACACTAGTAGTCAAAATAAAGCCAAACAAGTACTCAGACCATGCTCATATTAGTTTGGCAGGAAATTGGGTTTTATTTTGCAGAGAATAGTTAAGCTCTTGAACACATTGCCAGAGGTTGTGGTAAGAGTGGATAGCATAGCTGGTTTTAAGAAAGGTTTGGACAAGTTCCTGGAGAAAAGGCCATAGTTTGTTATTGAGAAAAATATGGGGGAAGCCACTGCTTGCTGCTTGCATGGAATATTGCTACTCCTTGGGTTTTGGCCAGGTACTAGTGACCTGGACTGGCCACTGTGAGAACGGGCTACTGGGCTTGATGGACCATTGGTATGACCTAGTAAGGCTGTTCTTATGTTCTTATGACAGCCACTGTCACTCCTTTTGATCTTGGGCAACTCACTTGGGCCCTCTTTTGCTAAGCTGCAGGAGTGAGTACTCTGCGGCAAATGCTCTGACACCCATTTAATTCCTATGGGTATCGGAACATTTAACGTGTCAGCCCACACTATTAGGCATAGTAAAAGAGAGGGTAAACCCTCTATTGTTTCAAGTACAAACTTATAAGCTCTCTGGGGACAGGGGTATACCTAATATACTTTGATGTTGTGATGAACTTTGAGGCCATAATTTATTTGAAGAAGAGACCTACATGCTCTCACACATTTATGTACAGTATTTTCTTTGGATAATAATAATTCTTCTGATGACCCAATAATCGATACCACTGCCTGCAAAATACCTAACCACTATAACTTTCAATGTCTTTTTTGTCCTTTTTCTTCTTAATTAGACTCTTTTAGGGCTTCAGACATGCCATTGGTTACCAACCATTTCTATGGTCACCGATTAAACTTACGGCCATGGCTTCCTCACTAGCCCCATTATACTCTTTTCTTCATGTTTTTTAATTCATAACCTTTTAAAGTGCTTCGTGCTGTATTTTAATAACTTAGTCCTTATATAAGTTAAAAACTTAACTTAATTGACTTATCTTAATTCAGTCTTTTCTCATAATATCATCGGGAAGGGACCTGTCAGTTCAACATGTTTCGCCCTCCGGCTGTTTCAAGAAAATTCCCCCCTTTTCAAACTTATCAGTACCATCCCGAACCACATAATATTTCTCAAGAAAGCCATGGCCGTAAGTTTATTCGGTGACCATAGAAATGTTTGATAACCAATGGCATGTCGAACTGACAGGTCTCTTCCCGATGATGTTATGAGAAAAGACTGAATTAAGATAAGTCAATTAAGTTAAGTTTTTAACTTATATAAGGACTAAGTTATTAAAATACAGCACGAAGCACTTTAAAAGGTTATGAATTAAAAAACATGAAGAAAAGAGTATAATGGGGCTAGTGAGGAAGCCATGGCCGTAAGTTTAATCGGTGACCATAGAAATGTTTGGTAACCAATGGCATGTCTGAAGCCCTAAAATTGTCTAATTAAGAAGAAAAAGGACAAAAAGGACATTGAAAGTTATAGTGGAAATATTTATCAATGTCTTACTTCTGACTGCGGGATATACTGCAAAATACCTAAAGCATAGTGTGCCTTTTTAGTCCACTTGAACTTATGGAAATAAAGATTAATCAACAGTACCAGCAAAAAAAAAAATGTAAGATGATACCTTTTTATTCCTTGACAAAGCATTCATGAATCATATCCCTTCAGGGTGATTTTATCTTGAAAAGCGATTTTTCCGTTATTGCAAAAAGTCTGAACTCTCTAAGCATAAAAGGAATCAGTAATAGCTAATGCAATAGGCCCATTAACACCTTTTGTTTAGAATCATCTGAAAATGGTATCTAAGAAAAATCAGACAAAGCCTGCTCTTAATACCGTGTAACCAAACAGGTGGAAGAGTGTACAGCTGCTCTTTTCTCATGCAGTTGCTCACAGATGCATTGTTTCTGGGCATTGATTTTTAGACAAGCATAGAGCAGTTGGTTTGGTAGGATTCAGTTCAGAGTATGTGTACTGTAGTACTGTATTTGCCTTTCCGGCTGGTGTTTGTCTTGGCTGCCTCAGTATTATGCATTTATTTATCTTCTGGGCTGCTGTGCTTTATGTACTCCAATGTCTTGGTGGTCTACTTTCACTAAGGAGTATGGCAAAATGCGTACCTTTCAATCACTTGCTGTCATTACTTTTCAATTTTTACACATTTCTGGAAAAAATTTGCATACCTGTTTTCTACAGCCCTTTTTTAAACATCTTAACCCTTCAGTCTTATTTGTTTATTAAGATTTATTTATTGCAAAAGTAGTCAATGGACTCCATACATCATTACCACATGAAAGAATGATGGCGGAACGTTTAGGGACTAGTAATTCCTTTAATGATGTATGGAGTCCATTGACTACTTTTGTTGCATTACAGTAAGGGTCATGTTTCTTCCCTTTTCATTAGATTTCTTTACACATCCAGGGAGGGTGAGTGGGTGGGGGGAGGGAAATGTACTTTGAGGAGTTAAATTATTTAATTATAATATTGAAATCACATCTTATGTTTTATTGTATTAATAATTAAGATGAGGATAGGAGTAAATGACTGTTTAATGTAATAATTGTATAGTTATTAGTGCGTTCTATGCAGTATTTTATGATTTACCAATTGTATTGCACTATCAAAGTTTGAAAATCAATAAAGATTTAAACAAACAAAAAAAAAGATTTATTTACTGCCTTTCTGAAGAAATTTACTAAGGTAGTGCACAGCAGGAAAAATCTGGACATAGTCTAGCAGAAAAAATGTTCAAATCATAGTACACATTATGGCATTGTATGCTATCCTTAGATTTTATATACGGTGTTTTGAGTTGCGCACATAACTTAATTGAATAATGAGCCAATCAATGCTGATAATTGGGCAGTAACAATCAATTTTCAGCACTAATTGACAATAATAAGAAATTACATGCACATCTTTTTAGACCTATTCTATAAAGAAGTGCACATAAATTCTAGTGGGTGGATCTGAAAAGGGGCAAGGCAGTGGGCGGGGCAAGGGAAGGTCATGGGCGTTCCAATCATTTGCATGCACTGTTACAGAATATGCCTGATGCCTAAGTTAGGCATGGGTTCAGTTGGTATAAATTCCCATGCCTAAAACTTTGCCAAGATTCCTGGCACTAAGTATATTCTATAAACAGTGTATAGAATAGTCTTAGCACACATTTTGTTCCGCAATGATTTTTCAGCACCACATATAGAATTTACCTCATAATGTCAACACAATACACATTAAAACAGCAGTGGCAACCTCAGTCCTTGAGGGCCAGACCCCAGTCAGGATTTCCCCAATGACTATGTATGAGATCTGTTTGCATGCACTGCTTCCATTGTATACAATTAAATCTCATGCACAGTCATTGGGGAAATCCTGAAAACCTGACTGGGTTGTGGCCCTTGAGAACCACGATTGTGCATCCCTGCACTATAACATCTTAACAGACAGCAAAGGCTGGAAGTGGAAGTGGGACATATAGATAAATAAAATAGAGTGACAGGAATTACTGTATGTAGAAAATAAGGGGACTAGCTGAAAGAAAGTTACACATATTCAGAAAGGTGTATGAATATGACCTCAGCCAGGGAAGAAGTGGATAAGCAAGTCCTGCTACATTATGTGTCACTAGCAAGTTAGCTGCTTCTTCCTTTAAAGAATGGGAGAAGAGCCAAGCTTTTAGCTGCTCTCTTACACTCAACTGTCTGTGTTTGCTCAGTTTACCAAGATGTGTGTTAAAATACACCTAAAAAAAGTGAACAAGAAAAAAATATGATACTTTTTCTAGTGGCGTACCTAGCATATGTGACACCCGGGGCCCATCATTTTTTGGCACCCCCCATCTGTACGAAAAACATGATTTTTAGTAACAAGCTACATGTCACACATGAGTACCTAGGAAAAGGCAGCATCTTACATATGCAGTGAACAGTACAACATCAATACACCCATTGTAAAACTAAACAAGCCAGACTAGTACAAATCAATCCTACACCGTCAATCCTAACAGAAAACCATGTCTTTCGAATACATAGAACACAGAAAACACCTTCGCCTAGTTTGGAATATGTCATCACAAACTAACCCCTCCCCCTTTTACAAAACTTTAGTGTAGATTTTAGCCACTGTGGTAACAGCTCTGACACTCATAGAATTCTGAGCATCAGAGCTGCTACCACCACGGCCGGCGCTAAAAAACGCTCCACAGTTTTGTAAAAGGGGGGATAAAATAGAAATACATAGACAAAGGTTAAATTGAACCAGCAATAAGCTGGACTCTGCATACAATGCAACACCACAGAAACAGTGACACATGTCTCCTAAAGCAATAAATAGAAATTTTTTTTTCTACCTTTGTCTTCTCTGGTTTCTGCTTTCCTCATCTTCTTGTTACCCTCTTCCTTCCATCCACTGTCTGCCATCTCTCTGCCCCTATACGGCATCTTCTCTCCTTCTATGCCCCTTCCAGAAACTGTATGCCTCTACCTTCCATTTCTCCTTTCACCCCCATTGGTCTGGCAACTATCTCCTCTTCTTCCCTCTCTTCTGCAATCCCTTTCTTCCCTCATTTTCCTTTTCAATTTATTTTCTGCATCCATCTAGATTACGTTCTTACTACCCTCTCATCAATTTCCTTTTTTTACTGTATACCTACAGCTCACCACCTCTTTCCCTCACCCCCTCCAGTATTTCCCTAACTCAATCCTTTTCCCCCATCATGTACCCTCCTTTTATTTATCCCCTCCTTCCATCATGTGCCCTCTTTCTCTACCCCTTCCATCTAGTACCTTCTCCTCTCTCTGTCTACTTCCATCTAGAGGTCTGCATGGGAACGGGGTTTGCGTGAATCCCGCGTGTCCCGCAGGAGTCCCATGGGAATCCCCCCTAACCCATGGGACTCCCACGGGGACCTCCCTCTAGCCAACGGGACTCCCAAGGGGATGGAAGGCTTTGGAAGCAAGGTTCGTCCATATAATATAATGGACATGTCAGCCTTAGTAAAAGAGGGGGTTTATAAGTTAATTACCTGAACAGAAAACAAAAATAGGGTTCCACCAAAGAGATTCCACAAGGAAAACAGCAGCGCAAACACAAAAGAAACTGTGGAATTGATGATCCTGTCAGAAGTAATTGCTGCTTTTTATGGGGACGGGCGGGGATGGAGGTAATTCCTTGCGGGGATGGGTGGGGATGGAGAGGATCCTGATAGGGATGGGTGGGGATGGAGAGGATCCTGTCGGGGATGGAGAGGATCCTGGCGGGGACAGGCAGGGATGGGTGGGATTTCTGTCCCCGTGCAACTCTCTACTTCCATCGTCTGCTCTCCTCTTTCTCTCCTCCTATTTCCTTCCTGCATTTGCTCCCTTATCTCTCCCATCTGCACTTCCATCCAGCATAGGCTCCCCCTCTATCCGCCACACTACCATCCAATGTTTGCCCTTTCTCTCTCCATCCACCCCTCTTCAATCAGCATCTGCCCCCTTTCTTTCCCTCCAATCCAATTCCATCCAGTATCCTTCCCCCTTATGTCTCTCTCCCCTTTCCCTGTACATCAATTCAATCAGCACCACCCTTCCATTCCACCCTGCCCCCTTTCTCTCCCTGCACCACACTTTCATTCCAGCAGTCCTGATCCTTTCTCGTGATGACTGTAGCTGCCGGCTGCCGGTCCACCCCACTCTGACGTACTAGCTCTGGAGCAGAGTCGGCAGCCGCGTGCTGGAAGGTCCAGCAATGATTCCAGGCTTTGCTCCGGAAGAAGTAAGCTACATCGGAGGGGGTTGGCCTTGCAGACGCAGGGAGTTACAGCAAGGACCCGCGATGACTGCATCTGCTGGGTCCACCCCCTCTGAAATAACTTACTTCTTCCAGAGCAAAGCTGGCAGACGAGTCATCGGGGGACCTTCCTGCACCTCAGCGCAGCTGCCGACTTTGATTTAGAGCAGTGTTTTTCAACCTTTTTACACCCGTGGACAGGCAGAAATAAAATAATTATTTTGTGGACCGGCAAACTACTAAGACTGAAATTTAAAAAACACATTTCCGTCCCGTCTCCGCAAGCTCAGTACCCGCAAACCATCTGATTCCATCCGCATAAGTCTCAATTATGATTTTATATTGAACATATTTTATTAAAGTATAAAAAAGAAACAATATTCTGTACAATTTTCATTTTATAAATATAAATATACAGAGCAAGGACCAACAAAACCCCTGTCTCCCCTCCCCTTCACATATATCCCCTCTACTATCAAGAAAACTGAACAAGCCAAATTATTAAAGAATGCTACACAGAAATATCATGCTAACAGAATACTGCAGTCACACATAACAGGAATAGTGTTAGGGGAATGCCCCCAGGTCCGAGAGAGCCCTAAGCTAGCTGGAAGCTAAAGAAGCACTGCCTGGGCTTTGCAGTCCCCAATTATGTCTCTAACAGGATACATATTTCAAATCTGATATAATCTAATGACAAAATAGAAATAAAATGAATTTTTTCTACCTTTTGTTGTCTCTGGTTTCTGCTTTTATCTTCTTTTCACTCTTTTCCTTCCAGCGTCTGCCCTGTCTCTTCAATCCAGCATCTGCCCATTCCATCCACTGTCTGCCCCTTCCAGAAACTGTCTTCCCCTACCATTTCTCCTCTAGACCCCCCCCCCTTTGGTCTGGCATCTATCATCTTCCCTCTGTTCCCTCATGGCCTGGCATCTTTCTCCTTTCATCTCTCTTTCCCTCCCCCCTGTGGTTTTTAGTATCTCTCTCTTCTCATTTCCTCCACTCAGATCTGATATCTCTGTCTCCTTCCCCGTTCTCTGGCATCTCTCTCTCTTCCCTTTCTTTCTATGGTCTTCCTTCTTTATTTTCTGCGTCCGTCTAAATTAAATTCGTTCTTACTATGCAGTGCTCAAATTCCCTCTTTTCACTATGTCTACCCACAGCATGCCACCCCTTTCCTTCACCCCTCCACTATCTCACTAACTCTATCTTCTTCCCCCATCCAGCATATGTCCTTTTTCTTTATCCCTCCTTCCATCCAGTATGTGTTCTCTTTCTCCACTTCCATTCAGCATTTGCCCTCCCTTCTCCCCACTTCCATTATCTGCCCCTTCTCTCTCTTTCCCCCCACTTCCATCATCTGCCCTCTTCTCTCTCCCCACTTCCATCATCTGCCCCTTCTCTCTCTTTCTCCCCACTTCCATCATCTGCCCCTTCTCTCTCTTTCCCCCCACTTCCATCATCTGCCCTCTTCTCTTTCCCCACTTCCATCATCTGTCCCTTTCTCTCAATTTCTTCATCCACCACAGGCCCATCTTTCTCCCTTCCTCACCTTTCCGATTTTGGCAACAAGATTGTCAAGGCCCCCCCCCCCTCTGCAACGGCACTCAGTGGCATCGGTGCCCTCTTCCCCCCCCTGTGACAGCACTCAAGTTCGGCCTCCTTCTTCCGGCATCAACAGAACTTCAGAACGGCAACAGGTGCTCAGTCAAAAGCTTCCCTCTGACTGAACTGCCTGGGCGGAAACAGGAAGCTGAGTCAGGGAAAGCTTTTGACTGAGCACCTGGTGCCGATCTGAAGTTCTGTTGATGCTGGGAGAAGGAGGCCGAACTTGAGTGCTGTCGCGGGGGGGCGCTGATGCCGCTGAGTGCTGTCGCCGATGCCGCTGAGTGCCGTCGCAATTGAAGCCCAGGTATTTTCCGGACCTGGCTGGCTGTGCACCCCCCCCAAGGCTGCACCCGGGGCGAACTTCCCCCCCTCTTGGTACGCCACTGAATTTTTCTTTATCTGCAACTGTCAATATAAATAAGGAGTTTCTGCAGAATACAGGTGAGGAGGGTATTAAATCTTAACAGATTTAATTAATCAGATACACATCACTGGAGAATTCCCTGAAGACTTTCTTGTCAATGCATTTATTCCAGCCTGCAAGTTTGATCTCTAAAGCATCCAAAGTACATTTGCAGGTCATTAAAAACTGAATCACACTTGCAAAGTATCTAGACTGGGGTATGAAACCGCAGACCTGGAAAGTAGGATACCCTTAAAGAATATGCAGAAGATAAATCTGCATACAGTGGAAATAGTGCATGTGAATATATCTATAAATATTGATGTTGGAAAAATATGCAATATGAATCACCACCTACTAATTGAGTGGCTACATTTCCTGTGTAAACTTATGTGCATCCCTTTGGAAATACAATTAAGTTGCATTACAGGGTGGAGGGCTAGCCATAATTTACTATAATGAGCTACTTGTTCTTTTAACAATTTTTGATGAAATAGATTGATTTCTCCATTTGCTTAAACTTGGAATTGATTTACTTTCTCCCTGCAGCCGGTTCAGGGTTTTCATGGAATTAACAGGACGCTTTGAGGAGATTTTAGTATTCGCACAGAACATCCATTCAGGTATCTTGAAATAGACTTTGTATTATGAGTGAGTGTGCTATGGGCTTTATCCAGCATGTCTACACCCTCACTTATAATGTAAGGTATACGTTATATCTGATTTTTTTTTCTGAATCCCTTATCCACCTCATCAGCTCCTCCTTTAATTCCCTACATGAGCACTATATTCTAACTCCCCTTTTGTCCTGTGTGTCTGCCATAATTAGATTGTAGACTCAGTCAAAAATAAAGAAAAGGGCAAATAACTCAACCAAAATACTAATGTTGAGTGACCAAATAAGGATATATCAACTATTATAAAAGTCACTCTATGTGTCTTTACAGAAAAATTCCATCAAATGTTATTCAACTGTTAGTGAAACTTAAGCTCAGAGACATGAAGGCGAATGTGCCGCCTCACCACCCAATCATCGCATTGTTCAATACAGTGTCATGTCTCTAAGCATAAGTTTCAATAACAGTTGAATAACATTTGATGGAATTTTTCTGTAAAGACACATAGAGTGACTTTTATAATAGTTGCTATAATTCGATTGTAAGCTCTTCTGAGCAGGGACCATCTCTTGCGTGTACAATGTGCAGCACTGCATACATCTAGAAGCGCTATAGAAATAATACATTAAAACAAAGAGATAACAACAACAACAATTAACTTGAAACCTCAGCTATGTCCTGGACTGACCGTTATTTTATTTTTTATAGCCTTTTAATTGATAACCTTTCCCTCCCCATTAAGAGTATGTCCCAGGCATTTTAACCAAATTCATTAGATACATCAAAATTTGTCTTTTTGATTCATCATTAAATCCATGCATTTCTTCCCTAAACCATGTGTCTCTCTGGTGACTAGTGACAACTGCATTTGTCGCTGTTAGCCACTAATAGAGCTAACAGCTAATACGTCACTAAAATTACAGTAGTACACAGTTGTGTTACCAATTGCTGTCCTAATTGCCTTCACATTTTCTAGGTAGAAAGTTTCAATATATTGCCTCAGATTTCAAGACCCTTCTCCACACTCCATTTTATTTTTTTTAAGTTAAAAAGTTTTTGATTTTAGCATATAAAAGTACAATATATGTTAACAAGGCAAGATACATACAAGCTGCATCAATGCAAGGAGTCACAAAATATTATTAATACCTCTTCATGCTCTTCATACCACTGTTAAAAACCCCTGCTTTAGTAGATGCCCCCCTTTTCAACAATATCAGAGATTACTACGTCCTTGAATACGGCTCTTTAGATCAACACTTGACATTTTGGCCCTGCTGAAAGACACCTTTGCTAATACCTACTGGGATGCATCCCAGTAGCATGAGCAGCTGCATTTGCTTAAGTGTTAGGCCTACCATTCTGAGAGGCTGTGACAGAAAGATAAATCAGCTTATAACTTGATGATATGCAAATGAAACAGATAGAAGAACCAAAAGGCAAAGAAAAATTATTATTCACATTTATTATGTTGGTATGAGAATCATTCCAAAAGGCTCTTTCTCTGTGGTAGCAACATTTTCTAAATCTTCCCCTTCCTCAGAAGACTATACCCACATTTGTCCCATACTACTGATGATTTCACTTCCTTCTTTATGAAGTAGGTACAATATTAGATATTCAGGATAGCCTATTCCTATCCCCTACAAATAATATGAATCACTGCTCACATTCACGGGACTCCCCGTTAGTTGAATCTCCATCTTCTATTGCGGGGAGTATTTTGATATCTCTTAATCCAGTTCCCCTTATTGGAATTGAGAAGATCTTACACAATATGAATTCCTCTACTACTCCTGAGGATCCTGTGCAAGTCCATCTTATAAAAAGTCCTTATATGACCTTATCATCCTGTTTGTATTCAAACCCTTAGAACAGTGGTCTCAAACCCGCGGCCCGGGGGCCACATGCGGCCCGCCAAGTACTATTTTGAGGCCCTCGGTATGATCACAAAAGTAAAATAAAACAGTTTCTTGATTATTTGTCTCTTTAGTTATAAATTATAATATTATTATTAAGACTTAGCCAAAAGGAAAGATTTATAAACTATAAAGAGTTTTACCTCATGTAAAATTGTCATTTCTTTAAGATATTAACTATTTTTTTTCTGAAGCCCTCCAAGTACCTACAAATCCAAAATGTGGCCCTGCAAAGGGTTTGAGTTTGAGACCACTAACTTAGAACAAGTCATGATATCCCACTACTCAAATAGGATCTGTGTTAGACTGCATCTTGACAGGAAAATCAGGTTTTAGATACCACCATACTCACCCACTGTATTTGTAACATATCTTTTCTGACCAAATTAATGAAATAGGCAGCCTCGTGCCAATTAACAGATTATATTGACAAAGTCAATGTCCTATACCAGTGTTTCTCATTTCAGTCAGGTTTTCAGGATATCTACAATGAATATGCATGAAAGAAATTTGTATATAATGGAGGCATTGTAAGCAAATCAAGTTTATGCATATTCATTGTGGATATCCTGAAAACCTGACTGGCAAGGGGCTACTCCAGGATAGAGTTGAGAAACACCGTCTTACGTTATAAACAATCAGGTTTCTAGTCAAGCTACAGCACAGAGACTACTTTAGTTGCTTTTTTTCATTGAGATATAAGTGAACATGGATCAGGGAAGGATCATGTTATTACTTAAACTAAATTAAAACTTAGCTTTATATACCGGGTCATCATAAGAACATAAGAAATGCCTGCACCGGATCAGACCTTGGGTCCATCTAGTCCGGCGATCTGCACACGCGGAGGCCCAGCCAGGCCTACCCTGGCAAATACCTTAGTTACTCGTCTCGTATCCCTCAATGTGTCTTTCAAGAAGATGTGCATCCAACTTGCCCTTAAATCCTTGAATGGTGGTTTCCTCCACAACCTCTTCCGGGAGAGCGTTCCAGGCGTTCACTACTCGCTGTGTGAAGCAGAACTTTCTGACATTTGTCCTGGCCCTGTACCCCCACAGCTTCAGTCCATGACCTCTTGTCCGAGTCACCTTTGACATTGTGAATAAACTAGAGGAAGCTCGACTCGATTAACAATAATTAAGAAAGATATGCTAAAATTACAAGGGGATTAATTTTCGAAGTGTTTAGCAAATAAAAAAAAGTTTTTAATGATTTGCGGAAGAATTGGAAAGGACTAGGGCAACTCAAAATTAAAGGGAGTTCATTCCATAATTGAGAAAATTTGTGAAAGCCAAAGAGAGGCTAAAATTCTTATCTCCTTTAATTCCTTTCCTGGAAGGGAGGGAAAGCTTGAATTGTTGAATGCCTCTTGCAAAGGAAAATCTGTGAACGTTCCATAGCAGAGGAACAAGAGGAATAAAAATACCATATAAGATTTTAACAGTAATGCATGCACATTTAAATTGAATCCTGAGATAAACTGGGAGCCAATGAAGGCTCAAAAGCAAAGGAGTCACATGGTCGAATTTGCTTTTTACAGCTTTTATCAACCACTTTTAATCTAGTGAATCATACTCTATTACTACCGTAATCAGGCTACTTGGAGTTGGAATTTGGGACAATGTTTGGAAACAGTATATTTCCAACTTATCAAATTATCATTGTGCTGGAGGTCAGCTTATTTATCCTAAACATCTTCCTTTTACATATAGGTTAACTCAGGGGTTAATATTGACCCCTATTCTTTTCAATCTTTTTCTTTTTCTGCTGACTGACCTAATTTGGGGATTGGGGGTCAGCAGGTACTATTATATAGTAACATAGTAAATGGCGGCTGATAAAGACTTGAATGGTCCATTCAGTCTGCTCTGTAATTAGATGCATTGCAATTTCATGATTAAATTAAAATGTCTTTTTTCTTTGTTATTTCTGGGCCATAGACCTTAGAAATCTACCCAGTACTGTCAACTCCAACTACTGGAGTTGCCGTTTGAAGCTCACTCCTGCCTATCCTTTGCCGGATTCAGACTTTGAAAATTTTATGTCGATAGTAATCAGATTGTAGCTTTTTTTGACATAGTATAACCACACCTTAGAAACTTACATTTCTGTCCTGATATTTTCACCAGCTGGCAAGCAAATCATAGATTTAAGTTAAATCCACAGAAGCCTGAAGTTCTTTGAATTAGAAGGACAAAAATTGCCTATTAAGGGGTCCTTTTACTAAGGCGCACTAACTGATTTAGCGCACGTGAAATGCTAAGGTGCCCATTATATTTTATGGGTGCCTTAGTATTTAGCACGCGCTAAATTAGTTAGCGCGCCTTAGTAAAATGACCCCTAAATCATGTATTCAAGTTCTAGTCAAAGATACTACTCATGGTTTGGGTATTACTTTTCATTTTAGAATGACTTTCAATCAACATATCTCAAGTCTGTTGAAAAAGTCCTTTTTACCCTCAGGTTTATTTGCCTCCTCCATCCACTTTTGGCAAAAGGAAGCTGCTCATTATTCCATACATTAATTATCCAATGCTTAGATTATTTGTTTATGTCATTCTGCCCTGCAATGGCAAAAAGAAGGTACTAGCAAAAAGACGAAGCAGTCCATGTTTATTATCTTTGCCTGATGACAGGACATGCTGCTACTCTGTGGAAATGCTGCTTGACTGTGTTTATTTGTGATGAATCTGCTTTTAGGAGAGTATTGGAATCCCTCTTTGCTCTAACCCCTGAAGCAGCCTTAGAGTGAAACGTGGCCATATCAGGTGATTGAATTTAATAAACGACATACTTTCACCTTTGTTGGTCTGCTTTGTGTTTTTTCTGCTTGTGCTTGTTCGCAAATTATTGTCTCTTGTGTTAGTCTAAAAAAGACGCCAGCGCCTATCTTTATAAAAGCACTTGCTTCTTTTTCACCATTGCAGGGCAACCTTCTAAATGGTATTTCTGCTTTAATTTATACAACATTTTCAAGTAGGACAGAACACTGCTATAAAGCTACTGCATATCACTCACAAATTTGATCAAATTAGTTTATTGTTTGAGGGTAACAGGGTTTGGATTTAGCTCGTACCTTTGGCAGTGGTTCCAGGAGAGTTACAATATTGATTGATCAGCACTAAACAATCTTAAAATAGGGAGACTGTCAATGTTCTTCCACTAGTTTTCAAAATCATTTTTACAGGTTGGTCAAGATATTAACTTTTTTTTTTAACCTTAGCAGCTCACACTTTGCACTCCTCTGAGCTTCTTGGACTGTTAACCTTTTCCTATTTAGTGCCAGAATAATTAAAGGTCATATGCCATTGAAATGTTCTGCCCTTGATTCTTCAGAAGTGGGAGTCTTTATTCTGTTTTAAAAACTGGGAGAAAACTTCTTCTTTTTTTTTTTTTTTAAGGGCCTACAATTTACAGTGGAATTCAGATTGGTTTTGTAGGTTCTGCTGGCAGTTATAATCTACATTACAGTTATTTCCATGACTGTTTAGGAAAGCAATAAAAACATACCTCTTCACCTAACTCCCCTGCCCTTGACTGATGGACTACAAAGAAATGTATATTGATACCGGATGCTTGTATGTGCCACGTACGGAAAACTTGTATTGATAAATCTGGCACTGTAACTATGGCAAATCTAACCTGTAAACTGTCTATGTGTGTCAAGTTAGGATAAAACTTGTACTGGAAAACTTGTTCTGTAAGGATAACTATGGCAAATTGTAACTTGTAAACGGTATATTATATATATTAGTATTAGACCCCCTAGTATGTATGGGAAGCCCAGCAAAGAATTCTGTCCTCTCAAGGAAGATCCCCTGAGTGAGTGGAGGGCATGGGTAGTTGGAGGATACAGCATTAAGGCTGGATAATATGTGACAGCTTGAATTACTATGCCTGTGTTAACAGTCGTTAGTTGACAAATCCTACAATATAGATAAAATGCATGATAGCTTTCTAGGCTGAAAGAATCCTGACGTGTTCTCTTCTAGTGAACATGCTCACTCATATGGGAATGGAAAAATATCCTGATGGCTAGAGTAGTGAGCTGACAAATAGTGAAGCCAGGATTCAAATGCCACTGATGTTCCCTGTGATCTTGGTCAAGACACAACCCTCCATTATCTCAAGAACAGATATAGATTACACTGGACAACAAATTTTTCCAAAAGTTTTGCTTCCTTAAAATAAACTGATTATGATAGACCCCTTCAAAATAAGCACAAATATAATTTCTCACTGACTGCATCATGTAGGAATTTTGAGAAACACAATGTTATCTTTAATTGTCTATAACATATTTTTATGCACAAAGTTTCTGATACGCTGTGAAAGTTCACTGTGGCTAAAAGCATTTTCCTGCTGATTTTCATTTGTACTCAGTGTCCGATGCATCTCGTTGCAGTGTCCAACAATAGTCAGCCAGCATTGACGAATTTCAGTTGCCCTGATATCTTTTTTTCCATAATAGCAATGTCCTGGTGAAACTTTTCGCCATGTTCATTGCTGACTGCACCATGATTTGCAAGGAAGAAGTCCAAGTGTGAATGTAGAAAGTGCATTTTCAGTGACATGTTGCACTTCATGGTTTTGTATGCTCTAGGAAGTTTGTCAACCAGTTCAATATAGTTTGATGATCTGTAACTGCCAAGAAAATTCTCAACGACATCCTTGAATGCATTCCATGCTATTTTCTCTGGTCTGTCTAACAGATCTTCAAATCTCTTGTCATTGATGATGTATCTGATCTGTGGACCAAAAATATGCCTTCCTGAATCTTTGCATCAGTTTTTATTAATTGCATTAGCCTGAAAGTATACCAAGAAATTGTAAAAATGTACTTTTTTGTTAAAACGGTACGTGATACGTAATTTTAAATGTTATTTTCGTGATCAGTAGCCAAAAATCTTGGCAGAACAGTATAAATAACAGATTTGTTTCTATACAGTGTTCCCTCCGAGAATTTGTGGCTTGGGAGTCACGGACTCAGTCTTTTGCGGTATTTTCCGACCGTCTCTTCCTGGTACTAAAGTTAGGCTACACCAATCAGGAGATGCTTTGACAAAACAGCTCCTGATTGGTGTAGCCTGACTTTAGTAGCAGGAAGAGGCGGTCGGAAAATACTAAACATGATCCCACATCCGATTTTCAGCACCTGCCGGCACCACAGCTGCCGTCTCCTGCCTTCGATCCACTACTAAACTGTATTTGTGGTTTTTCAAAATTCGCAGGGATTCCTGGAACAGAGCCCCCACGAATTTCGGGGGAGTACTGCATATGGATGGAGTTCTTTTCTATGCTATATTTTATTGCAAATTACTATGAACAGTTGTATGCTTTGGTGGTATATCAAATTTTAATAAACATAAACATTACAGAATACTAGTGCATAATAGTATAAACCTGCTTTGGTATGCCATAAATTAGGTGTGATTACTTACACCAGGTCAATGGTGAATGAGTACACCTAGATGTGCCAATCAGTGCATGCAACTGATTGACACATGCCCAAGGCCCACCCACATGCATGCCCCCATTGTAGTTATGTGCTATGGCACTTAGGTGGTACATTATAGAATAGCCAGCACCTAAAGCATATATGCACATCACTGCTCATTATTGGCACTATTGATGTGTACAAGTGGTGTGTAATTCTAGGCGTCCATTTATGGAATTCCCTCCTAGGATTTTTGGAATGACTAGAAGTCCCCCATCTGATTAGTGCCCTGTAAATGTCTTCTGCATTATTATACGGTATATGATCTTTCGACCCTCTTCCCATCACTTCCCTCTATATCTGACCAGGCATGTCCAAAATCTGTTAAAATAATGGCCTCTACTACCTCCAATTGCTGAACATCAGGTTTGCCATCATCTTCAACTTTGTATTTACAAGTCCAGTACTTAAGCCAGCACCCATGCCCCCTTTTTATGTCATATTATCAAGTTTTGTAATTATCCCTATAACCACCAAGATTAGTGAGGCAGTTGTAAAAAAAATTTAGCCTTCCTATAAATACATCTATTTCACAGTTCTTAATCTTTTTTTTTTCAAAACAGTTTATTGAACAACAAAGTACAAACCATGAAAGCAGCTGATATAACATTTTCAGAATACAGAATACCGTGCACAAAACAACAAACCACCAAACAGGCGGAGACAGTCAGAGCCTGGGTTGGGTTCATATACCTGGACTCATCCAAGCCCCATCCTACAGAACACCCCCCCCCCCGGCCCACCCTTAACCCATTGGCATCACAGTACCATTTGCTTCCGGTTGAGTATTTGGCCGGTTGAGTATTTGGCTTTTAATCAGAGGGGGTAAAGTATCCAAATAAGATGCCCAAACAGACAAGAAGAGCTTACTACGATGATGAGAAAATCGAGGACTTTGTTGTGCCAATACCAAATGGTGGGTGGGGAGTCCTGGAGCCAGTTTAAAATACATTTCTTACCTACTATATAGCCCTTGCGGATAAGTAAAGAATAACCAGCAGAGAGCCCACCCAAAAAACCTTTAGCTAAAAAGAGGATCCCCTCAACCTGAGACGGAAGGGAATAGCCCACCAGAGTATGTAAGTAACAACGGACCTCCGACCAAAAGGTAGCAATAACTGTACAAACCAAAGGCCATGCACTAGAGAATTATTCACCCGGTGGCATTTCAAACAGGTAGAGGTAGAGGCACACCCAAAATGAAAAACCTGCGTCTGAGAAATATAACCCCACTGAAGGACCTGAAATTGACATTCCTGAAGCTCCATACTTTGCACCACCCGAGGAAATTGCTGCACCAGAGGATACAAGGATGCCACCCGAAGGCGGCAGCCAAAGTCCCGAGTCCCCAGAGACAGAAGCTGAGAATAGTCCCTCCTTGGCTGCAGAGCCACCAGCCGGCAATGGTATTGATACACCGAGAGCCAATCCCAATCATCATCAAAAAAGAAATCCTGCAAAGTGATCACAAAAGCATACTGGAGGGAATCCCTGGGCAGAGTAGCAACATAATGAGATTGCTGCCGGTAGGTAAAATGATCCAGAACACTCAGGGACCAGGATGCCTGAAGAGCAGGAAAAGGACAAGGACTCCCATCCGCCTGAAGGAAATGCCCCAGAGTACAGAGCCCCTTTCACACCCATCGTTTAAAAACAACATTATCCTGACTGGGACAAAAGGCCGCATTACCCACTATGGGCAGTAAAATGGAGCTAGAAGGCGAATGGCCCCAAAGCCGCAACACACATCGCCAGGCCCTGCACAACAGGTGAACCAGACTGCTATGAGCCCCAAGACCCAACTGCTGCTTCCCATCCCAATGTAAAAGATAAGGCAAAGCCCAGGGAAAAAAATAATCAGCCTCCAAGGCTACATCTGTGTAGTGAGAGCCAGCAAAAAGCCAGTCCCTCAAATGACGGAGCAAAGAAGCCAAATTATAAAGATGAACCGAGGGAAGCCCCAAGCCACCCGCAGCCCAGGATCCATAAAGAAAAGTACTGTTCATCTTACCTTTCTTACCCCCCCCCCCCCTTCAACAAAAGGAGAAAATTGATTGCTGAAGACTGTTCTTTTTTCAAAAGAAATAAGGGAAGTGTTTGTAACAAATATAACTTTGGAAAAACAACCATCCGGAAGAGATGGACACGACCCATCAGTGAGAGAGGAAGATTCACCCAGTGATGCAGGAGCCCCCTAGTCTCCATCAGCAAACGATCAACATTCAAGCGATATAAAGTCCGAACATCCACGGACAACTGAATACCCAGATAACAAAAGGAACGATCTGCCCATCATGAGGGGAATCCGGGACAGCAGCCCTCTCGCAGAGAATCTGGAAAAGCAAGAGCCTCTGACTTATGATGATTCAGACAAAAGCCCGAAAAATCCCCATACTCCCGAAAACATTCCAAAAGGACGGGCAAAGAGGCAGGTCTTGGGTATTTCAGAGTAAAACAATTCACCAGCCCAGATCACTCTACTTACTCCCTTACAAGATAAGCAGGTATTTTTTTTAAATTAGTATTATTATTTCTATTTGTCACATATCATAACAAAATCCAAGCAAAATGTGAATATATAAACAGAGAAAATAAAAAAACACAGGAAATGTTCCACTATTTTAGTCCACATTATTGGGGCTATCTTGTTCCTTAATAGACTAAGAAAATTGTTAAGTAAACATTAGCCCATGCAGGAAAGCACCGGCCCCACTCTGACTCCTGCTTCTCTTCCTCTTTCCATTCTTCAGCTCTAATCCACAATCTTGTCGCCATCTTTTCCCTGACTCCTCTAGCCTGGATGGTAGAAGAAGAGCAGTACAGTACTCATCTGTGCTTTTTATTTGTTGCCATCATTATCCACCCCAAAGGGGCTTTGTGTCCTGGGAGGCTATTCCCTTGCCCAGCCATAGTTACAGTCTTACTTAAAGGTCAAGCAAGAGAGCAGCTGGGGCTGTTTTGGCATGAGGATTTTGTTTCTACTCCATCCTCTCCTCTCAGCTTCTCTCCTATTCCACCCCCCCTCACCCCACCTCATTTTGATGATGCATCCTCTGTTGCTTCAGACTGGCTACACCTTGCTCTACCTTACTCCATGCCTGCAACTGATATAGACAAACTGCAGTAGCAGTTAGTCTCCTCTGCCCTCTTAAAAGCACAAGGGCTCGTGTTCTGGCAGCCATTGCTATACTGCTGGTCTGCACACCTTTAAGAGAACAGACATCTTGCAGTTTGTTTACATCAGCAGCCCACTGAGAGATGCCTCACAACCTAACAAGGCAATCCACTGCCAGCAGAGCAGATATCTAGACAACTCAGAAATGATGGGTAGCTTTTTGGCATTGTAGCCTGGGATAAGGCCATCTTTTTGTGATTTGTGGTCTAGTAGCATGGTGCTAGACAGCCTTCAAAATCCTGGGTACCCTTTATAGGGCTGTAGCATGGGGCTAGGCAGGCCCCCAGAGACTGGTTAGAGTGTAGTTCTTGACAGCTGTTAAGTTTCTTAGAATAGGGAAGTTTCCCAGAGGGGAGCCATTAGTAGCATAGCTAGGACTGAGATTTTTGCAAGGGCCCCAAACTTACTAAGAGTGGGCACTAGGTAGCACAAATGTTGACGCCATCTCTATTCTCCTGTCATTGACCTTTGCTGCTGCTGCCACTTGCATTGCATGGGCCTGAGTTCATTGTTGTTTACCTGGGATCCTGAGGAATATGGTTACTGTTTTCTGTGACAAGTTCAATAGCAGATCTTTCTCTTTCTCTTGCATAATACTATCTATAGGTTCAGAGGACAGGGCTCCAGTCTCCCTGCCTGGAGTCCTCCGATTCAAGGCTAGTCCTGACACAAATCATGCTCTTAGCTGAACTCCATAAATATATATTATGTGATCTAAAAAAAACCCCTTATACCTGATTTTTATTTCACCAAAGAATCAGGAAGTAACATCTATTTATTTGCTTAGTTACTGATTTCATTTTTTAAAATGTGATATTTCCCTACATGTTTACCACAGCACTGGAGATGTCAGATCAGCTTAGCTTCAGATTATTCTGCTTATGTACCTTTAGTTTCAGAACCCTGTTTATTTTCCATGGCTAGTACAGACAGATTTTCTTCCCTGGCTCTTTGGGACAGTCCTGAAAGAGTAGTTTGTGACACTGTATTGTGACAGAGTTCATCCATAAGAGATTTTATTCTCCATTTTAGAATTGTTGGCAGTGAGTGAAAGGAAAAAAAAAAATCTTGCCTAACTTCAAAACACACATAAGGATGAAACGATTATAAGGAAAAGTTTGCACAATGTAAATTATGAAAAGAGCTTTCTTCCCTTACCCCCTCCCCCCCCCCCTTCTTCTTTTGTTTCTTCCTCCCTCCTGCATTATTTTAGGATAAGTTGATTATAGTCCTTCATGCAAAATGAAAATTATGATCTATTTAACTCAGAGGTATTTGTGCTTTATATAAGTGACTCACTTGGAATCAGGCAATACAATTAGCTTGAAGTGCGTCAGATGGGGGTAGACAAGTTCAATCAAACAATCATGGATACAAAGAAAATATGAAGCTTAAAAAGGAGATGAAAAGGAATGGATGTAGCACTTTTGCTTGCATGAACACCTCTGAGAGGCTTCTAAGATGACATCAGCTCTCTTAACCAGTCACATGGGTAATGCAGACAGATCCCCTGCTTATCAACATAAGATTCACTGCGTACTGTACAAACTGAAAGGAAGCAGTCATGACTAAGAAGGCAGCTGGCTAAAAATCTTTCCCGACATGAAACAAGACAATTTTCAAAGGTTTTTAACTAAATAAAATAGCCTGACTTGAATTTTTAATTTTTATATGACTAAAAATACACACAGCTTCTCAAATGCATTGACATTTAGCTCCTTTAGAAAGCAAGCTTCCTGTAAGCGTGTTTAGGTTTGGGAGGGAAAATGACTACATGGGATTTCCAGCACATGTGGTATGTTTGCCTTTGCTTTTGGCATGGATCCTTTGCACCTGTTCATTTTACAAAGGAAAACAATTTAAGCTGTTTTCGTTTGAGAAACCAAAATAAGTAAAAAGCAGTATATACTAATGCTTGAAGTATGGGAAACAAGATTCTGCATCTAGAAGCTGTGATGGAAGAAGATGAGTTGGATATAGTGGCGATCACAGAGACATGGCTCACAGAGAACCATGACTGAGATGTAGTTATACTGGGCTCTAATCTATTCAGGAAAGCAGGGTAGGAAGAAAAGGAGGGGGAGTAGCGTTATATGTTAAAGATCATATTAAAGCCACACAATTTCAGGATCTGCAGGGCAAGGAAGAGGCACTGTGAATCAATTTGGAAAGAGGGAATGGTGAATATATTTACACTGGTGTGATATACAGGCCTCCTTCACAGATGGAAGAAGTGGACAGAGATTTAACAGTAGACATTCAGAATACAGTGGTACCTTGAAATCCAAACTTAATCCGTTCCAGAACCCCATTCAAGTTCTAAAACATTTGAGTTCCAAGACAATTTTTCCCATTGAAAATAATAGAAACTGGATTAATTCATTCCTTGGTCCCACAAACTCAGATTTTCCAATAAATTTAACAGTAAACACACTGGATTTGGCAGCGACAGCAAGATCGGGTCCCCCTGGCAGAGACAGCAAGATCAGGCCCATGTGGCAGAAATAGCAAGATCGGGACCCCTGGCATAGACATCAAGATCGGGCCCCCACTGGTGTAGACAGCAAGATAGGCAACGGAACTGCAAGCGGTGCTCAGCCTAAAGCTTCCCTTCCAGGCGGAAACAGGAAGCTGCATCAGAGGGGAAGCTTTGGGCTGAGCAACGATTGCAGTTCCCGTACATCGGGATTCCAAAGCAGCATTCAGATTCTGGGGCATAATTTAATTAAAGAAAAAATTCGGATTTCAAGTTGTTCGAGTTCTGGGGTGTTTGGATTCCAAGGTACCACTGTATATCTAAAAAAAGGTGAAGTTCTGCTAATAGGTGATCTTAACATGCTGGATGTTGATTGGGGTATCCCTATTGCGGGGTCTTCTAGAAGTAGGGAGATCCTGGATTCTCTACAAGAACTGTTCCAGCAGTTGGTAATGGAACCCACACGGGAAGGGGTCATACTGGACTTAGTGCTTACAAACAGGGAAAGTGTTTCTGATGTTACACTAGGTGATCATCTGGCATCCAGTGATCACTTCATGGTATGGTTTAATATTAAGATGGGTATAGAGAGGGCTCATTCAAAAGCAAAGGTTCTAAACTTTAAAAAACTAACTGTTCGAATGGGGGATTATGTCAAGGAATTGTTGTCTGGATGGGAATGTCTTGTGAGGTAAGTAAGTAGAAGTAAGAGGAAAAGAAGGCTGTTTTGGTTCTCAAAAGTAGTAGCTGAGAAGGTAAGGAATAAGAGGTTAGCTTTCATAAGATCACAGAAAGAGGAAGACAGGCAAAAATATCTGGAAAAGTTAAGAGAGGCTGGTCGTGTAGTCAGGAAAGCAAAGATGCAACTGGAAGAAAAAATAGCTGACAGTAAAATGGGGAGACAAGACATTTTTTTAGATATATTAGTGATAGGAAGAAGTGCAAAAGTGGCATTGTGTGATTCAAAGGTGAAGGGAAGAAATATGTAGAAGCTGATAAAGAAAAGGCTGAATTGCTTAACAAATATTTCTGTTCTGTGTTCACAGCTGAAGCGCCGGGAGTGGGACCGCAGAAGACAAACATCAATAGGAATGGAGGAGTGGTAGACCCTGATAGATTTTCAAGGGTTCTGTTTGTGAGGAGCTAGCTAAAATAAAGGTAGACAAAGCAATGGGGCCGGATGGTGTACATCCAAGGGTGCTGAAGGGACTAAGGGAAGTTCTGGTGGCTCTGCTGACTGACCTTTTCAATGAGTCTCTAAAGTCGGGAGTGGTACCGGAGGACTGGAGAAGGGCGGATGTGGTCCCTCTCCACAAAAGTGGAAGTAAGGAAGAAGTAAGGAATTACAGGCCAGTAAGTCTGACTTCTGTGGCAATCAAATGAATGGAAATGCTTTTAAAACATAATAGTGAAGTTTCTAGAATCCTGTGTATTACAGGACCAGAGGCAATATGGGTTCACTAGAGGTAGGTCTTGTCAGAGAAATCTGATCAATTTCTTTGACTGGGTGGTTATAGAATTGGATAGAGGGAGTGCACTAGCTGTGTGTATTTTTAGATAGAGGGAGTGTTCTAGATGTGGTGTATTTTAGCAAAGACTTTGACATTGTTCCATGCAGATGTCTAATAAATAAACTTAGTGAAAGGCTGGATCAAGAACTGGTTGAGTGGAAGGCGACAGAGGGTAATGATCAATGGAGATCGATCTGAGGAAAGGGATGTTACCAGTGGTGTGACTCAAGGTTCTGTTCTTGGACCTCTTCTTTTTAACATTTTTATAAATAATATTGCTGAAGTGCTGTCGGGTAAGATTTGCCTCTTTGCGGATGATACCAAAATCTGCAATAGAGTAGACACCCAGGATGGTGTGAATAACATGAAGAAAGACCTGGCAAAGCTTGAAGAATGGTCTGAAATTTGGTAGCTAAAATTTAATACTAAGAAATACAAGGTCATGCATTTTGGCTGCAAAAACCCAAGGGAATGGTATAGTTTAGGGCAGGGGTGTCAAAGTCCCTCCTCGAGGGCCACAATCCAGTCGGGTTTTCAGATTTTCCACAATGAATATGCATGAGATCTATTAGCATACAATGAAAGCAGTGCATGCAAATAGATCTCATTCATATTCATTGGGGAAATCCTGAAAACCCGACTGGATTGTGGCCCTGAAGGAGGGACTTTGACACCCCTGGTTTAGGGGGTGAAGAACATATGCATGACAGAAGAGCAGGATTTGGTAGTGATTGTATGTGATGATCTTAAGGTAGTCAAAAAGGTTGAAAAGGTGACGGCAAAAGCTAGAAGGATGCTAGGGTGCATAGGGAGAGGTATGGCCAGTAGGAAAAAGGAGGTATTGATACCCCTGTATAAGACTTTGATGAGACTTCATTTAGAATATTTTGTACAATTCTGGAGGCCACACCTTCAAAAAGATATAAAAAGGAGGAAGGCTACTAAAATGGTACATGGTCTTCGTCATAAGGCGTATGGGGACAGGCTTAAAGATCTCAATCTGTATACTTTGGAAGAAAGGCGGGAGAGGGGAGATATGATAGAGATGTTTAAATACCTAGGTGATGTAAATGCACATGAGTCGAGTCTCTTTCAATTAAAAGGAAGCACTGGAATGAGAGGGCATAGGATGAAGTTAAGAGGTGATAGGCTCCGGAGTAATCTAAGGAAATACTGTTTTTACAGAAAGGGTGGTAGATGCGTGGAACACTCTCCCGGAAGAGGTGGTGGAGAAAGAGACTGGATCTGAATTCAAGAAAGCCTGGGATAGGCACATGGGATCTCTTAGAGGAAGAGATAATGGTTACTGCAGATGGGCAGACTGAGTGGGCCATTTGGCCTTTATATTCCATCATGTCTGTATGTTCTGTGATGGCATTCCTACCATACACTCATTTTATCAATGGGCAATTGGGCAGCTACCCCTTTTGCCCATTGGAAAAAGGGGCTCCAAGAAACATCATTGAGAGTTGTGCTCACTGTCCCTGAGCTAGAAGAAGAATAAAAACATACAGTGCAGTTTTTCATTTAAGATGAGAACCAGCCTAGGTGTCTCCCATAGCAACTGCAGCCAGATCAAGGAAAAGAAAATATTTTGCAGGAGTGGTATCTCATAACATTTGGAAAGCAGCAAAGGTCCAATGATGACACTGGGGGGAAGAACTCACTGTTCTCCCACAAGTAAAGAGTAAAAAACTGCATAGAATAGTTTTAAATTTTCAATTATGTGAAGTCACTGAAGCTACTCATGTATATCACAATTCCACCTCTGTATCACCCAAAGTATGTCCCTATGAACACAAGTGTAGACCACACAAAAGTACATGTACTCCTCATGACAAGCAGACTTGTATAAGTGTACCAATCTTCTAAATGTAATACATGTCTTGCATGTAGACAGTGGTTTAAACATAATTCCCAAAATGCTGACAATCATGGTATGCTGGATACTAGAAGAAAAATGGATCCATAAACTGGAACACTAAATATCTCTCCTATAGACCAAAACAAAGTTATTATATATTTCTATGGTGAATTATAAACAACAAGCTAATATTAAACTGTTCATGTTTGTTTCTGGATGTAGAATAACTTCAGCAATGCCCCACAGTCATTTTAAATTAGGTATCAGAATTTTGTCTGATAGCTTTTATTACTTGACTAGATCTCTTCATAGTACATTATCACTCACTGATAGACAGAAATCTTAGGGGTGAGACTGCCAAAGTATGCAGCAAAATCATCGTAGTTAAGTTTTGACTAGGTAGGCTGGGCCTGTTGTGGGGGCTGCAGTAGGCTCTTTACTATGCTGAACAGGTGCTTGGTTGAATTGGGAACCTGTTGAATGCATTAACATAAGAATAGCCTTGCTGGGTCAGACTCATGGTCCATCAAGCCCAGTAGCCCGTTCTCACGATGTCCAATCCAGGACACCTAGGAAAAATCCAAAGAGTAGCAACATTCCATGCTACAAATCCAGGGCAAGCAGTAGCTTCCCCCTATGTCTGTCTCAACAGCACTTTATGGACTTTTCCTCCAGGAAATTGTCCAAACCTTTGTTAAAACTAGCTATGCTACCTGCTCTTACCACAACCTCTGGCAATGCTTTCCAGAGCTTAACTATTCTCAGAGTAAAAAAATATTTCCTCCTATTGGTTTTAAAAATATTTCCCTATAACTTCATCGAGTGTCCCCTAGTCTTTGTAATTTTTGACAAAGTGAAAAATCGATCCACATGTACCCGTTCTACTCCACTCATGATTTTGTAGACTTCAATCATATCTCCCCTCAACCGTCTCTTTTCCAAGCTAAAGAGCTCTAACCTTTTTAGTCTTTCCTCATATGAGAGGAGTTCCATCCCCCTTATCATCTTTGTTGCTTTCTTTTGAACCTTTTCTAGTGCCGCAATATCTTTTTTGAGATAAGGAGACCAGAACTGAATGCAAATCTATCTCATGCATATTTATTGTGGATATCCTAAAAACCTGACCTGGCTCCGGCTCTCGAGGACTGGAATTACCTACCCCTGGCCTAGACTATACCAGATCCTAGAAGTCTTGCATCTGACCCTGGACCTTCTGGTGGCAGATACAGTAGGACACTTCTTTTTTAAGTTGGAGGTGCACTACTAATTCAATATCCATGCCTGAATAATATCTTTTATTACAGAAACCTGAATGTGAAATGCCCAAAACAGATTTTTTTGGGGGGTGACGTTTAAATAAAATATCTCTTTCCCGTTAATTGTTTCACAATTCCTCAATCTCTAATAAATCCTTGCATATCTTAAAAAATTGTAGCCTGCTTCAGTTGCGGGTCATTCTTACAAGTTTCAAGTTTATTATGACATTTGATTAATCGCCTAATCTGAATTCTAAGCGATGTACAAAGTGATAAAATTACAAAATAAAGGAAGACAAACATAAATGACAAGTACCAAATCTACTAAAACATAATAGTAAGTCAAATTACACATACATTCAAAAACACAGGGAAAACTAGGAATGAATTACAATCTGGTTATAAAGAAATACAATTAGGGTTAAAAACAATAGGGAAGGGATTAAATAAATCAAACTAGTTAAAAATGGACTAAGAGCCATAAGCAATTCAGTTAATCATTGAATGCATCTTTAAAAAGAAGACTCTTTAGTTTGCTCTTAAATTTTCCAAGATTCTTTTCCTCTCTTAGATAAATTCCAGGATTGGGGAGCCGTAACAGAAAAAATAGACTGCCGCCGCGTATTAATAATTTTAAGAGAGGGGATGACCAATAAATGTTGGCCATTTGAACGCAAAAGTCTAGATGAGGTATATGGAATTAAAACTCTAGCATGCAAACTGTAGATGGATTTGTGTACAGTCTATACATAGAAACATCTCTCAAAATGCAATTGATATAGTTCACTAAGGCCTTTCTTTACAAAGCCACGCTAGCGTCGGAGTTTCTACTGCCACGGCCGGCGCTAAAACACCAGCACAGTTTTGTAAAGGAGGGGGTTAGAAGGATATTATCAGTATGCTATTAAATGCTATCATTAAAATGATGTATTAATTATCTGGGAACTATTTTTTAATAGAATTATAAGCATATATTTTTTTATTAAGTAGACAAATATATCACTTAGGTAGTTAAATGGAAAAATGTTGGGCTGCTTACACAGTATGACAATACATATCTGCTTGTCTGAATTCACATTTTATAGATGCAGTATGCACTGAAATTAAACTGCATAAAACCTACATATCTAGAAAGAATATATTAATGCATATTGTAGCCTGCAGCTCCCTAACTCCTGTCTAGATTCATAAAAAATAGTCTTTGTGTAATGTCTGTGGCAATAATGTTTTGAAATGAATCTAGAAACATATAAATTGTTCTGTTTGCTAGGCTACTCATTAAAATGGTAGATTATCATAAATATTCATGTATCGGTGGCAAATTTTATGACCGATTTAAAAATCAAAAGCCCAATCCATGGGTTCATTATTTTCCTTCTCTTCCCTACCAACCCTCTGTGGTCATAGTTTTGAGGAGGGAGAGGGGACTATTGCTCCCCAAACACTGCTAGACAGGGTGCCCCTATCTCCCTCCCCTACCCCACATGGCATAGCATCTTTATCTCTCTGCCCCATCTAGTATTATCCCTTCTTGTCATTCCCCACTATCAATCAACCCCTCTCTTCAAACTTCCATTGCTCCTGCATCTCTTTCTCATTGCTGCGGCTATGAACTATAAAAAGAAACGAGATGACAAAAGGCCTTATGCTGAAACCCCATAGCAGTAGGAAGTAGAGAGTTGTGTGGGGACAGAAATTCCACCCATCCCCGCCAGGATCCTCTCCGTCCCCACCCGTCCCCATCAGGATCCTCTCCCTCCCCACCCATCCCCGCAAGGAATTACCTCCATCCCCATCCGTCCCCATAAAAAGCAGCAATTACTTCTGACAGGATCATCAATTCCACAGCTTCTTTTGTGTTTCCGCTGCTGTTTTCCTTGTGGAATCTCTTTGGTGGAACCCTTTTTTGTTTTCTGTTCAGTTAATTAACTTATAAACCCCCTCTTTTACTAAAGCTGACATGTCCATTATATTATATGGATGAACCCTGCTTCCAAAGCCATCCATCCCCGTTGGAATCCCGTTGGCTAGAAGGGGGACCCCACGGGAGTCCCATGGGCCAGAGGGGGGTCCTCGTGGGAGTCCCGTGGGTTAGGGGGGATTCCAATGGGACCCCTGTTATGAATGATAACTTTCAACCCCAATAAGCATAGGGCAGTCAGTCCCAAGCTGACTACCAGTACAGGTACAAAACCAGCACTGCAAAAGCCTGTGTTTAAACCAGGTACTGGTACTCATACAGGAAAACCTTAGGTGCGGGGCCACTATCTATGGCTCTACCCCTACTGTAGGCTTACACTCTCTCTCCCACCCCGAGCCTATTTAATCCTATGCTCTCCCCTAATCTATTGCCCCCTCCCCTTCAAATCTGACATCTCCCCTTCCTTTAGCCCATCCTCATCTCTCCTTCCCTCCCTTTTTGCTAGTCCATTTCTCCCTTCTACCTCCTATTCTCCTCACTCACTCATATACACTCAATCTCTATCTCTATTCCCCTCCCCTCCACTCTCCTACCCCCTAGCTGCAGTCTGGCATCTCACCCCTTCCATCCTCAACCTTCATCCCAGAGTCTAACTTTTCTTTTGGCTTTCAAAAAGTCTGTAGTGGAGGCAACGATTCTCGAAAGCTGTCTTGCTGATGGCCGCAGCCTCTTCTCTCTACAATGGCCCACCTCTCTGACATACTTCTTTTTTTCCTCAGAGGCAGGCTGGCAGCAGGGCAATATTTGGGAATTGCTGTCACTGCTACCTTTTGGAAAACAAAAATGAAGGCTAAACTTGGGGGAAATACCAGACTGCAGCTGCTGGGGGAGGGGAGTATGTTAAAAAAAACATGTGTTGGTATACTACATTGGCATTAAAAAAAAGCCCTGGTTTAAACAGAATTGACCCTAAGTTCAGCAGACTACACTGTCATGCTGGCTCAAGTCCTGAGTGAAGTTAAAGGGGAAACAACCATCTTTCTGCAGGCTAGCTTGAAGATTTAAAAATGATCAGGCCAATAATTTTGTCAGGTAAGAAGCAGGACTCCACTAAGCAGAAGGGAAGTGAAGGAAGCAAGAATTGTACAGCTGCACTTTCTGTTCTATTCAGATAAGAGGGATGAAGAGCAGAGGGTGAATACATTATATGAGGGGAGAAGAGTTGAATATTGAAAATGGTCAAGACAATTAGAGGTAAATGCTTGAGGTTTGTTAAGGAAAAAGAAATTCTAGATAAGAGAAGTCATGGGAAAACCAGAGGAAATTCTAGGAAACCTATATGGGTTTAGGTTTAGTGAGGAGTAGAAATGGACAACAGAGGACTGGAGGCTAAGGTTTAGAGGACCTAGAACATGCAGTGGAAGAAATGTAGAAAGAAGACGGTGTGAGCAAAACAATTTGCAAGGCAGAATAATGATGGTGAAGTTAAGCTTGCCAGAAAAGCTGGAAATGCATGGGGGGGTGGGGGGGTGCAGGGCAAACAAAATGTTTGTGTTTAGTTTCCCACATTTATGGTATTTTTTGTTTTGTTCATTTTGGGGTCCTTTTATGAAGGCACGCTAAAGATTAGTGGGCACTAAATGCTAAGGTATCCATAGACTATAATGGGTGCCTTAGCATTTAGCATGCGCTAAATTGATTAGTGTGCCTTAGTAAAAGGACCCCTTTATTTTGTTTCTTTTGGGGGGCAATATTAATAGAGCACACTATTTCTCAAAAGTGTGCACTATTGACCACACATTTTTTTCCCTATGATTTTGGGGTAAAAAAATGGCATGAAATGACAAGGGAAATATCATTTCAAATAAATGCACATCCCTGAGTGGCTTTGGCGGAAAGACTGCATAACCAGTAAGGGATGAATCTGCAGATTTATCTATCATGCTTTTTAGCTGTCTTGCATCTGCAGCAACTAGGATAGCTCTTTGGTAAAAGTTATATTAAACACTGTCCCTTTTAAAGGCCTTCATTCCCCCACCTCACTAGCAGATTCGCCCCAGGCTGCAGCCTGAGCTCACAGATGTTTTCAGCACTGATGTACAGAACCTTCTGACGGCATCAGGGATCATTTATCTAAGATAATAATCCTATTTTCATGAATTGACAAATGATGAGTGGTTTAACAAAGAGACACTTCTAAAGCCTCTAAGATTTTCCAGCATTTGCTGTATGAATGAATTGTCTCATACAGCAGTGTTACTTTGTCAGCAATATTTAACCCTCTCCTTTACAAAGCTGCGCTAGCGTTTTTAGCACCGGCTGCCGCGGTAACAGCTCCGACACTCATAGAATCCCTATGAGTGGCCAGCGCTAAAAATGTTAGCGCGACTTTGTAAAGGTAAACGGTCTGTGCCTGTATATGGCTGTTTGGTTGAGGATGGGCTGGGGAGGGCTTCAATGGCTGGGAGGGTGTAGAAGGGCTGGAGTGAGCTTTGACGGAGACTTCAGTAGTTGGAACCTAAGCACAGTACCGGGCAGAGCTTTGGATTCTTGCCCAGAAATAGCTAAGAAAAAAAAAATTTAAATTGAATCAGGATGGGCAGACTGACTGGACCATTCGGGTCGTTATCTGCCGTCATCTACTATGTTTACTATGTTACTATGAGGGGGGTAAGTTAACTAATCAGAAATGTGGTCTGTCTATGTTCTTATGCTTTGGAGGTGAAGGATTGTGCCACCATGTAGTTTCTGTGTATAGATCTGTTGCAGTCCTGCTTGTTCTATTTTTTTAAACAGTAGATATATGAGTGCCCTAGGACCAGAATAATATTTACAATGCCTTGTCTTTCATAGGTCAGATAGTAGCAATTTGAGTCCTGTAAGGCAGTGCTGTCATAGTAAATTTGCAGAATGGATCCTGAATGTTTTTTTTTTTTTGGCAGAGTTTTGTGTTATTTTGCAATCTAGTGTCCCTGTTCTTGAGGTGACACCACAAAATGTAAATATATGTATTTTTGAAAAGGCCTTACCTGGAATTCTGTCTGATCCTGGACACAGAAGAATCTATGGAATGATGTTATCCGTTACAATGACAGTTTTAATGGGTGCCTAATACTTGCTGGGGGAAGGGGGGTTCTTTATGCATGAAAAGCTTTCTTGTATTGTCTTTTATATCTAATGAAAAGGCAGAGGAGAGGCAGTGACGTGCTGGTGGTGATGATTTGTGCTTGTCCTCCTATTCCAACCCCAGAGACACTACTAGCCTAATGGCTTTCCTTCTACTTGGACTGAAAGATGATTTGGCCTCTGGAGAACAGTGCGGTTACTCCTCCCCTCGTATGACTAAAATAAACAAAAACAACAAAAGGTGTGTGGGTAGATGGGGGGGGGGGGGGATTGTGAATCTCTTCCCCAGGTGCAGAAAAAGCTGGACTTTGATCTGACTAAGGGTCTTTATAAAAATGCTAACACAAATTCTGCAGTAATTGCAGTGAAAAGGAACCCTCATACATTTTCATCAGCTAAAGAGCAGGTGTCAATGTACATACATAAAATATGCACAATATAAGAACATGAATAGTCTATACTGGGCCAGACCAATAGTCCATCTAGCCCAGTATTTTGTTTCCACAGTGGCCAATTCAGGTCACAAATATCTGCCAGACATCCAAATAGTAGCAACATTTCATACTACTGATCCCAGGGCAAATAGTGGCTTCCCCCAGGTCTATCTCAATAGCAGACTATGGACCTTTCCTCCAGGAACCTGTCCATACCCTTTTTAAACCTATCCACTTAAGCTCCACACCCAGAATGGGAGCAACTCTATGAGTGGGCATCTCCATTAAGGCAGCCTAATGTCGTGTGGCAGAAACCTACATAACAGGCAAGGAAAGGGAATTCAAAGTACACAACAAACCAAATATCACCCAATAAAGAGTGTGTAGACGCTTGAAGAGCTGGGACATATATTTCTTTATTCTAGAAGAAAGAGACCCGACACTGCCAGTGTTTTGGCTCTTAGCCTGCCTCAGGGGATCTTTTGAGCAATCATACAATTTTTCTTTTGTCCCAATCGTTGATTGAACTATTTAAGAGCAGATCTTGTCTTCCTTCTCTATTCAAACTCCCCCCCCCCCCCAAAAAAAAAAAAAAAGCCAAAACACTGACAGTGTTGGGTCTCTTTCTTCTGGAATAAAGAAATATATGTCCCAGCTCTTCAAGCATCTATACTCTGTATTGGGAGAAACCTATATAACAACATCTGGATTCCATTATAGAATACTAGCATAACCCAACATCAGCATCTGAAGTTACACCAGCTGTAGACCTGGTTTAACTGTGGTCACAAAAATGCAGTCGGGATACGCAAAACTGACTATTGTGTATACTACACATATAACTGAGAGTCCTGTATATGCTCCCCTTGCATTTACACATTATCCACTAAATTCTGTATATGGCTCATGTATCGGGCACATCCCCCCCCCCCCCCCGCCGCTACCTGAGGTCCCTCCAACCCACCCAAACCCTCTTCTTACTTTGATGTAGTCTCCGCACCGGCACCGGCACCGGCACCAGCATGTCCTGTGCGTTGGTGCCGGTGCCTGAAGATCTGCCTCCTGTGCTGGGCCTTGAGCATGTGTGCATGCTCAAGGCCTGAGAGTTCATGTCGAACGTGAGAGTTCACGTTCGACGTGAACTCTCAGGCCTTGAGCATGCGCTCATTTTCCTCTCTGCCAGTATGAGAGAGATTCACCTTTGCTCCAGAAACTAGCAGTCAGATCTCCTGATTATGACATCACTGTTTTGGGACTTTTCAGAACAGTACAGTACATGATAAGAAGTCCTCATAAGAAGTGCTAGCGAACGACAGTGTAACTCAGGAAGGTGGGGGACTTGCTCTCTGGAGTTATTAGCCTTAGTATTGGGAATGCATTTGTCAGGGAAATATAGAAAGGTCAGTTTTGATGCCAGGTGACGTCATGCTTCAGTATGGCTCCATGATAAATGTATAGATCATTCAGCCAATAAAAATGACATATGTGACAAACCAATGAGAAGTGAGTAACTAGGAGATACTCTAGGCTACTGAAATAATGTATATAAGTGACATGCTGGATGGCATAAGATGAGAAGGAGGAGAGAAGAGAGAGGAGTCAGACCCGAAAGAACATCAGATTGCTATTTTGTATGTATGTTATCCTTATAGCCAACATGCTGTGCTTTGCCTTTTGCTTATTGCTAATAAACCTATCTTATTGTAACTGTCACGAAGTCTTTATTATGGGCTGATGATAAGATCTGCAGCAATCTTATCAACATGTGCATGTTAGTCTATCAATGCATTAGCAGTTAGCGCACCTTAGTAAAAGAGGGGGTTAGTCTATGTGTGGAGGCCTCATATAACAATTTAAAAACACATTTTATTTTCTTAACTGTAGCTTTCAATACTGCATAAGGCTGTTGGGACCCAATTACAGCAACAGTCATGACAGTCTAACAAGTTTTATCCAACTGTAATGGTTAATAGTTATAAGTTAGGGGTATGTACCCTTTGTGCTATTTATTCACCCTAAGCATAATACTCCAAACTGTTTTCATAATACATATAGAGGGGCATAATAAAAAGAAGTCTAAGTCCCCTTTTGGCCTAAGGTTTTAAACGTTGAAAGCAGAAGCAGGGAAAATGTCCATTATCAAAAAAACGTCCAAAAGGAGGGTTTTTTAAAATAATGGCCTGCCTCTACGTTCAGCTGTTTAAACGCCCAGACCACCACTACGTCTAAACTTACATTACACCATATAATCAACCTACCCATAATCAACCTGTCCCAAACGCCCAAAACAAGGAAGATGCCCTGCCATGATGCTGACCCCGAAGTGCTGCGGTTCGGAGAGGGGTGGGCGATCACCATCGCTGGCAGGAGAGATGAGCCATCTCTCCTGCAGTGATAGGCAAGTTGGTAACAGCTCTCACACTCATAGAATTCTGAGCATCAGAGCTGCTACTACCACGGCTTGCGCTAAAAAACACTCCACAGTTTTGTAAAAGGGGGGATAAAATAGAAATACATAGACAAAGGTTAAATTGAACAAGTAAGAAGCTGGACTCTGCATACAGTGCACCACAGAAACAGTGACACATGTCTCCTAAAGCAATAAATAAATAGAAAACTTTTTTCTACCTTTGTCTTCTGTGGTTTCTGCTTTCCTCATCTTCTTGTAACTCTCTTCCTTCCATCCACTGTCTGCCGTCTCTCTTCCCCTCTATGGCATCTTCTCTCCTTCTATGCCCCTTCCAGAAACTGTTTGCCTTCCCCTTCCATCTCTCCTTTCACCTCCATTGGTCTAGCATCTCTCTCCTCTCCTTCCCTCTCCCACACCTCTCCTCTGCAATCCCTTTCCCTTTTTCCCCTCATTTTCCTTTTCAATTTATTTTCTGCAACTGTCTAGATTACATTCTTACTACCCTCTCATCACTGTCCTTTTTTACTGTCTACCTAAAGCTTGCCACCTCTTTCCCTCACCCCTCCAGTGTTTCCCTAACTCAATCCTTTTCTCCCCATCATGTGCCCTCCTTTTATTTATCCCCTCCTTCCATCATGTACCCTCTTTCTCCAACCCTTCCATCTAGTACCTTCTCCTCTCTCTGTCTACTTCCATCCAGCGCCTGCTCCCCTCTTTCTCTCTTCCCATTTCCTTCCTGCATTTGCTCCTTTATCTTTCCCATCTGCACTTCCATCCAGCATAGGCTCCCCACTACCATCCAATGTCTGCCCTTTCTCTCACCATCCACCCCTCTTCAATCAGCATCTGCCCCCTTTCTCTCCCTCCAATATCCTTCCCCCTTATGTCTCTCCCCTTTCTGTGTCCATCAATTCTATCAGCACCACCCTTCCATACCACCCTGCCCCCTTTCTTTCCCTCCACCACTCTTCCATTCCAGCAATCCTGCTCCTTTCTCTCCCTTCATGCAGCAAGGTCCCACAATGATTGTAGCTGCCGGCTGCCAGTCCACCCCACTCCAATGTACTTGCTCTGGAGCGGACTCAGCAGCCGCATGCTGGAAGGTCCCGCGATGACTCGTCTGCTGACTCTGCTCCAGAAGAAGTAAGTTACGCCAGAGGGGGTGGACCCGGAAGATGCAGGGAGTTGTGGCAAAGTCCCGCAATGACTGCGTCTGCCGGGTCCACACCCTCCGATGTAACTTACTTCTTCCGGAGCAGAGCCGGCAGACGAGTCAGCACGGGACCTTCCTGCACCTCAGCACGGCTGCTGACTCTGCTGCAGAGAAAGTAATTCAGAGGTAACGTGACCATTAATTTTTTTCATCAAAAGGGTGCATCTATTAATTGACTGTGAATCCTTTCTTTCATTTCTTTCTTTCTGCACTCAGGCCCAACAATTATCCCTTTCTATTCCCTCCCTCCTTCCTTCCCATGTCCTTAGTGCCCCCAGTGCCTCCGTCCTGTGTCCATAGTGCCCCCAGTGCCCCCGTCCTGTGTCCTTAGTGCCCCCAGTGCCTCCGTCCTGTGTCCTTAGTGTCCTCAGTGCCTCCGTCCTGTGTCCTTAGTGCCCCCAGTGCCTCCTTCTCATGTCCTTAGTGCCTCCGTCCTGTGTCCATAGTGTCCCCAGTGCCTCCGTCTTGTGTCCTTGGTGCCCCAGTGCCTCCGTCCTGTGTCCATAGTGCCCCCAGTGCCTCCTTCCCATGTCCATAGTGCCCCCAGTGCCTCTGTCACGTGTCCATGGTGCCCCCAGTGCCTCCGTCCCATGTCCATGGTGCCCCAGTGCCTCCGTCCCGTGTCCATGGTGCCCCCAGTGCCTCCTTCCCGTGTCCATAGTGCCCCCAGTGCCTCCTTTCTGTGTCCATAGTGCCCCCAGTGCCTCCGTCCCGTGTCCATAGTGCCTCCAATGCCTCCTTCCTGTCCATAGTGCCCCCAGTGCCTCCTCATGTCCTTAGTGCCTCCGTCCTGTGTCCTTAGTGCCCCCATTGCCTGCTTCCCGTGTCCTTAGTGCCCCCAGTGCCTCCTTCTTATGTCCCCTGTCTACCTATCTCCCTCCCTCCCTGCCGTGCAAAAGCCAGCCAGCATGCCTGCCTACATCCTGTCCTCCCTGTCGTGGAAAAAAAAAGCGCCTCTCCCCTTCCTTTCTCCCAGCTGCGCCGCTACAATCCTACCTCTCCCCGCCAACAAGAAGTCTTTCCAACGTCAATTCTGACGTCGGAGAGGACGTTCCGGGCTAGCCAATCACTGCCTGGCTGACCCGGAACGTCCTCTCCGATGTCAGAATTGACGTTGGAAAGACTTCTTGTCAGCGGGGGAAGGTAGGATTATAGTGGCGCGGCCGGGGGAAAGGAAGGGCAGGAGGACCTGGAACTGGCCGGCTGTGCACCCCCCCCCAAGCCGTGCACCCAGGGTGGACCGCCCCCCCCCCTTGGTACGTCACTACAATCAGGCTTTTTGATAGTCCAAGTACCCATTTAGGCCACTTTTTAAACGGGGTTTTTGTTTTTTTTATGAGCCCCATATTGTTTAGATGTTTATTAGAAGTAGTTTTTGATGTGAACGTCGATCTTTCCTGTCAAACAATGGGGTTCTTTTCATGGTCTGTATATATTAAAGACTACTCATTTGTACATCATTTAGACCTGGTGTTAACATACCTTTTCAAAAGTCACAAAATAAATAAATAGAGAGAACAAGATTTGGAGACCTTAAAGAGTAGAAAATTACTTTTTTTGTAGTTGTCCATCTAAATCGGGATTGTATTGGAGGAGTGTGTCTTGTTTGAAGAAATCATCGGTAAAATTATTATTATTTTTTAAACAACCATTCTAACAGGACAGTTGCTATTTTGGGAGTGACTGCATTGATTGCAGGAAGATTGAATCTATGAGAAGAGAATCCATGAATGCTGGTTCTTGAAAGGGTGTCTCCTCCCTCTCTCCCACCCAACACTGCCCTAGTGGTATGAGTTGTGAGATACCAGATCTTATCCACTCCATGACCCTGCTTCAGCTCTGGTGCTACCCCAGGCCTACAAAAATAGGAAAGCACATAAATTAAAAAGGTATTAGAATTCAAGAAAGGGTGGTCTAAGCACAGAGGGGGCTTAAATGCTGGGGATGTTAGGGTAAAACTGTAGATCAAAACATTCTGTAGGTCTGTAGTTAGAGAAAATGGGCAGACTAGATATGTCATAAAGCTTGTATCTGCTGTCATGTTGTATGCTTCTACAAAACTTAAATAATGTGCGGGTTAGACCTAAGTTTGCTTAACCAAAGAAAATAAAATTATATTATGTGCTTGGCTAGGATTCTGCCCATCCATTATTTACTGTTAGCAGTGTAGCTAAGACCATAATACAAGATAAATATGTCCTGGGAAATCATTCTTTAAAAGGCTTACTGCTTTACAAGGCACATGTTAACTCTGAAAGCAAGCTTCTCTGCTCATTCTTCTAGCCAGACAGCATACAAATAGCCGCTAGAATGTTTGTACTTTATTTGCTGGCAGAATTGTTTTTTTAAGTGTTTATTTATTTTTTTTTTTTACTACAGCGATGGCTTTCAGATTGTACTAAGCTGATTACAGACTTTCATTTATTTCTGCCTTCTGAGTCATTTACGTGGGCGACTGATTTTTTTCTGAAGAACAAAGGCAGCTTAGGTTTGTAGGAATGATTCTCCTGTGGTACAGAATTCATTTGGTTTTCTGTATGAGTTTGGAACCTATTGAAAGCTGAACATGGATCTGCCTTCAATTATATTTAGGCCTTGATTTGTAGCAAAAAGGAATTGGGACATGTGGAGCGAGAAGAGGGAGGTAGGGGGCAGGCCAAAGATAAGAGAGCAACAGGAAAAGAAAGGCTGGATTAGATAGCAGAGTGGCTGATCTTAGTTCTGCTCCAGGCTAGCCCCTCCCCTTTTCTCTGTAGGCTGCCTGGAAAGAGGGGCTGTTGCTTTGGAGTCTGTGAAATTAAATGATGGAACTGTGTTTAAGGTCATTCCTTCAGATTCCTTGAAAATGAATTTCCAATGGATTATGGGAAACATAAGATGAAGGCTAAACTGTGAATGTGATGATTACATTAAAGTAGATGGGGACAAATGATTGAGGCAAGAAGAGGACTGCAGGAATCAGAAGGAGTCAGCCTCGTTTCTAAATATAAAATCTCAATATTAAGGGCTTGGAGGATGAGATGTACAGTGTCTGCATCTATGAGACAAACATGGTTTTTCTTGTTACATAGATCTTTTTGGACCCCTGTTCGTTTACAGAAATTGGATAGTTCTCAGTCTAACAGTTGCTGGCACTGTCATCTCAATGTAGGGACACTGGATCATCTACTGTACTATTGTCCCTTGATACTTAAGTTTTGGAGATCCATTTGGGATCAAGTGAATAAAATATTGGAAAATCCAGTGGCATTGATGTATGATACCGTGCTATTTGGCACGTTAATGAGGGCTAAAAGCCCAATATCTTCCCATAATAATAAACTTCTCTTGCCATACAACTTATTTTGAAGAACTGGAAAAACTGGGATCGGTTAAATTATAATTTCTGGTGGGAGTCTTTATGCCATATTTTTAAAATGGAACATATGATTGCTATATAGCAGGGGCATTATAGGAAATTTAAGGAGGTTTGGGAGCCATTGACAAGATTCTATAAGGAGTGATTGTTGAATTTGCCCTTTGAACATACACGTCCAGGGTGGGGAAATACTTTTAATTTGAGTGCAATTGTTGGATATGTAGAAGGGGGGGGGGGATGATATATGTATTTGTCATGAAATATAATGTAAGAACATAAGAGTTGCCGCTGCTGGGTCAGACCAGCGGTCCATCATGCCCAGCATGATGTAAAATGTCTGTATAATATGTTGCACTTATTTTTAGCTTTAAAATGAATAAAGATATTTAAATACAATAACATAAAATACTGAAACAAGAAAACATATCCCAGGTCAGAAAAACTCCATCGGTTCTATTAACATCTGCTACATATCCAGGAAAGAGGGGTGTGCCGCAAGGTTCGGCACTCTCAGCTCTGCTGTTTAATATGTATATTGCATCTTTGGGAAAAGTTTTGACAGATCTGGATGTTCAATACTGTATCTATACAGACGATATCTGCTTCTTCTTTCCTGCGGAATCAGGAGTTGATTCTGTACAAAAAAAAATTGATACCATGTGTGGATAAAATAAAGGAATGGATGGATGATAATGTTTTGAAGTTAAATATACAAAAAACTGAATTGATGCTTATTAGAAATGACAAAAATTTATTGAGGATAAAAAAATGTGGAATTACGAGATATAAAATTGGTTGTAACTTCTGCGATGAGATTGTTAGGCGTTTACCTTGATAGTCACCCGTCAATGGAGAATCATATATTGCATGTAATTAAGGGAGGTTTCATGCAAATGAGGATCCTGTCCAGAGTCAGACCTATGTTATCAATGTTAGATTTTCAGATTGTAGTCCAAAGTCTTGTCATCAGTAAATTGGATTTTTGTAATGCTCTATTTCTGGGCATTATAAAGGCAAGAATTCATGCCCTGCAGGTAATACAAATACAGCTGCTAGATTAATTACTGGGATGTCAAAATATGACCATATCACTCCTGTATTTAAAAAAATTGCACTGATTACCTATCGAATTTCGAATCAAGTACAAGATTCTGACAATAATACACCATGTGCTTTATGGTGTGGCACCAGAGTACTTGACTTGAATATTGTGAAGATACATTCCAAACCAAAATTTACAATCAGAATTGATGATGAAGTTGATTGAGGGAAGAAACCAGGATGTACATGATAACCCTGCACCCCCACCCCAACAATGCTGCTGCAGCTGTAAAAGGGCTAAGACTTTGGAACTCAATGAGAGGCACGTTGAGAATATGTGCAAATTTCCAAACGTTTAAAAAATTACTAAAGACATGCCTGTTTGTGAGAGCCTTCTTTTGACGGTCTTAAATTGAAAGATGATGGAGTATTCCTATAGGATTCCCTTAGTATCTCTTAGGATTCTAGCACTGTTTAAGAGATAGATAAGTGCAGTTTCACACATTATCAGTGTACTTTGCTGTGTTTGTTCTATGGAATATTTCATATTTAAGTAATGTAAAAGAAATGTTTAGTAAATATAATCCAGAAATAGGAAGGTTGGGGGAGAAACAAATGATTGAAGGATTGGGATTGGTGAAGTGGTTCTGAAATAGCTGTGTGCTATAAGAGGCCCCATGATCCCCTTCCCATGTTTAATTTATGATGTTCCTCTCCTGGCTAGTTTTAGTTCTTAAAATAAATTTTAGAGAGTACATATGAAAGATCCGGTGTAAGGGATGTTAAGATCTTTTGAAACCATCTTGGAGTAGAAGACAAAAGATAAATAGGTTTTTATATGATAATTGGAGTGATTCTACTCATTTTGAAGAAGTGAAGTGTTTATCACTACCCTGGTATTTTTCCTCTTTATTGACTTGTCAGTGGTATGCCATCTTTGATGCTTGGCTGAAGGGTTTGATTATAGGAGCATTTCCTTCAAGAGAGTCTTTGCAAGTAACAAGAAATAAGAAATTAAGGAATTTTGCTGTGATTCTGAGAGGAATGGTAGTTGGATTGGTGTAATCACGTAGCTCTACTTGGTCACACAAACACTGTCCATTCATACATGGGTCTTTTCTTGAGGGGGAAGTTTTCTCTACAGTGACTAAATGCTTCTTTATCAAAATTAGCATGGTGGATACTTTACTGACAATTTAAATGACCAAATATGAGAATATGGTTTAATAAAAGATTTACAACATTGAACAAATCCAATAATAAGTAGCTCTACCTAAATTCTTATGAGATATTCCCATGAATTTAAGGTGCATAAGCAAAGTTATAGGATAAGAAATATTTTAGAGGCCCACTCTGTCCTTCTACATTTTGCTAGCATCCCACAACCTCTATGGAGATTATTCTTTTCCGAGGTCCTCCTATCACCAGCAGACTGTTAAGTGCCCTCACATGTTCTTATATCTTCCAAATTGCTTGTTCACAATTTGAGCTCAATCACTTTCAGTGCAGGACTCACAGGGACTTCAACACCCAGCATTTCCATGTGCTCTCTTTCCTTCAGAGCTTTTGTATTTCTTCTGGAGCTCCCTTTAGTACAAAACTGATATTACATATTATTATTTATCTGTATATTTCCTTAAAATGCACAAATATTGGGTCATTTAAACAAAAGTAGGGGCAGGGTGGGATGATAATTTTTGCCTTCTATGTGGAAAATGGTGATATTCAGCCACTGCTTAGTTTAATGACCACACTAGCCAGATAGATATTCAGTACTATCATTTATGTGGATAGCAGTTACCTTGGAGAAATACCTCAAAGGGTCAGAATTCAAAAATGTATGAGTACAGATAGGGTAGTTTTTCTCAAATACCTAATTTCATTTTAGTTTGATACTTTATAAACCGCTTAGGTCAGTAAAATGCAGGAGCGGTACATCAAATCTTAAATAAACATAAACATAGATCCCTTGATCTTTAATCATATATTTACATGGGAATCTACCCAAAATTATTCCTGGTGACAGGTCAAAAGCGCGTGCCGACAAAGGTGCGCCGAGACAATTGAGCACAAGGCGGAAGCCTGCACCGAAGAAAAACAGTGTTTTAAGGGGCTCCGACTGGGGGTGTGGGGGGGAACCCCCCACTTTACTGAATACAGATCGTGCCGGCATTGTGGGGGTTTGGGGGTTGTAACCCCCCACATTATACTGAAAACTTCACTTTTTCCCTAAAAAACAGGGAAAAGTTAAGTTTCCAGTATAATAAGGGGGGTTACAACCCCACAAACCCCCCACAATGCCGCACAATGCCGGCGCAATCTGTATTCAGTAAAGTGGGGGGGGTCCCCACCAACACCCCTCGTCGGAGCCCCTTAAAACACTGTTTTTCTTCGGCGCGGGCTTCCGCCTTGCGCTCAGTTGTCTTGGCGCGCCTTTGTCGGCGCGCACTTTTGACTATAAACCTTATTCCTTGCACACTTCACTAGCTACCAGAACAATACAAGGTGAAATTTTAAATTCTGTCTAATCTTCAAGGCCCTTGATGAACAGGGTCTCCCTCTACACACCTCCAAGGTCACTAAGGTTCTCCCAGGGAATATCCGTAACCACACGCTCTCTGAAGGACATCACACGATGTGAAACCTGCCAGCAAGCCTTCTGTGGAGTACCCCCACACTCTGGAGTGCACTCCCTGAAAGGCTTTGCTTAACACAAAATTATCTCTACTTCAGGAAGCAGGTGAAAGCTTGGCTCTTCAACCAGACCTTTAATGGAAGACGTAACTAACTTGCTAGTCACACGCTAGGAGTAACACCAGCTGCATGTTTATCTGCTCCCACCCTAACTGAATTATGTAGTTTTCAAGCCCCATTCTGACCTCATGTGCAACTTTCTTCAATTAGTCTTATTTTCTAAGTCTTGCTACTCTGTCTTATCTATATGTTCCATCTTTGCTTACACCTTATGCTGTCCATTGAAATGTTTTATTGAGTATTGTGTTGACATTGTAATGTAGCATACTATGGCATACTTTGCATTGTAATTTGAATATTTTCCTGCTGTAATCATCTATTGCTTATGTATGACTTATTCTTGCTGTATACCAACCACCTTGAGTGAATTCCTTCAAAAATGTGGTAAATAAATCCTAATAAATAAATATGCTACGGAACAATAGTATGTATGTCAGAGGTGACAATAATTGGCAATTAACATGCATAAGTGCTAGGCGCTATTTTATAATGTAAGCTCCAAAATCATTTAGCACAGTGGTTCTCAACCCTGTCCTAGGGGACCCCCAGCCAGTTGGGTATTCAAGATATCCCTAATGAATATGCATAAGACATATTTACATGCCTGTCTCTTCCATTATATGCAAATCTCTCTCATGCATATTCATTAGGGATATCTTGAAAACCCAGCTGGCTGGGGGTCCCCTAGAACAGGGCTGAGAACCATTGATTTAGCACATCTCCCTCGTAACTGCGAGAGGGATATGCACATGGATGGAGCATGGGTGAGCCACAGGCATGTCATCAAGTAACATGCATAACTTATAAAATACTGTTAGTCATGGTGCACACTGCATGATGCACTTAGGTATGCCAATTTAAACTAGTCTGACCTGTTGTAAATGGACACGCCTAACTGGGGTGCCATTCTGGCTTTGTGCTAGAAATTTGTAATGGCTTAGGCGCACCTAAGTACTTTTATAGAACTGGCACTACATCTTGGCCCCAGCTTATGGAATTGTGCCCTATCTGCTTACATTGTTTATTTTTGATAGCTTTGGAAAACTTTGGGCAATGTGCATCATGAATGTCTTAACTACAATATTGCAAAAGGTGAAGTGGGGAAATATAAATAAAGTAGTGCAAAAAAACTCCACTTAAAAGTAGCTGAGAGTCTGCTCAAAAGGAAGAAGAAGCCTCAGGTTTTATTGGCAGAGCTCAAGCTCAAACCACCACCTCCACATCATTGGCTAAAAAACTTCCATAGAGTGACAACTCGCTGTTGAGGTTTAAAATAATTGAGGACTGAGATATTTGGCAATTGAAACCACTGTGAGTGTTTAAAGCAGATTTAAGGGATGCTTTATGGATGTCTATGTTTTTTGATTATAGGCCCCTTGGTATGGTAACTTCCATGGAGAAATGTGCAAGTTCTTTTCAGCACCTATTGGGGGAAGATAGGGGCTCTGTGCATACAGCGCATATGTGCATTTAAGTCATAAAGACTTAAGGCCCGTAATAGTCATGAAAGGATCATGTATGCAGTGCCTCACATATGCGAGCACTGTCCATCAGGTGTGTACCGACTGGAAATAAAATTTGAGAAAAACTGCTCTATACTGAGAGCTTGTGTTTCATTTATTCTTTACTACCTGTCATGTACAAAACCAACTTTAATCGATCACTATATTAATTATGTAAACACTGATAGATAGCATCTTGTATGAGCAGTGCACTGGGACTCCCAGAATGATTGACAAACTGTAAGTCTTAAGTTTCCACTCTGTGGCTGCTGATTGGTTTTCAAGTCTACTCTGATGCTAATCACATGGCAGATTATTTTTGACTAATATAAATCAGTCTCTCTAGATTGTCCTGATGAACAATACAAAGAGGCAGTGTTTCTTATAGCACAGAAAACACACTACAGTTAGTGAAATAACAGTTCAGCATTAGTGGGTGGTTGTAAGCAAGGAAGACATTGTTTGTGCACAGTCAGAGAGTCCCAAATTCCACACCATGTTTTGTAAGCGAAGGTGGCAATTAGAGAATGACACAGGGACAAATTTGTCCCCATCCCCGCAGGAACTCAATTTCCACGTCCTGTCTCTGCGAGTTTTGTCGCTGTCGCTGTCTCTGCCCCATTCCTGTAAGCTCTGCCTTAAACGCACAAGCCTTGAACACTTATGATGAGGAGAGAACTTGCAGGAACGGGGCAGGGACAGGAAAAGAACTCGCCGGGATGGGATGTGAAAATGAGTTTCCGCGGGGATGGGGGAAAAAATTTGTCTCCGTGTCATTCTCTAGTGGTAATAATGCTGTCTTGATTGACTTCTTATGATCTAGGGCTGACTCTGTATAGTAAAGAAAAGCCTGCTGGTTATAGTACATTTCTGAAGGCAGTATTTTGCCACGGTTCGGACTAGTACAGACTAATTGTGAATTCCTTGACCCGGTGACATAATTCATCACCGTTCTTGTTCCCGTGGATAACCGCAGGAAACCATTCCCATGTCATTCTGTAAGGAGAGAGGGAAGAATCAGAGAATGAATGGGCCTAAATACTGATCCTCAAGCCTTGAATTAAACAATGCTGGTGTAGAAGGACTGAGATTGAGGTAGACACTAAAGAATGGTTTCCCATCGTTATCCACGAGGATGGGAACACTGATGAATTCTGTCACCATTTCATCACATGTAAGGTTTATTAACATGCCTTAAAAATTATCTTGTGCACAATCAATTGCATATTTGTAAAATTTCTAATGCGCATTAATAAAATTGCAAAGCAAAGATAAGGTTAAACCCACCAAAAAATCATAGAGGGGGCAGTGGGATGCTTGGGATGGGAAAAAACCTGGAACATAAGAACATAAGAATTGCCGCTACTGGGTCAGACCAGTGGTCCATCGTACCCAGCAGTCCGCTCCCGCAGCGGTCCTTAGGTCAAAGACCCGTGCCCTAAGTGAGTCTAGCCTTACCTGCATACGTCCTAGTTCAGCAGGAACTTATCTAACCGTGTCTTGAATCCCTGGAGGGTGCATTCCCCTATAACAGCCTCTGGAAGAGCGTTCCAATTCATTGATTGAGCCATATTCACATCATTCTCTTCTTGGTGTGGCTGAGAACTTTTCAGCACCCCCTCATACACTTGTTACTGGGGAAATCTTTTGCATGTATGCTCAGTAAGGTAGTGTATTACACACTCAAGGGCCCTTTCACTAAGCTGCAGTCATCACTAAAATGAAGACCAGACTGCCAGGGTAATCACTAAAACGTGCTTACTGCAGCTAAAATTTCCCACCATGAGGCATGCTCAGGCATCCTGTGGTACTTTGGGGATCAGCAGGTGTTGCCCATGAGTGGTGCAGTGGTTAAAGCTACAGCCTCAGCACACTGTGGGTTCAAACCTATGCTGCTCCGGGTCCCTGGGCAAGTTTCAAGTTTATTAAGAAATTTTTTATACCGCTCAATCAAACTTCTAAGCGGTGTACAAATAAGTGCTAATGAGGATCCAAAGACACAAGCTTACATAGGTAAAACTTGAGATAGGTTACGAGACAAATATTACATAACATAAAAACGAACGGGCACAAGAGGAAAGAGGGAGGAACTACAATAATCAAGTAAAGTTAACATAAAAGGTAGATACGATAGGAAGGGGATTTTTTTAAAATATAAATCTTTATTCTTTTTTAAAACTCACAATAAGTGTAACATAAAATGCAATCATTTTATACTTTAACATCACTTAATATATCATCAAATTCGAACTCTCATCAAATATTCCCCCTCCCTTACACCCAACAATCATTCATAACCAAAAGAAATCATGAAATATTCCCCCCCCACACACACTCTGGACGTGTATGAACAAAATGGAAAAAATTAAGTTATTCTATGCAGTAATTTCAATCTTTATAGTATCTTGTTAATGGAAGGGGATTTAAAAAAAAAAAAAAAAATTTTAGTCCTAATAAGGGCAGTTAGGTGTCAAAAGCATCTTGAAATAGAAAAGTTTTTAGGTTATTTTTAAAACGGGGAAAAGAAACTTCTGTACGAAGATGGTTAGGGGTAGAATTCCAAGAGCCTGCAGGGACAGACAGGGAAAAATGCTTGAGTACCCGAATAAATTAATGTAAACCATTTTAAGCTCACTTTGGAGAAGAAAATTGAATACATAACTAAAAGGTGTGGGGATGGAAAGTGGGCATGTTCTGCGCTAATCAGTTAACACAGCAATATTGCTGCACGCTAACCAGTTTAGCACATGGATAGCGTTGCGCCCTTTTCGCCTACAAAATAGGACTTGGTAAGTGCTCATGTGCAAAAGTTAAAACTGGCACTTGGCCATTAATGCTGGAAATGGAAAAATCAGCAATTTTACCCCTGCGATAAAAATGGCCTTAGCCTGCAGGAATGATCTGCGTAAGGATGCACTAGGGACACTTTTTACTTCAGCTTAGTTAAAAGGGCTCCTAAGTATGAGGGGCTGCTGAAAAGTTCACAGCCCAACCAACAAAGTTGGGGCAATCTCCATCGAGGGCTATACACTTAGTCCAGCTATTCTTTTACTTTTTTCGCTCCATATTTTTCAGATGGAATGAAAACAGTGGAAAATCACTGAACTAAGGGGCAAATTCTGTAAAGGACATCTAAAAGTTAGGCATTGTATAGACGTCCAGCAGCACAACGCTGAGCGCGATTCTATTAAGCATAGATGCACAATAGAGACTCGCGCTCAGCAGTGCTCAGCCAATGTAAGAGCGTCTATATAGTTAGGTGTGCTTTATAGAATTGCCTTTTAGACATCACATAGACATCTTCACAACGTCTATAACGTTATCATGTTTTTGAGTTATGACATCATTAGAACAGCAATTTTGTGCTGTTTTATATAATTAAAATTGTATGCAGAAGGCAGCCCAATTTTATATTTGGCTTCTTTATCATATTTCCCTTCTGACCTGGTGGGCTCAAGAGAATTAAGTAACTTGCCCAGAGTCACAAAGAACAGTGAAGGGTTTGAACCCATAACTTCAGGGGACTGAGGCTGTAGTTCTAACCTCTGCACCACACACACATGTCAATTCAAACGCCAAGCTTATATCCTCTTGATTCATAAGCCGTCATTTATCTAGGATAAATATCAAACACGTACCTTCAACACTTGTACAGTTCCTCTTTTGGCCTCTGTGTTCCTAAATCAAGGCACATGAAATATATATATATATATTGCACATTAAACCTTCTATTTTTTGGTGTAAAGAGGACTCCTCTTTAATGATAATGGAAAATGAAGTTTAATAAAGCATTATTCAAGCAGAGCACATGGCAGATTAAAAAAAAAAAAATAGTAATATGTGCTGGGGTACCTGACCATACTACAGATTTGAAACCATAACCTGTGGAAGATGGAAGCAGTGCTTTTAACTACTGAGCCACATGTGCTTCCTTTTAGAGAACAGTTCCTATTATTTTTTAGTGACATTCTGCCATCTAGGTGCATATTGATGATGTCACAATGATGTCAAGATTGTGCATCAGACATGTCCACTTGCTCTGAACCATAGCCATTTTGAGTAGGGTTTCTCTTCTTTTTTTCTTAACCTTTTGGAAATGAGGTTTAGTATGCAATATATACTGTATATATGTATATATTTCATGTGCTATGCTTGAGTAATGCTTGAGTAATGCATTATTAAACATCTTTTTATATTATTATCAAAGTGGAGTCCTCTTTACCCCCCAAAATAGAACGTTTAGTATGCAATATATATATATTTTCATGTGCTTTGTTTAAGTAATGTATTATTAAACATCTTTTGATCTTAATATCAAACTGGAGTCCTTTATACCCCCTAAAATAGAAGCCCCGTTTGCCTAACTCGCACCCAACTAACAGTCAAAAGTAGACCTGCTTTTGCAACTCCTACATTTTAGGCGAGAATGTAAACGCGTTAGGATGCTGAGCAGCATGTAATTCTGTAAATGGATGTCTATATCAAAGCCACGCTCACATCTATCCCGTTAGGTGCAGCTCTTTTGGCTGGGTGCCCATGAAATTATGGATGCCTATTTTGTGAATCGCGCACAGCCTTTGGATGTCTAACTTTCAATTAATGTTTATTAAAGTCATTAATTGGGCTTATTATCGAATTTATTTGGACTCCTAAGTTGCCCCTAAGTGTATAGCCCTTGATGGAAATTGCCCCAACTTTGTTGGTTGGATTGAAAACTTTTCAGCGGCCCCTCTTATTGTAGTACCATGCACATGGGGAGGTAATAATTGACCCTCGCTTAGCCCTGTTACAGTGTTTTTTACCTGTGGGACTGTAATCTGATTTTCAAAATTGAGTTTCCTCTGAAAATGTGGCTGATGCATAGAATTGGGGTACAGGGTGCTCACATTGCAACCGCTTTTTATGAAAGTTAGAGTATAAATGTGGGCCCCCAGCCCTAGTAAGTTTTCAGAGACATTAGAGCAGAATTATCAAAGTTAGAAGCATAAATCCTATAATTATTGGGCTCTATAATAATATTCATACAAAGACAAAATTAAAATTAAAAAAGACATTTCATTATTCTAACATTTCAAAGAGCTTAAAATACTTTTCTTATTAAAATCTAGATTGATATCCTGGGGGTTTAATGGTACCTAGTCTTTTAATTCAACAGATTCTCTTAATGCCTTTACTTAACCCTCCAGGATGAGATTTGCAGTACCAAAGATTCTAATTCCATTTAATTTCCCATCAATTATGTCTTGAAAATGACAAGCTACAGGGTAGTTTCTGTCATTTTTTTTCTCTAACACTAGAAACATTCAATAATCCTAACTTTTAGTTTTCTAATGGGGCATCTAATATATTTCACAAATGTAGATAATAAGGTTAACCACTGTGATTTATTACAGTTTATATATTGTAAAATCCTACATTCATTATCTCAAAAATCATTTGAAAAGCTATGTTTTGAACTGTTGATAATTATAAGCCTTGCAGTGCCTATATGGCTGTGTGCAACACCATCTTTGGCTTAAGTACCTTTGGTTAACAATTTTTGGTGGGTATGTAGAAACTATTTAAAGCTAATTACTGAATAATCCTCTAACAATATTCTTCAAAGTCTGTCAAGAACAGTTGGTCCTATACACTTGGGCTTTCTAGTTTAGAGGCTTCCCCAGTGAGCTATTCAGCCACCTGGTGCTGGATGCTTTCCAGCATATTCACTAATTGCATCTGATTCTGCCTTGGCGCAACATGAAAACCTGGCTAATCAAGAAGGCTTTCAATATCATTGATTGATTTAGTTTGTTGACAGAGAAACTATATACAAAAATGGGTATTTTTGAATTTGTTTTATGATTTTTTTTATTAAAATTGTACTTACGGTTAGTATACTTGTTTATATTGTGCATTGCTTTGTGCTTATCTAGAAAAAGTCATTTCTGACTTTCGTAAATTGAAATGATCCTCTTACATATTCTTTTTCACTGTACCTTTTAGAGCCATTCTTGAATGGATGAATTATATTATTTTCAGGCCAGCATTGTTTTCTTCTTACTAAACTGAGATTTTCTTCTCTAGTTTACTTCTAGTCTAATTGGTACTTTTGTTGCTATCATTTCTGTGTCTTGCTCTTCCTGGCTGCTGCCTATTCTGTTTTGCCATTCATTCAAAGAGTGACCAAGATGATAAAGGGGATGGAATGCCTTTCATATGAGGAAAGACTAAAGAGGTTAGTGCTCTTCAACTCGGAAAAGAGATGGCTGAGGGAAGATAGGATTGAAGTCTACGAAGTGATGTAGAACAGGTACAAGTAGATCAATTTTTTAGTGCATCAAGATTTACAAAGACTAGGGGGACACTCAATGAAGTTACAGAGTAGTTCTTTTAAAACCAATAGGAGGAAATATTTTTTCACTTAGATAATAGTTAAGCTCTGGAATCAGTTGCTAGAGTATGTGGTAAAAGCTGTTAATGTAGATGGTTTAAAAAAATGTTTGGACAAATTCCTGGAGGAAAAGTCCATAAACTGCTGTTGAGACAGACATGGGGGAACCACTGCTTGCCCTGGATTGGTAACATGGAATGTTTCTATTATTTGGGTTTTCACCAGGTACTTGTAACTTGGATTGGCCTCCATGAAGACAGGATACTGGGCTAGATGGATCATTGGTCTGACCCACTAAGGCTATACTTATGTTCTTATTCACATCCAGTTTTAATCTGGTTCTCTTTGCACAGATCTCTGGTTTTGATCCAATGGAGCTCATTTTCAAAAGAGAAAAGCATCTCAAAATCAGAACAAAGTGGTGGATAATTTTTCATTCTTTGAAAAGTGTGTTTGGTTCCGTATTGGAGCAACGGATATTTAATTCCACTGCTTGTGGGAGATGAATGGAAGATAAGTGCAAGTTTTTACAGTTTTTTGCTGGTTTTTTTGCAGTTTAACTTGTGTATTTTAAACTGTATCTTTATGAATCTTTTCCATGGAGTTTTTTGACCTGAGATGTGTTTTGTATGGCAGTTTATAACTGAACATATAGTTTCTTGGTTGTTTCCTTGAAACACTGAGGTCTTTTTCTCCATGTTAGTTACTTGCCTTTCAGCCTGTTTCCTTCAAGTTCAAGTTCACTTTATTTTTGATGAATCGCCTATTTAAAACATTCTAAGCGATGTACAATTAAAAACAAATTATAAGAGAACATACAATCATGTTAGTAATACATTAATAACAGCAAAATAAAAATCTGTTAAATAATTACATAAAACAGAAAAGATCTCTATACATAATGTTAAAAACAAACATGAAAAGATGGAAAGGGGGGGAAAAGTTACAAATTTTTATCTTGATGGAGGAAAAAACATATATTAGGGAAAAAAAACAAAGGGAGGGGAAGAAAATAGAAGAAAAGAGAGAAAAAAAAAGATTAATTAATCGATAAAGGCATCATTGAATAAGAAAGTTTTTAAAAGTTTTTTAAAAGAGACAAGATCTCTATCCTTTCTAATAAAAAGAGGCAGAGTGTTCCAGAGTTGGGGAGCTAAAACAGAGAACACTATTAGCAGCTTTATTCAGCTTTATTCTGTTGGTTATTTTTTTGATTTTTTTTGGATATTCAGCTTGTATACCTTTTGGATAATTTTTCTTGCCATAATGTCTAAATCATGATTTTCGAATAGGCAGAATAGGGACGTTTTAAACTGAGTTTGTCCATATAGCAAGGGGGCATGTTGGATCACGTGTTTTCAGAGGGACTTGGGTGGGCTTAAAATCTGAATGTTTTTTTAGCAACAATGGAACAGGAAAAAATGGTTCTGGTTCTTGGCCTACGTATTTTAGTCATCAGAAAAGATACACTAACTGACCAGCTTACCACTGGAAGGATTAAGCCAGGACCCTTTCTTAATCCCCCAGCAGTCACTGACCCCCCCTCATACGTCCCACGAATGTGGCAGTGACTGTAGATAATAGGCTCTATGAAAGCTCCAGATACTGTGGCCATTCCTAAGAAAGCAGCAAATGGATGGAGTAGCCTAGTGGTCAGTGAACATAAGAATAACCATGCTGAGTCCGACCAGTGGTCCATCTAGCCCAGTATTATGTTTCCACAGTAGCCACAAGCACCTGACCAAAACCCAAATAGTAGCAACATTCCATGCTACCAATCCCTGGGCAAGCAGTAGCTTCCTCCATGTCTGTCTCAAAAGCAGCCTATGGACTTTTCCTCCTGGAAATTGTCCAAACCGTTTTTAAAACCAGTTATGTTAACCTCTCTTACCACATCCACTGGCAATGCATTCCAGATATTAACCATTCTCTGAGTAAAAAAAATATTTCCTCTTATTGGTTTTAAAAGTATTTACCTGTAACTTCATTGAATGTCCCCTAGTCTTTGTACTTTTTGATGGAGTAAAAAATGGATTCACTTATAATCATTCTACACCACTCAGAATTTTATAGATTCAGTGCAATAGACAGTAACAAAAAAAGACCCAGTTTCATGTCCCAAGTTAACTCTTTCATTTCAAACAAATGTGTGAGCCCTCATGGAATGTAGAAATACATCTTCTACCTAAATATATGTGTGACCTGCAAGCCTGGAGGCTATTGTATTGGTAAACCTTCAGGTACAGTAGGGTTTCTCTGTTCCTTGAGGGCTCATCATAGAATAGAAGGGATTTGTACCTGGGTCTCTTTATGTGCAGTCCAGTGAAATGACAACTGGGCTTCCTCCCTGCACTGCTAGGATGTCTTTATGGCCAGTTTAATAGGAATGTTGTCAGACAAATGTCACTATGGCTTTTTTTCCTTGGGACTTTTCTTTTCTTGTCAAATGTTACTTATAGATGGATTTAGTGAGCATAAAAACATCTGTCTCAAAGTCATAATTGAACCAGAAATTTAGACATTTTTTTGGTTCAGTTATGGCTGTGAGCTATATGTTTCTTTGAGTCATTTTTAGCAAAACACCTACATTTGAACTTAGATGTCATATCAAAAAATGCCCTTTTATGTCTGCTTTGCCTGTATTATTTGATCACCTCTCAGGTTTAATTCATAGCTCATTTAACTGTTATCTGAGGGGCTAGATTTGGACTCAGAGATGTCAACATTCAGCTATTGGATATCTGGTTATCTTTAACTAGATATTCAACAAAATAAATGGGAAATGTCCGATACTTTTAAAATAGTCTGTGTTGCACGCCCACTAGGATTTAGGTAGGTGATGAAAGGTTTGGTATGTTTGTTTGTTTTTACTTGGAATAAACTTCAGACATGCCAGGGCAGAAGTTACATCTCCTACAATATAATATTAGCCATCTGTGGATAATCTTGTAACTACTGTACTCAAACTAGGGATCTGCTCAAGGGCGGGACATATGAATTGCTAGCTTTCATTGATGGCAAAGTTCACAAGCTATTATTATTTACACACATAAATAATGATGTTACTCTAAAGCTGAAAGACAGATATATTTACCTTGGGATATATATTAAGGTTTTGAGATGGCTTCAGGAATGCATTCACTAGAAAAATATACTCTCAGCCCCCTTTCAAAAGGATTAGAAGGAAATCCTCTGTCAGCTCAGTTTCGGGCTGGAAAATAGATAGAGCCAGTGAGGTAGCTACAGGGGGCAGTAGGGGCCTTGTCGCCACCAACCCAATTTAGGTTAAGGCCCCTCAAAATGATGTGCTTTCTGATAATTTGGCTGGTGGGGGACCCCAAGCCCTACAGGTGGAAGTCCTCCTCTAACCGTTGCTTTTTTTCATTAGCTACCATGCTACCTGCCCTGCCCCTCCCCCTGCACACATGCTTGGTTTTGATGAAGTTAAGCAGGCATGAGGGAGGCTCAGCCCCCCCCCAATCATGCATGAAAACTGAGCATGTGCAAGGGATGGGCCTCCCTCATACATGATCAATTTCACTAAAACCAAGCATGTCCCAACCTGTCCTCCACTTCTCTGGGCACACTAAACCCCCAGATGCTCCAGGAGCCTACCCAGAAGGAATCCTGGTGGTCTAGTGATGGGAGTGGGGGCAGTCCTCCTTTACTCCTGCCTTGTCTAGATCTGGCAACCAAATGAGGGTGGAAGACTGACCAGTAATACCACAAGACTTCCACTTGAAGTCATGGGTGCCATTTCAGTTTCTGGACCACCAGAGTCCCTCTGGGTAAGAACTGGGGGTGGGTGGCATCTAGATATGCTCAGAGATATGTGGAGGAATCAGAACAGCTGGGAGGGAATTACCATCAAGGGGAAAGACTCAAGAGGGTTGCATTTCAAGGAGTGGTCTGGATGGGATCTCTTTAAGGGGAGTGGGGGATGTTCCAAAGTGACTTGACGTGGTGGAAGAATCTCAATTGGGTGATTAGGCTTGTGATTGGGAAGGAGATCTCTTTGGAGGAGTGGTTTGATTGGATTAGTAAGCTTTAGGGGGAGGGAAGTTGATGGAGACCTATTTGGGAGAACAGATTCCCAGGGGAACCAACCTTCTCTGTTATTGGATGCAGGATAACTACCTTACAGATATATATGCTACCATGTACAGCTAGCTGTAGGTTGCTTTTTCAACTATACATGTGAATATTGGCACAGACATGTGTAAGATCCTCTGCTTTCTTCATATATGTTTTACACATTTTTAATTATAAAATCGATCCTCCTCCCACATGTAGGTCAGCACCTAACCTATAAGTGTAGTCCCAGGGGTGAGAATATGTCAGTTTTAGATGAACCTACATGTGTACATCTGTCTTTCTAAAATCATGCTTTAAATCTACATACAGCCACTTCGACGTTACTGTCTAAAATGTGCCTGATTTTGGATCTGTTTCTTTCCTATTTAGATCTAAATTAAGATTGGTTTTCCCGTCTTTTTTTAAAAGTAGGGCTTCCATTACTAGGTGTTTATTTATTGTTAATTTAGTTGTTAATTTTCCAGTTAATAAGGAGATTTGTATGAGTAACAAAAAACCAACTTTGATCAGTGTGTTTTTATGCCACAGGTATCTTTTCCAGTGGAATAAAACATGTATGCTTGTCACTTAGCACAGAAAAGTCACAAAAAATGAGTAGATGATCCAAGACAGGTCATGGGACTGAAGACGAGGGGAAGGTGGTGCTTTCCAGGTGTTTATCCAATAAACACCAATTTAATTTTTTTTTTTTTTACATTGGGAGTGCTTTATCAGTGTTTATCAGTTGAAACCTAAAATCAGAAGCTCTAATTATACAGTATGCCTGTTGCTTTGTAAACTGCTTTACTTTTGAATCGTAGAAAGGTGATCTAGCAAGTCTGAAACAAAATTTGCTAAATTGCAGGATGCAAACTGCTGGGTTAGAGCAATGAGCTGTCAAGTCCTGCTTTTCTCACTGATGTTCCAGTGGTCATGGGAAAATCACTTTATCCTCTGTTAACTTAGCTTTCCATCTAGATTATAAACCTTAGGGCACAGACATGTACCTGTAGAAAACATGTTGTACGTTCATGACAGGTCACTGCTCATGGGCTGCCATAGGCAACTGCCAGATCTCCAGAAGCGGCAGCAGAGCCAGCCACTATAATGCCTTTATTGCTTCAACTGGCAAAACCCAGTTCAAATCCCTTCAACATAAGGGGGTATTCCTGAAATTACAGCAACCATCTCCTGCCCAGATTGACTTAGGCTGTATATTGCATCCAAATATTTTTTTGCTTGGTATGAATTGTACCGTCGGTTTTATGATCAGTAATACTGTTGTTATTGCAGTTCCTACAGTGCTGTACTTGTCGAATACAAACCCACATCATAAATCAGAGCTGCTAATTCCAGTAGAATTTAGGGCTCCTTTTACGAAGCCGCGTTAGCGGCTTTATTGTATGCCACTTTTTATCACGCGCTAACCCCTGCGCTATCCGAAAAACTACTGCCTGCTCAAGAGGAGGCGGTAGCGGCTAGCGCGGCCGGCAGTTTAGCGCACGCTATTACGCGCTTTAAACCGCTAACGTGGCTTCGTAAAAGGAGCCCTTAGGCTACTCCTGAAACATTATTGGGCAGCACTGATTTCAATAAGTAGAATCGGGGACTACAAGTGCCTCACCCTATGGCGTCTCAGGTTCAAAACTATGCCTGAGCAAAAAGGTCTCAGCTTTTAAACTGTTCCTTACTATATAGTAAAAAGAACACAGACTGCTGGTCAATCAATGGAAAATTTTACATTTAGGGTGCCTGTTGATTAGATTGGTACTCTTTAGAGAGGAAGTCTAGGCCCCAGGATTGAAGGGTTCCCATGCATTCGACATGCTTGCATCACTCCTCAAAGATATTCAAACGGAGTTTGCCATCAGATCAAAAATTGTTAGTACAATTACAGACAACGATTGCAACTTTGTAAAAGCCTTCTCTGTAATTGGTCAGTTTAATGATGATCAAAAAGATGAAGATTGCTCTACTTCTAATGTAAATGATAATGACAATGATGATGATAAGGTGTTCTTCATTATATGGAAAGCGAATGTTCCAGACGGAGATTCCCTTGATCGATATCTGCAGACACAGTCAAAAGACATCAGTCATGTTGCAGCTTGGTCTGATTTGAAGGAACATTTTACTCATGCTGAGCAATCCATTTCCTGCCGGTGCAGTTGCTGATCATCATTTTACCTGTGCTCATTTATTAATGACTCACAAGCACACTTGCATGAGTGGAAGCCATTTTCAAAATTTATCCCCCCCCCCCCACCTTTTACAAAACCATAGTGTGGTTTTTAGCGGCGGCCGCAGCAGCAAGAGCTGCGACGCTCAAAGGAATTCTATGAGTGTCTGAGCTGTTACCGTCATGGCTGGCGCTAAAAACTGCGCTAGGGTTTAGTAAAAGGGGGGGAGTTAGTTTTTATAAAAGCAAAGTGAATTAAACTATAGAACAATAAGGTTGGGATAAAAACATTAGCAATAGTTGCATTCATTGGAGTTATGATAATTTTACTTTTTACTGAAAAAGTATTATATTAAGCAATTACTTTTTTATTTCACTTAAGTAATTTTTTAATGTGTTTTTCACTGTACTTTTACTTTTATTTAAGTATTAAAAAATACACTGCTGCTGCCTCACTCTCTCAGCTAAGTAAGGCATGGCAGAATGGCAGCAAAAGACCAGACACAGGGAATGAGACCCAGAATTAGGCTGTAGGGAAAATGTTGCTATAAGCTTAAATCTGGAATCAAGGTAAAAACTGTGAAGGGATATTTAAGGTACTATTTGTGAAACTGATACTTTGGAAAGGCTACAATCCAGTACAATTGGCCATGGACACAATTATTAACTAGTTAGAGGTGAGACAGAGCTACTGATTGTCTTGTTCCTGGTTTTTGTTATGTATTTTCCTGGGGGGAGTTTTCCTTAGCTTCTAGGCTGTTCACTTGCATATAAAGTGTCTGTTAAACAGACAAGAGGCAAAGCAATTCTAGATCTAGTTCTTAGTGGAGTGCATGAAATGGTGCTGGAGGTAATGGTGCTGGAGCCACTTGATAACAGTGATCATAACGTTCACATTTGATATAATCCCCGAAGTAAGTTCACACAAGAAATCCAATACAATAGCATTTAACTTTGAAAAAGGAGACTGTGATAACATGAGGAGAATGATAAAAAAAAAGAAACGCAGAGGAGCAGCTGCAAAGGTCAAAAATTTAGATTAGGCATAGATGTTCAAAAAGACTATCCTGGAAGCCCAGACTAGAAATATTCGATGTATTAAAAAAGGAGGAAGGAAAACCAAACGGCAGCTGGCGTGGTTGACAAGTGAGGTGAAGGAGATAAAAGAGAATCCTTCAGAAAGTAGAAGAAGGATCTGACTAAAAATAATAAAAAAACAACACAAGGAGTGGCAAATCAGATGCAAGGCATTGATAACGAAATCAAGAGAGACCTTGAAAAGAAGATTGCACTGGAAGCAAAAACACACAGTAAAACCTTTTGTAGGTAAATTAACAGCAAGAAGCTGAGAAAAGAATCAGTTGGACCACTAGATGACTAAGGGATAAAAGGGGCGCCCAGGGAAGACAAGGCCATAGCAGATAGATTAAATGAATTCTTTGCTTCAGTCTTCACCGAGGAAGACGTAGGGGAGATACCAGTGCCAAAAATGGTATGCAGTGCTAGTGAGCCAGAGAAACTGAAACAAATCTCTACAACACTGGAAGATGTAATGAGCCAAGCTGACAAATTGAACAGTAGCAAATCACCTGGATATATATATTATATATTTATTCAGTTTTTTCGCTCATCCTCCCAAAGGAGCTCAGAACGGGTTACAAATCAGGTACTCAAGCATTTTCCTTGATGGTATACAACCCAGAGTACTGAACATTGGCCTTGCTTGACATGGTTTTTTTATTATGTTCTTACCTCAACCTGCCTATCAAAAAATATAAATAGAAGAATATTTGTGTTTCAAGATCCTTCTGCAATAATAAGTTAGTGAATTATAATTCATTATTTATTCATAGTCATCTATTTTTCTTTTAATACAGAATGTGTGTTTTAAAGTAATTAATGCATCCGTTATAGGAAGTCAGTTTTAAAAATACCCTTCCTGTTTAGCTCTGGTTTATATCCCATGCCCTTTAATTGAAACAAAGCACCTATGACGATGTTCTATTTACTTACGTTTTACTACCTAATTAAGTTTTATCCCTGGTTTAAAAAAAACCATGTTAAAGTTGGCTCTCTATCAACTTTTTGAATAAGGCATGCTTTGTTTTAATCTTATAAGTGAAGCTGGTCTTTTTTTTTTTCCTGTAAAGCTGGAACATTCAGTTCCCAGAGGAGAGGTCACGCTGTGCTGCCCTAGCAGAGGTACCGTAAGTGCTATTTGCAGGTAGTTACTGCTGGCTAGTGAGACACGCTCTCCTTCTGATCTTGTTTATTTCATGCCTCAGAAGAGCATAGGAAATCTACAGTCATTTTATTTTTTCAGAATATCAGCATAGGTGTACATTTTCCCACTATTGGTTTTATTTTTATGTTTTCTGTCCCTCAGTACTATTTTCCGCCCTTAGGGAATCTGATGCAAGCTGATGTGCTACAATAGTCTTTTTTATCTAATTGATTTCAAAAAGGTGTCATAACTTATAAAGGTGGGGTTTTTTGTTTATTTTTTTTTTAACTAAAAGCTTTGGTTAATGTTTATTTAAAATGTCAAATGCTGCTGTCTAAATTAGACCAGGATATTTAGTGCCGGTCCTATCCTGCCACTGCGGGCTCCTTTTACTAAGCTGCGTTAGCGTTTTTAGCGCGCGCTGCAGATTAGTGCGCGCCAACCCCCACGCTATGTGGAAAAACTAACGCCAGCTCAATGGAGGCGTTAGCATCTAGCGCTTGTGGCATTGTAGTACGTGCTAAGCGCACGCTAAAACCGCTAGTGCAGCTTAGTAAAAGGAGCCCTGAATACACTTCTCCCTCGTCATTCGTGGGGATACGGGCAGAGCCGGACCGCGAATGCTGAAAAACCGCGATTATCCAGTTCTGACCCACCCCCACCTCCCTGGCCTTACCTGTTGGTCTAGAGGGCTTTCGGGGCAGGAGTGAGCTTCCTACGCCCCTGCCCCGTGCAGATCGCCATCAGGAAATGGCTGTAGGGAGTTCCCGACGTAGTCTCGAGAGACTACGGGAACTCCCAGCAGCCATTTCCTCATGGCGATCTGCACAGGGCAGGAGCGTAGGAAGATCGCTCCTGCCTCGAAAGCCCTCTAGACCACCAGGTAAGGCCGGGAAGGCGGCAGGGAGGAAAAAAAGATGGATTTTTTTTACATGAAGACTGTTTTTTTTATTTTCCCCCTCCCCAGAAAAAAATCAAGATTATATGAAACCGTGAGTGCAGGAACCGCAAATGGGGAGGGGGAAGTATCTGAATTTTTGGCAATGCCCAGAAGCTGTCCAGATATAGCTGATATTCAGTGCTTTCCCGGCATACTCAATTGGGCATAGTTAGGATGGCTGTTCATTGCGTCCAACATTCCTGGTTAGCTATATAGGCTCTAGCACTAAATATGGCTGGTGTCCGCATAATGCCCGACTGTCCCTGTAAGCTACTAAGTACTAGATTTAAAACAAACCGGAGAAAATATTTCTACTCAACATGTAATTAAGGGCTCCTTTTACGAAGGCGCGTTAGGGCCTTAACGTGCAGAATAGGACACACTAAATTGCCGCACGCGCTAGCCGCTACAGCCTCCTTTTGAGCAAGCGCACCTTCGTAAAAGGACCCCTAAGTTTCAAGTTTTATTTAAAAAAATTTATACCGCTCAATCAAACTTCTAAGCGGTGTACAAATAAGTGCTAATGGGGAACACACAATACAAATTTACATATGTGGTCCTCATAAAGAGTTAAAAAAAAACAAAAAAGTAGGACGCTGACTTTAAACGGACAGGAACAAGAGGAAAAAGGGTAGAACTACAAAAGTTAAAGTAAAGAAAACATAAAAGGTAAGGTATGATAGGAGGGGGTTTTAAAAATAAGATGAAATAAAATTTAGCCCTAAAAAGCGTCTTGAAATAAGAACGTTTTTAACTTATTTTTAAAGTGAGGAAGAGATACTTCTGAATGAAGATGGTTAGGGGTGGAATTCCATAGAGATGGGGCAGTTACCGTGAAATTATTAGATCTAATAGTGTTGATGTGCTTTAAAGAAGGGATCGTTTAAAGATTTTGAGATGCAGAACGAAGAACTTTGGATGGACAGTAAGGTATGATTAAACGGTTAATAAATTCAGGTTGATTATCTGATGGGTTTTAAAGGTCAATAAAATAATTTTATAGTTTTTTCTGTGCTCGACAGGGAGCCAATGAGCTTTTTGGAGAAGGAGTGATACATGATCATATTTTATGGCATTGAATATGATTTTTATGACTGTATTCTGTAAGATTTGTAGTCGCCTGATTTCCTTTTTTGTTATGCCCTTAAAGAAAGCATTAATCTATACAAGATTGTGGTGAAATCAGTTAACGTAGCAGGTTTTTAAAAAAAAGATATGGGTCATAGGAACATAAGATTTGCCGCTGCTAGGTCAGACCAGTGGTCCATCATGCCCAGCAGTCCGTTCACACAGCGGCCTTTAGGTCAAAGACCAGTGCCCTATTTGAGTCTAGCCTTACCTGCGTATGTTCTGTTCCAGCAGGAACTTATCCAACCTTTTCTTGAGTCCCTAAAAGAGAAGTCCCTAAAAGAGATGACTTGGGGAAATCCACTGCTCATAAGAACATAAGAAGTTGCCTCCACTGGGTCAGACCAGAGGTCCATCGCGCCCAGCGGTTCGCTCCTGCGGCGGCCCATCAGGTCCATGACCTGTGAAGTGGTTTCTGACTATTCCTATAACCTACCTCTACTTCTATCTGTACCCCTCAATCCCCTTTTCTTTTAGGAACCTATCTAGACCCTCTTTGAACCCCTGTAGCGTGCTCTGGCCTATCACAGCCTCTGGGAGTGTGTTCCATGTGTCCACCACCCTCTGAGTGAAAAAGAACTTCCTAGCATTTGTTCTAAACCTGTCCTTTTTCAATTTCTCCGAGTGCCCCCTTGTACTTGTGGCTCCCCACAGCCTGAAGAATTTGTCCCTGTCTACCTTCTCTTTTCCTAGGATAAGCAGCATAAAATCTGTTTTACTCCTTGGGATCTTGCCAGGCACCTGTGACCTGGGTTAGCCACTGTTGGAAACAGGATACCGGGCTTGATGGATCTTCCTTTGGTCTGTCCCAGTATGGCAATTCATATGTTCCTATTGTCCCGGCACTATCTGGAAAGTTTTGTGGTACTCCGAGCAGATGTTCAGCAGCAGTCTGACTACAGGTCGCTGAAAATTCACTCCTGACCATTACAGTTTAACCAGGCAAAACCTCTCCTACCCAGTTAAATACTTTTGGGAAAGGGAAGATGAATGGGGTTTCTATATATCATTTGGATAAAGTGTATTAAGCAGTTTACAATCAGGTACTCAAGCATTTTTCCCTATCTGTCCCAGCGGGCTCATAGTCTATCTAATGTACCTGGGGCAGTAGAGGATTCAATGATTTGCCCAGGGTCACAGGGAGCAGCACAGGATTTGAACCCACAACCTTAGGATGCTGAAGTTGTAGCTCTAACCACTACGTCATGTCCTCCTTTAATTTGAATTGTTTTCATTATTATTACAGATAGAAATAGTAAGAACACTAGCACATTTAACACATCCTCTCACAGTACTACAATAAGTCACAATTTCAAGCAGAGATATGTGTTTTATATTTTCAGTCCTCTCTCCTGTTCCTCAACTTTCTAGCTGCCCCCCTCCTCCTGGCATACATTGATTGATGATAAAGATCAGGACTTCAAAAAGACTTCATGTATTCTCTGCTTTTTATTTAAATGATCATCAATGCCTTTTTCCATTGGATAACCCTAAAATGTGTTGGCTCCTGTACACTAGTGCTGCCCGATTCACGATTCGAATCGGTTCACCGATTCACTTCGGGTGAATCGATTCGAATCGGTTCAAAACAAAAAAACCGGCTTCCTGATTCGCCTGACCCTCCCCCCTCACCCCCTAAATCAGGAGCGGCAGCTGCCACACCTTAGAGGGCGAGGGGGGGGTCAGTTGGGAAGTGCTGCTGTCGGCTTTCCCCCCTCCTCCCCCCGGCATCCAGCTTCCGGCTTCCACCAACCTGGCCTTCCGCTTCCCCCCCTGGCCTCCCCGCACTGTTTACCTTCCAGGAACAGCCTGCATCCAAGACCGCTCCGAAGCAGTACTAAGATCGCTAGCACCGCAATCTTGTTTGCAGGTTGTTCCTGGAAGGTATAGAGTGCGGGGAGGCCAGGGGGGGGGAAGCGGAAGGCCAGGTGGGTGGAAGCCGGAAGCTGGATGCATGGGGGAGGGGGGCAAAGCCGACAGCAGCACTTTCCGACTGACCTCCCCTCGCCCTCTAAGGTGCGGCAGCTGCCGCTCCTGATTTAGGGGGTGAGGGGGGAGGGTCAGGCGAATCGGGAAGCCAGTTTTTTTTTGTTTTGAACCGATTCGAATCGATTCACCCGAAGTGAATCGTGGAAGCTGGATGCCGGGGGGGGGGAGTGAGCAGTCCTTTGGGGTGAGACAGCCAGGCAGGCCTTCAAAGGGGGGGGGGACAGGCCTTTAGGGGGGACAGACAGGCCTTCAGGGGTGGGATAGGCCTTCAAGGGGGGGGACAAGCCTTCAAGGGGGGAGGCAGGCCTTCAAAGGGGAGACAGGTCTTCAGGGAGGGGACAGGCCTTTAGGGGGGACAGGCAGGCCTTCAGGGGTGGGATAGGCTTTCAAGGAGGGATAGGCCTTCAGAGGGGGGACAAGCCTTCAAGGGGGGAGGCAGGCCTTCAAAGGGGGGACAGTTCTTCAAGGGGGGGGACAGGCATGCCTTCAGGGGTGAGATAGGCCTTCAAGGAAGGGATAGGCCTTCAAGGGGGGGACAAGCCTTCGGGGGGGACAAGCCTTCAAATGGGGGACAAGTCTTCAAGGGGGGACAGGCAGGCCTTCAGGGGTGGGATACAGACCTTTAATGGGGGGGACAAGCCTTCAAGGGGGAAACAGGCCTTCAGGGGGATGGTGGCACATGCATTTAGGGGTAGGGTGCAGGCCTTCAGGGGGGAATAGACCTTCAAGGGGGACAGACCTTCACAGGAGGGGGGCCCTGGTATAGAAGTACACAGAGGGAGGGAAGGGGGGATCAAAGAGATGTGCATATGCCAGACTTTGGGGAGGAAGAAATGGGTCTGAAAATAGAGGAGAGGGAGAGAGATGATGGACAATGGGATTTAGGGAGGGAAGGAACAGAAAGGGAGAGAAGTTGGATGCAAGGGATGGTTTGGAGGGGGATAGAGATACTGGATAGGAGGGTAGTTGGGAAAAGAAAGGGAGAGATGGTGGACCCTGGGATGGTAGGGAAGGAGGGAGAGATGCTGGATGAAAGGGTAGTTAAAAAAGGTGGATCTGTGGAGGGAGACGAAAAAAAGGAAAGATGCCAGACCTCCTGGGGAGGGAAGAGAAACGGAAGGGGAGGACAGAGATGGAAGATGGATGGTTAGCAGGGAGAAAGAAGAAAGAAGGAGACCCTGGCAAGCAAGTTATCAGAAGACAACCAGAGCCTGAGACCAACAAATTTTGAATAATGACCAGACAACAAAAGGTAGAAAAACTAATTTTATTTTCTGTTTTGTGATTACAATATGTCAGATTTGAAATGTGTATCCTGCCAGAGCTGGTGTTAAGGCTGCAAACGTGAGCTAGGATTTAACAGAGAGAGGAAAAGTCTTTTTTGTTTGTTTATTTTGTTTACACCACTGCACCAGTGTGGTTAGGAGAAGGCAAAGGGGGTGAAGAGGCTGTAAAATAAACCCACCAGGATGTTTGAAAAAAAACCCCACCAAATTGGGCAGGAAAATCGAATCAAATCGAATCGAAAAACCAATTCAATAGGCTGAATCGAATCAAATCAAATTTTTTTTTCCTGAATCGGGCAGCACTACTGTACACACCCTGTCAATGCACCAGTGGTTTACCAAAGGTGGAATAGTAGGGGTGGTCCACTCTGGGTGCAGGCAATAAGGGGGTGCACAGAGCAGCTGTGGGGGTTGCAGTCCATACACGCACAACTGTTTGCTCTGCCAGCTCCACCCCCTCTGACATCAACTTCCTGTTTCGGGGCAAAGGACTATCAGAGCCAACATGCAAGACCATGGTCCTATGATCACTTTACCCCCGTCAGCTGCCTGGAGGAGGGGGGTGGGTGATACAGCTGGAGGAGGGGTACTCTGCCCTGGGTGGCAACCAAGTCAAGTGCACCACTGCAATGTAGAAACAAAGCTCATACATCTCTAATTATATAACCCCCTTACATGAGTCCCTGTGCCCCTTTTTCTTCCCCTTTCTTCTTTAGAAGAAGTTCATGTAGGGTTACAATATGGCTCCAGAAAAAGGAGTGTATATGATCAACAAAGAGAGAAGACAACAAGCCTCAAAATGAAGTAAAATGACAAAAGAAGAGGCACAGGAGAAGTCAACACCAACCTCCAGTTTTTGGCGATTCTTTCCTGAGACGCTGGAGCGCTATTGTGGAATTATTGCAGAACATTACAAGTATCTTGTAGTACCCTGAGGAAGGCAACATAGTCACCGAAACTTAGATTTAGTTGGGACCATTTTCATACTGTATTCAAGGACTTGTATTTGGACTTTGAACTATTTCTTAATAAAGTGCATGTAACTGGAGGTTGGTGTTAACTTCTCCTGTGCCTCTTCTTTTGTCGCTCAAGAAAAAGGAGGACAGATTGCTTTCAAAGAAAGTAAACTTCAGAAGTCTCAACCTGTTTAGAGAATGACATGGGGACAATTTGTCCCTGTCTACACAGCAACTCAATTTCCTTTTCCCGTCCCTGCGAGTTTTGCTGCTGTCTCTGTCCCTGCCCCATTCCTGTAAGCTCTGCCTTAACTGCAAAAGCCTTGGACACTTAGGATTTTAAAGTGTTTGAGGCTTATGCAGTTTGAGGACAGAGTTTGCAGGAATGGAGCAGGGACAGGAAAAGAACTCACAGGGATGGGAAAATGAGCTCCCGCCGGGACAGGGAAAAAATTGTTCCCCATGTCATTCTCTAAACTTGTCCTCCTTACTTCCATTCTTTCCAATGGAAGTAAAACCTGGATGTCTCAATTCGTCCTTCTTTTTCTGGAGCTGTATGATAACCCTAATCATATCATTCTGAGCTCAGTGAAAGGGTTTGAATATAATATGAAAACTAGCTTCTGCCCAGAAGAACCTGCTATTGCCAACTTCACTACATTTTGCTGTCCTTGTACAATCAATCATTCTTTCCAGACTGGACTATTGTAATTCCATCTATCTAAGTTTAACCAATAAAAATCTTCAAAGACTTCAGCAGATCCAAAACACTGCGGCTAGGTTGATCTTTGCAAAAAACAAATTTGACCATGTTTCCCCGCTTCTGTCAAAACTTCACTGGCTTCCGGTGATTTCTAGGATTCACTTTAAATGTACCTGCCTAATATTCAAGATCCTACATGGCATTCTTCCTCCCCTAATTCCACTATCCTGGAATTCTTCGAGACTTGACACTACCAGATCCACCCACAAACTCAAACTATCTTTCCCCTCATTAAAAGGCGTCATGTATGCAGGTAAATTAGAGAAATCCCTTTTCTTCACATTCACTGAGATTTGGAATAACCTCCCTGCCCCGCTGCTGAACCCAGGCTCTGGATTTTCTCTAAAGCGTAAAACTATCTATTTAAAATGTAAAGCTAGCTATCCTCTTCATAACCTCTAATTTCTTATTATGTCCTTCCCTCCTTTATTGAATTACCTGTAAACCGTGCCGAGCTCTATCTTTATGGAGATGATGCGGTATACAAACTTAAGGTTTAGTTTAGTTCACTATATGCATATGAGAAGCACACTTATTCAACTTAGCAAAATTTCCCCACCAGGTAGGCTTTTCTCAATTATAGGTGAGACCCCCAAATATGTAGGATCATTAAAAAGAACTCCTTTTATTTGGGGAGTAACCTACTGTTCCTAGACGCCTGACCAGTATTTTCCTATCTTTCATTTTAACATAGAACCATAAATGATTTATCCAGGTCCTGTATGATAGTATGTATACTGTACATACCCTTCTCAATTTGTGCTGCATCTCTCCTGTTATTTTAGGAAATTGTGGCAACATTTCCTGCTCTCTGAGAAGGTGTGAGTCACACCTCTAATTGCCTTTTCCATCTGAGGACTAGATCTGATTTGCTTCTGGCTGCAATTTCCAGAGGGACTATTATATAGTCCATTTCTGAGAATACCACTGTTCTTAAACTCAGTCTGTCTGCGATGTTTCCCATATCCAGGATCCCGCACATTGGCATATGAATCTTTCTGATCAAAGTTAAACCCTGCAGTAGTCCCCCCCCCTCACTATTCACTGCACGGGCAACCTCACTTAACCCTTTTGAGCTCCCACCTAAAGAGGGTAAATTTATAAGAAGGTGCCTAGGATAAGAAGCAAGAAGGCGTTTACTGAGGTGCTATTTCATAAAGAAAATTAGGCACGGGCGTAAAATATTAGTGTAAGTGGCAGATGTGGACATTTATACCACATGTATGTGTGTAAATTCTAATATTGTTATAATTCACACATGTACTTGTGTGCTGTGCCTGCACACTGCCCAAACTCCACCCCTATGCATGCCCACTGGCAAAACACATGCTATCATATCATAGCACATTCTTTTTCAACTATTTGATATTTTGTAGGGGGTCATTTACATGTATATGTTGCCACATCATACATAAATGATTATAAAAAACCCAAAAACTCAAATGTGGGCACTTACAGCTTAAAGTATGTACCCCTTTATAGAATTACACCCTAAATATTCTACAGCACAGTGGATCTTAAGTGTGAACACTGTGTTACCATGAATTTACAAATATAATTTCTAAGTTAACCTGCTTCAACTTCTAGCAGAGTTACTGCTAATTTGTGCACATGGGAGCTATCAGGAGACACTGCCAAGCCTTAAATGGAATGGCATTCCACTGAGCCTGTTAGACATAGTGCAATGTGAAAGAATGCATAAATTCCTGCTCTTTTTAGAGCAGCATATACCTGTAAATATCATACAGACAGTCCCTGAGCTATCTCAACCCCCCCCCCCTCCCTTTTAACAAATTCAAACAATTGAACGACAAAACCCTGTGGAATTTCAACAGTCCTAAGAATAGCAATGAAGCTTAGACCTAGCTCTTCAATTCCCCTGCTGGCCATACAACGTAAGAACATAAACATTGCCATAGTGGAAGTCCATCAAGCCTAGTATCCTGTTTCCAGCAGTGGCCAATCCTGGTCACAAGTACCTAGCAATATCCCATATAATAAAACAGATTTTATGCCGTTTATGCTATAAATAAGCAGTGGATTTTCCCAAGCTGATCTTAATAATGACTTATGGACTTTTCTTTTAGGAAAGTATCCAAACCTTTTTTAAACCCTGCTAAGCTTAACTGCTTTTATTACATTCTCTGGCAAGGAATTCCAGAGTTTAATTACATGTTGAGTGAAGAAATACTTTCTTTGATTTGTTTTGAGTTTACTGCTTAATAGCTTTATCATGTTCCCCCTAGTCCTTATACTTTTCGAAAGAGAAAATAAGTGATCCATGTCTACCCCGTTCAATTCCACTCAGTATTTTATAGACCTCTATCATATTGGAATGGGACGATTCGTCACGGCTGTTTTATCAAAAGTCGTTTCAGAGATGAATCGTCCCCTTCTGGTAGGAGTGCTTCTAGGAGCAACTTTTTCTACACTAGGCCAAGAATTCCCTCAGGGTTTGATGCCAGAATCCTTTTAGATCCAGGTGAGGGTTAAACTAGGGATGCAGGGGTGTAGGCATGGGCAGAATGGGATGATCCTCCATGGTACTGCAATGAGCAGCTGAAAGCCCCGGTCCAACGGAGGGATTTCAGCGAGAAGCATTGCAGTGTTTGAACACTGCTAGAGAGAAGGGAATTATTTCAGTGAAAGAATAGCAATTTTTAAGAGTAGTGTCCTCCCGGCTGACCAATGGTTTCAAGCCAGGGGTCTTTCTTTCAACCTTTGTTGCAGTTTTTAGATTTTTATTTGCAGGATTCAGTACAGCAGATTCCCTCTTTTAGCCAGGATTCCACTCATTTAATAAATGAATTAAATAATATATCACTGATGGGCCCAGTGATATTAATATCGCTGGATGTAAAAGCAATTTACACAAATATCCTGCAAATCAGGACATTGAATTAATTAATGCAACGGTATGTAAGTTAGATATAGCGGAGTCCCTGCAAGGATTATTGGGAGACCTGTGTACATTGATTTATTTATAGACTAAGGGTGTCGCGATGGGGGCAACTGTAGCACCCTCCATTGCGTGCCTGTCCATGGCCAGGCTTGTGAATGATATATTTAAGGGTCTCAATATAAGAAGCATATAGTAGCCTGGAAACTGTTTATTGATGATATATTACTTATATTAATCTAATCTAATCTAATCTAATCCTTAGGTTTATATACTGCATCATCTCCACGTTCGTAGAGCTCGACGCGGTTTACAGTAGAAGAAATAGGAAGGAACTACAACAGAGGGTCAGGCAACCCTAACATCTCATTTCAGTCAACTGTTTCTCATACCTCTATTAATTTTGGGGATATTCAGCTTGCTAGAAAGGCTGTTTGGGGTGAGGAACTGGTACAAGGCTAAAGATTTGCCCAGAGTGCTTAATACCCTCGTACAGGTTCTGCTCCCTCCCTGCACCAGGTTCCTCTGTAAGGAAGACTTCCTCTCTGTATCAAGTCCTTCTACATTACAGAGACACTCTCTCCCAGTATCTGTGGCTATATGACAGAAAAACTCTCTGTGTATCAGGTATGTATATTGGTGGAACTATTTACAAGAATCATACTCTATACCAGCTACTAAATCCTTCTACCACAGAAACTCCCTCCAGTTTTCAGGGAGACCTGGAACTCAATGTGAGTCTCTCTTGTGGAATGATTAAGTATAATGATCATGTCTCTCTATAGTGGAGAGGAGCCTGGTGCAGGGAATGTGTCTCTCTGGTATGAAAGCTCTTCATGAGTTAGACTCACACTGTGTATCAAGTTCTGATTAGAGGTACTACTTCCATGCACCAGATTCAATCTTGTCCGACTCTTGGATACTCTGTAGGCCAGTCCTTGCCATGCTTCCCTGTTTTCCTTGGCTTCCTTCAATTGCTTGATGTTCTTTCCTGTGTCATTTTTGATGGTATCCAGCCAATGGACCTTTGGTCTCCCCTGCTTCCTTTTACCACTGACCATAGTATATCATAAATCCTCTTGGGCAGGGATCTACCTATTATATGTAAATTTGTAGTTGACCTTGAGCATGGCCTGAGAAAGATGAGTAATCAAATCCAGTTCACTAGTTCTCTGTACCAAACTTTATATAAGAGGAACAATGTCAGAATCAAGCCAAATCTGATTAGACATCCAATTTTTCATTCAGGAGCTTTGCTGAACTGTGACTGTGCATTCAAGACTGGTTAAAATTATACGTGTGCATGACTTTTAGGTTTAATTTGAAACACCTTAAGACTTTATTGTAGAACAAAAATGTAGTAATTCAATTGTCCAGCCTGCACATTAAAATAAAAAATAATTGTTGCTTTAATTTGGCTGAAGATGTGGTGGTGCTTTGATTGCTCCATTCCTAAGTTCTTGTTGTCTATTATATATTTGGCTTTTTTTTTTTTAATAGTAGCTTCTGGCTGCTAGTTTTCATAATTTATTACTGTGAATGTTAAATGCTGAAATATGTACAGTGCCATTTTAGATAGGTTGTGGATGTATGAATTTTGACATGTTTGTAAAATCATGCAGAATGTGGGGCATATTTTATAAGACCAGGGCAATAAAATTGATGTATTTCTACCCATGGCAAAGATATATTAAATCATGAAAAACACACAGGGGAAAAATACTTTCATACAAGTGAAGGGAAAATGAGAATAACCAATAATGAACAGACAATGCTGTAAACCTTTTCATACAAGTTACTCTCCCTTCCCAATCTTATTCATATTATCACTCAATACTCCCTCCTTTCCGGATACTCTGTTAATTGGGAGAAATCAGAGATCTTCCCTTTAAATGATAATATACTTCCATCAGATTTGGCTCATTTTCCTTTCTCATGGTCACATGAAGCTGTGAAATACTTGGGGATTTTAATACATAAAGATTCGGTTCATGCTCAAGATCTTAATATATCTAAAGTAAAAAATCTAGTTCTAAACACTACATCTCGATGGACTCCACTCTTTCTATCCTGGTGGGGTAGAATTGCATCCATCAAAATGACTCTGGCCCCTCAAATTAATTATATCCTTTCTATGCTCCCTCTGTTATGCCGGAAATCATTATTTCATTGGCTAAATATGAAAATATCTGAATTCATTTGGAACAAGAAAAAACCTCGAATTGCTCTCGCCAAACTGAAAGCCTCTAAGATCAACGGTGGTCTCAACTTTCCTGATTTCTATCACTATTATATTGCTTCATTAGCCAAATATGGAGCTTACTGGCTCACTAACTCCTCCACTCAAAATCTTCCCACTCAAGATCTTCCTGCCTGGTTTGAAATGGAATGTTTTATATGTACGCCTTTACACATCTCATGCTTACTAACGGTGTCAATACCAAGGCACTTAAAGAGATACTCTTTATTGGGTGCAACGCAGCATGCTCTTTATCTTATAGATACATTGACTGAAATCTCAGTTAAGGTTAGTCCACTCATGTCCCTTTGGAACAATCCCAAAATTCAAAATCACGACAAATCTCTATCATGGAAAAGGTGGCAGCGGGCAGGTATATGGTTTGTCCATCAATTGTCTACCCTCAACTCGTTAATTCCATTCGATATACTGTGCTCTACATACTCGCTGCCTCCTTCTACTTATTCACAATGGCGTTCTCTCACTGGAGTGTTGCCGTCTTTACATATACGATTTGACTATATGACTTCCAAAAATACTATTTACAACTGGTCTTCTCAGTCTTTATTAAAAGGCAAGGCGATATCATCCTTCTACAATATTTTAAGAGATCACTCTTTCACTTTTTCACCTCACTCTATGAAGCACTGGGACGCTATACTTACCACTCCGCTTTCTGACATTGATTGGGAGCTTTTCTGGTCATCAACAAATCGCCCGCTTTTATCTTCTAGAGTATCACAATCAATGTACTTCCTTATGTGGCAGGCAATATGGACCCCACTTTGCATGTGGAAAGCTAACTTAAAGCAAGACTCTGTTTGCTGGAACTGTTTGAAAGAGGAAGGAACTCTTGATCATATGTTATTTCATTGTACTCTAGTCCGCTCTTTTTGGACCTACGTCTGGAACACCATACAATCTATTACTAACTGCTCAGAAGAAATCTCTATAGACATTGTAATCCTTCGCTCTCAACACCCATGTTTCACACAATCAAATTGTCCACCTAAACTCATTGATACCATGTTGGTGACTGCCCTCATGCACATTCTAAAAAATTGGAAATCACCCTCGCTATTAGATTATACCTTTTGGTGGAACTCTCTGAGTATGTATCATAGATTTGAATCCTACGCATATGAGAAGAGAGTTACATTCCGAACCTGCATGAACTTGAAATACAACAAATCTCCATGGTCATTCTTAGATTCCTATGTACGCTCATCTTCTTAGACACTCCTGTTATCCTTTTCTTCTCCTCTCTTCTCTCTTTCATTTTTCTTTCCTTTTTCTTTACTGCTCTCTCTCATCTTTATCTTATATATCCCTTACATACATTTTTAATAATTGGAGCCTTTGCTCCTATACAGTTAAACATAGATTTATATATTTTATATACAGAAAGCTTTATTTTGTTTCTATGTACTTTAAATGATTCTTGTATCCTTTAAAATACTTAATAAAAATTATTGAACTTAAAAAAAAGAAAATAATATATGCTCAGAGACCACTTGGGAACTAAGGCCCAGATGCTTTAAAATCAGCGATTGTCTAACGATTGTCATTAAATCACTTGTGACTGGTTTAGCGATGATTGGATTTGCCGACCCGATGCACAAAATGGCTCACCGCGTGGTTTTCTGCACGATCGCTCATTCTCCAATCCAGCCATGCAAATAAGATCATTAATATTGAAATGCCATGTAAACTAGCAGAGTGATTGATGCTCTAACATAGCTTCACGATGCACACAAAGATGACGTCAAGACCAGCCACTTACCTGTCCTTCCGATTGTTCAGCCCTGAAATTAATATATTTATAACACACCATACTTTTTTTTTTTAATGGGCATAGATGTTCTGCATGTGTTACATATACACAATATCTGCCCCATTAAAAAAAAGCAAGCTAAGCTGCCTCCCCCCCCCGCTCCTATGATGAGCTGTCATACCCCCCTGACGACAACCTCGGGTCCCCAAACTTGTTGAGAGGACTCCCTGACGATGATGGCCGCCCCCAAGACAGCAACACACCTAGAGAGACAGGAGGAATGCCCACTCCCTCCTACCTCAACAACCCAGTTGTGCATCAAGGCCATTGGACCTCCCCATCACTCCCCCCCCCCGACTTTTCCCCTGGCACTCCCCCACACTCCCCCCAAGTTCCCCCCTCCTACTACCCCACCAACAAGACCCCAAAAGACAGCCCTGGTGGTCTGGGGGGGGGTGGTCAGTTCAACCCACCCCAGCTCAAGCAACCCCCAACCCCTTTACCTTATCTCATTGTAGAAGCCGGCAAGAGGAATGCCCACTCCCTCTTGCCAGCAGGCCTATCTCTTTGAAATGGTGGACCTTCCCCTTTCCGGTGCATCCAGGGGTGCACCGGGGAAGGGCCTAAGGCCCTGATTGGCCTGGATACCTTAAGTCCCTGCTATGGGAGGGGACTTAGGTACCCAGGCCAATCGAAACCTTGGGAGACAAAAGATTGAGTATCACCAGTTTACACAGTGTTATACAAACCTTGCACAAAAAAAGTATAAACCTGTTATCACACACACATTCCATAGATATTAATATCCTTTTATTAAAATTATGTGAGAAAATACTGCAACCATGTCTCTCTCTCACACAATCTGTACAAAATAAAATGCATAAAAACTTAAATCAATTCCATACAATAGAAGCCAACTAACTGGGAAAAACTAGCAATGATTAATCAGTAGATTATAGAGAACTCCAAAAATAGGGGTTGTCTGCTTGTCACATGGTGCATTCATGAATTTATAGTACACGATTGACCTTTATTGTTTGTGAAAAATCAGTTCCTTAAAGTTGCTACCTTTATAGAATCTATGCCAAAAAGCTTTCCTCAACTTTTGATGTTCTTACCTTTAAGAACAGGAATTTAATTAGTTAAAAAAAAAAATCTACAAAAGAATAATGTGGTACAATTACTGGGAGACTGAGAGAAATGTACAATAATGTTGCAATGTTTTCCAGTGATTGAATTTTTAGATCTATTACAGAAAATTTAGAAATGATATTTTTTTAAGCCAAATACCCTTGTAAATGGCTGCTTCCATGAGTAAACCATGAGTAAAAGGGCTATTTAAAAATTGTATGCCCTGTGTATAGTTAAAACTACCTATGTACTTTCATAGAGAAATTCCCAGAGCAGGGTTAGGCTGGAGGGGGTGAAGAATATAGGTGGCTAATGAGTAACTTGCTTAGGGAGAGTAGGAGGAGAGGAAATGAGAGCAGGAATGCGCAGATTTTCTCTATTCCTCCTTTTCGTCCCTCCCCAACTGCGTCCTACTTAAAATTGGGGGGGGGGGGGGGCTTTTACTAAGCTGTATTAAGCAGCTAAGGTAGGGTTTACTGTGCTATATAGTCTCCTGCCTTAAAAAGGTAGCCGCTGTGGTAAAATCACTACATTAGCAGAATAATATAGGAGAGAGAGGGATCTGTGTGCAATATGGGCATGTGGAGGAGTGGCTGGGTGTGATAGCTAGAGTATGAGTCCTTATCATGCGCTAGCTGCCAGGATTGCCAATAGCAAAGCCAAATTTATTTATTTTTCTTAAAAAAAATTTATTATTTCAAATTTAACATTCAAGATTACATCTCTTAAAGGCAATTACAAAAATCATAATACAGTACTTCTATTTTACATATTGTGTATAAATTGTATTGCATTTTTTATTGGCATTAAAAACTAAATAAAGTTTTTAAAAAACCCGAAAAAACACATATTTTACATGGAAAAAGAAAATAATAGAACAAAAAATAAATACTCTACAGCTGACCTCAAATGCGGAGAGGCAAGAACAGGAAAGTCCCCAGGAAGGGATTTAGCTAACAATTTCAAAAACCAAGAAGAAATAAAGCCAGGGATCTCCAATGATAATATTCCCATGATTCAATTTTTCTGTGGTTCTACTTGGGTTGCCAGTGATATCCCCTTACCCTCAAGAAAAAAACCGAAGATGAACAGGATCATAAAATATGTACTTATTTTTCTGATAAAACGCAAAAACATTTACAGGGAAATCTTAACTGAAAAAAGTTCCTAGGAGGAGGCAAATTTAACTGCCCTACTGGGCAAGGCAGTAACTGTATGGTGCATCCTAGGACTTTCTGACCTTAAATCTGCTTCTACTCTTTTCTTGACTCCCCCAGCAAAGCTTTCAATCTCTCTACTAAGGAACCTAATACCCTCAATAAGGCAACCAGTCTCCCTTCAATCACCCCAGTCCTCTCAACAAGGCATCCGACCCCCCCAGTAAAACCTTGCCCCCATCAAGAAATGCCCTGGCCCCACCACTTTAACCCTTCCTCCCTGCACCCTACCTTTCTTCCACCTCTGACCCTCTTTGGATCCTACTGATCTGCAGATCCATAAATGTCCCTGCTGGTGGCAGCAGTCCCTTTTCGCTGCCACCTGGATTGGCATCTCCTCCAAAAAGGTAGTGAGACTACCAAAGGGGACAGATGCTGTTTTGGAGAACATGCTGATCCAGGCAGAAATACAAAGGGATTACTGCCACCTTTGTAGACATTTATGGATCTTCAGAACTCTGGGCAGGATTCTGGGGAAGTCAGAGGGTGGGGAGAGGGTAGGGTGCGGGGGGGGGGAGGGTCAGGCTTTCCTTAAAGTTGGCTAGGTTTTCACTGGGGAAGACTTATGCCTTGTGTGGGGTTTAATGGTGTCTGAAGGGGGTGTGCCTTGGAGATATTGATTTGTTTGATGGGGAGGGGTCTGCAAGGGGTGAGGTCATAGCATGGGAGGGGGGGATTCAACATGGGAGGGATGTGTTAGGGGTGTGGGGGTATGCCACCATCAAAAGCAAAAAAACAAAGTGGAATTGTCCCAATCAGAATGGTGAGCACTAAAAAAGTGTCCTTCAACTCATCTGATGAATGCAAATATCTTTATTGGTTCAAAATCTTGTATATATATCCAAAGACTCAACGACCCGACATGTACATGTTTTGGCCCAACCGGCCTGCCTCAGGAGTCTACAAATACATACATGGATATATATGTTAAAAACATCCACAATATTTATAACATTAATGGAAAAGTTAAAAACATGTGAAAAAAATAATTAAGCAAACAGCAAAGAATAATCATAAATACTTAAAAAAGGACATATAGATGCATTTAACTCAAAATAAGCAAATCTAATTCAATCACAAGAGCTAATACATACATTATTGTACCTATATGTTGTATACCATTACAACTGATACATGGCAATACCAAGGAATAAACATTAAAAACCAATAACTATATATGCAATATAATTAAATCATTTCCCATATAAAGGGTTAAAAAAACAATGACTATATGCCATCATATTAAATTTTAACATCTCCCATGTAAAGGGTTAAAAAATCATATATGGGAGTAAGGTATAAAAACATATAAATAACAAAAAAATAAAAATAAAAATATATATGTGAGTAAGGCTGCTCACACTATATGGAAATGTGTATAAAAAGGAGTTAAAATTTTACTAAAGCTACATACAAAAACATGAGTTTAGAGCAGAAGGAATAATATGTACTATATTAAACTTGTAGAAAAAATAAGTAAATAAATAACAATGTGTGTGAAACATGCCTTATGAGCCTTTAACAGTTGTATAGGAAAATCAAAGTAGCACACACTCCCTACAAACGAGTACTGAAGTAAAAAGTTAAAAAATATCATATTAAATAGTACCAAGCATCAGTGAAACTCATAGCTTAAAAACGTAATGAATATCATTTAATGAGAAAATGTGACCATAACACAGTGTTCCCTCTAAGCGGGCGGGTGTTGTGAGCAAACTTTTTTCACTGTGAGCTAAAAATATCGGGCGCCAGCAAGTTATGAGCCAAATAAATATGTTGCTTTCTACCACAGAACTTCCTTACGTTTGTATGGAATTTATCCCCTTTCAACTTTAGAGAGTGCCCTCTCGTTCTCCCTGCCTTAGCTACTAAGTCTATTCCCTTCAGTACCTTGAATGTTTCTATCATGTCCCCTCTCAATCTCCTCTGCTCAAGGGAGAAGAGGCCCAGTTTCTCTAATCTTTCGCTGTACGGCAACTCCTCCAGCCCCTTAACCATTTTAGTTGCTCTTCTCTGGATCCTTTCGAGTAGTACCGTGTCCTTCTTAAAGTACCAGTGCTGGACGCAGTACTCCAGGTGAGGGCGTACCATGGCCCGGTACAGCAGCATGATAACCTTCTCTGTCTCTTCAGTCCAGCATCTGCCCCTTCCATTCACTGTCTGTCTTTCCCTGCCATCTCTCCTCCTGCCCCCCCCCACCCCCCAATTTGGTCTAGCATCCATCATCTTCCTTCTGTTCCCCTCATGGTCTGGCATCTCTATCCTTCCCTCCCCCCTGTGGTTTTTAGCATATCTCTCTTCTCATTTCCTCCACTCAGATCTGATCATTCTCTGCTCTCTCTTCCCTTTTCTTCTCTGGTCTTCCTTCTCTATTTTCTGCCTCCATCTAAATTAAATTCTTTCTTACTATTTAGTCCCGTTTCCCTCTTTTCACTGTGTCTACACACAGCTTGTCACCCCTTTCCCTCACCCCTCCATTATCTTACTATTTTCTTCCCCCTTTATTTATCTCCTCCTTCCATCCAGTATGTGTTCTTTCCCCACTTCCATTCAGCATCTGCTCTCCCTTCTCAACTGACATCCATCTGCCTTCTGCTCTCTCTCCCTTCTTCTCACTTCCATCATCTGTCCCCTTCTCTCTCTCTCTCTCATCTCCTCCATTCCATCATCTGCCCCTTCTCTCTCTCTCTCTCTCTCCCCCCCCCCAACTTCCATCATCTGCCCCCCTTCCCCTCACCTTTGTGGGTCACTTTCTTTCCCCTGAGGGTGGCTCATGTCACAGGGGAAGCTTTGGCCGAGCAGAACCGCTTGATTGACAGTGGAACTTACTTGATTGATGTCGATGCTGGGGCCCGTTGCTGTTTGAAGGAAAAAAAAAAAGGTGGAAAAAAGGAACCTGTAAAGGCGAGAGGAAGGGAAACCTCCAGGACAGCTGCTTTTTGCCCTCCTTCAGCGGCCCAAGAGTTCAGACCAGCAGCGGCAGCTCTGTATGCTTTTAACTTCGGCACAGAGCTGCCCCTAATCAATAGTTTAGCGCGGTTTCATGAGGCAGCCTCGGGGCCTTTGATAGCCGGCCCGCTTCGATGATGCGATGTGGGCCGGCCTAGCAAAGGCCCCGAGGCTGCCTTATGAAACCGCGCTAAACTATTGATTAGGGGCAGCTCTGTGCCGAAGTTAAAAGCATACACAGCTGCCGCTGCTGGTCTGGAGGTGCGGAGACAAGGCAGGAGGCAAACGCGGTGGAAGGCAGGAGTCCCGGCGAAGGCAGGAGTCCCGGCACAGCGACTGCAACAGGAAGTTGCAAGTCAGCTGACGCCGGCCTTTCGTTGCGGCGGGGACCGAATCCTTCGCGGACCGGCAAGATTTTGTTTGCGGACCGGCGGTTGAAGAACTGTGCTCTACACTGTGTGCGCTGTGACGAGAAACTTGTGCGCTGCGAGGTAATATTTTGTGCGTCAGCGCACCCCAGCGCAGCTTAGCGGGAACACTGATTTTTACACCACCGAACATGACTGCTGAAGAAGGGAGTGCTAACAATCCAAATAAACCAAAAGGTAAAGAAAGCTGAAGCAGTAAAACAAAAAACAGGAACACAAAAGAGAAAGATACCAAATGAGACGGCGGTGTGACTGCCCAACAAAGTGTATCTATGTAAAATAGATAAACAAGGCACAAGGCATGGGACTAAAACAGCTAAAAATATCTAATATAATAAAACCCTAAACCGCGCATGTGCACTCCCACCTGCGTGCTCCCGTTTTCCGTGCACTGTAGGGCACCGCAGGTAGGAATGCGCATGCGCACTTAGCTATGGCAGTGGCCGTTTGACAGAGGCAGCAAACACGCCGCGACTCCCCCCTCCCGCCCTCACTCACCCACCGTCAGAGAAATATCGCTATGGCTGACTGCATTGGACTGCGAGGAGGTCATTGGGAGTGCTGGCGGTGGACACATGCACAGAACTGGCGCTCGGGGCAAGTAAAATGGGAGACGGGCCTTAGCCCGCTGGCCTACCTGCTATCTACCTCGTGCACACCAAAATCCAGGAAAAGCGGCACTACCGGTAGAAGTTTATTTTTAAGATTAAAGGTGCTGCGGCGACTCCTCTCACGAGCCGCACCTGCGTCGGAGAAGACTTCTGATGCAGGCAGCGATGGTGAGAGGAGCAGCGGCGGCAACTTTAAACTTAAAAATAAACTTCTACCGGTAGTGCAGTTTTTCCTGCTGTGCCCTCTCAATCTCCTTGACCACTGTGAGTGCAATGGTAGGCCACACCGCAGGAAGCAATGGGAACTCATGGCAGCCATTTTGGTGATGGCTCTGCATGGGGCAGGAGCATAGGAAGATCGCTCCTGTCCCGCTTCACCACTAGACCACCAGGTAAGGTTCTGGGGATGCAGGAGGGAGTCGGGGGTGGGTCAGAGCCGGCTGAAAAGTTATTCACGGTTTTTCCACACTTTGCGGTCCGACTCTACACCTAACCCCACGATACGGAGGGAGAAGTGTATGTGTTTTGTTCCAATCCTTGATGTCTCTGGCATGATTTTCTTGCTCAATGTCTTTCTCATTCTCTGCTCTTGTTTCTCTATCTGATGTCCTCATTCCTCTTTCCATTTCAATTCCATTTTCTTAATCTTTTTTCTTCAGCAGTTAATGCTTTAATAGTTTCCATTATATTCCTCCCCACTTTCTCTGTCTTCTTCCCTTTTCCTTTCTTCCTATCTGTTCTTTATTCACTGTTCCTCCTCCTCTTTTTTCTCCATTATCACCTGGAATCTTTCTTCCTACTCCAAATCTAGGGCCCCTTTTACAAAGCCTTGGTAACGATTGTCCTATGGCAAATGCACCAAAGGCCATTCAATTCCTATGGGCTTCAGTGTATTTGCGAAGTAGCATTGCTATCACAGCTTTGTTAAAGGGGCTCCTAGAGTTAATTTCCTGCTGTTGCCATCCTCTTTCTCACCCTCGTCCCTTTCTCTTTCTGCTTTCTCTCCTCTCCTCTCATTCTCTCATGTAGAAGCCAATTTTTAAAAATGATTAGGGATGATGGTTTCCTGAACTCAACACAAATTACCCCGCCTACCTGATAAACAAATTCCAAACAAAGCATAGTAACATAGTAGATGACGGCAGATAAAGACCCGAATGGTCCATCCAGTCTGCCCAACCTGATTCAATTTAAATTTTATAATTTTTTTTTTAGCATGAAGGATTTTGAGTGGGGCTGACCAGCTCAGGGCTGGGTTTTCGATTTTGGCATTCATAGTCAAGACCAGCAGCTCTAGCAAGGAGGGATTATGGGGTAATGTCAGAGATCCCAAAGATTGGAGAGCCATAAGAGGAGCAGAGGAAAACCACAGTGGTACCTTTTCATACCAGCACATACACATGGACCTTAATTAAATAGGAGCGGGCTCCTGTTTGGCCTGAGTCTTTGGTGCCTTCAACATTTAGTGCTCTATTCTAGGGTTACAAAATGTCTGGAAAAACCCTCATTTTAGACTTTCCATAACCCGACAGTTTGTCCAGGTTTTGGAAAACCTTGACCAGTGCCGACTGCGTCTGGAGGGACTCCGGACATGCACAGATGATGTTGCACACATCCGCACATGCTCGAGGCCCTCCATACCTGACCAGATTTGGTCAGGGAAGAAGAGACAAGGGTCTGTGGGGGTGGGGCTGGATGTGGAACTGGTTGGGGCTTGAGGTGGAATAAGGTGGGGATGGGGCGAAATGGGGCAGGGTCATATGTCTGGGTTTTTGCTTCTGAAAATATGGAATCCCTACCCCATTCAGTTGCCTGTGTTGCTAATGGCTAAATCCAGTCCTGGACAAATCTCTATCTAAATGTGAAGCGCAGAGAATGCAATGTGTATGTGGAGAAGAATCACGCAACTTGCTTTATAATGGCTAATCAGAGGGTAGCCTGTAGAGATTACAGTTGCTTCAAAATGTGTGACTCATAGATTATTGCTAAAAATATTTTTTTCATATAGAAGAGCGGGGTGATACCACTGTTTTCACCTAAAAAAAATTTCCACTAAACTGCTCCTCGCTTTGCATGCTTTCAGAGACTCCAAAGAAGAACCAGGATCATTAAATTTTGCCTTGATTCATTTGCAAAGAAATACTACACTTAAATCACTCTTTGGGAATATAAATAGAGATGTGGAAGTGAGGGGTTTGGGCAGGTCTAGCATATCAACACGGATTTCCCATTTCACAAAGGGAACCTATGTTGATTTAAAAAAACCCAACCAAAAAAACCCCCTAATCTAAGGGCCCATTTTACTATGCTGCTGCAGTAAATGGGCTTCGGAGTATTTACCATGGCTCTGTAAAAGGGGCCCTAAATGTCTGCTGTTAAGAGGCAGGTGTCAGTGCTGAGGTCTGGCTCCTCCAGTCACTTTCACAACATCTAGTTCCCCCCACTCCTTAAAGCATCCAATCTCACCTATCTCCTCAAAGCATTCTATCCCCTTGGAATGAAGATCAGTAAAATGAAGCCCCCCCATCTGTCAAGATTCCTTTGACAGATTCCCCATTCCCTGATCCCAGAGGTCCATGGTGGTATGGTGCTACACACTACAATGCCAGAAGGTTTCTTGTTCACTCCACAAGTTGGGTCATTGCTTAACAGCGACACCATGTGGCCTGGTTCAGGGATCATGATTATAGAATTCTGGCATGATGGAAGAAATAGTGGAAGGGTCCATTAGATCAGTGTTCTTCAACCTTCTTACACCTATGGACCGGCGGAAATATAAGAATTATTTTGTGGATTGGCACCGGTCCATGGACCAGTGGTTGAAGAACACTGGGCTAAGTTGTGGGCCAGTCCCCGCCCTTCTCTGCCCCAGACTCCGCCCCCATAATAGTACTAATTGTAACACTATTTTTTCCATTCATTTTTCATATATACACACAATATAATCTTATTAACAACACATAATGGTTAACCACAAAATTAAACTACACAAAGTACACTGTATGCTTCTCAAAATTCATTCCTACCAGAACAGATTACCCCTATGCAAATACAGGACCATAAAATTACTAATATATTCAAACGAAACCCTAAGATTCAGGACTCTGCATGCAGTACAACCCCAGCGAAAAAGAAACAAATACATTTCTTCCTGAACAGTTCAAAATATAGAGAGCAGATGAAAATTCTCAAAATTGACACAATTCAATCACTAAATTGAAAATAAAATCATTCCCCCTACCTTTGTTGTCTCCCTCCCTCCATGTGCCATCCCTTCATCACGGCAGTTGGGTGAGGCTGGGTGTCTTGCCCTCTCTTGTTTACAAACAACGCCTTGAGAAAGACATCTGTCTCTCTTGTCTTCCGTCCCCTCAGCAAGAAACATGCCAGTGCTCCCATCTGGCCATTTTATGCTGCCCGCGGCCGGCTCCCTCTTCCTCACTTACCCTCTTCCTCACTTACCCTCTTCCTCACTGCCGGTCCACGGCCGGAACGTACCTCGGGCCTGAGGAGATTAGTGCACAAAGCCACGTGCTGCGGCAGCGGCAGTGACTCCTCGCACGTCCCATGCATCATCTGGAAGCTTTTCCTCTGACGTTGCGATGTCAGAGAGAAGGCTGCCGTTTCAGGCGCAGGACGTGTGTAGGAGCCGCCACCGCTTGCAGCTTTGTGCACTGATCTCCTCAGGCCCGAGGCACGTTCTGGCTGCAGACTGGCAGGAAATTTCTGCGGATTGGCAGCGGTCCGTGGACTGGTGGTTGAAGAACACTGCTTTAAAGTACAGGAAGAAATCTCCAAGGAGGTATAAATGAAGGCTTATGGCACCAGGAGCCTAGCCCTTATTCTGAATGAACTGGAAGATATAAGAGAGAGGAGGAACTACTGGGGAAAAAAGAAAGATGTAACCTCTGATTCATTCACTTTAGCATTTTGTTTTACTTGGACACAGCCTTGCTATATATATTTTTTTTCTATTTCATGTTTTAGTGATAAATCATAAAAATGTTTTGCTGCTCGGGGAACAATTGATTTTTATCCAGAAGCTTAAAAATTCTATTGTGGTATTTTAAATTGCCTGTTTCACTTTAGACAAAAAAATACTCCATGGTAAAGTAACTATGTTGCTCTTAATTCATATTCATGACATCTTAAAAGGGAGAGTGCACTATAACTAAACTTTGAAATTGGCTATGTTTCTATGACAACCACAAATAATGAATATAAAATCTTCTGAATAGCATTTAGATATAGGGTTGCCAATTCTGAAAAGGGAAGATAGGACATGTGACTGTGCATTTTATTCCGGGGGGGAATTCTGAACAAAAAAAATAAGAATTAGCTGCAGAAAGAATTAAGAATGCTACAAAATTTTGCATACTGTATTTATTAAAATAATATGAGTATAGTCACTATCTCTGAATAGCAATTCATCTAAACAGAAAGGCCCGGATTCTGTAACTGGCACTGTTGTCAGCAGCCACCTTAGAAGCAGCTGCAGATCGCCTGTGAATCACGTGACGGCATTGGATATACAATTGCACCTCCAGCAAAGGTAGAGAGAAGGGAGATATGACAGAACTAAGGCCAGTACTGGGCAGACTTGCACGATCTGTGTCACGTATATAGCCATTCAGTTGAGGATGGGTTGAGATGGTTTAGATGAGCTGGAGTGAGCTTCGACGGAGATTCCGGTACAATACCAGGCAGAGCTCTGGGTTTCTGGCCCAGAAATATCTATGAAAAAAAACAATTTAAATTAAATCATTAAATTATAGAGAGTATATGTTTGGGTAGACTGGATGGATCATTCAGGTCTTTAGCTGCCATCATTTACTATGTTACTATGTAAATACTTAAGTGGCATAAATGCACAGGAGGTGAGTATCAGTTGAAAGCAAGCTCAGGAATAAGGGGGCATAGGATAAAGGTGAAAGGGAATAGACTCAAAAGTAACCTGAGGAAAGGGTGGTGAATTTATGGAACAGCCTCCTGATAGAGGTAGTGGAAACAAAAACAGTATCTGAATTCAAGAGAGTTTGGGACAATTATATAGGATCTCTAAGGGAGTGACGGGGAGAGTAGATGGCACCGATGGACAAATTGAATAGGCCATATAGCACAGTTACTTACCATAACAGGTGTTATCCAGGGACAGCAGGCAGCTATTCTCACATATGGGTGAAGTCATCAGCGGAGCCCGGATGTGGAAGCTCGCAAGCAGACTTGCTTGAAGAAACTTGAAGTTTCGAGTCGACCACACCGCTCATGTGCGAGTGCCTTCCCGCCCAGCGTAGGGCGCGTCTCATCAGTTCAGATAGCTAGCAGAGAAGCCAACCAGGGGAGGTGGGTGGGTTGTGAGAATAGCTGCCTGCTGTCCCTGAATAACACCTGTTATGGTAAGTAACTGTGCTTTATCCCAGGACAACCAGGCAGGCTATTCTCACATATGGGTGACCTCCAATCTAGCCAAAATGGGATGGTGGGAAAGTTGGCAATTTAGGAGAATAAATTTTGTAATACTGTTTGGCCAAACTGTCCATCCCGTCTGGAAAAAGTATCCAGACAATAGTGAGAAGTGAAAGTATGAATTGAGGACCAAGTAGCAGCCTTGCAAATTTCCTCAATATGTGTAGATCTGAGGAAAGCTACTGAAGCTGCCATTGCTCTAACTTTATGGGCTGTGACTCTACTGTGTAGGGGTAATCCAGCCTGGGAATAGCACAAAGAGATACAAGCAGCCATCCAGTTGGAGATGGTACGCTTAGAGATAGCATGTCCCAACTTATTTGGATCAAAGGATATAAAAAGTTGAGGAGCAGTTCTGTGTGGTTTGGTGCATTCCAAATAGAAGGTCAAAGCACGCTTATAGTCCAGAGTATGAAGGCTATTTCTCCAGGATGAGAATGAGGCTTTGGAAAGAACAATGGAAGAACAATTGATTGGTTGAGATGAAATTCCGATACCACTTTAGGGAGGAATTTAGGATGAGTGCGAAGGACAACTTTGTCATGATGGAACACTGTGAAAGGTGGATCAGCTACTAAAGCTTCCAGTTCACTGACTCTTTGAGCAGAAGTGAGGGCAATGAGAAACACTACTTTCCAAGTGAGATACTTCAGATGAGCCTTGTCAATTGGTTCAAATGGAGGCTTCATCAGTTGAGTAAGTACAACATTGAGGTCTCAAACCACAGGAAGCGGTTTGAGAGGAGGTCTGACATTGAAAAGTCCTTTCATGAATCTGGAAACCACCGGATGAGCAGAGAGGGGTTTCCCATCAATAGGCTGATGGAAAGCCGCAATAATAATAATAATAACTTTATTTTTGTATACTGCCATACCCAGGGAGTTCTAGGCGGTTCACATCTATTAATCAAAGTTACAAACGGTTCACACCAATTGATCAAAGTTGCAAGCAACGAAGTAGTTATACTGAGATGGACTCGGATCAATGTATACTTGAGGCCAGAAGTGGATAAGTGCAAAAGGTAATCCAAAACAGAAGATAAGGAGGAATGTTGAGGCTCCTTATCATGAGAAAAACACCATGTAGAAAATCTACTCCATTTTGGTGATATCATTGTTTAGTGGTAGGTTTCCTAGAAGCCTCTAAAACGTCTCTTACAGATTGAGAAAACTGAAGAGGAGTCATGTTGAAAGGTACCAAGCTGTCAGGTATAGAGACTGCAGGTTGGGATGAAGCAGAGATCCCTGACTCTGTGTAAGCAGAGATGGAAAAACTGGTAGAAGGTATGGCTCCCTGCTGCTGAGTTGAAGTAGAAGGCAGTACCAAGGTTGTCTTGGCCACTGGGGAGCAATCAGAATCATGGTGGCATGATTGTTCTTTAACTTGACAAGAGACTTGAGAATGAGAGGGAATGGAGGGAATGCATACAGGAAGAGATTCGACCATTCCAGAAGAAAAGCATCTAAGGCGATGAGGAGAGTATATCCTGGAGCAGAACTGAGGCAGTTTGTAGTTGTGGGGAGCTGCAAAGAGGTCTATCTGAGGTGTTCCTCACTGTGAAAAAAATGTGATAAAGAAGCGAGGAATGGAGTGTCCATTCGAGAGGTTGCAGAAGATGATTCAAGTTGTCTGCCAAGCAATTCTTCGCCCCTTGGATGTAGACAGCTTTGAGGAAGGTGTTGTTGTGAATTGCCCAGTCCCAAACCTTCAGAGCTTCTTGACAAAGGGAGGCAGATCCCGTCCCTCCTTGTTTGTTGACATAATACATAGCGACTTGGTTGTCCATCCGAATGAGGACTACCTGGTCGTGAAGAAGATGTTGAGAAGCGTTGAGAGCCTTGAGGATCGCTCTGAGTTCCAACAGATTGATATGACACTGACGATCCGTACTGCTCCAGTGGCCTTGTGTACGGAGCCCATCGAGATGAGTGCCCCAAGCGTAGGTCGAAGAATCTGTCGTGAGGACCTTCTGATGGGGGGCATTTGAAAAAGCAAGCCTCTGGAGAGATTGGAAGAGAGCATCCACCAACAGAGAGACTGCTTCAATGAAGGAGTGACTGTTATGTGTCAAGAAAGTGGGTCGCAAACCTGCGTCTTTTGAGATGCCAGGGTCCACTGAGGAATTCTGAGATGAAGTCTGGCAAAAGGAGTCACGTGTACTATGGAGGCCATGTGACCCAGGAGTATCATCATGTGTCGTGCTGAGATGGAAGAGCAGGAAGACACTATGATAGAGTTGAAGAAGAGCTTCCAGACGTTGTTGTGGAAGGAATGCTCTGAGTTAGATAGAATCCAGAACAGCTCAGATGAATTGTAGATTCTGTGAGGGCTGAAGTTGGGATTTGGGAAAGTTGATTTCAAATCCCAAACTTTGTAGGAACCAGGTAGTCCGTTGGGTCGCTACAATAACCCCCTGAGATGTTGAATCTTTGATGAGCCAGTCATCGAGGTAGGGAAATACCTGAAGACCATGGTTCCTTAGAGCTGCTGCTACCACTACCAGGCACTTGGTGAACACTCTGGGCAATGAAGCCAGGCCTAAGGGCAGCACTCTGTATTGATAATGCAGATTCCCCACCCAAAATCTGAGATATTGACGGGAGGCCGGATGAATGGGAATATGAATGTAGGCCCTTGAGATCCAGAGAGCATAACCAGTCATTATGCTCGAGAAGGGGATAAAGGGATACCAGGGACAACATTCAGAATTTTTCTTTGACCAAAAATTTGTTGAGAGCCCTGAGATCCAGAATGGGCCTCAGATCGCCTGTCTTCTTCGGAACAAGGAAGTAACAGGAGTAAAACCCCCTGTTCTGCTGTTCCAGAGGAACTGGTTCGATGGCATGGAGACGAAGCAGAGCTTCCTGAAGAAGAAGGGCGGTCTGGGAAGGATTGGAAGGATACTCTCTTGGAGGAAGCCCTGGTGGAACTGGAATGAAATGAAGAGAGTATCCTTCTCTGATGATGGTCAGTACCCAGAGGTTGGATGTAATTATCATCCATTGGTGGTAAAAATGATGGAGACGACCTCCTATAGGGGGAAGAGAAGTCAGAGACAGAACAATGGAGGTTATGCTCTGTTTGAGACAGTCAAAAAGGCTGTGAAGCCTTAGGTGCAGCAGAAGGTTGAGATTTTTGTTGCTTCTGAGGCTGCTGTTTCTTAGGTGGAGGGCGATTGTAAGGAGCCGCCCTTGGAGCAAAACGCCTCTGATATATATAGGAGGAGGACGTGTAGTTTTGGCAGGAGCTGGCTTTGGCTTAGGTCTGAAAAACATGATTTTTCATGTTCAGACAATTTCTTGGTGGCTGCCTCGATAGATTCATCAAAGAGGTCATTGCCTGCACAAGGAATATTGGCCAAGCGATCCTGAAGATTAGGATCCATGTCAATGGTACAAAGCCAGGCATGGCGATGCATGGCTACAGAGCAAGCAGCTGCCCGGGCAGAAAACTCGAAGGCATGATAAGACGATTGAAGTAGATGTAGTCTGAGTTGTGATAAAGAAGCAATGACTTCTTGAAATTCAAAGTGTTTTTGAGTATCCAAATAACTCAGAAATTTAGTTAAAAGAGTTATGAGGAATTCAAAATAAGTAATAAAATGAAAGTTATAATTGAGGACTCTAGAGGACATCATAGAATTTTGATAGATGTAACGTCCGAATTTGTCCATAGTTTTCCCTTCCCTTCCAGGAGAAAAGGTAGCATAAACCTTGGAAGGATGGGACCTCTTTAAGGAGGACTCCACAAGCAGGGATTGATGAGATAACTGTGAGTTGAAAAAACCCTTTGCAATGTAGTTTTATACCTAGAGTCCAATTTGCCTGGAAGAACTGGAATGGTATAAGGAGTCTCCAGGCATCTGGCAAAAGTCTGAGACAAAAGCTTGTGAAGAGGAAGCATAAGTGACTCTGCCAGAGGTTGAGGTAGATGCATGACTTAGAGGTACTCCTTAGAGTATTTGGAACCAGCATCTAATTGAAGATTCAAGTCAACAGCCATCTGATGAAGAAAAGATGAAAAAGATAGCTGATCTGCCAATGCTTTGCCTCGTCAAAACTACACAGGAGGAAAATAACTTCAAAAATCAAAAAGCGTGAAAAAATTCAAGAGAATAACAAAAAACACGCTAATGTAATTGCTGTAACTTCTTAAAAGTCCTCTTGGAACTCCATAATCCTTATACTTTAATCAGTGGATAGATTGTGCTCAGAGACATGGAGGAAAAAGGGGACAGAAAGTCCCCAAAAAACCTCACCACCCAATGAAATAAACAATGAAATAGAGTGGCAAGCGTTTTTGACATCGTGATTCAGACCTTTACTGTATGTATATGTTGGTCCCCTTAGTAACGTTTGGGGATTAATACGGGTTCTCACTTAAAACTTTTTCCAGTAGGTAGGTCTCCTTTTAATTATACAGCTTAGCACAGCAGTATAAGACCTGTGCTTTCAGATGTGGATTGTCCCTCTGCAGTACCCTTACTCAGGAAGCACCCTCATCTGGAGGGAAACATGTGGGTTCACTTTGTTAAATTCTCCTTGAGCGTTCCTGCTGTTGTCAGCAGAAATCGGAAGTTCACTGAAAGCTGAATTGCAAGCTAGACCAGGTACCTTTTGGCTATGCCTAATATAATATTTTATTAAATATATGTGTGTAATACAGTATTTAGTATTTCAAATAGTAGTTTCAGTCACTCATAAAAATTTATGGATTTGTGTTGCAGAGACTGATACCCATTCTGGAAGACTTAAGAGTCTTTCACTGTTTCACCATTTGGCTTCCTGAAGAAATTTTGAATCGTGGCACGTCGAGGCCAAAGAACTATATACAAAAGATAAGTGCTTTTTCAATAATACAATTTTTCAAGTCATGCACATATAAAAGTGTGTTAAGGTGGAAGTTATGCTATGATTGGGTGGTGAGGTTTTTGGGGGACTTTCTGTCCCCTTTTTCCTCCATGTCTCTGAGCACAGTCTATCCACTGATTAAAGTATAAGGATTATGGAATTCCAAGAAGACTTTTAAGAAGTTACAGCAATTACACTAGCATGTTTTTTGTTTATTCTCTTGAATGCTTTGCCTCGAGCAGGACTCAAGGATGTCGAAGCAGCCTGGGTTGAAGATGAAGCTTCGGCAGGAAAAAAGGCATCAAAAGAATATGGAGACTTGGACGAAGCAATTGAAACCGCTGCAACCTCGAGGTGTGGAAGTGGAGACCTCGATCGAGGAGTCGGCGGTCTAGTCGAAGTAGGAGTAGATTGAGGCTTAGTGGAAGAGGGACGTTCTTTAGAAGAAGAACTATGCCTGAAAGTATGCCTCGATGAAGGCCTCGATCGTCGATGAGAACGGTGCTTGGAAGCAGATCTCGAAAATCAAGGAGACTTCACCTCGGAGACAGAAGCAGCCGATGCTACCAAAGAATGGATAGGGCTGGAGGCTGTAGATCGAAGCTCCAGAGGCTTGATGGAGGAACCTCGATGCACTCCCAAAAACTCTGCTCCTTGTATAGAGTGTGAGGATTCCTGCCAAGGCACTTGCAAAGATTCTGCTCCTTGCTTTACGTGCTTAGATGCCAGACCACTTGATAAATCTTAACCAATTGTTAGTGTAGTCCTTATTCACTTCTCTCTAAATCACTAACTATTCTCTGTACTCTTTTTAAATCTCTAATATTGTAAAGCTATATGGTGCCTGTTTATATATTGCGGCCCCATATACACTGTTAGTCTAATACTATTGGTCTAATACTAACATATACTTCATAATATATTGTGACAGGGAAGCTCCTGTCACGGTGAAAACTACTACTGAAACTCCCCAGAATGCAGCACAAGGCTGGATAAAACCAGACATGGAGTCAGGACAGCTGGCTCAGGCAAAAGTAGGCAAGCCCAGGCAGGTTCCAGCACAGCTGAAGAGCCAATTAAGAAAGGCTCTGCAGACCACTGATTTCCCCTATCACTCCTTTCCTGAAGGCAGGGAGCAACCTGAGGCTAATTTAGAAGGGGGTGGAGTCAGACCCCGGGGTTGGCCTTATAGGAAAGATCAATTTACTGGAGGGAGGAGAAGGGAGGAACCTAGAGAAGGAACGAGAGTGAAGAGAGAGGAGAACCAGAAGGAGTGGTTGAGAAGCCAAACTACTCACGTGGGTTCCAGGTCACAGAGGGTGCCTCAAGTCCAGCAGGAATGGAGGGCAAGAGGCCCACACCTAGGGAAAGGTGTTACTGCCCTGGAGAGGTATTGTGACTGGCAACTCAAGCCCCAAAGAGCAGGGCTGGGAAAGCCTCCCCAGAGAAAAGCTGCAGATAGTTTTGCAGACGTACAGAGAGGGGGAGGGGAAGCACAAACAGAAAGAAGTGAAGAAACTTCAAGCCAGAGTTCCCGGGAGTGTGAATGGGAAATGGACAGCATACTAAGTAATGAGATAAGTGAAGAGGGCATGGACCTTGGAGAATATGATGTTTGCATGTCCTAAGTTAAACTCCTGAAGAACGGTCTCCTATTGTTTGTATACCCGACAGCATGAGCAGTGCGGGCAGAGTTAACAAGGTGCTAATCAAGTGTTAAACAAATGCAGAGAGCTGAGAAGGAAAGGCTGGACGCAAGCCGTGCTCAGCTAGCTAGGCTCGTAAAAGGTGAAGTCCAGAGTGAGAGCAATCAAGCCCGACAGGGGCTAAGAGCCAAGGAAAGCATTAACTGACTTATACGTTGGCTGGGATTTTACTTGTGATAAGGAAGTGCCATTGTGCTCCTTAATAGAACCTGGACTGTAAGAGTATAATGGGGGAGAGGCCCTCTAAGCACTGTAACCAACTGAAGTGAATGTTTTATGTTTTTTCTTCTGCTGTTTTATTTTCTTTGAACTTTGGGTTAGTAATAAACCTGATACTATATTCTCACGAATCCGGTATCCGGGTCTTCCTTCCACTGCCCTATAAAAGGCGTATTAAAAATCTTACTTGTGGTCCGGGCCGCAGTTTCCCACTTACTCAGGGACGGGCCCGGTCACAAGAAGTTGGTGGCAGTGGTGGGATCGCGCCGCCCACAGGTTAGTGGAGGAAGTACGCCCAGAGGTTGGAAAGGAAAACCCCAAGGAAAAAAAAAAAAAAAAGGCAAAACCACAGAAACACGAAGGTTGGTTTTTTTTGTGTGCAAAGCAACAGCTGGTTTTGGCAGTGGAAAATAGTGCCAGAAAGGACTGTGTTCACAAGCTGGTAACACAGTGGTGTGGAATGTAGGAACAATTCGAGCGGGGTTTGGATTTTTGTTTGAAAAGCCATAAATTTCTTAACCGGACTTTCTTGGAGACTGAGGATTAAAAGACCCAGAGGCAGCATTAAGGCATCGGGAGGCCAACGTCAGCAAAAGAGTGGAGCGGAGTCCGGAGGAGCGGTTCCAGGTTCCTGAGTTCCTGGTTGCAGGAGTGGCTGGGGAGGCCCTAATATCCCAAGGCTGAGACACATCAGTCCCTAAGGTAACGGTACTTAGGGGTGGCTGATGTGGATTGGTGGGTAAGGGGGACCAGAAGCTTGGGGGACCAGAAGGGGAACACCATAGTTTGAAAAGTCCGCACTTGGGTTCCTGTTCTCTCTTGTTTGTATTTCAGGATGGAGGCAGCCAAGTTCCGGACTGGTCTGGAAGGGGAGATGCACCGTATGCAGCTGCATTTCCAGGAGATGTTGCAGTCGCAGGCAGAGCTTTGGAAGGCTGATCACCAAGTGCAGCAAGCAAGGCACATGGAACTTTTGCAACAAATGACTGCTCAGATACAGGCCATAAGCAACCTGGCGCAGAGGCCTGCAGTACCGGCGGCCGGCAGCGGTGATGGTGTCGTCGGGCCGGTAGGCGCTCCTTTTGGGGAGCCAATAAGACTGCATAAAATGAATGTAGATGATGACATATCATATCGTACTTTGGGTACTGAACCAGCAGTAAGCTATCCTATACTTAAGCCAAAATTACTAGAATGTGTAGAGAGTGACCCAGGTCCCTATCGGAGCCAGTCACGGGGAACCCGTTTGGCCCCGAAGGAGAACCCTGGAGCCTTGAGACAAGGCCTTGACAGATGTTTTAGGAGGTCTGGGGGAAGGTACCAGGGACGGGCCAGGGTTAAGCGGGCTGGTAAGTGTTTTGCCTGTGGTCATCCGGGACATTGGCAAGTGCAATGCCCGGTCAGGAGGAGCCTGACCAACAAGGTTGGGTCCACAACCCTGGTTTCCCTGAGAGAGTGGATGATTCCGATAAAAATAGAGGGAATCCCGGTAGTTGCCCTAATAGACTCAGGGGCTGATCAGTCCATACTGGCCCAGAAAGTATGGCATCAGGTTTTAAGAGCCCGGGGTCAGAAAATCGATAAACCCCAGGGACGGTTGGTAATACAATGCATGCATGGGACCTCCTTAACCTATGAAATGAAGGAGGTGTGGATAGAATATGAAGGGAGAAAAGATGCTCTAAAAATGGCCCTGATGCCTAGGCCCCCATATGATGTGATCCTGGGACGGGAATGGCCCTACTTTAGGGAGTGTTTTGGCATGTGAGGGGTGGAGGCGTCCCCAGTGCAGGAGGAGCAGTTAGCCCAAATCTTCCCCCTGGCAGAGGAGGTCCTAGAAGAACCCTCCCATAAAAGAAGGAAAAGCCGAGCAGAGAGGCGAGAGGACAAAAGATCTTGCTCGCAAGGCAAGGGAGGGGGGAGTCACTTATCGTGGAGACCCTGGGTGCCTTACGAGGTGGCCCAACGATTCCCTACTCTAAGCCGGGAACAAAGGAAAGATCCCTCGTTAGAGCCGGCTATAGAGCAGTGGGAAATCGCTGGGGACGGGGCTTGTGCGTTCCAGGTGGTAGGGGGACTCCTCTATAGGAGAGGATGGAATCCTAGGGCCCAAAAGGCACAAAGGTGCTTAGTAATACCAGCCAGCTTTAGGAAACAAATATTTTGGTCCATCCATAGGGACCGAGGACTAGACCATTTGACCCCAGGTTTGACCATTAAAGAGATCCAAAGGAAATTCTATTGGCCCGGACTAGTCCAAGAAGTAGGGACCTGGTGTAAGGAGTGTCCGAGATGTAGGGACAGGGGAGGAGAGAGGCTGCCCGTTAATCCTGAAAAGGCAAGCGTACATAAGGACAGGGGCCAAAAGAGTCCGCCAGAGAAACCCGAAGAGGTAGGTCAGAGTAGGGACCAGAGAGGAAAGAGTCCGCCAGAGAAACCTGAAGAGGTAGGTCAGAGTAGGGACCAGAGAGGAAAGAGTCCGCCAGAAAAACCTGAAGAGGTAGGTCAGAGTAGGGACCAGAGAGGAAAGAGTCTGCCAGAGAAACCTGAAGAGGTAGGTCAGAGTAGGGACAAGAGAGGAAAGAGTCCGTCTGGAAAACCGAAAGAGGTTTCCTTGGCCAAGGTTACACCAGATAAGGAGAAGCCCATTTTAAGGGTGATGCGGCTATCTCCCAAGGCTAAATTGCCAGTCCGCGTGACGCCAGGATCCGTGGGCTGGGACTTAAGCAGTATCCAAGAAATAAAGGTGCCAAAAGGGGGCAGGAAGGTGGTGGATACGGGCTTAGTGATCGCTCTACCAGAAGAGTGTTATGGGCGCATTGCGCCAAGATCGGGTTTGGCCCTCCGGCATGGCATACACATAGGGGCTGGAGTGGTCGATCCCGATTATCGTGGAACCCTTAAGATTTTGGTAATAAATCTAGGGGAGAAGGAATACAGTATAAAAGAAGGGGATTGTATAGCTCAATTAATATGTGAGCGAGTGATGATTCCGGAACTGCGAGAGGAGGTGATAGATACAGTCACTGCTCGGGGGGAGCAGGGCTGGGGCTCCTCAGAGGAGCAAGAAGGGGTGGTAAAGAAATCCATAACCCGAAGAGTCCCGTTACGGTTAGGGGAAAAGGCCTCTAAGAGTGTAAAGGAAGAAAGGACCGATAGGGGTTTAAGTAGGGGGGTATGTGACAGGGAAGCTCCTGTCACGGTGAAAACTACTACTGAAACTCCCCAGAATGCAGCACAAGGCTGGATAAAACCAGACATGGAGTCAGGACAGCTGGCTCAGGCAAAAGTAGGCAAGCCCAGGCAGGTTCCAGCACAGCTGAAGAGCCAATTAAGAAAGGCTCTGCAGACCACTGATTTCCCCTATCACTCCTTTCCTGAAGGCAGGGAGCAACCTGAGGCTAATTTAGAAGGGGGTGGAGTCAGACCCCGGGGTTGGCCTTATAGGAAAGATCAATTTACTGGAGGGAGGAGAAGGGAGGAACCTAGAGAAGGAACGAGAGTGAAGAGAGAGGAGAACCAGAAGGAGTGGTTGAGAAGCCAAACTACTCACGTGGGTTCCAGGTCACAGAGGGTGCCTCAAGTCCAGCAGGAACGGAGGGCAAGAGGCCCACACCTAGGGAAAGGTGTTATTGCCCTGGAGAGGTATTGTGACTGGCAACTCAAGCCCCAAAGAGCAGGGCTGGGAAAGCCTCCCCAGAGAAAAGCTGCAGATAGTTTTGCAGACGTACAGAGAGGGGGAGGGGAAGCACAAACAGAAAGAAATGAAGAAACTTCAAGCCAGAGTTCCCGGGAGTGTGAATGGGAAATGGACAGCATACTAAGTAATGAGATAAGTGAAGAGGGCATGGACCTTGGAGAATATGATGTTTGCATGTCCTAAGTTAAACTCCTGAAGAACGGTCTCCTATTGTTTGTATACCCGACAGCATGAGCAGTGCGGGCAGAGTTAACAAGGTGCTAATCAAGTGTTAAACAAATGCAGAGAGCTGAGAAGGAAAGGCTGGACGCAAGCCGTGCTCAGCTAGCTAGGCTCGTAAAAGGTGAAGTCCAGAGTGAGAGCAATCAAGCCCGACAGGGGCTAAGAGCCAAGGAAAGCATTAACTGACTTATACGTTGGCTGGGATTTTACTTGTGATAAGGAAGTGCCATTGTGCTCCTTAATAGAACCTGGACTGTAAGAGTATAATGGGGGAGAGGCCCTCTAAGCACTGTAACCAACTGAAGTGAATGTTTTATGTTTTTTCTTCTGCTGTTTTATTTTCTTTGAACTTTGGGTTAGTAATAAACCTGATACTATATTCTCACGAATCCGGTATCCGGGTCTTCCTTCCACTGCCCTATAAAAGGCGTATTAAAAATCTTACTTGTGGTCCGGGCCGCAGTTTCCCACTTACTCAGGGACGGGCCCGGTCACAATATGTATACGTATATTATTTTTTCATTTGTATGGACCTTTGGATATCAACTGGACCATGAATAATGCCCAGCAATCTCTTGTCTTCATCAGTCCACTTTATTGTTTATTTACTCAAAATTCTAAAATTCATTTAGTTTCATACTTATTCTTAATTTCATAATTCCAAAACTATTTCTTCATTGTATTTCATTTTAGTTTCCTTCATTTTCTTACTTAATGTCTTTTTCTTCTAATTTAATCTTATTACTTAGCTACTTAGCTTCGAGGTTAGCTCTCAAATGTTCATCAATGCCACCTCTCCCGACATGCATGTTTCAAACAATGTTTTTCTGCACACACTGGATTGTTCCCCTCGACCCTGAAGAAAACCATTGTTTGAAACATGCATGTTGAAGCCCTTTACAATATTCATTTCGGAACTAAAAATACCTGGGGGAAAAAAACAGACATGAACATTTTTGGGGTGCCACATCTACCTAAGGTCATTAATAAGTCAGAGATCACCAATCTGCTGCTTGACCTACAAGATAAGCTATATACATAGAGATTAAATGAGCTAGGCATGAAAAAGGAAAGAGGAAATATGATACAAACATTAATTTAACAGACTTCAATAACATACCGGAAGGATTATCCATATAATTAAATTCTCAAGAAAAAGAGTCGTCATATAAAACTGAAAGGAGGGAGGCACAAAAGGAACGTGAGAAAAAATATATATATTTATTTCAAAAGGCAGGAATCCTTGTAATTTACTTCCAAAAGGGTGGCAGATGGCAAAATAATGGCAGAATCCAAGCATGCATTGGAGAGAGGCGGAGGGACCTTGCTTATGTAGGGAGAGAGAACACTAAAGAGCGAGGCAGGACTGTGAAAGTTCAGTAGGAAGGCACAATGGATGAAGTGGGTAATCAAGGCATCTGTTTCCCGACCCCAGTCCCAGAGGCACCCCAGCCAGTCAGATTTTCAGGATATCCACAATGAATATTCACGAGAGAGATTTGCATGCAGTAGAGACAGTGCATGCAAATCTCTCTCGTGAATATTCATCGTGGATGTCCTGAAAACTTGACTGGCTGGGCTGCCATATTTTGTGCTTTGAGACACGGGTTATCGTGTTCTTTTTGAAAGCTCATAATCGGAGGTCACACCCTGAGGCAGCATTATGTGAACCGCTGGCCACCGTTGGTGTTCCGACTGAGCTCATGAACAAAAGATAAGTTTTAAGTCACTTTCGGTGACTGGTTTTTGAGTCAGTACATCTTTAAAATTTGACCCAGCTATTGAACTTCACTATTTATTTATTTACTCATTTACTGTACTATAACACAATATAGAGTCACGGTGGTCTCCACGAGAGGTTTTTATGCCGATGAGGTTCTCCGCCTGAATACATTAGCCACTGCTGTGGCGGTGGGAGGGCCCTGTCTGAGGCTTTTCCTTCCCGTGGGGGCTTTTATAGCTCACATTGTAATAAATTCTTACCTTCCACTAAATTGTTAAGTGAAAGTGTGTATTACTGGGTTGTCTCCAGGACCAGGTTTGGGAGCCACTCTAATAAACCATGCACAAGATAGAATTAAGGATGCCCCTGCAAATATAAGGATCATACTGCCTTAGTGCAGTGGTTTTCAACACACCTGATCTATGATGATCACATATGTCACATACATGACCTCATAGATCTTTAGTCTGACACAGTATGGCAGTTCTGATAAATTCAATGTAAACACGATCTGCATCCACAAAAACTCTATTTTCTCCCAACAACAGGTGTAGATTAGATCTAGTGCATTGCTCCATGGAAGTTACCAAACAGAAAATATGCTACTCAGCATGTTTTTTTGTCCCCCCAGTCATATGCAAGCCACCCTTGAACCTGTGACTTTTGGGCTGAACCTTTTGATGACTCACTTACCCTACATTCAGCAGGATCCTCTACATAATCAATGCGCACTGCTTTTATGAAAGGAGATGAAAGTTGTGCTAGGCGTATCACTGGTTTCTCATGGATAGAATCTGATTATCTATAGGAATAACTTTCCCACTTATTTTCTCCCAGGGTAAAACCACAATTTTGGCCAAGATTTTCACATCTGCATTCCCAGAAAATTAAAAAAATATATATTTTTGCACATACTGTGGGACACCAGCACATATCCCATGGTGAGCCTTTATATTGTATGGTAAGCGTACGCTAGAACTTACTGCATTTTAATAAAATGTAATGTAATTTATTTCTTATATACCGCTAATCCGTTAGGTTCTAAGCGGTTTACAGAAAATATACATTAAAATTATAAGTAAGAAAAGGTACTTAGAAATTCCCTTACTGTCCCGAAGGCTCACAATCTAACTAAAGTACGTGAAGAGTAATAAAGAAGTGAAAAATAGAGATAGAGGAAAAAATAAGAAAATAAACATTCTAACAAGACTGCATTGATCTAAGTACTTTGGAAGGTAGAAGAGAGGAGAGAAAGGAATAGATGCAGGAGGAGGAACTGTTGAATAATAGGATTCTGGAGAAATTTAAATGATAAAAATAGAACAAAACAAAACAAGTGGCAAAACAATGAATAAGATTAAAAATAATTCATAAAGAAAAAGAAAAAAAAAGATCCCCAAAGTAAAGTCTCCTGAGAGACTTGTAGATAAGGAATCTGATTTCCTTCTTTCTGCTGCTGTTATCATTTGTACTTCCATCTATACAATTATGAGGGGCTGCTGAAAAGTTTTCAGCCCAATCAAGAAGAAAATGATGTGGAGCCATGAAACTTACAAGTTATTCTATACCTTTTCTTGACACTTTTCGCTTCATTTCAAAGCATTGAAATGAAAAGTATCAAGAAAAGTGTGGAACAACTTGTAGGTTTCACGGCTCCACGTCATTCTCTTGATTGGGCTGAGAATTTTTCAGCGGCCCCTCTCATAACTTAACCAACTGCTTTGTTACACTGAATAGCTTACCTTGAAGTCATGAAAGATGATTTCCCCCTGGGGTCTCTTCGCTGTTTGGAGACTTCATGTTCTTTCTCTCCAATGTGTTTTTTGCCCATTGAGTTCTGCACTGTGAATGCATAATTTTGTTACAATTTTGAATTAAAACAGATTGCTGACAAAAGCTTGATCATTCCCATTTATTTTAAGATCATCTGGGCCCAACTGTTAAAATAAAAATCCAAGTGCATCAATCATCTTATTGAGATAAAGCTTTCACTGTAAGTCAGGTTTGCCACAGAAGCTCTAGTTTTCTTTATTACAAGTACTAGTTAATAATAATAATAATTAATTTTCTTGTATACCGCCCAACCAGTAGTTCTGGGCGGTTCACAACAGGAAAATACTGAGACATTTCAGCACATGGTACAGTTTTATAGAACACACTATCTACGTACAATCTAAAATTATATAATAAAAGTAATATAATTGTTAAAAACATTCAAGTACAATATTAAAAATTATTAAAAAATTAAAACATACTATGACAATAAGAATAGAAACATAAGACCTCATTTAAATATAGTCCTGATGAACACACATTTTTTAATTTGAAAAATTAGGATTGTTTTTCTCTCCCCTATAGCTGCTTGGATTGCTTCTAGAATCTTTTTCATTGTGCTGTTCCATGAAGAAAGAGTGAATATATTGATCCTTATGTGCTTTTTTCCAGCAACACGGTTTGTAGGCAGATGTATGCCCCTAGGAAATGTTCATTCAAGAGAACTTACATAAGAAGCACATTTACCAGCAGGAGCCCAAGAAATATAGGAGTATGTTATTTTGAAACATCAAATTTCTATGTACTTCTCAAGACATATTTCTGCATGCTGTGCTTTTTTCAAGTCATCATTTCTGAGCAGAAGCCGGGAATATTAACATTTGTCTGTGGTTGTACAATTTTCATTGCAAAGATTTTGAAGAACTAACTGTTTACACAAAGAAATTCACCTGGGAATATGTTGGGCTTTTCAAAATGTTAATTGGTATGAAGCTGAAGCGCTCAATGAAGTGATACTTAGAACTGTCTCGTGTCAAGAGCTGCCTGCCATCTGTTAAAGCAGCAGCTCTACCAATAAAAATGTCCTTTAGATAATTCACTTGGCAGTTACAAACAAAAATGATTAAGATCCCTCCTCCTCTTTCCCTTTTTTTTTTTTGTTCTGCTTTTCATCTGGTTTCTCTGTTTCAAGGTTGTAAAAGCTCTTCTCGCCTAGTCATTTCCAACAATGTGCATCTAAATAGATCAGCTTACTATTAATGTTAGACCTGAGCAAAACCAATTGCTGGCATCATATCAACATGGGGAAATCATAAGCTTAACATAAAAAGCTGAAGAATGAACTTGGGGAAGAAGACTTTTAAAATAGGCAATGCAAACGCATTTTTCTAAAGGAAATATATAAATCTAACAAATAAGAGATGCTAGAAAACTAATGAAAAGCAACCTAGAAATATAATTAAAGATTCAGTGTGTGTGTGTGTGTGGGGGGGAGAGTTATCAATGTGGACTGCCGTTAATAATCTATTAATTTACTGTTAATCTCATTTATGTGGGGGAGGAGAAGAAATTCTTATGGTTTAAATCAACAGTATCATGGTATTATATTCCAAGATTGCTTCATATGAAACTGGCAAGGCAAATTGCCAGCTGTCCTGTTCATGATGCCAATTAAACATAAATGAGTGGAACCTGAGCAGAGTGCTAGATACTGCTCTGGACATCTTGTTGGGCAAACTGTTTGGACCGTGATATCGGCTGACATATACTATCTGGCCAATATTTAAAATAATTTAACTGGCCAGGAACGGCTCCTGGCTGGATAAAATAGCATTTCAACATCTAACCATGGATATTCAGTGGGAGATAACTGGCTATCTCTTGCTAAATATTTGCAGTTAGAAGTTACCTTCTAAGTGGCTGGAATTGTCCCAGACTCCTCTTTGGAGATTCCCTGGCCAGGGAGCTCCACTACCAAACTCCCCGATGTTATACTGCCTGCCTCTGGAGAGAGGACCGTCCCTATCTCCAGGGTTTCCTCGCCCCTTGGAGAGCTGGTAATCTAGGGCAGCGGAGGTGGTGCTCTTACCTCGGGACTAAGGGTGGTGTCGGGCCCAAGAGGAATCCCTCCAGTCTCGCCAGTACCTGACAACTTCAGTGGTCTTTCTCCGACGGCATCACCACAAGTCCCTGCATCTGCTGAAGCAGCTCCTCGATGTTGCCGAAAGTCGGCACTCCAGAGCGCCGTGAGGCGCCAATAGCGCTCCTGCCTCTCCTTTTCGGCATCACTATTGAAGAAAATAGTAATTTTCTGGCAGCACAGGGTCGCCAGCTAAGAAAGTAAGTAATGGAACAGCGCGATTCAGATGCGTGTTGCCAGCATGATAGTTAGCAGCCATCTTAGTTCCGTCCTGAGTGACTTTTGTAGGATTCTGAATTAATTCATAATATACCAGCTACTGGAGAGGGGTTATGTTGCTGTTACTGAGAGGAACCCAGAAGTAGACATTTTTTTTGTATGGTGAATTCTATGGGAAAATGCCCCAGCTCTCTTTTATACTCATTGTTGCATGAGAAAAGCTTTTTAGAGATTCCCTACCCCCACCCCTACATATTGCCCTGCCCTACACTGCTCAATTTCTAACTCCTTCCCCCCCTCCCCCCAAATCCCTGACAGGTGCACTGAAGGGGACCTACTCCTGGCCCCCACTACCTTGGAAATATGATGCTATAGGGGCCAATCTTAATTTTTCCACTCAAGCCCAATTCAGTCCTAACTACAGTATGCCACTTCTTACGTTGACTTCCGACGGCTCACCTGCAAAAATGGCAAAAATTGCTTTTCTTTTTAGTTAGGTCTGTCCTATTTTTAAGGGAATTATTTTCTTTAATTAAGTTTTATTGTTATCCGCTGAGAACTGTTGCATACTGCAGCGGTATATCATATTTTAATAAACATAAACATAATTATTTGAAGATGATTAGGACCCAGCAGAGATTTTTTAAAAAGTGGATTTATCTCAGGGCAGTAAATATGGATCTTACAACCCTATCCTCAGACATCTCTTCCCCTAAAAAAAGTCTGCTACCCAAAATACATCCTAAAATAGATTCTTTTAGTGCAGCTGGTTGCCTCTGAATACAAATGGCCAGGGAAAAGAGAAACAGGTGCTCTTCACGACCCCGTCATCTCTCCCATTGACATCACTTCCTACGCGCGGCACCCAGAAGTTTCCAAGTTTATTCCAAATTTGATATACCGTCTATCAACTTGTACCTAGACGGGCTGCCATGAGTTCTAGAAGCAATAAGTGCATTCTTGATTTCAGCTAGATTAGGAATCTAAATTACAACTGGAAGCAATGAAAAGGCGCTTCAGTTCATTTTTAAGCCTTTTGTGGGTTAGCTTCTGCTTCAAGGTCTTACAGATATTGATTACAGAGAAACAAGATTTTACGAGCCAGGCAAATCTCTTAATTTAATATGGAATTTCTATACTGATTTAGCTAGAAATCGAGTACAACAGGACTTATAACAGTAAAAAACAAAACAAAACACAACCCCCCCAAAACAACTGGTAAAATACATTGAAAATTAAAACACAAAGGGGCCTTTTTATTAAATCCTAGCATGCACTAACTGAATTAGTGCATGCTAATGCTAAACCCATTTCACCTGGATTCTATAAAGTTGTGCGTGCAAATTCAGCCACATTGCCAAATTGTATATGCAACTTAATTGTTTAATTAGCCAATTTACACCAATAATTGGACACTAACAAACAATTATCAACACACGGAGCCACACATCCTTTCTTACCAGACGCAAAATCTGGTAACCCTACTTCAGGGGTACACTTTAAGTATATATGGCATGGTTTATAGTAGAGAAATTTAATTTGTTCTTTCTGGGGAATAATCTTCTGTGAATGCCTGTGAGGAAACATTCTTCTATGCAGTTCATTTCATAGAAAACAACAATTTATTCCACTCCTAGGTCAAATGGGTTATCAGTAAAAGTCACTAAGATGACTATAGGGGTTACAGTTTAAAAATCCTTCTGCCCCATTTATATCAACTGGGAGAACGGTGTAACTTTCCTCCATTGCTTCATAGCCCTTGAGGGTCAGATATATACCTACTGTACCTGAATGTTCACGACTTTAATAGCTTTCAGACTTGCAGGTAGTATGTAAGAAATTAAAATCAATCAATCAATAAATTAAATAAAAAGTGTGTCAGTTAGCGTGTGGAGAAGATTATGCTGAGTTCTCCGGAACGTACATTGCTAAGTAAGGAGTTTTGCTGCTGTGATACACTGCTTGTTTTGTAGATTACTTTCACTATGGAGCTTGTAGCTATGGATTTTTAGTTAAACAATTGATTGTGTCACTCTTCGGGTAAATAAATTAACATTTGAGAAATTACCAGATGGCTTACTTGGATTTAATTTTATACTAAAAATTGGCTTGAGAGCATGGGTTCAACTGAGGTGATGGAGAGTAAGAGAATAATCTCAGTTAGTTTAAGAAGAGAATTTAGGATTATTTCTAGTCATGGGAGGGGGGCAGAAAGGGAGTGTTTAATCCTGTCCATTGAAATTCACATTGGGCCCAGTCCACTACATTTTTATTTTTTTATTTTATTTGTAACCTGTTTGAAGGCCTAAGCGGCTCCCAATAAGACATACATAATAATAAAAACAAACAACAGTCATAATATACAAAATTAATAAAATTATCCTACTCAAAATATCTCTTCACCTGTTCTTAAAAGGTCTCATATTGCTATGGTCTAACTGTCCCAAATTTACTTCAGGTAAATGCTTCAATAAATAAAAGTGTTTTAAGTAATTTCCTAAATTGTAACACATTCTTACACAATCTGATTATTCCTGATACACCATTCCACAAAAGTGGTACTGTAACAGAAAAGGAGGATTTTCTGGTGTTAATATATTTTACCTCATCTCTTTTTCATATGTCTAGTAACATACAATTGTCTGATCTTAATGACCTAGCTGGTCTATATAAGGCCAAACATTTGTGGCCTCTTTTACAAAGCCCCACTAGAGGCTGCGCTGCGCTAATGGCCCTGAAGCCCATAGAGATTTAAAGGGCTTTGGGGCTGTTGCCACGCGGCAGCCACTAGCGCAGCTTTGTAAAAGAGGCCGTTAGTAAAATACTCTGGTAAAGTACCATAAATTCCTTGCTGAACTATCTTAAGAATTTTCAACTGTACACGGAGATGTATTGGTAACCAGTGAAATTTCTTTAAAATTGGAATGATATATTCAAAATTGGATTTCCTCATTAAAATCTGTGCTGCTGAATTCTGTACAATCTGCAAAGCCTTTATACGTATAGCTGGTAGTCCTAAGTAAATATTATTACAATAGTCAAGCTTTGTAGGACTTGTTTAAAATCCCAGCCGGTGAAAACATTTCTCAGTTGGGACAACATTCTCATTGCAAAATAAGCTAACTGTACTACTCTTGCAACCTGCAATTTCAAAGACAATTTTGCATTGAGAATCACCCTTAACACCATGATCTCTTCTAAGAATTTTCACCTCCTTCCGCCTCCCCCGTGTACCTTTAGAATCCCTGGTGGTCCAGCGGTGAACTTCAGCAGGAGCAACCTTCCTTCACTCCTGCCCGTATCATTTGTCTGAGATTTCCTGGAGAAAAATATGGTAACCCTAGTATTTAGGCCAAGAGAACCCTGGCATAAATAGGGGGCACTTAAGTCCATTTTAGGCACCACTAGGAACAATTCTATAAACAGCATCTAACTGAAGATTGACAGGTACTATGCATCATGTTCCTGATTGTGGGTGATAGAAGGGAGCCTTGTGGTACTCCTCAATCTAAAAGTGGGCCAGACTGAGTAGGCCACATACTATCTAAAGCAGTGGTTCTCATTCCTGTCCTGTCCTGTCCTGTCCTGTTCTCAAGCCAGTTGAGTTTTGAGGATATATTTAGTGAATATGCCTGAGACAGATTTGCATATCTATCACTTTCATTATATGCAAATCTCTATCATGCATATTCATTAGGGATATCCTGAAAACCCAACTGGCTGAGGGGTCCCCCAGGACAAGTTTGAGAACCACAAATCTACAGTTTAATCCCTCCAAGGGCACAGAAGGGGAGAGGGGAGCATGAGCAGATTTAATGCACATGCTCAAAAGGTTCAAAGGGTTACTAAATGGACTGTTACTAGTTCTCCTCTTTGAGAAAAGGTCAGACTGCAACTCGAGTTGTAGTTCCACAAAGTCTATTTATTTACAGGAACAAAAGTAATTAGAGTTCAACCCACAGGCAATTCACAGTTCATCAGCATTTATACTAGCTGAAGCAAACATAACTTCAAACTCCATGGGGCTGAAATCTGGGACATCTTGAGTAGATACAGGGCAAAACGTCTGAGCTTTATGCATTGTTTTACGGTTCTCTCAATACACAGCAAAAAAATGTTTGCAAACCTAGGAAAGACATTTCCTAGATTGTGCAACATGGTCATTCTTGGGCAGTCATTCTCAATCCAGGCCTTGGGACACACCCAGCGGCTTCAGGAAACATATAATGAACATACATGAGAGAGATCTGCATGCACTGTTTGCATTGGTATAGCTGCCCAGCTGGCTGTGTATGCCTTATATTGTGGGTTGAGTCCCAGCATCTTGGGCTAGATAGAAACACAGTTTAATAAGGCGTAAATCTTATTTTCACTATGGAATCCATGAACTCACCCAGTAAAAGTATTTCTCCTTCAGCTTCCCCCTTTGGACTGTTATAAAACATATTAACACTGAACCCTCTAAAACAGTGGTTCTCAGGCTGATTCTTGGGATATACCCAGCCTGTCAGGGTTTCAGAATCTCCTCACTGAATATGCGAGATGATATACATACATCGGAGGTACTATATGCAGATCTTTTTTCATGCATATTCATTGTAGAGATTCTTAAAATCTGACAGTCTAAGTGTGTCCAAGGACTGACTTAAGAGCCACTGTTCTAGAGATCTTACAGGAAGACATCCATACCTGCAAATCTCCATCATTTTTTTCTGTTTTATTTTATGAGGTATATACTTCCTATCAAGGTTATTTAAGCAGTGTACAATCAGGTGCTCAAGCATTTCCCCTGTTTGTCCTGGTAGGCTCACAATCTACTTAACGTACCTGGGGAAATGGAGAATTGAGTGACTTGCCCAAGGTCACAAGGAGCAGTACAGGGTTTGAACCCACAACCTCAAGGTGCTGAGGCTGTAGCTCTAACCACTAGGCCACTCCTTCCACCTGGGAAAAAAAAAAAAAAAAATATGATTTTTTTGATAAGAAACTTCAATCTTCTACAAAACACTCTAAAGCTCTCTATGCCATCCTACATATTGACTTCCCCTCCTTCAAACTCAACCCTATTTCAAGGCCTTTAACTGATACCCTTTCCATTTTCTTCGTGAACAAAATCCAAAACCTGCAAAAGCCTTTTTTTCACTTCCTGTGCTTTCCATTCTCCCTATCAACTCCCTTGCCTCATCCTCCCCCTCTCAACCATTAGCTTTATTTTTTACTTTGACCTGGTCATCATATCAAACCATGTCCCTTCCAACTTGATTCATTACTGTTTTAACAATGAAGCCCACCTTTTGTCGCCTATATCCCCTCCTTCGTGGTTCAAGTTCATCAACTTCAATCTCCCTCCCTTTCTTCTTACTATTTTGAACCTTAGCTTTGTCATTGGGCCCCTGCCCTCTGTGAACATGTCTTAGTCCAGCCTATTTTGAAGAAAGCTACTTTTGACCCGTTTTCTAAGCAACTACTGACCTGTTTCAAACTTTTCTTTCATGTCTAAGGTGTCAGAAAAGCTTGCTTTTACTCATAACATAACATTCAGCTTATATACCGCAGGACCGTGAAGTTCTATGCGGTTAACAAAAGATTATAATAGTGTACACTTCTCCCTCCGAATCTGCGTTTCAGTACCCGCAGATTCAGTTAGTTGCGATTTTTTGGGGGGGAAAGACACGCTGCATCCCGGACCTTCCCCAGACCGGGATGGTGGTTTAGCAGTAACGTCTGGGGAAGGTCCAGGAAGCAGAAGGGAGTCTTGTATTATATGATACTTCAATGAGAGCTAAGAGTCAGATTTCTTCTAATAATAACAAACTTTTACTCATTGTGACAGGGGTTGCCATACAGCATATCACAAAAAACTGGAAAAATTGGGACAGGCTGAGTTACAGTTTTTGGTGGAATTCTTTATGTCATATCTTTAAAAAAGCTTACTTGGGCTTATTGTTCAGTTTAGATAGGTGCCTGTCTAGTTGGGCGTCTCCCAAATAGGTGTCTAACATTAGGTGCTGGTTACAGAATTTGGGCCTTAATCCCCCCATTGCCTCAGGTACATTAGATAGATTGTGAGCCTGCAAGGACAGACAGGGAAAAATGCTTATGTACCTGAATAAATTAATGTAAACTGTTATGAGCTCCCCTGGGAGAATGGTATAGAAAATTGAATGAATAAATAAACCAGGGGCAGCCACTAAATATAGGTGGAAAAAGCTGTAAAACAAATCAGAACTCTGGCCCAGTCAGAGGAGCAAAAACAATGAGTGGAATTGTCCAATCAGAAAGGTGCACAAATAAAAGTGTCTTTCAACTCATCTGATTGATCTTTATTCATCCAAAGTCACTCGACCCGACATGTACATGTTTCGGCCCTAAGGCCTGCGTCAGGAGTCTTGAAGATCTTTGGGTATATGAACTATGATGTAAAACACTTGAAATGCCGTACGTGTCCAAATAAAGCAAGCGTAGTAGTGTCGCGACCTTGCAGTCAGAGGAAACACTCACAAGGCTCATGCAGAGGCCCGAGAGGCCAGGCAGAGAGCAGACACAGCAGCATCTTTTTACAAGGCGGTAAATTCTAAAACGGTGCCATTTCCACTATCCTCAAGCTGCCACTTTCACATTAGAAGCAAAGCACACTGCAGCAAGAATTTCCCTTGCAATAAATTAGTGTGCAAATGTGTCTGGTGAACTATTGTTGCAAATATCTTTAAAACAGGCCTGCTGCTGAAACAAGAGGATTAGGAATTGGCCATCTGTGATTTATGTATTGTTCAGGAAGCAAGAATGGCTATACATTCCAATGGCATTGGTAAACAGGGTGAAAAAGATCAGTGCTGTAGAATCAGTAACTAATACAAGTCAAATGGACAATTTAGCTCTCCTTCTACTTCTCTACTGGCCTATATTAGGTTATTTTCAACTAAAAGTACCATTTTTTCACTGTTTTTCAGTGCTTCTTTCTGTATAATCTTTCAAAATTCTGATAGATATAGATAGATAAATGGTACCCGACATGTCTCTGCTTAATTATACTGAATGAAAGTTGCTGATGATGGTGATCTATTTATAGTATATGCAGTACAGAAAAATTGTTTTTGTGTTCACTTGGTTGACAAGTTCATAAACTAATGCTCATTCCCAACAATAAAATCTGAAATGGTCCTTCAAAAGCATAGACTAATGCAGTTTTAATATTAGTGGCCCTTGACTACTGTTCCTAAATGTTCCAAAGGCTTGCTTTTCCAAGGTGGTATATTCTTTTAGACCAGGGGTGTCCAATGTCGGTCCTCGAGGGCCACAATCCAGTCGGGTTTTCAGGATTTCCCCAATGAATATGCATTGAAAGCAGTGCATGCAAATAGATCTCATGCATATTCATTGGGGAAATCCTGAAAACCCGACTGGATTGCGGCCCTCGAGGACCGACATTGGACACCTCTGTTTTAGACCCTTGCTATTAAGCCTAGCCTAGCATGTAAGCATGTGGTGAAATTTCTAGGGCAGGGGTATCAAAGTCCCTCCTCGAGGGCTGCAATCCAGTCGGGTTTTCAGGATTTCCCCAATGAATATGCATGAGACCTATTTGCATGCACTGCTTTCATTGTATGCTAATAGTTCTTATGCATATTCATTGGGGAAATCCTGAAAATCTGACTGGATTGTGGCCCTCGAGGAGGGACTTTGACACCCCTGCTCTAGGGCAAGGGTCTTCAAATCCATTCCTTGAGGTCCATAACCTACCCTGGTTTCAGGATTTCCACATTGCATATGTATGAGATCTATTTGCATGCAGTGAATGCAAATAGATCTCATATATATATTCATTGTGGAAATCCTAAAACATGGACTGGGTTGTGAACCTTGAGGACTGGATTTAAGATACTGTATTCTAGGGCAGTGTTTCTCAACTTCTCAAGCCAAGTACCCCCTAAGTCTAACAAATATCAACCTGCCCAAGCTCCGCCGCAGACCCACCCAAGCTCCACCCCTGACCCCACCCCCATAATAATAGTACTAATTGTAATGCAATTTCTTCCATTCATTTTTCATATATAAACAATACATAATGATAACCACAAAATTAAAAACACAAAGCATACTGTAAACAGAGAAAATGTTAATTATCATTTATATTCTTTTTTTTCACAGAGGTCAAGGTTGATAACTTTAAAATATGCAATGTCACCTCAAGAAAAGCTACAAAAAATAGACAAATATAATGTAAAATATAGACAGCAGATATAAATTCTCAAAACTGACACATTTTGATCACTAAATTGAAAATAAAATCATTTTCCCTACTTTGTTGTCTGGTGATTTTATTAGTCTTTGGTTTCACTTCCTTCTGACTTCCAACACTTCTTTCTTTCTGCCTCCTGCACACTTCTTCTCTTCCGGACTTCATTCCCTTCCTCTCTCTGTCCCTCCATAAGTCTAGCTTTTCTTCCTCTCTCTTCCACCCCCATTGACAACATGTCTCCCTCTCTCTCCCACTCTCCATCTGTCTTTCTCTCATTCCCTCCCTTGCTGCAAAGGGAGTAGGGAAACAAAGAAAGAGAGATCCAGGGTGCATCTGTCCCATCCCCTCTGCTGCCACATCCAACATTTTTCCCTCTCTCATCCCCAAGATCATGTGCAGCATCTTTCACCACTGTCCACCAGCCCCATGACCAACATTTCTCCTTCTATCACCCCTCTCTAGCACATGCCACATCTCTCCCTTCATTCTCTCCACCACTATATCCAACATTCCTCCCCCTTGCATCCCTTTCAGTCTGTCCCACTGTTCCCCTCTTCAAGACCATATCCAACATTTATCCCTTTCATCCTTTTCTTCCCTATGCATTTCTACCTCACTATTCAATCTCTCTCTATGCTCAACAATTTTCCTCTTTCTTCCTTTCCCTAGGTGCACCATTTCTCTCTCTCTCACTCACACACTCATACCCAAAAATTCTCCTTTCTATTATCCCCTCCCTTCTGTGTCCCATTTATGCCCCTCCCTTCCTCCATCCACATGCATCTTTTCCCATCTTCCTTTTCCCTTCCAGCCATGTGATTCTTTCTCTATTTCCTTCCATTCCACTTTATCCATGTGTACCTCCTTTTTCTTTCTTCTTTTCCTCTTCATCCATGTGCATATCTTCCCTTTCTCTTCAGTTCCCCTTCCCTCCCCTCCATCCATGTGCATGTCCTCCTCTTTTTTTCCCTTCCTCTCCATCACATAAGAAGCATATCCCTTCTCCCCTTCTCCTTCATCCATGTCCAGCATTTCTCCACACCCATCCATCCAGCCAACCAGCCAGCCTTATCAATTCTCTCCATTTCCCCACATTACTCAGTCCAACATCACTCCCTTTCTCCTCCCCTCCCTGCTCCCCCTAGCAAGTCCAGCGTTTCTCCTCCTATAACCTTCCTCCTTCTGCTGCCCTACCACTGCCTGACCCTGAATCTAGAGTCCACACAGTGCCCGACACTGGTGCTAACTTCAACGAAGAGCCTTCACATCCATGTGCTTGGGAAGGCACTGTTGGCTCCACCCACTTTGACACTTTTGCGTCAGAGGGGCGGTACCAACAGGACCTCATGAGCAGATAGACTCGAAGGTTCTGCATCAGTAAAGCTAGCGCCAGTGCTAGGCCATGTATAGACTCCAGACTCCCTGACAGGCAGCAGGAGGGTGGCAGAAGATGGAGGGCTTTTAATCACTGGAGTTAGCTTGGTGTTGACTGGACTGTGGGGCCACTTTGGCTGACCCAGAAGGCTTCCCTCCAATGTCAGCGCTGGAGGAAAGTCTTCCGTATCAGATTCGCAGGAGGGGGGCATGCCGCTGGAGTAGGAGACCCACACCGCGTACCCCCCCTACAAGCGGCTCGTGTACCGCGTGTTGAGAAACATTGTTCTGGGTAGAGAATTGTGACTTATGCTTTATTTACAACTTTAGATGGATACTTCACTATAGATTTTTAATTAACAACTTTCACAATTAACACTAAAGTGTAATTAGAAACAGGCAATGATATTCTCTAAATTTAGCTGCTCTTTTCCTCTGTGGTACAGACTATAGCCCATGAGTTTTAATGTGCCATATAGCTTCTTCATCTACTCAAGGGTTCTTCTGTTCTTCTACAGTACAGTTAGAAACAGGTAATTAATATTATTTGTTGATGCTTCATACTTCTGCCCTGCTTCAAACAAGTTCCCCCTTCAAATCCATCTTCAAATTGATCATAGAAGACATGTCCATCTCAGCCTTACTGTAAATAAAGAAACGCTAACCTGTGCTCAAAATTAACAATTGTTTATTAATATATTGATATATGAGGACATAGAAGTCTTAAATGCAGACAAAGTATGTTCTAAATTCTGTACAAAAGCCAGCCCCTTATATAGGGAATTTGGCATCTTGAACACAAAGGATCAAAAGAATATATAAAAGGATTCATTACCACAAGTGCATAGATTAATTTACTAACAACTTCATATATACTGCATATATTATATCTTTTGTGCTAGGCTTCTTCACCTCTTGACTATCTGATTATCCATTATTTATTGGAGCTATAAATTGGTCAAAACTCAAAATATAATTGACTTACCAATGGAGAAAGTGTCACAGAGGTCTCGGTGGGCGACACATTGGCCTCCAGTGACCACAACATGGTATGGTTCAATCTCAGGAAAGGTTTCACTAAATCTACCAAACTGACCAAGGTCCTCAAATTCAAGGACACAAACTTCAAAGAAATGGGAGACTTCGTTCACCAGGCGCTACAAAGCCATGCAGAAACCGATAACATGAAAGAAATGTGGTCGACTTTGAAAGCCACCATACAAGAAGCAACAAACCGCTATGTTAAATCAGTAAGTAAACGGCGAAGGAACAATAAGCCACAGTGGTTCTCTGCGGAGATTTCGGAACTCATCAAGGAGAAGAAAAAAGCATTCATCTCTTACAAACAATCGGGGAAACAGGACTCTAGGGAAGTCTATCTGGCCAAGTCAAAAGCCGTCAAAACAGCAGTTAGGGAGGCCAAATTCCGCATGGAGGAGTCTCTAGCGAAGAACATCCAGGAAGGAGATAAATCCTTCTTCAGGTATATCAGTGACAGAAATAAGAACTCAGGCGGGATAGTAAGTCTTAGGAAACCAGACGGAGACTATGTAGAAGCGGACTCGGAAAAAGCCCAACTGTTAAATGAATACTTCTGCTCAGTCTTTACCCGCGAGGCGCCAGGACTCGGCCTTCAGCTACAGACAAGGGTTGACGCAGATGACCCGTTTAGTAATTTCGAGTTTACACCCAGCGGTGTCTACTGCGAGCTGTCAAAGCTTAAGGTTAACAAGGTAATGGGGCCTGACAACCTACACCCCAGGGTGCTCAGGGAGTTGTGTGATGTCTTGGCGGAACCGCTATCTGCGCTCTTCAATCTCTCCCTTAGTACAGGTAACATCCTGTTGGACTGGAAGATGGCTAACGTCATTCCACTCCACAAGAAAGGCTCCAAGATGGAGACAGCAAACTACAGACCGGTGAGTCTCACATCAATAGTGTGCAAACTAATGGAAACTCTAATCAAATGCCAATTGGATACTATCCTGAACGAGGAGAATCTACGGGATCCCCGTCAACATGGATTTACTAAGGGGAGATCCTGCTAATCCAACCTGATCAGCTTCTTTGACTGGGTGACGAGGAAGCTGGATGTTGGGGAATCCCTGGACATCGTATACCTGGACTTCAGCAAAGCATTCGATAGCGTACCACACCGCAGGTTGCTGAACAAGATGAGTTCTATAGGATTGGGCGACACGTTGACGAAATGGATTGGGAACTGGCTTGAGGGTAGGCTTCAGAGGGTAGTGGTGAATGGCACCCCCTCCGAAACGACGGAGGTGATCAGTGGAGTGCAACAGGGCTCCGTCCTGGGCCCAATCCTGTTCAACATCTACATAAAAGACTTGGCAGAAGGACTCCGAGGTAAAATAACATTATTCGCCGATGACGCCAAACTAAGCAATGTAGTGGCCAAGAGTACAACAGACAAAAATTCAATGCCCGACAACATGATGCACGACCTACTCCTACTGGAGCGCTGGTCTAGGTCCTGGCAACTCAGCTTCAATGCCAAAAAATGCAAAGTCATGCACCTGGGCAGCCATAATCCATGCAAGACTTACACCCTTAATGGCGAGATCCTAACAAGAACTGAAGCAGGACGAGACTTAGGGGTGATCGTCAGTGAGAACATGAAGACTGCCAATCAAGAGGAGCAAGCTTCATCCAAGGCAAGGCAAATCATAGGTTGCATACGCAGGAGTTTCGTCAGCCGTAAGCCTGAAGTCATTATGCCATGGTATAGATCCATGGTGAGGCCCCACCTGGAATACTGTGTGCAATTCTGGAGGCCGCATTACCATAAGGATGTGCTGAGACTGGAGTCAGTCCAGAGAATGGCCACCCGGATGGTCTCGGGACTCAAGGATCTCCCGTACGAGGAACGGCTGGATAAGTTGCAGCTGTACTCACTCGAGGAACGCAGAGAGAGGGGTGACATGATCAAGACATTCAAGTATCTCATGGGCCGCATCGAGGTGGAAGAACATATCTTCTTTTTCAAGGGTCGCGCGGCAACAAGGGGGCATCCGTGGAAAATCAGGGGCGGGAAACTGCACGGGGACACCAGGAAATTCTTTTTCACTGAAAGGGTGGTTGATCGCTGGAATAGTCTTCCACTTCAGGTTATTGAGGCCAGCAGCGTGCCTGATTTTAAAGCCAAATGGTATAGACACGTGGGATCTATTCACAGAGAAAGGTAGGGGAGGGTCATTGGGGTGGGCAGACTAGATGGGCCGTGGCCCTTATCTGCCGTCTAAACATAGAAACATAGAAATAGACGGCAGATAAGGGCCCACGGCCCATCTAGTCTGCCCACCTTAATGTCCCTCCCCTACCTTTGCCCTGTGAATAGATCCCATGTGCCGATCCCATTTGGCCTTAAAATCAGGCACGCTGCTGGCCTCAATCACCTGTAGTGGAAGACTATTCCAGCGATCAACCACTCTTTCAGTGAAAAAGAATTTCCTGGTGTCACCTCGTAGTTTCCCGCCCCTGATTTTCAACGGATGCCCTCTTGTTGTTGTGGGACCCTTGAAAAAGAAGATATCTTCCTCCGCCTCGATGCGGACCGTAAGATACTTGAACGTCTCGATCATGTCTCCCCTCTCTCTGTGCTCCTCGAGCGAGTATAGCTGTAATTTGTCAAGCCGTTTTTCGTATGGTAGATCCTTGAGTCCCGAGACCATCCGGGTGGCCATTCTTTGCACCAACTCCAGTCTCAGCACATCCTTGCGATAATGCGGCCTCCAGAATTGCACACAGTATTCCAGGTGGGGCCTCACCATGGATCTATACAATGGCATAATGACTTCCGCCTTACGACTGACGAAACCTCTTCGTATGCAGCCCATGATTTGTCTTGCCTTGGACGAAGCCTGCTCCACTTGATTGGCAGACTTCATGTCCTCACTGACGATTACCCCCAAGTCTCGTTCTGCTACTGTTTTTGCTAGGATCTCGCCATTAAGGGTATAAGACTTGCATGGATTCTGGCTGCCCAGGTGCATAACTTTGCATTTTTTGGCATTGAAGTTGAGTTGCCATGTCCTAGACCATCGCTCCAGTAGGAGTAGGTCGTGCATCATGTTGTCGGGCATTGAATCTTCGTCTATTGTGCATTTGCCCACTACATTACTCAGTTTGGCGTCATCGGCGAATAATGTTATTTTACCTCGAAGCCCTTCTGCCAAGTTTCTTATAAAGATGTTGAATTGGATTGGGCCCAAGACTGAGCCCTGTGGTACTCCACTAATCACCTCCATCATTTCGGAGGGGGTGCCGTTCACCACCACCCTTTGGAGCCTACCTCCAAGCCAGCTCCCAACCCATTTCGTCAATGTGTTACCTAATCCTATAGAACTCATCTTGCTCAGTAACCTGCGGTGTGGTACGCTATCGAATGCTTTGCTAAAGTCCAGGTACACGATGTCCAGGGACTCCCCAATATCCAGCTTCCCTGTCACCCAGTCAAAGAAGCTGATCAGGTTGGATTGGCAGGATCTCCCCTTAGTAAATCCATGTTGTCGGGGATCCCGTAGATTCTCCTTATCCAGGATCTTATCTAATTGGTGTTTGATTAGAGTTTCCATTAGTTTGCTCACTATCGATGTTAGACTCACCGGTCTATAGTTTGCTGTCTCCATCTTTGAGCCTTTCTTGTGGAGTGGAATGACGTTAGCCGTCCTCCAGTCCAACGGGACGCTGCCTGTACTAAGGGAGAGGTTGAAGAGCGCGGACAGTGGCTCCGCCAAGACATCACTCAGCTCCCTAAGCACCCTGGGGTGCAGGTTGTCCGGCCCCATTGCTTTGTTAACCTTGAGCTTTGACAGCTCACCGTAGACACTGCTGGGCGTAAACTCAAAGTTACTAAACGGGTCAACTGAGCCAACTCTTGTCTGTAGCTGAGGGCCGAGCCCTGGCGCTTCTCGGGTGAAGACTGAGCAGAAGTATTCATTTAATAGTTGGGCTTTTTCCGAATCCTTTTCCACATAGTCTCCGTCTGGTTTCCTAAGACGTACAATCCCGCCTGAGTTTTTTCTTCTATCACTGATATACCTGAAGAAGGATTTATCTCCCTTCTGGATGTTCTTTGCCAGAGACTCCTCCATGAGGAATTTAGCCTCCCTGACTGCTGTTTTGACGGCTTTTGATTTGGTCAGGTAGTCTGCTCTAGAGTCCTGCTTCCCTGATTGTTTGTAAGAGATGAATGCTTTTTTCTTCTCCTTGATCAGGTCTGAGATCTCCGCAGTAAACCACTGTGGCTTATTGTTCCTTCGCCGTTTACTTACTGATTTTACATAGCGGTTTGTTGCTTCTTGTATGGTTGCTTTCAAAGTCGACCACATGTCTTCCACGTTATCGGTTTCTTCTTGGCTTTGTAGCGCCTGGTGAACGAAGTCTCCCATTTCTTTGAAATTTGTGTCCTTGAATTTGAGGACTTTGGTTAGTGTAGTAGATTTAGTGAAATCTTTCCTGATATTGAACCATACCATGTTGTGGTCACTGGAGGCCAATGTGTCGCCCACCGAGACCTCTGTGACACTTTCTCCATTGGTAAGTATCAGGTCCAGTATTGCCTGATCCCTTGTCAGTTCCAACACCAGTTGCCTGAGGCTTGCTCCTTTCATAGAGTTTAATAGCCTCCTGCTGCTGCCGGAAGCAGAGGTAAGTGTAACCCAATCCACATCAGGCATGTTGAAGTCACCTAGCAATACTGTGTCCCCACGCAAGGTGATATTTTCTATATCTTCGATTATTTCCATATCCAGGTCATCCTGTTGTCTTGGGGGTCTGTAAATTATGCCAAGATACAAGCATTTGTCCTTCCCTCTGGCCAAATTAACCCAAAGGGATTCCCCAGTATACTGGACATCTGAGATTCTCGTGACCTTAATGTCATCTTTAGTATATAATGCTACACCCCCTCCCATCCTACCCTCTCTGTCCCGGCGAAGCAAGTTGTAACCCGGTATGACCATGTCCCACCCGTGGGAGTCTGTGAGCCAGGTTTCGGATATCGCCACCACATCCAGGTCGGCATTCCTTATTTCTGTTTCCAATTCCAGGATCTTGTTTCCTAAACTGTGTGCGTTGACGTACATAGCCCTCCATGTTATATTTTTGTTACGTCTCAGTGGGGATATTCCTGCTTGAGCTATTTGAACACCTTTAACATTGTTTGTGTTATTTGTGCTTTCCTGAGGCTCAGAACCACAATGTGTACTCCCCATATACCCAGAACTACAGTGTGTACTCCCCCTAGACCCGGAATCACAATGTGACCCATAAATATGATGTGACCCTACTCCCGACTCAAAAGTGTGTGCACTCACCCCTGACCCAGAATTTCGGTGACTACTTTCCTCAGCCTCAAAAATGTATTGGCATTTTAGTTCGCCTGGTATGTTGTTTGTGCCTGTACCCTCCCCCGACTTACCTAGTTTAAAGCCCTGTGGAGTAGGCGGGCTAGGCGGTGTCCAAGGACATTCTTCCCTCTTCCGGTTAGGTGTAGCCCGTCGTGTCCCTGTAGTCCTTGCAATGCTTCTCCATGGTGCAGAAACCCGAAGTTCATCTCCTTGCACCATCCTCGCAGCCAGTTGTTCGCCCTCTGTATTCGATCCTCTCTGGCTCTGCCCTTGCCCCTCACTGGGAGAATCGAGGAGAAGACTACCTGCGCATCCATCCTCCTCAGCTTCTCCCCCAGGGCCCTGAAGTCTTCAGGTATGCTGTCCGGGCTGCTCCTTGCGGTGTCGTTGGTTCCGACGTGGATTAGAACCATGGGGAAGTGGTCTCGGGGCTTGATGAGTCTGTCAATGCAAGCAGTGACATCCCGGATCCTGGCCCCTGGCAAACAGCAGACCTCTCTTGATTGTAGGTCTGGTCTGCAGATTGGTCCCTCGGTGCCCCTCAGCAGCGAATCTCCGATGACCACCACTCTGCGCTTCTTAGGGGTGGGCTGTACTGTTGATTCTGGAGTTGGAACCGTCTGCTGAACAACTACTTGTAGCTCTTTCTCCGGACCTTCCTGTAGCAGCTGATATCTGTTCCTCAGGGCGATATGAGGTGTCGATGTTGAGCTGTCCTGTATGGGGGAAAAAGAGACAGAGTCTATTTCTATGTTTCTATGTTTTACAATGTTTTCCTTTTGTGAAGGCCACTGTGTAAAGTAACAGTATACATATTTAAGACAGTGAGTTAATGCATATCCAGCAAAGGTGTCATACATAGTGACCTTCCTAGATTCTAGCAGCTCACAGTGTGTAGAACCTTGAGCTGTAACGAGAGGTTGCAGCAGTCATTTTGAAAGCCCACTGATAGGGGCAGGAATGAAGGAACTGTGCTCCTGCTCCTGAAAACCCACTGGTATGCACGCACCCATAGGTCTACCCCAACACTACCTACCCCGTACCTCGTAGTAGAAAGTCTGGTTGGAGGGATGCTTAATTGAAAACAATTGCATAGGATTGGGGAATTCTCCTCTTGTATATTAGTGCAGAAATTGTAGCCAAATCTCATCCTAAAAAACCCTGACCCTTCTACCTGCAGCAAAGCATTAAACCTGAGGTGAAAGAGTTGTTTATATCCAGTCCAACAATACCATGCAATAAGAGAGGAAAAATAGTTACCATACATATCCCTAGAACAGGGGTGGGCAAACTTTTTGACTCGTGGGCCACAATGGGTTCTTAAACTTGACAGAGGGGCTGGACCGACAGCAGATAGATGGAGTGTTTGTGTAAACTAATATAAATTAAATGTAAATGTCATAACATAAAAGGTTTTGGTCTTTAAAAGGTAGCAAAGCATTAAAACGTAAGGCTTATTCTACAAAATGAATGTACATGATCATTTCTTCCTTCCTCTTCTTCACTCCAATTCTTCGATTTTCTTTTCTCTCCCCCACATGTGCAGCATCTTTCCTCCCCTCTCACCCATCCCCTTGTGCTTTCCCTCTACAGCATCTTTCTATATCTCCATCCCTCCTATCCCCTGTGCAGCAGAACCCTTGCCCAGCTTCTATCCTTCCCTCCCATCCCTCATGCAGCAGAACCCTTGCCCAGCTTCCACTCTTCCCTCCCTCCCTCCCATCCCTCATGCAGCAGAACCCTTGCTAGCTTGCATCCTTCTCTCCCTCCCTCCCGCAGCAGAGCCCTTGCCCAGCTTCCATCCTTCCCTCCCTCCCATCCCTTGTGCAGCAGAACCCTTGAGCACCCTCCCTGCTGCACAGCTGAATCCCCGCCGACCCTCCATCCTTCCCTCCCATACAAACCCTGCTGATCATGAGCCCTACAAACCTCTCTCCAGAGTAGTGTCGGGCTGGCAGCACTCTAAACAGGCTGCTTCGCAGCCTTCTTTCATCGGGGCCTTGCATGTGCCACGTTACTAATGACATCATCAGTTATGCGCAGAGGGAATTCCCTGACGAGAGAAGGCTATTTAGCGCTGCTGGCCCAATGCTGGTCTGGAGGGAGGTATGTAGGGCTCGCAGTCGGCGAGATTCAAATGGTTGGCAGGGCAGATTAAAAAACTAAATGGGCTGGATATGGGCCACGGGCTGTAGTTTGCCCATGTCTGCCCTAGAAACAATAAAAGAGAGAGAGAGTAGAGAATCTGTATGCCATAAGGCAGGATATCCTGCAGTGACCAGAGGTGCCACACTTACGTCAGAGGACACTGGAGAGCTCATGTATAGAGCCAAGTTCTATAATTTTTATGTTTTTCCACTATAAGACAACACAGCTTGCAAGAATATAGTATTCTCTATGACCAACACATCTTTACATGTATTCTGAATAGAAAATACTGATTCAGATTAAACAATCTAGAGTGAAATTACCTACTGGATACAGTTTTGGCAAAATAACATCATGAGGCCTATATTCAGTGTTACAATATTCAGTTAATACTGTAACACCAAAAGAGTGTATAATTGGGACCCCAGTTCTGCAGGCTTGTACACTCTTTTGGTGTTGATAGCTATTCTTGTATTTATTGATTCCTTTTCTTATTATGTTGACAATATTCAGTTAAGTCAGGATGGCTGACCAGTTAAAGATACCTGGATAGGTATATCCGGTTATCTCAGGCCTTCTAAAGGTCTGATTGACTTAGATTAGTTACAAAGCTGTGGTAAAATAATGTATTTTACCACAGTCATATTTACCATGGGATTCAGTGACTGTAGTACCACAGATTAGTAATTTCATATTAAATATAAATATTTGTTGCTGCAACCATAGAAACATAGAAACATAGAATATGATGGCAGAAAAGGGCTGTAGCCCATCAAGTCTGCCCACGCTAATGACCCACCCCCAGACTTCACCCCGCTAGAGATCCCACATACATATCCCATTTCTTTTTAAAATCGAGCACGCTGCTGGCGTTAATCACCTGCAATGGAAGTTCATTCCAATGATCGACCGCCCTTTCGATGAAGAAATACTTCCTGGCGTCACCATGAAATTGCCCGCCTTTGATTTTCAGCGGATGACCTCTTGTGGTTGAAGGTCCTTTAAGAAAGAAGATATCATTTTCCACCTCGATGCGGCCCGTGATATATTTAAACATCTCAATCATGTCCCCCCTCTCTCTACGTTCCTCGAGCGAGTATAGCTGCAGTTTATTCAATCTTTCCTCATATGGGAGGTTCTTGAGTCCCGAGACCATCCTGGTGGTCTTTCGCTGAACCGACTCGATTCTCCGCACATCTTTTTGATAATGTGGTCTCCAGAATTGAATACAATATTCAAGATGAGGTCTCACCATGGATCTGTACAGGGGCATTATGACTTCGGTCCTCCGGCTGACGAAACCTCTATGGATGCATCCCACCATTTGTCTAGCCTTGGATGCAGCTTTCTCCACCTGCTTGGCAGTTTTCATGTCTTCACTAATGATCACATATCCTTGGCTGCAGTAAGATAGATAGGGGGCCCCAGGTAAAGCCTGCTAGCTCTTAAAGAGACCATGGGTCACAAACCTGTCAGAACCACAACCCACAACACACCCTAGCACCCCATCCTTACATGTCCTTTCACTCATGACACTCCCCCAGACAACATATCTATACATTCCTTCCCACCCCTCCACCTTCTGCCCTTACTGGGCAGCTCGACCTCTAGCAGTAGTAACGCAAAGCCACCACTAGGGTTAATCTTTCGATTTTGAATCTATTAGAGTAGACTCTAGGGAAAGACTTGGTAAGTACCGTGAAGAGGGTTGTTGGGGTCCAGGTTGGAGGATGCGAGGAAATGTATGGATCTAGGGTTACCAGACATGCGGATTGTGGCCACCACTATAGCCCAATGCAGGGCTCTGTAGAAATCCTGGTGGCTACAACAAACAGTGCACCAGCGTGTGACCCGACATGGAGTCACCCTGCAGGACCGGACTCTTCAACAGCACTCAAAATTAAACTCAAAAATAAAGTCCCAACAATAGGGTTGCTTAGAGCAATAGTTCAGTTTACTCAACTCTTAAGGCAGGTAAGTAATTCCTCAAACTTGGTTACATTCGTCAGGATTCCTTACAGCATTAAAGACAAAAAAAAAACACAACTGCCAAAAGGGGCAAGAAAATAAAGCAGTCCAAAAATAAAGTCCAAACTTTCTTCCACTGCTTATTAAGTCTCAATTACTCTTGTGACTTCAGCTCGCTACAGAGCCAGCTCTGCCTGCTCCAAAGCAGGTATTTCATTAAATCAAAACTAAAGTTCAGCATTCTAGTTTCCTTAATTCTCAATCATTAAAGAAAATAAAGGATAGCCTCTGGCAACAGTATATGTCTGCCAGGAACAGGAGAGTGCAACAGGTTTTGCCAAAATAAAGGCCTTAAGATAGGCTTTCACAAATTCCCTCCCAAGGTGGAAGCAAAACCTCTCCCCACACTCTCTCACAGCTTCCTCAAAATCAACATTCCAGAAAACAGCACACAAACAGTCCAAAACACATCACACTCACTATTTGTGGCTTGAAGCCAGGTCCACCTGCATTAATTCAGGATAATTGGATTCACAGCCAGTACAAGCTTCTTGGAAGTCCATAAGCTCCTCTCTCTGGAATGGTAAGTCTTCTGCTTGTACAGCCTCAGTCCATTCCATCGGTATAGGCCTGTTGTCCCTGTTAGGCCCAGGTGAATCCTTAGGGAGGCAAGACCTAAACTTCCTCCCTAACTGGCTTGCTGGCTTGAATGCCACTGCTGGCTTATGTACTCTAGGGGCGTGCCTTATTCTGAGAGTGTCAGCAGAAGTCCAGGGGCCTCTAGAGCTCCCCTGGTGGTGGCTAAGATAAAACTCACTCCCTTCTTCCTCAGATAAATCTGACTCCTCCTGGTGGTCACTGGCATTATCTCTCCCAATATACTTCTGGGAGATCCTGGGTTTTTCCTTCCGGGATTTTGCTTTTACTTTTTCCCCCAGCTTATCTGGGACCAGGGCAGGCCTTGTGTCTGCTTGGTTACAGGATTTAGCAGGACATGTCCTCTTTTTAGAGGACATGTCCCGGCATCCGGACAACTTTTCAAAACCTGGCACTGTCTGGGTTTTGAAAAGCTTCCAGCTCGGAACTGCATTAGGAAGGCATCTGCGCATGCAACGTGGTGATGTCACATACATGCGCACATGCGTGTGACAGCATTGCGTCACAGCTGCGCATGCGCTGATGCCCTCCCGACGCGGCTCTGAGCACGAGAACAAAGGACTGGGGTGGGGCTGGGGGGTGAGGCTGGAGCAGAACAGGGTGTGACTTGGGTGGGGCTAGGTAGACCTGGGCAGGCCTGGAGGGAGGGGCCACGGGTATGGATTTTACAATAGTAAAATCTAGTAACCCTATAAGGATTGGATATCCAGAGTGGGGGAACATGTATGGGAAGGGTACTGTGAAAGAGTGTCAGGGGATGAAGTTTTATGGTCCCTTTTCCTATGAGCATCAGGCTTTGTGTTAATGGCTCAGTGCTTCTGGGGAGGAAAGATAACATGAGCTCAAAGCTGGCATTATCTTTCCATGAATAACACAGCTTGCAAGGTTAAACGCAAGCTGCATTATTCAATTTGCATAATAATGAAGTGTTTGTCATGAATCTGCATGGCTTGTATCTCATTTTTATTTTGCTTGCAGTGAGGTAAACTAGCATGCATTTAAGGGCAGATAACACACACTTTTGCTGTTTAACTGGTTAACTTTAGATAGTGGCTGAATATCATTGCTGCTTGATTAAACTTGAAACTCACGTTTAGCATGTGCCTGACTCCTATTTTTTATTTGGACAACTTTTGGCTACCTCAAAAGATATTTATTTGCTGGGCCAAATTTTAAACACTAATAGGGCTGAATTAATAAAAGGCCCCTTGTAGACACATTGCACTAGAAAGAAAGATTATGTTCTTAGCTCAATAATCTTCTTTCTTGTAGATATGTCTAGCAGTCCTGAAGCCCCACCCTGTAAGTGGGGTTCGCATGCCTTCTGCCTTGGGATCAGTCTGGCTCTAGAGACTTCTCTGTCTTTCAGATAAGTTTTTTTTAAAAAAAAACCAAATTACAACACGCAAGAAAGTAGTCTTGTCAGTCTCTGCTTGATAGCAGGGCATGCGAGTAGCTCCGAACTCTATATAATATTAGTACAGGTTGCACATAGTTTTGATATCTGTCTTGATCAGTTACTTGCAAGTTATAATGTTCATTGATATGTTTGTTACAGATCAGAATAGAATTGTAGTGTTGGGGATTTTCCCCCCGATTCCCCCCTTCCGTTATATCTGTCGTTACAGTGCTCCTTGATTGCTTTTGTACAAACTGAGGGGACAGAAGCAGCTAACTGGGAAGGAGGTGGAGTTCAAAGATGATTGACAGCATTCTGCAACCAACTTGCGGGTTCAGATGCATAACCCTAGTGTACAGGACTACTAAACACATCTGCAAGAAAGGAGATTATCGAGGTTAGAACCTAATCTTACAGTATGATTCCTCTTCACAAAACTGGTAGTAATGAAGAGGTGGGAAACTATAGGCCAGTAAGCCTCCCCTCAGTGGTAGGAAAAGTAATGGAGAAGTTGTTGAAAGAAAAGATAACAAGTCTGCTACAAGCCAGTGCCTAAACATGTTTTTCTAGAAGCAGATCATGCTAAATTAATCTGATTGATTTCTTTGATTGGGTGACTAGAGAACTAGATAGAGGGCATGCAGTGGATATGGTCTACTTGGATTTATCAAAGCTTTTGATGCAGCTCCTCACAGAAGACTTATAAATAAATTTAACAGCCTGAGAATGGGTCCCGAGGTGGTAAACATGATTACAAATTAGTTGGCTAGCATACAACAGAGGGTAGTGATAAATTGCATTCAATCAGAATAAAGAAAGATGAACAGTAGAGTACCTCAAAGATCAACCCTAAGTGATATTTCTGTTGAGGCAGAAGGAAAAACTTTTTTTTTTTTTTTTTTTAATGAAACAAAGATTTGCAACAGAGTGGACACTCCAGAGGGAGTAGGCAAAGAGAGAAGTAATCTATAAAAATTGGAAGACTGGTCAAATGTTTGGAAGTTATCTTAATATGAAGAAGTAGAGTGATGCTGTATGCAGTAGGATGGGAGAGGCTGGTATGCATGAACCAGAAAAGATACTTTGGGATGATAGTGTCTGGATCTCAAGGTGGTGAAACAATGTGAGAAAGCTGTAGCCAAAACCAGATCTATGATAGGTTGCATAGAGTAGGACATAACCAGAAGAAAGGAGGAATCTATATTGCCTCTTGTACAGCTCATCTAAATTTTAAGGAGGTGTGGTTTGGGTGGGACGAGGGCAGGCTTATGATTTGGACGTTTTTCTGCCATAATCAAATATTTAAGAATATGTCCAGGGCACAATTTGGACATCTGGGGCTAGACCTGTTTTAATAGTGAATAAGTGCCAAATAGGTGGCCTAACTGACTAGATGACCACTGGATGGATGTAAACATGACCCCTCCACACACACTCTGCCAGTGGTCACTGACTCCATCACTAGGGTTATCAGATTTTTGTCCAGAGAAACCCAGATACATGGCCAGCCCCATTCTGCCCCTAGCCTTGCCCCATTTCACCTCCATCCCCGTCCCCGCAAAGTTTCATCTTTTCTTTCTGATCTCTGGGCTGCATCTGGAGGGTCTCTGAGCATGAGCAGATGTGTGTGACATCATCCGGTCATGCTTAGAAGTCCTCCAGACGCGGACGGGAGGTCGGGGCTTTCCAAAACCCAGACAAACTACCAGGTTTTGGAAAGTCCATCTAGGCACCCAGACAGTCCTCTAAAAATAGGACATGTCCGGGTTTTCCCGAATGTCTAGTAACCCTATTCATCACTCCCCCACCCCCCCCAAGATTTGGATGAAAAAATACATACCTGCCTGTATGATAGCTTCAGATGATATGATTTGTCCTAGTAGAGCAGCAAACAGGTCTCTGAAGTAACCTAGTGGGCAGTGTAGTCAACTATAGAGATCGGGACTCAGGCCTATACTCCAACTTGACTACTACACTTGACTATTGTGAGCCTTTCAAAATCCACCCAAATCCCACTATATCTACAGATAGGTGACACCCACAGGCATAAGGGCTATTGGTATGGTGTACAGTTGGGTAAGGTAGGTTTTGGGTGTGTTTTAGAGGACTAACCATACACCATAAGGGGGTTATGGTGAGATGTGCACCTGGGCCTTTTTCTGTGAAGTTCACTGCAATGCCCCCTAAGCTGCCCTACTGCTCTGCTGAGATACCTGTATGGTCAATCTACTAAAAATGCTGGCCCCTCCTACATCCCAATTGTTTGTTTTGTGCTTTTTTCTTTTTAATGGTTTAGAAAGATAGATGCACATCTGAAAAATTTTCAAAAATAACAAGATAGACATTTTACAGTTTTTATAAATGGGCATGTTTGGTGCTGGTTTTTTGTGTGTGTTTCACAAAACGTCTAAACTCAGATTTAGACACACTATCGAAAATGACCCCCCACGTTACAAATATATACAATAGACATATGATCCCATGTTGTCATCATGTGTACATTCATGTTTATAAAATGGTCCTGTCTTTTGTGTGTGTTTTAACAGTGGATGAGGCCTGCCCCAGGTGCAGCCAGTAAGTGGGCGCATGGAGAAGCTACAGAGCTACAATCCACATACACGCAGCTATTGGCGCCCCCCATCCCCTCTGACATCAATTTTCTGTTCTGGGGCAGGGGACCAGCTGAGTCCACAGCCACGCACACACAGACCATGGCCCTGTGATTGTTCCTGCACCCCCCCCACTCTGCCAGGAGGCAGGGTATGCTTTGCCATATGATGTAGCAGCCAGGCTAGGTACATCACTGTTTTTAACACTGTATGTACAGTATTTTAATAAAGGGTTCTGTGAGCATTGGACATTTGATAAAATATGTGTAGGACCTGACTTATGCATGCTTTTTGGTGCTTATAAAATGACTCACAAACTCCCTAATTTTCCACTAGGACGTCCAACCTTAGGATATCCAACTTTGCCATTTCTGACAAAATCCAGACGATTGGACATGGGAGGAGCCAACATTGTAATGGACTGGCCACATGAACATCCCAACAGAACAGTGGGGCACCTGAGAGGGCACTGCCTTGAATGTCACACAAGGGTGCCAGATGTACATCTCACCATATACTCCTTAGAATTTATGCTGAGCTCTCTAAAACTCCCCAAAACCTATTTACCTTCCTGTCTACCACCCTAATAGCCCTTATGGCTGTAGGTGGCATCTATATAGTAGTATAGTAGGATTTTGGTGGGTTATGGGCCTGGGTCTGACTCTCTATGGTTAAGTAGCCCACTCACCAGGCTACTTAAGACACCTGTATGTAGTTCTACTATGCTTTCCCATACCAGATGCTGCTGTTCTAGAGACAGGTATGTACTATTTTATTCAGATCTTTGTGGGGTGGAGGGGGAATGGGGGGGTCTTAACTTAATCCCTTCAATGGTCATCTGGTAAGTTTGGGTACCTTTTTGGTACTTAGATGCTTTTAAAACAGGTCTAGTTTAGAACATCTAGGTTCCATCCAGGACATCTTGGGAAAGGTTTGATTATTACTGCAAAGTCTAAGCCCACCCAAAGCCCACCCAGAACATATCTCTAACAATCCCCCCCCCCTTTAGTTTTGGATGCACAGTGAATAGGATGCCTTGCAAGACGGCCAGAAAAACAGTTAAAAAAATCGGCACTTGGACATCCTGGTACTTAGGACATTCATGTGCTAATTTATGCCATTTTTAGATGTCTTAGTATTTTGAAAATGCCCCTAATATTTTCTTTAAAATTACATATATCTTACATACTACTACTACTACTACTTATCACTTATATAGTGCTGAAAGGTGTATGCAGCTTGTTCCAAGTATACGGCACAGTAAGGCAGAAGGGACGGAGTCTGGAGTTGGCAGCCTAATGGGCAAAGAAATGAAGGACTTACCATCATAGGGGGGATCATAGGGGGAGATAAGTGAAGAGAGATAGTGAGGAGCAGCCGAGTGAGTGTATTTGTAGGTAAGTAAGAAGAGTTTGAATTGTATTCAGAAGCAGATGGGAAGCCAATGAGGTGACTTTAGGAGAGGGGTAATGTGAGTAAAGTGGCTTTCCCGGAATATGAGCCGTGCAACCGAATTCTGGACAGATTGGAGGGGAGTGAGATGGCTAAGCATAAAGCTTCAGAATGTCAGCCCTGATATGTAATAAAGTCAGCTATCAAGTATTGCAACAGATAAGACAAATGGGATGACTAGATGTCCTGCTTCTGTATAATAATGAAATTTGGAACCTTTTGAGTACAATGTGGCATGCAGTGATGCATTAATGAGTAGTAGTGACCAGACAGTAAGCAGTACAAGAAATCTCTATGGCAACTGTTTTTCACAGAAGTAGATGGAGCCATTAAATATATGACAGTCTGGTTTTTATATCTATTTCTTAACCAAGTTGTTTTGATGCTAGTAAGGATTTTCAGGGTTGACATGCACATTATAAAACCATCCTGACCCGACTACTTGGAAATGCAGCATCTTCTCACAGAAATGTTCACAGTATGTCAAATATATTTTTATTGAAGTCAACAAGAAAGAAAGACAAAAAACCAGCTCACTTTTGCTATAAACAGAATACTGTACTACTCTACCCCCACCCTCCATCCTCCCCCCCCAGTACTCCTTCAAGCTACAAGCCAAACTGTGAACCAGTAAAGAAAAGCAATTATATAGACTCAAACATGGACGAAGAACTCAGAAAAATTCAAAGAACAACAGGTCAACAGTTCATTAAGCGACTACAAGCCAGGGGAGTCATAGTATTCCAAAACGGCTCCCAAGTGCGCTGAAAAGAGCGCTCCTGTAGTGAGGAGAAGTCCAGCACATCTCTTCTTTCCCACATCAGGAGTGTAATCAGGTGACAGTGCCAGGGCCAGGGGGAATAATCCAGAGCATCCACCTCTAACTATTTGAGCAGCATGCATTTCAGAGTGACCAAGACCATCCACCGGAGAAAAGCAGCAACTCCCTGTCGTTGAAGATAGTAATGCAGAAAGGCACCAAATAAGAGCAAAGGAGAACATTGTATAGTGATATTCCAGATGTGCTCCACAAAAAGAAATATGGCGTCCCAAAAGGATCGAATAGTAGAACAGGTCCAAAACATATGTCCCAAATCAGTTTTGTGTGCATGACAACAAAGACAGTCAGCTGATGCTTGAAACCCAGAGAGGTGAGCCCTCCTAGGTGAAATGTACAACCGTAGGACCAGCTTATAGTGTTATTCCCCAAAAGTGGTATATTTGTGTAAGGCATACAATTTTTTAACAGCATGTAAGATCACATCATTAGGCAATTCAATATTAAGATCACGAGCCCAAGTGTCTCGCAATCTAGCATGGTCAAGCACGGGGGACTCGTCTTTCAAATGTCTATGGTGAAACTTAAGAGGAACAGGGAGCTGTGAACCAATGGTAAATGCCGTAGACAACAACTCCTAACAAGAAGATGTTAAATGGCAAGGTTGTAGAGAAGTAATATAGTGATGAAATTGCATATAAGTAAATATAGTACATCAGTGCGAGGGAGATCAAAATCCGCTCGCAGCTGGTCAAAAGATTTGATCCTCCCATCATCCTCCACCAATTGAAACAAATAATGAATCCCCCTTGATTCCCACCTGGCAAAACTGGCCCTATCCACCCCAGGAAGAAAATCATCATTGAAACTTAAAGGCAAGAAAGGAGAAACAGTAGGATTAACAGAATGAAATTTACAGACCCAGTGCTAGATCCTCTGCAGAGGACGGTGTAGTACCGTGCGGGGAAGGAGCCCAGGCTGAGGAGAAGGAACAGAATGGAGATAGGCACGAAAATGAGCAGTGCAAAAACAGGAAAGTTTCAAAGAGGTGTTAGTAAAAGTAGAAGTACCCCAAAATAGGTCATTGATATGACATATGCCACAACTGACCATCAATAAACGAAGATTCAACAAACCCAGGCCTCCCTTATAGCAAGGAGTAGCCACCAGCCAATAAGGTAATCTAGCTCTCTTACCTGCCCAAAGAAACCGCTGAACTAGACGCTCCAGTCGCTTTTCATCCTTAGAGGTCAAATAGAGAGGGAGTACTTGAAAGACATACAACCAATCCAGAAAAATAAGCATGTTATACAAACTCACCCAACCAAGAAGCGAAAACAGAAGACTTCTCCACAACTGCAAGCGATTCGTAAAAGCCTGAAAAAGTGGTTCTACATTCAAAGAACACAAATGAGAAAGATCAAGCGGTATAAGAACTCCCAAATATTTCAACGACGACAGCCCACCGTAGAGGAAACAAACCTCTCCAGTTGGTGCGAACCTCAGAACTAGAAGGCAACGCGACCGATTTGTCCAGATTGAGAGAAAGGCCAGAGTAGAAGCCAAATTCAGAGATAAGATCTAATGCAGATGGTAAAGAAACTTCCAGACTAGTAAGAATCAAGAACATATCATCTGCAAAAGCTAAAGTCTTCAATTCCATTCCCCGCTACACCAAGGCCCCTCACTTCATCAAAAAGACATAAAGTACAGAGCAAGGGTTCCAAAGAATGAAGAAAAAGCAAATGGGCAAGGGCGCAGCCCTGCCGAGTACCCTGGAGGATAGGAAAGGAATCCGTTCAGGTTACATTAAGAGGAGTGTGTGGCGCAGTGGTTGGATCTACAGCCTCAGCACTCTGGGGTTGTGGGTTCAAACCCCGCGCTGCTCCTTGTGACACTGGGCAAGTCACTTAGTCCTCCATAGCCCCAGGTACGTTAGATAGATTGTGAGCCCACCGGGACAGATAGGGAAAATGCTTGAGTACCTGATTGTTAAACCGCTTAGATAACCTTGATAGGCGGTATATAAAAACTTAATAAAACTTAAACTTAAACTTAATAGGGACACCTGTGGATTAGACTATAAAGAACGCACTACCTGGAAACAGAGGCCCCCAAGCCCAACGTACTCAAGAGTACAAAACAGAAAGAACCAATGAACACTATCAAACAAAGCTGGAATTTGGTGGTGCTGGCAATAAGCAAGCACAAAAGAACCTTCCTCACATTGCAAATCGACTGGCGGCCATGAACAAAACCAATCTGGTCCTCGTGGATTACCGTAGGAAGATGAGGAGCTAGGCGATCAGCCATCATACAGGAAAGAAGCTTAAGATCAACGTTAATCAAAGAGATTGGGTGATAGGAGCCAGGATCATCTGCCCTCTTACCCGGCTTCAGCCTCGTTAGTGTAACGGGGAAAGGAACCTTGAGCAATAGCGGCATTATAATAAGCCAACAAGGGGCCACACAAATGGGGAGAAAGAATTTGGTAAAATTCACCAGAAAAGCTATCTGGGCCCAGGGCCTTGCCAGAGCGGAGGGCCTTAATAGTAGATTGTAATTCCAGCACATGAAAGGGACAATTGAGGCTGGATGCTACATCCTCAGAAAGTTGAGGCACCCCAGAGGACTGAAGATAATCCGCCAACAAATCCTGAGAAACATCGTCTGGAGCATCAAACCTTGCAACAAAATCATAGAGGACCCCTGATACATCAGCAGTGCGAGACACCCTACTCCCCCCCACCCCCTGAGTCCGGAGCGTCAATATCGGTCGCTGACCAGTCCTACTTTCCACAAAGCGTGTCATAAGACGCCCAGGCTTATTGCCAAACCGTTGAAAACGATGTTTAGGATAAGCCGCCCACTTCTGAGAGCGAGAATGAAGGAGAGAATAAGGGCCTCCTGGGGGAAACAAATATTGTTCTCGAGTCTCCACCGAAGGAATAGAATGAAAGGCCCTCTTAGCAGCACATAAAGCCCTTTCTAAGGTTATAATTCCTCTATGGATACGCTTATTTCTGATACACTTAAAATAAATGATATGACCCTGAAGTATAGTTTTGGCAGCTTCCCAAAATAAATGGGGTCATCTTGATGTTGTACGTTATTAGTCAAATAATCATCCCATTGGGTCTGCAGAAAAGTCCTAAATTCGACATCGTGGGCAAGATAGAATGGAAAACGCCAAAAAGAACGGACATAGGCAACATCCAGATGAATATTCCAACCAGATCAGTATATGATCTGAAATATTCAGTGGGCCAATCTCCACCAACAATACAGAAGAAAACAATTCTGGAGACACAAAGATATAATCGATCCTAGACCAGGTATGAGCTCGGGAGAGGTGAGTATAGTCTCGAACCTCAGGATGTAAAAGACACCAAGGGTCTATCACAGAAAGGATATCATAAAAGTCAGTAAGAAGATGTCCCTTAGCCCCCAGGTTAGTAGACAAAGTACCAGATTTGTCACAAACTGGGTCCATGACCAAATTAAAATCGCCCACAAGTAAAAGCGGGTCTCCAGAGTAACATAAGTAAAGTTGAGTTAACTTCTGCAAAAAAGAAGATTCAGATGAATTTGGGCCATAGACAACCAGCATCAAATAGCTCCGATTCCCCAACGTCAAGCACAAGAGAAGATATCGGCCATCCAAAGACTTATCGAGGACCTGAACTCCAAGCAGTGAAGACTTACGGACCAACACCACTATGCCACCATGACGCCCCGGTGAGGAGGCAAAATAAACCTCACCCACCCACCCACGAGCGACGTAGCTTGAGATGTTCCGCATCCGTTAAGCGGGTTTCTTGTAAACAGGCTATATCCAATTGGTAACGCTGCAGGGCAGCCAAAATTTTAGAATGCTTAACTGATGCCCCTGATATTCCAAGAAATAAGCCGAAAAGGAGTACTCATCTCAGCTAGTTAGGTAGAAAGAAGGAAGCCAAGATACAGAAGAAGAAAAAGACAGAAAGAATACCCCAGGAGCCCAGCCTCCCCCAGGGTAACAAAACCAGAAAAAATAACACAACATAAGGAATAAAACACATCATTCCCATAAGCACAACAAACCATACAAAAAATCAGCTGAAGGAGGACTACCCCCTCCTCTATCCCTCTCCTACCCAAATATCCCATCACCCACCCAGCCAAAACTGGTCCCCCCACATCCCTAGCCCAAATCCACCAAACTCACTCTGCTCCGCCAAGGCAGACCAGAACAACAGAGTAACGCTATGATGTGGCCCCCAGTCTCCACCCCCCCCCCCCCAGTCTCAGCAAAGAATGCCACTCTACTATACAAATCAAATCCCAGACAAACCCCAAACACTCCCGGCCAAAACAAACACACAACTCACTTACATCTACTATTCAAACAGATGAATAATACAGCCAAAAGAGAGATCGGAAAGGCCACAGGGCTAGAAACTACAGGAAGACACTAGTGGGTATCCCACCAAAATCCCCACTCAAGAGGAACAAGGGAGCAGTCAAACATCAGTAGGGTACTAAACTGTAAACCAAAGCCCGGCAACATCCAGGCAAAGGAGAAAGGGCAGAATTGAATGCTCAGATCAAAAGGCCCCCAAGCAGCTGCCAGTCTCTGCAGACAAAAACACAAACCAAGGCAACCAACTCCCCCAAGCCCACTCCCACCATACATGCAATACTGCATACAAACCTGCAAAGCCACACACATTCAAATCCACAGCACACACAACACCATGTAAGTACACCCTTACCAGCCACCCACAATAACCAGCCAAACCCAGAAAGCAGTAGTGTCCTGGCAATACAAAGTATTCAAGAGAGCCCATGCAGACCGAGCACACAACAAAAATACAGTGTCCTGGAAAAAGCAGTCACAAAAAGACCAGGACTAAATGTCCACAAAATTAGCACAGCACCACCAGGTGGTTCAGGGAGAGGCCGAGGCTCCAGGCTTAGCAGGCAAAGTGTCCAAGTAGGCCCAAGCAGATTCCACAGTTTCAGAGGTCTTCCACCCGGAGCCCATCTAGATCTTCAACAGCGCCGGGTACAACAGCATGAAGTGGTGTTTACGGTCATGCAGCGCTGAGCACACCAGGGAAAAATGCCGTTGCCATTCCTGTAAGGAGGGAGAGTAGTCCTGGAATAGCCAGATAGGGTCCCCTTCATAACATAAGGTGTTCTTCTTCAGCTTATATTAGTGCATCAACTCTGCCTTATGAGCGTAGTTATGGACCTTAAGGATGACCACCCAGGTGCGCGTGCGATCCTCCATCTTCCAGCCCAGGCGGTGCGCTCGTTCAAGGCGCAGCGACCCCATGTCCACTGGCAATGGGAATTCTACCCGGAGCTAAGACTCTAAGGTAGAGAGAATACTAGAGTCGGATACAGTTTCCGGCAAGCCCACCAACCGTAAGTTGTCCCTCAGGGAGCGGTTCTCAAGATCGTCAATTTTCTCAGCTTGACAGTGCAATTGCTCCCGGAGGGTGACCAGATCCACAACTGATGAGGTGTGCACGTCTTCGACCAGCGCTACCCTGGTCTTTAGTTCTCCTGTATGCCTTGTGGTGTCAGCAAGGAGGGCTTCCATGGCAGTAAGCTGCTCCAACAGCTGCTCAAATCTGGAATCCAGAACACGCACCACTGATGCTGAGAGTGCTTCAATATGCTCATCGGAAAGCTGAAGCACGGAACCCAAGTCCGCCGCTGTCATCTTTTGATCTGATTTCTGAGACCGCGTGGACTTTTCTTTATCATTTCGGGAGGCTTTCCTACTCATAACAGGGCTTAAATGGTGGACAAACCTGTCCATACACCACACCAATCGTTTCCATGACAATTTAGACAAAAGTGGAGACTGGATGAGGATGGAAAGGATCCAGGGTCCTGGAGTTCAAGCAAGACACGTCTTACTAAACTCAGCACATCACGTGACTCCTTCAAATGTTCACTGTATATGATGTCAATTTTCTCCATCAGCTGAGTTGATTATAATTTGTTCAACAATTCAAAATGATTATTTTCATTGATAAATACAATCATTTGTTTTTAAAAAGTACAGCTATTTTTTCCTAACGAGGTTTCCTTTGGGATAAGTTACCAGGAATAATGATCTGTGTAATTGCTCACTGGTAAGCTTAAGTTTCAATCCTTTCAATCATGTACCATGGTAGCTCTGTACTAAGGGCCTTTGGGAATTGCTTATAATGTTTTGGAGACACAAGTAGTGCTCAGTTAGTTGTAAAATATTATATATACTGTGTTGCTAACTAAAGATCCCTTTTGTCTCAGTTGGATCTTGTTTTTTCTTCTGGAATTCCAGAATCTCTTGTCCCTTCCTTTGCTGATCTTCAGCCCAGGACAGTAAGATCAGCCCTGTTGCTGGAAGCATCATGACCAATGTGGGTTCCAAGTTTCTGAGTTTATTTTATTTTTGCTACACTGCTCATGAGCAAACTATCTGAGTGTTTTACAAGTAAGTTTATAAACAATAGAAAATTATAGAAAAAAAAGCTACATCATTAATATAGTAAAAGATAGATAAAATCTCATATCAAAAGGAGACATATAGCAATTGCCATAGTACAGCATAAACACCATATAGATTATAGTAAAAAACTGGAACGCTCCTCCGGAGTTTGTCATAGGGGAAAAACACCCCCCAGGGATTCAAGACAAAATTAGACAAGTTCCTGCTGAACAAGAATGTGCGCTGGTATGGCTAGTCTCAATTAGGGCGCTGGACTTTGACCAGAGGGCCGCCGTGTAAGCGGACTGCTGGGCATGATGGACCATTGGTCTGACCCAGCAGCAGCAATTCTTATATGTACATAAGAACATAACATAAGAGCTGCCATACTGGGACAGACTGCAGGTCTATCAAGCCCAGTATCCTGTTTCCAACCGTGGACAATCCAGATCACAAGTACCTGGCAGGATCCGTAAGAAGATAAGAAGTGCCATCTCTGGAACAGACCCTAGGTCTATCAAGTCCAGCAATCCGCACACATGGAGGCCCCGCCAGGTATACCCTGGCATAGTTTTAGTCCCCATATCACTCTAAGCTTCTCATAAGAAATGTGCATCTAGCTTACCCTTACCTATGTCACCTTATGCCACTCATAAGGAGATGTACATCTAACTTACCCTTAAACTCTAGAACAGTGGATTCCGCAATTACCTCTTCTGGGAGAGCATTCCAGGTGTCCACCACTCGTTGCATGAAGCAGAACTTCCTGATATTTGTCATGAACTTGTCCCCCCTTAGCTTCAGTCCATGTCCTCTTGTCTGTGTCACATTGGACATTGTAAATAATTTTTTATCCTGCTCTATTTGGTCGATTCCTTTCAGCATTTTGAAAGTCTCAATCATATCCCCTCGCAGTCTCCTCTTCTCAAGGGAGAACAATCCCAGTCTCTTAAGTAGTTCCTCATATTCCAAGTTCTCCATGCCCTTTATTAGCTTTGTTGCTTGTCTCTGCACCCTCTTGAGTTTTTAAAATTCTTCTTTAGGTATGGAGACCAATGTTGGACGCAATATTCCAAGTGTGGTCTGATCATCGCTCTATAAAGCGGTAGTATTACTTTCTCCGATCTACTTGTGATTCCCTTCTTTATCATGCCTAGCATTCTATTCGCATTCTTCGCTGCCGCCGCGCATTGCACCGACGACTTTAGGGTCCTATCGATTAATACACCCAGGTTCCTTTCCTGTTCGGTTTTTCCCAGAGTTGCACCTGATATACTATACTTGTGTTCTTAATTTTTTATGCCTAAGTGCATCACTTTGCATTTTTCCACATTAAACTTCATCTGCCATTTATCTGCCCAATTCTCCAATTGGCTCAAGTCGCTCTGGAGTTCCTCACTGTCCTTCTGTGATTTGATTGCTCAGTATAGCTTTGTGTCATCTGCGAACTTGATGATCTCACTAGATGTTCCATCCTCCAGGTCATTTATGAAGATATTAAATAAGATGGGCCCAAGTACCGAGCCCTGGGGCACACCGCTAGTCACAGTCTCCCAGTCTGAGAAATTCCCATTTAAGCCCACTCTCTGCCTTCTGTTCTCCAGCCATTTGCCTATCCATCATAGTATGTCTCCTTCTATTCCATGGCCTTGCAGTTTCCTGAGGAGTCTTACATGTGGAACCTTGTCGAACGCTTTCTGAAAATCCAAGTATACAATATCCACCGGTTCTCCATTATCAATTTGTCTGTTCACTGTCTCAAAAAATTGAAGTAGGTTCATCAAACATGACTTCCCCTTCCTGAATCCATGTTGACTGGCTCTCATCAGGTCGTGTGTGTCTAAGTGCTGGGTTATGCTATCCTTGATCAGCGCCTCAACCATCTTCCCAAAGAATAAAACATACGTTATGATGCTTATCCTTATTCCTATGAGCGTCGGAGCAGCGCAGAGCATTCAGCGCACCGGCTAGCACTAAAAACCTCTTCCATGTTTTTGTGAAAGGGGAGAGGGGTAATTTTTGATAATTCAAGAACCTGACAAATCACAAATTTAACAGTGCCTCAAGCACACTATTAACCCACAGTGCCTGTAATTGTATCATGATTGCTGAAGTTTAGCACATTTTGTTCTTGTATTTTTCATTCAAGTTATGATAAATCTGTGTTCTCAGTGATTTGCTTAGACTACTCAGTGAAAATATATACATACACCTCAGACCAATGAGTTAAAGAAATGTACGTATGTGCTACTCTCCATGTGGAGCATAAAATACAGATCTGAAAGCAATCAAACCGCAGCTGAATAAGCAACCAAGTCACAATCACATCATATTCGGCTTTACCCTGCTATAGTCACAGGCACATAAATTTAATTTTTTTAATGTGCAATTATACCCCCCCCCTTACAAAGCCACATGGCGATGGCACCGAAACCCATTAATTCCTAACGGGCTTTGGTATGATTACTGTGGGCTGCCGCGGTAATCAGCTTAGTAAAAGAGGGCCTATATTTGATTTTTCCTTTCTTTGTAATGTTCTAACTTTTAACAGTGAAGGAAATATTTCTAGTTGAAAATAAGTGAAATGTGAGCGAAGTTATAGGCCCTTTTCAATTAATACTTTTATACCACAATTATTTTGCATACCTCAGCCTGACAGAGTCAAAGTTTTCCTTTGTTAAAACTATATTGGGTCTGGTATTTAAAAAATGATTTAACTAGATAGGAAAGGCTCCTGCTCAAATGAATCACACTGAGCAGATTGGGAGAGGATATTCAATGGCACTTAACTGGACAGTGCAGTTGGGTATCCTCTCTGACTGCCGCAGCTACAGGGGCGTAACTATGGGTGGGCCTTGCCCGCCCAATCGTAGTTCAGGCCTGCCCAGTCTCCCTCACGGTGTGAGCATGTGGTGGCACCAGGGCCTGGCTACAGCGCTGATCCTGCTTGCAGCGATAATGTGCCACCTCTGAGGAAGGGTGAGTTGCCACCTGCTGCAGCCCCAGCTCTGGAGGTGGGTGGTAGGCAGGGCTCGATGGTACGCTCACGCAGTCACACTCCTCCAGGGCAGTCTCTCCCACTTTGGCCTGGCCAAATATTGGCTGTCTAGCTATGCTGCTGCTGCAGCATTCATCACTTTATGACAGGAGGGTCGAGGAGCAGAGTCTGGACAATTTTGCAGGTACTGAATATATACTGGCAAGGCGTCCTCTTGGGGTCTATATCAAGAGGACAGGTAATTGAAGAGGAAGACATTCTTTTCATTTTCAGGACTCGTGTGGAATAGGGGGAGGATTCAGACATAAAAACTGCCTTACTGGGATAGAATGAAGGTCCATCAAGCTCAGTATTGTTTTCTAAACAGTGGCCGATCCAGGTTACAAGTACCTGGCAAGATCCCAAAAGACCAAAAAAAACAGGGCAAGTGAGATTGTCTTCAAAAAAGATCTGATAAACCATCTCACTTGCCCTATCTATATTTGCTTGTGACATTTGTAGAACTTGGCTCTCATTCTTTCTTTTATTTGTTTGTGTTTTTCAAAGATCCCGAAAAAAAATCATTCCAAGGCCCTGCATTCTCTGCAAGCACTTTCTGCTGCTCAGAAGAAAACAGTCTTCATGCACCCCGATGAAGTGGAAATTCAGCCCTTCTTTATAAAAACAAACCATTGATATTAGTCTGATTTGTTAACCTTGGTTAAGGGAAGTTTGAGGGAAATGGAAAACACATTGGCATTCCTGAATTGCTCTTTTATCGATCTATTAGCCAATATGCATAAAGAAAAATATTGTATGTCGGCTGGCTTTTATGTTCTTTGATTTTCTATGAATAAAGAGATTTTGGATGAACATAGCATGTATACTTGACAGCACTTATATAATTGGCAGTACGTGACTGCATAAGTTCTTTTTTTTAATCAGGGCACTTAAAAGGATAAGCTTTGATGTATACATTATTACATTGCCAAAATTCTCCATCTGAAAAGGTGAAAGGATTTAGGATGCTCTGAGGTGGGTAAAGTCAGCTAAGTTATATGTCTAAGGCAGGGGTGTCAAAGTCCCTCCTCGAGGGCCGCAATCCAGTCGGGTTTTCAGGATTTCCCCACTGAATATGCATGAGATTTATTAGCATGCAATGAAAGCATTTCATGCAAATAGATCTCATGCATATTCAGTGGGGAAATCCTGAAAACCCGACTGGATTGCGGCCCTCGAGGAGGGAATTTGACACCCCTGGTCTAAGGAGTGGTTTTCAGCCACTAAACATGTTGAATGTCCAAGGGGCCCACACAAATAGCAGGTATACAGTAGAAAACATAGGAAGAATGAAGCCAGATCAAGACCATATGGCCTATCTAGTCTGCCTAACCATGCCATCCACTAACCTCTCCTCTCCCTTAGAGATCCAACACACTTCTCCCAAGCTTTCTTGAATTCAGAAACACTTTTTATCTCCACCACCTCCACAGGGAGGCCGTTCCAAGCTCCAATTAAATGGATAGAGTCACTGAATGTACATATGATTTGAAAACATCTACGGAAGACTTTTCAATTTGTACTTAGACTGCACAATTTAATATTGATCTCTATTCACCTGATAGTCAGCCAGTGATAGCCAGCAAAATTAGCCCCTGATATTCAGTGCTGGACCATGTAAAGGCACTGAATATTGGGGGGCTACATGTGGGTGGGCCAGGTGCCAGAACTTATGCAATCGAAATTAAGCCAGGTCTGCATAAGAGAGTTATGCATGCCCCTGCTGCATATCGGACTGGCACCCGCATAACTATTGTTGCTTAAGAAAAACCTCCTGATATTTCTCCTGACCTCTCCAATAGCCCCTGAATGGAGCCAAAATGGGCAGGAGTGAGGGGGGGGGGGGTTCTATTCCCACTCCCAGTGACCCCTGCTGGACCACCAGGGAGATGGGTAAGCTCGGGGGAGGCTACATAGATATTAAGGGAGGGGTATGTTCAGGGGCAGGGGGAACTTAGAGCCTGAAGGGAGGATTTGGGAAGGATGGGAGCTATTGGAAAGGCCGGCAGGGGGATTGGGAGAGTTTTTATAAGTAACATTAGTCATGCAGTTACTGGCCCAATATTCAGTGCCTGCACCCCTTCTAGCTAAGTGGCCTAATTTAGGACAGCTTTTGACCTGCCCACCTTTTGGTTGTGCTGCCAATGTGGATATTCAGTGGCACTCTGCAGTTAGGTGCCACTGAATATCCCACATGGGCAGCAAGAAGCGATTTAAGTGGGAAGAAGAGGCTCCTGCCTATTTAAATTGCTTTGAAAAATTGGCTAGTATGTCTTTACTGGGTGAGTCAAAAACTCGGTTCACATCATATAAAAAGATAACTTGCAAGAATGCTGGTAGAAGCTGTTTAGTGTACAACTGCAAGCTAAGGCCTCTTTGATCTTCCAAAGCTGATTCAGAGACTTGCCTTTTCATCTTCTTCCTGGTGTAATATCCAGTTACTCAAGTTTCTGGACATGCCACAAATCCAAAATACTGGTAGCTATTTCTCATTCTTTACTCCTCCAGATTCTATAAACCTATTGGGATGATCCATGTAGGCAAAATCGCCTAAATCTCCTTTGCATTTTTGGCAACCTTAATTACAAGGGGTAATGGGATAATTAGTCCAAAATGGCATCAGACACTAGTCACAGCTCTTCTATTTTCTGATTCTTATACAGTATGTTACCCTGACTGATAAAACTGTGTCTTTATAGCCTGGCTTCTCTTAAACTCATTGAGGTTCTTCTAATAACCTGCAGCTTCTTGACAAAGGACCTCACTCCAGAAATTCTTACTTTGAGTTCCAACCCTCACCTGGAAAGGCAAAAGGAAAACTATTCCTCTTTTATCTTTGATATTCAATTGAAGGGGAGGGAAAGATATTCAGGACCCATTAGATCATGGTCAGTTCTCCTGAGTTCTTCACCTTTAGCAAGAGTGATGGAAAAGAAGGAAAAGACAGAAAACCGTCCCACATTGTGATTTTCATACATAAATATGATATTATCTGAGCCCCCATGTCTTTTCAAATTATTGTATTTCCCTGAGGAGTGTATGTATTTCTTTTTATTATATGATTATTTTATCATGTACACTTGCAGGGGTGTCCAACCTTTTGGCTTTCCTGGGCCGCATTGGCTGAAAAAAATGTTTCTGGGGCCGCACAAACACGCAAATGCTGCAGCAAGACAGAGGAGGGAGCCGGCAAGATGTTAAACACCCGGGGAAGAAGAGGAAAACATTGCATCGTCCTCGACTGGGGCCGCACAAAATACTTCACGGGGCCGCATGTGGCCCTCAGGCCGCAGGTTGGACACCCCTGATACAGTAAAACCTTGGATTGCAAGTGTTTTGCAAGACAAGCAAAACATTTTATTAAATTTTAACTTGATATACAAGCAAGGTCTTGCAGTACAAGTAATACAATATACACACAACACAACTGAGCTAATGGTTCTTCTCTCTCCGATGCTGCAAGAGTGTAGTGACTGTTCTAAACAAGCAAAGTCTTGCAATACGAGTACATACAGTATACACACGTCACATCATCACAACTGAGCCAATGGTTCTTCTCTCTCTGACGCTGCAGGAATATAGTGACTGTTCTAAATGAGCGAGCTCTTGTAATACAAGTACGTATAGTATTTTGTATTAAATTTTTTGGGTTGTGGAACAAATCTTCTGAGTTTCCATTATTTCCTATGGGGATATTTGCTCTGATATACAAGTGCTTTGGATTACAAGCATGCTTCTGGAACAAATTATGCTCACAAACCAAGGTTTTACTGTATTTGTTTTTATCTTGTTGTCATTTTAATATTGTGTATGTAAACCATATAAACCATATACCTCTACATTGTGGACCCCTGACGAAGGAGTGTTTTACGAAATACGGACCGTGTTGGGTCCCATATACTCACACAAGAGGACCATTTGTTTGGAATGCAACATTGCATCATTCTTAATAAAGATTAGACTTTTATACCTTTTTACATCAATTCTGCAGTATCCTTGCTTTGTTTTGTCGTTTGACTTTTCTACTGTAGATTGGTTGGATTGTTTGTTTCTGGTTATATACCATAAAGTCGTCACTGGTCAGGCCCTACAATACCTGACAGATTCATTTGTTTTTTCATCTCAGAAACGCTTGAGAAAAACGCACGCATTGTTTGCCTTTCCACCAGTTAATGGCTGTAAATATAAAAAATTTCAGGAGCGACAACTCTCTTTTCAAGCTGCTATGCACGATAGCGATTTCAGGCATTTGCGTTCCTTGTCTCACTCTTCCCTTCAGTTTAGATCCCTACGGGGGTCAAGTCCAGGAATAGGGTCACTAGGGTATACACTTGAAGGAGCGGGTTAGTAAAGTGGCTGTATAATTAAAGGGGTCAGTTGACTCAAAGGGGTGGGTCAAGGGAGTGGGCAGACTTGATGGGCTATAGCCCTTATCTGCCGTCATCTTTCTATGTTTCTATGTTTCTAGAAGGCAATTGAAGGCCCATCTCTTTAACAAATTCATAGGTAATTAGATCTCTTCATTCAGATTATTTCTGTATCCTTATTACTCTTTTGTGAACCGCATAGAACTATTTGGTTATGCGGTCTAGAAATTGGTTTATTGCATTGTATTGTTCTTTGAGCGTTGTGTGGCAGCACATAGGAAAAAATAGCATAGTTTTTTATAGCAAGGGAAACTCCAGATGTTTTATTTACAATATATCCTGTGATTTAAAAAGTGCAGTGGAAGCAGGGAGGAGAGACAACATACCCTTGCTGCTTTGGGACATTGAATCCATAGCAATCTATCATGTCATTAAGTTTGTATGAACCAAGAGATTCCCATTTGATGAGGCTATTACCGCCATCAATAATGCAAATGTAATAGACTCACCTATTCATTTGATACAAACTTTATTAATAAATGTATAAAATCAATTAAGTCTGTAAGAAATGGCTTGGCTCTAGTGGTCTCTTTCAGCTATCATTTATATTTCATATCCCTAGGCATGTTTCAATTCTACAGCAAATCTTTATCAGGGGAACTAATGCACAGAAAGACAGCTTGTGTTCTGTTTGTTAGTAAATGTTCAGAAATATCGCATGCACTAAAGGCAGTTCATCAGAAAGAGAGCCCACATTCTGCAAATAAAAGTCCAGAAACAGATGTTATACGAGGGTTCTTCAAAAGGTTTTTGCACTTTTATATTTTTGCAGGAAATGGTTGGGGCAGGAGAAGTGGTAAGAGGGCGTGTCCTAGTATGTCCTGTGACTAGTCAGTCAGGCAGACAGGGTGATTATGTGGAAAACTGATGCAATTTGCTGTTGAGATATTTAATAAATAGTGTTTAAAAAATAAAAGTGCAGAAACGTTTTGAAGATCCCTCACAGCAACATAGTACACTAGTCTCAAAATAACCAACTTTTGCTTCATTGAATTGATAGAAGCTATGCTAACATAACATAACATAAAACTCACTTCTATACCGCAAATACCGTTAAGTTCTATGCGGTTCACAAAAGATAAAGCATACAAGTGAATTTCAACAACAAAGTATATCTAATTCTCACAAGATTCAATAAAAAGATGTGTTTTTGAGGCACGACAAAACTGTTGGTAAGCGTAGAAAGACGTAAATAAGTGATTCAAATCCTTCGCCCATAAAGTCACTTGAAAAGCTAACATACGCTGTTAGAAATTTTAGAATTTACAGCCCTTAGCAGATGGAAAAGAAAATGACATGTGAGATTTCCTAGAATGTTTAGAATTAGTAATGATAAAAGATTCCATAAGGCATTCTGGGATGAGACCTGACAGTACCTTGAAACAAATGCATCCTAACAAATTTCTCTTTTCCATAGAGGGTTGTATCTTCTCCCTCCGTATTCGCGGTTTCAGCACTCGTGGTTTCGATTATTCACGTTTTTTAGCTTGCTGGCTCCTCCCACCAAATTACATCAGCTTGCATAGAGAAATTGCTGATTCCAAGCGTTTACAGAGAAAATCGCTGATTCCCAGCACTTTCTTCACTGTGTTTTGCCTCTCCTTCAGGAACAGGCCAGGTCTCCCACCATGTTATTCACAGTTTCACCATATTCACGATGGTTTTGAATAGAAAACAATGAATAACATATGCAAAAGTTATTCACGGTTTTTCTGTATTTGCGGTTTTGTTAATCCCCTATCACAGTGAATACGGAGAGAGAAGTGTACAGATACTAGCATTCCAGAGAAATATTTCAGGCCACTCACCAGAAAGTTACTTGCTCACCAGCTCCAATAAATGCTCTAATGGTGGAAAGGGAGATTCACATAACGGTGACCCCCAATATTACCATGATAGAAATCAATTACTTCAGTCTAGCAGTAGCTACCTTCCCTCCTTATTGGACCTTTTGCGTTGTCTCTGTAGTGATGCCATGCCCCGCTGGCCCTAATAGACAGGGATTTTAAACTTGGATACAGGTCTGGTCACAGAACATCATACATTTGACTGTCTAGTTCTGCTTGCTTCAAAGGATAGGCAACTGAGTTTGACTTCTTCATAGTTTACTATCTTTACTTGCTAAAGTGAGGAGGTGAGATATTTAATCCTTCAATCTTGTCAAAAAGAGTATTTCCCCAATTTGATCTAGGGTGTATAGCTAAACTTATAGGTATCAATAGTTGAAGCTACTTGTCCAGTTAGCAGGTGCCAGCCAGTGAGAAGGATATTCAGTGGCACTGAGGAGTTCAATTGCTATACATCTATCTATCTATCTATCTATGTATATATATATGTATATATGTATATATATATATATATATATATATATATATACACACACACACACATATATATATATATACATATATTAATATTATATAATATTTATGGTATATATAATAATTATGGTAGTGAGGCTTGTATTCCGCTAACTCCCTACACAAGGTTCAAAGCCAAAAACAAAAATTTAGTAAAAAAATATATAAATGTAATTAGTGTTTAAGCTAAAAAAATTTTTTACAAGTTTTTAAAACCTTTCAGAAAGACAGATAAGAAGAAATAGTTCTTAGTTCAGTAGGCAGAGAAATCCAGGCTGCAACTGCTTGTTAAGGAAAAGATTTAATCATAGTTTTTTTTTTTAAATGGAAAATAAATTAAATGAGAGTTTACAGCTCAAGTGGACAAGGGGACAAAGAGAAAAGAGAAAGCAAATAATCAGGGCATAATCCAGCAAATATCTTATAGATCCAACATAAAAGTTTAAACATGAGATGAGCCTGAATTGGCAACTTGTGAAGCTTCATCAATACAGGTATAACATGATCCAATATTTTAAATCTGAAAACGAGCTTCACAGCAGTATTTTGAATAACTTGTAATCTAGAAATTAAATTAACAAAAAGAAGACAATACAGACCGCTGCAATATTCTAACTTGGAGAGGACTAACACTTGAAGCAGTATTAAAAAATGCTTAACTTCAAACAATGAACATATCCTCCTAAAACCAAATAAATTTTTTTTTATTTTTAAAGTGGCCTTAAACAGTGCATCTGTAAGGGAAAGAGAATGGAGGACTTGTATATCACCTGTTTTGTTGCTTTGGCATTTCAAAGCAGTAGGCACTGGAGGATTAAGTGACTTGCCCAGGGTCACAAGGAGCAACATTGGGATTTGATCTCACAACCTCTGGGTGTGGAGGCAGCAGCTCAACCAGCGAGCCACAGCACTTCCTAGGGCCTTCATAGACAATGAAGAACCCCAATAAACACCAAGAGCCTTAGGCGTGGATTTTAGTAATGGCATCCCGAATTTAGGCGGCATCTAACTAAAAAACTGGGATTTAAAAAAAAATCGATGTGGCGTATGACGCCTACGTTGAAGGCATCATTCATGCGCCTAAGGATGTGCCTAGGCACGCCTAAGGAAGCCTGAGACCGATGTGGGTGTGGTTTATGTTAGAAGTGGCTTAGGCGTCTTTAGGTGACCCTAGGTCAGGGGTGTCCAATGTCGGTCCTCGAGGGCCGCAATCCAGTCGGGTTTTCAGGATTTCCCCAATGAATATGCATGAGATCTTTTAGCATACAATGAAAGCAGTGCATGCAAATAGACCTCATGTATATTCATTGGGGAAATCCTGAAAACCCGACTGGACTGCGGCCCTCGAGGACCGACATTGGACACCCCTGCCCTAGGTGCTTCCATAGGTGCAAGGCAGGTGCCTTAAATGTATTTATTTAGTTAGTTTTATAGCCCATTCTCCCCAACAGCCTAGAATTTGACAACAAAAGCAAACATTAGACAGGGAGACAATAGGCGGCATATGCCCTATGTGTCCCATATGGCCTTATCAAAATCAACAAAGAGAGGCACTGGAGATGTCACATCCAACCTGTGGACATTGAACCTTTACTTTAAGACTTGCTATGAAACTTTGATACAAACTGCAAATAAAGGCTCATTGTCCACAGGTTGGATATGACATCTCCAGTGCCTCTCTTTGTTGATTTTGCTTTGCCTTGAGGCCTGGTACCTTCTTTCCTTTTCCATATGGCCTTGACAGCAAAAGCAAACATTGGACAGGAAGACATTAGGCGGTTTATACACTATGGGACTCATGATCAAAACTTAAACACGTCTATAAACCAGCCCAAGTTAGCACTTGGATGACCTAAAAGAAAAGGTCGTCCAAGTGCGACTTTCCGGACGTGTCACAGGACTTTTTATGCCTCTGAATGCCGCTGTACGCCCAGAGCTGAAAGGGACATATCTGGAGGAGTGGTTAGGGCAGTATGTGGGTGGGATGGGGGCCAATCTAGACTTGTCCTGCAGGGATAATCAAATGTTTTACTAGATGTCCTGGATGAAATGTAAACATTGTGAGTTAGACAAAGTAAAAACAGGTATAAGTGCCAAAAAGGTAACCAAAGTGAACAGATAACCACTGCAGAGACAATGTAAAGACCCACACACACTCCCCCTGTGTTCACTGACCACCTTCACACCCCCACAAAGATCAGAATAAAAAATTACATTCCTGTCTCCAGAACATTAGCACCTGGTTTAGGAAAGCCTAGTAGAGCTGCACACAGGTGTCTTAAATAGCCTGGGGGATGGGCTAGTGACTCATAGAGAGGAGGACCCAAGCCCATAAGCCACTCTAACCACACATTTATGGTGGAATATGTGCACCCACCAAATATTCCTATACCCTATTATACTGCCATATAGGTGCCACCTGCAGCCATAAGGACTATTGGGGTTGTAGACAGGTGGGTATAGTGGGTTTCGGGGGGGCTCACCATAACCTATAAGGGAGTTCTGGTGAGATGTTTATCTGGCACCCTTTTTGTGAAGTTCACAGCAGTGCCCTGTAAGGTGCCCCACTGCTCTGTTGCCATGGCTGGGTGGCCAGTTCATTACAAGATTGGCCCCTTCCATATCCAAATGGCTTGTTCTGGGTGTCTGGGACTTGGACAAAATTTTGGTCGAAAATGTGGTATAAAGATAGACGGCCTAGGGGTCTGGACAAACAATAGCCTGGACATCCAGATAGATGATTTTTGAAAAAAATATATATATATTCTAGACGTATTTTTCGATGCCCAACTTTGGGCGTCTAGCACCACACGCCCAAATTGGACTTAGACGTATGTTTTAATTATGCCCCTCCATGTGTCCCAGGTGGCCTCGAGCAGATCAGGTATGCCATAATAGGGTAGTTAGGGTCTTAGGGCTGGTGTGTGCTGAGAATAGGATTGTCCACAGCTTTCCAGAAGGGTAACAAACTGTCTACTGCTCTGGTGGCAGGCGAGGGAGGGGGGAAACCTGGTTCCACAATTTGGTCATACTGTGGGAGTATGACCGTCTCTAAGCAGTTTCCAAGCGGAGACGGGTTGCTGGCTGAATGCTCAGCCGGAGTTTTTGTTGGGATCAGAGTGGTCTTGGTGGGTGATAGATGTAAAATGCTGGCCTAAATTTAAGGTGCTTGTTTTTAAAACAGCCCCCATTTTATAAATGGTGCTGTTTTTAGGCAGCAGCCGATACCAGTGCTGTTTATAGAATCTGGGCTTAGTAACTTTTACCCCCTTCAATACAAAACCATCAGTGAGGCAGATTTCAGGAGGGATATTGAGTCCTATTCTTTCTAGCCAGAGCAATGTGGTCTTAGCTCTGTTGAATTTTAAACCATGTGCTGGGATTAATAGTTCTAATGGTCTCATATAAGAAGAGATACATTGAGGCTCGTTTTCAAAAAAGATAGACATCCAAAAGATGGCATAAACCAGCACTTGGACGTCTTACTAGTCAAAAAATCCAAATGGGCATTTTCAAAACTGACTTTCTAGATGTCTTTCTGATTGTTTTGTCTCCAGTACATCTAAATCTTAAGGGAGCATGTTAGAGCCATGTTTTGGGTGGGATTAGTGTGAATAAAGGCCAGAAAGGTACCCAAACTGACATGATGGCCACAGGAGGGATGAAAATATGGCCACCCACATATTCCCCCAGTGGTCGTTGACACCCCCCTCCCCACTTATAATGTCTGCAAGTAAGAAACTCTTTCAACCAAGACATAATATTGCCGTTATCTCCAAAGAATATAATTTATGTAGTAAAATATTGTAATCCACTGTATCAAATGCTGCTCTAAGATCAAATGCTGCTGTAAGATAAAATGGCAGATTTACCATAAGCAAACAGATTTTTTTTTTCTCAGAAACCAATGCTAATAGAACAGATTCAGTAGAATGGTATGGTCTAAACCCAAATTGTAAAGGATGTAAACCAGGGGTGCCCAACCTTTTGGCTTCCTTGGGCCGCACTGGCCGATAAAAAATGTTTCTGGGGCCGCATAAATGCGCAAACGCTGCAGCAAGACAGAGGAGGGAGTCGGCAAGATGGTAAACACTCAGGGGTAACAGAGGAAAATACTGCATCACCCTCGACCGGGGCCGCAGTTTGGACACGCCTGATGTAAACTATCAAATCTTAACAAGAAATCATATTATAATTCGGCTACATGGGATTCTACTAATTTAGCCACTGGTATATTTGCAACTGGCCTGTAATTTGAAGGAAGACTCTTCTTATCCAGAGAAACATTTTTTATAAGAGACGTCAGAACAATTACTCTGAACAAGGATGGATATCAACCTACCTGAAACAGTCGATTTAAAATCATTGCAAGCCATACAGTTATTTGAAGTGGTGGATCGGCCAACAAATACACAGGACAAATATCTAATATGCGTCAGGATTTAGATAACTTTTTTTCTTTTAGTAAAAGACTGGTTTTATTATAAGTAACAGGTAAAAAAGGAGGACCACTGTCTGCCTGCTGGAATGTGTAAAATATTTAGAGCAATCAATAACTGTGTCCAAATTATGAGGGATACAATATTTTATATTCTCTATTTTATCTGAAAAATACTTAGCTAATTCCTCAGCTGAGGAGGTCAAACTCTGAGGATCATTTTCATTGGAGTGGACAGATGTCAAAGAGTAAAATAGTCTGAATAATTTCCTTTCATCCAACTGATTAACTTCAGTTTGTGAGGAGTAGAAATTTCGTTTAGCTAATTGAGTTGCCCATTTATAATTCTTGAAAGCTATTTTCCATTGAATTTTTGCACCATCAGTCTGAGATTTCCTCCGGATATGTTCTAATTTATATCAGGATTTTTTTTTTTCAACCCCATGAATTCATTATTATACCATGGAACCAAATGGTTTGGTCTTAATAGTCAAAGGAGCCAGCTTGTCAATTGTGGAGGATAGAATCTTATGCCATGCGTCTAGATATCCTAAGTTATCAAGGTCTGCTTGAGATAAAACCAAATCCTAAAAAGGATTTGTTTAACTGATGTAGTACTTACAGCTACAAAAGGCAGAGAGAGTAAACTCAGCCATATAGTGAACTGACCAGGGAATTTGTGTCCATGGTACATTTCTGCTACATAATTGAAATGAGGAGCCCTGATAGGTTAATATACAGAACAAAGCATGTCCTTTCTCATGAGCAAATTGGATAAAACCGGCCTTCTCCTGCTGGGGCCTTCCCTGTGCCGCGTCCCTGATGACATCATCAGTGATGCAGCAGAGGGAGGGACCCATCGGGAGAAGACTACAAAACAGCCTGTTTAGAGTGCTGCCGATGCTGCTGTTTGGAGGGAGGTATGTCAGTCTCGCAGTGGGAAGGTCGGGGGTTCGGATGGGAGGGAGAGATGGAAAGATGCTGTGCAGAGGGACGGGTGGGAGGGTCAGCGGGGTATGGCTGCATGGCAGAGGGGGGTAGGGGGTAAAGCACTGCTTCCGGTGAATCTAGGGATGGAATCGAGGAGTGCTAGGGACATTTGGGTGGGGCTTCGGGGGTCAATCTAACTAGGGCTTATTTTCAGGGGTATGGTTTATATTAAGACCTACCCCCAAAATCATGCTAGGGCTTATTTTCAGGGTAGGTCTTATTTTCGGGGAAACACGGTAGATGTTGATAAGGAATAAGAATCTACTAAAAAAATCTAAGACATCCTGATTAGTAGTGTTTTCTAAGTGAAGTTTTACATCTCCCAACAACAGTAGTGAATCTGAATAAATGGCACATTGTGCCATAAATCAATAAAAGATCATCTCATTTCCTTCCAAGAACCATGATGTCTATAAACTAACAGAGAGCCTATAGAACCTAAAATAGTTACATCAGAGAATTTTCAAAAAGCTTTCTCCAAGCCTTTCACGTGCAAGGAATCCACCAAAGTCAAATTTTTAAAAAACTTTAAAAAAAAAACCAATAAAAGGCCCCCTGCTTTTTTGACTGCTGTAGGGACAGAGCTCATGCAAAATAGCTGAATCTGGTTCTGTCAACCAAGTTTCAGCAACAAAAACAAAGCTTGTCTCTGTTTCTGTGATTAAATCTCTTATTATGACGGTCTTATTGCATGCTGATCTCGCTTTAAAATAAATACTCGGGACTGGGATGTAAGAACAATCATTTTGCTGAGCTAGCCCAGACAGCTAGCAAAGCAATCAAGAATTAAAACAAGGTCTAATTATCTTGCTATTTTTAAAGAATGGACTGCGGCCAATGATAATCTCAATAGGTTTTGGGATAGTCAACCATATTGTACAGAATTTCAAAATGAGCTCTGAGCCGAGATCATCTGAGAAACAGTAGTGAATTTATCATTATCAATGGATAAATGCAGGCAAAAAGGCTTTCCTAACTTACCCCCTCTCCTTTTTACAAAACCGTAACGTGGATTTTAGCGCCAGCCGTGGCGGTAACAGCTCCGACACTCATAGGAATTCTATGAGTATCGGAGCTGTTACTTTTGTGTCCAGCGCTAAAAACTGCGCTAAGGTTTTCTAAAAGGCAGTGTCAGTCATTGCTCTCCATATATATTTAGCATTGTATATGGAAAGCAGCGCTGAATGTATGGAGTGGATGTAAATACCTTAACTGGCATTTATAAAAACATGCTGACCAGGGCTGTTGAATCTTGGCTTTAGAATTTCCAAGACAGACACCAAAAATGCTGGTATGCCAATATTTGTTTTCTATTCATTTATTCTATTCCTATTGTATACAATATGAAAAGATGTTTTGGATTTAAGATGGGGTAATTGTGGAGAGATTACTAACTTATTATATATAATAGACTAATCTGCAAGTGTTTCCAGACTCTATAACCGCTGCACTGATTTATGTACAGCAGCAGTATATCAAATTCTGAACTGGAACATAAATGTAAACATAAATAAGCCCATGACATCTAGTTTCCTGCCTATAGGCTGGAAGGTTATGAAGTGTGACCTTCTGCCTAATATTGCACAGGGATAGAATGACTGCACCATCAAATGCTACCTTTGAAGCTTCTTTAAGGCTAACTCTGTGAACTGCATATAACTGCAACATTTCATTTATGTACAGGCAGTTATAGTTACAGTTATTTTATTTGATATACCGCCAGTAGCGTATCAAGGGGAGGGGCGGGGAGGGGGCGGTCCGCCCCGGGTGCAAGCCATGAGGGGGGTGTTCCCGGCCTTGGAGTCATGGTCCAGGAACTTCCCTTCTCACGGCCCGGTCCCAAAGCTCTGAGTAGTCCCCGTGGCCCAGCATGTTCTCAGCCTTCTGGCCTGTCCGGTCCGATGGCCCTTTTCTTTCCGTGAAGCTGAAAAAACTGCCGGCCTCGGCAGTGATTTAGCTATGTCGCCCGCGGCTCCCCTTCCTGCTTTCCGCGTCTGCCAATGACGAAACTTCCTGTTTCTGCCCGGGTGGATTGCGGCAGAGGCAGACATGGAAAGCAGGAAGAGGCCGGCAGTTTTTTCAGCTTCACGGAAGGTAAAGGACATCGGACAGGAGAGAAGACTGGGAACATGATGGGCCAAGGGGCCTATGGGACAGGGCCATGAGAAGGGAAGTTCCTGGACCATGACTCTAAGGCCGGGAACACCCCTCGCATGGCTTGCACCTGGAGGAACATTACTAAAAATATTTTTTTACAAGGGGGGAGTGTAGGCTCCTCCTGTGGGTGGGGCTTTAAGCACATAGGCCGGGTTGGGTCCATGTGCCTAAGGCCCCACCCACAGAAAGGGTCTAAGGCCCCACTCACAGGAAGGTTCTAAGGCTCCCGGGCCAATCCAGCCCCATTCCTGTGCTGGCTGGCCTGCCGGACGGGCAGGCTTGGCACCCATCCGTCCGGCCAGAGATGTCTAGGTACGGGGGGTGGGATTGGGGGTCGGGGGTTGTGGGGTCATCCGGGGAAGTCACGGGTCAGCGGGGAGGTCGATCGGGGGTTCAGGGGGGTGGTCGTGGGGAGGTAGAGTCGAGGGCAGGAGGGCCTGGGATCCCTCCTGCCCCTATTTTAGTGGGGGTGTGGTAGGGGGTCAGCCTGGGCAGGAGGAGTTGGGCTCCCTCTTGCCCGATCTTGTAGGGGGTGGGGGTTGAGTGGCCAGGAGGGCTTGGGCTCCCTCATTGCTGGATCGGATTTGGTGGGGGGGGGGGGTTGGGGGATCGTGGGGCAAGAGGGCTTGGGCTCCCTCCTGCCCCAAACGTAATTGAGGGTTCGTGGGTGCCGCGGGGCAGGAGGGCTTGGGCTCCCTCTTGCCCCGATGTCATCAGGGGGGTAATGTATCGCGGCAGGAGAGATTGGCTATCTGCCCTGCTGCGATGCGATCACTTCTCTAGATGAACTGCCACAACCCGCGGCAGGAGAGATCGGGCATTTCTCCTGCCGCGGGTCGCGGCAGTTCGGGTAGAGGGGTGATTGCATTGCGGTAGGGGAAATGGGGGATGGGTAGGTTGCCAGGCCGCTGAAGTGATCGCGCCAGCCGTCATCACTCAGCGGCCCCTTTTTTGGCACTTATACCTGTTTTGACTTGGTTTAAGTCAAAACATATAAGTGCCGACTAGGCAACCTGTCAAATGTTTTGGTTATACCTGTTGTATCTTGTTGTAAACCGCTTTGAACTTATGGTATAGTGGTATATAAGAAATAAAATTATTATTATTCGCCCTGATCTGTCAACCTTGTCCTGAATCAATTATAAGTTCCATGGAGTAGGGATGCTCTATTATGTGTATGTGTAACAGTGCTATAGAAATGATAAACAGTAGTAGTAGTGATATTTCTGTAGCATCCCTGGCATTGGTTGGTCTGTGCAACAGAAGACTTGATCTCCAGAACTGAAAGCAGGAGTTCCACAAGACAGTGTGCAGGCCTACCTTTGAGCCATCAAGCTGACCCTACAAATACCTCACTGAAATTATATAAATATCTACCCAGGTTTGAACATCTCTAGGGCTAGATTCACTAACCTGCATTAGGGTTGCCGATCCGTGGCCGATCCATGCAGGCCTGATTAATTCACAAAACATGCGTCTAAAAGCTGTCTATAGCCGCAACTTTTTAAAATTTTTTTTAACTTTTACTAGCCCAGCGAGCCCGTAGTTTTAACCCGCTTTAAACCCGTGGATTAAAACCATGGTCTCGTAGTGCGGGGAAGGGCAGGAGAGTCAGACGGCAGGAGAGATTTGGGGCAAGAGCAGGGCGGCGAGTCGGGGCGGCAGGCAGGAGAGATTCAGGGCAAGAGCAGGGCGGTGAGTCGGGGCAGCAGGCAGGAGAGAGTCGGGGCAGAACATGAGATTGGGGCAGGCAGGAGACAGCAGGAGATCGGGGCAGGCAGGAGATCAGGGCTGAGACAGGGCAGCAGATCGGAGCAGAGAAGCAGGGCAGAGAGCAAGGCGGCAGAAGACAGGGCAGTCGGAAAGGACCTCAGCGACTTGTCCTCAAGCAGTCGCTTCTTGTGTTGATCGGCCAGCCCAGTCGGTTTGCAAGATTTCTGTAGTGAATCACGTCCTTGCCTACTTTGCATGCCGTTCCCCTCATTTGCATGCACGGATCAGAATCGGATCGGAGGAGAGGTAAGTGAATCGGGCTAGAGTAAAATCGGGTCACAAAGGGGTCGCAAATCGATCGGTACACGATCGGTTTGCTTAGTGAATCTAGCCCTTAGTTCTTGAGATAAATGTTCTGTGTGCCTCCTTACTTGTGCTGTATCTCTGCTGATAAACTCATTTTCTGTTATGCTTCCAATATGGTGTTCTGCAGGGCTTGAACAATTTGAATATTGATTATCTGCAAATCCACTTACTGCATCGCTGCAGATGGCAACAGAGAACACGGGAGATGACTGCAGTATTCTAGTGGAAAGCATTGATTGCCACAGTCTTCAAGAATTGTAAATCACTTTCCCAATCCAAAAGTTTAGCATGACCATTTTGTGTTGAAAATAAATAGATTTTTAAAAGTATAATTACAACCAAGACAATGAGATAGAATGCAAAAACAGATAGGATAGCAAGATATCAATAAAATCATGTAAAAGCACTTTACACCGATGTGAAATTAGTTCAAGGTTAGATTTGCTCTTACTTATGCTGATGTTGCAAGTCTGAATATTGGTAAAGTTAAGATTAGTTGTTTGCATTTGCAAATTTTCACACCTCACATCTCCCTCAGCTGTTGTCACAGCCCATGTCTAAGATATATGATAATGATCTGAACCACACATTGCTGACTAACCACTGTGTATATACCAAGTGCTGCTTTGTGATGCTGTACTGTATGCTATACAATACATCAGCCTAAGACTGAACAGCAGGTCAGTGTCAGGGCAGTCCAGCGGTTTGTTCCTTCAGTCTGAAAGAAGTTATCGGCTTTGTGCAGTGGGAAACTTTCTTCTGAGTTTTGCATTTGACCAGCAAATAAAATACACTGATGTAGAGAAGAAAATACCTCACTCATGGTTAGACCAATGCTAATGCTAGAGCCAATTAGTACCAGACTAGTGCCAGCGTTAAGCTAAGCTCAATGTTTACAGGGCAGGAAAAACCCACCCACCAAACATTACCAGTGATGGCTCAGAAAGCAAATAGAATGTTAGGAATTATCAGGAAAGTAATGAAAAACAAAGATGAAAATGTTATAATGCCCTTGTATTACTCTGTATGACCGCACCTTGAATACTGTGTGTAATTCTGGTCGCTTCAACGTGGACAAATGCAAGGTCATGCATATAGGGAAAAAGAACCCGTTGTTCAGCTACAAATTGGGGGGGGTATTGTTGGGAGACAGCAGACTCGAGAGAGACTTGGGTATGCTTGTGGATGCATCACTGAAGCCATCTGCACAGTGCGCAGCAGCCTCGAAAAAAGCCAACAGGATGCTGGGCATCATAAAGAAGGGCATAACAACCAGAACACGGGAAGTCATCATGCCATTGTATCGAGCGATGGTGCGTCCACATCTGGAATACTGCGTTCAGTATTGATCGCCGCACCTCAAGAAGGACATGGCGGTACTTGAGAGAGTCCAAAGGAGAGCAACGAAATTGGTAAGAGGGCTGGAACACTGCCCATACGCCGAGAGGCTGGATAGGCTGGGGCTCTTCTCTCTGGAGAAAAGGAGGCTCAGGGGAGATATGATAGAGACCTTCAAGATCATGAGGGGCATAGAGAAGGTGGATAGGGACAGATTCTTCAGGCTGAAGGGGACAACAGGTACGAGGGGGCATTCGGAGAAACTGAAGGGAGACAGGTTCAAAACAAATGCAAGGAAGTTTTTTTTCACCCAAAGGGTCGTGGACACTTGGAATGCGCTACCGGAGGAAGTGATCAGGCAGAATACGGTACAAGGATTCAAACAGGGATTGGATGGATTCCTGAGGGATAAAGGGATCGTGGGATACTGAGGGAGGAGCTGGGATATAACACAAGTATAGGAAGTAAATCAGGTAATGAGTATAAACTAACCTGGTCGTGCATGTGCAAGACCGGAGGGCTAGGACTTCGATAGGAAGGCAGGACTTAAATGGGAAACCAAGGTGGCAAGGGAGCCCCTTCTGATGATTCAGACAGGTCTTGACCTGTTTTGGGCCGCCGCGGGAGCGGACTGCTGGGCAGGATGGACCTGTGGTCTGACCCGGCGGAGGCACTGCTTATGTTCTTATGTAATACACTTCTCCCTCCGTATTCGCTGTGATAGGGGATTAACAGAACCGCAAATACAGAAAAACCGCGAATAACTTTTACATATGTTATTCGCAGTTTTCTATTAAAAAACATTATGAATATAGTGAAACCGCGAATTACATGATGGGAGACCTGGTCTGTTCCTGAAGGAGAGGCAACCCGTGATAAAGAAAATGCTGGGGATCAGTGATTTTCTCTGTAAACGCTTGGAATGAGCAATTTCTCTATGCAAGCTGATGTAATTGGGGGGAGAGGAGACGGCAAGCTAAAAAACATGAATAATTGAAACCGCGAATACGGAGGGAGAAGTGTAACAGTAATATATGTCCTGACATTTATGCACATTCATGTGAATAGCTATTGAATCTAAAATATATAATTACTGTGCCACTCAAAATGCCACTTTAAGTGGTATACAGCATACACTTCCCCCTCCATATTTGTGGTTTCACCAATCGCGGTTTTGGTTGTTCACGGTTTTACATGTGCAGGCTCCACCCCCAAAATTACATCAGAGAAAATCGCTACTCCCAGCGTTCTACAGAGAAGACTGCTGCACTTTCTTCACAGGAACAGGTCAGGTTATTCACGGTTTTAGCATATTCTCTAGGGGTTTTAACAGAAAACCACAAATAACATACGAAAAGTTATTTGCTCTTTTTCTGTATTCACTGAGTTGTTTTTCCCCTGTCACTGCGAATACGGAGGGGGAAGTGTATTTGATTTCTGGAATATGAAAATGAAATATACTGTACAATATCTGTTGATCGAGATTTCTGTGCATCGTGCGGGAGCCAGTCAGGAAGCCGCTCAGCCAAAGCGCGCTCCTTCTCGGTGCCGCTCAGCGGCTGATGAAACCTGATCTCGCAGCAGCCACCACCGACCAGGTTAGCAGCGGAGCAGGAGCGCAGAAAGCTGTCTTCTGCCTGCTGCACCTCTGGACCACCAGAGATTGGCAGAGGAGGTACAAGAATAGGGCAGGGAAGGGGGACAGGGTGCAAAGCCTAGTTGGCAGCCTGCAATAATTCTGGGAGGGGGGCGCTAGCCAAAATATAAACTGGGCCTCCCATGTTTGGGCCAATTTTTTGGCCCCAAAATCCCAGTTTACACTTCCCTCTCCCCATTCGCAGTTTCGACACTCGTGATTTCACACATTTGTGATTTTTTTTGGGGGGGAAAGGGGGAAACCCCCTCCCTCCCATAGTTTAGCACGTTCCTGCCTCTCTCCAGCCTTCCTCCCGGCATCCTGACCTTACCTGGTGGTCTAGCGGGCTTTCGGGGCAGGAGCAATCTTCCTACGCTCCTACCCCGTGTAGATCTCCAATAGGAAATGGCTGCCGTGAGCTCCCGTCGTAGTCTCGAGAGACTACGGGAACTCACGGCAGTCATTTCCTATAGGCGATCTGCACGGGGCAGGAGCATAGTTAGATCGCTCCTGCCCCGAAAGCCTGCTAGACTACCAGGTAAGGCCAGGATGCTGGAGGGAGGTGGGAGTGGGTCAGAGCCGGACGAGAAGTTATTCATGGTTTTTCTCAATTCGCGGTCCGGCTCTGCCCCTATCCCCTGCAAATACCGAGGGAGAAGTGTATATTCAAGTATATACGGTATCTGCTTTACTGTCCTTTCTTTCTATGCTGGCTGTGAACCATCTCGGCCGTGGTCTATTATTCTGAGCTGCCATGATAGTCTTTCATCTTTATGCTTTAGTTCATCTCTTCTAAACTATTTCTGTGTTTCAAGTGTTGACCTAGTTGTGCTTTCTAAAATAACTCTGTATTTCCTGCTGTATTTATGCTTTAGCCACTAGCTATTCCTTGTTTGTTAGTCTGTTTCTTTATATATTTTTTTCCTCTTGTTTTGGAAATTCTGTTGCTTCTTTCCTCTCACGTGCTTGTGGATTCTCATTTCAGTCCTTCTGTTTGCCAGAATGCTTGTACAGGTTTAAGGATGGATTCCAACTGCCTTGTGATGTTATACGAGAGGGTGCTGAAAAGTTCTAAGCCCAACCAAGAAGAGAATGACGTGGAGATGGTTCAATCAAGTTTCAAGTTTATTAAAAATTGGATATACCACCTTATCATTTATTTCAAGGTGGTTATCCATTTTAAAATAGGGTAAAAACAGATAATACAATTTAAATCTGTCCCTGTCCACTTTTTCTATGCCCTTCATGATCTTGAAGGTTTCTATCATGTCTTCTCCCTGGAAAAGCGACGACTCAGGGGAGACATGATAGAAACCTTCAAGATCATGAAGGGCATAGAAAAAGTGGACAGGGACAGATTTTTCAAACTAAGGGGAACCACAAGTACAAGGGGGCACTCGGAGAAATTGAAAGGGGAAAGGTTTAGAACAAACGCCAGGAAATTCTTTTTCACCCAGCGGGTGGTGGATACATGGAACGCGCTGCCGGAGGATGTGATAGGCAGAAGTACACTACAGGGCTTCAAAGAAGGTCTGGATAGGTACCTAGAGGACAAAGGGATTAAGGGGTACAGATAGGAGTAGAGGTAAGGCTATAGGGACAGGATTAGAGGTAAATTATAAAATTAGTTAGAGACCACTGTTCAGGCAGTGGGCTTGATGGGCCGCCGCGGGAGCGGACCGCTGGGCAGGATGGACCTCTGGTCTGCCCCAGCGGAGGCAACTTCTTATGCTCTTATGTTCTTATGTTCTTAACATAACTTTAACAAAATTAACATACACGATTAGACAAAACAATAATATACACAACTGGACAAACGGGTATGAATGGGAAAAAGGGGAGAACTACAATGGTTAAAGAAAAATAAAGTATAAACAAAAGGGTGGGGTTAAAAATCAGTGATCTGAAACAATGTCAACAGTGCCAAGGAGAACACAGACACCCTTCACTCACCCCCCAATAAAAGGCATACAGCGAAAGAAAATGCATGAAGGGCTACTCGCCACGCAAGCAGCAAAACTAGACAGCCACATTTCCGATTTACTGACCTCAGCACCAAACTACAAAACCTTCAGAAGAGAAATCAAAACCATGTTGTTTAGGAAATTTATCAAGACAAGCTCATGGTTACCTCAATCTGTCTCCAGACCCTAAACGTTCCAATCAAATAGCTATCCTTTAATCTTCTGGATATAACCAGAATCTCCTCTTATTGTAATCCGCCTAGAACTGCAAAGTATTGGTGGACTAAAAGATACCGATATAATGTAATGTTTCCTCAAATTGGCACTTAACAAACTAAGATAACCCTCTTTTCAGCTACAGAATTTAGGAAGTTGGTTGATTGGGCTGAGAACTTTTCAGCACCCCTTCGTATAAATCCTTTTGGATCCTGCTGCCTCAAGTACCCACTTAGATTGTTAATATCTTTGAAAAAGGAACGTGTATGAACATTTTTATTTGGTGTCCTAATTATGGTGACACATAAATGCCAAAATAAAAATAACTAAAAAGTTATGAAACTTATGCAGCACGTGACTACTACCGTATTTTCGCGGATATAACGCGCACCGTTGTAAAACGCGCACAGGGGTATAGCGCGCATAAATCACGAAGATATGTAAAAAAACTTTTCTATACCGCGCTCAGGCATATAACGCGCATGCTGCCCGACTCTCCTCTGGCCACCCCGACTCTCCTTTCGCTCTTCCCGACTCTCCTCTGGCCACCCCGACTCTCCTTTCGCCCTCCCCGACTCTCCTCTGGTTGCCCCGACTCACCCTGACTTTCGGTGCACTGCCCCGCCTCTCCGTGCGCTGTCCCGACTCTCGTTCACCTGCCCTGACTTTCCGTGCACTGCCCCGCCTCTCCGTGCGCTGTCCCGACTCTCGTTCACCTGCCCTGACTTTCCGTGCACTGCCCCGCCTCTCCGTGCGCTGTCCCGACTCTCGTTCACCTGCCTTGACTTTCGGTGCACTGCCCCGCCTCTCCGTGCCTGTCCCCCTTGAAGTCCTGTCCCCCCTTGAAGGTCTGCCTGTCCCCCCTTGAAGTCCTGTCCCCCTTGAAGGTCTGCCTGTCCCCCTTGAAGATCTGCCTGTCCCCCCTTGAAGTCCTGTCCCCATCCTGAAAGCCTGATGCCCCCCCTCGACGTCCGATTCTTCTCCCCCCTCGGCAGGACCACTCGCACCCCCACCCCGAAGGACCGCAGACTCCCCGACAATATTGGGCCAGGAGGGAGCCCAAACCCTCCTGGCCACGGCGACCCCCTAACCCCACCCCGCACTACATTACGGGCAGGAGGGATCCCAGGCCCTCCTGCCCTCGACGCAAACCCCCCTCCCCCCCAGCCGACCCGCGACCCCCCTGGCCGACCCCCACGACCCCCCCCACCCCCCTTCCCCGTACCTTTGGAAGTTGGCCGGACAGACGGGAGCCAAACCCGCCTGTCCGGCAGGCAGCCAACGAAGGGATGAGGCCGGATTGGCCCATCCGTCCTAAAGCTCCGCCTACTGGTGGGGCCTAAGGCGCGTGGGCCAATCAGAATAGGCCCTGGAGCCTTAGGTCCCACCTGGGGGCGCGGCCTGAGGCACATGGGCCAAACCCGAGCATGTGTCTCAGGCCGCGCCCCCAGGTGGGACCTAAGGCTCCAGGGCCTATTCTGATTGGCCCACGCGACTTAGGCCCCACCAGTAGGCGGAGCTTTAGGACGGATGGGCCAATCCGGCCTCATTCCTTCGTTGGCTGCCTGCCGGACAGGCGGGTTTGGCTCCCGTCTGTCCGGCCAACTTCCAAAGGTACGGGGAAGGGGGGTGGGGGGGTCGTGGGGGTCGGCCAGGGGGGTCGCGGGTCGGCTGGGGGGGAGGGGGGTTTGCGTCGAGGGCAGGAGGGCCTGGGATCCCTCCTGCCCGTAATGTAGTGCGGGGTGGGGTTAGGGGGTCGCCGTGGCCAGGAGGGTTTGGGCTCCCTCCTGGCCCGATATTGTTGGGGAGTCGGCGGTCCTTCGGGGTGAGGGTGCGAGTGGTCCTGCCGGGGGGGGGATGGATCGGACGTCGGGGAGTCGGCCGGGCAAGAGGGCTTGGGCTCCCTCTTGCTCCGATCGTGGATGCGGGTGCGGGTGGGAGCGCGTGCGAGCGGTCGTTCGGGGTGGGGGTGCGAGCGGTCCTGCTGGGGGGGTGAATCGGGCGTCGGGCGGGGTGGGAACTGTTTAAAAACTTTTGTATACCGCGCTCAGGCATATAACGCGCGAGGGGTATGCGCGGTACGTAAAAACCACGTATAACGCGCGCGTTATATCCGCGAAAATACGGTAATTGATGTTTTTAATACAGCACATAAGAGTACATCTCTTCATCTGGAGACTCTTGACAAAGGCACAACTGCCGAAACGCTGTCAGTGTCGAGTCTGTACAACTCATATCGTGCTGTTGACCAATAAAGTTTGCTTTGGATTGTCCCCCACTGTGTGATCGACATCTTTTCCTTACAACTTCTGTATTTGGATTGCTTTCCCCGTCGTAGAGGCCCATCGGGCTCCTCTCTCCAATGAAAGGGAAATACATATGCTTTTTCAGTTGCTTCCAAAGGAGCAGAACAGTTGTCTTTCAAACAGAACATAAAAATTGAATGGTTAAAAAAGGTAATTAGGATTCATACTTTCTGCCTTCCTACACTGTTCTGGAATTCAGTTACTCTAGTATATATTTTGATGAAAACTACGTTTTTCAGATTTTTAAATGAAGCAGGATGGGATTGATTTCTGGACACAGTTTTTTTGACGTTTTGTCTTTAGATCTTTCTGACATTACACCCTGAGCATGCTAAGGGGCTTTGTTCCACATACTGTAATATAAATGTTACAATATATCTTGTAGGCTGAAGAAAGTGGGTCTGTGTACTTTAATGATGCCCCTTTGGCAGCATCATTGCACCAGGAACACCTCGAGGTGTGGGAGCTTGCTCCACCCACTAGTGTGACATCACTGATCAGTATCTCCCACCTTAGACCTTTTTAAGTATTATGTCATTGGCCTGGGCAGCCCTAAATGACAGGGGCAGACTATGGACTTTTCCTCCAGGAAATTGTCCAAACCTCTCTTAAAACCAGAAGGCAGGTACAACCATCTTGGTGGGGGCACTGGCACCTGTCCTCCTCCTTCCCGACCTCCTTCCTGACCTCCGCTGCTAGTGCTCCCCTTCCCTCCCCTCGTGCCTCTTTAATGTTCCCGGCCCTACGAAGCGGCATCAGAGGGAGAGCCAACATGACATGGGCAACAAATTTGTGATGCTGCTCACGCCGGGAAAATGAAAAAGGTATGGGGGAAAGTAAGGGGGACATGCACACACGGCAGGGGGGCTGGGAAGGAGTGGGCGGAGGGCAAAGAAGAGGGCGGGGAGGGCTGCCACCACTCCGGGCGCCACTCACCTGCGCTACGCCACTGACAGTATATCCTAGTTAGTGCAGAGTGCTGAAAACCAGGTGAACTGGGTTTCATTCCCATTGCAGCTCTAAGGTTTTGTTTTTTTTATTTGCTTTATTTTATTTATAACCCAGCTTTCTCAAGGCGGCTCACAATTTAAACATACACAATAAAAAAAACCAACAACCTAAAATACATATAAAACACAAATAAGCGACCAGCGCTTATACAATTGCAAATGCCGTAATTTCATGTTATAGAATAGATGTCTCTTCAATAACGTTTTAAAAATATCAAAATTACATTGCTTTCTAATGTACAAAGATAGCCGAATCTGGGCAAGTCCATAAACATAGATTGTGAGCTCATTTTAGGGACAGAAAATACTACTACTAGTCAATTCTAGCATACAATAAAAATGTAAACCACTTTTGTACAACAGAATGGCATTACGACAAATCCATGACCCTTTACCTTTTTTAGGCCTTCCAGTATTGCATTCCAAAATGGCTCAAGCTGATATAGATATAGTACAGCGAAGCAAGAGTGACTTGGGGGTTGCTGCTATCCACTTTGGACCTCATGTATAGGTAATAAGTAGGGAGGGTATGTTTTATTTTTTTTCACACTTTTGCAAGCAATCTCTGTAAGTATTGTTAGTGGCCCCCACAATATATGGTTGGTGGGGTCACTTGAGAGGCGCCCTTACACACGCCAGGTCCCAGGTTCAGTTCCCTCACTGAAGATTCACCAGGAAGTAGAATCAAGAAGGCACAGCCAGAGGTGATTGCATAAAGAATATATTATAGAAATAGGCTTACAGAAAAGCAATATTTATAAGCATTACAATTAAGCATTACAATTAATGAGAGAGCAACACAGTTTCCCTGCCTTACAGAGTTCAGAGGAAAAGAGAGACATAGAAGCCTGAAGTTCCAGGGAAAGGCAGAGAGAGAGAAAAGGGGGATGGGGTGATGGTCCAAGCTTCGTGTTCCATAGATAAAGAGAAGGATAGACAGAGAGAGAGAGAGCTGCAGATGTGTTGCAGAAAAGAGGCTTTTATAGCTTGGAATCTTATTCTGTGTTTAGAAACTATTGTATGTCCCAGTATCTTTCTGTTTAGAATTTGTAAACTGTTTGAAACAATGGTTAATTTAATTGATAAGGAGGGTGTGATACTTGCAGGTATGGTAGATGGGATTAGTCTCTGGCTTCTTTGTCCCATTCAAGCAGCCTATCTTCTTGATAAACAATCCAGTCTGGCTGAATGATTAATGTATGTGAATTCTGTGCAGGAGCACAGAATTCTGAATCCAGAGTCAGATAATTTCCCATAGGCCTTTGCTGACATTACTTATGCCAAATGAAAATGCTGAATGCTAGCAATAGCTATGCTGACAATCTCCTCTCCTGATGAAGAGGCGAAACAGAGCTCTGTCAAGTGGTGATAGTGAACAGTGCTTTTGATTGAGAGGCGCCATGAAATAAATGGTGCCAGGGACATTTATTAACTTTTGTAGTGCTATGGATATGAACTTTTTCTATTTATTTATTTTCCTAACTTTTCCAGACTTATGAATTATGTCCTCACAAATTTCTTAGGACTTTGAACAGTTGGAATCCAACTATTTGAAGAGTGTTTCATTAATTATTTTTTCCTCTTCAAGTAACTTTATGAATTACTGACTGTATAGTGTATTCTATATAGAACTCTTAAGTGCCTTTATGAATTATTGTAAGAAAGTTGGGTTGTTTATAGAATCAGTAATCTTTCCTGGCCTACTTTATGAATTAGGGTTGAGCTTATTTATTATTTATTTATTTATTTATTATTTCGCTGTTAGTTAGTAGGTCTTTATTAAGTCAGCCCGTCACCTTAGAATAATATAAATTGTCAGGGAGCACTTGCACTTTATACTACATTATAATTCATTCCTATTATTCATTATTTTGATCCGCACATTAGATTCAGATTTTATTATATTGTCATTTATTACTTTGCACTTTATATTATTATATTGCATTAATTATTGGGTTGGTTTCTAGGGAGTGTATGTATTTATTATGCCTTTCCCATCTTTCTCCCTTGGTATGTAAGTCTGATATACATATAAAGAATCTTTTTCTGGGAGTGTGATTTTATTCACATGTTTGATAACTTTATAATGGACTAAATGATGTATGGGGCAGTTCTCATTTAGACTTTGGTCCGGTGCTGGTCACCTATGAGACACGGCCCGAGCCACAATTTTCCGTTTATTTATCAAGGGCTCATACTGATGTCCATTATTTAAAGAATTTTTTCTACTCTATTTATTTTTTCCCAGTTCAGACTTTTTGTCTAAGTGTGTTAGCCAATTGTTTTTTGGATTTCATTATTTTTTTCAGACATAAAGAAGACTAGGGCCCTGTACTGTAGTGCTTTCCTGCTTATTGAAATTCAAACAAATAAAAATATTGGTTTTCTTTTTGTCTTTAGTTTTCTTAAATTATCTTTTCAACCTTATTGCAGTCCAGAGTGTTCAAATAATCTAGATGAGATGAAAAATCTTGCAGAGCTGCAGCAAATTGCAGCCTTGACTATTTTGTACAGGAAATTCTCTCTTTGCACTGTCCAGCACCATGGCAACAAAAATAGTGTTCCATGGAGGAAGAAGAGCATTGGTGATGCATTCTCAGTTTCAGTCTGGTGAATTCTACTACAGTGCACTCTGTCGCAGCCATATCAATAATGTTATCATTAGTGCATAGCAAATGTTTGCCCCAGTAATTACTGAAATACCTTACCTGGTACATATTCACAGTTTATTTTATACCTGCAAATGGTATTCTTTTCGGCTTTAATTTTTAGATCAGTGGTCTCTAATTTTTCATTTTGGGCCACTTTGGATTCTAATGAGCTGAAGAAGAGCCACCAAGTATCTTTCCAAGTGGGGCTGCAACACTGCTTTTCAGTGTATGTGAGTGACATACATCCCTACCAGCACATCATCAAACTTTTCATCGGGGAGGGGGTATCCACAAGGAGGTATGTGTATTTCCAGATGTTTATACTGCCTTGGCCTGCATTTTCAGAAAAGGGTATATAGTAAATAAATATAAACTTCCAAAAGGTATATTTGTGGAGTAGCCTAGTACTTAAAGCACAGGGCTGACAACTAGGGAAGCCCAGTTCAGAACATAAATATTTATGTGCAGGGCTGGATTACCACTATATTGGGCCCTAGGCAAACATATATTTGTGGCCACTCCCCCTACCAGGATTTCCTCTTCTCCCTCTCTTTGATTTACTTCTTTTCTTAACCTTCTCCCGCCCCCCAAACACCATTTCACTTCTCAAGAAAAAAGTATAGAGCCTACCGGGGTGTTCAATAATTTATCTACCTCAATAGGAAAAGAGTTTTCAAAAATTTTGGTTTTATTTTTTTTATATAGTCCCCTGGTAGCTCCATACACTTCATCCACTTTTCATGCAATGCTTTTAACCCATTTGAAAATAATTTTTCTATTTGACCTTCAAACCAGGATGTCACAGCATCCTTGACGTCTTCATCACTTGAAAACTGCTCTGCACGGAGAGATTTCTTCAAAACTCAAAACAGGAAATAATCTGAGGGAGCCAGGTCAGGACCATAGCTTGGATGGTTCAGCTGCTGAAACCCCCATTCTCGGATGGCAGCTTGTGATTGGTTGGATTTACTATAAATTAGTTTTCAATACTAATACATTATAAATAAGGGTTACATTTTCAATCATTAGAAAATTTTCCCTCTCTGTCCAAGTGGGCTCACAATATAATTATAGTATCTATGTAAGAAGTATTTAAATACATGTTAGAGAAATATGAAGAGAAGAAAGAGATGTATTGTGAATACTACTGGCATACAAAAAAGGCAACATAAGACTATGCAGACATACGCAGACTATGGCAAGTAATCACATAGGGTTCCATAGTGTTGGTGGAACAGAATTGATTTTAATTGTTTCCGGAAGGAAAGGTAGGGTATTTCTTCAATGAATCCTTGAAGTATGGAGTTCCATAGATTAGGACCCACATTTGAAAAGGCTCTCTTTCTAGCTTATTGTAGTTTTATATCTCTCAGGCCTGGGATTTCAAATCGGTCATGTTGAGATGATCTTATAGATCTATTAGGTTGATATCTGGCCAGACAGTTGTGAAACGTGCACTGGCACATTGTCGTGAAGAAGCAGCACACCTGCTGTGAGTTTTTCTCACCTTTTCTCCTTGATTTACTCCTGCAAAATGATCATTGTGTTGGAGTAACTCTCCCTGGTTATGGTTGTCTTGTGTGGAATGAACTCCAGAAGCAAAAGTCCTTCATCATCCCAGAAGACAGTTGCCATGGCTTTGCCTGGAGATTTTTCTTTCTTGAACTTTTTTGGGGTAAAGGATGACTTGTGCTTCCACTGTATTGACTCCATTTTGGACTCAGGATTTCTCAGGACTCAGGAGCCCAAAATGGAGTCCAAGTCTCATCTCCAGTCACCATATGATGAAAAAAAAAATCACTTAGGACCTCTTTTACAAAGGTGTGCACTAAATCAATGCAAGTACTAACCGCTAACGCATCCATAGGATAATATGCACGTAATAGCGTTTAGCACGTGATTAGCACACACTAATATTTACCATGCGCTAAAAGCATAGTGCACCTTAGTAAAACAGGGGGTTAGTCTTCATGGAGCATCCCCAAGTTCTCCTGATAGCACTGGAGCCTCGTGGCCTTCTGACATGGCGTCTTGAACTAACCTTGGACATGCCCAATTTTTCATGAATTATTTTCCAAACTGTCTAACGAGATGCCCATCTTTTTTTCAGCTATTCAGGAAACCTTAATTTGTCTGTCTGACAAAATAAAATCCTTGACTTTCTTGAATATTTCTGTGGCAGTTGCTTCCACAGGCCATCTAGTGTGAGGGTCATCTTCAATGGACTCTCTACCCCACTTAAACTGCTTGCTCCAAAATTTTACTTTGTAGGATGATGGGGCAGACTTACTAGAAACTGCAGTCATGCATTCATGGGATCTCCTTTGGCTTTTTACCTTCTTTTGTGAGAAATTTTATCACTGAACGCTGCTCAAAATCTAGCAGTTTCTTACTTCATTTGCATGAGTACTCTCCTGACATCCTGTCTCTTGGAATGTTAGACTTGCACTAAACCGCAGCTGTGCATGAGCAACCTTGACACATGTCACAACATACACAGATTTGTTTCAACATGCTACTTTCTTTCATACGCAGGTAGATAAATTATTGAATGCCCCTCATTTCTGTGGGTATAGTAGAAGTAATACTTGATGAGTGAACACAAGCCTCAATAGAAAGGCTTATTGGTTGGAGTTGGAGAATTACCAAGTTACCCAGTTTCAGAAGGGGGGATTCTGAACTTGTCCTAAATCTCTGCAACCCTATCCTGAAACATTATGGGACATGAAGTGCTGATTTCACTTGGTAATATCAGAGACTACACATGGCACCCTAAATTGGGTGGCAAGTTCAACCAATGAATTGTCCAAAAAGTCTCCCTCCTAGAGAAGGTTAATCTGGTAGTTCTGCAGTAACGAGTCAAGAACCAGAGAAGTTCTGCAAGCCATGTTCACCTTCCATTGCCTCTGGTATAAACTAGAGGTGCCAAGGGACAGTGTAATTGAATATATATTTGCAAAGGTTTACATGTGAAAAAGCTTCACAAATGGAAACAACAAAATTAAAATTGTCACTTTTTTGGTGTTTCTGAAAGGATATAGACAGAGAGAAGGTAATATTAGGGCAGTGTTCAAAGGAAATTGCCCAGGAAACTTGAGTAAATTTCCCAGGCCGAAAACTTTCCTTCTTTTACGAGGGGCTGCTGAAAAGTTCTCAGCCAAACCCACAAAGTCGGGGCAGTCTCCATCAAGGGCTATACACTTAGGGGTCATTTTACCAAGGCGCACTAGACGTTTTAATGCTTGCTAAATACTCACACGTTCATATGTTTCATGTTTATTAAAATTTGATGCATACGCTTATAACATAGTTTCAAAGCAAATTACAAATGTAGAAAAAAAGGGATAACAAAACCAATTTTTGCACATACCTTTACCAAGACAAACAGACTTACAGCCAATGATGGGATAGGGGGTGGAACTACATAATTTTTAGAAAAAGGCAACGTTGAAGGATCACATAATGGGAGGGGGGTCTAAAAAGCAGGAACAGACTGCTAAAAACAGGAGATCTGCAGAGATGCATTCGATTAGTGAATTTTAATTTTCGAAAGCATCTTTGAAAATAAATGTTTTCAAGAAACTTTTAAACTTGTCTGGAGCGACTTCTCTTCTGATATATTTCTGCGTCTCGTGCCGATAACTTTTAGAGATAGCACAGAAAAAAGATTTTGCTCAGTGGACTGGAGAGTCCTGGATGGAGTGTAAGGAATCAGTAACCTGTCTAAGAAAGTAGGAAGATTAGCTTGGCAGATCTTAAATGAGAGTAATGCTATTTTATAGGTGATGCAGTAGGATATTGGCAGCCAATGAGCGTTTTTTAAAAGAGGTGTTACATGGTCATACTTTTTTGAATTTGTTATGATTGTTATTGCAGTATTTTGGATAAGCTGAAGTCTCCTTATTTGTTTTTGGGTGATGCCTTTTAGTAAAGAGTTACAGTAATCGAGTTTTGAAATAACAAGGGAGTGAATACGTATATTGAGTGCGACGGTTCCAATACTTTTGCTAGTGCCCTGATCATGTGCAATTTGTAAAAACAGCTTTTTACTGTTTGGCTTTTGTGATCTTGGTATGTTAGTTTATGATCTAAAACCCCTAAGGATTTTTATGCTTGTGACTTGTTGTAGGGGAATATTGTCAGTCTTAATTGGCTCTTGTTTGTGTCAGAGCTGTTACTACCACAGCTGGTGCTAAAATTCATGCTACGGTTTTGTAAAGGGGGGTATAACAGCAGAGGCAGTTATAACTTTGGCAAAGGCAGAATTCAAACAGTAGTTACAAAGTCTCTTTATCGCCTTTTCAACCTGTCTCCTTGTCAGTATATTTCTCTATGCTGCCCTAATTTCCTCTCCTAAGGGTATAGCAAGAAATATAAATAGTTTTAAAGAAGATTGTCACTTACAGTCTTGTCAGAAGTGTTAAAAGCCTGAAGGATTCTGAGGGTCTAAAGCTGAAATTTAGGTGGCTTGATTCTGGTTGCATGTGAGATGGTCCCAGGAGACAGATGGTTCTTATTTCTTCAGCCTCTGGAGCAGATCCAGGTGATCCTAGGTGACCTGCTGAAAATACACAACTATGCCCAACTTCTTTATTGACTTTAACCCTAGGAGTGGGTATAATGGGTTACCTACTGCCACTGTTCCAATGACAGTGCAGATCTTAAGTGGCTGCTGTTATAGATAAAGGCTCATAGGTTTCTCTTTAAAGATTGTCCTTGCTCGGGCAGCCAGGCATCGATCTCTTGGGCTTGCTTGGGCTTAGATGGCTAGGGCCTTTGGGCTGGACTGTGCTCTCCCCTCGCATGCAAATCAGCAACTGGGAGAGGCAGAAGCCAAAGATAAAGATATGAATTGTGCTCAGGGTTTTATACCCCTGGTAAGTTCCCTCCAAAATCTATTTTCTCCACTTATAGTAATAAAGGACAGGGTAAAACTCCTCCTTTCTGGAAAATGCAAAGTCAAAGTATTGTACCTTAGTAGAAGGATCCTAGGGTCTCTACAAGGGTGAAAGAGGGTAGACTGAGGAGTGACCTGCTAATGTTATTGCAATGGACGAGGAGGAGCTGAAAAGTTATCAGTTTAACTTCCTAAATTCTAAGCGTTATTTTGCCACTGTAACTGAAAAGTGTGATCTTATTTCATTAAGTGCCAATTTGTAGAAACAAAATTCTATGAGCAGCTGCAGCAAAGAACCCCCAAACCCCATTGCAAGTCGGCCAGCAGGAGGGATTTGGCATTCCTCCTGCCGCAGACAGATAATTTGAAGACCCCCTGATGCAGGCTATTGGCTGAAACACTGACAGTGTCGGGTCATTGCTTAATAAAGAATATTTGATCCCAGATCTGTAGGCTTGGAGATTTTCTGGTGTTACTGACTTTTAGTGCATTTGCTGGATTCCCTTTTTTTAAGCGCCATTCTGTATCATTTTCACTGTTCCTTGCTGCCATTGAAAGAGTGTTGGTGCATGGAGTCATGAGAAAACCCCTGAGGCAGCCGACGATTCAGCAAAACAAGGATCCTTGTCGGGTTGAGTTTGAGAAGCATTTAACTGGGACGTGTTAGAGATATAACGTATCAAAAGTGGAACAGCATCGAGGGAGTGAACATCGCTTCTGATGCATCAGATAAATCCCGGTTTTTGTTTCAGTTTTTGGTTTTGGTTTTTGTGCACATGGATGACTGTTGGTCATTTTGCAACTTAGTAAAGTGTGTGTGGAGTTTTTTATGCCTATGATATGATTTATGACAGCTTTTTTGTTCTTTGAGTAGAGGTGTCTGTCATCTTAGTCTGAGACTTTATTCTCCACCATGTTGCTTTGAAAGCTTTAATGTCTCTAATAAAGAACCATCTATCTAACACAGCTGTGCTTGCGGTTTTAGTGCCTCCATAGAGCTGGCGTTAGTATATTTTGTGTAGCACAGGGTTAGCGTGTGCTAATCTTTAGCACGCGCTAAAGACGCTAGCGCAGCTTAGTAAAAGGAGCCCTAAGTTTTGGTACTTTCAAGTTTCAAGTTTTTTCAAGTTTATAAAAAATTTGTCATACCACCTTTTCAAAATTACAAAGCGGCTTTACAATAAAAAATAAAACCAAGGTAATACTGACAAGTTAAAATTAAAGGCTAATTAATATCCCATAAAGACGGGTACAAAATCACACAAACCAACTGACACGAAAGGGAAAAGGGTAGAACTACAATAAGTTGAAAGAAAAGGACATTTAAGGAAAAAACAAGAGGTAAGAGTTACAAAAGATTTTCCCTTTATCTGCGCTGCTACAATTGCCACAGAGACTGTGCTAATGATCAGATAAATTGTCCTTAAAAGGTCAATCATACAGTGAAGGCATCTTTAAAAAGCATTGTTTTTAAGCCGGTCTTAAAATTATCTAATGTGTGGATTTCTCGTAGGTAAGCCAGTGTAGAATTCCAGAGCGTGGGGGCAGTAACAGAGAAAATATTATTGCATATAGTATTAATAATTTTTAGGGATGGAATTGTTAGCAGATTTTGATTGGATGACTGAAGAGCACGTTGAGAAGTAAGGGGTGTTAAAAGTCTATTAATAAATTCAGTATTATCCAGTATTATGTTACCCCTTTAGTAGAGCATGTGCAAAACTAACCCATTTGAAGACATTACCTGCTCAAAACCTTTATCTAGAATACATTTTATGGCCAGCTCACTAATACATTGGAGTATTAGAAACAGTGAATCTAAATAAAATGCCAATGATGCATGTTGCTTCATGAGATTAAACTTTCACATACTCAGAAAGAATAGTGCCAAACGTAAACATTTTTTGCTCTTTTGAGTGATTTGTTGCTTAATGAAGGAATGGTTCCAGAATGGTGCACACCAGTAATACATTAAGTAAACTGACCATACTGCCTAGAGGAAATAATGATGATCTACAGCTTACATGATAGTGCTGTGCCATCTTCCACTGTTTTGTTAAATCGAAACTGATAGAACTGCACAGTTGGCTGAGTTTAGCATAAATCAGGAGCAGTAATACCCTTTCAAGGGTAATCAGAACATTAGTACAGGAAGAAGAACAAGAAATTATTAAACTTTAGAATCTCCCTCAAAGTTAGATAATATTGTTCAAAGTGCCTATAGTCAACATGGAAGAAAAGTGGCTACTATTTGCAGTAGACATATGAAATTATTATTGTGAATTAGTATTTTAGCCCGTTACATTAACGGGTGCTAGAATATATGTCTGTCTGTCTTTCTTTATTTCTGTCTCTCTCTCCCTCCCGCTGTCTTTGTTTCTGTCTGTCTCTCTCCCTGGCCCCCTTTGCCTGTCTGTGTTTCTGTGTCTCTCCCTGCCCCTGTGTCTTTCTTCTTGTCTCCCTTCCTCCCGCTGTATGTCTTTCTTTCCCCCCCCCCCCCACTTCCCTGTGCAGCAGCCACAGCAACATTACCTCCCCCTCCATGTCCCTGTGGAGCAGCATTTCCCCCACAGCAGCATTTCGATTTCCCCCCCCCAACTTCCCTGTACAGCAGCCACAGCAGCAGCATTTCCCCTACCCCCCTTCCCTTCCCGTGGTCCTGACAAACCTGCCGATTCCAGCAGCGTGTGCAGCACTCTACACACGCTGCTTCGGGGCCTTCTACTGCCCTGATTTACTCTGGCACGTCCCTGATGACATCATCAGAGACGCGGCAGAGCAAATCAGGGCAGTAGAAGGCCCCGAAGCAGCGTGTGTAGAGTGCTGCACACGCTGCTGGAATCGGCAGGTTTTGAGTCGGGACCGCGAAGAACGTAGCGACTGGACTGTTTTGTTGGACTTCTCTTCCTGCGAGGTGTCACCGTGGCTCCTTTCGATCCCCGCCAGCATCGGAGAGCAGGGAGTCCAGCGCTAAGTCCAAGTCCTGGAAGCACTAACTGCGAAGGTCTGTAAAAGAAAAGGACTCCTGCAGCACTTTGAAGTCCGTTAACGGCGAACGTAAAGAACGTAAAGACCGCCTCAGCCAAATTGAATTCAATGGCTGAGGGAAAAAGAAAATGCCTCATTGGGAAGAAGGCTGGGGACTCGCGCATACGCACTCCTGCGGCCACAGACCTACGGATCATAGAAGCACGCAGGTAGGAGTGTGCATGCGCGGCTAGGGTTTTATTATATATGATGCATTATGCAATTTTTTAATAGTTTTTTCTTTGTAATATTTGATAGCTGGTTCTTAATAAAACACTTGCTTCTGTTTCCTTGTGATTTTTCTCTGTTGCTTTAAAGCTGCAGTTTGTGTTGCATAACTCATAAGATATAAAATTGCTTTTACTGGCACATTAAGCATCTTGGGATAGCATCTATTGTTAGGATCCATTAATCTGTCTGTCCTTCTGTCTGGCCATCCATTCATATACATGGAGGGGCATAATCAAAACAAACGTCTAAGCCTTATTTGGAAGTAGGGTGCTACTCGCCCAAAGTCAGCAGCGGCAAAATATCCATTCTCAAAAAGTACGTCCCAAAAATGTTTGGGCCAAAAATCGTCTATCTGTACGTCCAGACGTTTGATCGTCCAGACCACCCCTCCATCTATTTTTATACCACATTCTTGACCAAAAATTCATCCAAGTCCCAAACGCCCAGAACCAGACCTTTTGGACGTGAGAGGGGCCAGCATTGTGATGGACTGGTCAACAGAGCAGTGGGGCACCTTACAGGGCACTGCTGTGAACTTCACAAAAAGAGTGCCACATAACCATCTCACCAGAATTCCCTTATAGGATATGGTGAGCCCCCCAAAACACCCCTAAATTCCAATATACCCACCTGTCTATAACCCCAGTAGCTGTTATGGCTGCAGGTGCCACTTAAATGGCAGTACAGTAAGGTTTTGGGGGGCTCACATTTTCCACCATGAATGTAGTGGTTAAATTGGCTTATGGGCCTGGGTCCTCCTCTCTATGGTTCAGTAGCCCACCCCCTAGACTACTTAAGACATCTCTGGGCAGCTCTACTAGGCTTTCCTATGCAAGGTGCTGATGTTCCCGCGGCAGGTATGTACGTTTTTATTCTGAAATTTGTGGGGGTGCTACAAGGTCGGTGAACTAGGGGGGGGGGGGGAGTGTGTGTCTTTACTTTGTTCCTGCAGTGGTTATCTGGTCACTTTGGATACCTTTTGGGCACTTATATCTGTCTTTACATTGTCTAACTTACAATGTATAAGTTTCATCTAGGTAGTCTTGTCAAACATTTGATTATCGCTGCAGAACGACTAAGTCTAGGTCAGCCCACATCCCTCCCTAACCACTCCTCCAAAAATGCCCCTTTCTGCTCTGGATGCACAGCAGGATTCAGAGGCCTAAAATGTCCCTGGATACATCCAAAAAGCTGTTTCAATTATCGTCACTTGTAAAGTAATGCAAAGTAAATCTACGTAAAGCTATGTAAAGTATTGTATGAAAAGTAATGTAAAGTAAGGTATGCAAAGTTTGTAAAGCAATGTAAAGTATTGCATTGTCATCGCCTGGAAATGACCAGCCATCTTCTAATGTAATCCGCTTAGAACCGCAAGGTACAAGCGGAATAGAAATCACTAATGTAATGTAATGTAATGTAATGTAAACCTGCCTTTTAGATCATCCAAGTGCCGACTTGGTCGGGTTTTTAGATGTATTTAAGTTTCGATTATGAGCCCCATATCCTTTTGCATATAGAAGAGAAGAGAGAGAGAAAACGAGAGAGGATATGGAAAATATGTGCTTCCTAAAACTCCTTTTACAGAAATATATACATACAGACACCCACTTCACCCTCACCTCTTACCCCTAACAAAAACTTCCTTTCATCCTTTCACACAGACATGTATCTTTCCATCCACAAATAAATGCTTTCACTGTTCCCGTCATCACCTTCACCACCCACCAGTGGCATGCCAAGGGGGAGGGCGGTCCACCCCAGGTGCAGACCAGAAGGGGGTGCTCTTGGGATTGGCATCAGCATCATAGTCCGGGAACTTCACTGTCGGGCGTTACTCTCAGCTGGGTCCTGCCCAAGCAGAAGTAGGAGGAAAGCCCGACACAAGCAGAGTAGCGAGTTAAGGCTGCCAATAATGGGAACACGTTCTGAACAGGCTTCTTGTAACCCACTGGGGCCTTTCTTCTGCCACGTCACTGATGATATCACTGATGATGTGGCAGAGAGAAGCCCTGCGTTCCAGTGTTTGTTCATTATTCTCATTTGACATAAAGCATCTTGTATTTTCAAACTCCTGAGTCCATGGACTAGGTTCACTTGGTGTACTTTGTGGACGTTATGGCCTATCCAATCTACCCATCCATACCGAGTTCTCAGTTCTCCCTCAGTGGATGGCTGTGCTTGTCTCATGCTCTCTTGAATTCAGATACTATCCTTGTTTTCACCACCTTCATTGGGAAGAGGGTCTTTCAAACCATGTGTTGCACAGGCAATGCTGTAGGAATGTGCTTTAGTTTTTAAAATGAAGAAGAAATTTCAACAAACACAAAATTTCAAGTTTTGTTTGATTTCATTCTGAAAATGAAACAAAAAAAACAATTATGAACTAAATGTCGTTAGTTGTTTTTCCATAAATCTTTAGTGACTAATCATGGATGGGGCTTCCTTCTCTCCTCTGAAAACATACACATGACCAAAAATATTAAGTAGAGCTCTCTCCCTAGGGGCCTGATAGCAGTATTCTCCCAGCTTGTGAAGGTCTTACTATATCATGACTTATCCTCTCCTGGGTCTTCAGGACAAGAGGAATCCCCAGTTGCTCTTAGCTTGTTGGTGCTGCATTTCTCAATGGCATTATTTTCTTGTATGGACCTAGTTGCTTCTTCCCACTGTTATTCTTTGTCACAATAGTCCGACTGCCCTGAGGCCAGAACCTTTTTGCTTTATGGGCTATTGCTGCTGCCCTTCTGACTCCTTTATGGATGAGAGCACCAGAAAGATAGGGCAACTGGGAATTGCTGCTGCTCCTTAAGATTCAAGGATGCAGTAAGTAGCTGAGGGATGGTGCTGCTGGGCCCGGTGGAAAGAGTGGGGAGTGTTCAAACAGCGGGGAAGGGTGCGAGGGTGCCACTGCCCTGGGCGCCAACCTCTCTCACTATGTCACTGAATGGTATATCTATGAATGGCGGATTCTTTCCTTTTTAAATGGAGTTCAGTTTTTAATTTCTTTTATCAAATTGTTTATATTGTACACCATTCTGATTTGTTTTGCAAAAAAGGTGGTATATTAAATCTAACAAATGATAAGGGTTGGCAGGATTAGAGATGGGAAAGAGAGAGAATGTGGATTGAGGTTGGATGAAGAATGCAAAGTGGGGAAGGGGGATCCAGGACCTAAAGAGGGAGTGGGTGGTAGAGAATTGTCTTGCTCATTCCTCCTTCTTACTTGCCACCAAAACCTTTATACACATATCTGGCACTAATGCACTAGAGGTCTGCACGGGAATGGGGATCGCAGGAATCCCATGGGAGTCCCACGGGAAGCCCCCTAACCCATGGGACTCCCACGGGGACCCTCTTCTGGCCCACGGGGACCCCCTCTAGCCAATGGGACTCCCACGGGGATGGAAGGCTTTTGAAGCAGGGTTCGTCCATATATTATAATGGACACGTCAGCCTTAGTAAAAGAGGGGGTTTATAAGTTAATTACCTGAACAGAAAACAAAAAAAAGGGTTCCACCAAAGAGATTCCACAAGGAAAACAGCAGCGCAAACACAAGAGACTGGAATTGATGATCCTGTCAGAAGTAATTGCTGCTTTTTATGGGGACGGGCGGGGATGGAGAGGATCTTGGTGGGAACGGGTGGGGACGGAGAGGATAATGGTGGGGATGGGTGGGATTTCTGTCTCCGCGCAACTCTCTGTAATGCACTCTCTCACTCATATCCATCTCCTTTCTTATACCTCTCCATTGGTATTATTAGTAGGGTCGTCATCATCAGGATTTGTATTTTCTTTCTCTCAACCCAGATTTGCAACCTTTGTCACAGCTATGGAATCACAGGAGAACAGGGTTACTGTGTATATTTTCCTGGGTGGTGACTCTGGATGCTAACTAAGGGCTCCTTTTACAAAACTGTGGTAGAGGTAGTAGCATAGTAAGGGGGGAACGGGGGGGGGGGCAGTCCGGCTTGAGTGCTGTCTCAGTGAGGGAGCAGGCACCCATCTTTCTCTCTGCCCCCCCCCACCACTGCCACGTGTGCGCACCGCAGTCACAACAGCGTCAACGCTTCCTCAGATGTCACTTCCTAGGACCCGATGCTGGTGTGGGGGGTTGCTGTTCACACCAGGAACATTACAGAGGTATGGGGGAAGGGAAGAGGTGCGTATATGGCAGGATGGGGCGGGGAAGAAGCGTGTGGAGATGGGGGGTGTAGAAGAGGGTGTCTTTCTCCCTTGCTACGCCACTGGGTAGAGGTTTCTACCGCAAGCTGTTGAGGTAAATGCTCCGACGCTCATAGAAATTCTATGAGCATCGGAGCATTTACCTCACCGGCCCACAGTAGAAACTTATACCGCAGCTTTGTAAAAGCCAGTGTAAATATTCAATATACTACAGGACATGTTATTGTCAAGATGATCTGAATTTTATTGAGTTAACTCATGACCAACCAAGAAATATGTCATATGCATAGAAGCAACTTAGTATATTTTGTTATGTAGGGTTGTTTGATTACTGAACTTATGGTATACTTGTTATATGAATTTATTTAATATGTAAGTGTTTCTACTACCACAGATTTAACAGCCTTGTAAACAAATGTGTTAGAGTTCTAAACATTGTCAATGAAATAATGTCATTGCATCATCATCCTTCAGGACTGAAAACATGAGGATGAACAGAAATAAGAGTTACCGAAGTTAAAAATAATTTCTACCAATTAATGGAAAGAAATTCATGTATGAATTTTGGTAGAAGCTGATTCTAAACCCTTCTAGACATAACAACAATCAAATAAGAATACCAGGAATTAATATTTGTCAAACTTCATTATTTAAATCTCAGCTGATTTCTTATTAAAGTTTTTTTTTTTCTCAAGCAGTGGGAGAAAGATAAATACGTTGTCACTTTTATTTAACACTCTTATTATTGAGTTCTCTATTGAAATGTTACCTAGCATCTTTCAAATTGCATGCTAGACAAAGAAATTAAACTGCCCCCGGTCAGTTCTCCTTTACCTTATTAACAAGATTCAGAGTCAAAACAAACTTGGGTAATATATCTTCTGCTACTTTACTTTTTATTGTTGAAAATAGCTCTGAATCTTTCAAGAAATGTGCTTTTTATTCCCTAATCAAGAAAAGAATGTTCTTATAGAATCAAACAATGGCATAACTCCATGTGACACTTTTCTAAATGTGTACATCTGCTGGACCACCAATACACACCAGAAACTATTACCAAATTAATCAAATTCATCCTAAGTCACAATTAATTCTGCTACAATACCACTATCCTGGTCTGATCATTTCCTTTTGCCTACAAGTCTTCATCTGATTTTTGCCCAGCCTGCTAATTTTACCTGTGCTAAGCACTTTGGGAACCTCAAATCATGTGACACAGGGAATCTTGCTAGTCTATGTCAGAAGCCTCTTGCTTCCCAACCTTTTTTTGTACCCAACCAACTTGTTTGTTGGAATTCATGTAATCCCAGAATTCTTAGTTATCCTAGATGATCATAGTGACACATGGTTGACTACTCTCTTGAAAGCCTTTGACCTTACCACTCCTCTCAAACTGGTCCCCCATACCTCTCAGTAGCTTAATTTATGGTTCCATTCTATTCTTAAACTTCTCAAAAGACAAGCTTGTAAAGCTGAGCTTTTCTACCTCAGTAAGGTTAGCACCTGGTTATCTTCCCATTAAATGATTCTCAACTTGTTAAATGTCACACCATCTGGCTAATCCTTTCCCTCTACAGTCTCTCTGAATATTATGGGGCAATTTATACCTATAACATCTCACATTAAACTCTTGGTATAACTTAGAAACATGATGGCAGATAAAGGCCAAAAGGCCCTTCTAGTCTGCCCATCCGCAGTAACCATTTTCTCTTTCTCTCTCCGAGAGCCTATCCCAGGCTCTTTTGAATTGAGACACAGTCTCTGTCTCCACCACTTCTTCTGGGAGACTCTTCCATGCATCTACCACCCTTTATGTAAAAAAAGTATTTTCTTAAATTACTCCGGAGCCGATCACCTTTAACTTCATCCTATGCTCTCTCATTGCAAAGTTTCCTTTCAAATGAAAGAGACTCAACTCATGCACATTTACATTACGTAGGTATTTAAACGTCTCTATGATATCTCCCCTTTCCTGCCTTTTCTCCAAAGTATACAGTTATCTTGAGATTATTTGAAATAGAAGATTTTATCATCCATACAGAATAGATGGTGAATAAAAATTCTATATGTAAGGTGAGAGGTGTGAATCGTTCGTTATTGACAAGAAAAGATCCCAGTGATGACAAGAATAAGCTAGCTCTGCCTTCTGCATGCTGCAGATATCTTTATAAGGATTATTCCAAAATTTGATTGAGAGTTTGAAATGGCCTGACGAGAGGCCAAATATTCCATTTTATATTAGGTATTTGTAGAAAACCACAATATTTTGGTTGCTATTAGCTTTCTGGAAGCCAAAACTCCTGAGGAAATCAATTCTATTGAGTCCAATGGGCAGACTAGATGGGTCATTTGTTCTTTATCTGCCATCATTTTTCTAAGAGTGAAGCAAAGTCATACAATAGACTCTTTTTTACTGGAAAATGAAAAAAATCATGTGGTCTTTTAAAGGTTAAATAGGAAATACATACACAACTTACAGAAAATATCTTTAAAAAATAAGTTTCTTTTTTCACATTGCACATAATTATCACAGCAGGAAGTTTCTGAATTGCTTGAGAAGCTATTTTAATCCTTTGAGATGCAAGTTCTTTTCTGTTGATATTGAGCATGTGACCTGAGTAATTTCATTCACACAGAGCTGGAGCAAAGCATGTGGTGCTAATTCCTTCAATGATAAAGCCCATGTGACACTTTCCTGGGAAGAAAGTTCTTTGCAAGTGTATGCTCACTTTCAATATACAACAAACACTTCTTGAACAAGTCTATTGTAGCAATGTGAGAAAATCTATCTTAACCTATCTAAAAAAAAGAAATACATGTTAATATCGCTCTCACACTCTAAACTAGGAATAGGCTAGATCGGTAATTATGAGCCCTGTCTTCAAAGATTCTGTTTTTCAGGATATTCACAATGATCATGCATGTGATATTGGCATGCAATAGTGTCCAGAGCAACACAGTTCTTGCCCAACCTCAAATAACTTTCTTCTCTCAAGTGGTAAATGGGTGAAAGAGGGGGGACTATGGGTTTTTTTAAAACACAAATCCTTGCTCGACCACCTGCCGGTGGGTCACAAGGCATTCAAGCCGACTGTTGTCCCGAAACACAGATCAGTGAGCTGTATACAAAGTTACAATGAGCACAGGAACGTAGAAGCTAAATTTTGAAAATGGAAGTGTTATAATCATGAATGCAACTCAAATCTGTTCTCAGCAGCTAAAAAAGAAAAAGTACAGCTGGTGTGAGCAGGGCAGGTAATTCAGACATAGGGAAATTCATGGGACCAAATCAAAAGCTAGGGGAGTGTTTATATTTATGTTCATTTAATTTTTGATATACCTTTCCTTAGTACAACCAAAATAATTTACAAATCAATGCAAATTCTAAAAATGTTTACATCACATGAAAGAAAAAGAGAGAAAAGAGGGAAAAAAGGTAGTCATAGAGCTCCACAAACCATACATTCCAAAATCTTGCCTTCCCTAGAGCTGGTTGTCAAACACTGAGCTAAGTTCTTTTTAAAATCTCCCTCTTTAGCAGTGGTATATTGGAGAATTCCAGAGTGTACCAGAGTTGTGGAAAGATTTAATGCAGGAATGCAAGCATGGCCCTGGGAAGCTGGTAAAGAGCATCACAGTGGAATTCAAGGTGTGGCAGGCCACTGAGTTCTGTGGTTCAGTTTTACCCTGCACCTTGGTACCAGGATGGCTATACACTGAGCAAAGATGGGAAGAAGCGAGAGATTAGAGAAGCTGGGCCTCTTCTCCCTTGAAAAGAGGAGACTTAGAGGGGACATGATTAAAATGTTCAAGATAATGAAGGGAAAAGACTTAGTAGAAAAAGACAGGTTGTTCACCATCTCCAAGGTAGGGTGAACAAGAGGGCACTCTCTAAAGTTAAAAAGGGATAGATTTCGTACAAACGTAAGGAAGTTCTTTATTACCCAGAGAGTGGTGGAAAACTGGAACGCTCTTCCGGAGGCTGTCATAGGGGAAAACACCCTCCAAGGATTCAAGACAAAGTTAGACAAGTCCCTGCTAGACCAGAACGTACGCAGGTAAGGCTAGACTCAGTTAGGGCTCTGGTCCTTTACCTAAGGGCTGCCACGGGAGCAGACTGCTGGGCACGATGGACCACTGGTCTGACCCAGCAGCGGCAATTCTTATGTTCTTAGGTCTGGAGACTGTGAAAGTACCGGTAATCCCTGGCTGTAGGAATGGGAAGTCTCCAAAGGAGGAACAAGTAGCCTGAAAAAAGATACTAGAGAAGGAATGGAGTTTAAGGAAGAAGAAAGGGGAGCCTACATGGGAGTTATTGCTCCTCTTCCATGCAAGTTCGGCTCACCTGTCTCTTCATTGCTCTCCACTTCTCACTCTCCTCTTCAGGTGAGACTTTCTTTCATTGGCAGATTTAACTCATTTTCAGTTTGTAAGTACACATTTTCCACAGGCTTCTATTATTCTTCTGCTCTGCTCTCCTTAGCCCCAGTCGCATCCCTGTTTTCTGGGACTGACCCAGTCACAGAGCCAGGAAGTGACATCAGAGGAAGAGCTGACGCCAGTGCAGGTAGCAGGCTGGAGATACTGCTCACACCAGTGAAGAGTTAAAGAGGGAGGGGGGAAGGGAAGGTGCGCATGGCATGGGGGTGGGGGCAGAGAAGAGGGCGGGGACTCCACCACCCCAGCCGCCTCCTACCTTCGCTACACCGCTGCCTCAGCACTACCCATATTTTGCTGAAGCCGTCCGGGAGTGGACGTGCTTTCTATCTGTATAGAGGTGATTTTCAGTATTACTGCCCAGATAGTATAGGACAGCTGAATTTGCATCTGAGCTAAGATCCGCTTGTTGGTGCACATAGCAAGAATGGAGAATGTGCAGGCAGACTTCATTATCGTGAACGTGTATGATCTTGTGATGTCGGAAGGGAGGCCTGAGCTCTTTTGCCTTCCAGTTCCCAACAGAGCATAGGGGTAAGGCCAGAGATATGAGCAGTTAAGCCTGAGGATATCTGAAAGGTAATGGTGTGGTCATTGATACATTCATTTGTGAAGCATTAGAAGACAGATGTTCTAACAAAGGGTGATGCATTTTTTTACAGAGCAGTAATTCAGAGGGTCTTCCCTGACCCAATAAGGTATTGGCGGATTTTTCAAAAGTACATTATGAAAGCATAAGGACATCTGCTATCTCTTTAGCAGGAGTGCTCTTATAGAACAATTTAACTGGATCACTGAGCACACTTTCGGATTTTCAAAAATTTAAGAAGGTATTAAAAACCACTTTGTTTATGGAAGCATTTAAATAATTATTTATTCTCGTTCCATGAGGATATTCCTACTGATATATGTGGTTGGCCATGTTAGGTAATTGTCTCTTTGAAAAAATTGGTGTATCTGTTGTTTGTGCAAAATTATTGTATGGGCCTGCATTTTGGCACGGTTTCTATACAGGGTGCCCGATCTCAGAAGCCACCTAAGTGGCTTTTGAGAATCGCACATGAGTGGCCTAACCAGAATCACCCTAAGCCGCCTAACCACCATGACTCTCTAACTGGCGCCCATTGTGCTGGTCTGCATTTCAAGCAGTTACCATGGGCCTAGGGTGGCACCTTAGGGTACCTAAGCTTGCCTAAGACCAGTTCCAAGGGAAACCACGACCACGCCTTGCCTTAGGTGAGCTTAGGTGGCCCACATGCCTCCTTAGGCTTGCGGAGCTGCCTACAATGTAGGCAGCCTGCCACGGGATGTGTTTTTTAAAAAACGTGTGACCCGATTGGCAGTTAGACACCGATATGCTGCAAAAAATCGGGATGCCGTTTATAGAATTTGCCCCTTTATAACTGTATTTTGTAAACCGCCTAGGAATAGGCGGGTAAGAAATTTTTTAAATAAATAAATATTGCTTTTGTACATTCTATTGATATGGACTGGTCCAGCAAAATAAGGAAGGTGAAATTTATTCACACCTGTTAATTTCCTTTCCTTGAGTTCTGCAAGAACAGTCCAAGGTTTGCCCTGGAAGACTATGGTATATGGGATTAGAGAATGACATGGGGACAAATTTGTCCCTGTCCTGCAGGAACTCAATTTCCCTGTCCCGTCCACGTGAGTTTTGTCCCTGTCTCTGCCCCTGCCCCATTCCTGTAAGCTCTGTCTTAACTGCACAAGCCTTGAACACTTGTGATTTTAAAGTGTTTGAAGCTTGTGCAGATGAGGATGGAACTTGCAGGAATGGGGCAGGGACAGGAAAAGAACTTGCAGGGATGGGAGGGCAAAATTAATTCCTGTGGGAACGGGGAAAAATTTGTCACCATTTCACTCTCTATATGGGATCTCCTGAGGGTTAGACTGCTTTCCCCCTGTGGTATGCATATAGGTTTGTGTTTCATGAGCTATGCTGCAGTGGTTTTGATATGGTTTACATTGGTGTAAGGCAAGGTAGACCTTCTCCCTCTTTAGCAGTGGCATATTGGAGAATTCCAGAGTGTACCAGCCCTTATACCAGTGGTGTCACTGGAATAATTCAGTATCTCTACTACCATCTGCTGGTAAATGGATTCAACTCATTGATTTGGACTAGTCTAGCAGGATTCAAGGAAAGGAAGTTAATAGGTGCAGCCCTTCTAAGCTGTTCTGCAGCAGTAAATTCCTTTTCATACAGTTTCTTTATAATTTAGATGATTGAGATTCTCTTTTTGAAGGTGTTTCCTTGAAAGTTCTGATAAAATTGAAACTACTACAGTCTTCTCCAGACTTCCTCCTCTCCCTTCTGTGTGCTCTCTTTGAAAGAGTTTCACTGGTTAGCAATTCAATTTAGCTAAGAGTTTGATTGCTTGATTTGTCCTGAAGTCTTTCTAAGGGGAGAGCCCATCTGTTCTTTGCAATCGGCGCCTTGTTTTGGTAAAAGGAGATGAATTGAGGATTAAACGATGAAAACAAGGGAGAAAACTGCAGATGTGATATTCAAAGCACAAGATCTTTACTGGAACAAATACAATATAGCAATCCAAATAGTGGTTCGCATATGTGAAGGGACAGGGCCCGACATGGTCCGTGTTTCGGAAAACATTCCTTCCTCAGGTGTCCAGGATTTTATGGTACACACATGTAGAGAACATTATCGAGAAACACACACACAAAAAAAAAGCAATCCGAAAACGACAGGCAACGTAGATCTCCTTTCCTGCTGCAACTCAGTTTACTAACTGATAGCGATGGGTGTGCCGATCGTTCTGAAGATAAGTTGATTCATCCATCTGTCTTTCATACATTAAGTTTTTCACTACACCGCACAGAGCTTTCTCAAATGCCAATGAGGTTATTGCCTGAACACCTTTAAACCGCATATGCGTGGATGTCATGTAATGATGTCAAGTGTGCGCGTGACATCATCATGTGACATTCACACATGTGCGGACTTCCTCCCTGCCCAATGCAATTTGAGGAGGCTTTTCAAAACTCAGTGCTTGGTTTTGAAAAGCTGTCCAGACCCCCCCCCCCCCCCCGGACATGTTCGAGGAAATTCGGACGATTGGTAACCCTTCTACAGAGTGGACTAATGATCCAGTTTTCAAGGAACTTTGGTAGTATAAAGAAATAAAACAAAGGAAATAAGGTTTGGAAAATAAGGTTTGCCGATGTTGTTAATGATGCAGCAGAACAACTTCTATTTATTATGACAGGGGTTGCCAAACATCTTATTCTAAGGAACTGGAAAAACTGAGATAGACTGAACTATTCCTTTTGGTGGGAGTCTCTCTTGTCATGTTTTTAAGATGGAACGTAATATGGCCATACATCAGGGATATTATAAGAAGTTTCTGAAGATTTGGGAGCCATTGACAAAATTTTGTAAAGAGTGATTGGTGATTATGCCCTTTGGTCGTACACGTCCAGAGTGGGTGGGTGGGAGGGCGGGTTGGAATGTATTTTTCAATTCTCAATTTGAGTGTAGTTCTTAGATATAATTATGGGGGGAGGGGGGTGATAATTTTTTTGTCATAGATTATAATTGTAATTGTATTTAAGTGCTTTTATAGAATTATATGATTGTATTTTATTTTGCACTTACTTATGGCTTTAAAATGAATAAATAAATTTTTTTAAAAATGATGCAGCAAAACGAGACAGATAAAGATACTAAAGCCCATCTAGTCTACTCAATTGCTTGATGAAGAGAACTTAGATGCTAAGTTCAGGTCTTATATATTGTTCTGATAGAAGCACACTCACAGATTTCATGGCAGTCATCCAGATTCCACTGGAGCCATATCTCTTGTCCTCCCACATACAGATAGAAAATTTCCACACGCACAAGAGGCTCCGTATTTTACTGTGGCAATAAGATCATACACAGGATCATTTGCCTGCATATTTCAGGACAGTAAGGTTTATGGGGCCAGACATGGGTATTGTGAGACCCTTGAAGACTTTCCAGTCAATATTTAAACTCTATGGTTGGCAATTTGTTTAAAAAAAAACCCACCTGCAATGGCATTTAAACAGAATTTGGATATTTAGCAGTAGGTAGAGTCAAAGATCCTAGGCATTGGTTAATGCCAAATATTTTGATACAGTGTTAACTGATGTAGCTATCTGATTAGTAGCCCTATTAAGGGGCTCGTTTTTGACAAAGAAAAAACCCCAAAAGTGGCACAAAGTGGCAGATGGATGTTTTTGTTGTCAAAATGTCCAAATTCTATTTTTGAACCCTATTTTTAGACAGTTTTCTAGGCAGTGTATCTAAATCCCAAGGGGGCATGTTTTGGCTCAAGGTTTTTGCCACTGAATTAGTACTCAAATATAAATCTGCACGTAAACAGTACTAATTATTCATAATGAAACCTTATCACATTTATATAGAGCTCAATGTGAACCACTTCACATATAGCGGCTACATGTATATGAGATTTTTGCCTGGACCTTCAGAGTGCAGCCAGGCATTTCATACTACTGGCAGCTAAAGTCTTCGTCAGTCCAATCTTTTATGGAAACTTGTTTATAAAGCTCTTTTTAAAAAGCTATTAGCTTCACTGTTTTATCATTTATTATTTATTCATAATTTTTTATCTTTTTTTCTTTTTCAACCATACAATTGATATAACTACTTAGCTCATAGTAGATTCTTAATTGTCACCTACGCCAGTGTTCTTCAATCTTTTAACACATATGGGCCGGCGGAAATAAAATAATTATTTTGTGGACCGGCACCGGTCCGTGGACCGGCAGTTGAAGAACACTGGGCTAAGTCATGCCCTTCTCCACCCAATCTCCGCCCTAGACCCCACCCCCATAATAGTACTAATTCTAACACCATATTTTCCATTCATTTTTCATATATACACACAGTATAATTGTATTAACAACACATAATGGTTAACCACAAAATTAAAATACACAAAGCACACTGTATGCTTTTCAACATTCATTCCTACCAGAAAACAGATGACCCCATGCAAATGCAGGACCAAAAACAAGCACTAATATATATAAACAAACCCTAAGGTGCAAGATTTTGCAAGCAGTACAACCCCAGAGGAAAAGAAACAAATGCATCTCTTCCTGAACAGACAGCAGATGTAAATCAATCCTAAATAAAAGCATTCCCCCTACTGTTGTTGTCTCTCTCCCTCCATGCTGTGCCTTGCCTTCTGGCCTGCGCTCCGGTGTTATCTTCGGGTCGGTCCATGGTGCAATCAATGCGGCCTTTTTAGGCCGGCTCCCTGAGTGCTGCATTGCACAAAGTTGTGGGCAGCATCCCCCACCTCATCTGGAAGCCTTCCCTCATCTGGTTCAGGCGCAGGACGCACGTAGGAGCACCACTCAGGGAGCTGGCCCGAAGACGCTGCGTTGATCACACCGTGGACCGGCGGCTGCAGACACTGTCTTGGGTCCGATGGAGGTGCCGGCCCTGTGGACTGGCACCGATCCAAGGACTGGCGGTTGAAGAACACTGATCTACGCCACCTCTCCCAACATGCATGTTTCAAAAGAAACTTTCTTCAGGATCGAGGGGAACTAATAAACAAGTCAAATGTCATTCACTCAATATCTCTTATTATCAAACGCTTCTAAAGACAGGCAAGACTAGGTTGGGCTTATGATTTTGTGCATTTTTTCATTTTTTTTGCAATAATGGAACATTGTAGAAAATATTCAGGGCAAAAATTGGACAAATAAGGCTAGGACTGTTTCAATAACTTGCCAAAAAGGTGCCCAAACACATCCGCTGACCACTGGAGGGATTAAAGTATGGCCTCCCTTATTCCCCCTGTGGTCACTAACTCCTTCCTACCCCCCCCCCCCAAAAAAAAAAAAAAAAAAAAGGAGAATGAAGCAATACATATCAGCCTGTATGACAGCTTCATATATTATGGCCAGTCCTATTAGAGCAGCAAGCAGGTCCCTGAGGTAGCCTACTGAATTTTGGTGCCAGACACATTATTGTGGGCACAGAAAGCAAATCATCCACAGAGACTTACCTCATCTTCCATGCTGCTGATCCTGGCCAAAGCTAACATTATCCCCTGCCTTCTATGGAGCCCTTGCAGGCCTAATTATAACATAGATCCACAAAAGGTTAATCAACTGAGAAAAGACCCTTATTGAAATGACTAGGAATTTACTTATAACATACAAATGAAGGAAAGAATCTCAGAATTGCCACCCCAAGGATCATAATAATATCATCCATATAGGAATCGTGGCATGGGTATCTTCATTGATCCAAAACCTTCATGAATAACTGTGACATAATTTTATCACTTGTTAACTAATAAATGCCTTCACTACTCAATGAATTTTAACATATAACTGGCCTATTTAACCTGTTTATATTATTTCTTTTTTTCTTTTTATCTCACTGTGCAAATAAGCAGAATAAATTACCGATGATGTTATATTTAAGTTACAGATAATTTATTCTGCATATTTGCACAGTTTTTGCATATTTGCACTTTAGACATGCTATTTTACACAGTTCTGTGATTTGCTATTTGCACAGTTCTGTTACTATAATTTAGTGATGAAGTTTTTATAAATAGTGGAAAAAGTGAGATTAAAAAAAAAAAAGAAATAATATAAACAGGTTAAATAGGCCAGTTATATGTTAAAATTCATTGAGTAGTGAAGGTATTTATTAGTTAACAAGTGATAAAATTATGTCACAGTTATTCATGAAGGTTTTGGATCAATGAAGATACCCATGCCACGATTCCTATATGGATGATATTATTATGATCCTTGGGGTGGCAATTCTGAGATTCTTTCCTTCATTTGTATGTTATAAGTAAATTCCTAGTCATTTCAATAAGGGTCTTTTCTCAGTTGATTAACCTTTTGTGGATCTAGTTATTTGTGGTTAATCTTTCTCTTCTTTGTATTATTTCTAATTATAACATAGCCTCAACAGAGCACGTGCCAATGATTTTTTTTTTTAGATCTCATTTGTGGCCACAGACCACAGTTTGGGAAGCTCTGCCCTACCTGCTTTTTCAGTCATTCCCCTTCCCCTTTTATTTACACCCTAATTAGAGTTACCAGATGTCTGAGAAACCCCAGACATGTCCGGGTTTTGGAAGTCCCCGAGCTCGGGGCCAAGTCTGGAGGCCCTCTGTGCATGTGAAGATGTCAACACGGTCTCATCATACGCAGGCACGCGTGCGTGTGACATCATCGTGTAGATGTCCGTGCATGTGAAGAGACCCTCCAGATCTTGGGGAAGAAGACCGGAGGTTCATGGAGGCGGGGCTGGGGGGGTGGAACAGGATATAGCTGGGGGTAGAATAGGTTGAGGCCAGATGTCCTCTTTTTTTTAAAGAGGAAATCTGATAACCCTATCCTTAATCTACTTTCATACTCTCTGGTTCATTTATCTCCCCACTCTTACTCTCTCACTCATTCTTCTAGCCTGTTATCCCGTAATCTCTCCCTCCATTCTCTCTTTCTCTACTCTTTTTCACTTATGACTCCAGATGAATTCACATCATGCTCTTCTCCCGTTCATCCATCCTCATGCTTTCTTTGTTTCTGCTTCTCCTTACCACATGCTCTCTAAATCCCCTATTTTTTTTCTCCTTGGCTCTTGGATGTTCAGCTCTCCTATCTTCAGCTGGCAGTCCTTGGCTATCTCTTCAGGCACTGCAGAACCTACTATCTCAGGTCTTGAGCCATCTGAACCTGATAATCCTCACTGGCACTTTGCATTGACCTCTCATGCATCAGGCAAAGAGAATACCCCTGCCTAGGGCTGATCTGTGCTGGCACAGCAAAATTGTTCCAAATAAGCCAGAGGGTTACCGCAAATCAAATGGCTAATTGTGATTTGTGGGAAGCAGTTAGTTGTTTTCCATGAACTTGCATGCGACACAGCTTATTAAAATATTATTTGCATAAGGTTATAAGGATTGCATAAGGAGTAAGATTCTAAAGCAGATATTTAACAAATAAATAGGCTACTTAGGGCTCCTTTTACAAAGGTGTGCTAGTGTTTTTAACGCACGCACCGGATTAGCTCGTGCTATAGCGCACGCTAGCCGAAAATCTACTGTCTGCTCAAAAGGAGGTGGTAGCGGTTAGCGCACGTGGCAATTTAGCGTGTGCTATTCCGTGAGTTAAGGCCCTAGCACGGCTTTGTAAAAGGAGTCCTAAATATTTGAAAGAGAGCCAGCAGTTTAACCAATCCTGCTAACTGTAATCCCTACCCTGGCATTCTGTTTGTCTGTCTTGATTGTGAGCTTCTTCGAGCAGGGACAGTCTCCTTCGTGACTCTACAATGCTGCATACATCTTGTAGCGCTCAAGAAATAATTAATAGCAGTCAGAAACTTCAGTGTCTTAAACTGTTTAAATAGGGACAATTGTCTAGACTCTAGAGTACTTCTAGAGTGTTTTGCAAAGAACAAAATCAGCTTTCAATTAAGCATGAACAAAATAACCCTAGAAATCCTTGTGTTCTGAGATGAGAATATTTATTGTGGATATCCTAAAAACCTGACCTGGCTCCGGCTCTAGAGGACCGGAATTGCCTACCCCTGAGTTAGTTGGTCTAGGCTCAGCTGCTGATCTACATTAGCTTTAATCTAGCTCAGATCGAAGGTATTCTGGCCTGATTTGTATTTTTTGGGTTGACCTTGGCTCTCATTTTTTTTTAAACTGTGTTAAAGCTACAGCCTCAGCACCCTGGGGTTGTGGGTTCAAATCCACGCTGCTCCTTGTGACCCTGGGCAAGTCATTTAATCCCTCCATTGCCCCAGGTACATTAGATGGATTGTGAGCCCACCAGAACAGATAGGGAAAAATGCTTGAGTACTTGGGAGAATGGTATAGAAAATTCAATAAATTAATAGTGTGAAAAGTTTCAGTCTCTGATAACCAGAGCTGGTATTGTGACATCATAATGCCTCATTCCATCAGTACCTAAGAGTCAGCCTCATCAGTGATGTCACGATGGCTTGATTGTCCTATACTTGACTCACTTTTCCTACATTTTGATTTCTAGAGTGGTGCAGTGGTTACAGCTAAAGCTAAAGCTGTGATGCAGTTAAAGCTCCAGCCTCAGCATCCTATGGTTGTGGGTTCAAACCCACACTGCTCTTTGTGACCCTGGGCAAGTCACCTCCCATTGCCCCAGGTACATTGGATAGATTGTGAGCCCACCAAATAGACAGGGGAAAATGCTTGAGTACTTGAATAAACTCATGTAAACCATTCTGAGCTCTCCTGGGAGAATGGTATAGAAAAATAAATATTATTATTTCTAGAGTACTACCAGGCATACGCAGTGCTGGAGCTCCATATATAGACCATCCCTGGAACATAGATTGTTCACAACTGCATCATAAGGTACAAAATAAGAACCAATGATTTGCAATTTCTGTATTCCAGTAATCCGTCCTTTTTGGATTGCATTAATTCAATTCCATCTGCACTGTAAGACAATATGGCTAATTACACAAAGCATTTTACCATACATGGAAAGGTGCACATGGCTATAACACAATTTTTTTGTTTCCTTTAGAACTAATTGCTTAAGGAATAAGAGCTACTGCAACAATTTTAACAAGAATGAGAGGCAATTTATGCTACTTAGCTTTATATCTTCCTGTTACCAATGTGCTTAAAAATCCACGGCTTATGTCAGCCTTCTCAGTAACACTATTAGAACTCCACAGAATAGGGGAGCACCTCATTCAGATGCATGACTCCAAAACAAGAGCCTAGAAATCAAGCAGATTTTTCTTCCTTGGAATGAAAGATAGAAATCCTTGAAGGGATGTAATTTGGCTGTGTTGAAGAGCAAATGGTCGCCATCAATCTTTGCCTTTCTACGTGCTTTCCCCCTGGCACTGCGGTTTCACTGAATTTCCTATAATAATTTACAGTGCAGATCCAAATTGATTTCTTTATCACATAGCACTAGCTCATCTTGAAATTCAGAAAGCCTAATTATATTTTTTGATACTGAATCTCAGAAACATAGAAGAATGAAAGCATTTGCTGCTTTTTTTTTCTCTCTCTCTCTCCCTCCAACTGAAAGATTATCCACGACCAAGGATAATTCTAAATATGCAGTGGCCAACAGAACAAACAGGGTATCCTAGCATTACAAGAATGAATAAATGAAAAACATATTAACGATGGTGACAAAGCTGCTTCTGACTATCTAGACTGGTCTGAACTTAAAAGTGCACTGAAGAATAATAAATAGATTGTGCCAGTTCTGGTTGCTAGGAAAGAAACCACTACTAGGGAAAGGATGGCATGAGTACTGTACAGATAAAGTCCACACAAACAGTGGGGTCTAGACAGCTGGCTGACAAAATCCAAAACAAATTTAGGCGCTCTATTGTTAAGCCACGGTAGAGTTTTCTATCACGGCCCGGAGCGCTAAATGCTCCCACGCCCATAGGACAAACTAAAATCTTACAATCAACAGGGGAGAACTATCTTTTCTTTTCCAAAAAACTGTTAAGTCATAAGAATGTGGTGACAAACAATTGGGTTTTAGCCTCTTCTTGAAACTGATCATAGAATTTAAATTGATTATAGAATTTAAGGGATCCATGCCTAATTTATATGTGAGGACTGAGATCCCTTACCACCTGACCGCTCACTCATAACTGAAACAGCCTGCAAACGCTCCTATTCACAGTTTATACCTAGATTATGGCACATCATTCCCATATCCATTAGATCGCTAGTCTGTGGAACTTCAAGAAGGCCGTGAAAACCTTCCTCTGTACAAATCCAGCTCCTTAATGACCGAAGCATCCACTCTTCATTAAATGGAACTCAAAGGCATCTCCTGGTACAACAAATGGACCCCCAGTGTAACTTAAATGCCACCAAAATATAATTTAAACAGTTACCTACTAAACACTCCAAGCATAACCAAATTGCGCCACATACTAAAATTATTTTACTTATTTATTTATTTGATTATAACAGTTTATAATATATATACAAAGTCGGAGTACTAGTTGGTAACATCAAGGGAGAAAAAGAGAACATTCTTAAACATATTTAACCAAAAAGAAAATGCCTGTAAATATCTTATTTTAAGCTTTAGTTTGAACATCAGTCTCTATCTAACAGGAATCTTTCTAACTGATCGGGTTTAAAAAAAAAAGTATCTGGGTACCATCATAGACAATACGATGAACCCTGCCACCCAATGTGCAGCGGCAGCCAAGAAAACAAACAAGATGCTAGGAATTATTTTAAAAAGGGATAGTTAACAAGACTAAGAATGTTATAATGCCCCGTATTGCTCCATGATGCGACCTCATCTGGAGTATTGCATTCAATTCTGGTCTTTCTATCTCAAGAAAGATATAGTAGCGCTTAAAAAAGTTCAAAGAAGAGCAACAAAGATGATAAAAGGGATGGAACTCCTCTTGTATGAGGAAAAACTAAAATGGTTAGGGCTCTTCAGCTTGGAAAAGAGATGGCTGAGGGGAGATATGATTGAAGTCTACAAAATCCTGAATGGAGTAGAATGGGTACAAGTGGATCGATTTTTCACTCTGACAAAAATGACAAAGACTAGGGGACACTCGGTGAAGTTAAAGGGAAATACTTTTAAAACCAATAGGAGGAAAAATGTTTTCACTCAGAGAATCGTTAAGCTCTGGAATGCATTGCCACAGGTTGTGGTAAGAGCAGATAGCATAGCTGGTTTTAAGAAAGGTTTGGACAAGTTCCTGGAGGAAAAGTCCATAGTCTGTTATTGAGAAAGACATGGGGGAGGCTACTGCTTGCCCTGGATCGGTAACATGGAATATTACTACTCCTTGGGTTTTGGCCAGGTATTAGTGACCTGGATTGGCCACCATGAGAATGGGTTACTGGGCTTAATGGACCATTGGTCTGACCCAGTAAGGCTACTCATATGTTCATACATTTGGCAGGAAATTTTAGGAAAAAGGTTGCTCCCAATAATAATACTCAAGATTTATATTGAAGAAATTGTTTCTGCCTATATTGGGTAGCTCTACACATGCCTGGAAACATTTGTAATTTCTGCCCACACAACAGGAAATCTTTTTTCAAAAAATAGTTTTTCAAAACAATACTTTTACAATTCTCCGAGGCGAAGGTAACCAAGAGGGTGGCTTGTTCAGAAATATCATCCTGAGTTGTTTCAAGGAATAAAGTTAAATTTTCCAGTGGATCTTTCTTCTGGTTAGATCCATCAGGTATACCTTCCTCTTGGTTAACCAATCTCCTCCCAGGGAGATAGAAACATCTATTCAACACAATAGTTTCAGCATTGCTCAATTCTAGAACCTCTTTGAAATATTTTCTAAGTAGTATCTCTGGCGAGAGCAGTAGACATTTTGGAAATTTCAATATTCTCAGATTAGAAGCTCTCATATGGTTTTCCATAATTTCACATTGCCTATGCAACCAAAGACTATCTTTAAATGCTGAAGTACTAGTTTGTTGTAGCAATCCCGTCTGAGATTCTGACTTTTTAACTGCTTCTTCTAACTGATTAATTTTCTCATCCATTTTAGACACTATTTGATCTGAAAAAGCACAAAGCTTTTGTACTGGACCCTGTAGTAGAGCTTCAGACCTCTTAACCACAATCTATATATACCCTTAAAGTTATATTCTGAGGTATTTCCTCATTAGATAAGTTTCCAATAGGAAACAACTGGTTGAATTTTATTATGCCTTAATGGGGATTCTAATTGTGGTTGTTGTAACAATAGGTCTGTAGCTGTGTCCTCTCCTGTAGGAATACCATTAGGACTAGTCTCTTCTGGAGAGAAACAAGAGATTGGTGGACCTGGGGAAATTCTTTCCCCAGAACATAATGAGGCACCTGATACATTTCCTGCGAAAGGAGAGGAAGGAATAAGCTTAGGAAGTCAAAACTAGATGTCTTTCAATAAGGCCTGGAAGAGTCAGAGTACTAGTTGGTAACAATTTAGGCTTTACCTTATGCTTCCCCATGCTCAACAAAACCACATAAACAAAAAATCTCAAACCATATTCTCTATTCCAACAGAACTCCACTGGGACTCCAAAGTCGCTCATAAGGAGTGTGCCCCTTTGGCCATGCCCTGCGGCCATGCCGCAGGAAGCGACAAGTTATTAACTCCGGTGTAACCTCGCACCCTGATGTCAGTGCGGGGAACTCGGGAACAGCTGGCAAAGTTGAAAGACTGCAGCAAAGCTACCGGGTCTCTCCTCTCTCCCAGGCAGAAATGCCTCCTTACTCTTCCCCACATACTAAAATTCAAATGTCATTCCCAGTAAAACCTATCTCTGTTATCCACTGGAACCCAACTGCTGCCCATCAACCATGTACTCTCCTGCAATGCAAAATCTGTATTACCTTTATGTTATGTCCTGGCAGGACTATGAATGCTGCAACATCAATTTACGCTATGTATGTATTATCTATTCTGTGAATGTTGCAATATCTACTAAGCTATGTCTGCCAAATATGTACTTTTCACTTATGTCTGTCCTCTCTATACTGTGAATGTACTTTTCTAACCTGTTCTGGGTTCCTTTGGAAGGAAGGGCTAAATAAATAAATTTACAGTAGGGGCTCCTTTTACTAAGGTGCGCTAGTGCTTTTAGTGCATGCGGGATATTACCACGCGCTACGCAGCTAGAACTAATGCCAGCTCAATGCTGATGTTAAGGTCTAGCATGCACGGAAATGTAGCGTGTGCTATTCTGCGCGTTAAAGCCATAACGCAGCTTAGTAATAGGGGCCCCAGGTTTCAGTTGGTATAAATCCTTGTGCCCAAAGTTGGGTATGGATTCTGGCACTGTGTGCTATTCGATAAATGCACATTTTCATGTGCAGGCCCAGCGGAGTGGAATAAACTCCCGGGTTACATATGTCAGCAAGGGAATCTTAGCACGTTTCAACATTTGTTGAAACATCACCTGTTCTGTCAGATGACATATGGGTGCTATGAGAGAAGAAAATGTATGTGGTTTTACGACTTGAATGTATAAACGATAAAAAGAGACAGGGGTTCAAATTGTGGCATAGGAGTAAGTATTGTATGTGAGGGTGGGGTGGTTTGGTTTTTAATATGTATTTTATGTAGGACAAGGCAGTTAAGACAAAACTGTGTTTTCATGTTTGTGCATTTGTAAAGTGTGTATTTTGTGCTTTTTTACTATGTATGTGTTTTTGGAACCTGCTTTGTAAAAAGCGGGATATAACTAAAAACCATAAACCATAAATGGCACTCAACTTAGAAATTTTGTGGGTTAATGAAGTGTGCACTGAGAAATGGGGTCATGAAAAGAGCACATCAATCTGACTTAAGAAACAAGTATGAACTATGTGGGAAATATTAGGTTTTATGTATTTATTTATTTATTCATTCAATTTTCCATATCGTTCTCCCAGGGGAGCTCAGAATAGTTTACATATTCAGGTACTCAAGCATTTTGCCCTGTCTGTCCTGGCGGGCTCATAATCTATCTAATGTACCTGGGGCAATGGGGGATTAACTAGCTTGCCCGGGGTCACAAGGAGCAGAGTGGGTTTGAACCCACAACCGCAGGGTCCACCAAGGGAATAGGTGCACTAGCTAAACGAGGCATGAGGATTAGGGATTGCTTTGCACCAGTTATCCAGCAAGCTCCTGATTTAGAGTGATTCAGACAGAACAAGACAATTAAATTAATCTGCAGCTAGAGCTGAATTCTGTCAATACATTGCTGAATAGGGGAAAGATCAGGGGTAGCATAACCAATGGGTAGAAAAAGTAAACTGTCATCGGCACAGAAACAGAATAATAGCCCTTGATCATGAATAATAGTGGCAAGTGGGCAGTTGAACAAAGAATCGGTTATAAAATCCTGCTTTTAACATTTAAAACAAAATTAAATACCCAACCAGAATTTATTAACAGACTTCTAATACCTTACAATATCATAAAAACCCTCCGTTCGACATCTCAGAATCTTCTTGTTATACCATCTTTAAAATTGATTAACACGCTGCGCTCCAATAATTTTGCTGTCACTGCCCCTTCTCTCTGGAATTCATTGCCCACTTATTTGCGCAATGAGTCCGATCAAAAACAATTTAAAACAAAACTAAAAAAATTCTTGTTCCAGGACGCCTTTGGATAAAAACTGTCCTTTTGAGGACATTTTAGATTAAATTTTAGATTAAATTGATAATTTTTCCCCTAACCTATTGTATTTTCCTTTTATGTTGCTCTTTTCTTTCACGATTGTAGTTCTTCCCCACTCCCCCTATTGTTTGAATTAAGTCCATATGTCTATCAGTATTTTGTATTGACACTTGGTTTTTACCTAGTATCCCTTTCTTAACATGTATTTAAATAATTTTAGAGTATACACCTCTTAGAATAATGATTAAGCGGTTTAAAAAGATTTTTAATAAACTTGAAACTTGAATAAAAAGAAGTGAGGCAAAAGAGAGAGAGAGAGTACTGAATGAGCACGTACAAAGAAAAATTGATTACTGAGAAAGGAGGTGAACCACATTAACACTGTACCTGAGAGACTAAAATCAATAAGATGTTGGATAAGGATAGTATGATCAAAGGCAGGTGACAAGTCTAGCGATATCAACAGTGCAATTTTCTTAAGAGCCCAATCTGAACGGTTTCCGTACCACAGCCTGGCGGAAAACTGATTGGCACCAATAACAAAATGTTTGTGTTTTCAGTGTGGGGTAAAAACGGTGAAAGAAACTGACCCTTCAACCAATTTGGAAAGAAAGGACAAATTTAAAGCTGGTCTGTACTCTGTGAGAATACTTAGATGAATAAAGAATAGGGTAACAGCCCAACTGAACAGGAATCCAAAAAAAAAGTCAGGTGAGCAAGTGGTTGAGTTAGATGAAGAAAGGAGTTCAGAGAAAGCAAAATCAGAGAGCGCAGAGAAACCTCTCTACTGGGACTCCCTAAATATCCTCTTTCAATAGTATCATTCAAAGATACGCCACACCGAACCAACCTAGGATGCACCTAGGTAAAAAAATCCACACAGAAGTTACACACTAAATGGTGAAACCTTGATCAGGACCACGGTGGAACGTGATCTAGGAGTGATCATCAGTGATGCTATGAAGGCTGCCAATCATGTGGAGAAGGCTTCGTCCAAGGCAAGACAAATGATGGGCTGCATCCATAGGGGTTTTGTCAGCAGAAAACCTGAAGTCATAATGCCGCTGTACAGATCCATGGTAAGACCTCATCTGGATTATTGTGTTCAATTCTGGAGACCACACTACCGGAAAGATGTGCTGAGAATTGAGTCGGTTCAGCGAATGGCTACCAGGATGGTCTTGGGGCTCAGGGATCTTACGTATGAAGAAAGGCTAAAAAAAACTGCGGATGTACTCACTGGAGGAACGAAGAGAAAGGGGGGAGGTAAAAGGAAGGGAGAAGGGCTACTGCTGGACAGGGGGAGCAGGGAAGGGGTGCTGCTGAACAGGGGGGAGGTAAAAGGAAGGGAGAAGGGCTACTGCTGGACAGGGGGAAGGTAAAAGGAAGGGAGAAGGGCTACTGCTGGACAGGGGAGCAGGGAAGGGGTGCTGCTGAACAGGGGGAGGTAAAAGGAAGGGAGAAGGGCTACTGCTGGACAGGGGGAAGGTAAAAGGAAGGGAGAAGGGCTACTGCTGGACAGGGGGAGCAGGCAAGGGGTGGTGGTGGTGGACAGCTGAAGAAAGAGAGAGACAGAAAGAAAGAAAGACAAACACACACACATTTATTCTAGCACCCTTTAATGTAATGGGCTTAAAGACTAGTAAATAATATATATTCCACTTTGGAACTGTTCACTGACCATTTTCCCTAGACCCTAGACTAAGGCTGCATTTTGATTAAAATCTTAATCATGATTAATTGCACAATTAAAGGTATGTTGTTTATTTATTTTTGTTCCCACTGCACCTCTTTGTGACTCTGGGCAAGTCACCTAACCTTCCATTGCTCAGATTCACAAGGTGCTACAGTGGAAACAAAAATAAATACATAATATATCTTAAATTGTGTGATTAATCACGATTACAACTTTTCATCAAAATGCTGCCCTAAAGAATAAAGGCCCGCTTTCACTAAGCCATGATACAGATTTTTACCATGGTCTGGGATGCTAAATGCTCCAAAACTGCTCCAGGACTCTTAGGAAGTCTTTGAGCTTCGGAGCATAGTCTGAGCATTTAGCGCTCTAGACCACGGTAAAAACCTCTGTCACAGTTTAGTAAAGGGGGGATGAATGTCATGAAAGACAAGAAATACAAATTGAAAAATTACAAATTAAAGCATCTAAAACAGCATGCAGAAGAGCTATAAACTGCCTTACAATTTTCACAGCCTACTTCAAAGATGCAGCTCTAAAAATAATCCAATATGTAGCTGGAAATTAACTTTCCAAGAAAGATTAGCTTTTATGGTACTGAACATTAGTAGCCTTCTTGTTATTGAAAAAAATTAAACTGGCCATGAAATTTTAAGTTGTATTATAAGATTGTTCCAGTTATTAGAAATAAACTGGAGATGATATGTGCCACTTTTTAACCTTTGAAATTTTACAGAATAATGAAACCCCTTCTAATGCTATACTTTCTGACATAGATTCTGTAAAGTGCGCCTAACTTTAGGCGTACTTTAGGCATCCGATTTAAGTGGATAATGAGTGATTTAAGAGTCTTAGCAAGTGTTAATTGGAACTTAGACAGACTTGGGCATAACATGGGTGTGGTTAAGGATAGGCACCACTTAGAGGCTACATAAGCGACAGAGGGCGTCTAAACAGTATGGAAAATGTAGGCATAGGAAAAGCTGGTCTAAGTGTAGTTTTCACTTCATTTCAATGGAGCTTAAGTTAGGCATAAGTTAGGCTAAAGTTAGGCATAAGTTAGGCTTACTTTCAAAATTTCAACTTTCGAGCTGATGAATGGCATGTGAGCTTGCTCCACCCCTGCACCTCATCAGACGCTGGTCCCAACACAGGAGAAGAAAAATCAGCTGTCTTGCTTAAGTTAGGCATAAGTTAGGATTAAGTTAGGCTTAAATCAGCTATCTTGCTTAAGTTAATTTGTCTCAATCCATCTTCTTTTTTCTTCAGCCTGCCTTCTCCTACTAGGAGCAGATTCTGGCACCTTACCAATTCTACCACAGTAACAACTTGGACCTACAAGTGCCTTACTCTGCATACCTGTCATCTATTTCATCGAACTGCAGTTGCTGCTTTCCTGGACTGTGCAATAAAAATCTTATACCATTTTTTACCTTGTAGCAGCCAGGCATTAGTGTTTCCTTTAATAAGCACCACTTCAGCTCCTTAGTCACATTGGCCCTTGTCTTATCTAGTGTTCCATGAGGCCCAGGCCCAGGCAAACAGGGTAGCTGGCATGTCTCCTGCTTCACAGCCTGCAACTAGCATAATATTTGAGAACATGAGATTAGATGAGAGGTGGAGAGGATGAACCAGGTGCCTTTACATGGTGGCTTCTTTCAGTCAGTTTCCTACCCTGACAGCTTGAGATATGCTGAACTGCAGCCGATTCTGCATTCTTTGGGTGCCCATAGGACGCCTAAACAGTACAGTATAATCCATTTAGAATTGCTATGATTTTATAGCTGATTCTGTAGCACAGTGGTTAGATTGAAAGTTGGGGTATGAGCCTGGTCTGGGTTTAACTCCCTCATGTCCTTCAGCTAACAAAATACTCATTTTAATAAAAATTACAAGCTACAGACCAATCACATCTAATTTTCATCTCAAACAGCACAACATTAGCAATACTAGAAACAATCTATTCCAAAAGTTGAGTTTGCATGTGATACAAAACAGCAGTATTTGAATCCACGTCACATTTTTTGAACCCAACTTGAGATTCTGGCTTTTGGGACAATGAAAGCAGCGATTTAAGCCATTGAGCTACCAGTCATTTATCTCCGCTAACTGTGAGATGATAGCTAAGCAGATTTTAGCGTAGCAGATCACTAAACTATGATATGACAGGGGAGTCAGAGAAACTGAAGTGGAAGGTGCTGTAGCTCAACGAGTAAAAGTGCTGTATTGATCTTCCAGTGGTTGTGAGTTCAACTCCCAGCCAGTCTTTTACTTGTGCAGGTACACTTGGCTGATGTCACAATGAGGTCATCATTGTGCAGCTCCATACCTCCATTTGCAATGAATTAGAAGCCACATTCAGGTCTGTTCTGTGTTTTATTCTGTTTTTAAGCTTTGCCAATTGAAGTTATGGGCTTTCTGTTTGCTTAGAAGAATGAGCTGATTGTAGCAATGTTTCATGATAAAGAGAGAGTTATTAAGAGCAAAGAATCGCTTTTAAAAACCTCTCTCAAATAAAATCTGTGGGATGTCCAGAGAAAGCTGATTGGATGACCTAAATAGCATATATTGTGCTAAAGCCTTTATGGAGCTTAAACCACGTCTATTTGAAGCCTATATGGAGCTCAAAGTCCTATGCTTTACATTTCTTATAGGAGCTAATGATACCATTGCTATACAAGTTTCTGTGTAGCACACGAGTGAAGCTTCCCGCCTTCTATGCTGATGTTCCCAGATCAACTCCTACTGAAACTAATATATTATAAATATCCTTTTAAACATGGTATACTGTGTTTTTATTATCCTTTTAATGATTGTATACTTTGGTTTAATTATGTTAAAGCTTACAGCACCCTATTTTACTTGGATCGCGCTGAATGGTGCCAATTGCGGCGCCTAACTTTTGGGCGCTTCTTATAGAATTTGCTCCTAGATGCCTATTTTCCTTTACAGAATATGCTCATATTAGGTAACTTATAGGCACATATAAATGTGTTGGAGCTGTCCCAAAGTTTAAACTAGATAGGACTGGATTCAGTAAATGGCACCCAAATTTAGGACCTGAAAAAATCCACACGGACCACTATTCTATAAGCAGCTGTTCATAGAATAGCGCTTAGATCTGATTTCAGCATCAGACTTTGAGCACAAGGATTTACACCAACTGAAACCTGGTGTAAATCCTGGCACATAGGCATCGATGTACATTGCACCAGAATCCCCTTATAATATATGCAGAGTCCTCCTAAACTCCCCCAAATCTACTGTACCCACCTATCTACCACCCCAATAGCTCTTATGGCTGCAGATGGCACCTATAGGGCAGAAGAGTAGAGTTTTGGAGGGTTTTAGTGGCCACCATAAATGTTGTGGTTAGAGTGGCTTATGGGTTTGGGTCCTCCTCTCTTTGGTTCACTAGCCCATCCACTAGGTTATTTCACACATCTGTGTGTTGCTCTACTATGCTTTCCCATACCTGATACTGCTGTTCTTCAGACAAGTATGTACTGTTTTATTCAGAAATTTGAGTGTTAGGGGGTCAGTGACCACTGGAAGATTGTTGGGGGGGGGTCATGCTTACTTACCTCCAATGGTCATCTGGTCAATTTGGGTACCTTTTTAGCACTTAGACACGTCTAAAACAGGTCTATCCAAAAACATCCAAGTTCCTTTCAGGACATAACTTGAAAAAAATTTGATTATCTCTGCAAGACGTCCAAGTTTAAGCACGCCCAAATCCCACCCATAACAAGCCCCTCAACAAAGCCCCAAGAAGTCTGAATGCACAACAAGAAAAATGTTCTGCTAGATGTAGAGGAAACCAGTTTCGAAAATTGGCACTTAAACATCCAAGTAATTAGGATGCCCAAATCCTAACTTACAAAGAGACCCGCAAAAAGGTCAAAGGTTTCCAAGAGCGGTAGTGAAACAGTGTCCCCAGCAAAGGTTAAATCAATAACCAACACAATAATGTGTATAAGGCTCCTCCTTTCTTCCCAGCTCTCCTGGAGGACTGCCATTGATTGATTTGTTCAGTTATGGGTTCCTGAGGAAGGGACTTGTTCCCGAAACCAGGTTGGTTGAACCTGGTCTTTTGCCATTCCATCTGCCCTGTCTCACTTCCCTTGGACATTGGATGAAAATCTTTAGAAACTAAGTATTGCTTTTTCATTTTTTGGGAGTTGGCTGGGGGGTTCCCTGAGTGGTTGCGGTAATAGTGCCCTGTGTTTATTTTGCACTGCTTTTGTTGGCATGTCATTTTGATTTAAAAACACTCACTCTGGTACCCTATGGTGGTGTGTAGGTGTACGCCTTCCCGGCACCACCTTGATGCGTGAAGCATTGGAGCTACGCTCCTGTCGCTGTCCCTTCGCACTGAGGGTACCTAAGTCTTGTAAAATTCTGATAGTTATTTACCTTATACACATTATTGTGTTGGTTATTGATTTAACCTTTGCTGGGGACAATGTTTCACTACTACTCTTGGGAACCTTTGACCTTTTTGCCTTTTTGTGGGTCTCTTTGTAAGGTTCTTTGGCAATTCTGTTTTTGGAGTTTGTTGTAAATCCTAACTTAGGCAGTTTTTGGGACATTTTTGTTTTTTTATTATGAGCCCCATAGATGGACTCTGCCTCTTGAACGCTAGAGATCTTTCTCAGGCCAATCCAAATAATTTTTTGGTCAGTTCCTAGAAGTAGTACCATGAGGCTGCAGCTAGAGGTCAAGGACACCATTTGTAAGGCACAGCCACCAGAGGCAGAGATGAGTGGGCTTCACTCCTCTGTTTGCACTCTGGCCCACCATGGAAGTAAAGGAGGGGTTTGGGAAGGGGATAGGCTCATGGCGTGAGGAAGAACTTCTATGATTCAAGGGGGTTTGGGAAGGGGATCAGTCATGGTGGGGCCTTCTATTGATGTGAGTCCAGGAGAGAGGGGAAAACATGACTGCTCCAGGCCAGTGTCTGGAAGCTATAGCTAAGCAGACATAGGGCTCCTTTTACGAAGCCGTGTTAGCAGTTTTAGCACACGCAGCTTTTTAGCGCATCCTAAACCCACGCTACGTGGCTAGAACTAATGCCAGCTCAATGCTGGCATTAGCGCCTAGCGCAACCAGCAGTTTAGCGTGCGCTATTACGCGTGTTAAACCGCTAACACGGCTTCGTAAAAGGAGCCCATAGTTAGGACTCCTTAGTCCTAGCTGCCTGCATAGCTGAATATTGTTGGCATCTCATAACTGCCAACCCCACCCCCATAATGCCCCTCTCCTGCCAGTCTTAAGATGGCCAGTTAGTGCCAGTATTATCAGTAGTGCTGTCTAATAAAGTACTGCTAAATATCAACGGACAGCCTGCTGAGCATGATTTAAGCAGGGCAGGAGATCACTGAATATCAACTCCCATGTAAAGAAGTACATTTTCTCTAAACATCTAAAATTTAATTAGATTCAGTTCTCAGAAAATCAGGCAACAGGTTCACTCCTTTGCTGCATTAAAACCAGTCTGCTTGCTTAATGTCCTTTTGTATAAATAACTAGCATCAGAGAGAAAAGCCAGCTGAATTACATTATTAGAATGCAATGCCATATTACATTCATAATAAAAAAAAACACACACATTTGACCCATAGCCATATATACATAGGGGTCACTCTGTGGAAAACTTTAAACAAAGGCAACTTAAAAAAATACTCTTGCCAGAATAGACTACCAGTGAATTAAGAGAAAGCTAAGACTGTACTTTGAATGTAATATATATTAAGAAAGGAAATTGGTCTTTCTAAATTAGTAGAAGAATGGATTGAAAGGTTTATAATTAGAAATTGAATTAGACTCTATTTTTTATTTGTTACGTGGTTATACCGTATGCATGTAGCTGATTATGTGTAACTACTATGGAGTCTGTCTCAGAAACACATGCCTAATGATTCATTCTTTATGTGTGGGCTTTATATAATTTTGCATTATTGTTTCTGATTATTGAGTGGGTTGCGCTCAACAATATTAAATATCGCTTATATTTTTCCTACAAGGATGAAATCAGTGGTTCATACAAGTTTGAAACAAATGTACTAGAGTGGGTGGTTACTTTGGCTACTGGTTTGCCTTTGAAATGTCGCTGAAATGGCAGGGCTATACAGAAGAAGCTAGAACTACTGTGTTTCCCCCAAAATAAGACAGGGTCTTATATTAATTTGTGCTCCAAAAAATGCACTAGGGCTTATTTTCGGGGAATGTTTTATTTTTTTTTCCATGTACAACAATCATCTCTCCCTTCCTCTCCTCCACCACAACTCTTCCTCTTTCCTTTATCTCTCTCCCACCCCCCACCCCCATCCCTTTGTGCAGCAGCTCAGAGCCCTCCAAAAATATGGCAGCACTTTCAGAGCCTTAGAGCTGCTGCACAAGGCGATGGGTGGAGGCAAGGAAAGATGCTACACATGGGGGGGAGGGAGAGACAGGAAAGAGGAAGAATTGGGGTGGAGGAGAGGAAGGGAGAGATGATTGGCAAATCGGGCAGCACTAGTGTCAGGGATGGAGGTGGGGAGTGTCAGGGTGGCTTCGGGTCTCGATCTTAACTACGGCTTATTTTTGGGGCAGGGCTTATATTAGGAGCATCTTTAAAAACCATGTTAGGGCTTATTTTCGCGAAAACATGGTAGTAGGTACAATATATTTATGTATCCTTCTTAGTTCTTATACACATGAAGGCCTCGAGTCACCCTAATCTGAGGCTTGATATATAGAAATACATTTTTATTGAAAAATCTATATGATAACCATACCTACAGATTGACCTTATGCAGTATTGTATGCTGCAACATATCGAATCAAATTTGGATACCTCCTCTGTCATGACAAATTAGGCCTGGGCGAATACCATGTACATGATGCAGTCAAACCTGCAGAGATAAGATACCTATCACTACAACTCAACTACAATGACAAATCTTGATATCCAATGACTAAGAAAGCGTTCTTCAATACAAGGCCCAGGAACCATCAGCTGCCCCTGGAGACTTTTGGGACCCATTGTCATCCTGGTGTGGGTTTAAAAAAAATTTTTTTGTTACTCTTAGCCTCTCTACCCAAGCTTAGGATAGAAAGGAGGACGTGTATGGGGGAAGAACTGTATGCTTGAAGGACCAGGCATTTCTCTATAGAAGAAGAAAAATGCATTTGGAAATGCCTTGCCTTCTTGAGAGCGCCCCCCAATGAAAAGTTTGAAGGGGGAGCTAAAAGGTATGAATGTCACTGACACACAGGAGGAAGTTATATAAAAGGCGCCTAAATAAATAGGCACCTAAAGTTAGGTGCCTAACTTAGTATATTGGGAAATAGGCGCCTATCTTCATAGGTGCGATTCTACAAAAGAACTCCAAAGTAGGTGTGTTTAGGGGTGGAAAAGGACTTAGGTGCTTCTAGGCATGATTCTCTACAGCAGGGCTGCCCAAGCCCGGTCCTCGAGATCTACTGGCAGGCCAGGTTTTCAGGATATCCACAATGAGATCTATTTGCATGCACTGCTTTCAAGGCATATTCATTGGGGAAACCCGACTGGAATACGGCTCTCGAGGACCGGAGTTCCCTACCCCTGGTATAGAAAATTGAATGAATGAATAAATAATATAGATCTTTAAAACCCTGGCCTACATTTCAGGTGTCTAAGTTTTAAGTTTAGCGCTAATAAGCACGATTTTATAATGGGTGCCTAAGTGAGATTAACTTTAGGTGCCTATCTTTTTAGGTTTCAATTACAGAATCTGTCCCACATTGACAAGCAGTGTTGCAGCCCCACTTGGGAAGATATTTGGTGGACCTTCTTCAGCTCATTTGGATCCATCAGACTAGGGTTGCCATCAGGGGAATATGCCAGTGGGATATGCAATTACGGATTAAAGCACACCCTGAAGTTAACCTTCGCGCTGTTCTGAAGAAGCTCTTTGAAAAATATAGAGAGAGCGAAACGGAGATCTTCCGTCTGACTGAGTGTGGGAAGTGTGGCGGGCAGTTGCTTACCCGAGCTAAGTACCACACATCCACAGCATTCACTTAGAGTGATAATCAATCCTTGTTAAAATTAACATTTATAAAACATCTATATAAAGACAAAAGATAAAATATTTATTTAAAATATTTAATTTAAAAAAAGGACAAAAGCATAAAAAGGCATATTGAGAAAATAAGACAGCACCCGATGATAGCTCAGTTGTGGGTCTAATGGCCAAGATAAGTTCTGGCTATTGACCCTGGGCACTTGAGGCATTTAGTCTTCTTCTCAATGTGTATGCCTGGTCTATTTTGAATGTTATATTAACCTGCCAGAAATTACTCCTGGCCAGTAAAAATAATTTTTCGGGAGTTAACCACTCATTTTCAGTGGCACTTAACCAGTTAGCATCTACTGAAAAAGAAACTATTTGGGGGGGGCCTTCTGGAGGCATAGTCAGAATGGAAAAAAGATCCAAAAGAAGAAAATAAGAAGCAACATAAGTACTGGCAAGTTAGATGCATAGTACTGATAAAGAAGGCTAAAAGAAAATGTGAAGAAAAACTTTCCACAAAGGCAAGAACTCATAGTAACAACTTTTTCTGGTAGATCAGAAGAAGAAAGTCTGTGAAGGAATCCTTCACACTATTAGATCATCATGGAGCAAGAGGGGCACTGAGGGATGACAAGGCCATAGCGGAGAGAATGAATGAATTCTTTACTTTGGCTTTTACAGAAAAATATGTAAGAGATCTACCTGAACCAGAAATGGTTCTCAAGGATGATGATGCGCAAGAACTGAAAGAAATCTCAGTGAATCTGGAAGACATACTCAGTCAAACTGACAAGTTAAAGAGTGATAAATCACCTGGACCAGATGGTATACACCCCAGGGTACTGAAAGAACTCAAACATGAGATTGCTGATCTGATCTTAGTGTTATATAACCGGTCACTAAAATTATCTATAGTACCTGAAGATTGGAGAGTAGTCAATGTAACATCGATTGATTCCTTCTGTTTACATGTTCTTGAAGGTGTGGTTTCCAGGGATTATACAGAAGCATTAACACTCCCTTTCTCTTGCTGGCTATTCTTCACCCTATGCAACCTGTAATCCCCAAGGCCCCCCCCCCCCCCTCTTCTTTTGTATAAAGTACTTTACCCCCTATACTGTACCACTCCCTTGGAGTTTTTTCAGCCCAAATGCATGACCCTGTTCTTCAAACTTCACTAGATTCTTCCACATGCTATCCACACTGTCAGCTACCCTGTTGCAGATTTTGGTATCATCAAAAAGGGGCAAACTTCACTAGCCATCCCTTCCACAATATCGTTTACAAAAATGTTAAAAAGAACTGGATCAAGAACGGATCCTTGTGGCACATGACTGGTAATGCTCCAGTTCTCAGAGAAGCCCAGTTGCCACTACCCTTTATTACCTTCCACTCAACCCGTTTCTAACCCAGTCAGTTTCTCTGAAAATTTAAATGAGAGAAATAGGGAAAAATGGAGTGGGAAGGGTTCAGAAGGAAATTTCTATGTACATCTATCCAAAGTGAACAAATCACTGGATGTTAGACCACAGCAATCGCTTTCTTCAGATGTCAAAATAATTACTGGCTGTTTGACTATTTCATTGGGAATAATATCTTTAAAACAATCTTCCACAAATAAGTATCATAAGTAATTCAAGCAGTAGAAAACCCTTGCTACAGTTACCATTATACTCAGGGGAGTTTTATTTTTGGAGACAAATTGCTTATGTTTCTGGTATCTAAATTAGGACAAATATTGACAAATCAATATTCAGCTATTGTGCTGATCAGTTTTTTTAAACACCAGCTGTGGCCTTTCAAATATATGCATAGACTGCTGACTGGTGCTTTTTTATGGCAAAAATAACAGTTTAGTTCAGATCTGTCTTGACTAGGGGTGATGTCTGCTTGCATATGTAATGTAGCTCTCTGCTAGCTGTCTTCTGGAGCGTTTCTTTATTCCTTTTTTATTTCTGCATCTTGGAGTTATTCTCATTTCCCTATTTCCATAAGTCTATTTATTACTTGAACTGGATATACTGTATGTTATTCCTTTTGTTGTAATTCCTTGTAAGGGCCTATTTACTAGATCAACATTTCTCTTGTGATTTATCTTTTTAAATTACTGTATACATGGAAAATACATTTATCAAACAATACTAACACCCCTGATTTTTTTTTTTTAACTTGCTGCAGACGCTATTTTGTGTCTCTCACTTTCTTATCACTCTGCTGACAGGTTAGATCCATCCTCGCTTTGCATTCACACCACAATTGTAATGTAATCTAATTTATTTGCACATTCAGACATCAGGCAAAACTTGCCCACATCCAAAGTCCAGATATTTAAGACCCCCTCACTTCTGCCTGAATCCTCATGTCACCTGTGATATAATCAAAAATCGTATGTGATAGGCTCCAGTCAAGATTAATTTGTCGAGGACCCCTAGGCACACAAGTACACTGGGCCCCCAGCCCCTAGGCACACAAGTACACTGGGCCCCCTGCCCCGCCCCAGCTCACCATGCGCCCAGGCGGAAACAGGAAGCTGCATCAGAGGGAAGCTTTGGGCAAGCAGCACCGCTTGCACAATTACAGTTCCCATTGCCTTTCTTACCCACATTGCTTGCTTGTCTTACTTTCCGTCAATGGGGGGGGGAGGGGGGGCGCGTTGCCGATTGGGGTGGTGCCCACGTTGCCGATCGGGGAGGGGCCCATCACCATTTGGAAAAAACCAATGTTGATGCCCTCCTTCATCGGGCCCCCTGACCATTTCGGGCCCTAGGCACGTGCCTACTTGGCCTATTGGTTAATCCTGCCCTGGCTCCAGTGGATAGTAGGCTCTGGGGGCAGCTCACATAAGTCCTGTGGTAGGCACTGACCCCAGACTGTTTCTGGTGACTGCCACTGAATATCCAAGGGTTTTTGGGTTGGCACTAACTTAATCAGATAAGCCAATATTCAGCGCTGGCTGCTTAATGCTTGGTTTTACTAAACAGCGGTAGTGGTTTCTACTGCGGGCCATGAGGTAAATGCTCTAACGCACATAGAATTTCTATGAGTGTTAGAACATTTACCTCACTGACCCTACGGTAGAAACCTCAAACACTGTATAGTAAAATGAGCTCTAAGTTAATAGCAGCCAAAGATAGCCTGCTTATTTATGTGGCTCAATTTGGCCGCTAACATTGGTTGGTCAGCGCCGAATATTATCGGTTATCAAACGATATAGCTGGTTAACTTTTCAGCACTGACCCCACATATTCAGCAGAGATAACTAGTTTTCTTGCACTGAATATTCACGGTTAGGTGCTAAAATGCTATTTAATCGGTCAGAGGCTGTTTCTAGCCAATTAAATAGCTTTGAATATTTTGTTCAAAAAATCTTTTGGAATAGTCATAGAATATCACAGCAGATAAAGATTATAAAAGTACCTCTAATGTATCTTTCCTTCCTTGCCGCAATATTTCAGAGTATACCTGGTCTACAACGTTATTGTCATTTCCTTGCTTATAGTTTTATTTCTTGAATTCTGATACTGTGGGGTTTTTTTTAGCTGCTCCCTTGGGATAGCATCTCCTGTTTATCTATTGCAGATATCCTGGGAACTGTATCTGTTTATGGCCCTGGAAGAGTGGCTTTTTAACCTCTTACAACTCAATGCTTTCTTACCGTGTCAGTAAATAACAAAAGTTATTAGCTTGGTGATTTTGTACAAGCTAGAGTATGAGTGATAGTCAGAAGTTATTTTATTTATGCACAAATAGCCATACAGATTTGTATTCACTTGCCATTTTTAGCATTGCAGAACAGGTGTATCAGAACAAAGAGTTCCATGTTTTCTAACATTCAGATTATATGACCAGACCACCTACTGGTAGCTCTGCAAGCTGAAGGCAACCATAGATCGGAGTACATATTTCAAATATTTTTCTGCAAACCCAGGCAGGTGTGATGCATTAGTCAGTTTCAGTCCACAACACAGCTCAGCAGGAGTGATCCAAACAGAGTCAATGTCTTGGAAAAAAATATTTAATTTTGTCTAAAAGTTACAGAATGCAGAAACTTCTTCCATCTGCTATTGAATGTAATAAAATGAGTTAATATGTAATAACGCAAGTATTAATGTGCGTTAACATTATTAATGTTCAGTGGTTAGCTTGTGTAAGGGTCCCCGCAGAAAACTTATACCTTCCAGGTCCTCTCCTTCATACTCTTCTCCAAAGAAGCAGACTTCTCTGGGGAAGGGTTGGGGGTGGGGAAGGGATTTCCCTTTAAAGTCCCATATAGTAACCCAATAGTTGCTACCTCTCAGATATCATCTTACAAAGTTGTTTTGCTGCTTAAAGTTCAAATTTCTAAACCCCACTAATATTGTTCCACCAAAATTATACATTCACCATATTAACATTTTTTTAATCATCTGAAGTGCTAAAGATATTCCTAAGATATTCTTAATGCTTGCAATTTGAAGATTATTATATCTAATTTTATCCACCAAGAACTTAGGCAGTTCACCAGTGCATTGATAAAGTAGGAGAATCTGACTTGGGGGCATATACATTCATAAACAAGTACTGCTGACCAAACCCCCCCACCCCCATCTACAACTTGATGTTTGATTTGAACCTACAGCCCTAAAATAGAGAAAACAGAGATCTGTCTTTTTTTTGGGCCAGCGCTGCAAAGAATATAAAGTTAGAGGTACCATGAACTTTAAGTTTAGCACTGGCAGTTGAGGACAAATATGTTTCGTACAATCCCAACTCCAATTATGTGCCTTGTTCTACTTCTGTTTTTGACAAAAGAACTGGCAATGCACGCATAATTACATTCTGTACTCCATTAAACCTCATGATTAAATTGTTGGTTTGTGAAGCAACTGTTAGAATTGATAAGATTACTGTGATGTGAAATTGTACAACCTTACCCTTCTGGGTGAGTATAAGTTTAATGAATTCAATGCAGTACGAAAAGCATGATTTATTTTTTCACATAATCTACGTGGGTTTATTAATACAGGTATAAAATACTATATTGTCAATGGATGCTAAAAATTCCTTTGACAATGCAGAATGAACATTTTTGCATGGATAATGGAAAAATTCGGATTTACAACCTAATTTATAGATCGGATTAAAGCAATTTGGATAGAACCAATGGTAAGAGTAAATGTTACAGTAAGTCAATAGTGTCCCTGGTGCGGTAATTAATTTAAACAGAAGCACACGACAAGGTTGTCTACTGCACCCCTTGCAATAGCTATTGAGTGAATGGCAATTACATTGAGATATATAGAACAAATGAAAAGGATTTTAGTAGAAGAAATATTTATTTATTTTAAAAATTTGCATACTACCTGTTACCATGCGGTTTCCAATTAAACATACATATCATTAAGACAAATATCATTACAAAGACAAGAACATCTTACTTTACATCTTCATTACTAACTGCTAAGAAATATTACATAAATGCATACATATAAAATATGCCTCTGCTTTATATGACTTGCTTATTGCCAGTGCTAAATGACTTGAATTCCTCTTTTGGGCAAATTGAGCTGAAAAATTATTTTGAAAAACTTTCAGGCTATTCAGTTAATTGGATTAATCAGAAATCTTCATAGAGAGCACGGAGAATTTTGAGAACATACACCAGGTCTGCTAAGGGTGAAAATAGCAGATAAGCCCCCCCCCAAAAAAATGTTTATATAATAACAAAACTGGGAAAATATGATAGAGACTAATCATATTGCAGTTGTACAATATAATTGTAAACAGCACAAAGAATGTTAAGTCAAATGCAAGGCACTAATAAGGAAGTCAAAGAGAGACCTTGAAAAGAAGATTGCGCTGGAAGCAGAAAACACACAGTAAAAACTTTTTTAGGCATATTAAAAGCAAGAAGCCAGGAAGAGAATCAGTTGGACCACTAGACAACCAAGGGATAAAAGGGGCTCTCAGGGAAGATAAGGTCATAGTGGAGAGATTAAATGAATTTGTGAGAGATGTGGGGGAGTTACCAGATGTGGGGGAGTTACCAGTGCCAGAAATGGTATTCTATTCTGATGAACTGGAGAAACTTAAATAAATCTTTGTAACACTGAAAGATGTAATGGGTCAGTTTGACAAACTGAAAAGCAGCAAATCACCTGGATCGAATGGTATACATCCCAGAGTGCTGAGAGAATTGAAAAATGAACTTGCAGAGTTATTGTTAGTACTGTAATTTGTAATTTTTCTTTAAAAATCTAGTATAGTAGCTGGAGGGTGGCCAACATGACGCCGATTTTTAAAAAGGGTTTCAGAACAAGCCCAATACAAGATTTTAAAATAATCCCCGACAACCCTCCCCACAAGTACAAGGCTGTACAGTTGCATCGTGTTAGTCGTTCGCTCTGTCTAGGTGGTTGACATTGTTTTGCAGTTGTGTTTTTGATTTTTCTTGTTTCTGCATTCTGTTGCAGAATATTTCTTTATTGGTTTTGCCCAATAAAGAAATATTATACATTAAAAAAAAGGGTTTCAGAGGTGATCCGGGAAATTATATACCAGTGAGTCTGACATTGGTGCTGGGAAAAATGGTAGAGACTATTATAAAGAACAAAATGATAGAACATATACATAAGCATGGATTAATGAGAGAAAACCAGCATGCATGTAGTCATGGGAAATCTTGCCTCACCAATCTACTCCATTTCTTTGAAGAGATCCAGAGAAGAGCGACTAAAATGGTTAAGGGGCTGGAGGAGTTGCCGTACAGCGAGAGATTAGAGAAACTGGGCCTCTTCTCCCTCGAAAAGAGGAGATTGAGAGGGGACATGATCGAAACATTCAAGATACTGAAGGGAATAGACTTAGTAGATAAAGACAGGTTGTTCACCCTCTCCAAGGAAGGGAGAACGAGAGGGCACTCTCTAAAGTTGAAAGGGGATAGATTCCGTATGAACGTAAGGAAGTTTTTCTTCACCCAGAGAGTGGTAGAAAACTGGAACGCTCTTCCAGAGTCTGTCATAGTGGAAAACACCCTCCAGGGACTCAAGACAAAGTTGGACAAGTTCCTGCTCAACTGGAAAATACGCAGGTGAGGCTGGGGTCATTTAGAGCACTGGTCTTTGACCTAAGGGCCGCCGCGGGAGGAGACTGCTTTGCATGATGGACCACTGGTCTGACCCATCAGCGGCAATTCTTATGTTCTTAGGTGAATGGACATGTGGATAAAGGTGAGCCAGCTGATACTGTGTATTTGGCTTTTCAAAAGGCATTTGCCTACCTCATGAAAGACTTCTGATAAAATTAGAAAGTCATGGGATAGGAGATAATGTCCTATTATGGATTACAAACTGGTTGTAAGACAGAAAAAAAAAATAGGTTTAAATGGTCAATATTCTCAATGGAGAAGGGTAAATAGTGGGGTTCATGCTATACCTAATTAACCAAGTGAAAAACTCCATATCCACAAACTCAAGGGATCAAAATACTCAAATCTCCATAACCCTTGAAAAATACGATTTCAAATGTTTTTATTGATTTTTCAATAACAAAAGTAGAAACAAGTAAAGAAACAAAATCATCAATGAACAAAATACAACCCATCCTATGTTTCTAATATCCTTTGCTCACAATTCGTTAGAGGAATATAATTTTAAAGATTTCTAAAGGAGGAGGAAAAAGCCTCAGACTTGCGCCTGCTGCTAGCAAATTAGCATATATAATAATAATAATAATAATAATTTTATTTTTTATATACCGCCATACCCAGGGAGTTCTAGGCGGTTTACATCAATTCAAAAGGATCTACGTTATCTAGCAGATTTACAAACAAATAAAATAAAACAGTTCGGTAACAAGTAAAAACTGAAATTGACCTAGGATGGGGGAGGATTGTTGAAGACTTGGAAGAGAGGAGCAGAAAAAAAAGGGGGGTGAATGTTGGGGGGGGAGAGGAAAAAGTGAGCGGGTAGGGCCATTAGAGGTCTTGTTTGCTGAAAAGGTAAGTTTTGAGAGATTTTCTGAAGTCGAAGTAGGAGGGGGCTTCGAGGATCATTTGGGCCAGCCATGTGTTGAGCTTGGCTGGCCTTCAAACAGAGATACCTCATTGGCATTAAAAAAAAACCCTCCTCCATCCATGCCTCCAAATTCAGTCTCAGTGTTGCTTTTGACTTGGCCATCACTCCATTCTTCTTTGTCACCTGGAATCAATGGGCATATCAGGATCAGCGCTGTACTGGTTTCATTCATATTTACAAAATGCAGCGCAACACTGAAGAAATACAAACGCATTTTCTCTTGGATTGTGCAAATAGATGTACTGCACATGTCCCAAAGCTGTAAAAGTCCAATTAATATAATAAAATAAAATACTTTCTTCCTTTGTTGTTCTGCCATTTTATTTTTCCAATCATGTTATTCACAATCTCTCCTTTTGGGTTATCTGTTCTCTCTTAATTCTTTCTAGAGTCTGTTGTCCAGGGCAGTGCACTACTGAGAATGACAAGGGGACAAATTTTTTTCTGTCCCCGCGGGAACTTATTTTCTCGTCCCGTCCCGGAGAGTTCTTTTCCTGTCCTTGCCCCATTCTTACAAGCTCTGCACTCATCTATACAAGCCTTAAATACTTTAAAATCATAAGTGTTCAATGCTTGTACAGTTAAGGCAGAGCTTAAAGGAATGGGGCAGGGACAGGGACAGCAACAAAACTCACGGGGACAGGTTGAGGAAATTGAGTTCATTATTCTTCAATGAAAGCTGTCATACATAATTTAAAAGTCAATGGGATTCACATAGCTTTGAAGAGGCAAAAATATCACCATCTGATCCCTCTGTGAAAACCATTACCTCTAAGATTCTGCTCAAAGTAGATAGAAGAGACCTCTAGTGGCTTGACTAGGATATTGTACTTTGATTTGTGAATCCCTCCATAGTTTCCAGAAGAAGGGGAGGGCTCTCCAAACCAGTGACGTGGTAAGACGAGGAAAATCCTTTTGGGGGGATTGGCGAGTGGTATAAAACCCTACTTGAATTCTTTGTCTTTAATTCTGATTCTCCAGACACTGCACCAGATTCTGTGAGGGGGATCAAGGACTTTGATTAGCCTAAGCATTGTGCCAGGAGGAGCAAGAAAGTGGTAAGAAGTGATGAGGATTGCTTAGACTTCTGCATGTGCGTAAAAATGTGATCTGGAACAGAGAATCAACACACTGCTGCTTCTATGGAGAAGAGAGTAGCTGAGTAGTTGGAAAAACCTTATTGTGTTTGACTTGTATTCTTTTTGCTTAAATACTATTTTTAAAAATACCTTTTCTAAAATTAATTATGAGAAACTGGAAAAATTGGGACCATTTAAATTTCACATTCTGGTGGGCAAATTTATGTCTAATTTATAAATATGAGAAAGTGAATGCTGATTTGTTGGGAAACATAAAAATTTTTAAATTAATATGGGGCCCATTGATGTCATTTGTAGATCTATTATAGTTTTGAATTTGTTGTTATATCAATTGCACATCCAGAGGGGATGGATTGGGTGGGTGGGAAGGATTGGGTTGGGGTTTGCACAATTAAATATTTGCATATTTGGAAGCGTATGAATTTATTTATCAGTAACTTTATATATAATAATTTTTATGGGGGAAATATGTTGATCTCACTATATATTGTAAAGACTTTAGGTGATGTATAAAGTGTAAAATGTATTCTTTTCCTTGTATTCACTTAATGAACGTATTAAAAGTGAATAAAGATAAAAAAAAAACACAAAAAAAACCTTTTGGTTCATACCCCAGTTCTGGCCTGGACTGAGTTATTGAGTATAGTATGGATTGTTTTACCAACAACCCCCTAATGTGTAGGTCCCAACTTGGACCTACCACAAAAATTAACGTATTCAAAGTAAAGTAAGTCTGATAGAACTAAACTGGGAAACAAGGGGATACATGGTGATTAAATTTGGAAGAATGATCTATCGCACTTTCTGCTGGCAAAAATAAATATGGTGTGTCACTTACATATACAGTATCACACTCCTAAGCAGAAGGCGCACTGGTACCCTCCTGACCAGACATCTTAGCCTGGCATCTATCTTTTGACAGCCCCATATGAAACTCACTTCTCCCACTGATACACTTTTTTTATAGTATTCCTGAATTTTTATTTAGTTAGTTATATTAGTTATATCACAGTTTATATACTGCTTTATCCCATGTACTAAGCGGTTCATATGAATTAGTTTTACTTGCTACAATTCATACTCCAAACTCCATATGGAGCCTGATATGAATCTTTTAGGCTTTGCCAGCCACACTTTGGCAGTATAAACACATGCTTATATTATTCTCTATGATTACCCTGCTAGAAATTATTGTCTGAGCTAGTAAATTGCACTCTAGTTGCTGCTCTCTGAATTTTTAACCATGTATTTATGCCCATTAAATTTCACATTTGTTTTAACAAGTCAGTCTCCTCGTTTGTAAGTATGGTTATGCAGGCTTTCACCACTAATCACTGTGCTATCATTTCTACTAGTCATGTTTAAATGTCGCTAAGATTTATGATTTCTAACTCCTTGCCTAGATCATTAATAAACAACAAACATGTGAACAATGAACTTTGCAGTGCAGGCAATTTTAAACTGCTCAAATCTCATTTAGTTTTCTGCTATGAAAAAGGTGGTATGTTGGTCTGATATGATATTTCTCATAAATTTACTTTTAGTTGATCCTACTATTGATTCGTTAACAATGAGAAATATTGTTGCAGTTTCTTTATTGATAACAGTTTATAGTTTGGGACATTCTACCATAATGGAACCTTAATACAATGATATTTATATATAGGAAATCTTTGTATATACTAGAGAATGACACGGGGAAAAAATGTGTCCCCCGTCTTTGCCCCATCCCTGTGGGCTTTGTCCCCATGACCATCCCATCCCCACGAGCTTGGTCCTCAGCACCACCCCGTCCCCGCAAACCTAGAGAGAAGATTGTTCTTTAAGTAGAAGGAGTTAACGAAAGTGGATGGGATTGGGTAAGGGAGGTGGGGAAGTAAGGAGAAAAGGCAGGGGAGATTGATAGGGAAGAGTCAAAAGGGGATAGCGATTCAAATATTCTTAATCAAGCTCTTTCCCAGCGTCTTCTTCCCACTCTCTCTTCCCCAGCATCTTCTCCCCACTCTCACTTCCCCATTTCCCAGCGTCTTCTTCCCACTCTCTCTTCCCCAGCGTCTTCTCCCACTCTCTCTTCCCCATTTCTCAGCGTCTTCTCCCACTCTCTCTTCCCCATTTCCCAGCGTCTTCTCCCCTCTCTTTCTTCCCCAGTTCCCTTCAGGCTGCTTCAGCGTCTTCTCCTCTCCATCCCCCCCCAGCACCCTTCGCACGGTTCAGCAGCTCCCTCCTGCTGGCTGGCTGTGCATCTCCCTCCCTCCCTTCCCCATACCATCTCTTCGTGGCAATTTCTATAAGGCTATGTGTTGTATTGCAGCTGGAGCCTTGAAGTCACGTCGCGTTGGCCACTGGAAAAGTCTCCTCTGATGCAACCAGAAACAGGAAGTTGCGTCAGAGGAGACTTTTCCAGCAGCCACACGCGACGCAACTTCAATACAATAGAATACAAGGCTCCGGCTGCAATACAATGCATAGCCTTATAGAAATCACCACGAAGAGAAGGTAAGGGGAAGGGAGGGAGGGAGATAAGAACACAAGAACATAAGCAATGCCTCCGCTGGGTCAGACCTGGGGTCCATTGTGCCCAGCAGCCCGCTCACGTGGTGGCCCAACAGGTCCAGGACATAGAAACATAGAAATTGACGGCAGAAAAGGGCTATAGCCCATCGAGTCTGCCCATACCAATGACCCACTCCCCGACTTTTACTCCCCTATAGATCCCACGCGAATATCCCATTTTCTCTTAAAATCTGACACGCTGTTGGCCTCAATCACCTGCTGAGGCAGCTTGTTCCAATGATCGACCACCCTTTCGGTGAAGAAGTACTTTCTAGCATCACCTTGAAATTTCCCTCCCCTGATTTTCAGCGAGTGTCCTCTGGTTACCGAGGGCCCTGTAAGACTGAAGATATCATCTTTCACCTCTATATGCACCGTGATATACTTAAAGGTCTCAATCATGTCCCCCCTCTCTCTTCGCTCCTCTAGTGAGTACATCCGCAGTTTTTTTAGCCTTTCTTCATACGTGAGATCCCTGAGCCCCAAGACCATCCTGGTAGCCATTCGCTGAACCGACTCAATTCTCAACACATCTTTCCGGTAGTGTGGTCTCCAGAATTGAACACAATACTCGAGATGAGGTCTCACCATGGATCTGTACAGTGGCATTATGACTTCAGGTTTTCTGCTGACAAAACCCCTACAGATGCAACCCATCATTTGTCTTGCCTTTGACGAAGCCTTCTCCACATAATTGGCAGCCTTCATATCATTGCTAATGATCACTCCTAAATCACGTTCCACCGTGGTCCTGGACAAGGTTTCACCATTTAGTGTGTAAGTTCTGTGTGAATTTTTTTGCCTAGGTGCATTACTTTACATTTTTTAGCATTGAAGCCTAGCTGCCAAGTTGATGACCACTGTTCCAGCTGCCGTAGGTCCTGCGTCATAAAGTCAGGCACACTGCTTTTGTCTACTATGTTGCATAGTTTGGCGTCGTCAGCAAACAGTGATACTTTTCCTCTAAGACCTTGGGTCAAATCTCCTATTAATAAATTGAATAGAATCGGCCCTAAGACGGAGCCCTGAGGTACTCCACTCGTCACTGCTGACGTTTAGGAGGGGGTACCGTTTACCATCACCCTTTGAAGCCTACCATCTAGCCAATCCCTTATCCATGTAGTGAATGTATCCCCTAATCCCATCGATTTTAGTTTGTTCAACAGCCTGCGGTGTGGAACGCTATCGAAAGCTTTGCTGAAGTCCAAATATATATCACGTCCAGGGACTCCCTGGCATCCAGACGACTGGTCACCCAGTCAAAGAAGTCAATCAGATTAGATTGGCAGGACCTTCCCCTGGTAAATCCGTGTTGGTGTGGATCACGTAAATTTTCTTCGTCTAGAATTTTGTCGAGTTTCTGTTTGATCAGTGTTTCCATGAGTTTGCACACTATGGATGTAAGACTCACCGGTGTGTAATTTTCTGTCTCTGTTCTGCAGCCCTTTTTGTGGAGTGGAATTACGTTAGCTGTTTTCCAGTCTAGGGGTACTTTTCCCGTGCGCATGGAAAGATTGAAGAGCACGGATAGTGGTTCAGCCAGAACTTCACTCAGCTCTTTGAGTACCCTGGGGTGTAGATTGTCAGGTCCCATGGCTTTGTCTACTTTGAGTCTTGAGAGTTCGTGGTAGACGCTACTGGGTGTAAACTCGTAATCATGAAACAGGTCATTTTGGCTGTCTCTTATCTGTAGTTGTGGACCTGCTCCCGGTGCTTCACAGGTGAATACTGAGCAGAAGTATTCGTTTAGCAGTTCTGCCTTGGTAGTATCAGATTCTGCGTAGTTTCCATCTGATTGCCTAAGGCGTTCTATCCCATCTTTGTTTCTCTTCCTGTCGCTAATGTACTTGAAGAAGGATTTGTCCCCTTTTTTAATGTTCCGTGCTAGATCTTCCTATATTCGAAGTTTGGCTTCCCTGACTGCCTTTTTGACAGCCTTAGATCTGGCCAGATAGTCTTCTTTTGCCTCCCTTTTCCCAAGATGTTTGTAGGTGATAAATGCTTCTTTTTTCTTTTTAATGAGGTCCGAAATTTCCTTACTGAACCATTGTGGTTTTTTGTTTCTCCGGCGTTTGCTTACTGTATTTATGTAGCGGCTAGATGCTTCGTTCAGGATGGATTTTAGATTTGACCACATAGTTTCTGGATTGTCAGTTTCTGCATGGTTTTGCATCTCCTGATGGACAAAGTCTCTTATGTGGTCGAAGTCTACGCCCCTAAAGTTGAGGACCCTCGTTGCTGTGTTTGTTTTAGAGAAGCCTTTCCTGAGGTTGATCCATACCATGTTGTGGTCACTGGAGGCCAGCGTCTCTCCCACTGATACTTCTGAGACACTGTCTCCATTTGTGAGTACCAGGTCTAGTATTGCCTTTTCCCTGGTGGGCTCTAATACCATTTGTTTGAGTTGTGCACTCTTAATGGAGGTTAATATTCTTCTGCTACCACACGTAGTCGCGGAGAGGGTGTTCCAGTCTGCATCTGGCATGTTGAAGTCCCCTAATAGTACTGTGTCACCACGCAAAGTGATATTCTCTATGTCCTCAATCAATTCCTTGTCTTTGTCTTCCTGTTGTCTCGTAGGCCTGTATACCACACCGAGGTAAAGGCATTTTTCATTCCCTCTGGCCAGGTTTACCCAAAGTGATTCCCCTGTGTATCTAACCTCTGTGATCCTGGTAGTTTTGATATTATCCTTAGTGTATAGTGCTACCCCCCCTCTCCTAATTTGCCCTCTCTGTCCCGATGAAGTAGATTGTAGCCTGGTATAACCATATCCCACCCATGCGAGTCTGTGAACCAGGTCTCGGATATCGCTACTATGTCAAGGTCCGCATTCCTTATCTCTGTTTCTAGTTCTAGGATTTTGTTGCCCAAGCTGTGTGCATTAACATACATTGCTTTCCAAATTTGTGATGAGATGCCTATCCCCTTTAGTGTGACCCTTGTTTTTTTGTGTATACTATGGGTACTGATGTAGGCAGCTGTCCAGGCCTACCTCGGTAATGAGACCTCGAACGCTATATACTGGTTTCAATAAGTATATATTTATTTAGCCAATCAATAACAGCTTACAGGAATAAATCATTTAGCATATAGCGTAACAGAAGGTGATCTCTAGGCCTAGAGGTCCTCTGATGTCTGTTCTGACCTCTCCCTTCTAAAGGCCTGGTTTTTATACATTTCTTAGTGGCCAACACCACGTTGGTCTATATCACATGATACATCCTTATTGGCTACTTTCCTATGCTTTACTGCCTAACTACATTCATTTATTGGCTGATTGACCTGCGTCATGTTATATGTTCGCCCTGTTTTCCGTAAGACCTACCTTATTCCCTGAAATGCCTGTTTCCCCACCATATTAGTATTTCCGAGCACAAGCCCCCCTCCCAACTTTAAACATCCCTGACACTTTCTATTAGATGATATTTCTTGTGAATTCTCTCTTCTGAGAATTCTGCCTTCTGACCATGGTCTGTTTATCTCTTCATGGTATCTGGCTGGGTGGACCTTGGTGTAAAACCACAGCTAGCCCACAGCCTCAGGACCTGTTGCTTTTTCTCTAGTTTTACTTCTACAGTAGCTAATTGAACTCATAAAACAGCGTATTTCTCCATCTTTGCATGCTCTTTAGTCAATGGTGAAATATCTTTCCACAGTTAATCTACTGTTTCTATCATCTGCAGAGATAGATAAGGTAGATGTCAGTTGCAGGGGGTGAGGGCAGTTTTTCTGTAAAGAGAAAAGTGATCTTTGTCTTTTTCCCATCCCTCTTCACCTGGCTTGCTAATGTCAGGACTTACAGGGATGTATCCCACTTCACCTGGCTTGCTAATGTCAGGACTTACAGGGACCAGAGCTTCCATGCTTTATCCTTCTCCTTCTCTCAGTACTTACCTTAGGCTCAGAAGTGTGGGTTTTATTTGCTTCCCCAGGGTGGATCCTTGCTGCTCTGATATGTATGTATGAACCCTCCCCCAACTTACCTAGTTTAAAGCCTTCCGAAGTAGGCGTGCTAGTCGATGTCCAAAAACTTTCTTGCCTCTCTTTGTTAGGTGTAGTCCGTCAGGTCCCTGTAGTCCTTGTAGCGCCTCTCCGTGGTCTAAAAATCCAAAGTTCATCTCTAAACACTATTCGCGAAGCCACTCGTTGGTCCGATGGATACGCTCTTCCCTGTCTCTGCCTTTGTCTCGTACCGGGAGAATTGATGAGAAGACCACCTGTGCTCCTGTTTGCATCAGCTTCCTTCCCAGGGCCTCAAATTCTTTAGGGATGCTGTCTGATGTGCTTCTGGCAGTATCGTTGGTACCTACATGAATGAGAAACATAGGGAAATGGTCAGTAGGTTTCAGAAGTTTGTCTATACTGGTGGTGATGTCCCGGATCCTTGCTCCAGGGAGACAGCAGACCTCCCTCGACTGCAAATCTGGTCTGCAAATTGGTCCTTCGGTGTCTCTTAGCATGGAGTCTCCGATGACCACCACTCTACGCTCCTTCCGAGGGGGGGGGGGGTTGAGCAGCAAGAACTGTAGCCGATGTTCTGTGTTCGAAATCCTCCTGAGCCCCCTCTGTTTCATCTTCTACAGTTCTTTCTTGAAGGACATGAAATCTGTTCTTCAGGGAAAGTTGTGGGGTTGGTGTAGAACTGCCCTATTTGAGAGAAAAAGAAGAAGAAAGTGAGAATGGGGGGGGGTTCTTTGCTTGCCAGTAGAAGAGGTTACCAGCTTCCAGGGACCGGCATCTCCAATCATTTCCTGTATTCCGATCGTTGAATTTAGAGCTGTAGGTTTGGGAGTGCCAAGGATGGTCTTTTCGAGGCTTCGTTCTGTGATATGAGACAGTTCCTGGATGGCATCGTCGATGAAGGCCTCATCCTCCCTGATGCACCTCAGGCGTTTCACCTCCTCCCTGAGGCTCCGCAGTTCCTGCATAATGTTCTCGTCTACTTCTACCTGTCTCATCTCCTCTGTCTGCGTAGAGACCGAAGCATACCGTGGGAGGGGGGTGGCCTCGGTCAGCACTGAGACATCTGCTCCCCGCTCAGTGGCACTCTTTGCCTTCTGTGTAGAGTCTTTGGCCATCCTCCGGGTCTCTCCAGATGCTGGAGTGTTGAACTTGATAGTAGTCTTGGCGCTCCTAGTTCTCCCTGCCATTTCAAAAATAAAAAAGAGAAATAAAATAAAATAAATAAATAAATGGAATGTGAGTCGAGGAAAGAGTGTGTTTGCCTGAGTGCTTGCTTGCGTGTGATAAAGGAGAGTATCTGCTTTCATGTGTGGGAAGAGAGGAGTGTTTCTGGCTGAAAGTGGAAGGGTTCTGTTTAGAGAAGAGAGGAGTGTATCTGGATGAAGGTGGAAGGGCCCTTCGCAAAGGCGCTCTCTTCGCCGCACGCCAAATGGCTGCGCGCCGTTGGCCCGCCTCCTTTTATGGAGGGGCCCAGCGCCTACTGCTGATGCATTGGGGGGGGCGAAGCTACTCTCGCCGCTTCCCCGATGCTGCAAAAAGAAAAAAAAAAAAAGATCTCAGGCTTTTGCCGCTCGCCTCGCCTGCTCACCACGCCGAGACTCCCTGCCCGTCTCTCTCAGCCCTCGCCTGGCATTCCAAGCAGTGGCGGACCGTCGGCTCGCCTCCTTTTATGGAGGGGCCCGGCGCCTACTGCTGATGCGTTGGGGGGGGCGGAGCTACTCTCGCCGCTTCCCCGATGCTGCAAAAAGGAAAAAAAAAAAGATCTCAGGCTTTTGCCGCTCGTTTCGCCTGCTCACCACGCCGAGACTCCCTGCCCGTCTCTCTCAGCCCTTGCCTGGCGTTCCAAGCAGTGGCGGACCGTCGGCTCGCCTCCTTTTATGGAGGGGCCCGGCGCCTACTGCTGATGCGTTGGGGGGCGGAGCTACTCTCGCCGCTTCCCCGATGCTGCATAAAGGAAAAAAAAAAAGATCTCAGGCTTTTGCCGCTCGCCTCGCCTGCTCACCACGCCGAGACTCCCTGCCCGTCTCTCTCAGGACCTGTGCAGTAATCCTCTATCTATACCCTTCTATCCCCATTTCCAGCAGAAAATTGTCCAATCCTTTCTTAAACCCCAGTACCGTACTCTGCCCTATTACTTCCTCTGGAAGCGCATTCCAGGTGTCCACCACACGTTGGGTAAAGAAGAACTTCCTAGCATTTGTTTTGAATCTGTCCCCTTTCAACTTTTCCGAATGCCCTCTTGTTCTTTTATTTTTTGAAAGTTTGAAGAATCTGTCCCTCTCTACTCTCTCTATGCCCTTCATGATCTTGTAAGTCTCTATCATTACCCCTCTAAGTCTCCTCTTCTCCAGGGAAAGAGACCCAGTTTCTCCAATCTCTCAGCGTATGAAAAGTTTTCCATCCCTTTTATCAGACATGTCGCTCTCCTCTAAACCCTCTTGAGTAACGGCCATATCCTTCTTAAGGTACGGCGACCAATATTGGACGCAGTATTCCAGATGCGGACGCACCATCGCCTGATTCAACGGCAGGATAACTTCTTTCGTTCTGGTTGTAATACCCTTCTTGATTATACCTAACATTCTATTTGCTCTCTTAGCGGCCGCTGCGCACTGTGCCATCAGCTTCATTGTCATGTCCACCATTACCCCCAAGTCCCTTTCTTGGGTACTCTCATTCAATAACATCCCTCCTATCGTATAGTTGTACCTCGAGTTTCTACTTCCCACATGCAATACTTTACACTTCTCAACGTTGAATTTCATCTGTCATCTCGTTGCCCATTTCCCTGATTTGTTCAAATCCCTTTGCAATTATTCGCAGTCCTCTTTAGTCCGAGCTCCACTAAATAGTTTGGTGTTGTCCGTAAATTTTATTATCTCACACTTCCTCCCTGTTTCTAGATCATTTATGAATATATTAAATAGCAGCGGCCCGAGCACTGAGCCCTGCAGAACACCACTCGTGACCTTCCTCCAGTCCGAGTAGTGGCCCTTCACCCTACCTCTGTTTCCTACCCGCTAACCAGTTTCTGATCCATCTATGTATGTCTCCATCCACCCCATGGTTCTTCAGTTTCCGGAGCAAACGTTCATGAGGCACCTTGTCAAAGGCTTTCTGGAAATCTAGGTATATGATGTCTATGGGGTCTCCTCTGTCCATCCATTTGTTAATTACCTCGAAGAAGTGCAATAAGTTAGTCAGGCATGATCTCCCCCTGCAGAAACCATGTTGGTTGGTTATCAGAAGTTTGTTTCTTTCAAGATGTTCATCGATGCTTTCTTTTATCAGTGCTTCTGCCATTTTCCCCAGAACCGAGATCAGACTCACCGGTCTGTAGTTTCCCGGGTCACCTCTTGATCCCTTTTTAAAGATGGGCTAACGTTGGCTATCTTCCAGTCCTCCGGGATCACGCCTGTTTTCAGGTATAGGTTGCAAATTTGCTGCAGTATTTCCGCTATCTCCTCCTTTAGTTCCTTCAGAACCCTTGGATGGATTCCGTCCAGACCCGGGGATTTGTCAGTTTTTTGGTTTTCTATCTGCCTGCGCACATCTTCCAGCGGGCGGGAGAGAGGGGGCTGCTGGACCGCGTGTTCGTTCACTGTGCATGCTTACTCCTTTAACTGTGGAGACAAGACCATTCACCGCTCCATGGGCTGTCCTCGTGGTGACCTTTTTTTGTCACCGTTTCGGTGGGTTACCCGTGGCTAGCCGCGGATAACAACCACTGTGTCATTCTCTATTATATACAGAAAAAAATCAGTCTACAACAGTCCTGTTAAGGAGCTCTTCTGAGTCTATGTAGTGTGAGGATTAGCCCATAACATTTTAAGTATCGTACTGGGGGGGGGAAGTATTAGGTCATAGGGGTGGCTGTTGTCTCCTTTGCACTTACACATGGGGGAAGATATTTAGGGAGATGGCCACAAGTACAGGGAGATAACTGTACAGGTTTGTTTGGGGGGAGGTTTGAGCAAGGGAGAAAGAGAAGGCCAAGACTGGCTACCTGCTTTTTGAAAATGAATGATGTTTTGTTCTTTTCTTTGTTTTTTTCTTTTTCAAAATTAAACAAAATTGAAATGTTGCCATTTTCTATTTTGTTTAAAATAACAGCACATCCCTAAAAATAATCCACAAATAAATTACTTTGCTCTATGCCAGTGATTCTAAACCAGTGTGTCTGGACACACTGATGTGTTCTCAAGTGGTGGGAGTTGCGTAACAAAAATATGGTATCTGTGCCTTCCTTAGCAACCATCTGTGCCTGCAAGCTGCAGAGAGCAGAGATCCGGAGAATCAGGTCCTTGAATCCCCTTAACTAGTCTTTATTTCTGTGTCTCTACTGCCCCCAATGATAACTGCTGCCACCAGCCCCAAATGGATATATTGAAGATCGGCTGCCCAAGGCTTCTGTTTGCCACATTGTTTCGGAGTAGCATATTTGCAGGGTTTCTTGTTTTGTTTCAAGCATCTGGCAGTGGACGGATTGTATGGTGCTGTTACTGAGGTATCATCAGAATTTGAATACTTTTTGTTATGTATTGCAGTTGAAATATCTGGAACTAATGAGCTACATACAGCTTTATATATATATATATATATATATATATATATAATGAATGGTAGGTAAATTCACACCAAACTTAATGCCAACAATGAAATAATTAGTTCAGCTGTGAATTTTAGTGTTCTGTGTGACTTCTGTGGATGTTGTCTGCCAGGTGTATCACAACAGAAGAAAGGTTAAAAACCACTGCTCTATGCTGATCTAATAGAGTTAACAAAGCTCTTTTTTGAGGGGGGGGGAGGGTTCCTGCTATTTCAATTGCAGCATTGTAAGTGAAGGAGTCTGGTTATACAGAGGGTAATTTGATAACTGGGAGCCAAAGTTAGGCACCAAAATTAAGGAGGTAGTATGCTAAAGGACTCATTTTCAAAAGAGAAAAATGTCCAAAAAGTGGCATAAAGTGCCAGATGGATGATTTTCTCACTAAACTGTCCAAATCACCATTAAGTCTGACCAGTGGCGTACCTAGCATATGTGACACCCGGGGCCCATCATTTTTTGACCCCCGCCCCTCCCATCCCCATTTGTACGAGAAACAGATCTTTGGCTTCTTTGTCTTGATGCATAAAATATCAAAGCCTGAACATCATTCTGAATTATCAAGTTTATTAGGTTTTTATATACCACCTATCAAGGTTATTTAAGCGTTTTTTACAATCAGGTACTCAAGTATTTTTCCTATCTGGCCAGTGGGCTCACAATCTACCTAATGTACCTGGGGCTATGGAGGACTGAGTGACTTCGGTCACAAGGAGCAGCATGGGGTGTTGAACCCACAACCCCAGGGTGCTGAGGCTGTAACTCCAACCACTGCGCCACACACTTTCACTAAACGCTCAGGCCTTTGCTCATAGAATAACCCCAACCGCCTACCTCTACTATAACTGGAGTAGAAAATTCATGGCTTGAAGAAATAATCTGTATACAAGTACTCAGCATGCTACCAGTCATCAAATAATCAGCAAAATACATTACATTTGCACATTTAAAGGGGACACAAAGCAGTGTGCTCTCTTGCTATGATTCTTCAGCAGCATGCAAACGTAAAGAGATAATGCTGTTGGGTGCTGTTGATGTTAGTGGCTTGGGGTGGAGCTTATCGCCTCAGTAAATCGTACTTCAGGTGAGGCAAAGTGTCCATGGGGTTCTTAGTAGTTCATAGCTAAATTTAAAATAAAAAAAAATGCCTTTCCTGGAGGAAAATTTAAAGAGGCAATGCTTGCAAGATACTGATGGTGCCAGCAGTGCAGGGCAGTTTACTGTCCTGATCGGCTGAAGCTGACATCTTTGCATATCCTATTTCAGGTGAGGAAATGTGTCCTCTTTGGGCTCTTAGCAATTCACAGGTAAATCAAATAAAAATCCACTCCTGGAGGAAAATTTGCAGGGTCAATTCTTGTTGAGTGCTGACTGAGTTGAGCTTACTGGCCTGGTCAACTGAAAGAGACATCTTTACAAATTCCACTCCAGGTGAAGGAAAGCATCTTTAGACAGCCTGTTAATGGTGCCTTTTCCTTCCTATTAGCGCCTTAAGGTGTTCATGCTTCTGTTAGGGGTGTTTTACTCTTCTTTTTTATGTGCTTTGGGGTCTTCATGCCACTATTTGTGCTGCTTTGCCCTTTCAGTGTTGTGGACTGGTCATGCCACTGTTGATGCTCTTTGCCCCCTTTTGTTGCCGAGGGGGTCTGTTGTCATTACTGCAGAGGATGCACTGCTTCCCCCATTGACTGTATTACAAAAGCCAATAAAATGAATGAACTTTATGATCCAAAAATGATTGAAAGAAGCAACCAATCTGAAATGAACCAAACAATTTTTTTTTTTTTTTTTGCCCGCTATCTCTAGTGGGTGATGTCTATGTCGCTGTTAAACTAAGATGATCCCAGAATTTGAATATTCGTTTTTGCATGGTTAGTTGCAAGGTGAAGTGTTCTAGTCCTGTTCTGTAGCTCGGGGATTTTTGTGAATGTAGAGTGTTCACAGAACTAAAAACATGAGATTTCAATTGGGCTTTAGTCTCATTCTGTATAGCTTGGGATTGAATGACTATCAAATAATTTTACTTGGGAGTTACTAGCCTATCTGCTACTACTACTTATCATTTATTTTTTATTTTATTTTTTGGGGGGGGGATAGGACTGTAGAGATTTTTGTTAAAGACAATGAAAACAAAAATGCCCTGTCCCCTGATTTTTTTTTTAACAAATTAAGAGACTGTCACTTCAGCTGCTGGCCCTACAAAAGCCACACGATGAGTCCCCCTGGGTCCAGATCAATGTTCCCTCTAAGGATTGATGAGGTGTGTGCAAAAAAAAATATGCATGAGCAACAAGTTACATACTCCACAAATTTATGAGCAGGCGCGGAGAACGAGAGTGCCCGTGAGATTGTGGGAGGGTTAAATACTCAAAACTTAGAAGAATAACAATTTACTTAAAGTTTTTGCTTCACCAGCTTTCTGGTATCTTTACATACAGTGGCATACCTAGCATATGTAACACCCGGGGCACATCATATTTTGGCACCCCCCCCCCTATCTGTACGAAAAACATGATTTTTAGTAACAAGCCACACGTTACACATCTTACAGCATCTTACATATTGCAGTGAGCAGTACATCAATACACCAGACCAGCACAGATCAATCCTACACCGTCAATCCTAACAGAAAACCATGTCTTTCAAACACACAGAACACAGAAAACACCTTCGCCTAGTATGGAATATGTCATCACAAACTAACCCCTCCCCCTTTTACAAAACTGTAGTGTGGATTTTAGCCACGGTGGCAACAGCTCTGACGCTCATAGAATTCTGAGCATCAGAGCTGCTACAACCACGGCTGGTGCTAAAAAACGCTCCACAGTTTTGTAAAAGGGGGGATAAAATAGAAATACACAGCTTCAACGCTCTAGCTCAGGGGTGCCCAAACCTTTTGGGCTTGCGAGCTATTTTAAAATGACCAAGTCAAAATGATCTACCAACAATAAAATTAAAAAACACAAAGCACACTATACACTGAGAAAATGTTAATTATCATTCCTATTCTGGGTTTTTTTCAAAGAGGTCAAGGCAGGTGACTCTATGCATTGTCACCTCAGTAACAACCATACAAAAATACCTCCATTCCTTTTTATTAAACCACAATAGCAGTTTTTAGCGCAGGGAACTGTGCTAAATGCCCAGCGCTGCTCTCGACGCTCATAGGCTCCCTGCGCTAAAAAACACTATTGCGGTTTAGTAAAAGGGGGCCATAATATAGTGCAAAATATAGACAGCATATATAAATTCAGACACATTTTGATCACTAAATTTAAAATAAAATCACTTTTCCTACCTTGTCTGGTGATTTCATGAGTCTCTGGTTGCACTTTCATCTTCTGACTGTACATCCAATCTTTCTTCCCTTCTTTCAGCCTGTATGCTTCCTCTCCTCCAGACCTCATTCCCTCCCCTAACTTTTTCTTCCTCTCTTCCTGCCCTTTCTTTCTTTTTCTCCCTTTCTTTCTTTTTTCTCCCTTTCTTTTTTTCTTTCCCTTCTGTCTCCCTGCCTGCCCCCTTTCTTTCTTTTTTCTTTCTCCCTACCCTCCACAAAGCCACTGCTGCCACCATCGTGGGAAACAGGCCCCAAAGCCACCGCCGCGGCTGCCCCAAGCTCTCTCTGCTTCCCACCATCGGCTGACCAGCATTCCTCCGACATCGATTCTTCCATCGGAGAGGAAGTTCCGCCCAGCCAGGCAGCGATTGGCTGGCCCGAACTTCCTCTCCGACAGCAGCCTTAGGGGGGTTGCACAGCAGGCCAGATCCGGACCTGGCCGGCTGTGCACCCGCCCTAAGTCTGCACCCGGGGCGGACCGCCCCCCTGCCCCTCCCTTGGTACGCCACTGAAGACGTGGCAGCGGCTCCTCTCACGATCCCCACCTGCGTCGGAAGTGCGTCGGGGATCTTACTATGCAGTCCTCAGTTTCCCACTGCAGTATTTTAGTGAGCGACACGAGAAAAATTATGAGCGACGCCAATGAAAATAGTGAGCGATCGCTCATGCGCTCAGCTTAGAGGGAACATTGGTCCAGATATTATCCAAAAATTAAAACCAAACAAAAAATCCTAACTGAAGCAGCTGCTGCAGCCTTCAGAGTGAAGGAGAGTCTGTTCTATACATAACTGAAATTTTTTACACAGTAGTGTCATGCTAGCCACAAAAGAATTTTTCACTTCTTATCATTTCTATAGCGCTGCTAGATGTACACAGCGCTGTACATTAAACATGTAATCCCCACTCAATAGAGCTTACAATCTATTTATTTTAAAGACTTATATAGCCTGTTTAAAGCTAAGCGGGTACCAGAATACAAGCAAAATTACAACAAGAGATCATTAAAATTCATAACATAAAACCAATTAATAACATTAAAATATACATCCTACTTCATTTTCATCTCTCAACTGCGACTCTTCATAAAACATTTTTTTTTTAAAAAAAGCTTTTACAAAATGCGATGTTTTTAGAACCTTCTTAAATTGTTGCACATTATTAGTCAATCTCAGCTATCGAACCAAATTATTCCACAACTGCAGCTCCCACTAGTGAAATACCTATGTTTCTAGTACAAGCATATTTTATTTGCTGTATTCTACCCACAGACAATCGCATTGCCACCTCTGGTCTCAAAAATCAAAGTGGATGATACAGCATCATAATATTTGACAAATACCATGGTATGCCTTGATGAATAGCGTGAAAAATCAGAACTAATACCTTAAATATTATGCAAAATCTAATAGGTAGTCAATGCAATTGATGTAATGAGGGGGGGAGGTAACATGTTCAAACTTACTACCTATAGTACAACAACTATGATAAAGGCATCTGCAATACAAATAAAATAGCGAACAACCCCTTCAAAAGAGACCTCAGAAAATCATTGCACCCTTCAAATTCAGCACATGTATCCTGCAGCAGAGCTAGGCACAGTCTAAACTAAACTAAACTAACTAAACTAAACCTTAGGTTTGTATACCGCGCCATCTCCGCAAGCGCAGAGCTCGGCACGGTTTACAGAAGTTAAGAGGAAAGGAACTACAATGAAGGGATATAGGAGAGGGACTAAGAAGATAGAGAGGGACCGGGTGCTAGAGAACGGGAGGTGATTAGATTTTTGAAAAGAGCCAAGTTTTCAAGTCATTGCTCTCTATAAAAAACTCCACACAAAAAATACTTTCCATATCATAAAATTCAGTATGCAGCAATGTACTTATATTCAGTGGCGTAGTAAGAGGGAGAGGCAGGGGAGGTGGTCCACCCTGGGCACTGTCTTGGTGGAAGCACCAGTACCCTTCTTCCTCTTTGTCCCCCTCCCCCCGCTCCTTGCCGACTCCCCCCGCTACATGCATAGGCCCCTTCCCTTGTATCTCTTTAATTTTCCCAGCATGAGCAGTATCACAAACTTGCTGCCTGTGTCAGCGTCGGCTCGCTCTGATGTCACTTCTGGGTCCCGCACCTAGGAAGTGACGTCAGAGGGAGAACTGACACGACACGGGCAGCAAGTTCATGCTGCTGCTCGCGCCTGGAAAATTAAAGAGGTATGGGGAAGGGAAGGAGGGGGCATGGGGGGGCATGAAGGAGGGCGGGGACGGGGGAATGGAAAAGAGGGCGGGGGGTGCCACCACCCCCAGGCGCCACTCACCTTCGCTACGCCACCGCTTAGGTTCACAGTTACAATCAGGAACACAGTTCAAAGTTTTCACACACTTGACAGGAAATCTTCAACTTAGGCCCTGTTTTACTAAGGTGTGCTAATCGAATTAGTGCACACTACATGCTAACGCGTGCATGTTAGTCTATGGACGCATTAGCGTTTAACGCATGTTAATTCGATTAGCGCACCTTAGTAAAACGGGGGGTTAGCTTCACAAGTTTAAGAGTAGTCAAGTTCACAAAACTCCTTCAGCCAGACTTGACAGCGGCCCTGTTTCGCAATTCAGCTATCTCTAGGGCACTGGCAATATTTCTGCTTCTTGTTCCTGCTGTCACAGTCTCTGTTGTTGTTTGGTTTGGGGGAGGGTTGTAGTTTTTTTTTTTGTTTTTTATTATTATTTATCATTTTACACAAAATTATCAAGCATAGTATTTTGTACAGTAAGATTGTAGTTAGGAACAAGAAAAAAAGAAAATAATTTCATGAAAAAGAGAAATATAACATATTCCTCTTACAATATTAAGCAATCAATAGTCCACAATTATCTATCTGTGATCCAAGACTTTCAGAGAGTGATAATAATAATTAAGAAAGAAATCATTTAAAAAGTAAACAAAAGTGACTGAAGTTACAGGGAGTATTCTAATCATGAGTCAGTTGTTATTTTTTGTTGGTTTTTTTTTTATTTCCTCATTTCCAGGTGCAGATGCAGCCATCAGCAAGCAAATGACTGTTTAGTAGTCAAAAGAATCTCCCAGCTACAAGTGAAGTATCCAATGCATGGTGATCACTCTTTAATATCTGCCTACGGCAGGTTTTAATAGTCAGGTGTTATTTAATGTGTGAAGTGCTTAATGAATAGCTGCTGAATATTTAATATGGTTATAACTTTTCACTGGCACACAATTTCTTTCTATTCATTCTCATTAATATGCAAAAATTATGAAATGACCCACTTTATATACTTATTTCAATATCACAGTATTTTTTAACATGATACATTTACTGCAGTTTTTTGTTTTTTTGCAGTTTTTCCACACATTAAAGTAGTAACCTCTTCTTGAAGAATGCACTAATGGCATGATTCACTGACGCTTTTCTCTAAATCTGTCTCTATGGCTGTGTTTAGCTAAAGATAACCAGACAACAATGTCCAATTTACTTTGTCCGAATATTCAGCCTGAATTCCCTTAGACATGGCTATCCAGTCTACTGTTAAGTGAACTGTCTAAAACAAAACTTTAAAGAAGTTAGAAATAGGAGAACAAAATCCTCATTAATAAATACATGCAAACGTACAGTGAAAGTTCAAAAAGCCCAAGGACTATGGGTTTATGACTTCAATTTATTCATAAAAGTACATAAAATAAAGGACAGTCCAAGACTGTGAAGATCAATAACAGCAGGAGAAACAAGACTCAGTACGGTTTTGTTTCAGCCATGGTTCTGCATCAGGAGTCAAACATTCCAATTATTTGTAAGGTTGTGTCATATCACAACTGTTTCGATACTAAACCACTTCTACGCTCGCAATTCTTGGACATTTCTTTGAGCAGGAGGAGGAGCATAATTAAAACTTACGTCTAAGTCCGATTCGGACGTACGGCGCTAAACGGCCAAAGTCAGCGCTAGGAAAATGTCCATTCTTGAAAGGCAAATCACACACATGTCCAAAATATTGTCTGTCTGGACATCCAGGCAGTTGATCGTCAAGACCACCAGTATGTCTATCTTTATACAAAATTTTTGACCAAAAATTCCTCAAAGTCCCAAACATCCAGAACAAGACCATTTGGATGTGGGAGGTGCCAGCATTGTGATGGACTGGCCACCCAGACATGGCAACAGAGCAGTGGGGAAACTTACTGCTGTGAACTTCACAAAAAGGGTGCCAGATAAACATCTCACCAGAACTTCCTTATAGGTTATGATGAGCCCCCCAAACACCCTTAAAACCTACCATACCCACCTACAACCCCAATAGCCCTTATGGTTGCAGGTGCCACTTATATGGTAATAGAGTAGGGTTTGGGGTTTTTTTGGTGACCTCATTTTCCAGCATAAATGTAGTGGTTAGAGTAGCTTATTGGACTGGTCCTCCTCTCTATGGTTCACTAGCCCACCACTCAGGCTATTTAAGACACCTGTATGCAGCTCTACTAGGCTTTCCTATACCAGATACTGATGTTCTGGAGACAGGTACATTTTTATTCTGATCTTTGTGGGGGTGTGAAGGGGTCAGTGATTACTGGGGAGAGTGTGGGGTCTTTACTTTGTCTCTGTAGTAGTTATCTGGTCACTTTGGATACTTTTTTGGCACTTATACCTGTTTTCACATCGTCTAACTCACAGCGCATATGTTTTGTCCAGGAAGTCTCATTAAACATTTGATTATCCCTGAAGAATGATTAAGTATAGGTCGGTCCACATCCCTCCCAAATATCGCCCTAACCACACCTCCAGATATGCCCCTTTCAGCTCTGGGCACACAGAAGCATTCAGAGGCCTAAAAAGTCCCTCGATACGTCCACTTGGACAACCTATCTTTTAGGTCATCCAAGTGCCGACTTGGGTGGGCTTTTAGATGTGTTTAAGGGTTTATTATAAGCACCATAGTGAATTCTTTCTTGGCATTTCAATACAGTATAGTTGATGTCTTTAGCACTGAAGAAGGTGTAATCTTACAAATACTCATAATTGAAATGCTTGGCTGCTAATGCAGGCGCCATTGCCGAAACATGGCAAGTCCTGTTCCTCCTGCTGCTTTTATTGATCTACAGAATCTAGAACTGTCCTTTATTTTATGCATTTTTATGAATAAATTGATGTCATACGCATATATTTCTTGGGCTCTGGTCTTTTTGCTTGACCTCATTGTTCTTTTGCTTACTAAACTAAAACTGTGCCCCAGAATAGGATGCTATGGACAAAAAAGGAAAGCTTCCCTAAGCCTTCTGTATCAGGGAACCTATAGATAAACCTATAGATGGTGCCATGTGGTTCTGCTCTTGACTCAAGTCCTGACAGGACGTTTTTACCTGGTAGCAGCAGCCACAATCACATGCTAGCTGCCTCTAGACAGGTGCCTCAAGAAGTTGCGGAACTGTGACACAGCAGGTGACAAGCATGTGTACATGCATGCACACTTGATATTCAAGTTTCCAAGTTTATTTAACACTTGATATACCGCAATGGAAGAACAACTATGCAGATTGCATAAAAAAATAATAAAAATAATAAAAAAGAAAATAGTGTGACTTATGTGAGTATGGTTAAATGCAGGGCAGCATCAGCAAAGTGTATGAATGCTGTATAGTGGCTACCTTATTTGATTGTATGTAGAGTAGGTGGAAAAGACAGATCGGAATGTGGGCTGAGGAGGGGAGGGGAGAGGTCTATACTGGCTGCTGCATGTTGTAGCCTGAAGGGAGCAACTTTCCTTCCTGCTTCTGTGACTAAGACCTAATCAAGACTCTTTCCTTCCTGTTTGTGACATCACCTCACCATAAGTGTGCAAAAATTAAGAATTTTTTAATCACCCCCCAGCCCTTTTGCTCCTTTTTTTATGAGGGGTAGATTTGTGGTATCCCTATATACAAAGGCCTAATTTTTTTATTTTAAATAACACTATTAATGTATATTTTCTTCAAACCGCTTAGAACCTAACGGATGTAGCGGTATATAAGAAATAAATTACATTACATTACATTACATTACTATTAACATCATAAAGTAGATACACTCAAAAGTGTCCTATCAGAAGAATGGCTAAATTGTTCCCTATTCCCCTTCTCCTCCTCTCCCCCCAATTACTCATCAAGATTTCCATCATTTCCAGTTGTAACTGCTCCCTACCCATCAGACTCATGCAAGACTCCTGTCCTGTTCTCTACTGTTCATAAATATTCCATGTTCTCTTAAAAATTGTCATCTTTTCACTCTTCAGTGCTGCAAGTTTTTCCATTCTATAAAAAGAAAGCAATTTTGCCATTACAAAATCCCACAAAGGTGCCTCTTTCTGTATCCAGCATTGAGATATAGCCAAACTCATTGCAATGGCCACATGGTGAAAAAAAATGGTAATTAGCTTATGAGGGGTGTTCAATAAATTATCTACCTGAGAATGAAAGAAAGTAGCAAGCATGTTGAAACAAGTCTGTGCATGTTGTACAGTTCAGTGATATAATTTCTCACAAAAGAAGGAAAAAAATCCAAAGGAGTTCCATGAACGTATGATTGCAGTTTATGGTGAGTCTGCCCCTTCATCCTACAAAGTAAAATTTTGGATCAAGCAGTTTAAGTGAGATAGAGAGTCTATTGAAGATGACCCTCACACTGGACAGCCAGTGGAAGCAACTGCCACAGAAATGTGTAAGAAAATCAAGGATTTAATTTTGTCAGACAGACAAATTAAAGTTTCCCAAATAGCTGAAGAAATGTCCATCTCGGCAGGTACAGTTTGGAAAACAATTCATGAAAAGTTAGGCAAGTCCAAGATGCTGATGCCATGGTCAGAAGCCCACAAGGCTCCAATGCTGTCAGGGGAACTTGGAGATGCTCTGTAAAGACCAAGTGAATTTTTTTCATTTGGTGACTGGATATGAGACTTGGGTCTATCACAGAGATCATAGAGTCAATACAGTGCAAGCAGAAGTCATCCCCCACCCCAAAAAGTTCAAGACAGAAAAATCTGCAGGCAAAGATATGGCAGCTGTTTTCTGGGATGATGAAGGACTTTTGCTTCTGGAGTTCATGCCATACAAGACAACCATAACCGAAGAGAGTTACGCTAACCCAATGATCGCTTTGTGGAAGTCAGTTAAGGAGAAAACATAAGAATTGCCGCTGTTGGGTCAAACCAGTGGTCCATCGTGCCCAGCAGTCCACTCCTGCGACGGCCCTTAGGTCAAATACCAGTGCCCTAACTGAGTCTAGCCTTACCTGCGTACGTTCTGGTTCAGCAGGAACTTGTCTAACTTTGTCTTGAATCCCTGGATAAGGAAAACTCACAGGAGGTATGCTGCTTCTTCATGACAATGTACTGGTGTACATACCACAACAATCACAGGCTGACAACTGAGAATATGGGTTTCAACAGCTGTCCTGACCTGGCTCCCTCAGATTATTTCCTATTCCTAGTTTTGAAGAAACCTCTATGTGGACAGTAATTTTCAAGTGATGAAGACATCAAGGAAACTGTAATGTCCTGATTTGAAGGTCAATCAGAGGAATTATTTTCATTGCAGGAAAAGTGGATGAAGTATGTGTACTTATTTTGGGGAGTATATTGGAAAATAAAAAAAATTTTGAAAACTCTTTTCTTTCCTACTGAGGTAGACAAATTATTGAACGTCCCTCGTACTCAGGGATAGGGTTATTAAACAGCCAGACTTTCTTGTCTTCAACTACTGTGAGGTGATGGGGGTGAAAGTTGTCTGGGAAGGAGAAAGCAGGAAAAAAGTGGGAACATGGAGATTGACATAGAAAGTGGGAACATGGGGTTGAGGAGTGAGAACAGGGGCTTTCAGAGATAGAGAAGGAGAGCAGGAATAAGAAACAACAGCACCAGTATAGGAATGGAGAGTAGGGAATGAGCAGAGAAAGATAAGCTTGTGGAAAGGAGAGGGGTTCTTTGGGAGTAAAAGGAGAATTTGCAGACTTGGAGCTGGAATTTCAGTGAGGGAGCAGGTAGAAAACAGTATAGTGGAGGAGAAAGGGAGAACTTGTAGATTAGAGTAGGGAGTTGGTTTGAATGGGGTTTGGGGGATTAAGTAGGGGAATAAGTAGAGAAAGAGTGGCCTTAAGAGGAGAGGGGATTGCTGTTAACTAGGTTGGGGGAGGGCTGATGAACTAAAAATGAGACTGGACCAATGAAACAAAGTGTCAAGACAACAAAAGTAGAAAAAATACTTTTCTAGTCGATATTCAAAATAATTTAACCAGCCAGAAATAGCCAAGGACTAGTTATATTGTTTGCTCAAGACTGTCCGCTAATTTTCAGCAGCACTTAGCCGGTTGTCATCGCTGAAAATTAGCGGTTAGCACCTAAGAGAAAGCCAGCTAAGTGCTGATTTTCAGAACTTAACCGCCCAACGTAACTGTATAATTGGGACCGTATAAAACACAGTCTTATCTTCATGCAGCAACCCATGACTGGTTAAGTTCTGAATACCAACCTAACCAGCCATGTGTTAGCTGGGGCCGCATAAACCGGGTATTCAGTGCCAAAGCTCAGACACGGCCCATCATTGAATATCTGGAAATAACACCAGCAGGGGTCAGTAAAATATTTACCCCTTGTTTTCCATTTAGTGTAGCATATGAGACACCTGCTTCTCTGCATGCTCATTCCAGCTTCTTGGAGGGGGGGGTCTCCATTTTGGTTCTGTCTGTACATGTTCTAATTTGTGGATGCTTATTCGGCATTTGATGAAGACCTTCTGCATTTTGTATTTAATTACTTGCCTTTTCCAAATCCAAGCTACATAAAGGCACTCAAATTACTTCCCTGTCAAATGGGCTCTGTGTGCAGGACTTGAGGGACTGTGCTAGTTTTATAGCTTTTGCGTAGGGATGTCTAGCAATCTAGTTTATTCTGGTTTTCAGTAAGCGGCGAGTTGATGTTTTAGCACCTCCTGTAATATTCATAAGTTGGATCATTGTGAGAGTTTTGGCAGTTAATATGGTTGTGAAATGACAGCTTTGCTACATAGGTTCTGAGCATCTTTTCTTTTGCAGGTTTTATATTCCTTCACAGAGTACCTGGTAAGTGCTCAGTATTTCTATTGCTATTATTAAGGTATCCTTTGTATTCTTAATCCCTGCAATGTATGGATGGTAAATAGGGACCATCAGAAATAGATCTTATTTTTATTTATTTATTTTTAAAATTTCTATACCATCTAACCCTAAGCAGTTTACATAAGATCAAACATACATAATACTTAAAACAATACAAAAGGACAATCAGACATTAAACCGTGCATGTGAGTCTAAGGACGCATTAGTGATTAGCGCGCGCTAATTGGTTAGTGTGCATTAGTAAAAGAGGGACTAAGATTGAAATTGACAATAAATCTTTGATCAAAGTGAGTCAGATCCTATAAAAAAAGCAGTGACAAACAGTTGTGTTTTTAAGAATTTTCTAGAAGTTTCTCTGTCAACACATTTCCTTAACTGTCCTACCAGCGAATTCCATAACTTTACCACAGCACAGCAAAAAGATCATTACACAAGTTTCTAAATATTTTGAACTAACATTGCCCCTCAGCAGAGCTGAATTTTCAGAACGCAAGGATCTTTTAGGGTGGTAAACAGTCATCCTTTCCTTGAAATACTCTGGAATGGTACCATGCAAGAATTGATGACAATTCATCAAAATCTTATATTGCACTCTAAGGGCTCCTTTTATCAAGCCGCACTAGCGCGTCGGACATTTCATCAGGCGCTAACCCCCGCGGCTGGCTAAAAAGCTAATGCCTGCTCAATGCAGGCGTTAGCGGCTAGCGTGGCAGGCGGTTTAACGTGCGGTATTACGCGTGTTAAACCCCCTACCGCAGCTTGATAAAAGGACCCCTAAATGTCATAGGCAGCCAATGCAATTGTCGAAGATAAGGTGTAATATGATCGTATTTAGGAGTTCCTGTGATCAATCTGGCTGCAGCATTTTGTGCCCCTTGCAATGCCAAATAATGGGGTCCTATTACTAAGGCACACTAACCAATTCGGCATGCGCTAATTGATTTAGTGCATGCTAAAGATTAGTGTGCTCTAAATGATAAGGTGCCCATTATAGTCTATGGGCGCCTTAGCATTTAGCGCGCGCTAAATTGGTTAGCACGCCTTAGTAAAAGGACCCCAATGTGCTGTTTATCAAGTCACTCATCTAATAAAAAATGTTTTTATTTCCTTAACCTTTTTAATATTTGTAGTAAAACCATTGAATATTAGTTCTTTGTTAAACAGGAACATTCAGTGGGGAACTTCTGTAAGGAGCCAACAAGATTTACATGACAAAATGCATATAATTGCTGGCATTCTGATCATTTACATGCAAAAGTGGTCATTTGCATGCATAAGTGGTGATTTATGTGCCTGAATGGCCATATTATGGGTTTGTGCCATTCTGAAAGAACATGCCAGTATTCAATGCTTCATGTTTTACAAGTGTATCTTCAGATAAGTAGTTTTGGGCAGACTGTGGGCAGGATGCACTAATGCATGTAACTTATAGAATAGTATAAGTTATCGTGTATATCTCTGGCAGTTAGGTGCAAACATTTATACCAGCTCTATAGCTAGCAAAAGTGCTTGTGCTTTATAATTATAAGTCTATATTTTATTTGTGGCATCTATATAAGCATACAGCTATACAGTAGAATTGCCTGCTGAACTAAAGCATTCATACCTGAAGGCACTGTACAATACATTGCCATGTTTGAAAAGAATACAGTAAAACCTTGATTTGCGAGCATAATTCGTTCGAGAAGCATGCTTGTAATCCAAAGCACTCGTATATCAAAGCAAATTTCCTCATAGGAAATAATGGAAACTCAGATGATTCATTCCACAATCCAAAAACTTTAATACAAAATATTATACATACTTGTATTGCAAGACTTCACTCATTTAGAACAGCCACTACACTCCTGCAGCGTCAGAAAGAGAAGAACCATCGGCTTAGTTGTGATGTGTGTATATTGTATGTACTTGCATTGCAAGACATTGCTTGTATATCAAGTTAAAATTTAATAAAATGTCTGCTTATCTTGCAAAACACTTGCAAACCAAGTTACTTGCAATCCAAGGTTTTACTGTACTTCTACGTACTTATCAAGAATTGCTTTGTATCTGTTGTCATATGATAGACTAGATCTGCTGCCAGTGATGTCGCTGTTATGTCAGCCGACTCGATATTAAGTTTTGAAAAACTGCGTCAGGGGTTGGTATGTACTGGAGATGGAATGCTTCTTGCATGCTATGTGCTTGTAGCCCCAATGGTTTTAGTGAACTGTAAACATCCATGGAAACCTAAAAGAGGTTTAAATAAGATCATTTTCATGACATCATTCCAAAAAAGCTTTGTTGCATGAACAAGCCAAAACAAATTAGAAAGTCAATTTAAGCTGTATGGGATAAGAACATATGAACATAAGAACTGTCGCTGCTGGGTCAGACCATCATGCCCAGCAGTCCGCTCACGCGGCGGCCCTATGGTCAAAGACCAGCACCCTAACTGAGACTAGCCCTACCAGCATACGTCCTTGTTCAGCAGGAACTTGTCTAACTTTGTCTTGAATCCCTGGAGGCAGTGGCGTACAAAGGGGGGGGGCAGTCCACCCCGGGTGCCAGCCCTAAGGGGGTGTTCCCGGCCTTGCCGTTCAGTCCCCCCCCCCACGCCCGAAGGACCGCTCTCCCCACTGACCTTCCAGCACCACCTATGAAGCAGCCCGCAGCAGGATCGCGACTTCAGCTATCCCTGAGCTGCTCGGGCGCTGCTTCCTGCGCCGCGGTCCCGCCCCTCCTCTGACATCAGAGGAGGGGAGGGACCGCGGCGCAGGAAGCAGCGCCTAAGCAGCGCAGGGATAGCTGACGTTGTGATCCTGCTGCGGCTGCTTCATAGGTGGTGCAGGGAGGCCAGGGGGGTGAGCGGTCCTTCGGGGTGAGTCGGGGCATCAGGCCTTCAGGGTGGGGCGGGCGGGCGGGCAGGCAGGCTTTCAAGGGGGAGGGGGGTGACAGGCAGGCAGGCCTTCAAGGGGGGGTGCAGGCCTTCGGGGGGGGTGCAGACCTTCAAGGGGGGGACAGGCCTTCAAGGGGAGGACAGGCAGGCAGGCCTTCAAGGGGGGGACAGGCCTACAAGGGGGTGGGACAGGCCTTCAAGGGGGGGACAGGCCTTCAGGGGGGGTGCAGGCCTTCGGGGGGGGTGCCGACCTTCAAGGGGGTGCAGGCCTTCAAGGGGGGGACAGGCCTTCAAGGGGGGTGCAGGTCTTCAAGGTGGGACAGGCCTTTGGGAGGGACCCTGGTTTAGAAGTACACAGAGGGAAGGGGGTGTTCAAAGAGACGTGCATATGCCAAACTTTGGGGGGGGAAGAAATAATGGGTCTGAAAATAGAGGAGAGGGAGAGAGATGATGGACCATGGGATTTAGGGAGGGAAGGAACAGAAAGGGAGAGAAATTGGACACAAGGGATTTTGTGGAGGAGGGATAGAGATACTGGATAGAAGGGTAATTGGGAAAAGAAAGGGAGAGATGGTGGACTCTGGGGTGGTGGGGAAGGAGGGAGAGATGCCGGATGAAAGGGTAGTTAAGAAAAGGTGGATCTGTGGAGGGAGATGAAAAAAAGGAAAGATACCAGACTTCCTGGGGAGGGAAGGGAAATGGAAAGGGAGGACAGAGTTGGCAGATGGATGGTTAGCATGCAGAAAGAAGAAAGAAGGAGACCCTGGCAAGCAAGTTATCGGAAGAAAACCAGAGCCTTGGACCAACAAGATTTGAAATATAACCAGACAACAAAAGGTACATTACATTACATTAGGGATTTCTATTCCGCCTGTGCCTTGCGGTTCTAGGCGGATTACAATATAGAAGATATCTGGGCATTTCCAGTAGAATTACATTACAGGATAAGAGTAAGTTACAGGAACAGTAAAGAATTAAGATACTTCAATTTCACGGAAGATATTACCTATCACAGAAGATAATACATATCACAGAAGATAATATATATCACCGTAGATAATACATATCACAGAAGATAATACGTATCACAGAAGATAATACATATCAACTGAAACAAGTTAAATCGGGTGGGGTGTAAAAGAGTTACAGTAATTCTAGATCACAGACAAAGAGATACTATAGGTGGGTGTTTCCAAAGGCGTTGATTGGGAACTCATTGGATGGTGGTTAGAGTGATGGGAGATATTTTTTGAACAGTAGTGTTTTTATTTCTTTACGGAACTCTTTTATGTCTGTTGTTTTGGTCAGTAGTTTTGAGATGTCAGAGTCAATTTTAGCTGCCTGTGTCCCCAGAAGGTTGTCGTAGAGTTTCTTACGACGAGTACCGTTGAGAGGTGGGTAGGTGAAAAGGTTCTGTGTTCTCCTTCTTCTGGGTGAGAGGTAGTAGTGAAAACGGTTGTTTAGGTAACTGGGTGCTGTGCCGTGGGTTACTTTGAAAAGGAGACAGTAGAATTTGAATTGTGTTCTTGCTTTTATTGGTAGCCAGTGAGATTCTAAGTATGCATTGGTAATGTGGTCGTGTTTGCTGAGTGAGTATATGAGTCTGAGGGCTGTGTTCTGGATGGTCTGTAGTTTTTTTATTGTGTTGGTAGGGCAAGGTAAGTAAAGGCTGTTGCAGTAGTCTACGATACTTAGCACAAGGGATTGGATAATGATCCTGAATTGGTCTTTATTAAAGAATTTTCTGATTTTTCTTAGATTTCGCATTGTGAGGAATGCTTTTTGGGTGATTTTATGGATTTGTGTTTGCATTGTGCAGCATCTGTCTAAATGTATACCTAGGATTTTGAGGGAGCTCTGTATTGGGTACGTGATTGAGTTTACTTCTAGTTCTGTTAGGGATGGTTAGGTAGAAAAATTAATTTTATTTTCTGTTTTGTGATTATAATATGTCAGATTTGAAATGTGTATCCTGCCAGAGCTGGTGTTGGACTGCAAACGTGAGCTAGGATTTAACAGAGAGGGGAAAAATCCTTTTTGTTTCTTTATTTTATTTACACCACAGCGCCAGTGTGGTTAGGAGAAGCCAAAGGGGGTGAAAAAGCTATAAAACCCACCAGGAGTTTTGAAAAAAATCACCCAACTGGGCAGGAAAATCGAATTGAAAAACCAATTCAATAGGCTGAATCGAATCGAAATTTTTTTTTCCTGAATCTGGCAGCATTAGTTTGCGCTACTGTCTTAGACTTTAGGACCTGGGATTGGGGAGAGATGGCATCCTCAGTATTTTATAATGCAAGTGAAACGAGGATTTGGTCAGACTCTTGAAGGGTCTGCAGAAAAAAAATATTGTATAGGCCGGGGACATGAGACAGCAGGAAATGGGAACTTTTCTTCCTTCTATTTTTGTGAATGGAAAGGCTGAGGATGTCAGAGAGTTCAGTTAAAATATGTGCTTTACAAGAAAATATAATAATGTGTTTTATAAAGTTTATAGCATAGCTGGCCTACCCAGTGAGGTGTTCCTAGTGGTGGTGGTGGCGGCAGCGTGTCAATGTATTGAGAGGAAGAGGTGGTCTGGGAAATTCTGCTGAGCAAACTCCGGGCCCATTTCCACCCTCCAGTTAGTCCACTCCACTCAACTGGTTCACACACTGAGTGGGTCTTTGGGTGTTGTTTTGGAATCTCTTCCAGTGGTTTATCAGTATCTCCTTCTGGTCCAAGGAAGGAAACTTTGTTATCCTTAGCATTGACCTACAGAATATGTTTGTAACAGCACTGCTTGTGTGGCATTAGGCTATGTAGTGATCGAAAGAAAAAAACAGACCTTTGCACATTTTTGCACTATATGGTGGGTGTATGAGGAGATTCACATTTCCTGCACAGATAAGTCCATGTGAAGTTACCTTGTGCTGTATTTGACATCTAGCAAGGTCTCTGTTTGAAAGGAAAGATCTAAACTTAAAAATGAAGTGGCCAGAAGTTATGGTAAAAGCAGATAGTGTAGCTGGTTTTAAGAAAGATTTAGACAAATTCCTGGAGGAAAAGTCCATAATCTGTTATTAAAACATGGGGGAAGTGTCTGCTTGCCCTGAATCGGTAGCATGGAATGTTGCTACTCTTTGGGTTTTGACCAGGTATTAGTGTCCTGGATTGGCTACCATGAGAATGGGCTACTGGGCATGATGGACCATTGGTCTGACCCAGTTAGGCTATTCTTGTTATGTTCTCATCTGTAGGGGGCCTTTGTTTTCACTTTTTATTTTAATGTATTTTTTTTCTGGGAACTTATCAATGTTTTTTTATAATGGAAGAGAATTAATGTGTGTGGGATGAGGGGGTAACTAATTTCTTCAGCTAAATAATTCAATCCACCTCAAACAGACATAGGAGAACTCATGCACCATTCACACACCCTCCAACCAAAAACGTCAAAAGAAAAAAACTGTTCGACAACCTCCTAGCCATTCGAGCTGCAACACTCGATCCCCAACTCTACAACCAATTGACATCGACCACAGACTGCAAAACCTTCAAAAAGAAATAAAAACCCTTCTATTCAAAAAACACATAAAACCGAACTAACACAATCAGAACTGTCCCAATCATCACCTGCAACTACTCCATATGTACTTCTGATGTCATGACAATTCAGACATAATTTATGTTATGTTATATTTGGAATATAAGAAAATTTTCACTGCCTGTTTCTATTCTGACCATTTATTCTGTTTCATGGTCATTACAAAAAATATTTTTTTACATGGGGGGGTGTGTCAAAAAATGATGGGCCCCGGGTGCCACATACCCTAGGTACGCCACTGCCTGGAGGGTGTTTTCCCCTATGACAGATTCTAGAAGAGCGTTCCAGTTTTTCACCACTCTCTGGATGAAGAACTTCCTTACATTCGTACGGAATCTATCCCCTTTCAATTTTAGAGAGTGCCCTCTCGTTCTCCCTACCTTAGAGAGGGTGTACAACCTGTCCTTATCTACTAAGTCTATCCCCTTCAGTACCTTAAATATTTTGATCATGTCCCCTCTCAATCTCCTCTGTTCATGGATATTTTAGAAACACGGTGTTTTGGATATTTGAAAACCAGCATTTAGACATCCATGTAACATGGATGTCCAAATGCCAATTTTATAAAGCCAGGAAATAGACATCTAAAACTGCAGTATGTCCATATGGCAAGGGATCGCAATCTGGGCATGTTCTGGGTGGGGCTAGGGAGGGATACTGAATTTCAATCGCAGAAAGGGATGGGACATTCATGTAAAAAAATGGATGTCCATATTTAGACCTGGTATTTGATATGTTCATGCTACAGAAGGGTGCTCCTATTATGAGCAATTCTCCACTGCATGGAGTAAGAGAAGTTATAGTAGCTATTCTTCTGTCCTGGATGGTTCACAATTTATAAAGAAAAGAACATTATAAACAGCTACAGTGTTTAGGGAGTTACAGATGTTAAAAGCAATAAAGGGGTCAGTGGGCAGAGCTTCTCTATTAATTCTAATTCATTCACTATTTATGGAAAAAATTGATTATGCAAATTCATTATTGATAGGAAAAACTTTAAAAACAAAATCAACTTGAACTGAACCTGAAAATATATCAGCAATCAATGTTCATCAATCAAAAGTGGGGATATGTGATAGATGAACATTGGTTGCTGATATATTATCGGGTTCAGTTCAAGTTGATTTTGTTTTTAAAGTTTTGAATACTGGAATATCAGGAACTCCTTTTAAATTGTTGAAACCATCTAGATATTTGTATTCCAACGAGGCTCATTTTCTTGGAAGTTAAAAATTTATATGATGCAAGATTGGAAGGTACAAGAAAGACGTTTGTTTTTTTTAAATGTGGGACCGGTTTTATGGAATTTACTTCCATTTTTATTAAAAATTGAAACCTCTTTACCTTGATTTAAAAAGCCTATTTATTTCAACAAGCTCAGTGCTGACGTTAGGGTCTAGCACTGCCAGCAGTTTAGCACGTGTTATTACACGCGTTAAACCGCTAACGCGGCTTCGTAAATAGAGTCCATAGTGGTTGTGTGTGTATGGGGGTTTTGTATGGGTTTGATGGTGTCTTTTTTGGGTTTGACTAATGGATGGGCTTTTCTTTTTATGACGGAGTTCTTTTCTATTTTATTTAGATTTTTTAAAATATTTTTTTATCGTGAACTGCTTTATTTACTTGTAAGTGAGATAGTGGTATATCAAATAAATGAAATATGTAACCTGTAAGCTGTGGGACCTGAACCAGCAGCCTTGGCCTCTCTACCCTGGATCTCAGTCAGCTGCTCTAAAACTTAGGCTATTCCTCCACAAGGAGGTCTATGTGGTCATTTTATAATATGGATAGTCCATAAAGACATCTGCTGCCATAAAGACATCCATGTCCCTTGTTTTGCTGTGTCTATTGTTTGGATATTCCAATTTGTAAAATGGATGTTCTTGCTGGATGTATTTTAGAACAGGCTTTATGTAGGTAGATCATGATCTAAAATGCATGAGAAATTAACGTCTTTATGTGGCATACAGACTTGGGTTAGACGTCCTTTTTAAAATGCTGCTCATATTGTAGACTACTATGAGTAATTTCAACTCAGAGGAAAAACAGAGATTCAAAGTTTTGTCCTGAAGGTTGCCAAAAGAATTAAATCTGCTTAAGTGGAGGTTACCGCATAATGTTCATTCACTCAATATCATCATTCAGTCCAAAACATCTGATCTGCATTCAAATATCCAATAATCGGAAACAGAATTAACCAGACATAATGTTTTCTTCATGTTAATGTGGCCAAGCGGTTGCCAATGAACTCAAGTGAGATAATTCCATACAATGAGATACCAGAGGTGTTGAAGGAATGCCTATGCTGATTCAGCCTTTTTGATCTCTCAGCTGCACCTTCATTGTTCAAGTAGTCCCGCCAGCATAAACTTTGTTAAAAGGACAAATAATACATTCGTACCGCTGCTGAGGGCAAACAAGTGGTGATTAATTTAATCTCATACTTTTTTTGAGTTCAGGGATTGTACATTCAATACAGGCAAACATTTACTTGAAAACATTGCAGTTATCACATAGGCAGTGCCCCTTATCTACAGATTTGTATCTTTCTAGTTAAGGCAAATATGATCAAACCACCTTTCTATATTTATTTGAACGTCTACTGATTGCAATGCTTGGACCTGAAGAAATAAATTGAATGAAGTAGTTGATACATGCCAGAGTTTGTGTTAAATATGTGTGATCCTGGGGGCTAGGTTGGTATACCCAAGCACACATACTCGTTTATCTGTGGAATTTCTAGTTTTATCTTTCAGTAGGAGATTCTGGCTGGCAAAGGATGCTCTAAGACAGTGTTTTTCAACCTTTTTACACCCGTGGACCGGCAGAAATAAAAGAATTATTTTGTGGACCGGCAAACTACTAGGACTAAAATTTAAAAACTCCGTTTACGCCCCATCTCCGTGAGCTCGGTCCCCGCAAACCATCTGATCCCATCTGCACAAGCCGCAGTTATGATTTTATATTGAACGTATTTTATTAAAGTATAAAAAGAAACAATATTCTGAACAATTGTGATTTTATAAATACAAATATACAGAGCACGGACCAACAAAATCCCTGTCTTCCCTCCCCTTCACATATATCCCCTCTACTATCAAGAAAACTGAACAAGCCAAGTTATTATAGAATGCTACATAGAAATATCATGCTAACAGAATACTGCAGTCCCCAGTTATGTCTCTAGCAGGATATATATTTCAAATCTGATATATTCTAATGACAAAATAGAAATAAAATTATTTTTTTCTACCTTTTGTTGTCTCTGGTTTCTGCTTTCATCTTCTTTTCACTCTTTTCCTTCCAGCATCTGCCCTGTCTCTTCAATCCATGGGATACTCCTTCTCTGGCAGCTGGTAAGAATTTCCTATTGTTGATATGCTTGGTGGAGTTTGAATGTGGCAAGGATGAAGTTGTAATTTATATGTGTATTTTACAAAATGTATGTGTACATATATGCTGTACTAGAAAACAACTCACTCCATTTGGTCAGTACACACCAACACCAGAAAAAGTATTTCAAGGCAAAAGAAAAACCTCAAACACGGAGAGGTGTTCCCACTCTCTTCTACCCAAGCATCACTGGCAAAAAAAATCTTTTGCATATAACTTTTGCTCTTTTCTAACTAGCTTGTTTTTTCTAGTTAGTTTTGATTATTTTAATGCTCCCACCTGCCAGTAATAAGTTATATGCGAAAGTATTTTGCCAGCGATGCTTGGGTGGAAGAGAGTGGGAACACCTCTCCATGTCTGAGGCTTTTCTTTCACATTAAAATACTTTTTCTGGTGTTGGTGCATACTGACCAAATGGAGTGAGTTGTTTTCTAGTATATTATATCTTTTTCCCTCCATTCCTCTTTTTTGTTGTGTTCCACACTACTTTTACACTGTAACATTTAGGCCTGCTCCTAAGCAGGCCTGTCAGTGCTCACAATCTAAGCCATTGGTCTTCACACCTAGTCTTCAAGGGTCACCAACAGGTTAGGTTTTCAGAATATCCCTAATAAGTATGCATGAGAGATATTTGCATACAATGGATATAGTGGGCCTGTGAATATTTCTCATACTTATTCATTAGATCTAAATATAAAGTACACACATATTTTGTAAAACAGTATAAAATGCACATATTTTCTAAAACACATACTTAAATTGCAACTCCATCCATGCACTATCGAAACTCTACCTCTGAGCAAGCCACTTCTACATAAGTATGCACTGGAATACACCACATGTGCTTTTAGGCCTGACTTTTTTTTTTTTTTTTTTTTTTTTAAAGCCCATTTACAAACAAAAATCAGCTGCAAATGAGCAGGGCCAGCTCAGCCTATGAATCAGGTGAGGCACTGGCTCAGGTTGCTGATAATAAAAAGCACCAAAATCTTAGTTCAGTCTACCTTCAGACTCCAAGAGTGATAGATTTTGGTGCCCTTTATTACCAGTGCTCTGATCCAGCAGGGTGGGGGAGGGACTTCAGAGAGAAAGAGAGAGATTGGATTATGGGCAACTGAAGGAGAGGGAAGAGTGCAGGGAAAGATACCAATGCCAGTGAAAAAATTGGCTCAGGGTGTTATAGTCCCTTGAGCCAGGCCTTCAAAGCTGTAGTAAATTGCCATATTTTATCACAGTGTAGCAATTTCCCAATTTATATCTCAAGATGTTGCATGTTCCATTACCAATTGTCCTTTCCTCCCCTTTTTTCCTCCCTTTATTTTTTATTTTCCATTTTGATGTATTTAATAACTTTCCTCTCCCCTTGTTTCCCTTCCGTATCATGTATGTATATGCGTAAGTGCTTCCCTCCTTTTAGCTCAGCCATGCTTTTATTTTAAATTTTTATATTCTATTTTTATTGTTAACCATTTAGATACTTGTCTGATAAACGGTATATCAAAAATAAAGCAAACTTGAAACACAGAAAAAAATGGGAAAACCAACAGAAAACAAAACTGAGGAACCGATGATATTGATGTAAAAGTTTATTAAGAAAAGATCTTCACAAGCAAATGCAGGTCTATTGATAAGTCCATAAAATGCATAGTAAAAAAATGTGGTATGGATCTGACACGGTCCGTGTTTCGGTTATGAATAACCTTCTTCCAGGGTCCTATTGGAATATTTGAATAAAGTAATGTCATTATGGTGAGGGTGATATTTCTAGCCCTTAAAAACATATTACATTGCTGGAAAGACATGTCTAAGGTGACTTACAACACATGGTGGAATATGTTATGCCTTACAGTAAAATATGAAAGCATTATCACGGAAAAACATAAGACCATGAGTCAGTAGCTTGTGTGACACCCATCATTTTTTGGTACCCCTCCATCTGTACGAAAAACATGATTTTTAGTAACAAGCCACACGCCACACATGAGTACCTAAGAAAAGGCAGCATCTTACATACTGCAGTGAGAAGTACAACAGCAATACACCCATTGTAAAACTAAACAAGCCAGACTAGTACAAATCAATCCTGCAGTCAATCCTAACAAAAAACCATGTCTTTCGAACACACAGAACACAGAAAACACCTTCGCCTAGTATGGAATGTCATCACATACTAACCCCTCCCCCTTTTACAAAACTGTAGTGTGGATTTTAGCCACGGTGGTAACAGCTCTGAAGCTCAAAGAATTCTGAGCATCAGAGCTGCTACCACCACGGCTGGTGCTAAAAAACACTCCACAGTTTTGTAAAAGGGGGTATAAAATATAAATACATAGACAAAGGTTAAATTGAACCAGAAAGAAGCTGGACTCTGCATACAATGCAACACCACAGAAATAGTGACACATGTTTCCTAAAGCAATAAATAAATAGAAAATTTTTGTTCTACCTTTGTCTTCTATGGTTTCTGCTTTCCTCATCTTCTTGTTACTCTCTTCCTTCCATCCACTGTCTGCCATCTCTCTGCCCCTATATGGCATCTTCTCTCCTTCTATGCCCCTTCCAGAAACTGTATGCCTCCCCCTTCCATCTCTCCTTTCACCCCCATTGGTCTGGTATCTGTCTCCTCTCCTTCCCCCCTGCTCTGGCATCTCTCTCTCCGCTCCCTTCCTCATAGAAACATAGAAACATAGAAGATGACGGCAGAAAAGGACTACAGCCCATCAAGTTTGCCCACTCTGCTTACCCACCCCCTGTCTATGCCCTAATGACCCAATTTTCTTATCTTGACCCTTGTAGGGATCCCACATGGTTATCCCATTTATTCTTAAAGTCTGGCACGCTGTCAGCCTCGATCACCTGCACTGGAAGCTTGTTCCAATGATCAACCACTCTCTCTGTGAAGAAATACTTTCTGGTGTCGCCATGAAATTTTCCGCCCCTGAGTTTGAGCGGGTGCCCTCTTGTGGCCGAGGGTCCCTTGAGAAAGAAAATATCATCTTCCACTTCGACACGTCCCATGAGGTACTTAAATGTTTTGATCATGTCTCCCCTCTCCCTACGTTCCTTGAGAGTGTATAGCTGCAATTTGTTCAGTCTCTCTTCATACAAGAGACCCTTGAGCCCCGAGATCATCCTGATGGCCATCCGCTGAACCGATTCAATTCTGCGCACATCTTTACTGTAATGTGGCCTCCAGAATTGCACACAGTACTCCAGATGAGGTCTCATCACGGCCCTGTACAACGGCATTATGACTTCAGGCTTTCGGCTGATGAAACTTCTAATGATACAACCCAATATCTGCCTTGCCTTAGATGAAGCCTTCTCCACTTGATTGGCAGTTTTCATGTCTGCACTGATGATTACTCCTAAATCTCAATCTGCCGAAGTCCTAGTTAAAGTTTCTCCATTCAAGAAGTACATCCTGCATGGATTTCCGCTTCCGAGGTGCATAACCTTACATTTCTTAGCATTGAAGCCTAGCTGCCAGGTTGAGGACCAACTTTCCAATGTAAGCAGGTCCTGCACCATATAATTCTGTAAACTGCATTCACTTACTATATTACATAGTTTGGCGTCATCGGCGAATAGTGTTATTTTACCTTGAAGCCCTTGAGTCAGATCCCCTATGAATATGTTGAAAAGGAGTGGACCCAGGACCGAGCCCTGCGGCACTCCACTGGTCACCTCCGATGTTTTAGAGAGGGTACCATTAGCCACCACCCTCTGAAGTCTGCCACTCAGCCAATCATTGACCCATGCAGTTAGTGTCTCTCCTAACCCCATCGATTCCATCTTGCTTAGCAGCCTCCTGTTCTTCCCTGGTCTTCCTGCTCAATTTATTTTCTGCCTCTGTCTAAATTCTCTTCCATATGGCATCTTCCCTCTTTCTATGCTCCTTCCATAAACTATCTATCCCGTGCCCCTTCTCTCCTTTATACATGATTGATTTCAACTCTGTCAATTCTCTGTTTTTCTCTCTCTTTCACCACCCTCTTCCCTATGCTCTGGCATCTCTCTTTTCTCCTTTCTTTCCTTCCCACCCCACGGTCTGGTATCATCCCTTCCCTGATTCCCGGCATCTCTCTCCTTTCCTTTTCTTCCATCTCTCCCTCCCCCTCCATGCTCTGACATCTCCTCCTTCCTTTCCCCCTTCTTTTTCCCTTGATCTGGCATACCTTCCTCCTTCCCTCCAAGCCCTGGCATCTCCTTTCATTCCCTCCAGTTGGGTACAGCAACACTCTCCTCAATTCTCTCCCCCTCTGCTCCCTTTCCTCCTTCTGTCACCCAAGGCCTGGTGTCCTGAACTTCAGCGGGCAGCAGCAGAATTCACAATTCACTGCTGTTGCCGGCTTCAGGCCTTCCTCTCTGTCGGGTCCTGACCCGGCAGAGAGCAAGGCTTGAAGCCGGCAACAGCAGTGAATTGTAAAAGCTGCTGCTGCCCGAAGAAGGTAATGGCGCCAGGCCTAAGAGCACCGAGGCAGACCACTCTCTCCCTTCCCAGCCGAACCCCCACTGGCCCTCCTATCTCTCCCCCCCAAGTGAGCCTTTCCGACTCTCCCAGCAAGAGCAGTAAACCTCCCTCCAGTAGCGTTGGCAGCCGCAGCGCTAAACAGGCTGCTTCGTGGCTTTCTCCTGCAGGTAAAGCATCAGTGATGATGTCATCAGTGAGCTTCACCGGCAGGAGAAAGCCGCGAAACAGCCTGTTTAGCGCTGCGGCTGCCAACGCTACTGGAGGGAGGTTTGCTGCTCTCACTGGGAGGGTCAGAAGGGTTCACTCGCTGGTCACTTTAAGTAAGGAGGGAGGGAGCGCAATAGGGACCGGCTGTGCACCCCCCCTAAGGCTGCACCCGGGGCGGACTGCCCCCAGCCCCTCCCCCTTGGTATGCCACTGTCATAAGTTCCTATACTAAAATATGAAGTCCGGTTAACTTCTATTGCAACACAGGCTGACGACATTCAGTTCATGTGCTGAAACATGGATATCATCGTCTAAACCTGGCTCTTACTTTATGGCTCACTCCAGTGTTTCTATAGGTGTATGGCTCTGGTGTCTCTCTGGGCTCCTTTTACGAAGCATAGGCGGCTTTAGTGCACGGGACTTTTCATCACGTGCTAACCCCCGCACTAGCTGAAAAACTACCGCCTGCTCAAGAGGAGGCGGTAGCGGCTAGCGTGGCTGTTTAGTGCGCATTAAACCGCTAACGCAGCTTCGTAAAAGGAGTCCTCTGTGTTTTGGATATTACACGTACTTTTGGCAGCATGTTGTGCTGCTACTTTCCTCCTTATAGATAGGCATGGGTCTGTCTGCTGTATTACATTATGTAGATAATATTTAGTGACTCTTTGCATTGGTACGGCATGCATGTTTCTTGCCTTAACATTTATTGTACTTTATATACTAAACTCAATAAAAAAAATTTTGAATTAAAATAAAACACAAAACAACAATGATGATACCTAAAGTAAGTGTGTGAAAATATAATGGAAATGGAGGCAAGTGGTAATCTAATGATAGTGAGCAGAATGAGTAAATATCAAATTAAATTTATGCCTAAGTAAAATATAAATTCTGATTGGAATGGATATGGTGAAGAAGGTTATTCTTAACCGAAACACGGACCATGTCGGGTCCAAACTACACTTTATTACTGTGCGTTTTATAGATTTATCAATAGACCTGCATTTGCATGTACCTGTGAAGACCTTTTATTAATAAACTTTTGCATGTTGCATTCCTGCATACTAAAAAAAAACAAAAAACAACCCACCACACTTCCATGGACTAATGTGTCCGTTCTCAATAATACAATGCCACCCAATTCAATATCAATTTTCAAGTCACTGCCTGGTACAGAATTTGAATGTGTTGGGTTTTGTTTTTTTGTTGTTTTTTTTGCATGCTGAGTATTAAGGGATTAGTATATCGCGTTAAGAAAATATATTTCGAAAGAAGGTAAACATTCAAGATAAAAAGTAACAGGTGGTCACGTTGTGAAGTACAATTTAAACTAAGGGATTGTAGCCCTGAGGAAACCCCCCTAAGGGTGAAACATGTTGGCGTGCTGATCCCTAGCTGTTTACCACCCAAGCTAAGTACAAACACGTTATATCATATAACCTATTAAAATGGTATAACTATCTTATACTGAGTCAAATTACAAAATATTTATCATAGAATGACCTGGTGAAGATTGGATGCGTAAAGCCAGCTGTTATGAAAGTCTATTGAACAACTGGTGGCATTTCTGAGGGCCGGAAGAGTTACTAAATAGAAGGTTTTTATGGATGGTTGAAAAGCACCTTTCCTAATAGGGATTGAGTATTAAGGGGTAACATACTAATTCTGTTTTGCATCCTCTACTAGGTAGGTTTATGTGAATGAGGGTATATTTACATAGCTGGATTTGCAGGGTTTGTGCTGAGCATCTCTCCCATCCTATATAAGACAGCAGATTTAATCACATATACAGTAGATGTAAATAAAACACTTGGTGCTTCACAGTCTATTTCTCCTGTCTGTTTTATCACTTTTAGATTGTGAAAGTGCCTCTATTTTCTCAAGATGTCCAATATGACAAAACAAAAAATGAAAAAATAATGGCTCCCTGGGAATTGATTCAGTGTTTGTGGGATGCAATGTGAGGGGGGAGGGGAGGAGAATGGAAGAGAGAAGAAATCACTGATTATGCCTAAGAGTTATTTCCCTGTATGCTGCACTATAGTCATTAGATATTAATATGGTAATTAATTAAAGTGCGGTAGGGTTTTGTACTTAGTGCACATTAATACCAAAAATTAATGTGTAGTAACTGTAAAACCTATGAATTAAATGCAGAGTGTGCCCTACATCTGCCCTGCATTTACTGTACAGTGTCTATAGTTAAATGATAATCTATAACTAAGCACGCTAAAAAGTAGCACTTAAGTGCATTAGTATAGAAAATGCTATACCATAAGGGTGCATGTAAGTACTATGGCATGCAATGAAAGGGAGCACATGGGTGGAGCATGGAAGGGGAATGGGCATATCTTCCAATTACGCACATAACACGCAGAATACTGTAAGTTATGTGTGTCCTTGCGCATTTAGGTGCTCACAGCTATGTTAGGTCTATGGCTGGTGTAATTTCAGGCACTTTGACATTGGGTTACACTAGTATTTTATAATGGAATCTGGGAATACAGAATGTATTTATTCAATTTTCTATACCATTCTCCCAAGGGAGCTCAGAATGGTTTACATGAATTTATTCAGGTACTACAACATTTTTCCCTGTCTGTCCTGGTGAGCTCACAATCTAGCTAATGTACCTGGGGCAATGGGGGGATTAAGTGACTTGCCCAGGGTCACAAGAACCAGCATGGGTTTGAGCCCACAACCTGAGGATGTGCTGAGGATGTAGCTCTAATAATAATAATAATAACAGTTTATATACCGCAGGACCATGAAGTTCTATGCAGTTTACAATGATTAAAAGATGCTACAGACTGAGTGGATTTAACAAAGTTCAGAGTTAGCAATTAACAGTTCTAAAGATCATTTGTTGAGGACTGTTCCACACTCTGTACAGTTAACGGCCCCTACAGGGAGGTACGCACTGATAAAACTACCACTTTAATGTATAGTCACTATGTTACATGCTTAAACAGAGTGGATACCCACAGTGGCATCACCCATTCTCACCCCCCCCCCTCCCATCAGCTCTCCTTCCTGATCCCCTACTCCTCCAGTGTCAGTATCCAGTTCTTCCCATCTCCTGTTGACAGTCTTAACTCCCTACCCCCCAATGACACAGTCCAATCCATCATCCCCAATCATAGAGTCTGATCCCCCATGCCAAGCTCCTCTCACCTGTATTCAACACAACTCTCTTCCCACCTCTGAGGCACCTGGAGGCAAAGCCTGGTGATCCAGTGATAAGGCAAAACAAAAGACGAAAATGCAGAACAGATGTACAAGATGCAGGCAAAGTTTATTTCAATAAACAATTTGTTGAACCCAAATAAATCACCTTAAGTGAGTAAAGAGACCTGACACGGTCCATGTTTTGATCAACACGTCTTCCTCAGAGGTCCTAGAGATGGTGGTAAAAAGTATAAACGCAACAATTTTTGCCTGATCGATGTGTAGTAAGGCGTGTCACTGCTGAAAAGGTCCAGTGTCATGGAACAGGAGCAGTCCCCCTTTGATCCTGTTCTGTCCAGGTCCAGTTCAAGCAAACTGATAAAGGTACAGTAAGTGATTGAGGGGAGTCCTGATTATTTTTTATCCCAATTGATTATTTTTTATCCCAATTGAACTACTCATCTTGTACCCATCTATATATCTGCACTTGACCCCTTGGCTACAAAGTAAGATGTTTCATTGTATTGTAGGAACAGTATTAGCATCATATCTACAGTATGTTATTCAAATCTTCTAATGGGTGCTTATTAGGTATTTTATTAGTATTATGCTGACATTGTATCATATCTATGTTATCTGCATGTTTTTCATGATGTCTATTAATGTATCATTTTTATTGTACTCACATTTACATATTTCTGTTATATGATGTTCATATTTCTGATACTGTTTTATGTTAGTCTTATTACTAGATTTAATTTGCAGTTTCCAAGTTTATCTCATTGATATATTTACGCTTGTGTATGGCCATTTTACTACATATAACAAAATCGTACCCTCACTTTGATTCATGTTTCTATTTGTTTAGTTTTGTTGTCCTGAATTTTGTAGACATGTTATGTGTTTTAAGCAATGTATGTTGTGAGCCACTTTGGCTACAAGCAGATTATATATATTTTAAATAAATAGATATAGGTTTTATGTTAAACTGTACCTGCTGTTCACTGTCTTGGATGAATCTCTTCATAATGGCAATGAATAAAGTCCAATTAATAAAGTAGGTAAGCAAATGGCATCACTGATCACTTGTAATACCCTCCGTTACTCTTGGGTTTGGGGTACCCTACCTGCTCCAAAAATTTCTAGGTCTGTGGCTTCACGCCATGTTTCTGTCTCCTGCTTCCAAGACTCCAACTCCTGGTATTCCAGTCCAGAGACTAGATCTACCTTTGCATCGGTGCCCCCTGCTCCCAAAGCTCCAGCTCCTGGTATTCCTGTCTTGATGTCAAAGGCCGTCACACTGTAGACTCTAGTTCCAGAGATTCCAGCCCTGGCTAGTCCTGCTTCCAAATCAGAAAGTCCAACTCCAGAAGCTCCATTTTCCATGGTTTTTCCTGCTTCTGTGCCAGAAAGCCCAACTCCAGAAACTCCAGTGTCCATGGATCCAAACTTGGCCATCTGGCATCCTGCATTCCTGAAGCCAGTTTCTGTGATCTTGAGGTTGACTCCGCAGCCTCTGGTACTAGAGATTCCAAATATACTCATTATTTGGCAACTTGACCCCCGGTGGTAGTACTGCCTTATTACCACTAGGGATCAAAGCTGCCACTTTGAACTTGGGTGGCAACAGGACTGGGAACAAAGGAGGATTACTTCTTTCACAACACTGTGCTATCAACAATAACCTGATAAGTGCTGGGGGGGGGGGGAAGGAATTGCCTCTTCAGTGGGAGTGGGAGAGGTTTATAGTGCTGGTGCTGGGGGACAGGGGATCAGAGGAGGCCGGTGGAGGGTCAAGTGTCATTTTTGGAATGGAGTGCATTTTGCCTCAAGTGTGTTTGGTAGTTTTTTTAATTTGGACAGCAGCCCCTGTCATCTCTTAACAAAATTGTCCTGAATTTTCCTGCAGTGTTGCTATCAAGGAGCACTAGGTGGGGGAACAACAAAGCCAAATGATTTAAAACCAATCTCTGCAATGTGCAAGTGTTTGTATGCTAGTGGAGACACTGTAAGCTTCTGATAAATTAGCCTTCATGCTTTGAAATCTGTTTGTGCAAAACTATACTGCTTTGCAGTATAGTTATGCAGTGTGGAAGGAAGAAAAGAAACAGTAAACACCATTGTAAAATGGCGATTGCAATACAATCATAAAACCTGGGCTGAGTCATAAAATGTAGCAAAGTCTACAAAATTTATTGGTGTAATCCTATACCTTCTGTCCATGTTGCTGCTTCATAAGTAAAAAAAAAAGCCAAGCCAAAAACTGCATGGCTACTTAAGAGTAAAAGAGTGTGTTATATAAGAACATAAGAATAACTATACTGGATCAGTTCAATGATCCATCTAGCCCAGTATCCCGTCTTCACAGCGGCCAGTCCAGGTAGTAGCAATATTCCATGCTACCAATCCAGAGAAAGCAATGGCTTTCCCCATGCCTGTCTCAATAGCAGACTATGGACTTTTCCTCCAGCAACTTGTCCAAACCTTTCTTAAAACCAGCTACGTTAACTGCTCTTACCACATTCTCTGGCAATGCGTTCCAGAGCTTAACTATTTTCTGACTGAAAAAATATTTCCTCCTATTGGTTTTAAATAATTTCCCTGTAACTTCATCAAGTGTCCCCTAGTCTTGATCATTTTTGATGGAGTAAAATATTGATCCACTTGTACCCATTCTACACCACTCAGGATTTTGTAGACTTCAATCATATTTCCACTCAGCCATCTCTTTTCCCAGCTGGGGTGTATATGTGTGTGCCCCAAACATAAAATAGCCCCTGACAAAAGGGACCACTTACAATTTGGTCCTTGACAAATGAGCCCACAACAAAAAGACCTGCCATGACTGTTTTACCCATGTTACTACCGCTGCTGTGAGCTGAGGTACTTACTATGGGCTAGTCATAGGTAGGCACATATCTCTCTCCCTCTCCCCACTTCGAATCCAATGTCTCTCCATCCCTCCAGGCTGGAGGAAGGAAAAGACAGACATTGGGTTGGGGGGTGGGGGTAGAACAGAGGAGGAGAAATGCTGGACCCACAGATGGAGAGAGGAAGCTATGCTAGACAATTGTGGTGGTGGTGGGCAGGAGATAGAGGGAGAAATGCTGGGGCAGAGGTGTGGGAGGAAGGGAAGATTGAATCAGAGCAGCAAGAGGACTAACAGAAATCTTAAAGAGCAAGAGAATCGAAACAAAATCGAAATGAAAGCAGATGACTGCAAGAGGAGCCCAGCCAATTATGAACAACATAAGAGCGATCATGCAAGAAAGAGGACAACCAGCTATACACTGGTCCAGAAAGCCCAAGATATTTAAGTTGATAAAGAAGTAAGGAGTGATTCACCAAGTCCAAAGCAGCAGAAAGATCTAAAGAGACAAAAGAGCAATAATACCTCTGTCTAAGGTAGAGTGGAGGTTGTTCTGGAGTGCAGTAATAACTATCTCCATTCTATGATAGCTACGAAAACCCACCTGGCATTGATGAAGGACTTTTGTTCCACAAAAGGTGATAGCTGAGAGAAAAGAACTTTTTCTTTTACCTTAGACAGAAAACCAAGATTGGAAACAAGGCAGTAATTTGTGGGATTCGAAAGATCAAGGGAAGGTTTCGTCAGTAATTACAGAGAGCTGCCAGCTTCCATTTTGTAGGGACAATCCCCTGAAACAAGCTGTTACAGATCATACAGCATTTAAGATCAAAGAGAGTAGCCCCTGAGAATTAGATTGTAGCCAAGAGGGCAGAACCTGATCCAAAGAGCAGAAGATGGGTCTTACTGCCCACAATGTTCTGGATAATTCTTGTTTCGATGGCATTCCTCTTTACGTGTGTTATGATCTGCTGACAATTTGAGATTAGAAATTCCATCTTTAGCCATTGTGAAACTCACCGGCAATCATAAATCAATGCTTTCGGTTCAGGGCCCGGTATTTTGGAATGCTTTATCATTGTCACTACGGCAATTGACGGTGCTTTATCAATTCAGGAAAGGAGTAAAAACGGTTTTCTTTGAGCTACTTTGAGCGTGTTTTCTTTGAGCGTGTTTTTGGTAGCAATGCTGTTTTAGTACGAGGTAGCACAATTTTTGCTGTATTTTATTGTTGGCATATATCAGCTTCTTTAAAAGATGGCAATTAAAAAAAGACATGCATTTAAAATTCTTAAACATATATAAAAGCAAGGCACATTTTCATCTGAAAAAATTCTCAAGTGGTCTCCACAGTTTCTCCAGAGCAACCATACTATTATGATTGATTGATTTATTGATTTATTTATTTATTTATTTAAAAAATGCTATACCACCAGAAATCTCAGCGGTTTCCAAAGTAACATGCATAAAAACATAAAAATATACACAAACTGTTATACAATAACCCAATAAAATCATCATACACATATCTAACAATGTAATTGTGCACTTTGAGGTTCTTTCAACCATTACCATTAAAGTATCTAGACAACTGATCCTCTCTTCTCTCTCCCCTCTATAGCGATTAACTTGTTCTATTGATCACTCTCTCCTCAAAAATGGATTTCCTGTCCTATTAACCCTCTTTCTTCCTCCCCTCTTAAAGTCAATCAATTTGTACCTTTGCTTAATCTTTGTAAACCACATAGAACTTCACGGTATTGCGGTATATAAGCTGTTATTATTATTATTATTATTACTCATCAACGACATTACAGGGAAAACAGTACAATTTCAGAGGAGTAATACACATTCCATATCATAGGTAAGCATCAATGAATAGATTAGTTTTAAGCAATTTCTTAAAGCTAGTATATTCTACACATAATCTTAATTGACCGGATAGGTTATTCCACAAAAACATCCCAGCAGACATAAACATTTTCATTTTTGTAACCACATATCTTACGTTCATAATTGATTGACATACTAACTTTATACTACTAACTGATCGCAGAGCTCTACCAAGTCTGTACACCTCCCAGAAACACTGAAATAAATATGGTACTGATCGATGCATGATTCGATGCGCCAAAGATAACAGTTTAAAGTGAATCCGTTGTTCAATCGGTAACCAGTGAAGACTTTTCAATACAGGGGTAATATGAAATGGTCTTGTTACCCCGCTAATCAGTCTAGCTGCCGAGTTCATCATAACCTGTAATGCTCTCAGCTTAGTTGTCAAGAGAGGTTTCATTCTATCCAATAGACGAAGTTTAGCATATCCCTTTGAACCATATTCAGAACTTGTTGCCCCATAGTCAATGACATATCTAAGCAAACTCCCAAAACACTGATTTCTTTCTTTATCTGTATCAACTCACCCATAATAACCATACTAGCCATCACATCCAACTCACTCTCTCTCCTTACAATTATCAGTTCTATTTTGTTCACATTCAGCTTGAGACCGTGTTGGGTCATCCATTCACATACTTTTGTCATGTATTGGTTCAATTGCAGCTCAGCCTCTCTCTGATGACCATCAGTCGGAAAAAAGAGGATATTATCTGCATAGATCCTGTATTGGACCCCCAGATTTTGAAAAACCCGCCCAAGAGATGACATATAAATATTAAACAACACTGCAGATAGAGCAGTGATCAACTTTTTATCCGAGATCTTTCGTTCCCCTCTCACACAAAAGGACCTGCCCACCAAATAAGATGAAAACCAATCAAACACAGTCCCCCTCATTCCTAAATGCTTCAATTTAGAAAGCAGTACTTCAAGATTAACTGTATCAAAGGCCCCACATCAAGTGAGATCACACAATAAGAACAATGCCTATCCATACCTTTCTTCAAAGTGTCTACCACTTTCATTTGGTGTTCTACCAATAAGATCATCAAGAACATTTTTTTATCTTTCCATAAAAATCAGAACTAATGTGTGCTTCCCGCAGGTTAAAATCCACTACCATGGGGCAAGCTCAGGAATCCCATGGTAGTTTTCGGAACTGTGTGCACTTCCCACACACTAAAAAAATACTTTTTTGATGCTGGGGGCATGCTTGGGGGTAGAGAGTTAACACAGCTACATCACTGCTTGCTAACCAATTCGCATGTGGCTAATACGGGAGCCTTTACTGCATAGAAAATAGGTGCCGGTATGGTGCTAATTGGGAAATTAGCATGTTGCCATTAATTGAGGAAATTGGAAATGCAGACATTTTACAGCCACGCTAAACGTGGCCTCAGTGTGCAGGAAACCCACATGCTAGTCATAGCGCAAGCCACTTTTTAGCGCAGCTTAGTAAAAGGCCTCAGAAAGAACAACAAAAAGTCTAACAAGGACAGATCTATGGTAGTTGGGGGTGCCCAAAATTTATAAATACATAATTAAGTGGGGAGGGTATGGTACAATGGTTAGAGCTACAGCCTCGGTACCCTGAGGTTGTGGGTTCAAATCCACAACCTCACAACCCACAATCTCACATCCACAACCTCACAACCCACTGTTCCTTGTGACCCTGGGCAAGCTATTTCATCCTCCATTGTACATTAGATAGAGTAGGAGCCCACCAGGACAGAAAGGGGAAAATGCCGGAGTACACAAAGTGGTGTATAAATACTAAAATTAATAAGTAACCAGTAGTTCATCAGATAGTTCAATTGTGGAATACCTTTCAATTGTGGATCACATTCTAAACCTTCTTCAAAAATAAGTGAACATTTGGACAGTAGCACAACACAATGGAAAGAAAATAACATTATCTGCCTTGCTAGGCTAAAATTTGTCGAGTGATAACATCCTTCTCTGAAAAATGTTACAGGGATCCAACTGCCAAGAAAAGTTATTTTATAATTTATGTCATCTCACAACAAGCCTAGAATGATGTTTATTTACTAGAGCTAGAGGCAGGTCTAAATACAATTAATTTTACCAGATTGTAAATTCAGGTGTCAAAATGTAATTATGAAACGTCAGCAACCTGTCAAAAATTATTTTAATAGCCTAGTTGAGTATGTCATTTGACCTTCATGTGCTCAATGGCACCCCCTTCAACCACCCTCCGTGCTTCCACTTTGCTTCTCTTAATGATTTTACCCTTCGGGCTGTATGAGACAGGGCTCTTTCAATTATTACATGCTGTACACATATTTATTGCCCAACTTATACAGGAGGATCAGGGCAAACTGATGCTGTAATCTCTTCCTCTCTTTCTCCCATTCTTCCAAGCTTAAGAGGAAATTGAATAGAACAGATGAAGCCTGTGTTTATAGATCCATCAGTCTTAAGCAACCTGTCCAATAATTACAATGGAATTACATCAAATGCCAAAAAAATAAGGCAAAGAATAAGCGAAAGAAAGCTCAAAAGTATGCAGAGGCTGACACTACAGGTTACAAGTGTGATTAATAACAAGGTGTTACAGAAAGTACTATTGGCATTAACATGGATCTGAACTATTGCTCAAAACTCTTCCTCCTGCTGCTTTTTATGCCAAGTGGGCAAGCTCACTAGTTTAATCATATACATTACAGAAGCCAGGCACACAATATAACAACTGAATATCTCCTCCCTGAGTAAATAGCTTAAGTCAGATAAATTATTCAGAGTGGGTTGTTAAAGCATGAAAAATCCAATTTGTTCATAAAACGAAAATGTATGAAAAGAGGCATGGTGAGTTATATGGAACAATAATAACAACAGATTGTCTTCTTTTCCTTGCTAAGATATGAGGAGGTGACTAAAGGTAATTTCATAGCTGAGCAATCAGAAGTGTAGAGCCCTGTTGCAATCCTGCTTTCTTCTACAATATTTCTCGCTACCTTTCAGCAGCACCGCAGGTCCCGAGTTCTTGTGCTCATCCCTCCTTCACCATTATTGCCAGTGATGCCTCTTGTCCTTCATCAGCCAAAGTATTTTGAGTGTTCTGCAAGGTTAGATGGACATATACATGGAAACTACCAAAGTTTGAAAAAGGAGACAAAGATTGTGAGTTTAAATCTTGTGCATACACAGCAGTAAAGTATTTGTTGAATGAAATAGTGTACAAAAGGTATTGTCTTGCTTTGGGAAGGTGAGAGAAAGCTGATCCCCTACTCTCTCTATCTCTTATCTCCTGTTCACCAAAAAGGCGTTAGACGTATTTTTTTATTTTGCACCCCCACAAGTTCGATATAGATCACTATTTAAATTGTTGACTCTTGCTTATAAAGTATTATCTAATCTAATCTAATCTAATCCTTAGGTTTGTATACCGCATCATCTCCACGTTCGTAGAGCTCGACGCGGTTTACAGTAGGAGAAATAGGAAGGAACTACAACAGAGGGTTAGAGGTAGAAGTGTGAAGAAAATTTAGAGGACTTGGGATGCCAAGATATAAGAGTTTCCTTGATTCCTAAGTTGGAGGGAGACTTACATTTTTTGAGAAAATCCAGGTTTTCAGATGTTTGCGGAAAACTTGGAGAGAGCTCAAGTTCCGAAGAGGGGAGGTAAGGTTGTTCCAGAGCTCAGTGATTTTGAAGTGAAGGGAGGTCCCTAGTTTTCCTGTGTGGGAAATGCCTTTTAGCGAGGGGAAGGATAGTTTTAATTTGTGGGAGGATCTGGTGGTATTAGGGTTTGAGGAATTCCAAGAAAGAGGGATAAAGGGAGGGAGGATACCATATAGGATTTTGAAAGTTAAACAGGCGCATTTATAGTGGACCCTGGCGATTATTGGAAGCCAGTGGAGCTTGGCCAGGAGCGGGGAGACATATATACTAAAATCCCAACCTATTTGGCATGTATGATAGCCCTATGTTCCAGAAAAGATCCTTAGATCAATTATGGCACATAGGCATAGATTGACAGGCCTGGATTCTGAAATTGGCACTATAAGTTAGGCGACAATTGAAAATAACAAATCAGGGACCTAACTGTGTGTGTTCATTATGTCATAGAGAAAACCTATAGGAATACCTCACTCTTGCACTACGATGTGCTATAATGACAACAGGGGGAAAAGACCTCAAAACCTCCAGCGTCTGTCAATCACACAGAACAACTCAAACAGGATCGGAGGTCAAAAAATCTCTGTGAAATCTGTGTGTCTTGCCCATGCTGTGCCCAGACTCTACCCCTGTAAATGTCTATCTGTAATATATGCAGTATGGATGGTATGCACATATTTACAGAATAGCTCTTAAACAGATTTTTTTTTACATTTTACACATGTATGTGCACAAGTGTATGTGAACACATGTATGTGCATAGTGACATGTATGTCACTATGATAATCATTTGGATGTATTTACAGGGAAATTCTATATCTGGTACTGAACATTGGGCACTATCTCTGCACCAAAATTTCAATGCAGAAAAGTGTTCCAACAATCGTAAAGTGTCAAAACAGGACTGAAACAGCAGATCCACGTGAAAACACACTTACACACCCATGTAGAGAATAACACCTATGAGGGGGTGTAATGAAGGCAGGGACATAGGCGGATGAGGGAGGTCCCCTTAAAATGAATGCGGTGTTATACACTAGTTTCCAAGTTTATTATTATTATTAAATAGTTTGATTAATCGCCATATCAAAATTCAAGGCGATGTACAAAATAAAACACGTAGTTTAAAACATAGGTAAAATATTATATAAATAAATACTGTTACAAACACAAATCACAATATTAAAATAAACATAGATTATTAGACATTGTTTAGAAACAAAAGGGAAGTTCATTAATGGTTACAATGCATATTAAAAAAAAAAAAAAAAGTAATAACATAGGGGGGGAAATTACTAAAAATATAATAATAAAAGATCGTTAATCGCTAAAAGCATCATTAAAAAGGAAACTTTTAAGCTTACTCTTAAATTTGTCTAGATTTTTTTCTTCTCTTATATATGTTGGAAGATCATTCCAGGATTGAGGAGCTGTCACCGAGAAGATAGTGTGGATCCGTGCCCAACTTACGGGCCAGGATTTACACCTGGTTTCATTTGGTATAACTCCTCATGCCTCATGTGCTATTCTATAAAGGGTGTCCATCCCGGAACACTCATTATAGAATACCATTCAGCACCAGTTTTTTTGGTACTGAATTGTGAGCTCTGTGCGCTGAATCTAGCCCTTGGTGTGTAAATTTTAGCACCTTGTATAGAATTACCTTCTAAACGTAAGGTACAGTCTCTGTTCATTTTCCACCCTACTGCATGTCCCATTTAACCTTAACTGTTAACTACTACTGTTACGTATTTAACATTTCTATAGCGCTGAAAGGCGTACGCAGTGCTGTACATCTGACATCTAATAAGCGGCCCCTGCTCTGAAGAACTTACAATCTTGTTTGGACAGACAGACAGGAGCTCCTTGCAGAGATAATGCAAGGAAAGAAAGACATAGGTATTTTACGGTGAGTGGGAGTTAGGAGTTGAAAGCTGCCTCGAACTAGTGGGCTTTTAGCTTGGATTTGAACACTGTTAACAGTAGCATTTATTGAATGTTAACAGTTAACATGTCCACTATACTATTAACATGTAGTAGCCAGAGCTGCCATCTTAATAGCTAATGTAGCTCAGTAAACAGCAACCTTTATTTTTACTTATTTATTTATTCCGTTTTCTATACCATTCTCCCAGGGGAGATCAGAATGGTTTACATGAATTTATTCAGGTACTTGAGGATTTTTCCCTATCTGTCCCGGCAGGCTCACAATCTATCTAATTACCTGGGACAATGGGGGAATTAAGTGACTTGCTCAGGGTCACAAGGAGCAGCGTGGGCTTGAACCCACAACCTCAACGCGCTGAGGCTGTAGCTTTAATCACTGCGCCACATTTGTTTTGAATGTCTGATTATTTCAAATGTCTCATGTTCTCAGATATTTCTGATTTCCATTTTTTTTGTGTCCTCATCATAAAGTCAATAAGACCTTTGGTGCAGTGCTGTAGTCCCAAATAAATGTTCAGTGCAAACTTTATTCTTGCCATTAATATTTGTACAGTTTCATTAATGTATGATCCTTTGCTTGAATTAAATAACAGATACACTGCTTTAGAACACGAGCTTGGATATGCTTCCTTCATGCTGAATGTCTTTCCCATGTGGGTAAATGTTTACAGATAATATAGACTGAGCAAAATACTAACTCACCTGCAGAGACATTCTTGTGTAATAATCCCATCATTAAATATTCTGCTCATCAAGCTGAAGTGAATCTTTTTATTCATTTCATTAGGAGAGCACCTTTGACCATATGTTCTAGCTTTGTGAACTATTGTAGCTCAGTTCTCCCTGGTGCTCTGGTTTGAATCATCTCATACTTCAAAAATCCTTTGTCAATAATTTTAACAGTCCCATTAAAATTCTGCTTCTGAGCCAAAGCTTTATCCTCGTCAGGAAGAGAGGCCTGCTAACTCCATCACCCATCCATCATCCATCCTTTTCATCAAACCTTCCTACCTGCTTGAGAATAATGTTACGCAGCCTGCTGGTTAAATATAGGCGTTCTCTAGATCTTTTCAGATTACAGTTACAAAACTTTTTGTCTGTTTCCTTAAATAAATAATTGCCTGAAATAGCATGTGATATTTTCATTTCAATGTTTTCTGGGCACATTTGTGCTACTTTCAGTTAACAAACAGTTTCTAGAGGAAAGCAATCCTTTTTCAATTTCAGTTTATGACAAAAAAACACAAAGGCCACCTTTACACTTTAAAATAAACTGGAAAATACATCCTGATACCATTTCATAATATACTGTACAAATATGGAAAGTATCTACCTCATTCTAACTCCAACCCACCTTCTAGGTACCAATATCTCTTATCATTCCCTCTGTAATCCCCTACCTGCGTGCAGTGCATTGATGCACCTTCTTATCCAGTTTATCTGGCTTGACTAGTTTGTAAGCTCTTTTGAGCAGGGACTGTCTCTTCTATGTTTTGATGTAAAGTGCTGTGTATGTCTAGTAGCACTATAGAAATGATTAGTAGTAATGAAATTATCCATTTTGTGCACTTTAAAAGATAAGTTTGAATATCTCACAAAGGATTGTGTGTTATTGGTGAGGATGGGCAAGAGACTTAGCACCTTGAAAGAGATCTCTTCCAGCCTGTGTTACTGAATGGAGAGAAGACTAGATAATAGAAATCATATTTTATAAATTCTATTTTTTGTAACCCTAGAACAGGAGGGTTACAACTTGAAACAGGAATACAATCAGATAAATTTTAGCAGGTTAAATTCTAACCGTCCGATATTCAAAGTGATTTATGCAAGCAGGAGAGCCTCCTCCATGCTTAAGTCACCTGTGGCCACTTCACTGCCGTTATTCAGTGGCACTTAACCAACCAGTGTCACTGAATATCAGCATCAAATGGCCATGGGTGAAGTGGGCAGGTCAGGGACAGTACAGGTGGAAGAGTTGGGGAGGCAATAGCAGTTTGAGTGCTTGTAATATCCAGTGCCGGCACCTACATAGCTAACTGGGTGAAATTAGGATGTCCTAAATTTGGCTGGTTAGTTATAAGGGTGCTGGCACTGAATATTGGCTAACACCCACATGAAAGAAAAAAGCAGGACAATAGGGGCAAGAATGAAGCTCACTCACAATTGCCCCTAACAGCTGGATTTCCCAAAATGGCTGCCACAACCTCTAGATAGAAGGCTATAAGGGAAATACTGCCTCCTGCTGCTTCTCAATTGCCTAGGGTTGGCAACATTTCTAAAGATTAAAACCTGTCACCTGTCACGCCCACACTCCACCCCATGCTTTTCCCCTAACTAATAACTGCAGCTAAAACAACAGGCTACATTTAGGAGTGGTGAGGGAGGGAATTGAGGGGAAGTATAAGAAGTTGCACTCTTCAACCCCAATTGAGCCACAGTTCCCAAACACTGTATGCTTATCCCATGGGTATTCAAAAGCCAAATAAATGTATCCACAAAACCCTGGCCCTCCCCCAACAATGGGTACAGAACAGAGTTAGGATATTTTCCCATAAAACTCACCATACAAAGAAATTTCTGATTCTCGTATAATCTCACTAAGAGCCACATAAACCTTCTCAGCCCCAGGCATACTGTGTGAAGTAATACAACTCTACAAAAAAGTTACTCAGTCCTAGAGCAAATCTACCATGCCAGGACTAACTTTATATTTATTTAAAAATGTATAGCCCACACAATTTACCATTCTTAGTGGGATACATATATAGACACACAGTAAAATAACTTGTATATGAAAACAAAACAAACATATTAAACATCAAAATATAAAAATTAAACCTGTCTCACCCACTTCCCTCCATCCTCTAAACACCTTCATCTATATCTCTGTGTGTCTGTCTCTCTTTTCACCTCCCTCTCTATCTCCTCAGGTCCAGTATGTCCCCCTACCTCTGTGGGCCCTGCATATCTCCCCCTTTCTTCATTCTATCTCCATGAGCCAGCATCTCTCTTGTCTACACTCTCTCGTTCCCTTAGTTTGGCAGCATAGAGTCGTATGTTGTGCCTGCTTTGCATGTGTGCTTTCAACTAGCATACCCTGGATGTTGGATCTCACTGTGGAAGATCACTGGTCAATATATCTGTAACAGTTGGCACTAAGGCTGGGTCTGCTCTGGTGACAACAGTCATGTCCTGATGCTCTTAATGGGACAGTATATTGAGCACTTTTTACTGACCTGCTTCCTCCTGCATCTGGGCACTGACCCTGTGGAGGTACATGGTCCTCCTCTTCAGGTTCTCAGTCTGGAGAGAGAGAGAGAGAGAGAGAGAGAGAGAGAGGGAGTTGTGCCACAGATATAATAAAGCTACTCTGGGAGGGGGAAATGGGAAAGGGGCAATTCAGAAGTATAAGACACTTCAGCCAATCATGTTGAAACTCTTTGGCAAGCAATTGTAAATGAGCCAAATTGAAAATTTTTCACATGCTCATCCTGATAACATTTACCAGTATTTTAATTTCTTTTTAATTTCTTCTTAGCCATGTGTATCCATACCTAATTACCACAAAGTACCATGAACAAAGTTGCTATATACTAACCTTAATAATAATGTAATTACTAATCATATATTTTTGTAAATCTGTTCCCCTGCACCCCTGAGTGCAAATATGTTAGCACATGAGTGAGTCATGAATAACTTAATTCTTACTGGATCCAGCTGGTTATGAGACCACAAATAAGAACATAAGAATAGCCTTATTGGGTCAGACCATTGGTCCATCAAGCCCCAGTAGTCCGTTCTCACAGTGGCCAATCCAGGTCACTAGTACCTGGCCAAAACCCAAGGAGTAGCAATATTCCATGTTACCGATACAGGGCAAGCAGTGGCTTCCCCCATGTCTTTCTCAATAACAGACTATGGAGTTTTCCTCCAGGAACTTGTCCAAACCTTTCTTAAAACCAGTTACGCTATTCGCTCTTAACACATCCTCTGGCAATGCGTTCCAGAGCTTAACTATTCTCTGAGTGAAAAAAAATTTCCTCCTATTGGTTTTAAAAGTATTTCCCTGTAACTTCATTGAGCATCCCTTAGTCTTTGTAATTTTTGACAGAGTGAAAAATCGATCCACTTGTACCCGTTCTACTCCACTCAGGATTTTGTGGATTTCAATCATATCTCCCTCAGCCGTTTCTTTTCCAAGCTGAAGAGCCCTAACCGTTTTAGTCTTTCCTTATACGAGAGGAGTTCCATCCCCTTTACCACCTTGGTTGCTCTTCTTTGAACCTTTTCTAGCGCCACTATATCTTTCTTGAGATAAGGAGACCAGAATGAACGCAATACTCCAGATGAGGTCGCACCATGGAGCAATACAGGGGTATTATGACATTCTTAGTCTTGTTAACCATCCTTTTTTTTTAATAATTCCCAGCAAGCACAGCTGGGAATCTAAGGGGTAACTTTACAGAGGTTAAAAAAAAGAGATTTGGCTGCCACATTTTTAATTGCTAGGTTGTGAGACCATTACTTCTTGTGTATACTTTAAATAAAACGTAAAAAGGCACAGAGGGTATGGCTTTCTTGTAACAAATTTTGCAGAAATAGAGACAAGAGGCTCCCTTTCTTGGGTAGACATTGGAGTACTATGTTTGCTGTTTCAGTGCACACAATTAATTGCCTTTCACAGAAACAGGTGTTTGGAATGCTCAGGCAATTTAACAAGATGATTGGCTGAACATTCTGGAATGCTTGGTAAGAGCCATTCTCCATGGTCCAGTGAAAGGTTGAATAGTTACATACTGAAAAGAAAATACTGTACCTGCAAGCAGATATGACTGCAAATGTGCACACAGGGCAATAATTGAAGGGAAGACATCAGTTATCACATGACCTTTCCTTTTTTAATTGTGAGATTTAGGTATTTTTCCCCCCAGAAATATTTCACAAAAGCATGCATATATTCAGAATACTCTACACTACTACTATGTTATGAATGATAAAATCTGATACAGTATCTGGATTAGGAACACCATTTACTGATTCTTTCAGAGAGATAATTATCCCTGGAGCAAAGATAATATAAGTGGACACAGAGCAATGCTTAACGGAGTTGCAGAATTTGTTTTTTTTTTTAATTAACTCAGTGTTCACATGATGCAAATTAAAATACATGTAGAAATAAAAAATGCTGAATGTCAGCCAAAAGCATCTAAAGCTGGAAACATTTAAGTTCCAGAGGGAAAAAAAGTACTCATTATTTACCTGGATATAATCTTTAAAATGAAGCTCAGGGTAGGACTAATTTGCTTTAAATCCAGCTTCACTCATATCTAGCTTTATACGTCCAACCCAACTAAAAATAAACCTCGGAACACTGAAATTTAAGTTTATGCTTATGTTTATTTGATGAATTTTCTTTCCTCAATAAGACAGCAAGGCAATGTACAATAGGAATTAAAATAATAGAAAAAGGATAGATAAGAAAGAAAACATTGAGGAAGAAGATTTCTTAAGATTATGTACAGATTGCAAGGACAGTGGATCCCCCACTGACCATCCGGTCTTAGGTGAATTGATTGAGCCTTCTCAAATAAGTGGGTTTTGAAATGGACTTTGAATTTCAGAACTTCTTGTCAAATGGAGGGTATCTACCTCAAGCACAGGATATGACACCTATTTCAAGCCAATTCTAGAAAGAAAGGTATAATAGAAACATAGAAATAAATGGCAGATAAGGGCCACGGCCCATCTAGTCTGCCTACCCCAATGACCCTCCCCTACCTTTCTCTGGGAATAATAGAAACATAGAAATAGACGGCAGATAAGGGCCACGGCCCATCTAGTCTGCCCACCCACTTTTTTTTTTTTTAATAGAACACTAGCACAAGTGGCTGAAAGTTCATGCACAGATATGGACCTGTTTGAGTGCTGGAATGTATGCAAATAATAGTTTTCTTTCTCTAATTTATATGCATACTTGTGTGCTGTGCCAACGCTCTGCCCAAACTCTACTTATATGCATGTCTACTGGCACCATGAAATCATGATACGTACTTTTCCATTAGTCAGTAAGAGCTCATTTACCATTTACGTGGTTCCTTATAAAATAATTCCCTAAGCATGAAGATAACTTTATTCATTGACAAAAGACTGTATAAATGATGTCCTAACTTGGATGGATAAATGATTCATTTAGGCTCAGGACTGTATATTGGTGGTCCAACTTAGATGGAGAAACCAGCTCAAAAACAAATGTAAAGACTGAATATTGAATTCAATATATTGAAACAAGTGAGGCAAGTGAGGCAACTGAACACTGGGAGCAACTTAAACAAAGGGAAAATGTACTTTGGATCAAATTCAGTACATGGCACCCAGATTTGGGCAAGAAAACAAGCAAAGAGTGGGATGGGACAATAGACTTTCCACAGTAGAAGGAGCCAGAAGTTACCATCCATGAGGACAGTGAAGGAGGCCGTTCAGGAGGAAGGAGTGCAGATAAGAGTGATGATGAAGAGCCAAAAGATAAGAGAGGCCTGACTCGGAATCCTAAGAGGAGCCAATTGCCGAGGAGGAGCTGGACAAGCTGAAGGAAGCTGTGGAGCTGCCTCCTGCTGACCGGCTGCGCTTCAGGTAAAAAGGGAGAGAGGGAGGGAGTGAGGGGGTTCGCGGCTCAGGATGCCGCCTGCTTCTGCCACTAAGGGGCTTGAGGGAAGGAGGAGGGCTTTGCGGCTCAGGACCACTGTCACACTGGTACTTCGGGATGGGAGGGAGGGGGAAGAATTAAGACTGTGTTAGACAAGGTTTCTAACACACTCTCAATTAACCAGAAAAAGTTATCCGGTATCTACTGATCCCTGTGGTACTGGATAGCTGAAATTCTACTGTCATTCATTCCCAGAAAATAGCATGCACATACGTAAATGACAAAATTCTATATATGCACCCACGCACATGTCCACTAGAAAGTACATGCCATCAAATCATGGCACACACTTTATTGCTAATCAGTATTTTATAAAGAAGTTATTTATGTGTATAAATGGCCACTTATACTCATAAATTACTAGAATGCCTCCATTTATGTGTCTTTTTGCTGCTTAAAACTAGGCAGCTCCTTATAGAATTATCCTCCAGTTATACTAAAAGTTTTCTCCTCTTTGACAATAAGGAAAATATTTTGTAGAAAAGGTCCTTCGGTTACAGGTACATAATATAAGAAACATAATCTAAATTATTATTTATGAAATGCTACCAATACACAGATTTCTACAAGATAATTCACTAATTTATGACTCTCTAATATGATCATTGTGTCCTAGATATTCTCTAATTCCGGTTTCATCATTACCTCATCACTATTTATAGCTATTGGGTCCAGCAAGGCTTCCATTCTAATTTGCTTCATTAAGCATTTGCAACATGAGGCAATCATAACATTTTAAACATTTATAAAATGCGATACTTTTGGCAGAGTTACAAACCTACAGCTTCTAGATTTGATTCATATAAAAATCACATTTCCTAACAATTAATTTCCTGTGTCCAAAAAAAGCTGCTTCCTTCAGCTGTTCTAATAAAGTATGGTAAACCTCTTCATAATGTTCAGATTAAGTGGGGTATAAGAGCTATCTATTATGCATCTTTTCCCATATTTGCTTTCATTAATGTCGACCACTGGAGTATAACTGTCAACATTTACTGCCCAATCAGGATAGTCATAAGTAGAAACACAAATTTGTTAAGAAAACCTGCTGTGGAATTCTTGAGGCAAAAAGATCTAAAGTCACTTCCAGCTGACAGATTATGAGTTTAATCCTCTGTGTCTGCTTTACCTTCTAGCTTCTGCAGATGAAGTTGTATTGCACAAATTAATCATAGACATTTAGTGTGCATAGTGTAATAACGTTGGTTGTTCTTCATAACCTAAGTAAATCTCTTTTGCAAAGGCCTCTAAAAGACAAGCAGCTTATATAAATGGGCAAAATCATTAAAATTGAAAATAGACTTATTGCCGTCTTTACATATGACATCATGGACTCTTCATTTCTGATTCCTCATTAGTCTTTCTTTGCAACCTCCCTTTCTGTCTCTCTCCTCTGCTGATTACTCTCATTTACACACAAAAAAATGTCATCCTATATTGGTTTTATATTAGTGCCAGCCGCGGTAGTTACAGCTCCGACGCTCATAGGAATTCTATGAGTGTCGGAGCTGTTACCGCCATGACCGGCGCTTAAAACCGTGCAATGGTTTTGTAAAAGGAGAGTTAAAAGAGTTCATATTCCACACACTCAGTGCTGCCTTTTAATGGATTCTTTGACTGGTTTTAGGGGGCCAGGCTGCTAGGGAGTGTGTCCCTCGGTGATCATCTCACTCCAGAAGAATGACCTAGTAGTTGAATATTGGCAACTTTTGTACTAGAAAAAAATGCACTGATTGACTGTGAAGAGTTGAACGTTCTTATCATTTTGTATTTCTTTCAAATTGCATTATATTTATGCAGTTCATAGCATAAGCAATCCATACATTCATCTTGTCTTCTTACCCACCAACCTTAGCTTCTATAAGAGCATAGCAGCACCCTCATTCTGGGGAAAAAAGAATTCCTCATAACAAAACATAATTGAACATTTATCACAATTTTAAACTTCACTGATATTAGCCCAGTGAATGAAGGGCATTGCCACATAAATTGCTTCAGGGTTCTAAGGGGGAAAATTTAATTTTTTTATACAAGGGAGCTCAGAACAGTTCACATGAATTTATTCATGTACTCATGCATTATTTTTTTCCTGTCTGTCCCATTAGGCTCACAATCTATCTAATGCGCGATGAGAGGATTAAGTGACTTGCCTGGGGTCACAAGGAGCAGCACGGGTTTGAACCCACAACCTCAGGGTGCTGAGGCTCTAGCTTTAACCACTGCACCACCCTCAAAGGTTTTTAGATACCTAATTTTGAAGAGTAATAATCTACTGTAAGTTCGGTCCTTTGACAACTGACTAGGAATTCAGAAGCATACAAAGTACCGTATATACTCAAATATAAACTGAGATTTTTTGACCAAATGGACCAAAAATGGGGGCCTCTGTTTATATTCAAGCCTCCTTTTGGTGATGGTACTTTTTTCCTCCCTTCTCCACTTGAAGACCAATGCTGCTATTTTTCACTCCACCCTATCCCTGATGTCCAGCATTGCTATCCTCCAAGCCCCCTCCGATGACTGCTGTCTCCCCCTTCACCCTTTGATGACCAGCACTACTATCCCCCCCAATGATTGGCATTGCTATCTTCCTCCCCCCACCCGGATGACCGGCACTCCTATGCTTCATTACCCGCTCCACTACCCGCTCCCCCCGCACTTATAGTTCTGGGACTCAGGAAAATGACTTAGATGCTCTGTGCTAGTGAAAGGCCTTGAGCATCTGCACGTGCTCACGGCTTGCTGGACTCCGAGAATCCTGGAGAGGGCAGGAGCCAGCAGGCCTTGAGCATGCACAGACATTTAAGGTTACAGCTCAGAGCATCGGCTTCCTGAGTCTCGGAACTGTAAGTGCGATGTCAGTCTGGGGCAGTGGGGAGCAGGTAGTGAAGGACAAAAGTGCCTAAAAGCCACTGTTCTTCAATTCTACAGTGCTGCCATGGCCTCCTCTGTACTGTTCTTTTGCCATGGTCCATCCCCCTTTGAAGCAACTTTCTGTTTCTGCTTGGGAGGACTACTGCAAAGGAGCAGTGCAGAGGAGGCCGTAGGCAGTGCAAGAGAATTACTCCTGCACCGGCAACCTCCTTATAGTTTTTTGTGGATAGAGGTGCTTCAGAACTGGGTGGGGAAAACATGTTGTGGAGCCGGGGGGGGGAGAGGAAAGGAGAAAAAGGGAGAGATGCTGAATAGGAGGGGCAGATGAGAGGAAAGAGATGGTGGCACATGGAGGGAGGGAAGGGGAGAGGAGGGAAAAGATGATGCATATCGCTTGAAGGAAAAGAAAAAGAGGGAAGAGATGGTGCACTTGTACGGAGGAGAGGGGAAGAGATGATGCACATGAACGGAGAGGGGAAGAGCTGGAAAGATAGATTTGAGATAGAGGCAGAAAAATGGATGAAAACTGAATATGAAAATCAGTGCCAAAGATGGATGTAGTGCAAGAGGTGAAGAGGGAGAGGAAAGAAACAGCAAATGCATAAGGAGGCCTTGGAAACAGAGTTAAGAGCAAAGAGGGAGAAAGATGATCAGAAAAATTAAAAATTGCCAGATAACTTTATGACAACCTAATAGCCTCCAAAGCAGCTAAATTGGACAGACAAATTACCACTCTGTTATCTTCAACTACAAACTACAAAACATTCAAGAGAGATACTAAAACCATACTCTTCAAAAAATACATAAAACCTATCCAGCACGACCAATCCCAACCCAATATCCAACACTCTCTATACCTTTAATTCTCTCTAACTTTCTTATATTTACCAAATGTTATCTAAAATCCCCACAATTCACCCTTTTCCTATCTCCTAAAGACTTCTACTTCCTGTTGGTAATTCTTTTTACCCGACATTTTCATTACCTTAAAAAAATTTAATGTCATCGCTTATTTTATTCCTTCAAATTTTGAATGTAATTCTTGTTTTAGTTTGGATGTAATCCGCCTTGAACCGCAAGGTAATGGCGGAATAGAAATCACTAATCTAATGTAATGTAATGTAATAACAAAGGTAGGAAAAATGTTTTATTTTCAAGTAGTAAAATACTTATTCCATATAGTCCTTCACGCTCCCTTCGATCAACTAACCAAAAACTTCTAGTAATTCCTTCCTTGAAAATTATTGGAACCCGTTGTCAGGATATATTTTCGGTAACTGCTCCACAACTCTGGAATTCCTTACCTCTACAACTGAGAGATGAAACTAATCTAAGCTATTTTAAAAAGAACTTAAAAAGCTTCTTATTTAAGGATGCTTTTAATTTGTAAACTGCTTTTTAGACCCTATTCCTTTAACTTTCTTCCCCTTATTGTCTGTCTTTCTTTTATGCATTGTTTTAGTTAGTTTTTATTTTGTTTGTTTGTTTTTGTTTATGCTTTTATTACCTTGTTAAATTACATGTTATTTTATATATTGTAACTTGCTTAGAAAAATTCTAATTAAGCGATTAATCAAATATAAATAAAACTTGAAACTTGAAATAGTCAGTTTTGAAAATTTACATCTGTTTTTATAATTTGAACTGTTCCAGGATGAAATACATTGCTTTTTATTTCTTTATTGCTTTTTATTTCTATACTGTGGGCAGAGTCTGGCATATTAAGGTTTTATTTGTGTACAATATTAACTTTTAGTTTGTGGGTTTGTATTTGAAAGGGTTTTTTGTTTTCTGCATGTGTGACTGAGGCCTGGTGTTCTGGTGGGGATAGAAGTCCAGAAACTTTGGTTGGTGTCAAGGCCCCAAGTAGAAAGATATTTGTCGTCTCTCCTTCACCTTTTTATGGACTCGAAACAGCCTCAACTGAAAAATTAGTGATTACTTATGGCATTACTTAAGACACTCACATACTCAAATTTCTAATCTCGGTTTATATTTGAGTCAACCTTTTTTCCTCCTTTTATGGGGGGAAAAAAGGTTACCATAGTTTATATCTGAATCAGTTTATATTTGAATATATATGGTAGATGGCAGCAGGGTTGGACTTAGGAATTTATCCCTGTTTTCCATACTTGGCATCAAACCTAGGCTCATAAGTCTAGATAAGGTAGAGGACAATTTTCAGAAGTACCCTTGGAGATGGAAAGCTTGTTGGAAATTTTACCGACACATTTTTTGCCAATTTTCTTTTTAATCTTTATTCATTTTAAAGCCAAAAATAAGTGCAACATATTATACAGACATTTTACATTTTAACAGCACTTAAATTCAATCAAAATTATATTCTATGACAAATACATATATCATCCCCCCTTTCTACATATCCAAAAATTGCACTCAAAAAGTATAATTTAACCGATCCCAACTTTTCCAGTTTCTCATAATAAGTTGTATGGCAACCCCTGTCATAATAAAGAGAAGTTTATTATTCTGGGAAGATATTTGGCTTTTAGCCCTCATTAACGTACCAAATAGCACGGTATTGTATGACAATGCCACTGGATTTTCCAACATTTTATTCACTTGACCCCAAATGGATCTCCAAAACCCAAGTATCAAGGGACAATAGTACAGTAAATGATCCAAAGTCCCTACCTCAAGATGACAGTGCCAGCATCTATTAGACTTGGAACTATCTACTTTCTGTAAACGAACAAACAGGGGGTCCAAAAAGATCTATGTAACAAAAAAAAAACAAACAACATGTTTGTCTCATAGATGCAGACGCCGTACATGTCATCCTCCAAGTCCAGATTTGTGGCCATTGAGCATCTGCAGGTAAAGGAGTCTTAGGGCTCCTTTTACGAAGCGTAATAGCGCGCGCTAAACTGCCGGCTGCACTAGCCGCTACCGCCTCCTCTTGATCAGGCGGTAGTTTTTCGGCTAGCGCGGGGGTTAGCGCGTGATAAAAAGTCACATGTGATAAAGCCGCTGACGCAGCTTCTTAAAAGGAGCCCTTAGAAGGTGTGGGCGGATCTGCCTTTAGCCTTTTAGCCTTCCCTCCAGGGTTTAAAGCCACTTCAGTTTTGGTTTGCTTGACAGAAGTCATTGTTGAGTAGATTAAAGTGTACCAGCTTCTGAGGGAACAATTTAAATCGCTGTAAAAGCGATCAGGAGATGCCTAGGTGTGGATGCTTGACAGTTACACGTCCATGCAGCTGCGTTCCAAGCTCCGGAATCTTTTTGCCAATCTCCAAGGAGAAATAAGAATATGTTTTTTTCTTTGTAAGTGTCCCAAGGAATAGAACCCACAGAGATTTGTGTCAGATGTTTCTGTGGGTACTTTTTTCCACATGAAACCTCTATGTTATTAATGAATCTTCCTGAAGAGAAATGAAGCCCATTTTCATAGTCACAGTAAAAAAAAAAAAAATGGCTGCAGTGCCTGGAATCAAGCTTTTGGATGGGAAACTGCAGCAGTTGCAATGCCATTAGAGATCACACTCACTGTCACTCAAAAAAGATCTGACAAAATAGGGAAAGATGGGCTGAAAAAAACCCCCGCAAATCTGTAAGTCCGATGTACAAAAGCATGTCAATTTTATTTTTTTTAAGTTAGCATTTCATAATTGAATTGATATTTCGTAATTTGACACCACACAGTGTTACAAGAAAATAGAAAAAGCATTACAGCAATAAGTTCAAGCCATCTTACCAAAAACAGAAAAAGTAAAAAGAAATGCCAGCAGATTGCTGCACAGTGGGCCAGATTCTGTTTAGTGCAACCAAAGTGGTACACACTAAGGGCTCCTTTTACAAAGGTGTGCTAGCGGTTTTAGCGCGCGCTTAGTGCGCGCTAAAATGCCGCATGCGCTAGCTGCTAACGCCTCCTTTTAAGCAGGCGGTAGTTTTTCGGCTAGCGTACGCCAAAAACGCTAGTGCACCTTCATAAAAGGAGCCCTAACTAGTGCACACTGCCGAATTGCACTACTTAATTGTTTAATAGGCTAATCAGTGGCAATTAACAAGTAATAATTGGCACTAATTGATTCTAATTAGAAGTTACAAACATACCTTTTCCCATGTTTTAATTTTTATTGAATTTATATAAACAGATGTGAACCAAATTAACATCACATAATATAATATTTACTACAACAGCAAAAGTACCTGTAAATTAAACTGAAGTCTGACAATAGTCATCAAAAAGTCTCCAAACCTTGTGAAAATATCACTCAGTTCCTTTTCAGATGAAAAAGTTATTTAATATAACTGCCTGTTATTTAGCAATTTTATCTTTTGTAGCCCAAACTGGATGGACCCCAGAAGGTTGTCAAATACTGAAACACGGACCATGTCCGGTCCATGCCACAAACTTTTTACTATGTATCAATTGGATATATCAAGCATATATATTGCTTTTATTTGTGAAGACTTTTACCCCCTCTTCTACGAAACTGTGCTAGTGGTTTTTAGCACAGAGAGCCATGCTGAATGATCCACGCTGCTCCCAACGCTCCTTCCTATGAGCGTCGGGAGCAGCACGGGCCATTCGGCATGGCTCCCCACACTAGAAACTGCTAGCACGGTTTCGTAGAAGAGGGGTTTAATTTTGAACAATAAACTTTATTGAGATCATCGTTTCCACAGTTTCTTTTTTGCATTTGGTTATCACCAGAACATTGGGGGTAAAGTGACAGAGTATTATAAAGTGGGAATTCTTACGGGGGTAAGAAAAAAAGGTGCTTAAGAGTAGCGGTGGTTGAGAAATGGTGTAGAGGGCTTGGGCAGCTGTAGAGGAAGTAAAAAGCAATGGAAAGCAACAGGAAGGGAGCTATGACATAGGTGAGACAGTGGAAAGGATTGGGTGTGCAAAGGGGAAGAATTTTGGAAGGAAATGAAGTTGGCGAGAAAGTTAAAGAAAGGAAGGAGGTAAGAAGTAAAAGAATGTGGTCTGGATGATGGGGAAGAGATGACTGACGGACATTCCTGGAGCTGGTGAGGGCTTAGAGACAGAGGACAGTAGATGAGAGCTAGAAAGGATGTGCATATAGAGATTAGAAATGGAAGAATAGAGAATGGGTGAATAAAAAAGGAATAGGGTGGGAAAGGAGAGAGAGAAGAGAAATGGGAGAATTGAGAAGGCCAGGAGATGATCTGGGCAGGAAGTGAGACTGAAAAATTGCAGTTTGATAGCTGAGATATAAAAAGAAGAAGCTGAAGGATGGAGAGAAGGAAGGGTGAAATCAATTTTTGAGTTGACAGAGTGGCAGAAAGGAGAGAAATTGGGAAGAAAGGGAAAAAATAAAAACAATGTAAGACAGTGTAATGCAGGAAGTGAAGAAAGCAAAAGGTAGGAGTAAAATATAAGATAGACAAGATTCAGTATAAGACATAACAGAAAAAAAATACTGGGACATATGTGTTAGACAAATAACCCTCCCCCTTTTTACATAACCCTAGCACAGTATTTAGCGCCAGCCACAACAATAACAGTTCCAGCTATGGTTTTGTAAAAGGGGGAATGTCCAGAAATCAAGAAGAGAAAAGGATTGTTTTCAGTTTAAAGAATATGCCAGCGGTTAGGATGTGCATCTCTATATTCTACTCAGTACAAGAGAAAATACATTTTCTTTTTCTATTTCTGCAGAATGACATATTCTTTTGGTGTGTAGTTTCTGTATGGGAATTTATAGCAGCTTGTATTGTTTATTTCAGTACAAGTGAGGTGTATTGGTGTTCTAGGGCATTGTTTCTCAACTCGGTCCTGGAGTACCCCCTTGCCAGTCAGTTTTTCAAGATATCCACAATGAATATGCATGAAAGAAATTTGCATATAATGGAGGCAGTATATGCAAATTAAATGTGGATATCCTGAAAATCTGACTGGCAAGGGGGTACTCCAGGACCGAGTTGATAAACACTGTTCTAGGGCCTTATTTAGCATTTTCAATACTGCCTTTCCATGGATAGTTTCTTTTTATCACTTAGCATGTTAAGAGTGTGGCATTTTTACATACCACATATGTTCTGAGTATCTTTTTGGAAAGGAATTTTATTACATCACAATGTACCTGGCATTGTACATTAGTTTGTATTGGTGTTTTAGAGGTGACACCAGAATTTGAATATTTACTTCACATTGTTATGAGATGAAACATCCTACTGCACTCTCTTTTTGGGGGAGATCTTATGCAAGATATGATTACTGAGGTATATAGTTTATACTGATGTTCTATCCCTATCCTGGGTAGACCCAAAATTTCACTTACATACAAATGAATTGATTCAATAAATGGTGCTAGATATGACACTGATGTGAATAGTCACCAACTCACAAAAGAAAAATCAGGGGTGGACAATCTCCAGTCCCTGTGGACACCAAGCTACTTGAATTTTCAGGATATTCCTAAAGAAAATGCATGAGAGAGATTTTGCATACAACTGAGGCAGTAGTCTTGAAAACCTCTCATGCATACTCATTAGGGATATATTACATATCTAAGTGCATTGGTGTCCATGGCAACTGCAGGTTGCCTACTTCTGGCAGCAATTTTGCAAAATGTTTGCAGGAGGAGGTAGGACAGAGATCATTTCAAGCTTAGTTTTTATGAGCTTGATGTCCAATTATGTGTTTTTAGGCCTATTCTGCACTACACGAACCACTGCTAGACTATTCTTCAGAGAGAGCTTATCATAATTTATGAGTTGTTTATCAAAATCTCAGTGAGGACGAGGTCTTTACATAACAAGCAACATCTCTGGAGCTGACTGGAATCTGTTGTATTACACTGCGGTGCCATTTGGCAAAGCACCTGAGTTAAGATGATTAGAATTACTAAGCCTTGCTGTGTGATCCTACCCATCCCCCTGAAAATACTTTTGCTATTATATTTATTTGATTTGATTCACCACTAGATGGTATTAGCTAGCCACTGCCATATTTCAGTTTAATGTCTCCATATTGTACAATGCTGCATTTACACATCTTTATTGCAAGGCAAAATAGGAACATTTATAATTTTACAACTTGAAAAGAGCAGAATGTTAATGCTGCAGTATACAAGTTTTCACATACTCTGAATTGTCCCTAAAGGTTTCCTTCATTTGTGTTTATTGGAAACATCTGTAGAAAATAAGGTCTATAATGTTACCTTGTTCAAACAGTACAAGTGGTTGCCAGCAGCTTCCACTTCCAAAGAGCCTCTCTCTGATTGCTCAGATATATATCTAAATTACTTTACTCCTCTGCTTGACAGCATGAACAGTATAACGGATAGATTGCTGCAGTAATAAATGACTTGTTTTCCTATTCCTTCCTCTAACTTGTCTATATTGCTAGAGTAAGCTTTCACCTCCTTAATCAGCAACTCGGCCAAAGATTGTGGGACAATCTTGATAGCCCTGTAAATTCGGGGAGATCAATTTTCAAAGCCATTTACCAAAGCAGTTTGGCTTATGAAATTTACCTCAATCAGACTAATGGGGTCCTTTTACTACGGTGTGGTGCTAATCAAAGCCATTTACAAAAGCAGTTTGGCTTATGAAATTTACCTCAATCAGACTAATGGGGTCCTTTTACTACGGCGCGTGCTAATCAATTTAGAGTGCACTAAATATTAGTGCATGCTAAATGCTAACACGTCCATAGACTATAATGGGCATGTTAGCAATTAGCGCATGCTAAATCGATTAGCGTACGCTACATCAGTTAGTGTGCGCTAAAACACTTAGCACGCCTTTGTAAAAGAGGGGGTAAACGTGCATAGCACAAGCACATTAAGACAGAGAAAGTATTTCCAAGGCTATGTTTTCGGTGGGAATAGAAAAAAAAAAAGCTCATATTTTATTTCCAAGTCTACATGCCTTGTTTCTCCATATAAAATTGTGCTTGTATCAAAAGGTAGGAAAATGTGTTTTTAGTTTGGAATTTAATAATTGAACTATGCTTTGGGAAATGTGCATCACATATGTCTTTGTATTGGGTTCAGTACAAAAGAAAATGCATTTCTTTTGTTGGTTCTCCAGTGTTGCAGTACATGCCACATTTGAATTCTCAAGGTTCCCAGTTCAAATTTTGTCTTCATATTTGTTTCTAATTTGTGATACCTTGCTCTGTATTTGGGGAGGATTTGCCATGTGATAAGGTGTAGTATTTTGTTTGCATGTAGTTTTTGTGTAGTGCAATCAAACTTGTTCCTTTTACTTGTAATAAGTGTATTGGTATTCTAGGGCCCAGTTTAACATTCATATGTAGGGTTCTTGCTGTTTGAATGATAGGAATTGATGCTACTCTTATATGGCAGTTTTGCTATATGAATGCTGAGTTGATTTTTTTTTTCAGGTTTTGTATTATTTAACCGTGTGCCTGGTAGTCAAGAAATTTGTTGCTATTGTTGAAATGAGAATCAGAATATTTTTGGTATGTGACTTCTATGGAGAAATGTTTTGGTTCCGATCTTCAGCTATTAGGAGAGGGGGTGTTTATAGCTGCAGAGCATGCTTACCTTAAATTCATAGATACTGCTATGCAGTAAAACCTTGGTTTGCAAGTATACTTCGTTCGGGAAGCATGCTTGCAATCCAAAGCACTCATATATTAAAGCGAGTTTCCCCATAGGAAATAATGGAAACTCAGACGATTTGTTCCAAAAACTTTAATACAAAATACGGCACTGTACGTACTTGTATTGCAAGACCTCGCTCGTTTCAAACAGTCACTGCACTGCGGGTGAATTGGGTGTGATGCTTTTATTACATTCAGCCGCGCTCAGCGTGAGATGTGCATATGTTATGCATGCTTGAACTGCGGGTTCTTGTATTACATTTAGCCATGATCAGCGATGCAATGCGCATATATTGTGCGTACTTGACGTGACACATGTATATGTGCTCATACTGCATGACAACGCTTGTTTATAGAGTTAAAATTTAATAAAATGTTTTGCTCGTCTTGCAAAACACTCACAAACCATGTTACTCGCTATCCAAGGTTTGACTGTACTGTGTTTGTGAGGGTCATGTATGCAGTGTGTCACACGTGAGCATTATATGTTAGAAGTGTCCCAATTGAAAAAAAAAAGGTTGTCTACTTTCCTTTATAAAACAGACTGCTAACAGATGCCATCTAAATTCCTAAATATAGGGAATTTGTTATAGAATTGCCCTCCTTATGCTGCTATTACTAAGCATCCTCTAAAGAACAGGTACATAATTATTGCTGTCTTTGTCCTCTTTTGAGGTAATCAGTAATCACTAGAGTCTCATCCTCTTCCTCATCCATAAGTTCACAGTTTGGTTCAATATCCTTTAAGTTGTCCGACAACAATAATGGGAATTCTCAAATGACAGTAGTATTCTGTGAAGTTAAGGCAATACATCAGCTCTGTATGAGGAACATAATGTATCTGAGTAAACCCATCTACCATATTTCACACCATCTGAGTGCTGCCAGGCACAAATTGTAAGCTATTTCTCTGGTAAGTTTTCCTTTTGTAGTTATTTAATACATGCCAGCATAAAAACCTTTCTAAGTCACTGCATCTACAGAAACACGTCAGACATGGGAGAAACTGGAAATCACCCAAAGGAATTTTTACATTTAAAAATAATACTTTATAATTTGTAATATACATTTGGCAAGATTTTCTATACAAAGGACAATAGGAGCACACTGCCAACTTCTGAAAAATATAATACATTACCTTTTACTATATCTCTTCCAAAGAAAAATCATTCCAATCCGTAAAAAGTGGAGTGTGATTTCTAGATAGTTTTGATTCAGATAACTGCATATAAACTAAAAATTCAATAACTGTCTTACACATTCTTCACAGGAAGTCAGTCATTTGAACTGCGTAACCTATCATCTAGAACAATGCTTCTCAACCCAGTCCTTGAGGCACACCTAATCCCATCAAGTTACCCAAAATGAACATGCATGAGACAGATTTGCATATACTGCCTCCTTGGTATGCAAATCTATCTTATGAACACAAAAACACAAAATGTAGATGGATTAGAGTAAATCCCTATATACGAGGGGCCGCAGAAAAGTTCTCAACCCAACTAAGTAAAGAATGTGGAGCCATGAAACTTACAAGTTATTCCACACTTTTCTTGACACTTTACATTTCATATAATTGAAATGAAAAGTGTCAAGAAAAGTATGGAATAACTTGTAGGTTTCATGGCTCCACATCATGCTCTTCTTGGGCTGAGAACTTTTCAGTGGCCCATCGTATTTATCATATCAAACCTCCAGTAAGTGAATAAACAATTATGTCATTAACCTGTGTTCTCATAAATTTAAATAAACTGAAGGAAAAAGCCTCAGATGTTACTGGGAAATAATCCCTCTGTAAAGATGAAGACCAAGCAATCACAAGATAGCTCTACTTCAGAACATCGATCATCGGCATAAAAATCCTTCAGCTTTATCTTATAATTGAAGCATTCCAAAAGTTCAGTAGCACCTATCTATTGATATCCTTACTCTGTAGTGGTCCTCAACAATCCTGAACAAGAATACGAATGCTTAATGTGCTTAAAATGCTTATCTGTGCTCCCAAAGAAGTCAGTACGGATGACCCCTATTGGAATGCTTCATTTATAAGATAAAGCTGAAGGTTTTTTATGCCGATGATTGACGATTGGATATGGTTCAATCAATGATCTGAAACAATGTCAAAACATAGAATACGGAAAATGCTTGAGTACCTGATTGTAAACCACCTAGATAACCTTGATAGGCAGTATATAAATACCTAAATAAATAAAAATATAATAATTCTCCTTTAATATTTGTCTTATATTCTAGTTGTGAATTAATTACCTGAAATTATATATGGTACTCCCCTTTCTATTTGCGGACTGAATAGAATTCAGGATATTTGATTACCTATGTTGTTTTTGAAATATTACTTTGTGTTTTCTCCTGCATCTATTTTCCAAACAAGTTTCTATATAATTGTTATTTTCATTTTGACCCTTCATCCTACCACTTTTGTATTCTTTCTGCATCTGAAGTGATACAGTAGTGATGGGGTCAGAAATGAAATTCTCTGTTATCACAGTTTGCAAAATATGTTATTTTTTTAGGATTATGTTAATCGCTATAGCTGAGATTTTAAAGAATGATTCATACTAAAATGTTTATTTTTTTTACAGCAGCACAGAAAGTTACTGATTTATATTGAACGTATTCTGTTTGCTGTGTCAATATACATTTTATTAGATATAAATTAAAATAATATTTGCATTGTTTGACAGATTTCTCTGTTTGCACAGTTAATTTATTTCTCACATTTTGTTTGAAAAGTTGATCCTATACCAAGTTTCTAAAGTTACTTTATACAAGTAATGCATTACTAGCCTTCTAATGCATACTTTTTATATCATTTATTTATTTTTTTTTTTTTTTCCATGAAAATTTTATTGATTTTACTATAAAACCAGTATAACAAAGGCACAGAGCAGTACAAAATCAAGCAAAGTTATATAAAAATATAAATCAAATACAGTCAGACATTGATGTTTGCAAATAGTTCAGTAAAGGGGACCAACAAGAATTAGCAGAACGAGATTGACCTTTACGTTCATAGAATACCATTTCATATTTATGATGCTGTAAAACTAAATTCCACCAATGTTGGACGTGAAGTAAATTAGCAGATTTCCAATTAGTTAGAATCAGTTTTTGAGCTAGTATGATTAATATATCAAACAACTTTCTTTGAGAGTCTAATAGGTCAATATGTATAGAGTGTGACTTAAACATTATTATAGATAAAGATAATTGATTATCTAAACCAAACATTGATTTCATGATGGACCACACATCTTGCCAGAAGGAAGTTACAAATGAACATTCAAATATCATATGAATCAATGAACCTTGACCCATATTACAGTTCCAACATAGGCCAGAAGGTAAGAGACCTGCAATATTCAATTTATGAGGGGTCCATAGAGCTTTATGATATAAAAAGTACATAGACTGTAATGTACTGGCTGATGATAAAGACCTCAAAGATTTAGACCAAAGAAGCGCCCATTCTTTATTATCTAATTGATGTTCACAATCTTTTTCCCAAATACCCATGATTGTGTTATTTGGTGAGTTATTCTGTGTTAGGGCCAATTTATATAGTTTAGAAGCAGTGTGTCCTGTTGTCAATAGAATTGAAGCAAGATTAAAGATGGACGGTTGATGGGTATTAATAGTTTGAAGAGAGACATTATTCGAAATACAATGATGAAGCTGCATCCATCTAAAGTAGGCTGATGATGGAAGAGTAAAGTTGGTTTGTAAGGTGGAGAAAGGGAGTAATTTAAGATTAGTATCTACAATATCTTTTAGGAAGAATATTCCTTTGTCTATCCATTCCTTCCACAAAAAAGGTTTTTTGTCAATGAGGATATTTGGGTTATACCATAGAGAGGTATATAGAGAAGCAGTATAAGCTCTTTCCAGATTAGAATCCAAATCTAAGAGACATTGAATTGTCGATTGTATCAAAGGGTACAAAGTTGGGCTACATGTTGCTGTTAGATAGGCAGAAGGAGGGAGAGGAGCCATCAGTTGTTTTTCAATTTCTAGCCAAACTGGTGAATTAGGGTCTTGATCAAAAAACCAGTATAGACCTTGGTGAGTGATGAAAGCTTTATGATATGTATAGAAATCTGGAAAAAGAACTCCGCCAGCTTCCTTTTTTAGTTTAAGTTTTTTAAGAGCTATCCTGGGTTGTTTATTTTTCCATAAGAAGGAAGACAAAAGTGAATCTATTTTTTTGTAGAAAGCTGGAGAAAAAAGACAAGGAATCATAAGTAAAATGTAATTTATTTTGGGCATGAACATCATTTTAATTGTTTCCAATCGACCCCACCATGAAAGGAATAGAGGATGCCAAGAGTTAATTAAGGCTTTAACTAGTGTAAGTATTTTCTGTGTATTAATTTCCATAGTGTCTGAAAGAGATTGAGTAAGTTCGATACCTAAGTATTTTAGTTTATTGGAGGCCCAAATTAAGTTATATGGTTGAACCATAGCTGGAGTAGCATAAAGATTTAAAGGAAGAGATTCCGTTTTCTCTTGATTGAGTTTGTATCCTGAGAAAGAAGAGTATCGGACTATAGTATTGAGAAGTTCTGGAATCGAGGTTTCCGGATTAGAGAGATATAGGAGAATATCGTCTGCATAAGCAGAGAGTTTAACTTCAGTGGAATTGCATATTACACCAGTAATAATCGGATTCTGTCTAATTTGAATAAGTAAGGGTTCCAGGGCAAGATTAAACAGATATGGAGAAAGTGGACAACCCTGTCTAGTTCCTCTATGAAGCTGAAAGGTGGAAGAAAGAGAATTATTCGCTGTTATTCGAGCAGACGGAGAGGTATATAAGACTCTAATCATTTGAAGGAAAGGGGATTGAGCTCCAAACCACTCTAAGATATGAAATAGATAATTCCATTCAATTCTATCAAAAGCCTTCTCGGCATCAAGAGATAAGGCTATTACTGGTTCTGGTAAATTGCTGGCTATATGAGAAAGATGAAAGAATAGTCTAGAATTATCTGCAATAAGTCGATTAGGCATGAAGCCAATTTGATTAGAGTGAATAACTTTATGTATAATCTTTTTTATTCTATTTGCCAAAATTTTAGCATATATCTTATAGTCTACATTCAATAATGATATAGGCCTATAATTTTGCACTTTCAGATGATCTTTGTTAGGCTTTGGAATGACAGTGATAATTGCCTCACTAAATCGGCTTCCATGAACTACTTCAGGGGAAATATAGTTAAATAACTCAAGAAGATAATGTAAGAGATCTTTTTGAAAGATTTTATAAAATTCTACGGGGAGACCGTCTGCACCTGGTGATTTATTCGAGTTTAGTTGTTTCAATACAATAAGAATTTCCTCTGAAGTAATGGAATGATTTAAAACAGCATTCTCTGATTCAGACCAAACTGGTCGATGGATTTTTGAAAGAAAGGAATTTAAAGAGGCTGGGTCAGGTGAAGCCTCAGACCTATATAGACTCTGATAGTACTCCTGAAAAACCTCCAAAATACCAGAATATGAAGTAACAGGAGAATCATTCTTATTATGTATCACAGGAATTTGAATTTTACATTGCTTTCTCTTTAAATATGAGGCTAACATTTTACCACTTTTGTTTCCTTCCGCATAATATTTGGCTTCACTAAGGAAAATTTGCATCCCCGCTTGTTTGGAAATAAGACGGTTATATTGATATTTAAGTTGACATAAAGTGTTATATTGCTTGGGATCTTTTGTGGTGCAATATAAGTGTTCCTGATTTAGAATTTGAGCTTCTAAATCTGTTGTAATGGCTCTATCAGTTTTTGATTTATGAGAGGCAATGGAAATGAATTCTCCTCTTAATGAGGCTTTAAATGCTTCCCATGTATTTAATGGATTGGTATCAGAGATAATATTGGAGGCAAAAAAGTCTTGAATAAATTTCTTAATCCTTTCTACTATACCGTCATCCTCAAGGAGAGAGAGTTGCATTCTCCATGAAGGGGATTTAGGGATTGGCGTTGTATTCCATAAGAAAGTGCCAGATACTAGTGAATGATCTGAGATGAGAATCGGAGAGATGTAAGTGTTAGTAATGGAATTGAGGAAAGGAGGAGAGACAAAGATATAATCTAATCGGGAGAAACTATTATGTGGAATAGAGTGAAATGTATAATCTCTATCAGTAGGATGCTGAAGCCTCCAAATATCTAATAGTTGTAGATGCGTAATAAGTGATTTGAAGGAAATATGAGATTTTTGTGGAGACAGTATAGAGTTTGATTGTTTATCTAGATACATGTCTAAAGGGAGATTAAAATCTCCTGCCATAATGATTGGCAGTGGTTCAAACGTTTGTATAGTAGTTAATAAATCAAGGAAAAATTCTGGAGAATCACTATTGGGTGCATAAACATTTATCAGAAGAAGTGGAACATTATGAATAGTGATCTGCAGAATTATCCATCTACCATTAGTGTCAATAGCTTGGCTCAGGATCCTAGATTGTGTAGATTTAGAGAATAATATAGATACCCCTCCTCTTCTACCCATCGAAGGGGAATCGATCCCAGAAGAGATCCAATTACAAGATTTAATCAGAGAAGAAGTGGAAGGTAAATGTGTTTCCTGTAACATTATAATATCAGGTGATTTCTGTTTTAAGTGAATAAGGACCTTTTTCCTTTTTATGGGATTATTAAGCCCATTAACATTCCATGAGACAACAGTGAGTGGTAATTGCTTATCTAAAGTCATAAGTGTATATTACAGCTGATAAGACTGAGTTATAAAATAAAGAAGTACCAAATATAATCTCAGAAACATCTGTGTACTGCCAAGTGCCATTAGAGAAAGAGTACAAACAAAAAGAAAAACAACAGCTTAACTGTAAATACAGTATAGAAATAAAGGCATGAAGGACCAAAACAGTCCAGCCAACAGTATAATGAAAGAAGAATGGTGCCATTAAACTAAGAGTAACAAGGGCACACAAATCCCCCCCTTCAGTAACAACCGAACAATATGGTAACAGAGCATGAAAATAGAAAAAACATTAAATTGAGGATGATAATGTGTTATGTATGTTATGTATCTTCAGTAATGTATAAAGAAAGGAAAACAAAAATAAAAACACCATTAATCCAGTGGAACATGGCTTGTGATAAAGTAAGCCATATTTGGGAATAAAATAATACAGTCATAAAAGCTTATTTTGTTTATAAACAAGTAAGATAAGTTCTTTATTTTTTAATTTTCCTTTCCCCATTTTTTTTTTATTATTATATTTGTTATACTTTTTTTTTTTTTATTTTATTATTGTTTTATTTTTTTTAATTATTTATTATTTTTTATCCTTTTATTCTATATATTATTTTTTTTTTTATTTTATTATTATTATTATTTTTTTTTATTTTTTTATTATTTTTTTTTTATTTTTTTACTTTGTTTTCGTTATGATTTTCTATCATATATAGAAAACCCCCCAAAAAGTATAATATAATCAAGTAATGTGCTAATCCCTTAATTAGCTCCCAAATATCTTTTGAACCCTTCCATCCTTATCTCACTTTTTTTTTTTTGTTTTTTTTTTGTTTTTGTTTTATAAATCTCTATCTTATACAAAAAAAACCCCCAAGGGGCGCTATTGAGCTGGAGAACAAGATGGCTGCATAATCTCTCCTCTCCTCCTTGATTCCTAAATCATCGTCACGGAGCAAGTGATAATCTTTAATAATTAAGCATATAAACATCTCATTCTCTTACTGAGATGGCAGCGACTAAATCTTCTAAAGCAGAAGCGCAAATACTGCAAGCCTCAAGCTCAAAAAGATCAAAACACGATCCTCCGACTCCGGAAAAACAGTCGGTGAGTAAACACCATGTGGAGTCCTCTGATATCGTGTTAGATGAGATTCGGGCGCTGAAAGATTTAATAACTAAGCAGTACGATATCACATGTGAAATGCGCAGTGAAATAAACTTACTTTCTGCCTCTTTTGAATCCTGCAAAACACGTGTGGAAGTGCTAGAAAATAAGGCAGACATGGCGGCACTTTCCTCTGCTCAATTCGAGGAACGAGTTCAGCAGCGCTTTAAAAAACTAGATCAGGAATTGGAAGACCTTTCTAACCGAAATCGTCGAAATAACATTCGTATAATTGGATTAGCGGAATGTGCAGAGGGAACTGATTTAATTAAATTCCTTATGGATCAACTACCGAAAATCCTGCATTTACCATCTGATTCGGCTCTGCAATTCGAGCGTGCTCACAGGACGCCATCTTCTGTGAAGCAAGGGTTCACGCGACCAAGACCCATCATTGCAAAGCTACTGCGCTATCCTCAGGCTTTACAAATTCTAACTGCCGCAAAATCCACTTCAGATTTGAAATTTGAGGACAAGAAGATCTTAATAGTCCCGGATCTGGCAAAGACAACGGCTCGGAAAAGAAAGTCCTTTCTTGAAATGAGGGCGAGACTCAAATCGATGGGAGCCAGATACGGGCTACAATACCCTGCAAGGATGATCGTAACGATTAATAACTCAACTCGCCACTTCGAATCCCCAGAACAACTTCAGTCCTTCTTGGATGGCCTGCAATCCCAAGGCATGTCTCCCTCTTGAAGATTTTGCACTTTGCTCCAGATACATGCCTGCACTTCTGCTTGAGAAGCGAAGATCACTATGTGAGCCGGCATCTGCCTTTCATTTACCATAGCCTTCATTACTTGCTGATTTCTACATATCCTTGGTTGACTTATTTTTATGGACTATTATTTTACTTACTTACATTCATATACCTCATTTTTGTCTTGATTCTTTTTTCCTTCCCACAACAGTTCTGGACTCTATTCTCTATGGACATTATAAAAGAAATTTTTCTGTATTTTTTTTTAGTTTATTATAAAGGGTTTTTATCTGTCCTTAGATTTCAATATGTATTAAAGTGAGATAAGTGTGGGAGGGATCTGAAGATGATTGGGATTTAGTTAAGAATTTAGGTAAAAAAATATTACATTAAAAATACAAAAAAAAAAAAAAAAAAAACAATTAAAAAAATAAGGGGGAAAAAAAAGGGGATAAAAAAATAAAAAAAATATATCATTTATTTAATAACACTGGCAAACACCCTTTTTGGTGCCTCAAATGTTAGACCTGTTTCTGGGTATATTTGACCTGCTGATTCCAAAAATGGCACCAGTTTTCTCCTAATAATAAAGACCACTAGTATCCCACTATTTGTGAAAAAGTGCAAAACCAAGCCACCTTATGGTTTTGCACTTTTTCACAAATAGTGGGATACTAGTGGTCTTTATTATTTTGAATATTTTTCTCACTAAGGGAATTTAGTGTAGTGTGTTTACCAGTTTTCTCCTGCCAGCTCTAATCTTTGAGATACAGAACATGTGCCATATACCACTCTTCACTCTGCTCGACCATTAAAAAAAATCAGAATATTTTAATATAGTGTTTAAATTAATATCTTTTAAGCATGAAGGAAACATATTAAAAATTAAAAGAAAAGAAGCAGTATATTTCTGCGTCTCGATGGCCACTTATTTGGACTTGGAGGTTGAGATGTACAGTGTCAGCATCTATGAAACAAACATGGTTTTTCTTATTACATAGATCTTTTTGGACCCCGGTTAGGTTACACAGGTTAGACCGTTCTAAATCTAATAGATGCTGGCACTGTCATCTAGACATTGGGACACTGGATCATCTGTTGTTCTATTGTCCTTTGATACTTAACTTTTGGAAGTCAATATGGGGTAAGATTAACAACATATTGGAATCATCAATTCCACTGACTTATGAGGCAGTCATTTGTGGAACATTATTATATGTTAAGCCCCCTATGGATCAATATAAATGCCATCTTTTCTTTATCATGACCGGGATAGCCATGCAGATGATTACCCGTAATTGGAAGAACTACGACCGTTTAAATTTTCTTTTCTGGTGGGCAAATATGTGCTCCAGCTATAGATATGAAAAGATGAATGCCAATAGTTTGGGGCACAGTAATTTCTTTAACTTGGTTTAGGGCCCGTTGACATCTTATATTACTTTGCTATAGTGGGGATTTGATTATGAATTAGTACTGTTTATTTATTTTTGTACACGTCCAGGGAAGGGTGGGAGGGGAGGGCTTGATTTCTGTCCTAATCTTGACCTTTGAATATTTACACGCTTGGGGGGTGGAAGGCTGGTAAGATATTATTAATGTGAATAGGGTAAGGTTATTGGGAAGATCTATGTTTTGTGTTTTATTGAATTATCAGTGGGTAGGTGGGTGGGAGAAATGGTTGGTTATGTATATTTGTAAGCTGAATGTGCTTTTATTGATCTATTATATACTATATATCTGTTTATTTCACTATTGAAGTTTAGAAAATCAATAAGAATTAAAAGAAAAGTATACATGAAAATCTATTTATTTCATACCAAAAGCACAAGTTTATGATACAAACTTTTCAGTCATTCAACACACAAGAAACTCATTTTGTAGGACTCTCGAGAGTGGGATCTGCCAGGATAATCCCGCATAAGATTCCAACAACAGTCTGCCATCATGTATGCAGCCCATCTTCCTTGGTAACTGGCTTCCATTGTTTTTATGTCTTGGTGAAATCTTTCACCTTGCTCTTCACTTAAGTCACCAAAGTTCTCTGGAAAGCGATCTAAGTGACTGTGCAGATAATGGACTTTTAACACTCATGTTACAGCCAAGCCTGTTGAAATGAAAGAGCATATCCTTTACTAATTGTGTAAAGTTGTCTGCCTTCTTGTTGCCAAGAAAGCTTCTCACAACAAGAACAACTGAAAACCAGGCACATGATTCAATTTCATTCACTGATGCTATGAAATGTGGGTCATTTATAAGTTGTCTGATCTATGGACCATCAAAAATTCTTGCTTTCAGTTTTTTCATGGTAAGTCCAAGTAACATATGTGCTATGTATTCAATGCACAAACCATCTTTATTCAAAGCCTTTACAAATTGTTTAATCAGGCCTAGCTTTATATGTAGTGGTGGCAGTATGATTCTATCTCGTGCTACCAAAGGTTCATTGTCACCACAACACCACTACGCATTAACAATCTCAACTACCCTATTCAACCTACAATGAAGGTTCTGGGGGTAATAATGGACCAAGGTCTAACCATGAAAGACAATGTGGACTCCCTAGTCAGAAAGGGGTTTTTTACTCTCTGGAAACTTAGGTCCATTAGAGCATACTTCGACGCTTCAGCATTCAGAATTCTGTTACAATCCCTAATACTAAGCCACCTTGATTATTGTAACATTGCCCATCTGGCAATCTCCCGGAAGCAAATGCAGAGACCAACTGATATAAAATGCAGCAGTCAGGTTGATCTTCGGGTTGAAGAAGTCCGATCACATAACCCCTTCCTACCGACTCCTGCACTGGCTGCCAATGGAGGCACGTGCGAAGTTCAAGCTGGGATGTCTCTGCTTCAAGGTACTATCTGGTCTAGCCCCTAAATATATAACTGACCTCTTCTCCTTCTCAACCAATAGACATAAGAGAAGAATACACCTGAAGTTCGTTTCCCCACCGGCTAGAGGATGCAAATTTAAGAGACACCATCAACAACTTCTATCGTATCAAGCAGCCTTATGGGGCAAAGACCTGGAAAAACTAATTACACACACAAACAACTATGGTGAATTTAGGAAACACCTAAAAACATACCTGTTCTCGAAATACCTAGGTAACGAATCTGGACAATAGACCCCATCACAATCCCACCCCCAAATCTGATCTTGTAAATTGTTAACCACCAATCTCTAACTATGAATGTTCCATTCAATTTGTAGAATCTTTCTAATTCATTGTAAACCGCATAGAACTTCACGGTCCTGCGGTATATAAACTGTTGTTATTATTATTATTATTACATTTTGTCCTTCAACCATCACATATTCCCTGGGAGGCCAAGCTTTATTTGCCCAATGTTCATGTCTGGCTCTTCTATCCCAAAGGCATATTTACTATCCCATAACCATATCTAAGAAACTAGAGCAGATGTGGTCTATCCAATGCAATTTTCTGAATCAAATAACCCCAGGAATAGATCAAAAACCCAAAGCACTACAAAAAATTTTTTTGTTGGCCTGTGTAATTATTACTTATTTGTGGAAGAACTTGCTAAATGACTTCTCATCAGAAATGTTTACTGATATTGAAATGATTTGTCCAATTAACTTCAGGAGTTAAATGGAGAAATTATCACCTTTCAAAATTAGGACTTGTAGATGGATTAACTTTTGGCTGGACAACTCAATACCAAGCCAAACTTTAACCCTGAATATTGAGAATATTATTTAGTTGGTTATCTAGTTAAAAATGAGCAGTTAGGTTTGATTTAGGCAAATACTTCTACTAAAGTTAGTTGAAACTTAAGGGCTTTAATTTAAATCAATTATACGAGGGGCCACTGGATTAGGGAGTAGTGACTGTTATCTGTTCTGCTCCAAGCTCATCACCTCCAGGCTCCTCTTCTCCCAAACTGCCCCTACCAGAATAACTAACCAAAGCAACTATCCCACTGCCAATTACTCTCCAACTTCTCCACAAACTGCCCCACCCTTAAAACATACACCCAAAACTGCCTCGGTATACACAAATACATACGCAAACACAACGAGAGGTGTTGGAAAGAATACGTTAAACCAGTGTCTCGAAAACTTCTGGACAGCGGCACACTAAACCCTGTGCCGCGGCTGGAGGACATCCGAAAATGCATGGACATCAACGTGATGATGTCGCATGCATATGTGATGAAATCACATTGATGTCTGCATATGCGCGAAGGCCCTCCAGAAAGGGCCCTGAGCCACCAGTGGGCAGGTGCTGCAACAGGAGAGGCGCGTAGAGGAGCAGAGGCACCAGCGAGGAGGAGGTGTGCCGGCACCAGCTGGCGGTGAGAGGCATATCCTGTAGGTAGTCAGCCGGCTCCAGCGCCTCTCCTCTTCACCAGGGTCTCACGGCACACCCAGAATCTCGCCGTGGCACACAGTTTGCGATACGTTGCCTTAAACCATTCTCTGTATGCTTTCCCCAGTTGTTTTTAGACTTGAAAAATCCACTTTTGATATTAACTCTAACTAGAGTTCAGTATAAAAAAACCTCATATGTCTCCATTTTCACTGCTTACCCTAAAAATTAGAATCCAAAAAACTAATGTGGTCTTAATGTGGCTGTTTTCTTCAAACCCATTACTTGAACAGAACATAAAAGCATAAGAATTGCCAAACTGGGTCAGACCAAAGGTCCATCAAGTCCAGTATCCAGTTTCCAACAATGGCCAACCCAGGTCACAGGTATCTGGCAAGATCCCATGGAGTAAAACAGATTTTATGCTGCTTTTCCTAGGAATAAGCAATGGATTTCCCCAAGCCATCTCAATAATGGCCTATGAACTTCTTTTTTAGGAAATTATCCAAACCTTTTTCAAACCCTGCTAAACTAACTGATTTCACCACATTCTAGATCAATGAATTTCAGAGTTTAATTAAACATTGAGTAAAGAAATATTTTCTCCGGTTTGTTTTAAATCTACTACTTAGTAGCTTCATCGCATGCCCCCTAGTCCTAGTATTTTTGCAAAGAATAAATAAGCGATTCACATCTACCCTTTCCAAGTGGCTAAAATGGGTAGAAGGCTAGCATATGTTCATCTGAAAATACCAATATATATACGAGTGTATGCTGTTTTCTTTCCCTATTCCAAAAATACCCACAAGAACGAGTTCTTTCTAATCTGGCTAAAGATACCGTGTTTCCCCGAAAATAAGACACTGTCTTATATTAATTTTGGAACCAAAAAAGGCACTAGGTCTTACTTTTGGGGATGTCTTATTTTTTTCATGTACAATGAACATCACTTACTTCCTCTCCTCCACCCCAATTTTTCCTATTTCCTTTCTCTCCCCCACATGTGCAGCATCGTTCCTCCCCTCTCACCCATCCCCTTGTGCAGTATCTTTCTATCCCTCCCTCCCATCCCTTGTGCAGCAGAACCCTTGCAGCTTGTATCCCTCCCATCCCTTGCAGGTTCTATCTCTCCGTTCCTCCCATCCCCCCATGTAGCATCTTTCTATTCCCCCTGCCACCACAGCCACGCCCCCCCCCCCACTGACCCATCTCTGCCTCCCATCCAAACCGCAAGACTAAATGTACCTTATAACAAACCGGCAGCAGCAATGTAGACAGGCTCCTTTGCGGCCTGGGCCATTACTCTGCCGTGTTGCTGATGATGTCATCAGTGATGTGGCAGACAAACGGCCCAGGCTGCGAAGGAGCCTGTCTACATTGCTGCCGACACTGCTGGTTTATTATAAGGTACATTTAGTCTCGCAGTTCGGATGGGAGGGAGAGATGGGTCGGCTGGGGGGGGGGAGAGCGCTGCCGCTGCTGCTGCTGCTGCTGCTGCTGGCGACTAGGGCTTATTTTCGGGTGTAGGGCTTATATTAAGACCTACCCCCAAAATCATGCTAGGGCTTATTATCAAGGTAGGTCTTTATTTTCAGAGAAACATGGTACATGAACTAGGAAGTTCACATGTACTTTTTGTTGGACAGCAGAGGACAATTTTCAGAGAAGCTTCTTTTCCCCAGTAGTTCCATCTTTCTTCTTTTTCTTCTAGCTCAATCAGTACCTATACTGGGATTCTGGCACCATGATCTTTTAGAACAGTGGTGGTGGTCTGAGCACTTTTTAATAAAACACATATTTTATATGATTAATTATTAGGAAACTTCGTGAAAGTAATAATTCCATGATCTTTTATTCATAACAACAGAGGAATCTTTTCTTTGCTCTCCATCTGGTTATTGCAGGAACAGTCCTAAGGCCAAGAGCCATGCACCAAGCTCAGTTTCATGATTCTTTCTCCCCAAAGGCTATGAATGCTATATCTATAGCAGACCCAGCCTAGTCAAGCCAGGGTATAGAACACCTGACTCTGGGATCAAATTGGAGACCTTCTAAATGGCTATGCACAGAACCACCACTGAATCACCAGACCTGCTCCGCATGCTAGTTGCTATTTACCCAGCTAAAAGGGTTTGAGAACTGTCTTCAGAATCACTTCAGTCGAACCCCCAAATTGTTCTTATACTATAATATTTTCCAGGGGGTTTGTGCCACAGTTTGTGCATGGAATGTTGTGATTTATCCTTTGAAATTCGGTATGTGCCAGGAATTTCTTGTTCTCTCAATATGTTTGATGACTAACTTACAGAGAATGCTCTGCATATCAATGAATTTGAAACAAAATTAACTGCTTGGAAGCACTGTTCTTTCTTGATTAATAGCCATGTCTATTCTGGTCACCTAAAATATAGTTTCTGAAAATGACAATTAGCTATAACAAGGACAGTTTTTTGAGATGCTTGCAATCTTGTATAGCAGTTGAACACATTGTCAAAAATATCTAGGACAATCAATTTTGTATCTTTATATGCAACCACTAGAAGTATGTGGAGTAGAGAATAAACTCGGGAACAAATTTGTCCCCATCCCCATAGGAACTCAATTTCCCCCCTTAAGCTTCATATGCAAAAGCTACTTTTGAAGGGTCAGTTTCATTTTCTTCTGCTGAAATTTCATTGCTTACCTTTAAAGAGTTTAGGTAGGCAAGTAAATAGTTATTTCCTTAATTTAAGCATTCTAAGGTTAGTTCCGTGGAGGGGCATATTCGAAAGGGACGTCTAAGTCTGTTTACGTCCAGCTCGCAAGTTGTCCAAAGTTAAAAAAGAGCCTCAGACACATTTTCGAAAGATACGTCCAACTTTTTTCTACTTTCAAAAATCGTCTAATTATACGTCCTGCCGATTTGATCGTCCAAGCCGCTAAATCGTCCATCTTTATACCACATTTCCATCCAACTTTCCGTCCAAGTCCAAAACGCCTAGAACAAGCCCTGTTGGATGTGGGAGGGGCCTGCAAAGTGATGGACTGCACACCCAGACATGCCACCTAAATAGTGGGGTACCTTACAGGGCACTGCTGTGAACTTCACAAAAAAGGTGCCATGGCTTCTCCTCCCTACAGCTCTCTTATAGGTTACGGTGAGCTCCCAAACCACCTTCAGAATTCCCTAGACCCACTTATCTTCTACCCCAATAGCCCTTATGGCTGCAGGAGTCACTTATATGCCAGTACAAAAGGGTTTTGGGGGTGTATAGGGCAGTGCACATGTTTCAGTATCAATGCAGTGATTACAGGGGCTTATGGGCATGGGTCCTCCTCTCTATGGGTCCCTAACCCACCCCCAAGACGACTTAAGCTGCCTCTGGGCTGGACGACTAGGCTTTCCTATGCCAGATGGCTAGGTGATGATGGTCTGGAGGCTGAAATTTAAAGTTGTGAATAAAATTTTTATGGGGGTGGGGGTTGGTGATCACTGGGGTAGTCTGTGTGGGGTCTGTGTTATGTGTTTGCAGTGCTTATCTGGTGAGTTTAGGTGGGTTTTTGTGACTTAGACCATGTTTTACATGGTCAAAGTCACAACGTCCAAGTTCTGTCTAGGCTCTGTTGTTAAACTTTCGGTTATACATGCTGTACGTCGTCCCGCCCAACTCCCACCCTTGGCACGCCTCCCGAAACGCCCCGTTTAGCTTTGGACGTTGAGCGGCACTATGAAGGCCTAAGTCGTTTAGAAATATGTCCAAAACCCGGTTTTATTATTGGCGCTTGGACGATTTTGAGAAATGTTTGTCCAAGTGCCGACTTAGGCCGATTTTTGGACGTTTTTCTCTTTCAATTATGAGCCTCATACTATTTATCCTCTGACATACATGATCTACATGGAAAACAGAACTTTTCTTCATTTCTACTTCTAATCGATGTGGACAGTATCATCCAATGTGATTATATATCTTATATTTATCAAGATACATACAGAATTATAATTTACTGCTATATTTACAAATCTAAGATGGTGGCGCCCAGGATCGCTGTAGAAATATATGTGTGCGTGGTGGGAAGGGGGGGGGTGAGTCAGGGGAGAGAAAGAGGTCATATCTTGTGAAGGGAGGAGGGGTGCTGCCAGATACCAGGGATTGTGGGTTTGATTCATTTCAAGGAGGGAGGGGATATAGATACCAGCAAACTTGTGTATTTTTAAAATGTTACCTTTCCTGTCAATGTGTGAGTGAATCACCACTCATGTGCTGACAGGAAGAGTTACATTTCACAATGAACTGTGGATTATTGCAGCAATTTTAACACAGAAGTAATTTGAACGCTCATTGATTATGTCATCCCACAGTAAATATTTTACAGTAACCTTCCGTTAGAAGCCAGGCAATCAGTGGCTCTAACGCTTGGGTTTCAGCATTGTATCCTAAGCAAACACCTTCATTTGTGCACATGGAGGGGTAATTTGTACTCTTTGACCTTCCCAATGGTTTTGGGCTGCATAATGCTATGAGGGGGTCACGTTGTTAAGATTAGAAGCACAGCCTCTTATCTCTCTCTTGTTTAATTTTTTTCAAATGCAAAATGCTTAGCTAAAGTCCAACAATGTTAGTATAAGGGTGGTGTATGCCAGGGAAATGTTATCCTGCTGGCTTCAGAGAAATCGCAAAATAGCAGTTCTGATGTTTTAAGAAATGCACTGGTTTCTTCACTGATATTGTTTTCATTATCTGGAAGAAAGGTGCCTAATCTATAGTTCCCTAAATTCATTTCTGATCATATGCCTGACGTTAATAACATAAAAATGTACACCACATATCTTTTGCAATTTTTATGCATTTTTAACATCCTGTTTCTGAGCAAGCATTTTTCACATTGCTATGTGCTCTTTTATGAAGAGATAAAACTGATTTGTTGCCATAGTAATTCTTCCCCCTGATTTTCTTTAATGTCCTCTTTGCTGCAGGTTGCAGACAAATGGCAACAGCTTTTCTCGTCCAGTGTTTCTAATCTCCATCGGACTGGTGATTCACTTTCGTATAGTTTAGTACTGATCACAGCACTTAAGGGCATCAAATTGCATCTAGCTTGAACCCTGGCAAAACTGCTGCTCCATTATGTACTTGCACACTGCGTCATAAAGGAGTGATTTAACTGTAGAGTCTCTACAGTTTACAAGATGGTAACCTTATTGTAAAGAAATTTGGGACATATTTTCTAAAATGTTATGACTTGAGGTCTGTAGATATTAAGTGCAGCTGAAGATTTGTTGTAGCCCATCGACAAAACCCTTGACTGTTTAGTGAATGCATTTCCAGAGTGCAATGAAGCTGGATTTTGTGTGTGTGTGCGTGTGTGTATGTCTTCGACTTAAGGATGATTGTTCTAGAACAGGCAGATTAAATTTCATTTTTTGGTAGAATTCATTATGCTTGTGTTATAAATACGAGAAAATGAATTCTGAACAAATGGGTAATAATAAGTTGTTTAAACTGACGTGGGGGTCCATTGACCAATTTTATTTATTTTAATTAAATGGATTATTCCCCTATTACCGGTTTGATTTGCAAATTGAGGGAAAGGGGAGGGGAGGGAGGTATTATATTAGGATTTGTTTATTAATTACATGTATGTACTGTTGTATGGTTTTATTGTATACATTGGAATTAGGGTGAGTGGGAGGGGGATAAAATGGATGTAAGTGCTGTTTTTCAAATTATTTGTATGTATTCCTTTATGCAGTGTTTAGAATGAAAATTAATAAAGATATATATATAATTAAACAGCACTAGAGGTTTTTAGAGCGGGCCGGCAAGGTAAATGCTCTGATGCTCATAGAATTCCTGTGAGCAAGAGCATTTACCTCGCCGGCCCATGCAAAAAAAAACTATAGTGCCGTTTAATAAAATCCACAAAGCAATCTGTTGCTATGGGTGGCGTTGAAGTCCCTTAGAGTTGGATCCGCTCCTGGTGGTGATGGATTTACTGTAGAGTTTTATAAATCATTCCAAATTGTACTCTAACCCCATCTATTAAATCTATATCAGGCTTTATCATAGTCGAGGCTCGGAGGCGACTAGTTTTTTTTTTTCCTGCACTCATAATAAGCAAGCATCGCATTGCCGAAGCTCGGAGGCGATTGTTTTTTTTTTCTCCCTCATAATAAGAAAGCATCCGAGGCTTGGAGGCGACTAGTTTTTTTTTTCCTGCACTCATAATAAGCAAGCATCGCATTGCTGAAGCTCGGAGGCGATTGTTTTTTGCAGTGGTTGAACCGGCGACTAGTTGTTTTTTTTCCTCCACTCATAATAAGCATCCGCTAGCCCGGGCAGCCTCGGGGCTTTTGCTAGGCCAGTCCACCTCGCATTATCGAAGTGGGTTGGCCAAGCAAATGCCCCGTGGCTGCTGAGTTTTCTGGTCTGGGGGGTAAGAAGAGGCATCCCGGCAGCGCAGCGCAGGAGTCATACTGCTACCGCCGCTGAAGCCACCCCACACGCCACAAGCCACCCCACGCGCCGGAAATCGAATTTGGCAAAGAGGCAGATCTCACAGACGCAGAGGATTGTGAAAAGATTGCAAGAGGACCTTCTGAGACTGGGAGATTGAGCGTCAAAATGGCAGATGACATTTAATGTGAGCTACTGCAAAGTGATGCATGTGGGAAAGAGAAACCTGAACTATAGCTATGCGATGCAGGGTTCTGTGTTAGGAGTCACTGCCCAGGAAAAGGATCTAGGTGGCATTGTTGAGGATATGTTGAAACCCTCAGTTCAATGTGCGGCGGCTGCTAAGAAAGCAAATAGAATGTTAGGAATTATCAGGAAAGGAATGGAAAACATAGAACATAACATAACATTATACTTATAGACCACATTACCAAAAAGTTCTACGCGGTTTACAAAAGATTATAAACATTAAACATAATCGTATATTTGAATGAGTCAGCTAGTCAGGTATTTGGAGAAAAGATAGGTTTTTGGCTGTTTTTTAAAATATCTGTAAGAAACAGCTGTGAGCAACAATGATCGAAATTCTTTTTCATGAGAAGCTGCTAAAGAGTGATTTAGGAATTTCTTGCTTTTACAACCTTTTACAGAAGGGAAATTGAACAGGGCATGAGTTTTTCTACTGCATTTGTGCATAGCTATGGGAAAACTATTAGCTATATACAACCTTGTAACAAAAACAGCCCAATTTGAACAATATCCGAGCTTCCACAGCCAACCAATGCAATTCACAATAAAATAACGTAACATGATCGTATTTCTTCAATCCGTAAATCAATCTAACTGCTGTGTTCTGTATCAATGATAATCTCAATAATTCCTTCTGAGTAATTGATAAATAAGCAATATTGCAATAGTCAAGGAGACTCAACAATAATGACTGGACCAATAATTTAAAGGCTGAAAATTCAAAATAGGGTCTAATTGTTCGTAGTCTCCATAAAGTAAAATAACTTTTACTTACAATAGCATCTATCTGTTTTCATAGTAAGATGTTTATCTAATACGATTCCTAAAATTTTAATCGTTGGATGGATTGTATAAGATGTTATAATGCCATTGTATCATTCTAAGGTACAGCCACACCTCAAATATTGTGTGCAGTTCCAGTCACCATATCTCAAAAAAGATACAGCAGAATTAGAAAAGGTACAGATTAGGGTGACAAAAATGATAAAAGGGATGGGACGACTTCCCTATGAGGAAAAGCTAAAGTGACTAGGTCTCTTCAACTTGGAGAAGAGATGGCTCAGAGGTGATGATAGAGGTCTAAAAAATAATGAGAGGAGTGGAAAGGGTAGATGTGAATCACTTATTCACTCTTTCCAAAAATACTAGGACTAGGGGACATGCGATGAAGCTATTAAGTAGTAGATTTAAAACAAACGAGAAAATATTTCTTCACACAACATGTAATTAAACTCTAGAATTTGTTGCCAGAGAATTTGGTGAAATCATTTAGCTTAGCGGGGTTTGAAAAAGGTTAAGATAATTTCCTAAAGGAGAAGTCCATAGGCCATTATTGAGATGGCTTGGTGAAATCCACTGCTTATTCCTAGTATAAGCAGCATATAATCTATTTTACTCCTTGGGATCTAACTAGGTGCTTGGGACCTGGGTTGGCCACTCTTGGAAACAGGATACTGGGCTTGACGGACCTTCGGTCTATCCCAGTATGGCAATTCTTATGTTCTTATGGCATTTCAAGCACAAGCATAGATAACAAACAAACCCATATTAAAGGTTTCATCATAGTTACACAACTCTGAATGTTTGGATATCTCATCATTCTAATGATGTTGAATATTAAATATACTAAAGAGAAAATATTTTCTTGGGATGGAAAGATGATCCATAGTGGTAGTACCACAAGACTTCTGTTAAGTGTCAGCACTGGAGCCAGACAAGATGAGAACTTAAGGGTACCACTCCTGTCCATCTCAGTAGACTATCAGGGATCACCTCTGAGCAAGTCCTAAGGGAGCACTAGAACTGGAGGGCAGGTTAGGCATTTGCATTGTCAGCCAGGAACACAGAAGTTAATTGGGCACTGCCTGATATTCAGTGCTGACACCCAGACAACTAAGCAGCCAAAGTTAGAACTGCATTTTATGTAGTCCTGTCTGACCACTTAGCTGTTGGGGCACTGGCACTGAATATGGCCTACGCCTGCATAACTTCTGGACAAGAACATAAGAATAGCCTTACTGGGTCAGACCAATGGTCCATCAAGCCCAGCAGCCCGTTCTCACAGTGGCCAATCCAGGTCCCTAGTACCTAGCCAAAACCTGAGGAGTAGCAATATTCCATGTTACTGATCCAGGGCAAGCAGTGGCTTCCCCCATGTCTTTCTCAATAACAGATTATGGACTTTTCCTCCAGGAAATTGTTCAATCCTCTCCTACCACATCCTCTGGCAATGCGTTCCAGAGCTTAACTATTCTGAGTGGAAAAAAAAATTTCTTCCTACTGGTTTTAAAGTATTTCCCTGCCTGACTCTGCCTCTGGAACACCCTGGCACCACCCACAATCTACCTGAGTAGTTAGAGCTGATAATAACCTAGCAGGGTCTCTGAATATCAAGAGCTGACCAGATCAGTATGATTTAAGTCAGTGTCTCACAAACCTTTCCAAGCCGCAGTACACTAAACTCGGAGATGAGGTTTGAAGGTCTCCGCACATGCGCAGACATTGACGTGATGATGTCATGTGCATGTGTGATATCATCACATCAGCATCCATGCATGTGCAGAGGCCCTCCAGATGGGGCCCTGAGCTCGTTAATCATAAAATGACTGCGCTGGTGGGGAAGTGCGGATAGAAGGAGAGGCGCTGGCACCGGCTGATTTGCTTACACGATGTGCCTCTCGCAGCACACCCGGAATCTCGCCATGGCACACAGTTTGCAATACACTGATTTAAGTGATCAAGAACCTCTTCTATCTTCTTAAATGGTCCATAGTCATTCGTGCGCAGGACTTCGGTGCGCCGATATTGTAGCACAGACAAATCAGCGCAAGACCCCAGTGCGCCGCCTAAAAAGTAACTTTTAAAGAGCTCCGACGCGGGGTGTAAGTGGGGAATCCCCCCCCCCCCCGTTTACTTCATACTCTTCATGCTGCCGTTGGGGGGGGGTTGGGGAGTTGGAACCCTCCATTATAGAGTAAACTTAACTTTTTCCCAATTTTGGGGGAAAAAGTTTTCTCTATAATGTGGGGGATTGCACCCCCTCCAATAGCAGCGCGAAGAGTATGAAGTAAAGTGGGGGGTTTCCCCCCACATCCCCCGTCAGGGCTCTTTAAAAGTAACTTTTTAGGCGGCGTGCTGGGGTCTTGCGCTGAAATGTCTGCGCTGCAATGTCGGTGCACCGAAGTCTTGCGTGCTTTTGTCCCGTCACCTCTTAAACTATGCTTAATACCAAACCATTCAATTTTTTTACCGTGAGAGTGTTTTCATCCTGGCTATCTTAAGTTCAAACAATTTTTATTGATGAAAAGAGAGAGCATGTACACACCAAGAATAAGAGCAAACATGGTACAAGAAAAGCAAGGAGAGTAGCATATCACAGGAAATCCACAAACTCCCATCATCAAAAAGGTTTTCATTTTGAAGTGAACAACAAAATAACAAACCAATAATCAACTCCCCCATCCCTTTGTTCCCCCAGTTAACAGCAAAGGTTTTTTTTATTGATAACAAATACTAACCAAGAACAAAAAGAACCGCAACCCACTAGTCATCCAGTATGGAATCCTGAAGAAATTCCTACCCCACACCCCCCCAAAAAAAATTAATAATAAGTATAATACAAGCTTGGGTTCTCAAACAAGTCAGATCAAAGAAACAAAAGATCCCAGAATAATAGCATGAGAGGATGGGGTCACACTCCTAAGACCACCCCCCCCCATCAGTAAACAAAAACCACTCCACAAATAGACATGCTAGAATCACATCCCCTAGAAATCCCCCCCACCAGGTCCCCCATCATCCTGGCTATCTTAAACAATACAAATACTTTTGGGGAAGGGTAGATATGCATTAGAAATCGGATTCAGAACACTTCCTGCTATAAAAATAGAAACAATATTGACTCAAATTAAAGGGTAAAGGGTCATGAATTTGATATACTACATTTCTGTGAGTACAACCAAAGTGGGTTTACATATATTACAAAGGGCCGGTGACAAGTTCTCACCCAACCAAGAAAAGAATGATGTGAAGCCATGAAATTTACAAGTTATTCCACACGTTTCTTAAATGAAAAGTGTCAAAAAAAAGTGTGGAATAACTCATAAATTTAATAGCTCCTTATAATCCTCTTCTTGATTGGGCTGAGAACTTTTCACTGGCCCCTCGTATATGTAAGTATTTATGCTGCATAATACATCTATGCCTAAAGAGAAGGTGGCCACATTGAATATTCATTTTCTTAATGTACCGGTATAAGCAGGCTGTTTTGAAGTGGCTTTAGTTATTAATGTGCTTGAACAGGGCAGCTGAGATATCTTTAGAATTCTAATCAAGGCAACTGAGAGATCTTTAGAATTCTAAGGATTCTCTTAGTTTTGACTGTGACAGAGTTGGGCCTAGCAGGATATATTATCTTTTCTTGCCCCTGGCTAAATATAAAGGGGATGGTGTTTTTTAAATTGGTCATAATGGGCTGGCAACTTCAATGGAATTACGGTACTTACTGTAGTAATATGTTTGGAATATTTATTACCTTAGGAAATATGAATAATTTAACCATTTTATTGCTTTTGAGGGCTCTAGAGAAAATATACAGTTGCCTAAATTATTTCAGGTTATTTCTAATGTTTGTATTGATTTTCCTAATATTATTCTATTAAGGGATTTTAATTTGCATATTGATGATTTTGCAGAAGGTGTAACAACTGACTTTTTATTTAATTTATTTTCCTTGTCAAGAATATAAACTGGATTTGGTGTTATGCAATTCTAATAATTTTAATTTAGTAGGGCACCAGTCAGTTCCTTCTTTATTCATATGGATTCCCTAGTGCTAAATTGATCCTGTGCATGTTGAGGCAATGGATTTTGGGTGTGCCTGTCAATCTCTGGCTATATCTCTTTCTCTATTTTGGCCCTTTATGGAAAGGGACTTGTATATTGCTTTTTTGTGGTTACACATTCAAAGCAGTTTACATTACATTAGAGATTTCTATTCCGCTATTACCTTGCGGTTCAAGGCAGATTACAAAAGAATTACAAAAAATGTATCACAAGAAGATATCTGGTAATTTCTAGAGGAGATAAAGAGTAGATGAAGTTGCTTTGGGGAATTGGGAAGGTATTGGGAAGTGGTATTGGGAAGGAGCTAGCAGTATTAAGTCGTTTGCAGGAATTTCTTAAAAAGTAGAGTCTTTATTTCTTTTCTGAATGATTTGTAGTCTGGGGTCATAATTAGTAGATTGGAGATTTAGTTGTCGAGTTTTGCTGCTTGTGTGGCTAGGAGGCCATCATATAGTTTTTTCCATTTGACTTCTTTGATTGGAGGGTGCCTGAATGGAGTGTGGGTTTTCCTATGTCTAGTTGATGTAATTGATGTAGTATATACAGGTACTTATTTTATACCTGGGGCAATGGAGTATTAAGGGCTCCTATTGCAGGCACATTTTTAGCGCACACTAGCCGAAAAACTATTGCCTGCTCAAGAGGAGGCGGTAGCGGCTAGCGCAGCTGGCAAATTAGCATGCGCTATTACCCGTGTTAAACCGCTAACGCGGCTTTGTAAAAGGAGCTCTAAGTGACTTGCCCAGGGTCACAGGAAGCAGCACTGGGATTTGATCCCACAACCTCTCGGTGCAGAGGCAGCAGCTCTACCACTAGGCCATTCCTTACCTCCCTTTACTTGTACTTTAAGTATGTTTTCTTTTTTATTTATTTCACTGTCCAAACACTATAAAAATTATTTAAGATGATATCACTATGAGGCTAATACAGGAAGTGAGTCCACATCTTTGTCAACTGTCCATCACCTGCAGTAGCCACCTATAGACTAAAAAAATACCTCCAAAAACAACATAATTATGGCACAGATGCCAGCCTTTTATGTGAACAATAGAGTGAAGTCCTTAATCACTAAAGAAGCTATTGACCTGCTGAAAGAGCCAAAGCTCATTTGAGACACCACATAATAGCCACTAACAGTGCTGAAGTAATGAAAGCATTCTCCTCAGGGGGGAGGCGATATGCCCTGGGCGCCGGCATCCATCCTCCTCTTCGTCCTCCCACTACCATGCCTGCATGCCCCTTTCTCTTTCCCCATACCTCTTTAACGCTCCAGGTGCAAGTAGCAACCCAAAACTGCTGCTCACACCAGTGTCGTCTCTTCCTCTGACGTCACTTCCTAGACCCATGCCTTCGGCAGCCATGGAAGCTTTTGCTCTGCTGCAACGTCCTGCTTCTGTGGGGACAGGAAGTTGAAGCAGAGGGAAAGCTTCTGGATCTGCCATAAGCAGGTGTTCAACTCATTAACACTACTGGCAGCCCAAAGCTTACAAGCAGCAGAGAGAGGGGTATGAGAAATGTCTCACTCTGTTGGAGGGAGGGGAGGGAAAGAGAAGAGAGAGAAAGGAGAAAGCCACCAAATTGGGAGGGATGAAGGAAGGACCACCAGGGAAGGGGAGGGAAAGGAGAGATGCCCGACCATGGAGAAAAGAGAGAAGGGAAGCAGAGAAGAGGAGAGAGATGGAATACCACATTTTCGACCAAAATTTCATCCAAGTCCCAAATGCCCAGAATAAGACCATTCGAATGTGGGAGGGGCCCATCTTGTAATAGACTGGCTACCCAGACATGGCAACAGAGAAGTGGGGCACCTTAGAAGGCACTGCTGTGAACTTCACAAAAACTTCACAAACTTCACATAAACATCTCACCAGAACTCACTTACAGGTTATGGTGAGCCCCCCAAAAAACTACCTGTCTACAACCTCAATAGCCCTTATGGCTGCAGGTGGCACCTATATGGCAGTAGCGTAGGATTTTGTTGGGCACATATGTTCCACCATAAATGTAGTGGCTTATGGGCCTGGGTCCTCCTCTCTATGGTTCACTAGCCTCCCCTCCCCTGGCTATTTAAGATACTTGTGTGCAGCTCTACTAGGCCTTCCTATACCAGGTGTTGATGTTCTAGAGACAGATATGTACTTTTTTATTACAATCTTTGGGGGTGTGTGAGGGGGTCAGTGAACACTATGTCCCTGCAGTGGTTATCTGACCACTTTGGTTTTATATTGTCTAAGTCACAACGTTATAAGTTTCATCCAGGATGTCCAGTAAAACCTTCAATTATCCCTGCAGGACGACTAAGGCCCTCTTTTACAAAGGTGCACTAAGTGTTTTAGCACATGCTAAATCAACGCACAAGCTAAACGCTAATGCGTCCATAGGATAACATGCATGCATTAGCGTTTAGCATGTATTTAGCGTGCGTTAATATTTAGCACATGCTAAAAAGCATAGTGCACTTTGTATAAGAGGGGGTAAGTCTAGGTTAGCTCCCATTCTGCCCTAACCACTCCTCCAGATTTGCCCCTTTTAGCTCTGGGTGCACAGCGGTTTTCAGAGACCTAAAAAGTCCCATGACACATCCAAAAAAAAATCAGTTTATCGGCACTTGGACAACCTGTCATTTAGGTCATCCAAGTGCTGACTTGGTCAGGTTTTTAGACTTGGTTTAAGTTTTGATTATGAGACCCAGGATGTACACTGGATTTGCCATAATTTCAGTACAAGTTTTCCAGTACAAGTTTTATCCTAATTGACACACACAGTTTACAAGTTAGATTTGCTATAGTTACAGTTCAAGATTTTACCGTATAAGTTTTCCCTACGTGACACATTCTGGGTTCTGGTACCAATTTACATTTCTTTGTAATTCATCGGTCAAGGGGAGGGGGGTTAGGTGAAGAGGCATTGCTTTCCTAAAGTTGGGGAGTCTTGCAAGGGATCTGATCTGTAGGGGCAGTCGTTTAGATAGATAGATAGATAAAAGGGGAAAGAAAGATAAAGTAAGGAAAATAGAAAATACAAACTGAATAATGTCATGCATAGAATAACAAGAGGTTTTTATGCCAATGATTGAAGTGGGAGCATGAAAAAGCCTCTCATTTGAGGAGATACATAGCTCTGAAGTTCTGAGGCTTTTCCTACCCCATAAGTTACTACTGGCTAATATAGTGGTATATTTTTTTTTGCTTTTGTATTACAATTAAAAATGACATATAAGAGATAGAAAGGAACTCCAAAATCAATAGGACGTTTGTATGGTAGGGGGATACATCTCTTAACTATTGAAATTTTATGTGATTTTTATTTTAATTGTAATCTGCTTGATTGTCTCTGATGGATTAGCAAGGTAATAAATCAAATTACTGTGTTTATGCTTGGTCATTGGTTGTAGAAGGGTGTGAATTTTTGGCAAGCAATTTAATTGTATGAGGTTCATATGCTCACTGGTTCAGTATTATCTGCTTGGAGCATACAACCTGTAATTCCAGCTGGTGTCCTCTTTGATATTTTGCTTATAGCAAATATTGCTCAACTGTGCCATCATACAGTTTCAGTTTGGATTGGCTTGCCTGATGCTGACAAAGTCTTTGAAGCCCATCGCATTTATCATTGCCTTTTTTGGCAGTGATGCTCAATGCTTGCTTGTGATTTTTTGATCCATTGCAAAGAACAAAACAGGCTTTAGAAGCCATTTTGAATTCTATCCCTGTATAGCATGGATGTCATATAAACAGGCTCTTGTTGTTTAGGTTGCTTAGTTCATCAGCGTCCTTTTGCTTTTTTTTCCTGGAAGCTCTGACCTAGTCATTTTTCATGCCACACAGTAGCAAAATATCTATTAGAGCACAGTGTATTGGCTTTCTCAGTATGTTCTTTACTGCTTTCTGCTAATCAGTGCCTGTAGTGAAATAGCTAAATTGATCAGCTTGAATCTCTGCACAATGTAAGGTTTTACTACAGCAAACAATGATTAGGTTCATATCACTGAAAAGGTTATAGAAAATGAGCAAGTCAAGATCATGTGGGATTTTAAAAATACAAACCGACAGGCAATTGGAACACAACACTCCTGATAATAGTCATAAAAAAGAAAAATATATGGTTTATAGTATAGTTTAGATGTTATAAAACCCAGTGATGGTTAGGATTTTTGAAAAATAGCTAGAAATTTTTTTTCAAAATACTATGATTTACAATTGAAGTAGAAAGACTGTGTAGGAAAAAAATCAGTGGTACTACCAGTTGTAAATGCAGCAATATCAACTGGACTATCAAACTAATTGGAAACTTTAAAATTAAAAAAATAAAGACATAAAAACATGAATTTTGCAAGAATTAATCTACAAGGAATAGAATATTTTTTGTGCCAGTATCTCTCTAATTCCCAGATCCTTGGGTAGGGCATGAATTAATGGGGTTAAAATTCATACGTTCAAATACTTGAAAGTTATTAACGTAGAACAAAATCTTTTACAGAGAAAGGAAAATGGTAAAACCAGAGGGCATAATTTGAGGTTGAGGGGTGGTAGACACAAGAGCAATGTAAGGACATTCTTCTTTACGGAGAGGGTGGTGGATGCCTGGAATGCGCTCCCGAGAGAGGTGGTGGAGAGGAAAACGGTGACGAAGTTCAAAAAAGTGTGGGATGAACACAGAGGATCTAGGATCAGAAAATAATACAGTAGTAAATATTGAAGAACTAAGGCCAGTACTAGGCAGACTTGCACAGTCTGTGTCTGTATATGGTCATTTGGTGGAGGATGGTCTTCAATGGCTGGGATGGTGTAGATGGACTGAAGTGAGCTTTGACTGAGACTTCAGTAGTAGGAATCTAAGAACAGTACCAGGCAGAGCTTTGGATTCTTGCCCAGAAATAGCTAAGAAGAAGGAGAAAAAAAAAACCCAACAAATTTTTAGATTGAATCAGGCTGGGCAGACTGGATGGACTATTCGGGTCTTTATCTGTCATCATTTACTATGTTACTGTGATGTGCCATACATGAAGAAATAATAAAATACAATAGCAATGGTGAGTCTGTGGTACCCAGGGGGATATGTATCATATCTGGTGGACTTGTCTGAAAATAGCTCCATTTTGCAGCTCAGTTTTTGCACTGGTCTTTACTATCACTGGGGTATAGTATCTGGAACGTGCGGAGCAGATTATTAAGTACACACCCGGTGGGGATTTGTCCTAGATTTCATAAACTGGCTGCTTATATTTTTGTAACAGCTCGGCTAGTTTTAGCTCAGGACTGGAGGAAGCCCTCGCTGCCTGCCTTGGAGGCTGTTTGCTGTAAATTGAATTATATTTTTTTGATGACTAAATTGATTGCTTTGAAATCAAATCACCTGGCCCCCTTTTATAAGATTTGGGATCCTTATATTTCTTGAAAGGATGCTTGCCCTCAGTAGGTTACACCCTGAATTATTATTTCTTGATGCTCTTTTCTGCTGGATTGTTGAGTTTTTCTTGGGTGGTGGGGAGGACTTCCTAAGGGTGGGGGATGAGTAGGGGAATATGTTCTTTGTTTATTTTGATTATGACCTTTGCTGTATTATTGATGATTATTCTTGTTATGCAATGAGAACTATGTTGGATATGTGAATATTTTGCTTGTTGTAATTGATATTTGTAAAAATCTTTAATAAAGAGTTTTGAAAAAAATGCAATAGCAATACAGTAGCAGTGATATCTCTAGACAGAAATACCGTATTTAGGATGGCAATAGGAGGGACAAGCTAGGTATAGGGGGAGGCACATCAAAGCAATATTTTCAAACATTATACATCTCCTTCTTCCCCACTTTTAAATTAGTAATATAAGACACCATGGCCTTCTATGCATAAAAAACACCCCCTTCTACTTCAGCTAGTTTCAACTACCCAGTAAAACTTTTGTTATAATTGATAGCATCATTCAACAAAGTATAGAATGTGAAAGAATGGATTCTCTACAGGATTGGTCAGAATCTCAACATCATCCTTGAAGCAGAAGGTGAGCTGGGCAATATGGGATGTTGAAGATAAATAAACCAGTACTATATACTGAAAAGGTAGGCTTTGAAAGTCAAGAGGAGTGCTCTATAGACAATTCTTTGTTTGACTGGTAGCCAGTGGTCTGATTTTAATAAGTTGGAGACAATATCTTACCGGCCTGCCTTACAAAGGTGTCTGTTTGTTATGTTTTGAAATGACTGTAAATTTTAAAAGCAGAACCTGGTAAACCTCTGTAGACGATGTTACAATAATAATCTAATCTAGAAATGAAGAAAAGGTTAAGGAATGAAAGGTGTAATGAACAAAGCGATGGCAGATTCTCCTTAACTAATGAAAAGTAAAGAAGCTCAATCTGGCTAAATTCGAAACCTGATGATAATTGAAAATCTAATATTACCACTAGATACCGAAAGTTGTCAACCAGGGCAATCTTATTATCAAATAGTATAAGAGGGTCAGTCCGTTTTCGGAGAGCACCTGTAGGCCCAACAGGAGACTGTTTTGTCCTTCTTTAAGACCAATCTATTTTGAACCCTCCAGTCGGAGATTGCGTCTAGACAGCTTTGCAATGGGGACAAGGAGCAGAGGGATTCATTGAGAAAGTCAAGAGAATATCATCTGTATAGAGACAAGCAGTCAACTCCTTTATTGAATTAATGTGGCTAGTGGATTTAAGAAAAGATTGAATAATAGTGGCGAGTGAATGAAACCTTATGGCACACTGCAGTCTATCGTGTGTTGTTGCAACTCTTTGAGATAAAAAGGATCTAAATCAGGAAAAGACCATACCCAATAAACCTAAAGACCGCAAACACTGGAGAAGCTGGTCATGGTCCACCAAATCAAAAGAGACACTCAAGTTGAGGGAGATTGCCAAAATATGATATTTGTGCAACAGTGAGGTAAGTAAGATTTCTGTGCTGTTACATTCTACATCTAGATTGCCTGGGGTGCAGAGCTAAGGACTTTTCAAATAAAGACATTAATTGCATGAAAACTATTTTTCTAGAATCTTTGACATAAAGCATAAGTTTGAAACAGGGTGATAATGAGCTGCAATTGAGGAATCCAGAGTCAGTTTTTATAGAAGAGAGTGATTGATCACTTGCTTCCAGAGAGAAGGAAAAATGCCTGAGGAAAGACTTAGGGCCTCTTCTATCAAACTGCACTAGCAGTTTTTAGCGCAGAGAGCCGCACTGAATGACACGCACTGCTCCTAACGCTCATTGAATTCCTATGAGTGTTGGGAGCAGCGCAGGCCATTCTGCATGGCTCCCCGCGCTAAAAACTGCTATCGCAGTTTGATAGACGAAAATTCATTATGGCTAAAAGTATGGGAATAAAATCTAAACGTGGAAGTTTTAGCCAGGAGGATGGAAATGGATCACAGCCTGAGAAGGCAATTTTCAAAGAGGCTACAATCTTCTGCAAGGAGGTAAGTGATTGAAGATGAAATGATGACCAACTAGATTGACCTAGGGAAAGGGCCATTCTATTAGTGGTCAGTATGAGTCACAGTATCTTCCGATGAGCCAGAGAGGATTTCCCTCAGGAATAGCAGGCGAAAACTGTATCACAGTTAATCTATCTTTTTACAAAAAAGGAAGCTAATTCTTATGCCAAAGGCATGGTTTTTGAAAAGTGAGTCTGTCTGTTGATGGTTTGATGATAAATCAAGAAAAGCTCTTTGGAGGGATTTGATGTCTTCTTCAGTATACTAGAGAAATATGACATTTTTATTTTTTGCTAACTTCAAATAATGATTATAATCCCTATAAAGTTGTCTACAGTTTTGGAGATCACTAGATGAGTTAGATTTGCATAATTTATGCTCTGTTCCCAGTGCTAAAAAATAAAAGCTATTTTTTAGCGTGTGGGTACAGGTAGCACATGCACCTGCTAAAGTTACCCTGGGATGCCTGAGCATGCCCTGTAATAGTGCTATTTAAACCTGTGGTAAGCATGTGTTAGTGCTTACTGCAGATTAGTAAAAGGGCCCTTAAAACAAAAAAGCCATTAAATACAAATAAACGTAAGTATTAAAAATGCAGAACAGCAAAAAAATCCTAATTAAAAGCCCCAGTAAATAGAACTGCTTTCAGTTGCTTCTTAAACTGCATCAAATTACATTCTGATCACAAACCAATGGAGGGCTAGCTATGTAAAAAGCAATTTGGTGAGTAATAGACAGTTTTGCACTAGGGAACAGCCAAACAATTTGCAGCCATGGAAAGCAAAACGAACTCTGGCCATGCCAGACCAACAGCTTTTGTATATAATTGTGTGACAGAGCAGTGGCGTACCTAGCATATGTTATAGAAACACAGATATATTGAAAAACCAATGTATGTAAAACAACACTTTCAATTGGCGACTGCTATGGTTATAGGACAATGGAATAGTATCGTTTTGCAGAAACTATGTGAAACAGGTGCCAACTCTAATTTCACTCAAAAAGAAGGAAAAAAGCCTCAGAAAAAGGCCCTCCCACCGCCACAAAAGTGGATATCAAGGTGGTTAGACGGTAACCTCACAGGCAAAACCTTCATTAAAATGAGTGATTTGAGCAAAGAAACTTATGCTTCACATATATACAATTATGGATAGAGGAAAAACCACTTATCTTCAACTGATCGGCACACCGACGGAGGCCAGCGTTTCACCGACTAGCTGCATCAGGGTGTGACCCGACCGATCAGTCTTGAAAGAGCGAAAACAACCGCTTCAACTGAGTCCAAAAAGATGGACTCAGTTGAAGCGGTTGTTTTCGCTCTTTCAAGACTGATCGGTCGGGTCACACCCTGATGCAGCTAGTCGGTGAAACGCTGGCCTCCGTCGGTGTGCCGATCAGTTGAAGATAAGTGGTTTTTCCTTTATCCATAATTGTATATATGTGAAGCATAAGTTTCTTTGCTCAAATCACTCATTTTAATGAAGGTTTTGCCTGTGAGGTTACCGTCTAACCACCTTGATATCCACTTTTGTGGCGGTGGGAGGGCCTTTTTCTGAGGCTTTTTTCCTTCTTTTTGAGTGAAATTAGAGTTGGCACCTGTTTCACATAGTTTCTGCAAAACGATACTATTCCATTGTCCTATAACCATAGCAGTCGCCAATTGAAAGTGTTGTTTTACGTACCTAGCATATGTGACACCCGGGGCCCATCATTTTTGGACACCCCCCCCCCATCTGTTTGAAAAACATGAATTTTAGTAACAAGCCACACGTCACACATGAGTACCTAGGAAAAGGCAGCATCTTACATATTGCAGTGAGCAGTACATCAATACACCCATTGTAAAACTAAACAAGCCAGACCAGTACAGATTAATCCTACACCGTCAATCCTAACAGAAAACCATGTCTTTCGAACAGACAGAACACAGAAAACACCTTTGCCTAGTACGGAATATGTCATCACAAACTAACCCCTCCCCCTTTTATAAAACTGTAGTGTGGATTTTAGCCACGGTGGTAACATCTCTGACGCTCATAGAATTCTGAGCATCAGAGCTGCTACCACCACGGCTGGTGCTAAAAAACGCTCCACAGTTTTGTAAAAGAGGGGATAAAATAGAAATACATAGACAAAGATAAGATAAGATAAGATAAGAAGTTGCCTCCGCTGAGGCAGACCAGAAGTCCATCTCGCCTAGTGGTCCGCTCCCTCGGAGGCCCATCAGGCCCATTGCCTGAGCAGTGGTCCCAGACTATCCCTATAACCCACCTCTACTCCCATCTGTACCCCTCAATTCCTTTATCCTCTAGGAACCTATCCAAACCTTCTTTGAAGCCTTGTAATGTGCTCCGGCCTATCACAGCCTCCGGAAGCGCGTTCCATGTATCCACCACCCTCTGGGTGAAAAAGAACTTTCTGGCATTTGTTCTAAACCTGTCCCCCCTTAATTTCTCCGAGTGCCCCCTTGTACTTGTGGTTCCCCATAATCTGAAAAATCTGTCCCTGTCTACCTTTTCTATACCCTTCAGGATCTTGAAGGTTTCTATCATGTCTCCTCTAAGTCTCCGCTTTTCCAGGGAGAACAGCCCCAGCTTTTTCAGTCTGTCAGTATATGAGAGGTTTTCCATACCCCTTATCAGTTTAGTTGCTTTTCTCTGGACTCCCTCAAGTACAGCCATGTCCTTCTTGAGGTACGGCAACCAGTATTGGACCCAGTACTCCAGATGCGGTCGCACCATTGCACGATACAGTGGCAGGATGACCTCCTTTGTCCTGGTCGTGATACCCTTCTTAATGATACCCAACATTTTGTTTGCTTTTCTTGAGGCTGTGGCGCACTGTGCCGACGCCTTCAAAGTTGTGTCTACCATCACTCCCAGGTCTCTTTCAAGGTTACTTACCCCTAGCAGTGATCCCCCCATTTTGTAGCTGAATATCGGGTTCCTTCTATGCGTAAGGTGACCATTTATTTTTTTCATCAAAAGGGGACATCTATTAATTCTCAGTCCCGCCCCCAATCCCACCCTAGCCCCGTCCCAATCCCACCCTAGCCCCGCCCCAACCTTGCCCTAGCCCCGCCCCAATCCCACCCCCAATTTCTTCCATTCATTTTTCATGTACACATAATATCTTCATATTAATTCATAATGATAACCTTAAAATTAAAAAAAACTTCAAAGCACACTATACGCAGAAAAAATGTTAATTATCATTTATATTTGGGGAGTTTCAAAGATGTCAAGGCAAATGACTTTAAAATATGCAATGTCACCTCAGTAACTATAGAAAAATAGATAAATATAGTGCAAAATATAGACAGCAGATATAAATTCTCAAAACTGACACATTTTGATAACTAAATTGAAAATAAAATCATTTTTCCTACCTTTGCTGTCTGGTGATATCATGAGTCTCTTGTTGCGTTTCCTTCTGACTGTGCATCCTTTCTTTCATTTCTTTCTTTCTGCACTCAGACCCAACAATTGTCCCTTTCTATTCCCTCCCTCCTTCCTTCCTATGTCCTCAGTGCCTCCTTCCTATGTCCTTAGTGCCCCTTCCTGTGTCCTTAGTGCCCCCAGTGCCTCCTTCCTATGTCCCCATCACTGCCTTCCAGTCTTTGTCTACACCCCCTCCCCTATGCTCTGGAATCTCTCTCTTCTCCTTTCCTTTCTTCCTTCCCACTCCACCCCATGGTCTGGCATCTCTATCAACTTCCAATCTCTCTCCTCTCCTTCCATCTCCCCCTCTCACTCCATTATCCTTTCTCTCCTTCCTTCCTCCTGGTCTGGCATCTGTCTCCTCCCCCTCCCCCCATATACCCTGACATCTCTCCCCCCTCCATGGTCTGGTAGCTCCTTTCCTTTCCCTCCCTCCCATGGTCTTGGCATCTCTTTCCTCTCCTCTCCCTTCCCTGGTCTTCCTTTTCCCCTCTCTCTTCCCAGTTGGGTGCAGCAGCAGCACTTCACTTCCCCTATCCCCTCCCCAATTGGGTGCAGTAGCAGCTTTTCTCTTCCCCTCTCCCCCCCCTTGGGTGCAGCAGTTTTTCTCTTTCCCCCTAGGGTGCATCAGCTTTTCTCTTCTTCCTCCCCCCTTGGGTGCAGCAGCAGCAGCTTTTCTATTCCCCCCTTCCCCCTTGGGTGCAGAAGCAGCAGATTTTCTCTTCCCCTCTCCCCCACCCTTGGGTGCAGCAGCAGCAGCTTTTCTATTCCCCCTTCCCCCCTTGGGTGCAGCAGCAGCATGTTTTCTATTCCCCCTCCCCCCCCCTTGGGTGCAGCAGCATCATTTCTCTTCCCATCCCTCCCATCGGCAGAGTCACAAGCTTCCCTCCATCGCTGACCTATCTTCCATAGGTCAGCGATGGAGGGAAGCTTATAACTTGCTGCTCTTCCTTGCTTTGGGCCTTCCTCATTGCTGGGTCCTGCCTTCGCGGAAACAGAAAGTAGGCAGAAGTCAGACCCAGCAGCGAGGAAGGCCCGAAAGCAAGTTGTAAGCTTCCCTCTGTGTCTCGCTTAGCTTCCCTCCGTCGCTGCCCGTAGTGAACTCCTGCTCCGAGGCTCTAACGTGTGCGTGCCGGCTTCCCTTCTCTTCTCCTCCCCCCGGGACGTAACTTCCGGATTCAGAGGGAAGAGAAGGGAAGCCGGCACGCACACGTTAGAGTCCAGAGCGTGGGTTCAATTTGCATGCTGAAGTCAGCCCAGGAAGGAGCATCGGCGGCAGCAGCAGGATTAGCTGGGCGCGGAGAACACTGCAGGGGTTTGGCGCTGGACCGACCATTCCCTTGTCCCTGCGCACAGCTTCAGGACACTGTCCCTGAAAACGGGACATTTCAGCATCCCGAAGCGGTGGCTCGGGACAACGGGATGATCGGTTCAATAACGGGATGTATGGTCACCTTATCTATGCCCCTTCCAGAAACTGTATGCCTCCCCCTTCCATCTATCCTCTAGATTCCCCCCCCCCCTTTGGTCTGGCATCCATCATCTTCCCTCTGTTCCCTCATGGTCTGGCATCTTTCTCCTTTCATCTCTCTTTCCCTCCCCCCCCCTGTGGTTTTTAGCATGTCTCTCTTCTCATTTCCTCCGCTCAGATCTGATATCTCTATTTCCTTCCCCGTTCTCTGGCATCTCTCTCTCCTCTCTCTCTTCCCTTTCCTTCTCTGGTCTTCCTTCTTTATTTTCTGCCTCCGTTTAAATTAAATTCTTTCTTACTATGCAGTCCTCAGTTTCCCTCTTTTCACTATGTCTACCCACAGCATGCCACCCCTTTCCTTCACCCCTCCACTATCTCACTAACTCTATCTTCTTTCCCCATCCAGCATATGTCCTTTTTCTTTATCCCTCCTTCCATCCTGTATGTGTTCTCTTTCTCCACTTCCATTCAGCATTTGCTCTCCCTTCTCCCCACTTCCATCATCTGACCTCTTCTCTCTCCCCTTTCTACCCACTTCCATCATCTGCCCCCTTCTCTCAATCTCTCTATCCACCACAGGCCCATCTTTCTCCCTTCCTCACCTTTCTGATTTTGGCAACAAGATCTGCAATGCCACCCCCCCCCCCCCCCGGACAACAGGCCCGGTCCGACAAACCTCCCTGCCCTGTGGCCAGTGATGTCTAAACCGCCTTCTTACAGCAGCCGGAGCGTTGTAGTTGCATATGGCTGCCGTAAAGGTCGTCTCTGATGCAACTTCAACGCTCTAGCTCAGGGGTGCCCACACTTTTTGGGCTTGCGAGCTACTTTTAAAATGACCAAGTCAAAATGATTTACCAACAATAAAATTTTTTAAAAAAAACCACAATGCACACTGTATGCTGAGAAAATGTTAATTATCATTCCTATTATGGGTTTTTTTCAAAGAGGTCAAGGCAGATGACTCTATGCACTGTCACCTCAGTAACAACATACAAAAATAGACAAATATACACCCTCCCTTTTTACTAAACAATAGCAGTTTTTAGCACAGGGAGCTGCACTGAATGCCCAGGGCTGCTCTCGACGCTCATAGGCTCCCTGCGCTAAAAAACGCTATTGCGGTTTAGTAAAAGGGGGCCATAGTGCAAAATATACACAGCAGATATAAATTCAGACACATTTTGATCACTAAATTGATAAAATCATTTTTCCTACCTTGTCTGATGATTTCATGAGTCTCTGGTTGCACTTTCTTCTTCTGACTGTGCATCCAATCTTTCTTCCCTTCTTTCAGCCTGTATGCTTCCTCTCCTCCAGACCTCCCCCAACTTTCTTTTCCTCTCTCCCTGCCCTTTCTTTCTTCCTGCCTCCCTTTCTTTTTTCTCTCTTCATGCCCCCTTTCTTTTTTTATGTTTCCTTTCTGTCTCCCTGCCTGCCCCCTTTCTTTCTTTCTCCCTGCCCTCCACCAAGCCACTGCTGCCACCATCAGGGAACAGGCCCCAAAGCCGCTCCAAGCTCTCTCTGCTTCCCTGCGCTGGGCCGACCAGCATTCCTCTCCCCGACGTCAATTCTGCCGTCGGAGAGGAAGTTCCGGCCAGCCAGGCAGCGATTGGCTGGCCCGAACTTCCTCTCCGATGGGAGCCTTAGGGGGGTGCACAACCGGCCAGGTCCGGAAAATGGTCGATCGCCAAGGCAAAGTGAGTCTATCACGGAGCCTGGGATGGGCTCCGCGATCGACTCACTTTGCCTTAGCGATCGACCATTTTCTGGACCTGGCCAGCTGTACACCCCCCTAAGGCTGCACCCAGGGCAGACCTCCCCCCTTGTTACGCCACTGCAATAGAGAAGGATTCCTAAATGCTCTAAAAATCAATAGACAGACTTTAAGATTTGACCCATTGAACAATGGGCATCTAATGTAAAGAACTAAGAAAAAGTGAGATTTGTTCCTGAGATCTATTTTAATTGATAATTGAACTTACGCACGGATATCCACATGGCACCTTCTGACACCTAACGGCGCCTACCTTAAAAGTAGGCATAGTTAGAATTGGAGAATAGGTGTGGTTAACTTAAGCAAAAATAACACGAAAAAGTGAGAAAGATTAACCACAAATAACCAGATCCACAAAAAGGTTAATCAGCTGAGAAAAAGAACCATCTAAATAGGTGATTCAATTATAACAAAAGATGAAGGAAAGAATCTCAGAATTGCCACTCCAAGGATCATAAGGTTATCATCCATATAAGGAATTGTGGCGTGGGTATCTTTCATTGATCCAAAACCTTCACTTTTTTATGTGACCTACTTTGTCACTAATAAATAATTTAAGTGAATTTTACTACTCATTCTATTAAATTTTTTTAAAAAATTTTAGTTATTTTAGTTATTCTTTTCTTCTTATCTAGTGTGCAAAATAGCACTTTTTGAAAATTGTGCAAATAACGTTTCACATGTGCAAATATTGCATTATATAGCTGTGCAAAATAAGCGATATAACTTATGAGCAACTTATATGTAATATCAATAAAGGCTACAAATCAGCACTTATCTTTCAGCTTGATGTTAGATTATCATGCAGCAACACAAAGTATTCTCGCTGCTAGCCCCGTGTATCAGATCCAATGGGAATCCGTTTTGTCGCCGTAAAGCGGCTTCCTCAGGGTTATTTTTATACGGGATTTAACACTAGCTTTCAAGTTGTAGTGACAACTTGAAAGCTAGTGTTGTAGTGATAACTTGAAAGCTAGTGTTAAATCCCGTATAAAAATAACCCTGAGGAAGCCGCTTTACGGCGGCGAAACGGGTTCCCGTAGGATCAATTTATCTGTTTCCAACTTACTTTTCTTCCATTTTCATCTTAATTTTCTACAATCACGTTTAAGCTCTTGATGACAAGAGGTGTACCATGGTGCCTTTCAAGCATAATGGACTGATTTGGAAATTAAAGGAGCCAGATGACTGAGCATTTTTATTGATTTCTCCTTCGATAGGTTTAATATACCATCAATTTCACAGTTTGAGGGGGACATCCAGCCTCAAAGTTGCAGCCCAATCCTCTTACACAACACCTAAAAATGTCTTTGTAAACCCCTGGTTCCCTCCTGTGTCCTTCCACCCAAAAAGTACCCCTAACCTACACAGAGCACTCCTGAAGAGTTTCCCCCTCCCAAGTAGACTCCTCCACCCTCCTGGTGACTAGTGGTACAGGGCAGGAGCAAGCTCCTGTCACTCCCACCCCTTGAAGGTTTTGAGTTCAAAAAGTGGCTCCAGGTGAGACCACTGGTGACCTCTACTGGTAGAGATTGCAGGTGTCATTTTGAACCCAGCACCAACAAGAGGCAGGTATGACAGGGGATCATTCCTGATCTAAACCCGCTAGACACCAAGGGACCCTTAAGGTGGGCTCAAGGAGGCCAGGGCTGTAGAAGGCTATTTTCAGATAACATTGAGCTGTGGTTTTTTTGTTGGCCTTGTTGATTCAGGAATGCAGTGGCTTACAGTATCCATGAGTTGTATCATTGAATTTACATAGTATAGCCCTGGCTTCCTGCTTCGGTCAGCTCATTGGGTCAGAGGGTTGCCCACCCAACACCAGGGATCATAAAAAGAATGAATTTTATTTGCTTCTACAATTCTGATGGTTACAGTTTTGATGTACAGCGCTGTGTATGTCTAGTAGCACTATAGAAATGATTAATAGTTGTAATAGAGACACTCGTGGACTCACAGTACATACTCGAGCTTTGGCAAAGGCTGGAGATGGACAAATCTGGTAGGCTGGAGGATGAGCAACTTTGGGGTCTCATCCCACTTAAACTCTTCATCATTCATTTAGATAAATGACAGCTCAGTCCAAGGTATTAGTGAACCAAACTGGAACTTTATTCAAAGTTGATTTAAGAAGTCTCTGAACTATTTACACTCACTCCATGAAACAGGTACTCTGGTTCCACCAAAATAATAATAATAATAATAATTTTATTTCTTATATACCGCTGTACCGTGAGGTTCTAAGCGGTTTACAGTAGAAACAGAAGAAATGCAATAAGTAAGATTAATTAAGATGAAGAGAAAGTACTTAGAGTTCCCTGACTGTCCCAAAGGCTCACATTCTTGCTAAAGTACTTGAGAAAAATAAATTAGTTAGGTTATAAACATAGAGTAGAAGAAGGTAGGAAAACAGTTCATAGGAAAATTAATTTCGAGTACATTATAAATTCCCTTATCATCTCCTTTCCATTTTAGGATCCATTATTTGCACAGTTTTGTTAACTGCTTCCCAAATTGCTCTGACAGTCTCCCTCGATCTTAGGCTTTGGTGGGAGAGCGGAACAACCAAAAGCACACTGATTTTGTTTTCCGCGGCACCCTCCCAAACTTCTTCAGGAGTCCCCCTTGGTCTCAGGGCTATGGCAGGGGAAGGAGGAACAATCAAAAGCCAGGATCACACTCCCTCTTTCTCTTATATAATTTCCCCTTTCCCTCCTGGGAAAAAGGGATCTTCAACTCCTCCCACTCTCTTCTCTAGCCACAGTCAAGATTCAGTGACCAACTGAAAAATCCTCCATCACTGCTTTTACAGCATAGGCATTTTTCAGGGGAGGTCACACTAGTAATGAGCTGTTTTGCATATATTTGCATCTCATTAAGATGCAAACAATTATTAATGAGCTGTTTTGCATATATTTGCATCTCATTAAGATGCAACCCATCATTACTTACATTACCATAAATCATGGTACTTTAATGTGCATTGGTACTCTTTAACATACATTAAGTGTCAACTAACATGCATTATACCTATATACCTATTATACCTATAGCACAGGGGAACTGGCCAAGGTGGATCCCCTTCAAGTAGCCAGGGACTTAACAGGCCTCTTGGAGATAGCCACTGCCAGAATAGGCCCAAATTTCCAGGCTGGGTCACTAGGGGACCCCTTCCATCAAGCTCTAACTCAGAAATCCCAAGAGGGTTCCCCTGCATTCCTTAGTGACAATCTTCATCAGCTGAGCCTTTCCAGGAGCCATGCAGTCAGGAGCCAAGATGGCCACTGCTCCTGCACAAAACAGTATGTCTGTGGCACTGTGGCACATATCCAGGAGCTGCTCCCTAACCGTTGTGCTCCCTACCGGCTTTTCAGGAAGCTACCAGAGCCCAGCACAGACCTCTGAAGACTCTGCCCTGCAGTCAGGGTGTAAGGGTGGTGTAAGGCATCCTCTCATATATAGCTCTCATTTAATATCAGAGATAGGGGATAGGAAAGTGAATGCAATAATCCACGTTTTTACAGCTATGCACTCTATGTTGAAATTGGAAAGTTTCTGCAATTGAAAACACAAGAACTGAACCAAGGACTAATCCCTATGGCACACCACCGAAAAAAAGCTTCTTTCTTAAGACTGATTCTATTTACCACTATCCTTTTTCACTTCCCACTTAACCAGTGTCTAACTCAGTCACTTTTGGATCAATCCAAGGGCAGGCAATCATTTTAATAGTGACCTATGTGGAGCCCTGTTTTGAAGGATTTGGTTCAGGTTTATTTGAACGGTTATAGGAAACTATTTGAAGAGTTACCGGTATATTTCATTTACTCATGTAGAAAGGCCAATTTCTAATGTTAAGTTGGGCTACATAAAGGAAGCAAAGAGTTATTATTTCTGTCCCAGTAGTTGCCATTTTTCAAATGGTGGTGCCTGATATCTACAGTAGTGGTATTAACATTAAAGGATAGATGTTTAGAGTCCCCTCCCAAGAAAGTCTAGGGAACCCTTTTGATTCATTGCCTGCCCTGTGTCAACTGGAGAAAGGGGGTTGCAGAGACTAGTAGACTATCAAGGATTGAAGTACCCCTACAGTATGCCCAAAATTTTAACAAACTCTCATTAAAAAAAAACCAACTTTACTCTTTATCAAAGACCTACATATTTGAAACTGAGACAGGATTCCCTCCTATAGCTGCATTGATGAAAATTAGAGATGGTTAAGGGCATGGAGGAGCTGCCGTACAGTGAAAGATTAGAGAAACTGGGCCTCTTCTCCCTCGAACAGAGACTGAGAGAGGATATGATCGAAACATTCAAGGTACTGTAGGGGATAAACTTAGTAGATAAGGACAGGTTGTTCACCCTCTCCAAGGTACGGAGAACGAGAGGGCACTTTTTAAAGTTGAAAGGGGATAGATTCCATATAAATGTAAGGAAGTTCTTCTTCACCCAGAGAGTGGTGGAAAACTGGAACGCTCTCCCGGAGTCTGTCATAGGGGAAAACACCCTCCCTCCAGGGATTCAAGACAACGTTAGACAAGTTCATGCTGAACAATTACGTACGCTGGTAGGGCTAGTCTCAGTTAGGGCGCTGGTCTTTGACCAGAGGGCCACTGCGTGAGCGGACTGCTGGGCATGATGGACCACTGGTCTGATCTAGCAGCGGCATTTCTTATGTTCTTATGAACAAATTTTTCCACGGCCTCACGGGAACTCATTTTCCCGTTCTGGCGAGTTCTTTTCTTGTCCTTGCCCCATTCCTGCAAGCTCTCTCCTCATCTGCACAAGCCTCAAATGCTTTAAAATCATAAGTGTTTGAGGCTTGTGCAGTTAAGGCAGAGCTTACAGGATTGGGGCAGAGTCAGTGACAAAACTCACGGGGACAGGACGGGAAAATTGAGTTCCTGGGAGCTGGGGAAAAAATTGACCCTTTGTTATTCTCTAATGAAAATATAGCTGCCAGCTCTGTCTTTTTGAAATATCTTGTAAAAAAACATCTACATGCGTATGAAATAATTTGCCCACACCACCTTTAGCTAGTTGGTTTGATGCTTACAAGAGTTTATGAAATTTACCATGTCTCAATAGTCTTTTGGTTCATTTCTGTAAATAATTTTCCTGGAGGAAAAACATGACTGCTTTTAAAATTAAAAGCTTCTGTAAACAAGAGCTCTCTGTTTTGCAGGGAGTTCAAGCTCTTGGCATTCAAGGTAGCTATTGTCTGACTACCCCATGAGACTAATTTAAAAAAATCTCTACAGAACACTCAAGGATTAACTTTACACAGAGGAAATGCGGCGATCTCAATTTGCAAAGATATTCCATTCTCCTTCCTGTTTCCCAGGTACCATCAGCCTGACCTGCATTGTTGAATAAAGGACAGATATGTTTGATCTTTAGTAGAGAATATGAATGTGAGGGAAGAGAGTATTGAACATTAAGTATAATACAACATATTATATTAAGTAACAACTGGTTACAAAAGTAATCTGAGACAAAGCAACCAATCCTCAGAATCACACTTCATATCAAGCCCACCCCCCCATCCCCTTAATACATGGAACAAATGGTTTGGTCAAAGAACGTACAATTTTGATAGGAGTTATATTAGTATAAAAAAAAAAAAAAAAATTAAGTTGAGAAGCATGTATGACTGAAAAGCATGTTTTGTGTATTTGTTTAAATTTTATTTATGTTTATACAGAATAGCAGGATGTAATGAGTAATAAATTTTAAAAGAAATATAAAGAAATAATAATAATAATAATTTTATTCATATATACCGCCATACCAAAAAAGTTCTAAGCGTCACAACAAGGTGAGCTAATACATGGGATACAGATAAAATACAAATTAGAATAATGGACTTAAAAACAGATAAAGACAGAAAGCATTTACAATATAATGCAGAAAATACCGGCATGTCAGGGAAAGAAGTAATACATAGAACAGATAAAATCAAGTTGAATATAAGGAACTTGATTGAAAAAATGAAGCAGAATGCATTACGATACCAGCCTACCAAAGGGTTGAGTCGTTAACAATTTTCTAAAATCAAGATAGGAAGAGACCTCTAACATGGCCATAGATACTGTAGGAAAAACACACATCCCTGAAAAGTCCTTACTAGCTCAACAAAAAATGAATTAAAAAAACAGGAAAAATTCAACCCAATAACCATCTGCCCATTTGGCATTTAATAGTTTTTCTGTAAATACAAATTATTATGTAGCCCTGTCTCCCACCACGCCCGCACCTCCATGTAGTGCTGGGGCTCTGGCTAGCTCTTCAGTTTGTGTGTGTGTGGGGGGGGGGGGTCACCTGCCCGACGCCAGGGCTCACAAAAAGAGACAATCGATGTCTTACTTGCAGCAGCAACAGGGGAGTAGTTGCAGTCACTCATTGACTCACACTTGAGCTTGGGCATAGGCTGGGGCCGGAGGATGGGCAACTCCGAGGGTCTTCACTCATTCCACTCGAACCCCCTGCTTTCTCTTATGAGATGGAACAACAGCTCATTCCAAGGTATGAGTGAACCAAACAGGAGCTTTAATTAAAATTGATTAAACCAGTCTTTGAACTATTTACAGTTGCTCAGTAAACAGACAGCCAAGTTTTCTCCCTTGTCACTTCATCTATGGATCTCCCTTGGTTAGAATCTAATACATCACTTAACCACAAGCATAGTTTGTTTTTCTTTGCTTGAGACAAGGGGTAGGAAGCTCAGATTAGTGGTAAAGTGGCAGTGGGAGGGAGGGGATAACTTTTCTCCCTTTCCCTTCAGTCAGGTGTTACCCCTGGCCTACTATGATACTCTGTGGCTGGTTATGTTCACAGGAGGCAGGCCAGTACATAAGAAGCGCCATCTCCGGATCAGACCTTCGGTCCATCAAGTCCGGCGATCCGCACACGCGGAGGCCCTGCTAGGTATACACCTGGCTTATTTTATAGCCAACCATATCTTTATATGCCTCTCTCAAGGAGATATGCATCTAGTTTGCTTTTGAAGCCTAGGACTGTCGATTCCGCAATAATCTCCCCTGGGAGAGTATTCCAGATGTCAACCACTCTCTGTGTGAAGCAGAACTTCCTGATATTAGTCCTGAACTTGCCCCCCTTAGCTTCATTTCATGTCCTCTTGTCCGTGTCAAATTGGACAATGTAAATAATCTTCTCTGCTCTATTTTGTCGATTCCTTTCAGTATTTTGAAGGTCTCGATCATATCCCCACGCAGTCTCCTTTTCTCAAGGGAGAACAATCCCAGTGTTTTAAGTCGATCCTCATATTCCAGTTTCTCCATACCCTTCACTAGTTTAGTTGCTCGTCTCTGCACCCTCTCCAGCAGTTTTATATCCTTCTTTAGGTAGGGAGACCAATGTTGGACGCAGTATTCCAAGTGGGGTCTGACCATTGCCCTATAAAGCGGCATTATAACTTTCTCCGATCTACTCGAGATTCCTTTCTTTATCATGCCCAACATTCTATTTGCATATTTTTGCCGCTGCCGCGCATTGTGCCGACGGCTTCAAGGTCCTATCTATCAGAAGACACTATCAGATAAAAGAAGAGTGAATAGGAAAAACAGAAACTGCCCCTTTGCATGTATATTCAAGGTTCTAGGACACTGATCCACCAGAGCTATATGTAAGGCTACCAGATGTCCGGGAAAACGTGGACATGTCCTCTTTTTAGAGGACTGTCCAGGTTCCCGGACAGACTTTCTATAACCTGGCAGTTGTCTGGGTTTTGGAAATCCCCGAGCTCCAGCCACATCTGGAGGGCCTTCAACAAGCATGCGCAGATACGTCACACACATCCAGATGGGGCCTTGAGGTCGGCAAAAAAGAAATATGGGCTCCACCTTAATCAGGGTGGGACCATGCTGCTGGCGTCTACATTTAAAATGGAGATAGAGCAGCTTTTAGACTAGAAACTGGGGGAAGACCAACAGTTACTCAAAAAAGCATGGTTCGGGACAACGTATTTTTAAAAGATATCATCATAAAAGGATAAATGTTTAGAGTCCCCTCCCAAGAAAGTCTAGGGAACCCTTTTGATTCATTGCAACACAGGCCTCAGTAGACCAGGTTTCCCTAAATTCAGAGCAGGCTGATTTTAAAGGCTGCAAATGATCTATGCCGACTGCTGAGCAAATTGTAAATAGATATGACAAACATTGTTTCAAATGTCTGTATGCAAATGCCAGAAGCCTATGAAACAAGATGGAAGAGTTAGAATATATTGCACTAAATAAAAAGATAGGTAAAGGCGGAATAGAAATCACTAATGTAATGTAATATAATATGCATCTCTGAAATGTGATGGAAGGAAGATAACCAATGGCACACTATCATACCAGGGTTCAAGATATATCGTAGTGATAGGGTGGATCAAATTGGTGGAGGCGTAGCATTATATGTTAAGAAGGACCTTAAATCGAATGGACTGAAAATTATACAGAAGAAACACACCTTGGAATCCCTGTGGGTAGAAATTCCGTGTGTAAGGGGGAAAAGGATAGTGATAGGAGTGTACTACTGTCCACCTGACCAGGATGAACGAACAGATGCTGAAATGTTATCAGAAATTAGGGAGGCTAACAAACTGAGTAATACGGTAATAATGGGTGATTTCAACTACCTCGATATTGACTGGGTAAACGTATAATCAGGGCATGCTAGAAAGATAAAATTCCTTGATGAAATCAAGGACTGCTTTATGGAGCAGCTGGTTCAGGAACTGACAAGAGGTGAAGCAATTCTAGATCTAGTTCTTAGCAGAGTACATGAATTGGGAGGTAATGGTGCTTGATAACAGTGAGCATAACATGTTCAGATTTGATGTAAACCCTGGAATAAGTTTCCTAGGAAATCCAATACAATAGTACTGAACTTTAAAAAAGAAGACTTTGATAACATGAGAATGGTAAAAAAGAAACTTAAAGGTGCAGCTGCAAAGGTCAAAAATATACATGTTATCGTGTGGATGTTATTTAAAAATACCATCCCGGAACCACAGACTATATTCCATGTGTTAAAAAAAGAGGAAGGAAGACCAAAGGGCATCCAGCGTGGTTAGCAAGTGAGGGGAAGGAAACTATTAGAGCTAAAAGGGAATCCTTCAGAAAGTGGATCCGATTGAAAATAATTGTAAGCAGCACAAGGAATGTTAAGTCAAATGCAAGGTGCCAATAAGAAAGGTGAAGAGAGATCTTGAAAAGATTACACTGGAAGCAAAAACACATAGTAAAAACTTTTTTAGGTATATTAAAAGCAAGAAGCTTTTAATAGCAGGAAGAGAATCGGTTGGACCGCTAGACGACTGAGGGATAAAGGGGGCTCTCAGGGAAGACAAGGCCATAGCAGATTAAATGAATTCTTTGCTTCGGTCTTTACGACGTGGAGCAGTTGCCAGTGCCAGAAACTATTCAATTGTCATGAATCAGAGAAACTCATACAAATCTTTGTAACACTGAATGATGTAATGGGCCAATTTGACAAACTGAACAGTAGCAAATCACCTGGACCAGATGGTATACATCCCATAGTGCTGATAGAATTGAAAAATGAACTTTCAGAGCTATTGTTAGTAATTTGTCATTTTTTCTTAAAAACCAGCATAGTACCAGAAGACTGGAGGGTGGCCAACGTGATGATGATTTTTAAAAAGGGTTCTAGAGTTGACCTGGAAAATTATAGACTGGTGAGTCTGACATCGATGCCAGGCAAAATGGTAGAGACTATTATAAAGAACAAAATGGCAGAACATATATGTATCAAGAAAAAAGAATCCTTCCTTAAAGAAGTGAGAAAAGCAAATGGCCAAGAAATTATATATTGCAAAAAATACTAATAATTATTATTATGCAAAGGGAGAGTCCTCAGTTTTCACAACTTCACCATAAAGGTGAAGTTGTCACTCTGGGGTCTTTTTACTAAGGAGCACTAACTGATAACGTGTCCATAGAATATAATGGGCGTGCGTGCTAAATCATCTAGCGTGCCTTAGTAAAAGAGGGAGTCTGTATACCCAACAGGGTTCATTTCATCTGAAAGTATATTTTGAGGCTTGAACATTGAACGCTGACTTGTGCTGAATAGCAGTGGCCAATATTATATTATATATTTTTGTGATTTTTTGAAAAAAAAATTTCACATATACTATTGCACTTCATAATTTTTACTGTGATTTGCACTGTTGGAGTTAGTCCAGGGATGTTTCACAAGTGAATCCTGTTGGGTATACAGAGTTCTTTCCTAGTGGGTTTGTGAGATTTAAATTATCTTTAGAACATACGAGGATCATTTCATAAATAAATTCTATAAACACTATTTTTTTAAATTTACATGTTTTGGGTTTTGTTTTTTTTCAAGTATTTCTTTACAATCCTTTAATATAGTCTCCCTGCTTTGCAATGACTGAGTCCCAACATCCGGGAAGCTTCATTATTCCATCCAAGACACCGTTTTAATTCAGTTGCCGAATGGCTCGGGTACCGGTGGAAGAAAACTCTTCCAGAGATGCAAAACGATGTCCACACATAGGTTGTTTCAACTTTGGAAAAAGGTCAGTCTGGTGTACGGAGCATGAGGTAACACCTCCCAGCCATATTCGTGTAGTTTTTCAATTGCATTCCCTATGTTGTGAAGAATGATTGGCTCAGCCAAGAGCAACTGAGGTTGGGTTTTCTGCATTTTTCTGCACATTTTTTGCAAAAAATCACGATAATACACTGCTGGGACACTTCTTCTACATGGAACTTTGTCTGTGATGATGATGCTTGATGATGATGCCTTCATAATCATAAGCAAAAATCATCATTTGTTTGACTTTTGATTGAGCTCATTGGTCGTGGGGAAGATGGAGCTCTCCACTAGTTATTGAAAAACTGCACAAATACGGCTGGGAGGTGTTACCTCATGCTCCCTACAGCCAAGACATGAGTCCACCTATGCGTGGACATCGTTTTGCATCTCTGGAAGAGCTTTCTTCCGCTGGTACCCGAGCCATTCGACAACTGAAGAAAACGGTGTCTTAGGTGGAATAATGAAGCAAAAGTGCCAAAAAACAGACACACTGAAATGGGAGCACTGTGCCAGTATCATGAAGGGACAAGACAACAGATCTGACAATCCCAGGGAACAAGACAAGGACCAGAATTAGCACCTAAGGCTGCCCAAGTGGGTCTCCAGAGTTACTAAAGAAATGACTACTTCTACTCCACAATGAATATCAACAAACTCCTTTTGTACCAAATATTCGGTGTCAGACTAGAAGTCCAAAAGGAATAGACTGGAGCACCTTGCTGCTTAGCATCATGTGCAAGAGTTCTGGCACAGAATCTCTTCTGCTAGTGGGGCTTGATCATCCCACCAGCAAGGAAATGCTTGCCTGCCCCCCCCCCCCACACACACACACACACTCAAATTGTGGCTAAGCCCTTGAGATAGCTTTTTGTGCTACAACAAAAACAAGTCTATTGTTGTGTTGTTGTTACAGCAATAGCACATTACAGAGCAATTAATGTAAGTTTCAAGTTTATTAAAATTTGATATACCACTTATCAAATATTCCACCTAATGGTCACAATTTCACCATAACATTCAAAAATAAAAGGGCTCATAACACTGGTCAAAAAAAGGGGTGTGTTTTTGCTACTGAGAACTTAAGAAGTGTTCTTAGTTAATTTAATGACGCTGATTTCAGATCTGTAATTGAAATTCCAGCTAGCACTGGTTTCTGAGATACACGTTACTGATTTTTTACACGTTTGTCATATCGGCTCAATATTGCTGAGTACAACTGTGTCTAGCCAAACTTGTGTTAAGGAGTTTACTCTGAGAACAAACACGAAGACAATAAGGCGGTGTTTACAGTAAATTTAGCCGCGAACCTCATTTGCATGCAGCGTTTTAGGAGAATGACTCGCCTTTTTAAAATTGTTACAAGAAGGACTTGGACAGCGACCTGTCGGTTTTTACCGCAAAGCTTTGAGAATCTTATGTCCCTAAAGCTAATCAAAAAAAGTATTAGGTTAAGCTAATTTTTTTTAAGATAATCTTATATATTTTTTTTCTTGGTTTGCATTTGATCCATTTTCATCTCTTTACTCTTGGGACTGAGCCAGCTCCACAACTCCGCTCCCGCCTCCTTCCCCGCGCCCAGTGACGGCTCGCCCCTCCCCTCGCTCAGGTCCTGGCAGCTCACAGCCCGCTCCGCCTCGCTCTCCTTCCAGGTCCTTTGTCTCTCCGAGGTCCTGGCAGCCGTCGGCGGGGACAGCGGTGCAGCGCTGCCCCGGGCTGTTCAAGCCCCTCTGCAGCGGCCGCAGGTAACATAAACACTCCTAGCAAGCCCTCGAGCCGCTGCGGTTTTGTTTTCCTTTCATTTTCGTTTCTTAGGGGAGTACAAAAAGATGCCGATTTAGGGGTTAATGACAGCTCTCGAGAAGTTTTGCAACGCTGTGCTTGGCCGCAGTGTGTCAGGGGCACGCTAGGAGAGAGAATGCAACGTAAAACAAGTGTGAGCCCCCTGACCGCCGCTGGAGTCGCCCGGGTGTCCTTTCGTTGCACCCAAAGAGGGGCGCGAGCAGCCTTCCCCCCCCCCCCCCACCGGATTTTTTTCATATCTTCTGTGCCGCTTAACTACTTGTGCACTGATAGCTTGCGCTTCAGTAATTGGGCTTGATGCCATGAGTCGTTTCTATAGATTATGGCAATACGTCTATTGTTTAAGACAAAAAAAAAAAAAGCACAACACTAACCCCCAAAACAAGAAAAAAGTGCTCATTTTAATCAATAGGTGCAACCCATGAAACAACTACTGGAGAAATCAAATGGCGAGAATCCAGTCAGTGATTTGTTTGTTATTACCTTGAAGAGCTGATTTATTAAAGGTTTGCTCCAGAGCAAATATTGCATCAGGTCTGTGCCTCGTTTCCCCCATTCAAAATAATGTTTATTATTATTAAGTCTGGTGCAGTCTTTGCACAAACCTCTAATAGGTAGACTGTAACTGATGCAAAACTTAATAATCAGCCTCTTTATTTTCTAGTTTTTCACGTTTAAAATTTTTTTTTTTACTGCATTCCACGGGTACAGTGCAAGAACATTATCCATAATCTGTAGAAACAAAGATGGCTTAAACTCTCCTCTGTTGACAACAGTGAAGGCCTCTTACAACTGGATGGACGAAACTTCTCTGGGTATTGCCTGATTGATATGAGCTTCTAGTCTTTTCAGGGTTGTGGTATCTCTTGTGAGAATACAATTTTCAGCTGGCTTTCTCCAGAATTAGCTATTCCTACTTTGAATTTCCTCCTGCATCTTTCTTTTATTGTAATAAAATTGAATTGTAGAATCTCACACACCATGAAGATATACAAAAAGTATAGTATATATGAAACCAGTAATATACACAGATTCTGTTGCAAATTGCAGTTTTCAACCTGCTTGCCCTTATCTGCCATTTTGCAATTGCCAGACCTTCTCAGTGATCCAGAGAGGCCCTAACCATAATAAAAACAATTTAAAAAGATATAGAAATAAAATAAGACCAATTTGAATACTGTATTTTATTTTTTTTCAACAAATATTTTCTAGCTGTTTTGGATGGAATAGGAGCAGGTAGACTGGGGATACTTGTATAAACTTCCAGCAATATATGTGTTTTAACAAGACAATATATCATAGGTGCTTATGTGCTTTTATAAAATAGGTTCCAACCAAAATCACCCTAGTAGCTCACATATCTTCTTGTTCTGAGACAAATGTAAATATGAGCAAGTACTTATTATCATATCTGCCATGGCCCTGGCGCTTCCCACTAACAATTGGTAATGCCGTTACTCTAAGCTTGCTGGCACTGCTTCCACTTCAGGAAGCTTGGGATGGATCCCAGAAACTCAGTCTAATGCATCCAAGAAATTTGTAACTTATGCATTAAAAAAAAAAGTATCCACCGCCTTCGGTTCTTTCTTATTAAGCATATTCACTGTCACAATCTCAGCACAAAAAGTAGTCCCCTTCCACAGCTTTGGGGTTAGACCATTATTAACATACCAACACAAATAGCCTTTATATCAGGGGTCTCAAAGTCCCTCCTTGAGGGCCACAATCTAGTCGGGTTTTCAGGATTTCCCCAATGAATATGCATGAGATCATTGTGCATGCACTACTTCAATGCATATTCATTGGGGAAATCCTGAAAACCCGACTGGATTGTGGCCCTCAAGGAGGGACTTTGAGATCCCTGCTTTATATCATTCCAGCTTCACCTGCATGCATGTTCCCTTTTCAACATGTTGCTGTTCTGGCATATTCTAAGTTTAATTCCTACCAGGTTTCTTTTACTAGCAGCTGTCACTTCCTGTGTACTGAAATCCTGGACTAAAGCCAGGGTGGTAGATAAAACCTGATCTGGACTGTAGCATACATCACAACATGCCAGATGAGTAGCTGACCTTTGGGTTGCAGGCCTGGCTTCTTCTGCCCTGACCTAACATCTTCCAGGCTTTTTCTTGGAGCAGTATAGCCAAAACATGAGCTCCTATTTAAACATGTAAATCTTTTCCTTGCAGTTTATGGAAACCCTGCCCTTCTGTAGACAACAATGACCCCCCACCCCCCTGTTGCTAGCAGGAAAGTAACCTACCAGAGTGATTTACAAACAGCTGCTCCCTCCCTAGAAGGAGAGACTTAACCAGTCCTAGGTTCCCTGCTAAAAGCCTTGTCCTTGCCACCTGCTTCCAGAGGTAGAATGTCCTCTCATTCTTGACCCTAGGGATTGCTTGTTTCAGAGCCTGGAGAGGAACTCTAAAACCAAGCTATTTTACCTAGGAGAAACCTTCCCCTATTTTCTTGTTCAGTGGCTCAGGTTTTCTGATCTGTCCCTCTCTTTGTCTCTGGTTTCTCTTTTTCCTTAATGAAAAATACTTCTGTTAAAGCTAGTCTTTGTCAGTGACATGAGAGCTGATTACTTCTACAGCTATCAGGTGCTGTCAGCAAGCCAGAGCATGCTTAATTAATATAGCTGACTGCTCTGCCTGCTTTCCCTATGTTCCTCCCAGCCTAGCTCTGCTGACCTCACTACCCCACTGCCTTAAGGGATTTGTAGTTCCACTTCTTAAAGGCAAACATCCCTTTTCCAGTTTCTTTTGTAGTAAAGTGGAAATTAGTGCAATTGGGCTGGATGTTCTTCTACCATGACAAGGGCATGGAGATGCCTTGTCACAGTACTCCATGCCTGCTCTGCCCCCTCAAAAAATACTTATGTATGTAATGGTACATGTATATACACATATAGTAGCAATTTTCTCTATGTAAAACTGGGATTCTCAATCCAGTCCTCAGGACATACCTAGCCAGTCAGATTTTCATGATACCCAGAATGAATATGCATGAGATACATTTGCATAACAATGAAGGTAGTGCAAATAATTTTATGTGTCTCGTGTATATTCATTGTGGGTATCCTGAAAACATGGCTAGCTATGTGTATCCCAAGGATATGGTTGAGAACCCCTGAGGTAAAGCATGCTTTAAATGCAGAATATTCATAAAATAAACCCTTTTGTACAAATGCAGAATAAAATTAATATAGTCTAAATTTGAAACCCCTCCCTTTTTAATTTGATTTATTATATACACTAAAGCAGTGTTTCTCAACTTGGTCTTGGAGTGCTCTCTTGCCAGTCAGATTTTCAGGATATCCACAATGAATATGCATGAAAGAAATTTGCATATAAAGGAGGCAGTGTATGCAAATCAAGTTTATGCATATTCATTGTGGATATCCTAAAACCACCTGATTGACAAGGAGGTACTCCAGGACTGAATTGAGAAACACTGCACTAATGCACCCTGAATTGCATAAAAACAGGCAAAATCATGGGCTAGATTTACAGAAGTACATTGAGAACATTAGTGCACCCTAACATGTATTAATGTGCACTGTTTGCCACTGGGCTGTTTTATGCAGTGGGACCTATTAACTGATAATGGGGCCAATGCAGAAAGCAGTTGCAGGATTCCCTTACATAGTAACATAGAAGATGACAGCAGATGACCCGAATGGTCCATCCAGTCTGCCCAACTTGATTCAATTTAAATTTTTTTTCTTCTTAGCTATTTCTGGGCAAGAATCCAAAGCTCTACCCAGTACTGTGCTTGGGCTCCAACTGCTAAAGTCTCCGTCAAAGCTCACTCCAGCCCATCCACACCCTCCCAGCCATTGAAGCCCTCCCCAATCCATCCTCAACCAAAAGGCTATATACAGACACATACTGTGCAAGTCTGCGCAGTACTGGCCTTAGTTCTTCAATATTTACTATTATTTTCTGATTCTAGATCCTCTGTGTTCATCCCACGCTTCTTTGAACTCCGTCACCGTTTTCCTCTCTACCACCCTCTCTGTAAAGTAGAATTTCCTAACATTGCTCTTTAATCTACCACCCCTCAACCTCAAATTATGTCCTCTGGTTTTACCATTTTCCTTTCTCTGGAAAAGATTTTGTTCTACATTAATACCTTTCAAGTATTTGAATGTCTGAATCATATCACCCCTGTCCCTCCTTTCTTCTAGGGTTTACATATTCAGGGCCTCCAGTCTCTCCTCATATGTCTTCTGGCTCAAACTCCTATCATTTTCGTCGCCCTATTCTGGACTGCTTCAAGTCTTCTTACATCCTTCGCCAGATACGGTCTCCAAAATTGAAAACAATACTCCAAGTGGGGCCTAACCAGCGACCTGTACAGGGGCATCAACACCTTCTTCCTTCTACTGACTACGCCTCTCTTTATACAGCCCAGAATCCTTCTGGTAGCAGCCACCGCCTTGTCACATTGTTTTTTCGCCTTTAGATCATCGGACATTGTCACTCCAAGGTCCCTCTCCCCGTCCGTGCATATCAGCCTCTCACCTCCCAGCATATACGGTTCCTTCCGATTATTAATCCCCAAATACATTACTCTGCATTTCTTTGCATTGAATTTTAGTTGTCAGATATTAGACCATTCCTCTAACTTTTGCAGATCCTTTTTCATATTTTCCACTCCCTCTTCGGTGTCTACTCTTACAAATCTTGGTATCATCTGCAAAAAGGCAAACTTTTCCTTCTAACCCTTCAGCAATGTCACTCACAAACATATTGAACAGGATCGGCCCCAGCACCGAACCCTGAGGTACTCCACCACTCACCTTTCCTTCCTCCGAGCGACTTCCATTAACCACCACCCTCTGGCGTCTGTCTGACAGCCAGTTTCTAATCCAGTTCACCACTTTGGGTCCTAACTTCAGCCCTTTAAGTTTGTTCAAGAGCCTCCTATAAGGAACCGTATCAAGTTTTGATGTTGGATGTCTCTTGGATATCTCCCAGGCCACCTTGTGCCACAAGTTCTTGATCAGATTCAGATCCGGAGATTGCACAGGCCAGTTGATTGACTCAATGTTAATTCTGACGCTTCCAGTTGATCACCTGTTTGGAGTGATGGCAAGGTGATAGGCCTGGAAACAGCTGCTGAGCTGATAGTACCATGCGCTTTTTGCAGTATTGTGATATACTTGGTCCCGTTGACCATTCCATTGCTGATGTGCAGCCTTGCAGCCCCAAACCATGACATTCAAAGGATGCTTCACAGTGAATTTGAGGCATTCAGGCTTGAACTCCTCTCAAGAAGACCTCCTCACATAGCTGTGGGCCTGGTTCCTAAACAGAAGGTGCTTTCATCACTTTTTTCCCACATGCTTTCATTACTTTTCATCACCTTTTCTCACATTTCACATGTCCAACTTGAGTGCTTCCACACCCACTCAATCCAGTTGCGCCTTTGGATGGCGGGCATCAGTGGCTTGTTGTGTGCTTTGCAGCCCTGCAGACTAAACCGCAGGTACCGGCAAGAAATTGTTGATGAGCAGACACTGACATGACACTAGTCTGACCATTCACGCTGTGCATGAGAGATGCCTTTAACACATATGCATGAGACATGCTCTTTACACACACATATATAATATATGGTCCCGAATCCCATACAAACTATTTTTATGAACTTCCACATGCAATCAGTGGCCCAGACCTTCTGATATACACTTCTAACATATGCATTTCAACGCTATTGGCACTTGATGACCTGTCACTAAATTTGGATCGTTAAAGGCCAGTGCTTCATTTTGTGCATCATATGGACATCGATTGGAGTGCTCATTTTAATATTAATGAGCTCGTTGTAACCATTTACATATACAAACCACGGAAAAGACAGTGATTAGCCATTTTGGGCATCAATAGCTGAAATACTTTGATGCTAAACCAGTTAAAACTGGTTTAGCGCTGATTGTTAAAGGCACAGTGAGTTTTGAGTATATGGGCCTCAGTCAATAAACCCCTATGGTATATATTTAGCAATTACCAGGGCTCCTTGCCCTGTTCCTCTGCAATGCAGCAGAGGATAAACATTTCTCTGCAAATAATTCTCCCTATTTTGTTTGCAAAATGACTGTTCAGAAGCATAACAGCTTAGACCATTCTAATAATCCCTCAGGGGGCCATTCTAACTGGAATTTTTTGGTCTAATCTAACCCAGTTTTCAATAGAGTACTGAATAGAGTTACTGAAAAAAAGGTTTGCTATTTGTACTACTACTACTACTACTACTACTACTAAAATGTATTAAACACTACAAGAGAAAAGAATAAAAACGCAGTCCAATATTTATACCACTTACTATATTCCTGGGTTGTACACAAATACCTCATTCCTTCAGAGATCTTCTGCAGGTTACACTTCATACTTCTATATCTTCTCTAACCAGCAGAGGATTCATTTTGTCTTCTCCATCTTATGGTGCATATACTTTGTCTTACATAATATTGTATTTATAAACCGCGTAACCGTAAGTTCAATGCGGTTAAAAAGATAGGTTTTTAATTGAGTTCTAAAGTTTTTATAAGAACAAGCACTGTGCAGCAATGGTCTAAATTCCCTGTCATAAAGAGCAATCTGAAATGCTAGTGTAAGTTCCAAAGATTTCTTGCTCTCACATCCTTGAACAGATGGAAAATTAAACAAAGCATGTGATTCTCTCCTATATTTGTAGGATTCTATAAGAAACTTATCAGTCATGTAAATGGGAGCAATACCATACACAACTTTATAACAAAGACAACCCAATTTAAATAACACATGAGCCTCCACTGGCAGCCAATGCAACTCATAGTAAAATGGAGTCACATGATCATATTTCTTTAGGCCATAAATCAGTTTAACACCCATATTCTGAATTAGTCTAGGCCTAGATATCTCTTTCTTGGTACACGTCAAATAGACTGTTACAATAGTCGAGAAGGCTCAATAATAACGACTGGACTAAAAGTTTGAAGGCAGGGAACTCAAAGTATGATTTTATAGTATGCAATTTTCACAGCATGTAATAACCCTTTTGTACAACAGTATCTACTTGCTTTTTCATAGTCAGGTGTTGATCTATGACAACTCTCAATATTTTGATCGTTGTATTGATTGTGTAGAGAGTTGTGTCTATAATGATTGAGGTTCATGTATAATTCTAGGTAGAGATGCAACAAAAAATTTGATCTTATCATGATTTAATTTGAATTTAAATTCCTGCATCCAACTCAATCGTCTGAGTAATTTGGGATAAAGAAGGAATGATAATCGTGATGTCGTCAGCATAAATAAACAGTCTAGAGCCCAGTTTGTTCAAAGGAAAACCCAGAGAAGATAAATAAACATTAAGGGCTCCTTTTGCTAAGTTGTGCTAGCGGTTTTAATGCGCACTTAGCGTGTGCTACAATGCCACGCATGCTAGACGCTAATGCCTCCATTGAGCTGGCATTAGTTTTTCTGCGTAGCGCGGCGGTTAGCGCATGCTAATCTGCAACGCGCGCTAAAAACGCTACCGCAGCTTAGTGAAAGGAGCCCTAAATAATGTTGGAGAAAGTGGGGAACCATGAGGGACCCCACATGGGTTTTTCCAAGCTACAGAAAGCTGGTTGTTAGACTTAACCTGGTAAAGCCTTGATTCCAGGAACCCTTTAAACCATGAGAGAACATTATCTTGCAACCCTAGAGCATCCAGGCAGGCCAGTAACTTGGTGTGATCCACCAAGTCAAAGGCACTGCTCAGATCAAACTGGAGAACCAACGCACTACTACCTCTGCTCTGTAAGCCATTTAGATGATCCAACATTGTAGCTATCACCGTTTCTGTGCTATAATAAGTTCTGAAACCAGACTGAGAATCATGGAGTAAGGAATGCTGTTCAAGGTATTTTGTCAACTGAATTTGAACCAAACCCTCCATAATCTTAACAAAAAAGGAAATCGATGCAACTGGCCTATAGTTTGCTGGTAGTGAAATGGATATACCTCTTTCGAGATACGTACTGTGGGAGTTAGACGCCTTGCCTTATAGAATAGCGTGTAGCCAGATCTGAGTGAAAATATTGAGTGTCAATTAACATCAATAATTGGTGGTTAGCTCGCATATTAATTTGTACACACATGCCCAAATTTGGACATGCAAATCTGGGCCTATATATAGAATCTGGGGGTTAATGACAAGTACACACATACTTGTATGTATCCACCATGTAGGCATGGTCATAAACCTAGTTTGGGCAGAGCACAGGGGAAGCATTGATTATTTTAAAAATCAAGTACATGTGTACTTCAGCCATGTACATTTACTCCTGCTGTCAAGCTGGTGTGATTTTGGCAGGATTTTTGTGTTGGTGTTTTATAAAGACACATAGGTGCCTAGCAGGGGCATAATCAAAAAACTAAAATGTCCATAAAATCACCTAAGTCAGCACTTGGACATCATAATCGCCAAGATGTCCAAGTGACGATAATCAAAAATTATTTCCTGGTCATCTACTGAAACGTTTTGTCCTCTTTATGTCCAGAGTTCAAGAGGGCATGTTAAGAGGTGTGTTTTGGATGTGCCAGACTTGGACGTCTTGTAAGGATAATTAAACCTTTTCCAAGTCATCCTGGACGGGAAATTAACTTTCCATGATCAAATAAGCTCCGTGGTTCATAAATGTTTCTACCGACTCCAAATGATCCATTCACTTGCCAAACTGCTCGATCCTCCCACATTAAACATACTCATCCATTTTCTAGTCATCTCTTGTCTGGATTACAGTAATCCTCTACAAAGGAATTACAAAAAAAGAAAGAAAGCGTCTACAAATTGTACAAAACTCCACTATAAAAGTTATTAATAATGCAAGAAAATATGACCATGTCACTCCTCTTCTGTATAACGCATATTGGCTACCCATCGAACATCAAATTACTCATAAAATAATGCTATTTTTATTATTAATCATTGTAAAATTGTTATTTTAATTCTGTAAAACTGCTTTGAATCTGGATAAGGCGGGATATCAAATTTTAATAAACCTTGACAGAACTTAGACATTTTGGGCTAGAGCTCTTTTGGAAATGTCTAAATGCCAAAATGTTCCCAATCTTACCAGATGACCACTGGAGGGATTAAGTAATGATGCTCCCAAACTCCCCCAGTGGTCACTGATCCCCTTCCATCCCCCCAAACTCTGAATTAAACAGTACATACTTGTCACTGGAATAGCAGCATCTGGTATAGGAAATCCTAATAGAGCATAACTTAGGTGTCTTAAGTAGCCAGGTGGGTGGGCTAGTGAACCATAGAGAGGAGGATGCCCACTTCCTCCACCACCGCAACCCCCTAAACTTACCCGCCGCCCCCCTCCCTCCGAACTGACCCCTTCCCTTCCCCACTTTATCAAAAATTGGCAGGAAGGATGCCCACTCCTTCCTGCCACTGGATGCTCCCCCAGTTCCCTTGAACTACTCCCCACACCCCCTGAACCTTCCCCGTACCTCTAAATTATGATGACAGCAGGAGGGATGCTCAGTCCCTCCTGCTTGCAGGCCCAACTCTCCAAAATGGTGCCGGGCGCTAAACCAGTCAAACTGATTTGGTGGCCATTGGTACATGATTAGAGCGTTTAGTACAGGGGTGTCCAATGTCGGTCCTCGAGGGCCGCAGTCCAGTCGGATTTTCAGGATTTCCCCAATGAATATACATGAAGTCTATTTGCATGCACTGCTTTCATTGTATGCTAATAGATCTCATGCATATTCATTGGGGAAATCCTGAAAACCCGACTGGATTGCGGCCCTCGAGGACCGACATTGGACACCCCTGGTTTAGTACATCTAGCCCTAAGCCATTCCTCCACTCACATGCAAATAAAATAATACAGAAAAGTTTTAAGAATCTAGCCCCAAGTTAGGTCCTGGTAATGCTCACATTTAGGGCTCCTTTTACGAAGGCGGGTTAGCGGGTTTAACACGCGCGTCTTTTCATCACGCGCTAACCCCCGCGCTGGCCGAAAAACTACCGCCTGCTCAAGAGGAGGCGGTAGCGGCTAGCGCGTCCGGCGGTTTAGCGCATGCTTTTATGCGCATTAAACCGCTAGCACGGCTTTGTAAAAGGAGCCCTTAGAGTTGATACATTTAGTCAATTTTCTAACAGGGTATCTAGTTGCCTAATTCCATTTCTAGGGGGAAACAGCTCTCCACATATTTTGATATGATTTTATTATACTGTTTAAATCAGTGGTTCCCAACCCTGTCCTGGAGGACTATCAGGCCAATCAGGTTTTCAGGCTAGCCCTAATGAATATGCATGAGAGAGTTTTGCATATAATGGAAGTGAAAGGCATGCAAATCTGCTCAATGCATATTCATTAGGGCTATCCTGAAAACCCGATTGGCCTAGTGGTCCTCCAGGACAGGGTTGGGAACCACTGGTTTAAATTGTTGAAAGCAAATTTACCTTTTGAAGAACTGATGATAACATAAACAGTTATGAGTTCCGTGTAGAACAATGTGGCCTTTGTTTTTTAAATATAGCTTCTTTGTATTACATCTGATCACAGAAGCTGCATACAAGTCGTAAGTCATTCAGCCACAGAGCTGAGAAGCAAGGCTGGCAGAACAGGTCTCAGCTTGTAACTAGATGCGAGTGCCAGCTTTGGATGTATCATAGCAGCAGTAACAAGTTTGGACTTGGTGGAGAACAGGGAGGATCTGAACTTCGGGGAAACAGAATTATTTGCTTTGTCATTTTGTCATAGAATAATAATGTGGTTGCTGAGTTGGCCCACTTAGCTGCATATAAATAAAGGATGACAAATGGCTTAGGAATGATCCCTTTCTACTGTGCTACCTTAAAATCCAAGACTAGCCTTGGAGAGTGGAGAGAGACCCTTTCAGGTTAGTGCAGTCTTGTTATTTACAAGTTTGTCCATAATTGTGTCTATGTACAGTATCGTTTCCCCAATTTTAGATTTATAATATGCTTTGAAATTATGACAATGCGTGTACATCAAATTTTAAATAAAACTTGTGAGAATGATCACAATATTCAAGTCAATTCTGGTTGGCTCACAACAGGAATGTAGCTTTTCATAACTGTAAAGAATGGAGGAAGGGGAGATACGAGACTTTGAATGTGACATCCTAAGCTTGTTTAGGTCTGTAAAATGCAGACTAATAAGAAAGTAAATTGAGTTTTTGTAGTTACAGGAAGCTTATTTCTGGCAATGACTAAGGAATCTAGATTTCTAATTACTGTAAATGTCTGTGTATGAGGTTCAAAGTATTTGCTCATTTTAATTAAACTCAAACAAACAAGGGCAGTGGATATGGCAAGCGAATTCATACAAAAAGCCCTACTAAACAATTTTAGAACTTAAGAGTTCCCAAACAAAAATATAGACGAGAAAAAGATTTCAAAGATTGTCAGAACATGTGATTCCACCGTGAGGTTTGACATATTACTATCAATCTAAAAAAAAACCTCCTTCAAAATAGTATCATGCATTTAAACAACTTGCAAATAGCCATTATTTTCCAAAACACATTTGAGAAAAATCATGATGAAATACTTAAAGCTCATTTGTTGACCATAATTTTGCTACAAAGCTTTACTGAAGATATTTCATTGAATATTTTTGTATTTCTCTTAAGACTTTGGGCTCCTTTTACGAGGGTGCGCTAGGGTTTTTAGTGCCCGCACAAAATTACCGCGCACTATAGCGCGCGGTAGCAGAAAATCTACCACCTCCTAAAAAGGAGGCGGTAGTGGCTAGCGCGCTCAGGAATTTAACACGAGCTATTGCGCACGTTAAGGCCAAAGCGCGCCTTTGTAAAAGGAGCCCTTTATCTGTATAAATATTGTGGTAGTGAAAAGACCTCCAATGATCTGGGCAGGAAAATTATGTTTATTAAACTTTAATGTACTGTTTAACTAAATAAGAACAAAGCCTTTACAATAAAATAAGTTGTTCTTATATTCTACAAAAGCCCATCCGAATAACAATAAGAGGAAAACCAAGTAGCTGTGGAGGAAGTTCAGTTTTGCAATTAAATAGAGTTGCATAGCAAACACTAATTTACTTTAAAATAACCTCAATAAAACCAAGAATTTGCAACTCTTCTAATAAAGAGAGAGATTTCCTAAATACACTTCTCCCTCCGTATACACAGGGGTTAGGGGCAGAGCCGACCCACAAATATTCATGGATTTCTTGAATAGCAGGGTTTTTATTTCTTTTCTGAAAGTTTTGTAGTCTGGGGTCGCAATTAGTAGATTGGAGAGTTGGTGGTCTAGTTTTGCTGCCTGTGTGGCTAGAAGGCCTGTGTGGCTAGAAGGCCATCATATGTTTTTTCCGTTTGATGTCTCTGATTGGAGAGTATGTGAATGGTGTCTGGGTTCTTCTGTGTCTATTTGTGGTAGTTTGGATTAGGCGGTTGTTCAAGTAGGCTGGGCTGTCACCATTTATGGATTTAAATAATAGACAGTAGAATTTAAATAGTATTCTTGCTTGAATTGGGAGCCAGTGTGAGTCAAGGTATGCCTCTGTGATTTGGTTGTGTTTTCTTAGTGAATAGACTAGTTTCAGGGCTGTGTTTTGTACTGTTTGTAGTTGTTTTATCATTGTTGCGGGGCAGGGGAGATAGAGGATGTTGCAGTAGTCAAGGAGACCTAGGACTAGGGACTGGACCATGAGCTGGAATTGTTTTCTGTCGAAGAATTTTCGAACTTGCCTCAGGTTTCTCATGACCGTGAATGATTTCTGTATTGTTTTGTTGATTTGTGGTTGCATGGTGCAGCATCTGTCTATCGTCATTCCCAGAAGTTTTAGAGTGGGTTGAATGGGGTATGTGATTGAGTTTATTACAAGGTTTGTTATTGTTAGGGTTTTATTTTTTTCGAGAAGTATGAATTTTGTTTTGTCTAGATTCAGTTTTAGTTTGTGGTCTTTCATCCATGTTGCCACTGTTTCTAGAGTTCTGTGTAGTGTGTCTGTCATGGTGGGCATTGGCTGATCAAAAGGAAGGAGATTGGTGATGTCGTCTGCATAGGCATAGGAGGTTAAGCCTATTTTGGCTAGGTAGGTGCCGAGGGATGGAATGTAGAGATTGAAGAGTGTTGTGGATAACGATGATCCTTGGGGTACGCCACAGGGGTTGAACCATGGTTCTGATTTTTCTTTGTCTTTACTCTGTAGGTCCTGGATTATAGGAATCCTTGAAACCATATGTGTACACCTATGCCTGCCACCCACATGATTCTATAAATGGCACCTAGTAGTTGATTGACCACCGTGCCGAGAGGTGCCTAAAATGTAGGTGTTGCTTGGCACCATTTATAGAATCTGGTCCAGAAAGTCTACTTTGAGGTCACCAGAATTAAAGATGAATTTCATCTGTACAGAGGTTTAATTGCCTTTCCTATCAGTTCTCTTTTAACTTGAATTTCTCTCTCTGCAAAGTGACCTCTAGGAGCAAGACCATCTGCTGGTTATAAGGCAGAAGAAGACTTGGTCAAAGCTCCTTTGTTTCAATGATGTTCACACAAGCATGAATTTAGGGTATCTTCTCTTCCCCCATCAACAGCACTATATTATTCCATTTATGACTGTGCTGACACTTCTGAGCAATATCCACATGTTGGCTTGCCCAGATGAGGGCATTCACATAAATCAATGCAACAGTTCTGTCAGTATAGGTTAGCAGTCTCTACCTTGTATGCCTTCCACAGAACAGCTGCATGCTTTTTCAGTGCAGAATGATTTTCTTTGCTAAGAGCATAGTAATATTGCCCAATATCTCATCACAAGTACACCCAAATATCTCATCTGCGCAAGTGCCAACTTGGATCTCTCTTGTGCCTATGCTATTGAAACCACTAAGCCATCAACTGAGGTCCATTCACCAATACCAGATGATCCACCATCAGAGGCTTCTGAGAACATGTCTGATTAATCTCGCTTGTTTTTGCAAAATGTGGTTCAAGATTTTGGCAAGTGCTTCTAAAAGAATGATCTAAAATCTCAACATCGATGATCTAATGCAGTGCCATTTTTAAAAATATATTAATCTTTATTCATTTTTAAAACTCACAATAAGTGTAACATATAATACAATCATTTATACTTTAACATCACTTAACATATCATCAAATTCTAACTCGCATCAAATATCCCCCCTCCCTTATACCCAACAGTTTTTCATAAGCAAAAGAAATCATAAAATATTCCCACCCCCCACCCCACCCTGAACAGTAATTTCAATCTTTACAGTATCTTGTTAATGGCTCCCAAATAACCTGAAATTTTTTAAAATTTCCCTGCTGCATGGCAATTATCCTTTCCATTATGAATATGTGACACAGAGGGTTAGCGGCTTCAGCGCGTGTGACTTTTTATCACGCGCTAACCCCCACGCTAGCCAAGAAACTACCGCCTGCTCAAGAGGAGGCGGTAGCGGCTAGCGCGCCGGTGGTTTAGCGTGTGCTATTACATGCGTTAAACCGCTAGTGCACCTTCATAAAAGGAGCCCAAAGAGTTCCACCAAAAGCTATAATTCAGCCTCTCCCAATTTTTCCAGTTATCTGTAATCTGTTGTATGGCAACCCCTGTCATAATGAGTAGAAGCTTATTGTTATTAGAGGATATTTGGCTTTTAGCTCTCATTGACATGCCAAACAATACGGTGTCGTAGGATAATGCTACCGGATTATCTAACAAATTATTTATTTGACCCCCCCATATTGATTTACAAAAAGCAAGTATTAATGGACAATAGAATAACAAATGATCTATTGTCCATTAATACTTGCTTTTTGGAAATCAATATGGGGCAGTGCCATTTTTTAAATCTCATAATTGCTGCCATTGAGAGCTGAGATTCCCTATTGTGGCTTGCTATTTCCAAATGCCTCTTTCTGTGGAGAGCATTTCTGATCAACCAAAATGTGTCCAGCTTGATTAAATGCAAAGGAACTATTATACTATGGGGGCTCATTTTCAAAGTATCATAGATTTCAGTGGTACTTTAGGTGTCTAAAGTGCTTTGAAAATGGGCCCTTATATGTTCTATGTCCCAGAAAAGTTGCATTCTGTTTTTTTCGATATGAAAAAGCTTACCAACACGACAGGGTCAATATCTAATGTGCTGGTTATTGCAAATGATTTTGGGCAGGGTTTTCCCATACTTAATCCTTTCTGATTGTTTCCCATTCCCCATTGTTAGTTTCCCTGGTTTTACATTTCCTCCTTATCCCCCAATTGTTGTGAGCCACTGCTGCCTTAATGATTGAATAACTTTTTTCATTTTTTCCTTTTAAATTGATTGTTTTCTTTTATATATTTCCTTCATTTATATGACATACATTTTCTAACCAAGAGTTTCACTTGGGTGTAGTTTAAAAAAATTTTTAACAAGAAAAAAAATTTATAAAAGTTGAAATTAGAAATTGAAAAAAGCTGTCAAGCTTTTGGCTAATTTGCCGTTGAGGAACAGCTTTGCACAGGTCCCCTTCATATTATGTTTCTGATATGCTTTAGAGCAGTGGTTCTCAACCCTGTCCTGGAGGACCACCAGGCCAATCGGGTTTTCAGGCTAGCCCTAATGAATATGCATGAGAGAGATTTGCATATAATGGAAGTGACAGGCATGCAAATCTGCTCCATGCATATTCATTAGGGCTGGCCTGAAAACTCGATTGACCTGGAGGTCCTCCAGGACAGGGTTGGGAACCACTGCTTTAGAGTCCCAGAAGATGATGATGTTCTATGTATCTCCTCTCACCATGGTGTATTTCCGGTATGGGCCTCCATGAACCTGGACTAAAATATTGTTTGTCTATTAAATGTTTTTCTGGCGCTTTACCTGCATCATAAACCACTATGATGGCAACTGTTGCCCAAATGGCAGTACACCAAAAATTTCAATCAATCAATTAACCTCCTCTTTTGAATATCTAGCCAGCTTGCATGAGGCATTTTGAATGCTAAACATTTGTGTTGTTTATGTTCTAAAGCACTTGGGGGGTTTTTCTGTGTGATTTTAGTTCCAATCACGGAAATAGGTTCAATGACAAAGACAGACAGCGTGACATGGAGAAGGAAGCAAATGAGCTGGAAAGAGACCATGTCCATAGCGTGTATGAGACGATTGCTCCTTATTTCAATGATGTTCGTTACAAGGCTTGGCCAAAAGTGCAAGAGTTCTTATTAGCCCAGGAGACAGGAAGCCTGATTGCTGATATCGGTAAGTCATTTTACATGCTGTTGTTCTAGTTGTTTTTTTATAAATCAATACTATACATATACAATGTGATTTGAATTTATTTTACCATGTATTCAACCAAGTAGACAAAGTCCACAATTTCCTGTAGTTTCTGGGAATTGTGGCCAGATTTTCCTCTTGCTCTGGAAACATTCATTCTACGCCTTTTTCCATACTTCTCATCCTGTCCAAATTGCCAGCCACCTTCCTGCTACTTACTCTCCAGTCTTCTGCTGCTGCTACTAGCCTCTTCCTATCTATCGTTGGTTATTTCTCTGTTGCTGGTAGCTGCCAACATTGCTTCTGGCCTGGTGGCCAGAACATGCAGTGGCAGACACTGACAAAGCTAGAGTTGGCAGTAATTCAGAGGATGCCAGCCCCTTTTATAACCGTGATAGCGATGCTGCAGTGCTAAATGCTCCGCTTCAGTGCATTTGACGCAGTAGTATCTCTACCGTGGCTTTGAAAATGGGCCCTTAGTCACTATATTTTGTTTGACTCTGTTCCCAAATGACTGCTGAAAAGATTAAGTTTTCAAGTCTCTTTTAAATTGTCCCACTCTGAATTTCTCTTAAAGTCATAGACAAAGTTCCCTAATCTAGGCCCAGTCACAAAAAAGATGACCTATATTCTTCCAACCTGACTGCAGAGAAGTCACATCTAGTAAATGTTTATGTACTGATATCGATGATCTAGACCAGTGGTTCCCAAACCTGTCCTGGGGACCCCCAGCCAGTCAGGTTTTCAAGACATCCCTAATAAATATGCATGAGAGAGATTTGCATATAATGGAAGTGACAGGTATGCAAATCTCTCTCATGCATATTCATTAGGGATATCTTGAAAACCTAACTGGCTGGGGGTCCCCCAGGATAGGTTTGGGAACCACTGATCTAGACAGTTGATATAATTGGAAATTGGACAAAAGTGTAACTGAGATACAGTTAGTCAGTACTTTAAAAACCAGCAATAATATCTCAAACTTTACTTGCTGCTCAATTGGAAACCAATGTAGTTGTTGTTGTTTTTTTGTTTTAAAATACTGGGGTCATTAACATAAGAAAATCTAGAACATCCACTAAATCATAATTGTAGTTGTGTTCTCTTGTCCATGGAAATGTCAAATTGTTGGCATTCAATTTACATTTTTGTATGCTGAATTCCCTGGAATAAACAATATTAGTGTGTGTCTCTCAACTGATGCTATACACACCCTACCACAGGGATCTCAAAGTCCCTCCTTGAGGGCCGCAATCCAGTCGGGCTTTCAGGATTTCCCCAATGAATATGCATTGAAAGCAGTGTATGCATATAGATCTCATACATATTCATTGGGGAAATCCTAAAAACCCGACTGGATTGTGGCCCTCAAGGAGAGACTTTAAGATCCCTGCCCTACTTCAACTACTGCAACTCATTACTCAACAGTGTTTACCAATTGTCTCTATGACGGGTTCAACTAGTACAGGACACTGCAATTTGGGTGCTCCATAGTACTGCACACTTGTAGAATCATTATGTCATACCATTTAATTTACATTCTAATTGGCTTCCTTTAAGGTATCAAGCTAATTTCAAAATATTAATGTTAGTTGTTAAGACCATGCAAGTAGGTCTTGCTACTTTGTATGATGCTCTCATTTCTCTGACCTCTTCGCATTTTCTGTATTCATAGAATGATAAGCTTTTAATATTCCTTTGTCCTCTAAGGCACATTTGGATTCCACACAAGAATCTGCTTTCTATATCTGAGTACTTCTCTTCTGGCATTGTCACTAAATATCTTTGATTAGAGCCTACACTACCTTGATTTAAGGCTGCTCTTAAGACCTACTTTTTTCTCTCAGCCTTCAGTGATGGGTAGGCACTAGTGTGGTTACTTAGGTCAGCATTAAAGAGCCAATGTGGTTTTCTCTATCAATTCTTTGATATTTTTTCTGCAAACTCTTTTATAGTATGAATTTATTGCAAGCCACTGTGATACTTAGTGAACGCCAGTTTATAAAACCTCAAAATAAATATACGGTAATCTACATAATGAACTAATAAAATAGTGACAATGTGTTTGTAACTCCTTGGAAATGCTAGACAAATAAATAAGAGTATACCTTTTTTATAAAGGCACAATTACATTTTTGTCACATTTGAAAGAGAGACACCGTTGTCTTCAACAATTTTGGCAAAGGACTATACTCTTCAAGAAAGTCCTGAAAAAATCTTAACACCATGACTACCTTCTTCCCATCTCCTTCCTGTCTCCTGTCAGGCACAGGATATAAACTCTTTACCTTCACTAGAAATGACCAGAGATCTTCCTTTGTAACCCACCTTCTTTAACTCTTTTGTAATCCGCCTTGAACCGCAAGGTAATGGCGGAATAGAAATCTCTAATGTAATGTAATGTAATAGGAGGTTCATTTTCAAAGAGCCACTAAGCAAATAAAAGAACTGATAATTATAGCTTATCAGTAGAAAAAAATTTAATGGAAGCAAATTTAATTGAGCTTCACCTGGTAACCTAGCTAATCTATAAACAACCCCTCTTTCACAATAAGGTGCACAAGGTCTAAATTTCAATATTTTAAATCATACTGTTTGCATATGCTCGAGCCAATCAAACATGAAAGGAGGATGCATATACTCGAGCCAATCAAACATGAAAGGAGGAAAAAGCCTCAGACTACATCACACAAGCCAGCTATAATAATGGCTTTAAGGCAAGGCTAAACGATACCTCTGATTGGTGGTTTACTCCCTGATGCAGCAAGAAATTTGTGAAACGCTGGCCATCGTTCGTGCGCCGATCTCAGACAAAGATAAGTAATTTTTTTTTGCTATTGGGACCCTTTGAGTATTTTCCTTGATGGTTTGCATTGCACATAGCACTTTTCAAGCAAAATAAAGGAGGTTTTTTATGCCCATGAAGTATTGTTTAGCCTTGCCTGAAAGCCGTTATCACAGCTGGCTTGTGCGACGTAGTCTGAGGCTTTTTCCTCCTTTCATGTTTGATTGGCTTGAGCATATGTAAACAGTATGATATAAAATATTAAAATATCAAAATTTAGACCTTATGCACCATATTGTGAAAGAGTGGTTGATTGTTTATTGATTGGTTTTCACTTTAGTTTGTTGTTTTTGCTAAACCTAGTTAATCTAGCCAATCTCTTTGTGCAACTGGGGATGCCTTTAGACTTACCCCTTTTCTGGCCATCTGTGAACTTAGAAATGCAATCTAATTGGCTAGTAGGGAAAATTTTGAAAAGCATACATTTAACTAACTTTTGAAGTTAACCAATTAAACCTTTTGACAATCTACCCTTTTAATCTAGTCATTCACTCCCATATTTGTCAGCGTTAGCAAAGAGAAAAACCTTAATAGTAATGTTTTGGGGGCCCCATTTATTTAATGACAATAGTACTCTTTTTAGATTTGGACAGTTACCTCATAATTATAAAAAATGCTGAAAACTACACACAAATGTGGGTGCAATTTGTACACCTAATCGAATAAGAAGCTAATTACAAGCAGTTGTTGGCTCTAATTAGAATACAAGTTATGGGTGTATATTTAGGTGCAAGTCAAAAAAAGGGTGTGTGGAAATGGGTGAGTCATGGGCGGATCGGGGGCTGTTCCATTAAGTTACAAGTAATTATAGAATAAGAGCTAATGTGCCTAATTTAGGTTTGGGCTTTTGCACCACATTTTCATTGGTGCAAATGGCCACGCCTAAAGTTAGGCACAGGCCCTGGGCATAAGAACTGTTCTATAAACTGTGCCTAAATTGAAGCATGGCTTATACTGTAGAATAGTGTTTTTTTCAGCATCATTTTTTTAGGTATCATTTATTTATTTATTTCAAAATTTATATTTGACAATTCTATGCGGATTAAAAAATAACATACACAATAAAATCACAAAACACATAACAAAAGATAAAAACACAGTAATGTAGTAAAACATAAAACCTCAAGATACCAAATCCCAAAGCCCCAATCTTTTTCCCAAAACATCGCCCTCTATACTAAAAAATCATGATCTGCAACAAAGAAAGAATAAACAGCAGCTAAAAGAGTCTATTCAGGTTTATAAGTGCACACAAACAATACAGTCTTAACCTGCAGCACATTTGTAGCATGTCTCAAACCCAGCGGTAGCATATTCCAACAAGTTGGCCCCTTTAGAAAAAACATAGGGCTCCTTTTACAAAGGTGCGCTAGGGCCTTAATGCGTGGAATAGCGCACACTAAATTGCCACGTGCGTTAGCCGCTACCGCCTCCTTTTGAGCAGGCAGTAGATTTTTGGCTAGCGTGCGCGCTAATCCAGTGCGTGTGTTAAAAACGCTAGCGCACCTTTGTAAAAGGAGCCCATAGTTTTACGTGCCCCTGCCAACCTAACTACACTCAAAGGAGGAACATCCAGACACAACTTTATCCATGGATCAAAGGTCCCGATTTGGCTGATATAGATGCAAAAGTGAGCGCGGAATCTTTGGACAGTCATCAATCAAGAGTTTGAAAATTATGCACATCACTTTAAATTCAATGTGCACCTGGATTGGTAGCCATGTCATTCTCTCAGGAATGGGGTAATATGCTCATATCTGGGAACATTGGCAATAACATGGGCAGCAGCATTCTGCGTAAGTTGTAACACCTTAACAACGTACTTTGGTAAATCCAAATACAGCCCATTACAATACTCAAAAACTGGAGTCAACAGTATCACAATTGTAGTTCTAAAATTCTCGGCAGACAAAGTCTCTCAAACTGCGCAATAGTCGTAGCTTAAAAAAAGCATGCAATACTACAGATTTTATTTGTGGCGTAAATGATAATGCTGAGTCCAGTATGACTCCTAGATATCTGCACTGCCGCAATACTAAGACTTCCACATTGACCAAAACAACCGCCGAGGGGAAAGCCAACAAATGTTTGTCCTGTCCAATACACAAAATCTCTGTCTTTGACACATTCAGCTTCAGTTGATTTTTCCACATCCAGTCCTGAACTACCTGAAAACAGTTATGAAGGCACCACAAAGCCTCCTCCATAGATTTATCAAGAACTGAATGTCATCTGCATAAAGTTAATACCTGATACCCGTAACTTTTTGCACAAGAGTAGCATATATAGAGGACTGCCAACAGAGCCAACCCTTGCGGAACACCACATCCCAAAGATGACCAACTTGATTTCTTCTGTACAGATTCTACACAAAACATTCTATTTTCCAAGAATAAAACCATTCAAGCACTACTCCTCCGATGCCCAATGCACGTAACCTCACCAACAAAATCTGATGATTCATGGTATCAAAAGCTGCAGAAACGTCAAGCAAGATCATAAAATAAGAAATTCCATGATCCAAGCTACCAAGTGCATAATCAAGGACAGAAAGCAACAGTAACTCTGTAGAATGTTTTGATCAAAACCCGAATTGAAAATCATCCAAGATTCCAAAAAGTCTTGCAATTGGTGCAGCTCAATCTTTTCGAGAATCTTGGCCAGAAAATGTAAGGAAAAAGAACAATCATTGTGCTGTACAGGGTCATAAATAAGCCCCCTATATATAGTCCCATATATAGAATTTCTTCCTTAGCATCTAAGCTCCTAGGGCCTGATTCTGCAAATGCACGTCCCAATGGTAGGCAGCGGTAGGTGTCCTACCGCCATGTCTCAGCCAATCAGGACGCACTTAAAAAAAAAAAGGGGTGTATCATACACCTACAGAGATGTTTAGGGATGCTTAAACGTCCCTACACATCTCTGTAGGCACAAGACAGATGCTTTAAATGTAGGCCTGCAAAATGCTGGTCTACATTTAAGGTGTGTGTTCAGTGATGCAGATGTGATTTTCTTTAGAACGCCAATTCATGATTGACATGGGATGAGTGGCCGCCTCTTTGGTGTCCACCACGATCGGCATCCTAAAGAGAATCAGGCCCCTATTGTCTAACAGCAAGGATATTGTAGATACAAAGAAGCTGGGCAGCCCCTGACCCTATAGAACTCATCAACAAATGTAAAATATTTTAAAATTAAACATTAAAAAGTGGCAATTTGCCATGATTCAGAAAAAGTGATAACAGAGTTAGCAATTAGGTTTTGTGGGGTGATTGGAGCATGTTGTTTTTGAAATTTTTCACTTGAAGTTTGATAATAAAGGATAATTATAAATTTCATGCTCTGATACTTGTTCTTTTGCAAGACAAAAGACCAGAAATATTAAATTGTGGTAGCATATTTCAGAAAGCAAATGAAAGCCTGTCTTTTATTCCAAGCCCATAATGGTTTATGGTGACTGACTAGCTACTTACTGTGAATTTAATATAGTGGGTATTAGCAAATAAAGACTGATACAGTACATCTAGTCTGCCCAGTAGGGTTGCCAAGGCAATACCTGCTATCTGGTGCAGGTTACTTTCTACAAATCTGTTTTTATTGGGGGGGGGGATTGTACATGCTGTGCAATGCAGGTTACTTCTCCTGTAGTTTCTTTGATTAAGCACAACAATCAGTTTGCAGCTGTTTTGAGTTGAGGCACATATAGAACAAAGAAAAAGAACAAACAACCACATGCAAAATACAAGAGAAAAACAAGTGGGGAGTGGGATAGAGCACGTCAACCTTGGGACAAGCAAATTGCATTTGAATAAACTCAAAGCAAATTCAAAATCACATAAATGAAAGCACATATATCAAAAGTCCTATGGATATAATGTCCTTATGTTGAAAGGATCCAGCCAATGACCTGACACGATCCCTGTTTCGGCCCCCAGGTGGAGGCCTGCCTCAGTGGTGTATCCATAGGTCCACTAGGTGTTACTCCAGTGTTGATAATGCAAACTTTAAAAATTATCTAAAAATACTATGAGCATTTAAAAAGGCTCATAGAAAGTCCAAAGGGTATGTTAAAGTCTTCCGAGGAAAGCAGTGATATCTCAAGCTTCACTGTGTCTTACAGTATTGGAATCCTTCCTGGGAATAGTCTAATGGAGCTTAGTGTTTGATTCTAGAGCTTTGTTTTGGAAAACCCAGATATTCTATTTGCTTTCTGAAAACATAGCTCCATTGGGTAATTTATCAAGAAAGGAGTTAATATTGTTTTTTTCCATTCAAGGTTGGGAGAAACAAGTCCATAAAAGTTAGTCTAGTAGAAAATGAGCTTAAATCTAATTGTAATATTGGAATCTGGAAGAAAACAGATTTTGTGAAACCATACAGTTTACCAATGTCTAATAAAGTTCTCCCTAGCGTTTTGGTTTAGTAGAAAATAGTGTTTGGTAAACAAAAGGTTTATCACGGTTTATTTGGAATTTGAAATACAACCTTTCCTGACAAACATGCCAAGATGATGTGCCATACAATAATTATAATAATAAAAGAAAGAGACGAAATCTATTACTAGACAGAAAAGTACTCTACTTCCCGTCACAAAAAAGAGAACACACTCAAGCTTTCAGGTGCCACTATCCTGAGAGTGGGCCCAGTTGAATGAGAGCTAGTGTGATTTTAAAACAGTAGAGTAATGGGACTATTGAAAAATTCAGAAGTTACTGCTCCAGTTAGGAGAAGATTTCTATATTGCTATTGCTAATATTGCCCCTCTTTCACTAAGGCGCGCTAAACGCTAACATGTCCATAGTAGAGGTCTGCACGGGAACGGGGATTGCGGGAGTCCCGCGGGGGTCCTGTGGGAATCCCCCCTAACTCATGGGACTCCCACGGGGACCCGCCTCTGGCCCATGGGACTCCCACAGGGACCCCCCTCTGACCCACAGGACTCCCACGGGGAGCCCCCTCTGGCCTACAGGACTCCCACGGGGACCCCCCTCTGGCCCACGGGACTCCCATGGGGACCCCCTCTGACCCACAGGACTCCCACGGGGAGCCCCCTCTGGCCTACAGGACTCCCACGGGGACCCCCCTCTGGCCCACGGGACTCCCATGGGGACCCCCTCTGACCCACAGGACTCCCACGGGGAGCCCCCTCTGGCCTACAGGACTCCCACGGGGACCCCCCTCTGACCCACGGGACTCCCATGGGGACCCCCTCTGACCCACAGGACTCCCACGGGGAGCCCCCTCTGGCCTACAGGACTCCCACGGGGACCCCCCTCTGGCCCACGGGACTCCCATGGGGACCCCCTCTGACCCACAGGACTCCCACGGGGACCCCCCTCTGGCCCACGGGACTCCCATGGGGACCCCCTCTGACCCACAGGACTCCCACGGGGAGCCCCCTCTGGCCTACAGGACTCCCACGGGGACCCCCCTCTGGCCCACGGGACTCCCATGAGAATTCCCTCTGACCCACAGGACTCCCACGGGGAGCCCCCTCTGGCCTACAGGACTCCCACGGGGACCCCCCTTTGGCCCATGGGACTCCCATGGGGACCCCCTCTGACCCACAGGACTCCCACGGGGACTCCCCTCTGGCCTACAGGACTTCCACGGGGACCCCCCTTTGGCCCATGGGACTCCCACGGGGACCCCCCTCTGGCCTACAGGACTCCCACGGGGACCCCCCTCTGGCCCACGGGACTCCCATGGGGACCCCCTCTGACCCACAGGACTCCCACGGGGAGCCCCCTCTGGCCTACAGGACTCCCACAGGGACCCCCCTCTGGCCCATGGGACTCCCATGGGGACCCCCTCTGGCCTACAGGACTCCCACGGGGACCCCCTCTGGCCCACGGGACTCCCATGGGGACCCCCTCTGACCCACAGGACTCCCACGGGGAGCCCCCTCTGGCCTACAGGACTCCCACGGGGACCCCCCTCTGGCCCACGGGACTCCCATGGGGACCCCCTCTGACCCATAGGACTCCCACGGGGAGCCCCCTCTGGCCTACAGGACTCCCACGGGGACCCCCTCTGACCCACAGGACTCCCACGGGGAGCCCCCTCTGGCCTACAGGACTCCCACGGGGACCCCCCTCTGGCCCAAGGAACTCCCACGGGGATGGAAGGCATTGGAAGCTGATGTGTCCATATAATATAATGGACACGTCAGCCTTAGTAAAAGAGGAGGTTTATAAGTGAATTACCTGAGCAGAAAACAAAAAAAGGATTCCACCAAAGAGATTCCACAAGGAAAACAGCAACGCAAACACAAAAGAAACTGTGGAATTGATGATCCTGTCAGAAGTAATTGCTGCTTTTTAATGGGGACAGGCAGGGATGGAGGTAATTCCTTGTGGGGATGGGTGGGGCCGGAGAGGATCCTGGCAGGGACGGGTGGGGACGGAGAGGTTCCTGGTGGGGACAGGCGGGGATGGGTGGGATTTCTGTCCCTGCGCAACTCTCTAGTCCATAGAATATAATGGACTTGTTAGCGTTTAGCACATGCTAAAACGGCTGGCGCGCCTTAATAAAAGGACCCCATTGGAAGCTAAATCTGAGTTCTCCTGGCAAAAGGTAAATATGATAGGAGTATTCAAAAAGTAAGCTTAATCCTCTGAAAACACCTCAGCCTGTAAGAAAAGTATGATTTTATTATTTTTTTTTTTTTAAAGAGCAGTGCATATCTCAATATGCAAAGATTAGAAAAATGATTGAAATCTCTTTAGGGATAAATTTTCCAGCTTCAGTTGAGAACTACATACGTAGAACTGGAGGGGGTGGGGTGGACTCGTGGAGATAAGGAAAAAGCTTGAATCTGGCTAAGTTGAATATTCTTCGGACTAAACATACATTTTTACCACATCCTCTAGCAACAAACTCTAGAGCTAAACTTCTGCCGTTCTCTCTTCTCCTCCTACATGCCCCCCTTACCCTGTCTCCTCTTCATATAGCTATTTCTTGTCTTTCTAAAATAGCGAGTTGGCTTGTGTATGCCTTAACTTTTGAAAGACTTATCAGAAGTGTGAATATTTAGCTGTTTATTGTATTTGAGGATAGCTGTATTAAATCTTTCCTTCTAACAGAGATATTTCTATGAACATTTAATAAAAAGAAACAAAATAAAAGATTTAGAATTGATCGCCTGTTCCATGAAACAAATGTGTTTTAACAGTCTCATCTTAAATAAATAAACATTCCATCTGGACACTCTGCAATATTTCATAAATGCATTTGGCTGCCAGTAGAACTCTTCTATCAAATAAAAATGTTGCTGTCGTCTATATTTTTGCAATTATTTAGCCAGCTCATCCACAATTCTCTAAAACTCTGGGGCTAGCTGTTTTTGTTAAATTCTCCCAAAACACCTCATTTTAAATAGGATCAAATTGTTGTGTGCAGAGTCAGTCGTTTTGTAGTCAATTTGTCCTACTTTGGGCAACAATATGACCAATATCTGGTTCTGTTGACATAGATGTTCCTTCAAATTCTGAGGACCTGTGATAGAGCTTCTTATAGAGTTTCTAAAGTAATGATTTGGCAGATCCTTTCTCAGCCTTTTTCAGTCTGTTTGAATTATGTGGGGAGTGTGTGGTGCAGTGGTTAGAGCTACAACCTCAGCACCCTGAGGTTATGGGTTCAAATCCCATACTGTTCCCTGTGACCCTGGGCAAGTCACTTAATCCCCCCATTGCCCCAGGTACATTAGATAGAGTGTGAGCCCACCGGGGCAGACAAGGAAAAATGCTTGAGTACCTGAATGTAAACCACTTAAGACTATAAGTGGTATATAAATACTGAATAAATAATAAATGTGCAGCACAGAACCAAACTTATCCAGCCAAGATGGATTTCTGTCTGTGATTTCACTACTTTAGGTGTGGTTTGTGGAACAGAGACACTGTTTGTTGAACAGAGACACTGTGTTCTTATATGTATTCATTGCCATGCACTGGTTCAGTCCAACCTAGGGGTTGGTGCCTTCAGACAGCCATTATCTGAGCAGAACTCCCAATCAAGCCCAAACTTGACATTCCCAAATTGGGTTTGTGGTGATGTACAATTTAATTATTACAATTAAATGTATGATATGTTATAATTAGAGAATGACACAGGGACAAATTTGTCCCCACCCCTGCAGGAACTCAATTTCTCTGTCCCATCCCCGTGAGTTTTATTGCTGTCCCTGCTTTGCCTTAACTGCACAAGCCTCGAACACTTATGATGTTAAAGTGTTTGAGACTTGTGCAGATGAGGACAGAACTTGCAGGAATAGGGCAGGGACAGGAAAAGAACTCGATAGGACAGGAAAATGAGTTCCTGGGGGGGACAGGGAAAAATTTGTCCCTGTGTCATTCTCTAGTTATAATCACAGTCAGATGTTTCAGTAGGTTTCCCTTTCAATTCACACCAACACAAAGGTTAAATATTTTTTGGAGGGGGAAGTGTTTGTTGTAACTAAAAAAAAAAAAAGCAATTGAGTAGAAAAGAAAGAAAACTAAATAAGTATGTCCAACAATGGTGGTTATCAGATGTTGTTTAAACAAGGTAAATTTAATTCAAATATAAATGGATAGCAAAGCTAATTTACCACGCACGTGTGATCAGATTTACATTGATAATATTCAAACCTCAAACAAATATGTCATACCTTTCAGCTTAATACCAATTTTGTTCTAGGCTATTCAAAACCACAGGCAAGTGTTTTATTAGGTAACACTTTTAAAAACCAGAAATTGTTTCTAAGTCCCAAAGTTCAATAAAATACAAAAATTGTATATCTGTGTGCACACAAAAATAAAGTATTTTAAAAGAAACTTGTTTTCACTGGTATTGCCAGTTTCTTGTGTTGGATACCACTGAGTTGTTATCCTGTCACCTGTCTAGAACTAATAGCTCCTCTGAAGATCTCGATATTTGCTACTAACCTATCTGTAAATGAATGAAAGGAAGCAAGCCCTAATCTCCCTGAATGAATGTTGGCTAAAGTCAGTGTATTCTTAGGCTAAGGCCATGTATTTCTAACTATATGTGCAAAAGAACAGATAATTCTTCTATCACTAAGCTGACTCTCCCATGAAAACCAGAAAAACATGCTTCTGATATGAAATCTGTTCACAGAGTTTCAACAAACACATTCACACAATATCTGAGCAAACTCAGCTATATCTGCATATTCAAGTATTTTTTCTTCAGAAATAATGAAGCTCCTCAGTAATTATCTCACAATTCCATAGAGCCTGCCAGTACATCAGGAATACTAACTGGAAACAGCTCTGCACCACAGAACCTCTCAGAATTCCAAGATAAGTGATCACTCTTAAAGTTTTAGACCTTCAGTTCTCAGAACATTTAGGGCTACTTTTGCTAAGCTGCGATAGCGTTTTTAGTGCACGCAGAATTTTAGTGCATGCTAAACCCACGCTACGTGGCTAGAACTAACGCCAGCTCGATGCTGGCATTAGCATCTAGCACGCAGGGCAATTTAGCGTGCGCTAAAACCGCTAGTGCAGCTTTGTAAAAGGAGGCCTTAGTTTTCAAAAAATAGTTTCAGATTCTCCAAACTTCACACAAAGGTGTACAAGTATACTAGTTAAGAGCTCAGCAGATTAGTAATCCAAAAAGACTGCAGGAATGCACTCCAAAAGAAAAACAGTTGAATTCTAAATTAAATACAAAACATTTGCCTTAAATACCAAGGCAATCTGAGTTGAATCGGTGGTCTTACACAGTGAATGAGATTAAAACTCTTTATTTCCTAGTACTTAATACTTTATTTTATCATCAGGAGTCACAAAAATCCAGTTTAAATTCTGAAACACACTTTAAATTTCTTATCAATTTTCCTTTGAAATATAACTCCAAACTTAATTTAGAAATCTGAATAAATCATGAGAACCTACAGGCATCAGATAAGTTCTTGACCCACAACTCGCACAACCTCAGCTATATCCTGCCTTACAATTTCATCTCAGCTCAACAACCCTTACGCAAGTTTAATTTGCAACATTTCTCATGAAATCAAACATTTACAAGAAATATTATTACAAAAATATCCTCTCCAACAGAAACAAACTCCAGAGCAGACATACAAATTTTCACTTACTAGCCTTAAACTCTCTGCTTTCCTGTAGCTCACAGTAACATCCTCAGAATCTTAATGAGAGAGTTGCTATTATATGCAGCTATATATATATATGCTATTATATGGATATCTCAAAAAGAAAATACCCCCCATTTGGGTCACTCCAAGTTTCAAGTTTAAGAATTCTCTTCTTCTTTTTTGAGTCTCTCTAGAGACATCGGGAAATATCTGAATATGATGTCCCAGGAAGTCCTTGGACCTATTTTTAAAGAAAAGTTTTAATATCCAATCCTTGTCTGGAGCCAAAGCCACAGACAACAAAAGAGTGGCTGGAACAGCCAATTCTCTAGCCAATTGTTCCAATATTGCGGAAATGTCCAATGGTCTTTCCCGAGATTCCTCAATTTTCCTTCTTTGACTTGGGATTTAACAGGAAGATAATATACCCTTGTAAGAGGAGGTAAAGAGCTTTCAGGAATTTCCAATATTTCCATAAAGTAGCGCTTCACCATTTCTCAGGGGGAGATTGATAAGATCTTAGGAAAATTTTAAATTCTCAAATTGTTAACTTGAGCATTGTTCTCCAAGGCTTCCAATTTCCTCCTGAGGATTGTATTATCTTTAACCAATAACTCTTGATTATATTTTGCTGATGTTAGTTCTTTAATTGAGTTTTGTGACTATTTTTAACTGAGCTATATCTTGTTTTATCAATTTTATTTCTCCTTTCTGTTCTTTAAGTTCTTTATTCAAATTGTTAATTTGAGGGTTTAAGGAGTCTCCTAAATTCACTACCAAGTCCCATAGTGCTTCAAGAGTGACTTCAGGGAGTTTAGTAGGAGAAAAAAAATGTACTTGTGCTGTGGGAGACTGTTCTGGGATTTGATTTACCTCAATGAAGTCTTGTGCTCCTCCAACCTCAGTTGTCCCAGTCGCAGGTCCTACCGGAGTGAACATATCACTCTGGGATGTTTCAAACAGCAAGCCCTCCAATGCAGTGGCCTCCAGGGACAAGAGAGCTACCTCTTCGGGTGCATTCTGGTCCCGTGGAGAGCTGGCTACCTGCGGTAGCGGTTGAAGGGGTGGTGTCCTGACGTTGGGGCTGAGAGTAACGTCGAGCCCTGAGGTTTTCACCGCCGCACAACTTCCCGGTGATGTCCCAAGCAGGCTAACTCCCAACGTTCCTTGCTCCTGTTGAAGACACCGAAGAAGATCATCGATCGTTACCGAAGGGGTAGTCGATCGTCGGGAGGCACCACCAGCGTTCTTGCCCCGTCTCTTCAGCATGTTATTAGAGGTAAAGTTGAAACTCAGTGGCGTCCTCACTGCAGCAGAGATACAGCAGCCATCTTGGATCCATCAGACTCCCCTAATTTCAGGAGGTGAAAGGTATAGAAATTTTTGGGGATACAGTTTTTATGAAATCCAAAGTAAGAGTGGTTAAGACAGCCTTTTTGACAGCACAAGACTTTTCATGGTGCCCAAGATTTCAGGTCAGTTTTGTAAACCTTATTTTATCAGGGTTTGATTATTGCAGTTTTGTGTGTCTGAACCTTCCTGATCTGCTGTTATGCTGTGGCACACATTGTTTGTATATAATTACGGGAATCAGATTTACTTGGCCCTTGAGGCCCTACACTGGCTCCTGATATAGGAGGAGTGTTACATTGAAAGGGAACTGGATATTTGAAATCTGTTCTTTAAACATAGTCAGGTTATCCAATTATGTGAGGCTTTGCGCTCCTTACTGGAGGAGTTATATCTGAATGGGATCCTTAAGAGATTATTTTTATATTTGGGGCCTATGTTGTGCAGTGAAGAAGACAACTTTATTTATAGAGGCTTTTTCTTGAAAGATGGTTCTCTTTTTATTATTGTTGGAAGAGTTTTCTACTTATTTTAGAATTGTTTTATAATAGTGTATGTATTTTGTGAACCGCTTAGTTTTTAAGCGGGATATAAGTTTTTAAATATATAAAATAAATAGCTTGGGATGGCAGTATTCTAGTCGTCTATGTGCATGTGGCCTTTTAGAGGATACTAACTAGTAGAAAAGAAAGCGATTTGTTCTGATGACGCGTACTTTGCCAGTGGGTGGAGCATGCAAATATAACTATAGAACTGATGTAAGTGATTGCACTTTAAATGTAAGCGTGTTTTCTGTCATTTGTGCTAATATTCTATAAAGAGAGCAGGCACTTATCTTTCTTCATAGATTAGGTACCTGCTTACCCTTTTATAAGGGGTCATGGATTTGGTATAGTGCCTTTCTGTGCTACAACCAAATTGGTTTACATTTATTATTTGCAGGTACTTTCACTGACTCTAGTGAGTTCACAATCTGAAGGCCCCTTTTACAAAGCCGCAGTAGTGATTCTTCGGCAGCAAATGCACCAAAGCCCGTAGGAGTTGACTAGGCTTCGGTGCATTTACCAAGGGGGACACACTATCACAGCTTTGTAAAAGGGGGCCTGGTTTTGTTTTTTTATGTAGTTGGGCTAATGGAGGGTTAAGGATGGAATTCTGTAAATGGTGGCGAAAACTCAGCACTGACTAAAAGAAAGTGCTTAGCGCTTTTCTATAAATGGTGCTCAAAGTTAGTGTATATTAAGGCCCGGATTCTGCAAACGGTGTCCTAATTGTAGGCAGTGGTAGGCATCCTACTGCTGTCTAACCAGCCAATCGGGATGCACGTTTTTTTTTTTTTTTTTAAAAAAGCTCCAAAGGCAGGCCTCCTACGTTGGGGGCACCTCCGGGAGCCTAGGGAGGCCCATATGCCTGCCTAAGCTCGCCTAAGGTTAGGCGTGGGCGTGGTTTGCCCTGGAAGTAGCCTTAGATGAACCTATGCGGCTGTATGCATCTCCCTAGTCCAGTGAGAGACGTGTACAATGTAGGCCAGCATAAGTAGACACAGCCGCTAAGCTTATCATGGCAAGGGATCTCCCTGCTACGATAAGTTTAGCGGCTGCCAGTCCCCCCACCTGCCCCGAATGAATGCAGCAGGAGGGATGTCCAATTCCTCCTGCCCGATACACCTTCCACCCCCCCCCAAAGATTGGTGGCAGGAGGGATGCCGTCATGATATCTACAATGCGGGGTGTTCCGGCAAGAGGGATTAGGCACCCTCCTGCCGGCGATCTTCGGGGGTGGGGGGGGGAGTTGTGTTCCAGCAGGAGGGATTGGGCACCCTCCTACCGGCGATCTTCAGGGCGGTGGGTGGTGTTCCGGCAGAATTGATTGGGCAACCTCCTGCCGGAACACCCCCTGAAGATCACCAGCAGGAGGGTTCCCAATCCCTTCTGCCGGAACACCCCCCACCCCCCTGAAGATTGCCGGCAGGAGGGATTGGGCACCCTCCTGCCGCATTCGTTCAGGGTGGGTGGGGGGTGTTCCAGGCAGGAGGGATTGGGCATCCCTCCTACTGCGTGAGGAGGGAGGGGAGACTGGTGGCCGCTAAACTTATTGCGACAGGGAGATTAACAGCTGCATCTATAACATGGACGTTGGTTAGAGAATCGGGTTTACTTTAGGCAGCCTTAGGCCCGATTATATATAGAACACCTGTCAGCTTCTGAGACTGGGCGCCTTTACAGAATGCAGGCCTAAGGGCCTTATTCTTTATAGGACACCGGTATCGAAGGCCGCCTATAAAGCGGCCGCCGATCGCATGTCAATCACACACCTATGCAGAATTGTGCCTACACTCCCAGACAGATGCCTGAAATGTAGGCCAGCATTTTGCAGACCTACATTTTAAGTGTCTGTCTCTCCCATCTACAGAGATGCGTAACGACGCTTAAGCCTGCCCAAGGCTACTTCCGGGCGAAGCTCCGCCCCACCTTGGAGTGTGCTTAAGCGTTGCTACGTGTCTCCATAGACGCACTCTGGAGGACTATAATATGGACATCCTACCTCAGGGAGATTTTTTACAAAATGTGTGTCCCGATTGGTTGCTTGACAGTGATATGATGTCTGCTGCCGCCTGGCATTGGGACATGCATTTTTGAGAATCAGACCCTAAATCCGTTAGCACACCTTAGTAATAGGACCCCTATGTAATTAAATGCTTTCCAACACCAGTATTTGTTTGAAATCTCATTTTCATATGTGTCAGTACGAAGCATCTGTTTTTCTTCTTGCTTTTGGCTCTGTCTTTCACAATTAGAACTGCATTGTTTCTGCTCCATGCAAATTTTCTGTATTTCTTTTGGGTGTTATCCTCTTTTATAACCAATATTATGGGTTTTACCCGTAGGCTACAAAGGGGTATATGTCACCCCTCCTCCTCTCCTTGCCATGCACCCCTTGCCTTCCCCCATACTTTTACTTCCCTGGTGTGAGGTTGCTGCTTCGTGTTGGCATCAGCGCTCTCCCTGATGTCACTTCCAGGACCCATTCCTAGGAAGTGACTTTCTAAACAAATCACTCCAGTCTTCCTAAAATCATGATGCTTGTTGGTAACACTGATGTTTAAAATAATAATCATATATCCAAATAGATATACCTTAATGTTTTCTTGGACATTTAATATAATTATACCATGCTGTGTATAATATGCTGGTATTTTTTCAGTTAAGAAATGCATTGCTGTTTTGCATAGGCTATTCCAGTGCAATATTGGGAACATAAAGCATTCATATTATGTCTATTATAAGTTGAATTGCCACTCAGATTTCTCCGTGCCTTGGTTACCATCCTCTTAATTCCGGATGTTTTATTTTATTTACTTTGTTGTCTTTACCATCTCTTCCAGAAGGGCTTTCTAGTATCTACCATAATCTCGTCTCTTTTCCACTAAAAGGGGTGTGTTCCTTTTGCATTAAATATCTTTTGGGTATTTAAATGTCTCTATTACATTCCCCCCTCCCATCTCTACTCTCTAAGTGAACACATTGAGGTCTTCTAGTTTCATCTCATAGTGTTTTTGGTACAGATCTTGAAACCATTTTGGTTGCCTTTCCTTAAACTATATGGAATGCGTTGCCAGAGGATGTGGTAAGAGCGGTTATTGGAGCTGTTTTTAAAAAAGGTGTGGACAAGTTCCTGGAGTAAAAGTCGATAGTCTGCTGTTGAGACAAACATGGGGGAAGCCACTGCTTGACCTGGATTGGCCTCCGTGAAGACGGGATACTGGGCTAGATGGACGACTATTCTTATCTTCAAATTGTATGATGATTATCAAATATTTTTTCCAGCTGATATTCTCTTAAGTCTGATGATACTCTTCATTAATAAGCAGATCTAAATGCAGATTTAATGCACTTTATTATTCAAGTTATAAAATCTGAAATGTTTACAACTAGGTTACTTCAGAGTAGAAAAATTTAACTCTGTGATTCCAGAATTCCTTCTCCATCTTATTCCAGGTTTTACCATCAACATTTCCACCAGGCTGTAATCACACTTTTTCCATACATTGGTTCTTTGTATTAATCAGCTTTACCTCTAATACCAGGGTGGACATCCACCAGAGACCAGGGGTTCTCAACCTTTTCCTCAGGACACACCCAGCCAGTCAGCTTTTTATGATATCTATAATGAATACGGATGAAAGAGATTTGTATACAGTGGAAGGTAGTGCAAGCAGATCTATCTCATGCATATTCATTGTGGTTATCCTGAAAACCTGACTGGCTAGGTGTGTCCCGAGGACTGTTATGAACCTCATCTTTAGAGGAAGATCAGAGCAAGGGTTGAAACATTAATAGTTAGCTTTTCTCCACCACTAAGGTTTAGTATTTTTTTTGTTTCAGGGTGTGGAAATGGTAAATATCTTCATATCAACTCAAAAGCATTTAAACTGGGATCTGATTACTGTTTTCCTTTGGCTGAGTCAGCACGGAATCGTGGTTTTGAGATAATGGTTTGTGACAGTCTATGCCTCCCGTATCGCAATGAGTGCTTCGATGCTGTCCTGTCTATTGCTGGTAAGTTCAGTGATATCTCATTTTAAGTACAGTGGTACCTCGGTTTATGAGCATAATTTGTTCCAGAATCATTCTCGTAAGCCAAAGCACTCGTATATCAAAGCAAAGTTCCTCATAGGCCATAATACAAACTCAGAAGATTCGTTCTACAACCAAAATTTGCTAAGATGGCCCAGGGGTGGGTACCTGCCTGTGGGTGCCGCTGCCCCTTCAGCTGGATGGCTTCCTTCCCTTGGGGTCCCCGTGTGGCTGCCCTCCCGCTTCGGCCGATGCCTCTGCTGTTCACCAGCGCCTCCCGGCTCCCGATTCAAGCCGGCTGCCATTATGTAGAAGCATGCACAGGACCTCTCAGCTCCCAAATCAAGCCGGCTGCCGCCCCGACAATGCGCGCACCACGTACAAGCACATTATGCATGCGTTGTCAGGGCAGCGGCCAGCTTGACTCGGGAGTTGAGAGGTCCTGTGCATGCTTCTACAGGATGGCGGCTGGCTTGAATCGGGAGCCGGGAGGCACTGGCGGACGGCAGAGGCATCGGCCGAAGCGGGAGGGCAGCCACACGGGGACCCCAAGGGAAGGAAGCCATCCCGCTGAAGGGGCAGCGGCACCCACAGGCAGGAACCCACCCCTGGGCCACCTTAGCAAATTTTGGTTGTAGAACAAATCTTCTCTCTTCCTAATAGATAAAACCATTCTCATCTTGTTCTTTTGTCTTGATTTTTCAGTGTTTCATTATAACTAAGGCTTCCAAAGTGTTTATAAATTGCCAGCCTGGTATTTGGTGATTAAGTGCCACTGATCTGGATATTCACCTGCACTGTGCAGATATTACCATATCCTCACGGAGTGTATCTGCATTTTCCAGAGAGTGCCAGGGTGATATATGGGCAGAGCAAAGGTGGTCTCTGGATTTATCTGATTAGTGGTGATATTTTCTGTTCACTAATCAGACAAATCTCCTAATAAATTAGGATGGTAAGCAGTGACATACCTACAGATGGGCCTAGTTGGGCAGGGACTATGATCAGGCCTAATTATCAGTGGGACACCTCATTGGTATTGCTGAAAGAGATCGCCAAGCTGAAGACATTCTCTACCTGTCCTTCCAACTATCATCCCATTTCCCTCCTCCCCTTCTTATCCAAGCTACTTGAACGTGCTGTTCACCGCCGTTGTCTTGACTTTCTTGACCCACACCAATCGGGCTTTCGTCCTCTGCACTCTACGGAAACTGCCCTCGCTAAAGTCTCCAATACAGCTTTTAAAAGAATAGGAGTTGATCAAAAGATCTCAGTGTTGAGGTGGTGCAATTAGATGGAACAAAATCTAGAGAAGAACTGCTTAATACAGTATATGGAGACATCCAGAATAAGCTTGATGAACTGCTGAACATAAAGATTTAAGTGCCACACTTCAGCTTCTCTTCTACAAAAAGATGTCTTTGCAAGTTATAATGTGTTGTTACCTATTTAAAGAAAACCAAAAAAAACTCTGTGGAGTAACGATGTTCCTAAATGGAGTTTATTTGAAAGAGTCAAAGTTCCAAAAGTACACCAAAATCATCCACATAAAACAATTTCATCCACATAAAAATAGGTAATCCACATAAAATCCTTAAAGGACTAACTCCATTTAGGAACATCGTCACTCCACAGAGTTTTTTTGGTTTTCTCTAGATTTTCTTCTCTGTGGATATCATGGGGTCAATTCCTTTTGTTTTTTGCCTGTTACCTATTTAAATTCATCTTTTCAGCTTGTGTCTATGTTTTAATTTGCGATCGAAGATGTCTCTTTTTATTCTTAAGTTTTTTTGTTTAGATAAATGGAATGGCAACTGGATGGCTCTCTACTAAAATTTACTCCACATCAATAAAGCACCTGTAAAATAAAAAAAAAAATTTTAAATCTCACTTCAAGCTCAGATTAATTCTATTTCTGATATGCATCCTGATGTAAACGAGTTAAAAGTTAAATAGCACTGAGTTGTATGATATGATGTATTCTCACAGTGGTTAATCTTTCTGACAAGTGAGGAAAATAGTCTCTTATTTCATATAATCCCAACTTGCTGATAAAACATAATGTTACCTTTGAAACACAGGTTTTCTGTTGGCTATGAGCAGTTTGCTCTGTCTATAAAATTTAATGACACTGTGAACCGACTCCCTGGTCCTGAATAATTTTGTCACTTTGCTCAGATATATGGCTGATTCCCTCAGCCTCTGCAGAGATGTATTTGATATGCAGTCTGCACTCTCATTAATATCCTACTTTTAAGTGGTCATCTGCTATCAAACTGCTTCCTTCAGAGACAAAACATGTCTTGGCTTGACTTTGTTTTCCTGTTAGAAAATCTTAATGAAGCATTGAGTGACAAGAAGGAAAAATCTACCTATTGGCTTCATAAATATATTGGCTGTACATACTTTATAAACCCATTATTATAACCAGCTGTCTATTGTCCTGCTAGGTCTCATGCGGATAGCTCATTAGGTTTTAATACCTGATACATTAAGAAAATGATATGCAGAACCTGGGGGAGGTATTGTGACCATATTAAACTGAATGCAGCTATTGAATTTTTCATCACCTTTCCTACTTACATACCTCCGTAGCATAATCACCTTTCCTTCCTTCTTCTCCCCTATAAATCTTGGTATAATCAAATTCCCTTTCTTTTACAACCATTCCCCTGGAACAGTGATCTTCCCACCTTTAAGGCATTCATCTGCTGTGTAAACCAGTCAATAACTTGGGGGGAGGGATTTATTTTTTTCAGAGCTGCACACTCGGGGTCCTTCTGATAGTCTCATGGAGCACTCATGTTGCACAGAACTTGACTTTTCTCAATTCTGTAGCTTCTGTTTCTAGCTTAGAGCCTGATACACAGCCTGTCTGTATCCAAGGCTGCACACCACTGGCGTTTTTTTCCCCATGTTCAAGTCTGAACAGCTGATCACAACTGATTCCCTTCCCACTGCTATCTTGAGCCAGTCCCTGCCTCTCCAGACAGCTAATTATGTACCATGGGCCAAAAACAGCATCAGGCCCTGCTGATGTTTCACAGAGCAAAGCTCCCCAGCCAGACTTCCCTTGCATTCTCCAAGAGGAAATTATAAGTGCAGCAGCAATTGTTATCTATTATAATAAAACCCTAAGCGCACATGCGCACTCTTACCTGCGTGTTCTGTGATCCGTATGTCTGTGGCGGCAGGAGTGTGCATGTGCGCTTAGGGTTCTGTTACCTTGGGAGAAAAAACAGCACCACACTCGCGGAACCCCAAGGATGTTCTGAGCAAAGTTATTTTTAAGTTCTAAGCCGCGGTGGCGGCTCCTCTCACGAGCCCCACCTAGGTCGGAGAAGTCTTCCGATGTAGGCGGGGATCATGAAACGAGCCGCTGCGGCAACTTTAAACTTAAAAATACCTCTGGCACAGAACTAAACGGTCAGCGAAAGAACGTCAGACATTGCACGCGATCCCGGCCGCTCCTCACACACACTAGTGGGCAAAACAGCTTCCCACGCACCTGAGCAACCTCTAAGCGTAGGCCACCCTGCTCTTCAGCTCCTCCAGGCAGCGGCATAAAGTACTGTAAGGCCCTCTGCTGCTCTTCTGTCTGCCCTCCTCTTCTGAACAGCAGATGCTGGACAGGGGAATCAGGTAAGGGGTGCTGCTGGACGGGGGGGGAGGTAACAGAAAGGGAGGCCTACTGCTGGACAGGGGGAACAGGGAACAGGTGCTGCTGGGCAGGGGGAAGGTAAAACGAAGGAAGAAGGGCTCTGCTGGACAGGGGGAGCAGTGAAGGGATGCTGATGGACAGGGGGGAGGTAAAAGGAAGGAAGAAGGGCTTCTTCTGGACAGGGGGAGCAGGGAAGAGGTGCTGCTGGACAGGGGGGAGGTAAAACGAAGGGAGAAGGGCTGCTGCTGGACAGGGGGGAGCAGTGAAGGGGTGGTGGTGGACACAGGGGAGGTAAAAGGAAGGGAGAAGGGCTACTGATGGACAGGGGGAGGAAATAGAGACAGAAAGAAAGACAGACAGCAGGAGGGAGAGAGACAGAAAGAAAGACAGACAGAAAGTAGCCAAGGAGAGAAAAAAAAAGAAAGACAAAGACACACATCTATTCTAGCACCCGTTAATATAATGGGCTTAAAGACTAGTATATAAATATAATGGGCCATTGGTTCATATGAAATCCCCAAAAGCCCCCTAGGGGCAATCATATTCAGCCACCAAGATTCAGGAGGCAGCACTTACCGTTTGCTGTTTCTGTTTCCTCTTCTGCCTGCTTTTCTGTGCATTTGACACCACTCAGAAGCCGCTCTACTTCCTCAGCCACTGCCTATAGGTACATTTATTCCCCCCATGAAATCATCAATCTTTAGCAGCAGGAGAAAGCCTTTTTCTCTCTTGCCAACTCTGCACTAAATTCAATAAACTTTTTATAGCGCCTATATTACCATTATATAGGTGGTATATAAATTCATATTTAAAACAAATATATATATGGACCTCTATGTGTTGGATAGGAAAGGAGACACCATACTAGACCAATCAGAACTACTTATTTAAACAAAGTAAAACAAGACTTCTGCCACGAGATCCAGCTATTCAGTCAAAATACCAAAGTAGCCTATGTTGAAATTGCCAGGGTAAAATAATGGGTTTTCAGAAGAGATTTGAACTTGGGGGATGGATATTTCATAATGAATCTCTGGGGGAAGATCATTCCATAATTTGGGAGAAAAAACAGTGCTAGATGTGGTGTTTAGATTTTAACAAAGCCTCTGACCCTGCTCCATACAGGTGTCTAATAAATAAACTGAGTGCCCTTGGTATGGATCCCAAAGTGATGGATTGGATTAGGAACTGGTTGAGTGGAAGGTGACAGAGGGTAGTGGTAAATGGGGCTCATTCTGAGGAAAGGGATGTTACCAGAGGTGTGCCACAAGGGCTGTCTGGTAAGGTTTGCCTCTTTGCAGATGATTCCAAAATCTGTAATGAGGTAAACACCCTTGATGGTGTGGATAACATGAGGAAGGACCTGACGAAGCTTGAAGAATGGTCCGGAATTTGGCAGCCAAAATTTAATGCTAGGAAACACAGGGTAATTTTATTAATTCTGTTTCTGATATGCATCATGATATAAAATGCAAAAACCTGAGGGAACAGTACAGTTTAGGAAATGAAGAACTTTTGTGCATGAAAAAGGAATGGAATTTGATGACCTTAAGGTGGCCAAACAGGTAGAAAAGGTGATGGCAAAAGCTAGAAGGATGCTCGGGTGCATAAGGAGAGGAATGGCCAGTAAGAAAAAGGAGATATTGATACCCCTTTATAGAACTCTGATAAAACCTCATTTAGAATATCGTGTACAATTCGGGAGACCACACCTTCAAAAAGATATATAAAGAGGATGGAGTTGGTCCAGAGGAAGGCTACTAAAATGATTAAATGTGTGTATATGTATATATATTTCCATAAAATTATTGAGGGTACATGTTTGATAGCCTGCATCAGACAAGTGCACAGTTAGTTAAAGTATTAAAATAAAGGTATTTATTTATTTTATGATCTGAATATTATTTATTTTGACATAGAGATTTAATTCAAGTATTCATTTTTATTATGTTTGTAAATTGCCTTAAGTGGACATAAATACAGGATGCTAGGAATTATTAAAAAAGGGATGGTTAACAAGACTAAGAATGTTATAATGCCTCTATATCGCTCCATGGTGCAACCTCATCTGGAGTATTGTGTTCAGTTCTGGTCTCCTTATCTCAAGAAAGATATGGTGGCGCTAGAAAGGGCGACCAAGATGGTAAAGGGGATGGAACTCCTCTCGTATGAGGAAAGACTAATACGGGTAGAGCTCTTCAGCTTGAAAAAGAGATGGCTGAGAGGAGATTTGATTGAAGTCTACAAAATCCTGAGTAGTAGAACGGGTACAAGTGGATCGATTTTTCACTCCGTCAAAAATTACAAAGACTAGGGGGACACTCGATGAAGTTACAGGAAAATACTTTTAAAACCAATAGGAGGAATTTTTTCACTCAGAGAATAGTTAAGCTCTGGAACATGTTGCCAGAGGATGTGGTAAGAGCGGATAGCATAGCTGGTTTTAAGAAAGGTTTGGACAAGTTCCTGGAGGAAAGGTCCATAGTCTGTTATTGAGAAAGATATGGGGGAAGCCACTGCCACTACTGGATCGGTAGCATGGAATATTTCTACTCCTTGGGTTTTGGTCAGGTTTTAGTGACCTGGATTGGCCACCTTGAGAATAGGCTACTGGGCTTGATGGACCTTTGGTTTGACTCAATAAGGCTATTCTTATGTTCTAATAAAATAAAAGGGTTCTTCCAAACACAGAACAACATGTGTAACCACAAAAAGGTGGTATACAAGTTCCATCCCCCCCTCTCCTTACATGGAAAATATGTAATAATTCAATCAAATTAGCATGACTGTGTAAGGTTAATCTCTGCATGGGCAGAATCAGGATGGAAGGATTCAGACAGTCTTGGAGGATATTTCTCAATCAATCATTTTCCAGACAGGAAGACCAGAGTAGTCCAGGTATTCATGCTGGGAAGGTGAAGGAAAGTTAATTAAAGAAAAAAGAAAATGGACAATAAAATTCTCATTTTCCACAAAAATAATAATGGGTGATACGTTATAATGTTTTGAAAGAAAAACATTAGAAATTGACCCTAGTGCTGCTTCTTGATCATTTATTAATTCTTTGTGTACATAATTGTGTTAATCTGTTCTATTTCTATATTACAGTGATCCACCATCTTTCAACGAAGGAGCGTCGCATTCGAGCAATAAAAGAAATGGCACGCGTTGTGAGAGTGGGAGGCCAAATAATGATCTATGTATGGGCCATGGAGCAAAAACGAAGAAAATTTGAAAAGCAAGACATTTTTGTCCCCTGGAATCCTGCACCACCTCCTTTAACCTTGAGCAGTAATTCTGCTCATGCAGTGAAAGAATCAATAAAAAACAAGCACAGAAAGCAGACTTTAAATAATCAGCATTCAAGAAACACAGCTAGTACCTCAGAAATGCACTGGAAAGGAAGACGTACATCCTTCCTGGGGGACAAAGAAACATTAGACAACTCTTTTGAAAAATCCCTGAGACTGGATTTATTTTCAAGATCACTTGATTCAGTATTAGACCTTGGTAGTGATGGCAATCAGCAGCCCCAGCATAAGCTCGGCATGCTTCACAAGTACAGTATTCAGCTGAATGAATTAAGTACAGAACAGATTTTTGAACAAAATAGACCAGAATGTTTTATGCAGCATACCTTCAACTTGTTTCCAAGTTACAGCCAACATCCAGAGGATGATGCTGTAAGAGCAGATACAGAATCTGCGGCATTGAGACCATGTTCCTCTGCTTTCAGAAGCAGTCATACAGAATTAAGGTGTGACACTGAACATCCCCCCTGTATGGAAGCAATTCATGAATGCAGTAAGTTGTCTTTACCTGACCTGGTTTCCCACCACAAAGGAGTAGCTGTCAAAAAACAGCCAAAACCCAGTTCTCTCCTTGAACAAAGAGATTTCTATGATCACTTGAGCAAAGTCAGAAAGGACAGATCACTACAGAGTCCCGACGATGAGTATGACTTGTGCATTCAAAATGGACAGGAAGTAGTGAACCCTCAGGGGGCTTGTCTTCGATATTATCATGTTTTTAGAAAAGGGGAACTGGTTGAACTTATAGAGCAACACATTCCTGAGCTGCATGTTGAACAAGCTTACTTTGACCATGCTAACTGGTGTGTTGTTGCAGAAAAAGTTCAAGTTTGGACCATTTAGGCTTCCGTATAAATGGATGCTGTTCTTCCCCATAGGATCACAAGATTGAGTTCTCAGATAGCTACTGTTCCAAGGAATTGACAGGGAAAAAATGCTTGAATACCTGAATGTAAACCACTTAGGCTATAAGTGATATATAAATATTAAAAATAAATAAATAATAGTGCTTGCACCAGGTCCAAAGTTCTGATAAAATACATCAAGTTGTGAAGCAAATGAAAGGTAACAAAAAACTGATTAGAATCGCTTTTGCGGTGGATTAGGCTAACACTAATAGAAAGAAGGGACCATCATTCATAAAGAGTAGAATTTGTCCTGCAATCATGGACCTACTTTTGTGGAAAGACATACCTGTCATTTGCGGTCTGGACCCCAAGCAAAGACTTCTAGATTTCAGGTATTTCTAATAGCCCTTGGTTCCATGGTCCTTTCCATGGTGTCTTTGTCCTGGATCAACTTCCATTTACATAGGCAGAGGAAGAGAATATGTGTATGTAAATTGTAAATGGAAGATGGAATACCTGAAATTTAGAAGGCTTTTCTGGGGGACCAATTCTCTGTTGACAGAAGCATCTTTCCAAAAATGTAGTCCTTTGACTACAGTGTAAATTCCCAGTCTTTATGGATGTTGGGTCCCTTCTTTCTATTACTGTTGGCCTAAACCACAAGTGATTTTAATCAGTTTTATGTTACCTTTCATTTTATTTGCTATCGACATATCAGAACGTTGGACTCCTGATGCAGGCACTATTGCTGAAACATGTTGACTCCTTGGAACTGTTATTTTGAATATACAATATGGTATCTCAGGGAGAACCTGATATCTTCAGTTTTTCGCTTTGGGTTGTCACTGCTGCATTTTTCATTCTTAAGAATTACTTCAGTTGTGACATTTTATTTTATATGATTTTTTTATGACTAACTTGTGTTTTCTAAGGATGTACTTGTTTTGTTTGTAGCTGCATATTTAGTTGATTTAAGTGGTTTTGCTTTTTAAATTATTTTTCATATAAGCGAAATCTGGAACAGTTTTCTATTCACAGATTTGCCAGTATTGACGTTTGAAAAATGTATTATAGAGAATCTTGCTCTGCCAGGTTTTATACGGGTATTTAATGCCATTTCATAATAAATTATTGCCATCTTATAACAAATTATTGTAGCTTTCTTATTTCTGTTTCAAATATTTTATATCTTTCTGACTCCTAAGATTCATTATAATTAAATCATAGGGTGTCATAAGTAGGACATGAACAATAATGTATCTAGTCTATAGGGGCTTTTCTGGAACAGCATTACTAATACAATGAGCCTGAATTAGGAGTATTGTGTTCAGTTTTGGTGGCCATGTCTTGCCATGGACATAAAAAAAAGATTAAAAGCCATTCAGAGAAAAGTGACCAAAATGGTGTGGTGTTTGCTCCAGAAGACATGAGACTTGAATACTTGACTATGTTTATATCCTGGAGGAAAGGAAGGAGGGGGGAGGGGGAAGTTAAGAACATGGGCTACCATTAGGATGGGGTATTTTACCACTAACTCATGCTATTTTCGGACAGGTCCAATTGTATGCATTGAGTCTTACCCCCTCTTCTATTAAACTGTGCTAGCAGTTTCTAGCACAGGGAGCAGCACGGGCCATTCAGCGTGGCTCCCCATGCTAGAAACTGCTAGCACAGTTTAATAGAAGAGGCCCATAGTTACTATTAACTTGTAAAACCTTTGAAATTAAAATGATAAAATATTTTGACACCTACCAGAAAGGACTTAAAAATCTGGGCTTCCTTTCCCTCTACAAAGACGTTTAAACCTGCTCTCCCACCTCTCTGTCTCCTGCCCACCCATCCCTCTTCCTATCCCTGAAATGTTTTCATGTTTTCCTTATATATACACTATTTGTCAACGACCACTGGAAGTGACCGCCGGACACCTAAGGCACAAGTTTTCTATAAACATAGAAACATGAGGGCAGATAAAGGCCAAATGGCCCATCTAGTCTGCCCATCCAAAGTAATCATTCTTTATAATACCGAGGGCCTCAAAATAGTACCTGGCGAGCTGCATGCAGCCCATGGGCCACGAGTTTGAGACCACTGCTCTATGTGAAGTTTACAGCAGTGCCCTCTAAGGTGTCCCACAGCTCTGTTGGCATGTCTTTGTGGCCATTCCATTACAATGCTAGCCCCTCCCACATCAAAATGGTCTGCATTTGGATGCTTGGAACTATCTGTGGTTGAAAATGCTGCATAAAGTTAGACGTCTCGGAGAAGCCATCCAAGTAGGCGATTTTTGAAAAAAATATTTGGACATCCAGGATGTTCAAAAATAGTTGTTTTTCCATAGCCGACTTTGGACGTCTAGTGGGAAATGTCCAAAATCAGACTTAGATGCAATATCGAAAATGCCCCTCCACACTAGTGCTGCCCGATTCATAGAAAAATACTTTGATTCGATTCGCCCTGTTGAATCGATTTTTCAATTCACTGTTAATGACACAGCTTTTTAAGTTTAAACATTTTATTTAACCAAGGCAATATCATATCAAAACTTCCCAGCTTCCATCCCCAGCCCCCTAGACTCACCAGCCCCCCTTCCAATTCCTAGCTTCCATACCCAGCCCCGAAGACTCACTAGCCCCCTGCTGATTCCCAGCTTCCATCCCCAGCCCCCAAGACTCACCAGCCCCCCTGCCGATTTCAGCTTCCATCCCCAGGCCCCAAGACTCACCAGCGCGGGCCGATTTCAGCTTCCATCCCCAGCCCCCCTGCCAATTTCAGCTTTCATCCCCAGCCCCAAGACTCACCAGCCCCCCTGCTGATTCTCAGCTTCCATCCCCAGCCCCCCTTCCGATTCCCAGCTTCCATCCCCAGCCCCCCTTCCGATTCTCAGCTTCCATCCCCAGCCCCCCTTCCAATTCCCAGTTTCCATCCCCAACCCCCAAGACTCACCAGCCCCCTGCCGATTCCCAGCTTCCATCCCCAGCCCCCAAGACTCACAAGCTCCCCTGCCGATTCCCAGCTTCCATCCCCAGCCCCCAAGACTCACCAACCCCCCTGCCAATTTCAGCTTCCATCCCCATTCTCCAAGACTCACCAGCCCCCCTGCCGATTTCAGCTTCCATCCCCAGCCCCCCTGACGATTTCAGGTTCCATCCCAAGCCCCCAAGACTCACCAGCCCTCCTGCTGATTCTCAGCTTCCATCCCCTGCCCCCCTGCCAATTTCAGCTTCCATCCCCAGCCCCCAGGACTCACCAGCCCCCCTGCTGATTCTCAGCTTCCATCCCCAGCCCCCCTGCCGATTCTCAAGCCCCCCTGCCGATTCTCAGCCATCCTGCCGGTTCAGTTACTCGACTGGATGTGGAATCGCAGGGAAGAGAGGAGAAATGCAGAGACAGACAGAACCCAAAAAATACCCTTTGCTTCAGAGGTCCGCTGCATGAGGTCTGCTCGCTCCCCCCTCGACGCTCCCACGTCCTTTGTTTCTTCTGATGTAACTTCCGGTTTCGCAAAACCGGAAGTTACATTAGATGGGAACGAGTCCGGCGGCCGACGGTGAAAAAAGAATGAACTTTTTATCGGGGCTGAATCGGTGAGTCCGATTTTTTTACAAAAACGAACTGATTCGAATCGATTCACCTGATTCAAATTGGTGAACCGATTCGAATCATGAATCTGGCAGCACTACTCCACATCACTGTTGTCATTATTCAGAGCTATAAACCTGTTGAAACATTGTTTTTAGTTCTTTCTTGAACATCTCCACATTTTGTATCACTCTTAAAAGGCAAACAATTTCCAACATTTAGGTCAAGATGGAAGAATGCTATCCTTCAAGTCTTATGACACAAAATCTGATAGCTTCCAGTAAAGCCCTCTCAGTTGATCTTAACTCTCTGGGTGACTGATATGTGCATAGACTTGCCAAAATAATTACCAAGACATGGTTATTTAGTATTTTGAAGACCAAAAGTAATATTTTGAATTTGATTCCCTGGTCTATTTGAAGCCAGTGCAATTTCTTTAGAATTGGAGAGATATGAAAAGTGAACAAGTACTCTTGTGGTAGAATTTTGAACTACTTATAAGAAAACCTTTTGGTAACCCACTCAGCAGGCTGTTAATAAGGACTAATAATTCTCTGAACTATTAAACCGAAGTTTGAAGCATTTAGAATGTCCCTCAATCGCCTAATTAGTCTTAACTTAAAGAAGATAATGCTAATTATTTTGTGCTCCCAGATTTCAAATTTATTAACAATTGGAATATCCATGCCATCAACTGAAAAAGCAGTTGGTGTGTCATTTGAGGGTTATCCAGATAATATCAAGATTTGAGCTTTCACCATGTTTAATTTTAAATGATTTGCTTTCATCTATTGCTTGATTGTAAACAAAGGTTTTAACATATCGAGATTCTTTTTCTGACTTGACAAAATGGAGCAAGAACTGAATAGCATCAGTGTAAAGTCTAAATTGTAATTTCAAGCAGTCAACTAATCTACATAATGGTAACAAAACATGTTGATCATAGATGATAAGCAAGAACCCCAGTAGGACTATTTGTGTTCACTGATCTGGTAGAATCATTTGCTATACAAAATGTTTGGACAAAAATGAGGATGGATTGCAGATTGTTAATTAACATTTTATCATTTATAGTACCAAAAGCAAATGAAATATCACAGGGGTGTCCAACCTTTTGGCTTCCCTGGGCCGCATTGGTCGAAAAAAAATGTTTCTGGGGCTGCACAAGCGTGCAAACGCTGCAGCAAGACAGAGGAGGGAGCCAGCAAGACGGTAAACACCCGGAGGCAGAAGAGGAAAACACTGCATCGCCCTTGACCAGGGCCGCACAAGATACTTCACTGGGTCACATGCGGCCCTTGGGCCGCAGGTTGGACACCCCTGATCTAAAGTAACTCAAAAGAAACACATTCCTTTATCAAAGCCTGCTCTCACACTATCTAAGGTAGGAATCAACAATGTTTCTATGTCATCATTTGTTCTAAATCCAAATTGTTTGGGAACTAATATGTTATGCAAGTCAAGAAATTCCAGTTGATCATAAACTACTTTTTCCATAACTTTTGAAAGAAATGGTAATGAAGAGACAGGCCTAAAATTTTCAACTACATTAGGATTTAAAGTGTGGGACATCCAAGTGCCGATATTCACCATTGCCTTTTCTTCAGTAAAAGATCTGTTAGTAATATCAGTAAATTGATGAAGAGCTAGATCTTTTAGAGCCATTATGATAGATAGATGAAATGGATCAAGTGCACAAATGTGAATTATTAACCCTATTAAAAAAATCTTTGGTCATTTGTTGAAAATTTGAGACTATTTTCTACAGCGCCCCTTTAGTTATCTTTAGGGCATAGGGTTTGTGAGTTTTTTGACATTTTGAGAAATTATGGCACTTATTAGCAAGACATAAGAATAGTCTTACTGGATCAGACCAATAGTCCATCAAGCCCAGTAGCCCGTTCTCACGGTGGCCAATCCAGGTCACTAGTACCTGGCCAAAACCTAGGAGTCCTACAAATCTGAATGCCCAGATAGGATATAAGTAATTAGTGTGGCTGCTATCTTTGCAGCCTATTCTAAATATCAGCTTATGGGTTATAAGTAGAGTAAGTTTGGGACAAGTACATAGGCTCTCTAAGGGAGAAAAAGGGATAGAAGATGGCATGGATATGGCTGTATTTGCCCTATGTTACTGTTTTTGATTTGCCACATTGCATCTATAGTTTTATTTCTCTACTGAAACCATTACTGCAAGTGCAAAGATACGAAATCAGTACTAGGGCAGTCTTTTATGGCTGAGCAATTCCAGGTGACAATTATATAATATTACTAATATTAACTCAGGGCTGGCTTTTACAAAGCTTGTAAAAGCCAATGTCAGTTAAGTTATTTCTGATGGTTTACTGTCATGAGTACAACATTTCACAATAATTCTTCTGGACTAAGTATCTGGTGATTTACATTGCTAGTTTAAAACTCTTTCTATAAATGTTACTGGATGTTTTGTTCTTGAATAAACTCCATAATAATTTTCTTTCTGTAAAAGAATCATCTAGAGTTTCCCAAATGAAAAGGTTTCCTCTTATCACAAACAGATTTACAGCGGCATAACTGTTTGTAAATAAACCACAGAAAGCTAATCTCTATCGACCAGTTTAATGAATGTGTACTTGCTGGTTAAATATTTACATGCCTTCTTATCATTGCAAAGGCAAAACCAGTGCCAGCTTATGTTTCCCCTAGTGACTGCTTTCCGAGTGATTTGTGTTGCTGTTCATTGTTCCATTATAGTCCATCTTTTGGCATTTATCGTTGCATATAATTCACACTATAAAAGAATCACCAGAGTTGATGGGTAAAACTGATATAAACTTTGGAATTTTGCTCCTGCTGAGAATAGCTGTAAGCTAGGAAAGGCAGAGTGGGGATATTCACTCAGCAATCTCTGCTATAGGAGCATGGATTTGATATACTGCCTTTCTGTAGTACAGGTACTTTCACTGTCCTTAGTGAGCTCACAATCTAAGTTTTTGTACCTGGGGCAATAGAGGATTAAGTGATTTGTCCAGAGTCACAAGGAGTTGCTACACATTGTAGTATCAGAAAGGCCAAGTAGGTATTAATGCATCTTATTCTTCCTGCTACCTTCCATAGTGTCCTTTTGTTATTGTAATACAACTATAAGCTGAACTTCACAGAATCATGTGGAAAAGGATCTCAGAAACCTACATAGCCTCAAAATAAACTGATAGGATCTGTCTAGTAGGTTCCAATTTCATGCACTGATTTGGCATTTTTTCACCTCCGCCCTTCCCTGAGCATGTCTGTCAATCCGCAGGGGTGGAGGTACGGTCAGGCACCATGTCTGACTGGCAGCACAAAGATCAGCATTGAAGAGGCATTCCGAGCATGTGGAAGTGATTCTCTGATTCCAGCTACTGTAAGAGAGCTGCAGCAGGCTGCAGCGGATTTCCAGGTGAATCAGGAAAGGGGGGAATCTGAATTTCAAGTTTTGAAGGTTTCTGTATGTCTTCCTGAGTTCCCCCACCTAACAAATCTTAGTCACCATTTTTCTAGTTTGCTAACTATGAAAAATATTGTGATTTAGGCACAAATTTCTTAGTGGTGGCCATCTAGGATTTTTAGTGCTCTTTTTTTCAAAAGCTCCCTGCACTTCCAAAACTGCATTTTTTGCCTCAGTTCTTATTGGGATGGAGTCCTTGGGCTCTTCTGCTTCAAATTCTTGCCAGGATTGTGGATATTTAGCACTTCAAGAGCAACCATGTGCTGCATGGCACACCAGAAGGCGGCAGTGCCACGCTTAACCTCTCCCTATCTAAGCAGGTGACTAAATGGGCGGCTATTTCATTTTTTGAGGGCTCAACAAGGCTGAAAGTTCCACACGAATAGACGCAGACACCCCACAGCCCGAGAAACACAAGGTCCAATCATCTAAGGGTGACTCTACTCCCAGGGTCCAGAGGCCTTCTCGGTCCCGCTCCACCTCAGACTTATCTCTCAGGGGTTTTACCTCTTTAGGCACAATCTCTTCTCAGTCCATCGCTGTTCCTGAGTTAGCTGACTGATTTAATCAATGCTGATGATCAGCTTGTGGACCCCTTGTTTGAGTGCATCCTGCTTTTCAGTGTAGCTGTTTTATTAGACTTTTAGCCTTTCCAGAGTGGGGGTTTTTTGCCTCTTTTTTGTGGACATTCCTCTGCTGTACCAAATTATATAGTGCAGATGATTTCAACAAGAAAGGCTATTCTCTGTCTTAATCTGCTGGCAGTGAAGCATAACTCAAATTGTGCCATACTGTCACCTACCAGACAATAATGCTAATGTGCATGCAAATGTAAATAAATAAATAACTTTGAATACTGCAGCAATACTAACCCCCTCTTCTACGAAACCTCACTAGCGTTTTTTAGCGCAGAAAGCCGCGCTGCTCCTGACGCTCATTAAGTTCCTATGAGCGTCGGGAGCAGCACGGGCCATTCAGCACAGCTCTCTAGGCTAAAAACCGCTAGCGCAGTTTGGTAGAAGAGGTGGTAAAGCAACAGAAAACAATATTACTTACCGAAACAGTTGTTATCCAGGGACAGCAGGCAGCTATTCTCACTAGTGGGTGATGTCATCCGACAGAGCCCCGATACGGACGTCTCACAAGCATATTTTCTTGCAGAAACTCAGAAGTTTCGAGATGCCGGTACCGCGCATGCGCCAGTGCCTTCCCGCCCGATGGTCCGGGCGTGTCTCCTCAGTTCAGGTAGCTAGCAGAGAAGCCAACCCAGGGGAGGTGGGTGGGACGTGAGAATAGCTGCCTGCTGTCCCTGGATAACAACTGTTACGGTAAATAACATTGCTTTATCCCAGGACAAGCAGGCAGGTATTCTCACTAGTGGGTGACCTCCAAGCTAACCTCAATGGGATGGTGGGAGAGTTGGCAACTTAGGAGAATAAATTTTGTAACACTGTTTGGCCAAACTGTCCATCCTGTCTGGAGAAAGTATCCAAACAATGAGAGGTGAATGTATGAACCGAGGACCAAGTGGCAGCCTTACAAATCTCCTCAATTGGTGTCGATTTGAGGAAGGCTACAGAGGCCGCCATTGCTGTGACCTTACAGGGAAGGGGTAATCCAGCCTGGGCATAACAGAAAGAGATGCAAGCCGCCATCCAGTTCGAGATGGTACGCTTCGAGACAGGTAGTCCCAACTTGTTCGGATCAAAGGAGACAAAAAGTTGAGGAACAGTTCTGTGTGGCTTGGTGCGATCCAGGTAGAAAGCCAAAGCACATTTACAGTCCAGAGTGTGAAGAGCTGATTCTCCAGGATGAGAATGAGGCTTTGGAAAAAACACAGGAAGAACTATGGATTGGTTGAGATGAAATTCAGTGACCACTTTAGGCAGGAATTTCGGATGAGTGCGAATGACCACCTTGTCATGATGGAATACTGTGAAAGGTGGATCCGCCACTAAGGCCTGAAGCTCACTGACCCTGCGAGCAGAAGTGAGGGCAACCAGAAAAACCACTTTCCAAGTGAAAAACTTCAGCGGAGCCTTGTTGAGAGGCTCAAAAGGAGGTTTCATAAGTTGAGAAAGGACAACGTTGAGATCCCAAACCACTGGAGGAGGTTTGAGAGGAGGATTGACATGGAAAAGTCCTTTCATAAATCTGGAAACCACAGGATGAGCAGATAGAGGTTTCCCTTGTAGAGGCTGATGGAAAGCCGCAATTGCACTCAGGTGGACTCGTATAGATGTAGACTTGAGGCCAGACTGAGATAGGTGTAGAAGATAGTCTAATACAGAAGACAGGGAGGCTCGCTGAGGCTCCTTACGATTAGAAACACACCAGGAAGAAAAGCTAGTCCACTTTTGGGAGTAGCATTGTCGAGAAGCAGGCTTCCGGGAAGCCTCCAATACATCCCTCACCGCCTGGGAAAACTGGTGAGGAGTTACGTTGAGAGGAACCAAGCTGTCAGGTGGAGAGACTGCAGGTTGGGATGGAGTAGAGATCCTTGATGCTGAGTAAGCAGCGAAGGAAACACTGGAAGAAGGAATGGCTCCCTGCTGCTGAGTTGAAGTAGAAGGGAGTACTAAGGTTGTCTGGGCCACCGAGGAACTATCAGAATCATGGTGGCATGGTCGGATTTCAATTTGACTAGAGTCTTTTGAATGAGTGGAAATGGAGGAAACGCATACAGAAAGCGATTCCCCCAATCCAGCAGAAAGGCATCTGCCTCGAGACGAAGAGGAGTGTAGATCCTGGAGCAAAATTGAGGCAGCTTGAAGTTGTGGGGAGCCGCAAAGAGGTCTATCTGAGGCGTCCCCCACCGAGAAAAGATCTGATGAAGGGGCCTGGAATGGAGGGTCCATTCGTGAGGCTGGAGGAGATGACTTAAGTTGTCCGCCAAGACATTGTCCTTCCCCTGAATGTAGACAGCCCTGAGGAAGGTGTTGTGGCGAATCGCCCAATCCCAGACTCGGAGAGCTTCTTGGCAGAGGGAGGGGAATGTGAGTGTAGGCCTCCTTGAGATCCAGAGAGCATAACCAGTCGTTTTGCTCGACGAGGAGGTAGAGAGAAGCAAGGGTCAGCATGCGAAATCTCTCCTTGACCAGGAACTTGTTGAGGATCCTGAGGTCCAGAATGGGACGCAGATCGCCCGTCTTCTTCAGAACAAGGAAGTATCGGGAGTAAAACCCCCGGTTGTGTTGGTCCACAGGGACCGGCTCGACGGCCCGAAGCCGGAGCAAAGCCTGAGCTTCCTGAAGAAGAAGGGCGGTCTGGGTCAAGTTGGAAGGATACTCTCTTGGAGGGTGGTCCGGGGGGACCCGATGGAACTGAAGAGAGTACCCTTCCCTGATGATTGTAAGGACCCAGAGGTCGGTGGTGATAGCCGCCCATCGATGATAAAAATGATGGAAGCGACCACAATAGGAAAAACAGGGAGTGGCAGAACGAGGTTGGTTATGCTCCCTAAGAGAGAGTCAAAAAGGTTGAGGAGCCTTGGGGACAGTAGAAGGCTGAGGCTTTTGCTGAGCCTTTTGCGGAGGCTGTCTCTTCGCTGGTTGTCTCGCAGCAGGAGCCTGCCTGGGTGCATAGCGCCGCTGATAGATCAAGGGCGGTCGAGAAGGGCGAGACTGCGCCGGCTTAGGCTTGGGACGAAGAATGGACTGAAAAGATTTCTCATGGTCCGACAGCTTCTTCGTCACAGTCTCGATGGACTCATCAAACAAATCTGCTCCTGCACAAGGAACGTTGGCAAGCCTGTCCTGGAGGTTCGGGTCCATGTCAATGGTCCGAAGCCACACCAAGCGACGCATAGCCACAGAACAGGCGGCAGCCCGTGCTGAGAGCTCGAAGGCATCGTAGGAGGATTGCATCAATTGAAGGCGCAGCTGGGACAGCGAGGCAACCACCTACTCGAATTCGAAGCGAGCCTGAGACTCGATGTAAGGCGTAAACTTCCGAAGCACAGGCAGGAAGAACTCCAAATAAGTTGCAAAATGAAAAGTATAATTGAGAACTCGGGAAGCCATCATCGAGTTCTGGTATATATGCCTCCCAAACTTATCCATGGTCCAGTCCTCTCTGCCTGGAGGCACCTAGGACGGATGAGACCTCTTAAGGGAGGATTCGACCAACAGGGATTGATGAAAGAGTTGGGAGCCCTCGAATCCCTTGTGATGCACTGTTCGGTACCTGGCATCCAATTTGCCAGGAACAGCCGGGATAGAGTACGGTGTTTCAAAACACCTCATGAAAGTTTGATCAAGGAGTTTATGCAGAGGAAGACGAAGAGATTCTGCCGGAGGATGAGGCAAATGCATGGTATCCAGGTATTCCTTGGAGTATCGGGAACCGGAGTCCAAGGTGATGTCCAGGTCATCCGCCATCTTCCGGAGGAAAGATGAGGACAATTGGTCCGCCAGCACAGGTCGGCGGGACGGACTGGACGAAGTCAAGGCCTCGGGATCCATAGAGACCTGTGATCGACAGGGCGAGAACGAGCCACAGGGATCCTCGAACTCCGGTCCCGGAGGAGGAGAGACATCCGAAGAGGAATACCCCACACGAGGCAGCTTCTTCTGAGGCGAAACTGTAGAGTGTCGAGAGGAATGCCTTGAAGAATGCCTGGACCGATGTCGGGAAGGGGAACGAGATTGGCGGTGCTTCGAATGGTCCCCAGAAGCCTCCAAGGAGTATATGGGACTTGAAGCAGTAGATCGTAGAGGCGGGAGATTCGACGCCTCTCAAGATGCATCCCAGGCCTGATAAGGAGTACGGAAGAACTCTTCCTGTTTGCGATGCCCAGGGCTTCGATTACTCGAAGGAGGATTCCAAATATCCTTGTCCGGAGGTGTAATAGGTTCTAAGGGGGGCATGTCACTAAAAGAGGCCCGCCTCGAGGAACCGGCCACCGAGCGCCGCTCCTCCTCGCCGAGCAACGAGAGCGAACGGCGAGGAGGAGGGGCGGCCCGCCCCCCGGAGGAGGAACCGGTTGGTCATCCTGAATCATGGCCAGCAACTTGGGTCCCACGGTGGCCATAAGCTCGATGAATTGAGCTTCCATAATAGAAAGTAACGAAGCCGACAAGGAGGTAGCCGCACCTAAAGTGGGGCCTTTGAGAACCACTGGTGGAATGGGAGGCGGAGGTACCTGATCCGAGGAGACGGAGGCGGGGTCGAAACCGGAATGAAGGAAGCTGGCTTCAGGAGACCCGGCGTAGCAGGAGTGGTGGAGGGCTTCGCAGATGCAGGCGAAGCGCTGGTCGAAGTCGAAGCCGAAGGTTCTTTAGCAGCTTCCATCTTGAACATCGACTCCCACAAAAAACAGTGATGCTTAAACGCACGTGCTGTGAGAGTGGAACAAGGCCGGCACGATTTCGGAAAATGTTCTAGACCAAGACACTGCAGGCAGCGTCGATGCGGGTCCGTCAACGAAATCGCGCGCTGGCACTTGCTACACTTTTTAAAACCGGTAATTGGCCGGGACATAGGCCGAAAAAGCTCCGCTGCAAGATCGAAGGAACGGGGCCTGAGCCACGCGGCCGACCCGGCCGAACCACCGGAAGAAATTTTTTTTTTTAAAAATAAGAAACCGAAGGAAATAAAATACACGATAAAGAGTAAAATAACTCAAAACCGCGGCAATAGAAGACAAAAAAACGGGTTTTCAATTAGCGCAGAATTGAAGTAAACTTCTCAGCTCCGCAGAAAGAAAAGAACTGAGGAGACACGCCCGGACCATCGGGCGGGAAGGTACTGGCGCATGCGCGGTTCGGGCATCTCAAAACTTCTGAGTTTCTGCAAGCAAGTATGCTTGTGAGACGTCCGTATTGGGGCTCTGTCAGATGACATCACCCACTAGTGAGAATACCTGCCTGCTTGTCCTGGGATAATGGACGTTACAAAGATTTTACTTAACTGGAAAATAAAAATAAATGGGCTAAACGATTTTCTGCGCTAAAATTTTCTTTTTTTTTTTTTATTAAGGACAAATTTAATAGAGATCACACTCGCTTGGAAAAAGGAAAAATTTAATTGACAAAGCTTTATGAAACTTAAACACCCCTGATCTTAGGTTAGCAGAAACAAGGAGACCAGACAAATTAAACTTCAAGAAGAATCATAAGACATATTTTGCCTTGACTTATTTTCTAGCAATTTGGATTTAAAGACCTATGTTATATGAAAAATAACTACTTTAGGGATACAAGGTTTTGTATAACTACAGTGCAATAATTCAATGACTAGAATTACAGTTGGCCAATTTTAATCATAATATATGCAAATTTAGAATCTGGCAAACAAAATCACCTAAAAGTCTGGAAAGTACTGAAAAGCTACTTGTGACATAACTGACCAGGATGGAAATGCAATGACAATCATGCTCTTACAGAACCTAGGAGCTGTATGTGATGAAAGCATATTTTGAATAGAAATTCCAGTCACTTAAAGTATATTGTTTTCTTATTTACACATTAGAAAATCATGGCATCTAGTCCATCCTCCATAAACTTCTTATAAATAGCCATGAACTTAGCAACAAATGCTTCCAGGTGATAAATTGCTTTGCTGCCAAGCTGTAAGCGGTGTTCATAATATGCAGCCATCTGTGCAACTTCTCCTTTCAGCTGTCCATCACAGTTATTTAGAAGCTCTGTCAAAAGTCCCTGACAAAGACGAACACACATTAATGGAAGAAAAACAAGGATGTACTTCAATTTTTTTAAGGGTATAATGTTCAATTTAGCTAAAATCAATATACGTATCTTAAGACTATTTTATTAATCTCAAGAAATTTGGTCTGTTTCCTGAAAAGCCCTGATGTAACAAAGCAGAGTATAATGCTAGGTACACTTATCTAAAGGCCAATTTACTAAAGCTTTTCTCTTATTCTATGTCTATGTGACCAAAGTTTAGCAAATCTGTTCTTAATGTTAGAAATAGAGAAAAATATCACACAGTGGTGAATAAAACAATGTCAGTGCAACACAACAACTCTCTTAAATGATGTTAAAAACTTTTTCCAACTGATGTATATTACTTCTGTTTGTTTTTTTATCATGTCTATTTTAGCAAATATATCATTATATCATGGGATTCCTCTGTTATTGTAATCTTCAGTTTAAGGATAATCTGAGAAGTAGAGTGATATTTACATATTAAGACCTGATAATCAAAAAGGATTTAACTGGCCAAGAGAGGCTCTTGCCCAGTTAAGACACAATGAGCTCCTTAAGAAGGGATATTTAACTGGCAGTGTCATTGTATACACTATGTAACAATTTTTTTTTTTGGTCCTGGGTAATGTGTGTTCTTTCATTATTACCTATAGAAAATGGCTATCATTCCCCTCAAACTTTGCTTTTGTGACTAGGATATCAATATTTTGAAATTTACCTTTTTTGCAGAACATTCCAGATTGATTCCAAGCTGAGCAACTTAGAGGCCCATTTATTAAGGTGAGGTAAGTTATTGTCATGTGGCAAACAGTATACAGCAGGGGCACCGTACTTGCTGCTGTGGTAAAAGATTTACTTTGTGGCAATACAGGCAGTAAAAAACAAAAGGAATTGACCCCAAAATATCCACAAAGAAGAAAATCCAGAGAAAACAAAAAAAAAAAACTCTATGGAGTGACGATGTTTCCCACGTACTCACCTTTATAGGACCCCCAGGGACCCCTGAAGAAGACTTTTTGTCGAAACGTGGACCGTGTTGGGTCCTGTATCCCTAGCAGACTAGGTCCTTTAAGGCTCTTATGTGGATGATTTATTTTTATGTAGATGAAATTATTTTATGTGGATGATTTCAGTGTACCTTTGGAACTTTGACACTTTCAAATAAAGTCCATTTAGGAACATCGTCACTCCACAGAGGTTTTTTTGCAATTCAGGCAGTAAGGCATACCACATCTGTGGGTGGAGGGTGGGTTGTTTTGTAGGCATGTGTACCCATAATGCACTGGCATGCTGCTGGTTTAGCGCAGAAGACTTTACTGCCTGCAAAAAGGAAAGCGGTAAGGGCTTTTCAGACATGCTGTTACTGCAGTGTGTGTGGGCAGAAACCTGCCTCTTGGCAGACACGCATACAAGCCATGCATTTTTTGGCCCATGATAATTTCTGAATTGCTGCAGGCCAAAATTGACAGTGAGGAAGATGTTGTAGATCCAGTTTACAGTATCAGTGATAAATCTGATGAGAGAAACCCATACTATCAAAACCAAAATGACCTCAACAACTTTATTATAAATCTGCTCGGAATAACAAACTTCTTTTTATTATGACAGGGGTTGCCATACAACTTATTTTGAGGAACTGGAAAAACTGGGATCAGTTAAATTATGCTTTTTGGTGGGAATCTCTATGTCACACTTTTAAAATGGAATGTATGATGGTCATACAACAGGGACATTATAAGAAGTTTATAAATATTTGGGAGCCATTGACAAAATTCTGTAAGGAATGATTGTTGATTTTGCCCTTTGATCATACACATCCAGGGTGGGTGGGAAGAATTTTTAATTTTTGAGTGCAATTTTTGGATATGTAGACGGGGGGGGGGGGGGGGGGGAGGGGGTGATATATGTATTTGTCATAGAATATAATTTTGATTGAATTTAAGTGCTGTTATAGTGTAAAATGTCTGTATAATACGTTGCACTTATTTTTGGCTTTAAAATGAATAAAGATATTTTTTTTTAAAAAAAGAAATCTTGGTCTTACCAAGTCCAATGCTGAGCTTTTGTTGTCTAAGCTTAAGCAGTAGAACTTGTTGAATGAAAGTGTGCAAGTCAGAGATCAAAGGAAGCATCTCAAATCTTTCGCCACCTTCTTCACCCATCAAGATGGGCTCCGTGACCAGTCTGAAGCAACTGGATCATCTGTAACCCAAAAGAGTGGCATCTCTTCATTGACAGCTCATCCAGGAGCATCAAAGCCTTGCTGCTCCATAATGGGAACAAGTACCAGCCTCTTCCACTGGCTCACTCAGTGCACCTCAAAGAGGATTACAACAGCATCAAGACCTTACTAGGCGCCTTGAAGTATGATGACTATGGCTAGGAGGTCATCAGAGATTTCAAAATGATGACATTCCTAATGGGTCTCCAAGGAGGTTTTACCAAGTTTCCCTGCTATCTCTGCTTTTGGGACAAGGACACAAAGGCACACTACCAATGGTGGAACTGGCCACAGTGGACCGAATTCTTTGTGGGGAGAAACGTTGTCAAATGGGAACCATTAGTGGATCCTTGGAAGGTGCTGATACCACCATTGTAGAACATATTGTGCCTAATGAAACAATTCATAAGGAGTTGGCAGCCTTTAAGTACCTTCAAGACATCTTCCCTAATCTGTCTGAGGAAAAGATCAAAGCTGGTGTCTCCGTTAGACCACAGAGCAAGATGATCCAGGAGTGCAAGGAATTTCCCAAAAAGTGAACTAGGAAGGAGAAAACACCTTGGAACAGCTTTGTCATAGTGGTTCGAGATTTCCTGGGCAATCACAAAGCTGGAAACTATATGGAGTTTGTTGAGAATCTGGTGAAGAATTACAGTAAAATGGGCTGTAGGATGTCCTTGATATTCATCTTGAGACATTCAAGGAGAACATGGGAGTATATTCAGAGGAGCAAAGTGAGTGCTTCCACCAGGATATACTGGATTTTGAATGCCACTATCAAGCACAATATAATGAGAACATGATAGGAGACTACATCCAGGGGCTAATTCATGAAAGTGACTTTCAATTTAATCACAAATTTCAAAAAACTACTCACTTCTAAATCTTGTGTGATCCTCTTTGTATAACTTCAATATAAATACATGTTAATTTTGACTCAGATATTGCTTTTTATGACTATAAGAATGAAAAGATGAAAATTCAGCAAATTCACATTTTAAATAGGTAAATTGCAAAATTTGACTATCCTGGTCACAAAAGCAAAGTTTTATGGAAACAACAGACTTTTTAAGTATGAGCAATTAGAAAATTACACTTACTGCCCAGGAATAAAAATCATGTTACTTAGTGATATCACATCTGATCACAGCGGGACTATCCCAGGAGAGAGAGAGAGAGAGAGCAGCATGGGAGTAGTCCCAGAAGTTATGCGAGTATCTGAAATATTCACTGCTGATACATGCGTAACTAACAGGGCAAACAGCAAAGCTAAAATAACACTCCTAACTTTGCCAGGTTAGCTATGTTGGGTAAGGTACTGAATACAGGCTGTATTCACATGTTTATGTTTATTTTAAAACTTGATATACCACTCATCTTTAGCAGACCTGAGCAGTTTACAGTAAAAAAATAAAAATAATAAAGAATTGTAAAACCTCCAGATTTGGATAAAATCTTGCAAAATAAAAAAATAATCAACAGAGCAGTTCAGAACACCTCACCTCGCTTGTAGAGGAAAAAACTGAAGTGGGCACTACAGCCACTGTTGAAGGAGGTGGAGTTGAAGAATGTAAATTACATTCAAGTTTCAAGTTTATTAGGTTTTTATATACCGCTTATGCAGATCATCTAAGCGTTTTTTACAATCAGGTACTCAAGTATATACCCTATCTGTCCCGGTGGGCTCACAATATATCTAACGTACCTGGGGCTATGGAGGACTGAGTGACTTGCCCAAGGTCACAAGTGCTGAGGCTGTAGATCCAACCACTGCGCCACACACTCCTCCATACTCCTACATCCTTCTGCAACACAACTTGTGAGCAGGGGGATATTACCTAGTCAGGACTCCTATAATCCTTTGCACCAGATTAATAATTAAATTGAAAAACTCCATTAAAAAGATAGGACAGTCCTAGCCATTCATACTGAGATCACAAACATACATTCCTCCTGATCACATACATTATATTCCTCCTACAACCCTCACATATTACAGAATAATGCTCTTAGAAGGATAGGTCAGGCTTCTGCTTAGTACTGGCTATAGCTTCCGGGCATCACTGAGGACCTGGATATTCATTGGCAATGCTCATACACAACCTAACATTGAACTCCTGGGTCTAACTTAGCTGATGGTAGTCAGCATTTGAAAAACACTCAACGCTGCAGGCTGAATATTGACCCTTTAGTTTTTGTTTTTCACTCATAGAATAGTTAAGCTCTGGCATGCATTGCCAGAGGTTGTGTTAAGAGCGGATAGCGTAGCTGGTTTAAAGAAAGGTTTGGACAATTTCCTGGAGGAAAAGTCCATAGGCTGTTATTGAGAAAGACATGGGGGAAGCCACTGCTTGCCCTGGATCGGTAACATGGACTGTTGCTATTCCTTGGGTTTTGGCCAGGTACGTACTAGGGACCTGGATTGGCCACTGTGAGAACGAGCTATTGAGCTTGATGGACCACTGGTCTGACCCAGTAAGGCTATTCTTATGTTCTAACAAATGGTAAGTTAGAAAGAATTATATAAAAAGGAAAGAATGTCATCACATTTTTAGCACACAGAAAAAGAACTGAATAGTAGACAAGTCTGAAAACTAGAATCATGTCAGTAATTCAGATCAATAGAAATAAAAACAAAAAATGAGAAATAGCCTTTTTATTGTACAAAATTAATATACTTTCAACCAGTTTTTGAAGGCCAAAAACTCCTTCCTCAAGTTTACTGTCCTTAACTAATGGAGGTAACAATGACCTCCAAAAGTTAAGTCCAAAAATATTTTAACTTATGGTGATAGTGCAATAAAGTAAGTTTCTCACTTATAACAGGTGTTTTCTGAGGACAGCAGGACATATGTTCTCACATGTAGGTCATTCTTACAGATTGAAAATGTGAAACAAAAGAATAAAATCACCAAAACACAAAAATTCCCAGTGATGTGAATATGCAATCATATATTCATACTGATTACAGGGGTATCAGAGAGACCACATGAGGTGACAGTATCACATTAGGGTGGGAGGGAGGTAATATTGAAAAAAATCTCAATATAAAAGAACTCCGGTGGATGTTTATGTTGAACTCCATGGCCCCATATGGGTTAAATGAGACAACTGACTGGCTGTCGCAAGTCGATCTCAATTACTGATCCCCGGATATGACGTCAGGGATCGCTTCTACTATATCAGTGAGTGGACTAACGCCGCGGCCATTCTTTTGAAGCCGCTGCAGCTATAAGTTAGGCACCTGTTAGGACTCAGGTATGTTTTATAGAGTTTTCTCTTATTTAAATTTGTTCATGATAGGTTTTAATTGCACGCTGTATATGTTCTCCTTAGAACCCCATGCCTTGACAAAGATAGGCGAAACGCGTTGGCAGGGGAACGATCTACTCAGAACGCTGGAGAAAGCAGAAGCAATTACTTGAAAAATTATGAAATAACAAGAAAAAAAGAACAAAATGCTGATAAAAAGCTAAGTTATTATTCATTTATATAACAACAAATTTAACTATGATTACGCTATAGGGGATAAATGAAGATAGATAAGGCCTTTGTGGTGTTTTCACCTCATGTGGTCTCTCTGATACCCCTGTAATCAGTATGAATATATGATTGCATATTCACATCACTGGGAATTTTTGTGTTTTGGTGATCTCACATGTAGGTGACATCATTCACAGAGACCACTACGGGAAAGCTACAGTGGCACAGAGAATCTAGTCAATTTGATGGCAGGATAAATGTAGCATCTTATCAGAAAATATTGGAGGAGAATTTGCATTTTATCAGCTAGAAAGCTACACGAGGCACACTTGGACTTTCCAATATGACAATGATCCAAAACATAAGGCCAAGTCGACCTTGCAGTGGCTGTAGCAGAAAGAAAAGAAGGTTCTGGAGTAGCCATCACAATCTCCTAACCTCAACAACTTGTACAGAGAGTGGGGGGTCTCCCAATTCTTCATCTGTCCACCTTTACGACATAGTTGAGGACATTCAACATCTCAGCCCTGGGTTTTTATCCTCGATTTCCAACTTAAATGGAATGGCCTCCACTATTTTCCTCAAAACTCCTGCAAAGAAGAGTTCTTCTGGGGTCAAAGTTGAAAAAAAATTGCTGTTTTGTTTTTTTTTCATCAAAATGAGAGCTCAGGCCTAAAACAGAAGGCTGGAAAAAAAACAAAGTAAAAATGGAAAGGGGAACAATACTGAAAAAAGGGAAAAGCCCCACATTACTCTCAAGAAAACCAAGAATGAAGGTAAAAATCACAAAAAAAACCATTTGCTGCTATTAAAGACATGTCTTCACAGCTCAACTTAAGTAGGAAGGCACTCATACATGCACAGTTGGGGCCCTGCCATAGGCTTCTAGAAGCTGTAGAACATTGGGAAGCATTCATACCAGGGCTTTGTCGGTGATGTTACTCACACGTGAGAAACTCTGGCATGCTTGTCTTTAAAGAAAAAAGTATCACCATTTTCCAGTTTTGTTTTAATTTTATTAATTAAAAGTGGACTGACATTAACGGGTTATGAGAGGAGAAACTGAAAAAAATTGTAATTTTTTTATTATTGTATTTTTATTCTTCTCCTGATATAGCTGCCATACTTCTTCAGCTATTATTTTTCAGAAAATCAAATGCCTACCACACACCCTTCTTTGACACTCTTTCCTCTATACTGCTGCTACTCCTCTCTCGCACATGCAAAACCACAGCCACACAGCCATAACTCACGCACTCCTACAACCCCCCCAATACATACAAACTCTTCAAGTTTATTAAAATTTGATATATAGCGGTGTACATGATTAAGTAACTAAAATTATAAATTTAAAAGGTAATCACAACAACAGAGACAAACATATTTGAAGGGAAAAAAGGGGAGAGAAATACAATATTCAATAGGAAAGAAAGACATTAAAAGAGAAACACAAAGGAAAGGTGTTAAAATCCTGTCAGATAGTAAAAGCTTATAATGATATTAGCAGTCAAAAGCATCCTTAAACAGAAATGTTTTTACATTTTGGAAGAGATGAATCTTCTCGAAGGTGCAAGGGCATACTGTTCCACAGTGATGGAGCAGTAACAGAAAAGATTGATTTTCTGGTCGTATCATATATTATGTGTCGAGTTGATAGGATCTCTAATAAATTTTGATTGCTTGAATGTAGTGATTGTGAGGGAATATATGGAGTAAGATATCTGTTAATGAATCCTGGGGATTGTGTCATTCTGATTTTAAAGGTTAGGAGTAGAACTTTATAGGTCAGTCGATGTGATCTAGATAACCAGTGTGCCTTAATTAAAAGTGGGGTTACATGATCAGATTTTTTTGCTTTAAATAAAAGTTTTACGGCAGTATTCTGAATTATTTGTAGTCTCCTGACTTCTTTTTGGGTAATTCCTTAGTATAAGGCTTTACAATAATCCAATTGAGACATGACTAGAGTGTATGAGGATATTTAGAGAAGGGGTTTCAAGGAGATTAGAGATAGAGTGGATCATGCAAAGCCTGTGAAAGCATTTTTGAACTATCGTACTGATTTGTTGATGGTAGGATAAGTTATTGTTTAATGTCACTCCCAGTAACCCGTTTGTAGTCACTGTGTAATACTTCAGAGTTCAGACAGATAGGGGAAGCTAGACTTTTTAACTTATTGCTAGGAAATAGCATCACTTCAGATTTGACAATGTTTAGGGAGAGCATGTTGTCATTTAACCAACTGGTTATGTGTTCTAATTTTTCGTTGATCTCTTGAATATTTCGATTTGGGGGATGAAGCAGTTGGAAGGGCATCCAATCGATAGGATGTGTGGAAGGTGACCTTAAGCCAATCTATTGAACCCCAAAACACACATTTACAAATCTAGATTAAGTACTGCAAAAGCCATGTATTTGCATATTTAACCTGTTTGTTAGTCAAATTTCTCAACTATCATCTATAACTCAAAAGAATGAACCATTTAAATATGCAACTATGGTACATTAATAATATGCAGTTTTAGTTTATTGATATGTTACCTTCATTATTATTTCAGCAGGAATACAGTGGGTTAAAAGTTCATAAAGTCGTCCACGAACTTCAAGCAACCTAAAAAATTAATACATGTATTTAATATTTCTATTCCTCCATATTTGAGGGCTTATAAAGCTATGCAGGTCTATTGTGGTTTAAAAATGTTTCCTTTTTTGTGCTATATTCAGATATATAGGGAGATAATTCAAATAACTATTAATCCCAAAAACAGTGCGTAAATATAATAGGTTATCAAAAATTCATTCCTGCTACAGGAGTGTGTCTTAAATATTAAATATTACTCAAACAGCCTCAAAGGTTCAACAAGTATAGAAGGGTCTGGACTGACAAAAACAGTATGCTATTCAGCACAGAATCTTATCATCGGCTGATGATACTACAAAAAAGAGTACTTAGGAAAAAGATTTAAAAAATAAATAAATTCAGCAAAGTGCTCAAAACCCCCTGATGTCCCACCCAAAATCACTATCAAAAAAATTCACACTTCAGACCATGCTCATAACCAGCAAAGAAAATGAATTAGGTTCTTACCTTGATACTTGGTATGCTGAACCAAAGTTCTTGCATCTGCTCCCGCAAGTCCATTGCAGGAGATACTGATCACTGTTTTCAGTACCTCCTCCTTCGCCCTGCTCTCTGTTGCCCCCAGTCAGTCAGTTTCAAAGCCAGTGACAGCCGTAATTTTAAGTTCAACCCACACCCCTCCATGATCAGCTAAAATAATTGGATCTATGGAGGCTTGTGTTATCTGTTGTAATAATTGGTTTGAAACGAAAATATAATCTATTCTTGAAAAGGATTTATGAACATGAGAGGAAAAAAGAAAATTTCTCCATCAAAATGAAGTATTCACCATATATCTTTTAAATCACAAGACTGTGCAAAATTATCCAATCCCAATGATTTCATGATTTTACTAGGTTTTTTATCCATCAAAGGATCCATAACAGCATTAAAATCCCCAGCCACTACTAACTTAGAAGTAGCCAGTGGTAGTATCAATGTTGTAGAGACTTAAAAAATTCATTTTGGTTCGAATTAGGGGCATATACATTGAAAAGCGCCATTGTAGTACTTCCCATGCTCATTTCCACATGTAACCATTTTCCTAAGGGATCTGAAGCCTTTAATTTAAACAAAGCAGTACATTTTTTATTAACTAAAATAGCAACACCAGCCTTTTTACCAACAGCAGGGGAAAAAAAAACAATGTTTAATCCATCCGCCTTCCAGTTTTTTAGATTCTACATCTGACAAATGAGTCTCTTGGATATAACAAATGTCCGCATTTTGTTGTTTTAAAATCAATGGGTTTTTTTCTCTTTATCGGATGGTTGAGACCATTAACATTTAATGAAAAAATCTTAAAATCCATTTTACCATTTATATTTGAAACTTAAAATTATTATCAAAAAAGGCAATTTATAATTAGTGCTTAATAAATATACATTTTCCCCAAAATTAGAATCCAAAATATAATCCCATTTCCCCACCAAACCCAGCCCCCATCCCATCCTCCCTTCCCTTCCCTCCCAATTTAATAGTGAAAGCTTGGAAACATAAATTTGAGATCTGGTACACAAAACTCCTTACAAGCTATCTTAACATATTTATTTCACTAAATTTAATAAGCTAACCATTTTATCCATTTTAACTTTGATTCATAAAGAAATCTAATGAATTCAACGTTCAATCCCCTCATTAAAAATAAACAATTGATATTAATCAACTTTTCAATGAAGTTAATAAATAAATAAATATCTTCTTCGGAAAAATAAAATATCTTACACAATTTATTAAGCTCATTTTCCAATATGAATCAATATCAATTTATCTCTATTTTCTTTTAATAAATTATTTATATATTTCCTTCAAAATTAACCTAAATCTTAAGTATTATTTTTAAATTTTTAAGATTTTGATCCATTTTAGCTCTTCTCATGTACTAATTCTTATCCAATACTTTACCTAAGTAAACCTTTAACTTAATAAAATTATGTATTTTAATCCATACCTCTGAAAATTAATAATATCCATTCAATATCAATTTTACTTTCCTGTATAGAATTCATTAATTAGCTTTACATATGCTCATTAAGATCTATTTAAAACAATTAACAATCCAGCAAGTTATAAATATGTAAGTGTTATGATGAAATTTGTACTCAAGGATCAGGATTAATTAAATCAATTAAATAGAATAAAATTTATATCAAAATAATCCACTTCTATATAGATCTAAACAAACATTACATAAGTGAAACATCAATCACTGTAAAAGTGAAAAGATTAATATTTAAACACAAGTATATGTGGTATCATATCCAAATCAGCACATACAACGCCAGCAAACAAGAGTACGGCACAGAGCTGCAGGGGTTAGAAGGCCATGACAGCGCACGGAATTCAAATTACAACAGTCATCCAATACAAGCAAAAATTATGTGCGAGCAGCTGGTAGCTCTTTTAATCAACTTTCAGAAAACTTCTCACGATATGTTTTTCAAAGATGAACCCAGACACACCTACTTTCATTATTTTCATTCACAATGAAGAAGAGATTTCCTTTTTTTTTGTCAAAAAACTAAATTCATTACTCAGAGTATGTTAATTAGTTATTTATTGCTTTTAAAATTTCCAAGAAACCTCTTGTACAGAATATTGAAAATAAGAAAAATAACATATTTGAACAGGAGGCTTGCACCAGAAGACGTATGAGGAGAGACTGGAAGCCCTGAATATGTATACCCTAGAGGAAAGGAGAGACAGGGGAGATATGATTCAGACGTTCAAATACTTAAAGGGTATTAACGTAGAACAAAATCTTTTCCAGAGAAAGGAAAATGGTAAAACCAGAGGACATAATTTGAGGTTGAGGGGTGGTAGATTCAGGGGCAATGTTAGGAAATTCTACTTTACGGAGAGGGTGGTGGATGCCTGGAATGCGCTCCCGAGAGAGGTGGTGGAGAGTAAAACTGTGACTGAGTTCAAAGAAGCGTGGGATGAACACAGAAGATTTAGAATCAGAAAATAATATTAAAGATTGAACTAGGCCAGTTACTGGGCAGACTTGTACGGTCTGTGTCTGTGTATGGCCGTTTGGAGGAGGATGGGCAGGGGAGGGCTTCAATGGCTGGGAGGGTGTAGATGGGCTGGAGTAAGTCTTAACAGAGATTTCGGCAGTTGGAATCCAAGCACAGTACCGGGTAAAGCTTTGGATTCTCGCCCAGAAATAGCTAAGAAGAAAAAAAAAAAAAAAATTTTAAATTGAATCAGGTTGGGCAGACTGGATGGACCATTCGGGTCTTTATCTGCCGTCATCTACTATGTTACTATGTTACTATGTAGAACAAAGTCTCAATTAGGCAATAACATTCTTATTCAATACTATTAATCCCATAATATGGATCCAAGAATTCCAGTGAGTGCTAATGAAAATTAAGTCATATTATTAGCAAGAAAAGCAAAACATCTGACTGCAGTAGAGGAGTTTACTTAATTACTTTACTTCATTACTCAGAGTATAAGCCTTTCAAGATTCTTCCCTTCTTGGCTTAAATCCGAACCACCATACATAAGACAATTTAATAAACCTTTGTAACTGCCCTCCATTTCACCACATAAGCGCTCCAATCTTTAGAAATCCCTCTATAGATCTTTTTCACATCAGCTTTCAGAACATTAAAGACAATTCTTCAGTCTTCGGGCAGAAGTTAAGATCTCCAGGCCAGACTATTTCTCCAGGACACACCTCCAATCATTCTGCCATTGAGCAAATCCAGCCAATCAGGTCACCGACTAGGTATTTGCATACATTTAAGCCAATATAAGACCATTCAGAAGTACAACTACTTTCCCATTCAAAAAATTAACAGGCTCAACATATTTTACTGTTACATAGCCTATTTAATCTCCACTTTATAAGAATTTATTATGTCAGAGTCTCCGTTTTCTAAAACAGAGCAGATCACTTCATAATATGTTGAAGGAAAGAAGCGTGAATTTTTTCTCACAAGATCTTTTGTTAAATCTATCCACCACACTTCCTGCATCTGTTTCAGATCGCTCGTGCCAGGATTCAAATATTATCAATTTTCAATTCAAATGAAGCAGTCGTTCCTTTAACCCTGTCAATTTCATTCCCTTGCATTCCTCCACGATGTTTCCACAGTTCAGCCACATCACAACACAAAATTCAAATGTAACAAAATAGTTCAACCTGTAATTTAAGAAAAATAAAAATATAAGCTCTAGTGAAGATCCTTATTATGAAGACATAGGCTGCTCGCACTGCTCCAGATACTCCTGCAATTTCCTTGGATCAACAAAATTTAATGTTTTGTTAGCGTGTGTGACCCTCATTACTGCAGGGTACATCAAGCCAAATCTAGCACCCAATGACTTTAGTTGTGGACGTATATCTAACATTTGCTTCCTTTTAATTGTTGTAGCCTTAGCGAAGTCAGGCACTATATGGATTCTCGAGTCCTGATATTTAAGATTTTTATTTTCCTTTGCTAACCGACAGATTTCTACTACATGCTGGTAACGTAGCAGTTTAAAAATTAGTGTCCTGGGTCCTTTCTGTCTGTTTGTTCTTTGCATTGGAATCCTGTGTGCTCTCTCGATCTCCAACGGGATTTTTGATTTAATCGGTAATATTTTTGGCAGGAACCATTCAAGAAAAGATATTGAGTCGCTCTTTTCTACCCCTTCCGGTAGCCCAATAATTCTTAAATTATTCCGCCTTTCGCTGTTAAGACAGTCTTCAAGATCTCTCTTTACAGACTCCATTTCCTTCCGATCTACTTTACTTTGAAGTATTTCTGTGTCTACTTGATCTGCCTGCTTCTCCAGATGATTAAGCTTAATATCGACCAAGTCCATTCTCTTAGTGAGACAAGCAACTTCATCAATAACCACTTGTAATTTTTTAGCATTATCTAAAACAATTGCCTTAATATGTCAAAGTTCAGTTATAATATCAGGATTTTCTTTTTCTTCCATTGGCAATGGAACTTTGGACGGAGTTGCCGGCTCTGGTTTTGATACTGCCCGACCCGGTTCCTCCTCCAACCAAATCGTTTTTGTTTTCCTTGCTCGATGCCATAATCAGATGGATTTGACACTTTAAAATTTTAAAAACTAATATTTGTAGCTTATCTTCTATAAATATAGCCTGTCTTCACAGAGCTATTGCTTTACTCGACCATCCTGTTACGTGTCCAAGCCACACACCCCCAGGTTTAGAGTCTGTCTGCTGAAAAAATCCACCTGCACGTTTTGCACTTCAGCAACATGAACCACAATGATGGCCAGAAAATGAGTCTCTGCCCAGCATGAGAGCTTACACCGCCTTCTGGAGGCCAATGCTCATGGTACCTCCTTGTTTGTTGACATAAGCTGCTGCTGTCACATTGTCGGAGAATTCCCAGAACGCTTTGTTTGACACCTGGGGCAGAAAACTAATCAGCACCAACCAGATGGCCCAGAGCTCCAGCCTGTTGATGGACCAATGGCATTATGATGTGGACTATCACTCCTGCACTGGGTGATCCTCGCTGTATATGCTCCCCAGCCCAGAAGGCTGGCATCCGTTGTCAGCGTGGTTCCAGAGTCAATCCTTAGAGACACCCTGGAGGATAGTGACTGAGTGCAAAGCCACCAGGACAATGCTGTTGCAGGCCTCTGTCATCCAAGGCAGCCAAACATGCAGAGGATCCCTCTGCAGAGACCAGCAAGAGAGGAGAGAGTGTTGCAGTGGGCGCATATATGCTCTCGCTCAAGGAACCACTTCTATCATGGTCGCCATCGAGCCCAGAACCTGAAGATAATCGCAGGCCAACGGAGACTGCTGCACCAGGAGAGCTGAAATTTGGCTCCCAAGTTTCAGTCTGCATGCCTCTGGAAGAAACACTCGGCCGCTCTCAGTGTCAAAACAAACCTCCAGATACTCCAAGGACTAAACAGGCTGCAGCTGGCTCTTCTTCAGCTTGACAATCTATCCCAGACCTTGAAGTGTCATTAAGATGGTCTGAACCACCCTCTCCGCTTCCTCCAAAGAGGGTGCTCTAATGAGCCTGTCGCCCATGTAAGAGTGGACCAGCAACCCGGTTTGTGGAGGTGAGCCATCATTACAACCATCACCTTGGTGAAGATCCAAGGGCTATAGCTATGGACAGGCCTTGAATTGAAAATGCTGCTCCAGGACATGAAACTGAAGTGCTTATGGTCTGGATATATGGGGTTGTGAAGATATGCCTCCGTCAAGTCCAACGCTGCCAGGAACTTCCCAGGTTGCACTAAAGCAATGACTGACCAGAGTCTCCATATGAAAATGAGACACTCAAAGCCGCATTGATGTACTTGAAGTCCAAGATGGACCTCTGAGCCTTTCTTGGATGTGAAAGTATATGGAGCATCTGCTGGATTCCAAATCTTCGACTGGAAGTTGCTTGATGGCTTGAATGTACAGTAAACTGCGGAGGGTTGCCTGGATCTGGGCTGCTCTTTCCACAAACCAAGCAGAGAGGGGACAGAACTTTTGCTAGACTTCCCCTTAGAAGGTCTGCTGTCCTGAAAGACTCCACATCAAATTAACAAATTCTGGAGAAAATGCCATACTAGGTAGCACTGAGTTTCCTGTAGAGGACTCCAGTTTATGTCTCTTGGACTATGAGGCCTCCATGCCCCTGCACTTAGGATGACTGGCATTCCGTGGCCCTGAAAGGAAAACAGCCCCAACCAATGGGCTTCCCACCATCTTACATCAAGAACACAATATTAAATCATTTAAACCTTGTAAACATCACTTGTATTTCTTTTAACATCATCTTAAAAACATACATTTATACCCTCCCCTTTTTTCTCTTTTTTATAATATGCAATATGTACATTTCATGATTTCTTGCTTATCTATTCCTCTGAATTTTTGTAACAAGAGGATTCTTGTGTTATAAATGTTAAAATCTATAAATAAATAATAAAAAAAATAAAAATAAATTTAGATTCTTGTGCACAGACCATTCTTATGACTTCTTTGGGAGAGTACACATGTAAAAATATATAATATATTCAGGATATGACAAACTTTAGCAGGTTAGCTTTATTTTTTACCTGTATATAAAAGCACCCAAGTTTTTGAAAATGTACTCCTCACAGGAGATTTTTCTATAAAACCCTTCTTTCATCTTGTAATACTTTCACAACATTTTAAAGCTTCATATGATCAAAGGAGATTGCTAAACTTCCATACCTCTGTGGTGTCTGCTGACTGACAATAGTATTGGCAGTCTCTCTCAGATACACCTCCCAGTCTGTTTCTGGTATGTCTTGGTCTAAAGAAAATGGATACCTATACAAGAAATATTTTGGCAATGAGTCCAAATAAAACAGCCGAATATTACACTTAAAAAACATTGCTCAAATGAGACAACAAAGATAAATAACCTCCACCGATACAACTAAAATCCTATATCTCAATTGATGAACTGGCAAACTACATGGTGAGGTTTACTACTTCTATCAGCTGATAAGGCAAACAAAACAATGCCACTCTTTCCCCATAAAATAGAACAAAACAAAGGAAATTAAATAGATCAATATTTGCAAACTCATTCAGCCAGCCTGTTCATGTGTACTAAATCCCAAAGTTATGAAATTTGTGGTTGCTTAGATTGCATTGAGCACTTGAAAATCTTTTTAACTCCAAATTATTAATTCTATGCTATTAGTATGTATACTTACTGTTGTACTCTGCAAGCCTCACAAATCAGCAGTGCTTTTCTGAGATTTCTGCCAGATTTTTCTGCAAGTCTGCGAGAAAGATCCTGAGGAAGCATTAACCCTTCTTTCTTACACACACTGGATAAAACATGACAAATCTGAAACAAAGAGGTACAGTCAAGTCCATTCAGCCTATTACTTTTTATTTACAACTTAACTGATGCTGCATTATCTGCTCAATGCTGAACACATTACACTTGAAATAAAGAACAAATAAAATTCATTGGTGAACCCTTTGGGTAGTGGACAGCCCAAATATGGACATATGCTGCTTCATCTATACAATCAAATAGGCGTCCTCAACTAAAATTTCTGCCTAGAGTGGTAGATAATGTGGAATATAAATATTTCAAATACAATAAATATAAATAACATAGTAGATGACAGCAGATAAAGACCCGAATGGTCCATCCAGTCTGCCTAACCTGATTCAATGTAAATTTTTTCTTAGCTATTTCTGGGCAAGAATCCAAAGCTCTACCCGGTACTGTGCATGGGTTCCAACTGCCAAAATCTCTGTTAAAACCTACTCCATCCCATCTAAACCCTCCCAGCCATTGAAGCCCTCTCCAGCCCATCCTACCCCAAATGGCCATATACAGACACAGACCGTGCAAGTCTGCCCTGTACTGGCCTTAGTTCAATATTTAATATTATTTTTTGATTCTAGATCCTCTGTGTTCATCCCACGCTTTTTTGATCTCAGTCACCGTTTTCCTCTCCACCACCTCTCTCGGGAGCGCATTCCAGGCATCCACCACCCTCTCCGTAAAGTAGAATTTCCTAACATTGCTCTTGAATCTACCACCCCTCAACCTCAAATTATGTCCTCTGGTTTTACCATTTTCCTTTCTCTGGAAAAGATTTTGTTTTACATTAATACCCTTCAAGTATTTGAATGTCTGAATCATATCTCCCTTGTCCATCCTTTCCTCTAGGGCAGGGGTGCCCACACTTTTTGGGCTTGCGAGCTACTTTTAAAATGACCAAGTCAAAATGATCTACCAACAATAAAATTTTAAAAAAACCACAACGCACACTGTACGCATAGAAAATGTTAATTATCATTCCTATTCCAGGGTTTTTCAAAGAGGTCAAAGCAGATGACTCTATGCACTATCACCTCAGTAACAACCATACAAAAATAGACAAATATACCCCCCTCCCTTTTTACTAAACCACGATAGCAGTTTTTAGAGCGCAGGGAGCTGCGCTGAATGCCCAGCGCTGTTCTCGACGCTCATAGGCTCCCTGCGCTAAAAAACTATTGTGGTTTAGTAAAAGGGGACTTTAGTGTAAAATATAGACAGCAGATATAAATTCAGACACATTTTGATCACTAAATTTAAAATAAAATCATTTTTCCTACCTTGTCTGGTGATTTCATGAGTCTCTGGTTGCACTTTCTTCTTCTTACTGTGCATCCAATCTTTCTTCCCTTCTTTTAGCCTGTATGCTTCCTCTCCTCCAGACCTCATTCCTTCCCCCAACTTTTCCTTCCTCTTCCCTTTCTTTCTCTCTGCCTCCCTTTCTTTTTTTTCTGTTTCTCTTCTTTCCTTCTGTCTCTCTGCCTGCCCTTTTTCTTTCTTTCTCCCTGCCCTCCCCCAAGCCACTGCCATCGGGGACCAGGACCCAAACCGCCACCAATAACAGGCCCGAAAGCCGACGCCGCCCCAAGCTCTCCCTGCTTTGGCCGACCAGCATTCCTCTCCCCGACGTCAATTCTGCCGTCGGGGAGAGGAAGGCTGATTGGCCCAAGATCGCGATCGACCTATTGGGGGAAATGCTGCCGGGTCCTGCCTTCGCGGAAACAGAAAGTAGGCAGCAAGGCCCCGGCAGCAAGAAGAGCAAATGCTTCACTAACCTGTCTCCCGCCTTAGTCCATAGCGAACATGTGCGTGCCGGCTTCCCTTCTCCCCCCCACCCCCCGACATAACTTCCGGTTTCTGAGGGAAGAGAAGGGAAGCCGGCACGCACACGTTAGAGCCACGGAGCATAAGTTTGCTACGGGCTGAAATCTCCAAGCCGGTTTTTTTTGTTTTTTTTTTTAAATGTTCAGCAGCAGCAGCAGCAGATGATAGCTGGGCGGACCACCCAGCTAAAAGGCCCTAGAGAGAACACTGGAGAGGAAGGCTGATCGGCCCGGTAGATCAGGACGGCAACACAAGTCTATCACGGAGCCCGGGATGGGCTCCGCGATCGACTCGCGTTGCCTTCCTGAGCTACTGGTCAATCGCGATCGACGTGTTGGGCACCCCTGCTCTAGGGTATACATATTCAGGACTTCCAGTCTCTCCTCATACGTCTTCTGGCGCAAGCCTCCTATCATTTTCGTCGCCCTCTTCTGGATCGCTTCAAGTCTTCTTACGTCCTTCGCCAGATATGGTCTCCAAAACTGAACACAATACTCCAAGTGGGGCCTTACCAATGACCTGTACAGGGGCATCAACACTTTTCCTTCTACTGACTATGCCTCTCTTTATACAGCCCAGCATCCTTCTGGCAGCAGCCACTGCCTTGTCACACAGTTTTTTCGCCTTTAGATCTTCGGACACTATCACCCCAAGGTCCCTCTCCCCGTCCGTGCATATCAGCGTCTCACCTCCCAGCATATACAGTTCCTTCCAATTATTAATCCCAAATGCATTACTCTGCATTTCTTTGCATTGAATTTTAGTTGCCAGGCATTAGACCATTCCTCTAACTTTTGCAGATCCTTTTTCATATTTTCCACTCCCTCTTCGGTGTCTACTCTCTTACAAATCTTGGTATCATCTGCAAAAAGGCAAACTTTTCCTTCTAATCCTTCAGCAATGTCACTCACAAACATATGGAACAGGATCGGCCCCAGCACCAAACCCTGAGGGACTCCACTACTCACCTTTCCTTCCTCTGAGCGACTTCCATTAACCACCACCCTCTGGCGTCTGTCCGACAGCCAGTTTCTAACCCAGTTCACCACTTTGGTTCCTAACTTCAGCCTTTCAAATTTGTTCAACAGCCTCCTATGAGGAACCGTATCAAAGGCTTTGCTGAAATCTAAGTAAATTACATCTAGCATATGTCCTCTGGTCACCCAATCAAAAAATTCAATCAGGTTCGTTTGGCACGATTTACCTTTTGTAAAGCCATGTTGCCTTGGATCCTGTAACCCATTAGATTCAAAGAAGTACACTATCCTTTCTTTCAGCAACATTTCCATTATTTTTCCAACAACCGAAGTGAGGCTCACCAGCCTGTAGTTTCCTGCTTCATCCCTGTGACCACTTTTGTGAATAGGGACCACATCAGCTCTCCTCCAATCCCCAGGAACCACTCCCATCTCCAGAGATTTGTTGAACAAGTCTTTAATAGGACTCACCAGAACCTCTTTTAGCTCCCTTAGTATCCTGGGATGGATCCCGTCTGGTCCCATCGCTTTGTCCACCTTCAGTTTTTCAAGTTGCTCATAAACACTCTCCTCCGTGAACGGCGCAGAATCTACTCCATTTTCTCATGTAACTTTGCCAGACAATCTCGGTCCTTCTCTAGGATTTTCTTCTGTGAACACAGAACAGAAGTATTTGTTTAGCACATTTGCTTTTTCCTCATCACTCTCAACATATCGGTTCCCAGCATCTTTTAGTTTAGCAATTCTGTTTTTCCATCTTCCTCCTTTCACTAATATATCTGAAAAAAATTTTGTCTCCCTTTTTTACATTTTTAGCCATTTGTTCTTCTGCCTGTGCTTTCACCAGACATATCCCTCTCTTGGCTTCTTTCAGTTTCACCCTGTAGTCCTTTCTGCACTCCTCTTCTTGGGTTTTTTTTATATTTCACGAACGCCAACTCTTTCGCCTTTATTTTCTCCGCCACTAGTTTGGAGAACCATATCAGCTTCCTTTTTTTTGTTGTTTTTATTTATTTTCTTCACATAAAGGTCCGTAGCCATTTTTATCGCTCCTTTCAGCTTAGACCACTGTCTTTCCACTTCTCTTATGTCCTCCCATCTTAACAGCTCATTCTTCAGGTACTCTCCCATTGCATTAAAGTCCGTACGTTTGAAATCTAGGACTTTAAGTATCGTGTGGCCGCTCTCCACTTTAGCTGTTATATCAAGCAAACTGTTTGATGATTGGATTTCTTCTTTCAATAATCAATTTCTGGTTTGGCTATGGTAAAATGACAGCAGACCAGAAGTGTCAGCCTCACCATTAGACAGATCTAGGCAGCTGCTTAAAATGGTACTTGTAGCTTTCTCTCTTGTGTTTTGGAAATGGAAATGAAACTGATCAGCTATTAAGGGCGAGCATAGAGCTCCAATATACCTTCTTCCCTGTGGAGTCTTGGGAACCTATTAACTTTCCCTGTAGAGCCACAGATTTGTGTTTTAGTGAATTTAGCTTTCTTTAGTGTCACCTTGGAGACTACAGGCTGGGATGAGAGATATTGTTGGTCGTGTCTTGATGCAGAGGAAACGTATAATGATGTTCTAAATGTCTAAAAGTGGAAAATATAGAGGGGGGATTTTTCCAAATTTATAGTTGCAGAACTTTATGTACCAGTACAGCAACTATCTCTTTGGATGTACTGGGAATAATTTTGGATCAGAATTTGTCTATGAAGAATGTACAAATGGGTTTCCATACATTATGGAAATTGCGTACCATTAGAGAACATTTTGATGTTTCATCTTTCAGACTTCTGGTGCAATCCCTAGTTCTGAGTCAACTTGATATTGTAATATTATCCATTTTGCTGGTACTCAAAAAAATCTTTATAGACTCTGCATTATTCAGAATGCAGCTGTTTGACTGATCTTCAATCTGAATAAGTTTGACCATGTTATGCCTTTCTTTTAGCAACTACACTGGCTGCCGGTTGAGGTCCATGTGAAGTTTAAGTTTGGTTGTTTTTGCTTCAAGGTGTTAGCAGATCTCATACCGTACTCTCTTGTGGATTCGTTTACATTTGTTAGGGCAAAACACTTTAGACACTCACATGCTCTATTCACTTTTCCATCTGTCAAAGGCTGTAAATTTAAAATATATCATCACACCTTCTATCCTATCAAGCAGCATCTCGGGACAAGGATTTGAATCGTTTAATTGTGTCCTCTAACATTTACCATCAATTCAGGTGACATTTAAAAACATATTTGTTTACTAGATCCTTTGGGTAATTGAAGTATTCCATCTACTGTATCTACTTCTTCTTTTGTAAAACCACATAGAACTTAATGGTATTGTGGTATAAAAGTGAGTTTTCTGATTTGTTTTGTTTTAATGTTTAAAGCCTCTTCTATCACCCATGGTCTGGGGTGTTATGAGTCAGAGTACATTTTGAGTAGGCAAACACATCTTGCTTGTCCTGCTGTAATGCAGAGGTTTGTGTAGGTGGAACATTGACTAGGATAAGCTACCAATAATGAGTTTATGAGGCGCTCTGTGGTGAGTAGTAAGGCTCTGAACATAAGAATAGCCATACAGGGCGGGATCAATGGTCCATCCAGCCCCGTTTCCAACAGTGGTCAATCCAGGTCACAAGTGCCTGGCAGAAACCCAAATAGTAGTAACATTACATGCTACAGATCCAGGGCAAGTAATAGCTTCCCCGATGTCTGTCTCAATAACAGACTTTCCTCCAGGAACTTATCCAAACCTTTCTTACCCCCAAATATACTAACTTCTGTTACCAAATCCTCTGGCAATGAACTCTAGAGCTTAATCTATTAAGAACACAAGAATAGCTATACTGGATCAGACCAATGGTTCATCTAGACCAGTATCCTGTTCCCACAGTGGCCAATCTAGGTAAAAAAACCTGACAGAAATCCAAATAGTAGCAATGTTCCATGCTACCAATCCCAGGGCAAGCAATGGCTTCCCCCTCGTATCTGTCTCAATAGCAAAACTAGTCTTTTGAGTTAAAGAAAATATTTCCTATTTGTTTTTAAAGTATTTCCATGTAACTTCATCGAGTGTACCCTAGTTTTTGTACATTAGGAAAGAGTGAAAATCAATTCACTCCCATTTTACACCACTCAGGATTTTGTAGATATCATTCTTATCCCCCCCCCCCCACCCCTCAGTTGTCTATTTTCCAAGTTGAAGGATGCCTACAAAACTTAATCCAGGAGCCCTTTTTTCTTTCCCTGAAATAATATTTGTTTATGTAAATGTGCATGAGTCGAGCCTCTTTCATTTGAAAGGAAACTCTGCAATGAGAAGCCATAGGATGAAGTTAAGAGGTGATAAGCTCCGGGGTAATCTAAGGAAATACTTTTTTACAGAAAGGGTGGTAGATGCGTGGAACAGTCTCCCAGAAGAGGTGATGGAGACAGAGAATGTGTCTGAATTCAAAAGGGCCTGGGATAGGCACATTGGATCTCTTGGAGAGAGTAAGAGATAATGGTTATTGCGGATGAGCAGACTAGATGGGCCATTTGGCCTTTATCTGTCATCATGTTTCTATGTTTCTTTTTTTTTAATTTTAAATTTTTATTAGTAGAACAGCAAAATACAAGCAAACATTGTCAAACACCAATACAAAACAATGCAAGATGATACATCATAGGATAAGCAACCAAGCTAAAGATACACTGTAACTCTTCAGCATATGGTCCAAGTACTCTAAATTACCCCTTCCTTCTCATTAAGAATGACCCCGCCCCCCCATCCCAAAACACCCCAACCAACCCCCCCCTTTGCCGTTGAAATGGGCTATGAGAGAGCAGCCACAGTACAGCCCAATCTAAAATGAGGAAGGTGTAAAGACCCCAGAGCAACACCAGGAGATATACGAGGACCAAGTTTTTTGAAAGGACACCAAGTGATTCCTACACAAAGCAGTCAGTTTGGACATGTTATATATATAAAACACTTTATGTTGCACCATTTCCAGTGTGAGCAGATCCATCTGTTTCCAAGCTGCAGCTAAAAGCAAGCGAGCTGCTGTCATCACCAAGGCTATCCATTTGCTATGTTGCAGCAATAAGGTGGTGGGAGCTACATTAAGTAGACAGCAGGCAATGTTTCTATAACCAGATGGATGTACAGTGGCCCATTATGGTTCTGTAAGTGGAACAACATGGGAAACTGGGAGAATTCTTGAAACTGAGGGATGAGAGGATTCATCCATTTCTGAAGGGACAGATGGTCCTAAATAGAGGTGGTTGCACATGCGCTGGCACTGTCTGAAGCAAGTTAGTACTGTCCTACATGAAGTGGTGCAATAAATGGAAGAAGGCCGACGCTGGCTGAAAGGGTGGAGGTTCCTGAGTAAGCTGCGCCATAGGTAGTGGTGTTGTCAGTGAGCCACTGAAAGCAACTGCTATCCTGAAGCTCTTGCCTTGCCACTGTGGTTGAAGTAAGCTGACTAAAATGTTTGGTTTTTTTGTTGGTTTTTTTTAGTAATTGTAAGGTCAAATGAGGTGTTTTTCCTGGTTATTAAGCCTTTTCTTTTCTTTTTTTTAATTTTCTACATCCTTTTTTTTTCCTGGGAGTGAGAGCCTGTGACCTGTAGGAGTGGTAAAAGAAAAAAACTAACATGGCAAGGGGAGGAGCCACTTGAGGCAGGATTCCCTGCATGTGCCCAATAAACCAAAAGCTTACTATTGCTAGGAGAGAGCATAGACACACAGGATCAGTCAAGAGACTTCTCCAACAAGTGTGCCTACATTTATCTTGCTTGTCTCCAGAGAAATATCATGCTCCCTTCTTCTATGTTAAGAACTTTAAATAAATAACACTCAAATTTATAAATAACACTCAAATGTAATTTTTGTTGGTTCTGCAATATTATTATTTAAATTATAATGTGCCATAAAATACATTTGCTCCATTTAATGTGCCACAAAAAACATTTCCTCCGTTTAGTGTGCCAGAGTTAAAAAAGTTTTAGAGACATTGATTTACACCACCGTTATGGATAGATCATATCAACCACAAATTTATATTGAAATGCAGCCTATGGTCCTTGGCCAAGGATAAACCAAAGTGCAGAAAAGGGGTATATAAAATGGGGGAGGGAGAGAAACTAGGCAATTGTGAATGAAGGAGGAAAATTTGCTGCCCCAGCCACCCAAATAAAATGAATACAACAAATCCTACATCATCAATGCTGGGAGCAGGAATCCTCACTGCTAGACATCTACTTCGAATAGGCGGGATGACTTTAGAGGTGGAATTGCAGCATAGAATCAACCTGCAATTAGCCATGTACTTCTCCATGGTTCTTCTTAAGGCATGCTGAGCATCTTTTGTAAGTTTGTCAACTTCTGTCAACACCACCACTGGAAACATAAAAAAGCAACAAATATATACATATTAGTCAACCAATAATGAGCTGAATTGGTGGGTCAGAGAAGTACTGCATGCTGCTGTATGAAAGACATGGGCTTAATTTCCCAATTAGGTTTTCTGCTCCTTGAACTGGATATGGACATTATGCATGCAGCATTCACTGTTTGTTGAGAAGAAATAATCATCATTCATTGGCTACTCCTGGCAGAATTTTGCATCACTATTCAATGCAATGCAAGATTTCCGTAGAATTGTACAGTCGCACAGAATTTACCTGTTTGCAGGCAGAATCTTTTCTCAGCAATGGGCCCTGCATCAGCAGGTCGCGGCAGCAATTCACACACACTGACAGCCTGCTGTTAACTCGGAATCCTCTCCTCTGCTGCAGGCAGCATGTGAAAATCGCTGCTGCTGCCGTGACCTGTTAAGCAAGGCCTTAGGAAGGGAGAGTTGTCAATGGGGGAGGGGAGAGAGGAAGAAGTGTTAGACATGAGGTGGAGAGGAAGGGAGAGATGCACCAAGAGTTGTCAGTGGGGGAGGGGAGGGAAGGAAGAAGTGTTGGACATGAGGTGGAGAGGAAGGGGGAGAGATGCAACAAAAGCTGCCAGTGGGGGAGGGGAGGGAAGGAAGGAAATATGCTGCATATAAAGGAGGGAGGAAGAAATGTTGGACATGGGGTGGTGGAGAGGAAGGGAGAGATGCAACAAGAGTTGTCAATGAGGTAGGGAGGAGGGAAGGGAAGGAAAGATGCTTCATATGGAAACCGAGAAGGGAAAGAGGAAGATGTGTTGGACATGGGGTAAAGGAGAATAAAGGGAGAGAGGCAAAAAGTGGAGAGGGGTGAGAAAGAGAGAAATATTGCATATGGCATGAAAGGGAGAGAGAGATGCATGGAGATTGGAGAGAGAAAGAAATGCTAAACATGATGATGGAAGGGAAGAAATGGGGGTGGGATAGAGATGTCTGACCCAGGGCACAAAGAGATGGTGAACAATGGGAAAGAAACAAAAATGTTGGATATGGTAGTAGAAGGGAGAGATAATCCTGCATGGGGAGAGAGGGAAGAGAGATATTGTTTTATTTATTTAAAAAAATTTATATCCCGCATATCCAACAATTCTATTTGGGTCACAACTGACATATTTTAAATTAGGTTTTTTGTGCAATATTATGTAATAAAAACATGACAAAAAAACAACCATACACCATCATCATACAAACCCTTTCCATTACTTTTAAAATTCTATATGGTATTTTTACCCCTTTTGTCCCTTTATTATGTAATGTGTATAGATTCTCTCTTGCAAGAGGTACCCAACAATTCAAACTCTCCTTTCCTTCAGTAAAGGGAATCAAAAGAATCAAGAAACTCGGTCTATTCTGTTCAAATTAACTCAACTATGGAATGAAATTCCTCTTATCCTAAGGGACCCGGGACCTTTTCAATTTTTTCGCAAGTCTTTAAAAACTATTCTATTTACTGAGTCACTCACCCTGTTAGGGCGCTCCTAGAGTGGTGGTTCTGGAGACACAAGCTTTGCCTGGCCCATATCTGAAGTTTGTTTGGAGTGGGGGGGGGGAATTGCAAAACTGTTTCTTTTCATCTTGCAGACTGTGGTTCCCTGTTATTGTGTTGGATATTGCTATATTTCTTGACAGAGTCGTTCTTTGTTATGCTTAATAAAGATGATATTAAAAAAAAAAAAAAAGAAAACTATTCTCTTTGCTAAACACTTTGGAAATCATTCGCATTAATATTCTTTGATTTTGTTATTTCTCTTTTATTTTTTTGTATTTCTTTTAGTTACTGTTAACCGAGTCGAGCTCCATGTTGGTTGAAGACCCGGTATACAAAGCTAAGGGTCCTTTTATCAAGCCGTACTAGTGCTTTAACGTGCATAATAGTGCGCGTTAAACCGCCGGCCGCGCTAGCCGCTACCGCCTCCTCTTGAGCAGGCAGTAGTTTTTAGCCAGCGCGGGGGTTAGCATGTGATGCAAAGTTGTGCGCGTTAACCCCGCTAGCGCAGCTTGATAAAAGGAGCCCTAAGTTTTAGTTTAGTTTAAACACTTAAAAGTCAAATGTCACGTTCCCAACCCTTGCATTGTTTATATTATCAGACTTTATATATTAGATCAGTGGTTCCCAAACCTGTCCTGAGGAACCCCCAGCCAGTTGAGTTTTCAAGATATTACATTAGTGATTTCTGTTCCGGTTCAAGGCGGAGTACATAAGAATTGTCATGATATTTGGAAATACATAGGGAGTAGATTGAACATTTTTAATTTGCTAAGATAATCTGGTTGTGTTATATAGGTTCTATGTATTTTTTGAAGAGTAGGATTTTTGTTTCTTTTTTAAAGGTTTTATAGTCTGTGGTCGAAGACAGCAGATTGTTAAGTTGTCCAGTTTTGCTGCTCTGGTGGCCAGTAGGTTGTCATACAGTTTTCTTCATTTGACATTTTTGGTTGGCGGGTGTGTGGGTTCTCCTGTGTCTGGTTGAGGTGGATTGAGATAGTCGGTTGTTCCAGTAGGGGTGTCTCCGTTTATAGCTTTAAATAGTAGGCAATGGAATTTGAAGTGTATTCTTGCTTGTATTGGGAGCCAGTGTGAGTCGTGGTATGCCTCTGTAATGTGGTCATATTTTTTCAATGAGTAGATGAGTCTTAGGGCTGTGTTTTGTATTGTTTGTAGTTGTTTTATTATGGTTGCTGGGCAGGGGAGATATAGTATGTTGCAGTAGTCTATTTGGCCTAGGATTAGGGATTGTACCAAAAGTTGGAATAGTTTTCTGTCGAAGAATTTTTGAACTTGTCTTAGGTTTCTCATGGTTGCGAATGATGTTTTTATTATTTTGTTGATTTGTGGTTGCATGGTACATCTTCTGTCAATCAGCACTCCAAGGAGTTTTAGAGTGGGTTGTATGGGGTATGAGATCGAGTTTTTTAGTTCAAATCTATTTTATTAAGCAACAGTAAATACAACAGCAATAACAACCATGGGATACATTTTCATCAAACACCCGCGGAGGACTGGACTCTTATGTCCTCCCCGGACCCACCATACCCCCACCCCCCAAGATCGAGTTTATTACTAGGTTTGTTAAGGTTGGGGTTTTGCTGTTTTCTAGGAGGATGCAGTTTGTTTTGTCCGGGTTAAATTTTAATTTGTGTTCTGTCATCCATGAATATTTTCTATTCATCCCTAATGAATATGCATGACAGATTTGCATATAATGGAAGTGACAGGAATGCTAATCTTTCTCATGCATATTCATTAGGGATATCTTGAAAACCCGACTGGCTGATAATTTAAACATGGCGATATATGAGAGTAGGGTTACTAGATTTTGCTCTTTAAAAAAATAAATAAATAAAAAGAGGGCCCATGGCCCCGCCCCATTCCACCCACAGCCCCGTCCCACCACACAAACCCCGTCTCTTCATGGCCATGTCTGGAAGGCATCCGCACATGCTGGTACTCGATAGGACCGACACAGGGCCACACAGCCTGCGCTCCAGCTGTCTTTAATTTGAACGCGGGGAGCATGAGCAGGTTGATTTAAGGGGGATTTCCTTGACACAGCCCTACGGGGCGAAATGTAGCCTACGTCTGAGTGCTTACCCCCACCCGCGGAGTAAAAGATAAGTACTGATTTAAAGTATATAAAAAATTTAAAATATTTAAAAAGTATGAATAGAAAATATTGAAATACAAGGGACCGATGACGATTAGGAGTGCCAGTGTTCTACATGATCTCAAAGTCTAGTGGCATGTAGACGGTACCACTGAGGTCCGTGAGAAAGTTAAAGAATATATATTACAAAATATTTTGGATTCTCCAGTGGTCGTTTTGATAAAGTTGTATCTGGTAGAGGTCTGAAGATTTATTATTGCCATTACTGTATTTTGTAATAACTGTAAAGAAACGGCATCTCAAGCTAAACACAAGTAACGTGATATTTAATGAAAGACAGGCCAATCAAAATCCTGTCTTGTTGCTATTGTGCTTTTTATTACTAACCTTTAAAATCTCTTTGAGTACTTGTCTCAAGTTGTTGAGATTGGGCAACTGTCTTTAACAATTCCTGAATTACTACCCGGTCACTGTTTCCAGCATCACTGTCAAGACAAATATTGTACCCATAAATATCAGAAAACAGAATTAAACAGGTGTCACTGACAAAATACTATATAGCTGAGCACACAGAACTTTTCTATGAAATTATAAAAGATTCACAACCATCCCCATTTATTGGATTGGATAATTTATTATATTAGATATACCATTGTACATGAGTATTTTTTTTTGTAATATCATATTTATTAGGCAATCAAAACCATGTACAGTATGCAGAACAGCTGAATACCAACTCTTTGGAAATGAACAGATAGAGTTCGCAAAACAGTAGCAATAATGATGGTACAAAAAACATGGTTCACACATGCCCAGTTTCTACTTAACAAAGAAATAGAGAGAAGCCTGTGAATCCCCAAACGATTCACCAATACAATCTCACAGATCAACAGACGAACACACAGACATTCCTCTACTCACACACTCCCATTCAAACCCAAAGCAAGCAATGCGCACAATAACCGAGGCTCACCAGAGCTGTCAATAAATAAGCATAACACAAAAGAGGAAAACAAATTGCAGTAGGTCAAATGTGAAATGTGAAAACGAAGACCCAAGCCTTCTATTTCAGGAGAACACAAAAGTCATGAAGGTGCAGTTGCAGGTGGGGGCAAAGCCAAAAAACGGTCCCATAATGCGCAATAGGTAAGCCACACAGCTTGAGTTCTGGAGGAATAAGAATCGAGTTCAAATCTGGCCTGCATCCTCATTCTGGCAAGCCATAGACTGAAGGCAGGAGCCTCTGCAATAGACCATTGTTGCAAAACAAGGTTTTTGCCCAGAAGAACAGCATGCAAGATGAATTTCTGGGCTGGGAGGTCTACACCCTGTTGAATCAAATCCTGGACATCCCCTAGCAGAAGCGCTACACAGTTCCATTCAAAAGTGTATTGAAGTACCGATTCAAGGCAGTGATGAACCCGGCCCCAAATCGTGAGAGCCTGACAGTCAAAAAAGGAATGGAGAAATGTACCAGGGCTTTGTGAACAACGAGTGCAGAGAGCATCGGTCCATAAGTGCATGAGCACCCCACGAGTTCTTGTTATATATGTTCTATGGAGGATTTTAAACTGTGTCTCCTGAAGAGAGACTGCTTTAACCAAGGTATAAATGTTCTGAAAAAACACATGCAGATCCTGAACAGTGACAGTCCTTCCCAGCTCGGAGGACCAGTCCCTAGCAAGTGTCACCAAACCCAGTTCAGGTTGGTGGTCTCTACACGCAGAATACCATCGGGAAATAGTATTCCTGGAAGACGGGGTTTCCAGAAAAATATTATCAAGGGACCCACTCTCCCATCGGCCCGCATGGCGAGCTAGTTGAGGAGTAATATAGTGCTGAATCTGTAAATATGTATGAATGTGATGGGAGGGGAGACCCCAATGCGCCCGCACCTGAGAGAAAGAGGGAAAGAGACCACCCCCCATATCCAAAACCGCCCCCAGAGTGGTATCCCGCTCTCCTCGATCTAACAGACCCCATAAACGTTTCATGCCAGGAGGGAAATCAGGGTTGCGAAGGAGAGAAAGAAAAGGGGAAAAACCGGGTAGCAGATTCTGCTTCTTGCGCCACCATACCCAAGCCTTCCGAAAGGAGAAAAGAAAAGGAAGGAAAGAAGAGGAAGAGGAAGAAGAAGAAGAGGGAAGGCCGAAACCCCCCCCAGAACAGCCATGGAGAAAAGAGGAAACGGAGAGAGGGAGACAGCAGGATTCCAAGAGGGTCGGAGGAGAAGAACAGGAATCAGGCGCCAAATGGGAGTGTATCCAGCGAAATAAAGCTGCCACATTGTACATGCGTAAGTCAGGGACGTTCAGGCCACCATGCTGTTTAGCTCGAGAGAGTTTGGAAAAGCTGATTCTAGGTGCCCCAGCTCGCCAAATAAAAGATCTGATAGTGGCAAGATAAGAACGCTCATCAGAAGAAGACACCCAAACGGGGATAGTCTGAATAGGGTACAGTAATTTGGGGAAAAGTACCATCTTGACTAATGCAACCCTTCCCATGAGGGACAGTGGTAAGGTTCGCCACCGATGGCACAAGGTTTTGATCTTACCAAGCGCGGCGGAGATATTGGCTGTGTATAAACGCTTAGGGTCGCAATACAACATTATTCCCAAGTATTTAAGCTTCCCAGGGGCCACTCCTACGCCCAGGGTCTCTGTCCATCGAGGCACACCCGACGTCCCAAGCAAAAGAGCCTCCGTCTTTTCAAAATTGATCTTAAGGCCCGAAAAACGCCCGTAAATTTGTATAAGTGCCATAAGACGGGGCATAATGGTGTCAGCGTGATTAACGTAAAGAAGCATGTCATCCGCAAATAGGCTAATGCGGAATTCATGTGTCCCTACACGAAGGCCTTCAAGACACGAGTCTTGTCGGATACGTTGTGCCAAAGGCTCCAATGAAAGCAGAAAGAGGAGAGGGGACAACGGACATCCTTGACGGGTGCCACGTCCTAAGGGAAAAGAATCAGACAATGCCCCATTCACCAAAAGCTGCGAAGATGGTCTAGTATAGAGAGCCGTTACCCACCGAACAAAATCACCAGTGATGCCAAACCGCCCCAGGACCCAAAAAAGATGTTCCCAGGAGACCATATCGAACGCCTTCTCAACGTCAAGACTGGCGATAAGGGCCCTGTCCCCCGGCGCATGGGATGACTGCAAAACCGACAAAACCTTCAAAAGATTCAGAGATGCATGTCGGCCGGGAACAAAGCCGACCTGATCCTCGTGGATCAGCTCCGGCAGAAAGGTATTAAGACGGGCTGCCAGTATACTACCTAAAACCTTAACGTCTTGGTTGAGAAGGGAAATTGGTCGATATGAGCCCAATTGGTCCTGGGGTCGGCCTGGTTTGGGGAGAAGGATAACGTGAGCTCGATTTGTCCCCAGGTGGAAGGTCAATAGACTGGTGTAGTAGGATTGCAATGTCGGCAAAACAGTAGGAGGCAACAATTTGTAAAATTCCGGCCCCATGCCGTCCAGGCCCGGTGTTTTTGCAAGTGTAAGTTTACCGATAGCTATTTGTAGTTCCTGCCCCGTGATGGGGGAGTTTAATATCCGCCCCTATTCCTCTGAAAGAGATGGCAGAGGGAGGTCCCTGAAAAAATCATCTCGGGCCTGGGAGTCAACCGGGGAAGCCATATAAAGGTCTCGATAAAAACTGACAAAATGAGCCGCGATATCCGTAGGGTTAGTGTGTAGGTGGCCCGTCCTGTCCTTAATACCGGTGATGACGTGCTTGGCCTTGGGTGGTCTGACCAAATTTGCTAACATACGTCCTATTTTGTTACCCCAGGCGTGCAGTCTATATTTGTAAAAATATATGCTGCGTTGGGCTCGCGCGTCAAGGAGATGATTGATCTTATCTTTCAATAGTTTCAGTGAGGCCCTGATCAATGGGGTAAGTTGGGAAATGTGCACCCGGCGAAGCTCTTGCAGTTCCCGAGTGAGGGCGAGGAGTTCACCCTCCCGTCGCCTCTTCAGAGCGGAAGAATATGCCAAAATGTGTCCACGCATGACAGATTTTGCAGCCTCCCAGTAGACAACAGGCCCCACATCCAAAACAGAATTAGTATGAAGAAAATCCTCCCATTTTTTGGAAAAATATTCATGAAATACCTTATCGGTATAGAGCTGTGGTGACATACGCCATATGCGTTCACCGGAGGACTGCAAGAACTGAAGAGAGATAGAGATCAAAGAGTGGTCAGATAAAGTCGGAGCGAGCATGGAGGCTGAGGCAAATTTGGGGAACCAGAGTTCAGAAACAAGGAAATAATCAAGACGAGAATAAGACAGGTGGGGGTGGGAATAAAAAGAAAAATCACGCTCTTCGGGATGTAGAGTCCTCCAAACATCCAACAAGCCCAATTCTCCCATGAGGTAGTTCACGCCCCTGTTGAAATGTTCCCTAGGGGCGTCTCTCACTGGTTGGCAATCTAAGGCTGGGTTAGCAGGCACATTGAAGTCTTCCCCCAACACAAGTAAACTAGAAGCATAGGAGGCCAAGAGAGTTACAAGGTGAGAGAAAAAAGCGTGCGAGTAAGTGTTAGGGGCATATATATTACAAAAAACAATGGACTGGCCCCATAATTCACCCACTAGCAAGACGTATCTCCCATCAGGGTCCGAGACCTGCTGTAAACGGTATGCGTTTATGTATGAGGATAGCCACCCCACGCTGTCTAGAGCTGTAAGAGGCAATGCCAATCTGACCCACCCAATCCCGCTTTAGTTTACGATGTTCTTCGTCTGTGAAGTGTGTTTCCTGGAGAAAAGCTACGTCCGTGTGTTCTCGTCGGAGGTATGCAAGGAGTTTGGCACGTTTGATGGGAGAGTGGATCCCATCCACATTGAGGGATGTCACGGTTAGAGAAGACATAGCATTACATTTGTGGTAACTGTTACATAGCAAAGCATGTACTTACAGAAACACGGAGCGGGGGACGTCCCAGCCGAATCCCCCCTCCACACATGAGTGACAGCAGTACAAAAATGCACAAGAGAACAGTCTATGTGAGCCAGACAGCCATAATCACAGATCCCAAACAAAACCCATACATACACATTCATACAAAAACCCCATACACTCCCCTCCCCACATGCAATCCAATCCCTCCTCCCCCCAGAACCATACAAGCGTCCCAGAACAACAAACAGTAAGTGAGAATGAAATACAAATAACAGCTCCAGGCCATGCCCCACACATAGGGTGAAGGCATAACCGACAAAACCAGAAAATAATATAACATAAAAGCAGCTTCATGTCAGCAACTGTTAAAAGAAAAGGCAACTAATGAGAAACCGGCAACAAAGCCTCATCCAAGGGAAAGTTGCATGAATAAACACAAGAAAAGGGGTAGTCCCCCTATTGACTCAGAACTGGAAAAAAAAGAACAAAAGAGACAAAAGAAACAAAGCTCCTGGTGCACTGCTGGCAAATAAGGCATAAAAGTCAAAGAACAGCCACCAGGACAATACTGCCGCTGGCTAAGGAGCGAAAATCAAGGCCATCTGCCGCCAACCGCCAGACTCACATCAATGGCGGTTCATAGAGAAGCACATGCGGCCATGCTGCAATGCAAAAATCCAAGTCCCCGGCATATGAGGTCAGGTAGGTACAGATTCAGGGTGCACAGGAGCTGGCAGTTGAAGAACGAATTGCTCCAGCTCTCTTGGTGTCTCCAGATAGTGAACTTTATTGTTATAGAAAACCCGAGCCCGGGCTGGATAAAGGAGGGATACTCGGATGTTACGGTGATACAAGGTGTTGCAGTGTGGTGCCATCGCTTTGCGCCGGGAGGAAACTTGGGGGGAAAAATCTTGGAAAAGTAAGATTTTGCGTTCATCATAGATAAAATCCGCCCCCTTACGATAGTGAGCCAGGCAAAATAGTAACCGCAAAATTAAGGAACCGGGCGAGCACAGGGCGCGGCCGCGTCTCATCGTCCTTCCTTTGGCCCACGCGGTGCGCCCGCTCGATTTGAATAGACATGCCCAGATCCGTAAGGTCTAAAATCTTTAGCAGCCAGCTCTCTAGGCACTTGCGGAGATCCACGTCTCAGATAGAAGCGGGAAAACCGATGAAACGCAGTTTCTTTCTCCTCCCTCGGTTTTTGTGATCATCCACGCGGTCCAGCAGGGTTTTGTTAGTGGACTCCAGGGCGCGCAGCCGTTCCTCAAAGTTAGCAGCCTGATCCTCCTGGCGTGCCACACGATCTTCTACACGCTGCAAGCGACCCGCATGAGAATCTAGGCTTTCTTTGATATCCTCCATAAATGTATGTATTTTGGCAAGCTTGTCCTCCATCACCAAGGTTAGGGATCGGGTGAGTTCTTGCACTGCGGCCTCTTGTAGTGTAAACCTCGTGGCCTTCCGCCATCTTCGGCTCCTGCTGTTTCACTCTGTCCCGAACACCCCGCTGTGTTTTAGCGGTCATCGCACGTAGAAGCACTCCAAAGAATCATGCCACCAAGTCAGCAAAGCGAAGGGCACAAAGAAATAGCGTAGAAAGCAAAAAAAATCTGAATTTACGGAGGGTATTGTGCAGATTTATATTGGCATGGCCCGGAGCTGTGGAGAGATACGTCCGTTCAAGCGCCCGGCATCACGTGACCCCCCTGTACATGAGTATTAAGCGGTTTACAATACTAACACATTAGAAATGAGGGTAATATTTTCAATCAATCATTCAACAAGTGCATAAGGCTGACCTAACAAAGTCACTTACCTATAACAGCTTTTATCTGAAGCAAAAGTTCAGTTATAAGAGTAAACACCTAATCTAATCAGTAATCTTATATTCTGCTGCTTTTCAATTCAGTTTCATAACGGAATACAACAAGAGAAACCCTACATTAAGGGAGAACATATACTTTAAAAAAATATTACACAAAAAGTTAAAATCAAGAGTTATATTTTTCAAAAAGTCTTTAAAACTTGACGAAAATCAATAAACAAATCTAAGATTCTTATTTCTAGTGGAAGATTGTTCCACATCTGAACAGCCTGATATGAAAAAGATTGTACCAGCGGCGACAAGAGGGCATCTGCTAAAACTCAGGGGGGGAAGATTTCATGGAGACACCAGGAAGTATTTCTTTACCGAAAGGGTAATTGATCAATGGAATAGTCTTCCACGTCAGGTAGTCGAGGCCAGAACCACGCTCGACTTCAAGGGACGATGGGACAGACAGGTGGTGTTGCTCCAGAGGAATGCTTAAAAGATGGATTCCCGAAGGAGAGAGGGAGGAGGGAGGGTTCTTGAGTGGGCAGACTTGTTGGGCCATCGGCCCTTTTCTGCCGTCATACTCTATGTTTCTATGTAAATGATTCATTTAGCAGCTTTATTTTGAAACAACTGTAATCTAGTGAGAACCTTTTTAGATGATCCATAAACAGAGAAGCAGATTTTTAGAACACCTTTCCAAATAATGTTCAGGGTAGTTTATGGCTTTATTAGCATTACGTTTACAATAAGCCCCTGCTCAAACAGTCTATCAGGGGTAGGGAACTCCGGTCCTCAAGAGTCGTATTCCAGTCGGGTTTTCAGGATTTTCCCAATGAATATGCATTGCAAGCAGTGCATGCAAACAGATCTCATGCAAATTCATTGGGTATATCCTGAAAACCCGATTGGAATATGGCTCTCGAGGACCAGAGTTCCCTACCCCTGGTCTAAGTGGATACAAGGTACAGGATTCAATAACTGTAGGGGGTCGATATTCAAAGCAATTTAACTCTCTCCCCTTTCACAAAACCACACAAGAGAATTTTAGCACTGAATGATCTGCATTGCTCCAATGCTCTATGACCATCTGAACAGCGCAGGTGCTACAAACCTCTTGCACAGTTTTGTAAAAAGGGACAGGGTAAATTGCTTGTGCAGCGTTATCTACTGCTATTCGACATCAGTTAATCTGTTAATGATAAACTGAAAGCTAGCTATTTTTGGGTGGTCCAAGGTTAGAGTCAGCACTTATGTGGTTAAATGCTGATATTCAATATGTAACCATCTACAGATTACATAAAACACAGTTCTATCTTTATGCAGTTCTATCTTTATCACACTTTTGAGAGAGCCAGATGCATTTGAGGCTGCCTAAATTTCAGTTTCAGGGCCCAGCATCTGGGGATAATGCTGCCAGCGGCTAAAAAATGCTCACTGCCACTGGCCTAATATCTATCCCGTAATATCTTCAAAACTTTGTCACTGTGATCTTTGGCCTTAAATAATAGATAGATAGTTTTAAGTCTCAAGGAGGGCAGCAGATACCTATCCTTCCAGCAGCTAATTATTCAGATCTAGAGAACAAAATCTTTCATTTGTTTAATCATCAGAGCCCAAATCTATTTGCAAGTAAATTCTAAGAAAGGAATCATGTTTTATTGTTTTAGGAATTTGAATAGTGTACTTAGGAAACACGTCCAATTGATTTGCAATTCTAAACTGAATTTATTGGTCTTTGATTGTAGCATCTTTGCCCCCTGCTTATGACTTAAGTCTATATAAAATGGATTAAATGCATTGAATTACGTCATTGTTGGCATCTGTACAACTACATCTCTTTTTCATTTTAGGAGCACTGGAACATTTTACTTCTTTTGAAATGTACTTACTAAGTAAATCTCATTGATCAAAAATAGCATTAACAGATAATTAAATGTAGTAATGGTAATGGAAACATAGAAACATGATGGCAGATAAAGACCAAATGGCCCATCTGCAACATCCACTATCTCCTCCTCTCCTAAGAGAACAAACATGCCTGCCCCACGCTTTCTTAGTAACATAGTAAATGAGGGCAGATAAAGACCCAAGTGGTCCATCCAGTCTGTCCAACCATACATACTCCATAAATTAATTTAGTTTAAATGGTCCTTTTTCTTAGATATTTCTGAGCCAGAAACCCAGAGCCCTGCCCATTAGTGTGTTTAGGTTCCATCTACTGGAGTCTCCATCAAAAGTCACTCCAGCCCATCGTAACCCTCCCAGCCATCGAAACCCTCCCCAGCCCATCCTCAACTGAATATCCATATACGGGACACAGGATGTGCAAGCCTGCCCAGTACTGGCCTTAGTTCCTTTAAAGTATACCCATTATTTTCTTATTATTTTCTGATCAGAAATCCTCTGTGTTCATCCCACGCTTATTTGAACTGTCACTGTTTTCTTCTCCACCACCACCATCAGGAGTGCATTCCACGCATCAACCACCTTCTCCATAAAGAAGAATTTCCTAACATTACTCTTGAATCTACCACCCCTCAACCTCAAATTATGTCCTCTGGTTTTACCATTTTCCTTTCTCTGGAATAGATTTTGTTCTGGAAGAATCCCTTTAAGTCCTGACATTATTAAACCAGGTGAAGTGGGATAAGGAAAAACCATAAGCTCACAGAAACTGTTCTCTCTACAAAAACCTTTCTCTCCCCCTGCAACTAGTATCTTATCTCTGCAGCTGATGGAAACAGTAAATTAGCTGTGAAAAGATATTTCACATCATTGACTAAAGAGCATGCAAAGATGGGGAAATGCGCTGTTTTTAAGTTCAATTAGCTACTGTAGCAGTAAAACTAGAGAAAAAGCTTATTTGAACTACATTTGAAGTATTTGAACGTCTGAATCATATCTCCCTGTCCCTTCTTTCCTCTAGGGTATACATATTCAGGGCTTCCAGTCTCTCCTCATACGTCTTCTGGCACAAACCTCCTACCATTTTCATCGCCTTCTTCTGGACCGCTTCAAGTCTTTTTATGTCCTTCGCCAGATACGGTCTCCAAAATTGAACACAATACGCCAAGTGGGGCCTCACCATCGACCAGTACAGGGGCATCAACACCTTCTTTCTTCTACTGGTCATGCCTCTCTCTATACAGCCTAGCATCCTTCTGGCAACAGCCACCACCTTGTCACACTGTTTCTTCACCTTTAGATCTTCAGACACTAAAGGTGAAGAAACGGTGCGACAAGGCAGTGGCTGTTGCCAGAAGGATGCTAGGCTGTACAGAGAGAGTAGAAGAAAGAAGGTGTTGATGCCCCTTTACAGGTTGATGGTGAGGCCCCACTTGGCATATTGTATTCAATTTTGGAGACCATATCTGGCAAAGGACATAAAGACTTGAAGCGGTCCAGAGGAAGGCGACGAAAATAGTAGGAGGTTTGTGCCAGAAGACGTACAAGGAAAGACTGGAAGCCCTGAATATGTATAGGTGAGTAAACATATTTTCCTCACCCCTATTCTCCCATGCACCCAAACTCAATATCTGAGATACCTGGCAGAGATTCCGAAGGCCCACCAGCTGAAGAGGGTTTCCACCAGCAGATGAAACAATCTTGAACTCTCTGCAAACAGCAGTCTGAACACTCCAGTACTCTCCTGTGCTGGGAAAGGGAGGAGAAGCCAACATGACAGCAGCCCTTAGAGAGTACCCTCAAGCTGCAGAGAGTATAGGAGTGTTCCTGCCATCAGGGGATCCCTACTAGCCTTAACAAAGGAGAGAATGGGGGAGAGAGCAAGAGAGAGAGACTGGTGTCAAGGATGTGTGTGTATGAGAAAGTATCAGGGATGGGGGTGCAAGAAGCAGCATAAATAAAACAGAGAAAATCTACTTCCCCAATCTAAACCCTCTGAAGTTTTCATTCAGTTAAAATCTTAGGTGAAAGAATAACTAGAAATGATGTCTACTATATTAATTTGACCACAAAAGCTTTTGTGAGTTTAGATCAGTGGTCTCAAACTCAAACCCTTTGCAGGGCCACATTTTGGATTTGTAGGTACTTGGAGAGCTTCAGAAAAAAATAGTTAATTTCTTATTAAAGAAATGACAATTTTTCATGAGGTAAAACTCTTTATAGTTTATAAATCTTTCCTTTTGGCTAAGTCTTAATAATAATATTGTCATTTATAGCTTCAGAGACATATGATCAAGAAACTGTTTTATTTTACTTTTGTGATTGTGATAAACATACCGAGGGCCTCAAAATAGTACTTGGTGGGCCGCATGTGGCCCCCGGGCCGTGAGTTTGAGACCACTGGTTTAGATAATATAACTACTTACCTTGGGTTAACTTCCAAATGATAGTTGCTCGCAATAGTGCTAATTTCAATTTTCTTTTTAGATGGTGTCTGTTCAATTAAAGAACAATATTAGCATGCAATCAACTTTGCTTTATTCTTGTTTAACAAGTATTCTCTATTGAAAGGTTTAAATCTAGCACACAAGTGGGCGAGAACAGCTCTCCTAGAGCTCAGAATCAGTGTAAATTTCTGAGCACGTTGCCTTTCCCACATGCAGCAGTCCTCAGTCTTTTCAAGTTCTCAGAGAGCAGGATGGAATTTTAAGACCAATTAATCTTGTTGATGGAGAACACCTGTTACAGGTAGGCAATTGTGCTTTTTCTGTCAACAAACAGAACTGAATCAGCTACATAAGTGGCTGACTCCTAAGCTCAGGGTTGCTCAGCGGCAATTCGATTCTCTAACCGATGCCTGCGATATGGACGCTGGTTAGAGAATCGGGGTGGTTAGGCATCTGTCCACGAGGACAGACGCAATTCTATATAAGACACCCATGTGCGATTCTCAAAAGCCACTGGGCGTCTTATACAGAATCTGGCCCTTCCTGTACAATCAGAGCCTAAAAAAGGCACTGTATTTTATTGTTTAATTCTGCAGTAACATTGTAAGTACAGTATCACTTCAGTTGCATCATTTACACAGTTATATTAATATTACCAATCCAGGATAATTTTTTTAATGAACATATCAATTAACTAGTTAAATGATACAGTTAGAGAACCAGTAAGAACCATAGACATTTCTCTTTTCTTTTCTGAGTTATGTGAAAAGTTGTGATGTAACTGATGCAACATGTATAATCGTAACATTTGAGCATGACTAGAATGTAGCTCTTTAAAATGAATTTAATCTCAATCATTTCACCAGCTTTCTAGGTATTAATAATATAAAAATACTTGTATACATTTACATTTGTCTGCTTTGTGGAAGGAATGGTTGGGAGGGGGAGGAAGGATATCTTAGTTTATAGTTTAAAAGGACTTTGATGCACTGTATAGGAAAATGGAAATGCGTTATCCGAATGTTCTTAATCTTTTCTCTTAATAAATATTGTTCAATAAAATTATTAATTAAAAAAATAAGTAAATATGATTCAAACATAAAAATACTTGTTTACATGATAGCTTTGTGTTTCAGGGAAAATAATGTATGAAAACAATCAACTAATAACTAATTTGATCAATAACAAAGACAAAACCAAAATGGTTGGCATGTTATGTGACCAAAGAAAAAAAATATCAAAATAAGCATAGACATATTGAACAGGGAAGGGGCTCTCACTTATTAGGTTCTTATGATATTAAAAGGCATTTTATTTTCTGGTGGAAAGATAGCAATTTTTTCTGGAACTACCCTCAATAGGATACAAAACTGGGTTTTAGAGGGGCTATGTTCTGTCCCCATAAATGTGGTAACATAGCACATTGACTCCCAAATATAGAAATACCACCCACTGACTCTCCAAGCCACTAACACTTTCTTCAAAAATTAACCATTAACAACCCACTCCATTCCTTTCAAATCTGCTAGTGTACCATTATGCCCAACAACTCTAAACCACTCCTGGGCATGCAGGTGCATGGCGAGCACATCTGTTGAATGAATTATTCTAAACCACAAACTTGCTGAACCACGTGAGCTACTCACCCAAGAAATTTTGCGTGTGGGTAACTGAAATGCTGGCAAGTCAGCAGGGTGCATTTCTAGGTTAGACATTTCTGTACTATTTATAGATTCAGGAGGGGTCATAGCTTGACCCCTCCCAAACTCACAACTACAACTGGATAGCCCTAACCCATCAACGTACCTCTTATTTTTCCCTTTAGGGAGGCATATATGGTATGGTAGTAGGTAGAAGGCAAAGTGGGTGGCAAGCTGAGTATGGGGTACATTAGGAGGTGGTGAGCCTACTGTGCGAGTATGCGGGTTGGGATACACTAGTTTTAGACTTGAGTCCTTCTGGCAAAAGAGTCACAGGCTGCATTACAAAGCCTCCAAATTAAAACCAGTAGTAAAATTAAAGACTTTACTATCATTTTTAATACATTAAGTCAGTATAAAGATGTGTACGTATTTTTATTCCAGCGTCGGCATACATTTTTAGCACTATATTTAGTATGTAATTAGCTTAGAAAAGAGGTGGGAAACATATAAGAACATAAGAAGTTACCTCCACTGGGTCAGACCAGAGGTCCATCACGCCCAGCAGTCCGCACCGGCTCCATCAGGTCCACGACCTGTCAGGTTTTCTTGATTTAGCCCTATATCCCTATCTACCTCTATCTGTACCCTTTAATCCCCCTTGGTCTTCAAAGGCCACAACCCAGCCAAGTTTTCAGGATTTCTCCCATAACTATGCATGAGATCTATTTGCATATAATGGAGGCAGTGCATGCAAATAGAACCCATGCAAATCATTGGGAAAATCCTGAAAACCCATCTGGGTTGCAGCCCTTGAAGGCTGCACCCGTGGCTTTAAGTATCAGAACTTAACACAGTTAAAAAAATAATAATAATATAAAAGGTGAGCTAAGTTTTAGTGCACATTTAATTCATGTTTTACCTCCTTGAGGACTTAAGGCGGGATAAATCCCAAAAGAATCCATTTGAAAACTGCCTCCAAAAAGGCCTAAAAAATAAACTAAGGCACCTTACTGTTATAGTTTGATGCTCAATTCTCAGCTTTTCAACGCCTGGCCCATACAATTCTCGCAGTAAACACATTATTCTGGTCTTCTTTCCAGCACCTGATGGGCCATACACTAAAAGATGAGGAAAGTCACCACACTGCACCTGAAAAAAGCATAGCAAACCAAGCTTTTTTTATTCATAAAATGGCTGAATTCTCCCAAGTAGCTTTTCCGCTGCTAAAAGCACACAAACACTTTCACAAATAGTACATTCTTTAATCCACACTACAAACAGACATCCTTGGGGGTAGAGAGGGTGGCAAATATGCAATACATTTAAATTTAAAAATGTGCGTGTATAATAAACCTGTCTACTTTGCACGCTTGTTATGGATGTTTCAATGTACTCAAGATACGTTGCGCTTGAAAGTCATTTGGATATGTGGCATAAAATGTAGATTCCCAGTAACAGAGAATGGCATTTTAGAAAGCCAGCAACTCAGAATATTCAAGTCAGTATGTCACATATTAACATCCATTGCTCATGTATTTTAGAACAGGATCTGCCAACATATAGCCTGTTCTAATATATGAGAAATGGACATCCAGCATGAAGGGAAAATGTTTTTTACCTGATAATTTTTTGTCCTATATAGTCATGCCAGACCAGTCTAGAACAAATGGGTTAAGTCCATTTACCAGTGGATGGCTACAGAAAAAAGTCCCAAGAGCTTTGCCCTTTAAGAGTATCGTGCAGCCTGGCGTGTTCAGTATTTCAAATAGCCAAGCAATGGTGCTCATAAGAAATATAGCTGACAGTTGGAAAAGATGAAAGCCAACATGCCACTGAGGTTATACTATTAATGTTACAGAATGAGGCTCATACTCAACTAACATACAGGTATTTCACAGAATCAGGAGATGTCAGGCATCGGTGTGAAGGAAATGATTACCTATAAGAAGAAAACAAAGAAAAACCAGATAAGGAGGGCTTATGGACTGGTCTGGCATGACTAAAGGAAAGAAAATTATCATCAGGTAAGAAGCAGTGTTTTAATCAAACTTGTGACATGCGGGTCCTCTTAAAGATTAGTTCAATAAATCTTTAGAGACAGGAGAGGTTCCGCGGGACTGGAGAAGAGCGGATGTGGTCCCTCTTCACAAAAGTGGTTGTAGAGATGAAGCGGGAAAATACAGGCCGGTAAGCCTCACTTCGGTTATTGGAAAAATAATGAAAACGTTGCTGAAGGAAAGAATAGTGAAAGTCTTAGAATCTAATGGATTACAAGATCCAAAGCAACATGGGTTTACTAAAGGTAAATCGTGCCAAACGAATCTGATTGAATTCTTTGACTGGGTGACCAGAGAACTGGATCAAGGACATGCGCTAGATGTAATTCACTTAGATTTCAGCAAAGCTTTTGACACGGTTCCTCATAGGAGGCTCTTAAACTCCACGGGCTGAAGTTAGGGCCCAAAGTGGTGAATTGGATTAGAAACTGGTTGACAGACGCCAGAGGGTAGTAGTAAATGGAATTCGCTAAGAGGAGGGTCAGGTGAGTAGTAGAGTGCCTTAAGGCTCAGTGCTGGGACTGATTCTGTTCAATATGTTTGTGAGCAACACTGCTGAAGGGCTAGAAGGTAAAGTTAACCTTTTTGCAGATGATACCAAGATTTGTAACAGAGTGGTCACCCAGGAGGGAGTGGAAAACATGAAAAAGGATCTGTAAAAGTTAGAGGAATGGTCTAGCGTCTGGCAACTAAAATTCAATGCGAAGAAGTGCAGAGTGATGCATAAAGGGGGTAGAAATACGAGGAAACCGTATGTGCTGGGAGGTGAGAGGCTGATAAGCACAGATGGAGAGAGGGAACTTGGGGTGATTGTTTCTGAGGATCTAAAGTCATCTAAACAGCATGATAAGGCCGTGGCTGTAGCCAGAAGGATGCTAGGCTGTATAGAAAGAGGAGTAACCAGCAGAAGGGAGGTGCTGATGCCCCTGTATAGGTCGTTGGTGAGGCCGCACTTGGAGTATTGTGTTCAGTTTTGGAGGCCGTATCTGGGGAAAGATTAAAAAAAGACTTGAAGCAATCTAGAGGAAGGCGACAAAAATTGTAAGGGAAGAAGTATGAGAAGAGACTGGAAGACCTAAATATGTATACTCTGGAAGAGAGGAGGGACAGGGGAGATATGATACAGACATTTAAATACTTGAAAGGCATTAATATAGAACCAAAACTTTTCCAGAGAAGAAAAAAATGATAAAACTAGAGGGCATAAATTGAAATTACAGGGAGGAAGACTTAAGAGCAATGTTAGTTTCAAGTTTCTTCATGGCGTGATATACCGACCATGTATCTGGGTGGTTTACAATATTACAAATTAAATAGGTTTAATATAAGTAGGTAAAATAAAATAAAATGGGGTAAACCTAAAACTATGACAATTGAGACTGATTAGAAACAAGAGGATTTTTTGGGGATAGGAAAGTATTAATTACAATGATAAATAAAAGTAAAAGGGAGGATAGAGGGAGGGGAAGTAACGAGAAGAAGATGGGGATATAGCTTCTTAAAAGTGTTAGTTTTTTTTTCTCTGTCACTTATTTCCTACTTATTGGTAGGCATCTTTAAAGAGAAAGGTTGTAAGATGTGCTTTCAATTTGGTTAGGGAATCTTCATTGCGAAGATAGAATGGCATTGCATTCCACAGCGATGGTACAACTACTGAAAAAAATGAAATTTCTAGTATAGTATAGGTCCTTTATTGATGGTACTATCAATAGATTTTGATTCGTAGATCTAAGGACCCTAGAAGGGGTATGTGGAGATATTTGTCTAAAAAGCCAGGAAGATGAGAGGTCTTAATTTTAAAAGTTAGGAGGAGAATTTTATATGTAGTTCAGTGAGAGACCAGTAACCAGTGTAACTCTCGGAAAAGTGGCGTAACATGATCATATTTTTTGGCCTTATAAATGAGTTTCATTGCAGTATTTTGGATCAGTTGTAATCTAGGAAATTCTTCTTCACGGAAAGGGTGGTAGATGCCTGGAATGCCCTCCCAAGGGAAGTGGTGGAGAGGAAAATGGTGATGGAATTCAAAAAAGCGTGGGATAAAAGTAGAGGATCTCTAATTAGAAAATGAAGAATGTAAATTAAAGAACTAAGGCAGACCTGCATGGTCTGCGTTCTGTCTGACTATAGTGGTATAGAAAAATAAATTTTTTATTATTATTATTATTATATATGGTGTTTCAGTGTAGAATGGGCTGGGGTGGGCATCAATGGGAACTCCATTAATATGGAACATGAGGATGTTACTGGCCAGACTTTAAGGTAGATATCCTGCAAACAGGATATTTGGATAGGCTGGAGTGAACTTGAACGGCAACTTCAGCATTTGGAACCTAGGACAATACCAGACTTTACAGTCTATGGCCCAGAAATATCAAAGAAGAGACAAGTTAATCTAATTATCTAATCATGTATTTTTTAATGGATATAACTTATGGGCAGACTGGATGGACCATTCAAGTCTTTATCTGCCGTCATGTACTATGTTACTATGTATTTATTTATTTACATGCATATATAATGCATAGTCCAACAGTTCTGAGCAGTTTACAGAGATAACATACACAATAGATTATTGCCAGACTTCCATACAGGATTTCTTATCTGCTTCTATGATACTAGCTCAGCAGCCTTCCCTAGGACTATGGCAATAGTTGCTGCCTGCATGGCTCTGGCAGCTTTGCCTGATGTTTTCTTTCAGTTTCATGCTGGCTCTCAATGGTACCTCCTTCAGTGGCACCTTGTATATATCTATTCTGCTGCAGCTTTCTTAATAAGTGCACTTCCTTTGATCACTTGTTTGCTGTCTTTCAAATCATACATTTTATGCAAACCTCCTCTTCTGGAGGTGTCTAAGGCTTGGTAGTTTAGCATGGCTCCTCAATGAGTCATGAGCTTTTACTTTTTCATGTCTATGGTGTCCATGAGCCTTTCTGGTTATTCTGGGCCTTTCATCTTCTTTCTGCTTTCTCCTATATCTCATCACTTCTTCCACTGGGTCATGCCTTCTGGATGAAAACATATCTGATGACATTATTTTCTGCTCTAGTCATTAGCCATGTTCATTTTTCTAGATGATGAATTCATCAGTACCTTCAGTGCTTTGGCTTACTCTTAATATAACTATCTTTGGAACTCTCATATATATAATTATTTAAATAATGAAAGACCATATTTACCTCCAAGCAAACTAGCCTCTGCCCACATGGACCTCAGCTAATGAAAACTGAAACTAAAAGTCACAGCGCTTTTACAATGGTTGACTTTGTTCCACATTTGGAACGACAGCCAATGTCATATCTCCATAAAAAGGCTAGTTCTTAAGGAGATTATCATCCCAAATTTACAGACTTAAATTCCTGCTAAACTTTTGCATCAAAAACATGTAACTGGAGTACCGTATTTTCGCGGATATAACGCGCGCGTTATACGTGATTTTACGTACCGCGCATACCCCTCGCGCGTTATATGCCTGAGCGCGGTATAGAAAAGTTTTTAAACATAGTTCCCACCCCGCCCGACGCCCGATTCACCCCCCCAGCAGGACCGCTCGCACCCCCACCCCGAACGACCGCTCGCACGCGCTCCCACCCGCACCTGCATCCACGATCGGAGCAAGAGGGAGCCCAAGCCCTCTTGCCCGGCCGACTCCCCGACGTCCGATACATCCCCCCCCCCGGCAGGACCACTCGCACCCTCACCCCGAAGGACCGCCGACTCCCCAACAATATCGGGCCAGGAGGGAGCCCAAACCCTCCTGGCCACGGCGACCCCCTAACCCCACCCCGCACTACATTACGGGCAGGAGGGATCCCAGGCCCTCCTGCCCTCGACGCAAACCCCCCTCCCTCCAACGACCGCCCCCCCCCCCCCCAAGAACCTCCGACCGCCCCCCCAGCCAACCCGCGACCCCCCTGGCCGACCCCCACGACCCCCCCACCCCCCTTCCCCGTACCTTTGGAAGTTGGCCGGACAGACGGGAGCCAAACCCGCCTGTCCGGCAGGCAGCCAACGAAGGAATGAGGCCGGATTGGCCCATCCGTCCTAAAGCTCCGCCTACTGGTGGGGCCTAAGGCGCGTGGGCCAATCAGAATAGGCCCTGGAGCCTTAGGTCCCACCTGGGGGCGCGGCCTGAGGCACATGGGCCAAACCCGACCATGTGTCTCAGGCCGCGCCCCCAGGTGGGACCTAAGGCTCCAGGGCCTATTCTGATTGGCCCACGCGCCTTAGGCCCCACCAGTAGGCGGAGCTTTAGGACGGATGGGCCAATCCGGCCTCATTCCTTCGTTGGCTGCCTGCCGGACAGGCGGGTTTGGCTCCCGTCTGTCCGGCCAACTTCCAAAGGTACGGGGAAGGGAGGTGGGGGGGTCGTGGGGGTCGGCCAGGGGGGTCGCGGGTCGGCTGGGGGGGAGGGGGTTTGCGTCGAGGGCAGGAGGGCCTGGGATCCCTCCTGCCCGTAATGTAGTGCGGGGTGGGGTTAGGGGGTCGCCGTGGCCAGGAGGGTTTGGGCTCCCTCCTGGCCCGATATTGTTGGGGAGTCGGCGGTCCTTTGGGGTGAGGGTGCGAGTGGTCCTGCCGGGGGGGGGATGTATCGGACGTCGGGGGGGGCATCAGGCTTTCAGGATGGGGACAGACCTTCAAGGGGGGACAGGACTTCAAGGGAGGACAGTGCACGGAAAGTCAGGGGGGGTGAACGGAGAGTCGGGACAGCGCACGGAAAGTCAGGGCAGTGCACGGAAGTCAGGGGGGGTGAACGGAGAGTCGGGACAGCGCACGGAAAGTCAGGGCGGGCGAAAGGAGAGTCGGGCAGCATGCGCGTTATATGCCTGAGCGCGGTATAGAAAAGTTTTTGTACATATCATCGTGATTTCTGCGCGCTATACCCCTGTGCGCGTTTTACAATGGTGCGCGTTATATCCGCGAAAATACGGTACTCTATTTACCATACAAACTATTATGCAAGATCATAACTGCATTACCTTTAGCCGCCTCTCTCTTCCTGCCCCCACCCCAAACTACCTTACAATCCCTGGTGGTCTAGTGGTATGTTCAGGGAAGGAGATCCCCAGTTGCTCTTGCCCATGTCAGTTGTGACCTCTTGCAGAAGTCCTATGAGATTGCCACTAGAGGTCATGGCAGTCATTCTGAGAGCAGAGCCAGCAAGAGCAGGAGCGAATGGGGATCACTCCTACCATGACTACACCCCTAAGACACCAGGGATTGTAAAATAGGCCCGAGGAGAGCACTACATATGGGCAGAGGGAGGAAGGGATACAAACAAAACAAAGCACAAATTTCATCTTTCACCAAAAACATATGTTAAGTTTCAGTTGAAACTGAACCCTAACCAAAGCCTTTCTGCCAAAACCAAAACTGGGCAGAAAAAGGATTGTGTGCCAGTTTTGAAACTACAACTGAAACCAAAATTCAGTCGGCTTCTAAATTCCAGTTTTCAGTTATCCAAAACATGAACAGTTTCTAAAATAAGGACCATAGTATGAGATGGCAAAAAAAGGATTACACTTCTCCCTCTGTATTCGCTGTGATAGGTGATTAACAGAACCGCAAATACTGAAAAACCGCAAATAACTTTTTTATATGTTATGTGCTGTTTTCTATTAAAAACCATTATGAATATGGTGAAACTGAGAATAACATGGTGGGAAATCTGGCCTGTTTCTGAAGGAGAGGCAAAACACGGTGAACAAAGTGCTGTAAATCAGCGATTTTCTCTGTAAACGCTTGGAATCAGCGATTTCTCTATGCAAGCTGATGTAATTTGGGGGGGGGAGCCAGCAAGTTAAAAACCGTGAATAATTGAAACCGCGAATATGGTGGGAGAAGTGTAACTGGCTTATCCAGTCTGCCTAGTTATCTCAGTTGCTGGCAATAGAAATTTGTCCACTTGAACAATAACACTCCTTAGAGGAAACTAAAAAAATTAGCATCATACAAGAAGTCCAAGTGAAAAGGTCCAAGTTTACTAATAAGATAACTCGATGTGGCCAAGTTTCACCAAAGCAGGCTGCATGTTGGAAATTCTCATGGTGTATCTAAAAACTGTTGTATCAGTCACATGACCATAAAGTGTACCCAGAGAAAAGATTCTTGCGTCACTGCTCACTTTTTAGCTTCTTCTTTAGTTCTTCCTATTTTGAGGGGGCAATATCATTCCTTATCCAAGGCACTTTTTGCTTTCTTCCTCATTGGCTATTTTCCCAAATCCCATGTCTTACCACCAAACTTTATGTTAATCTAAATAGCTTTCCAAACTACTGTAGTAAGACTGTTGCTGAATGAAACATAGTAGGTGATGACAGAAAAGCTGAAATGACTCATCCAGTGTTCCCAGTTTTCTCTAACCACACCACAAGAATAAGTCCTACTTGCAATCCCATAGAAGTTTTGCTACTTGTAGCATCAGATGCTAGTACCAAAACAAGGGGTACATGATGTTTGATTCTACACAAATATTGTTCTGTATGGATGGGCAGATTGACGGTCAGGATCAGGGCCAGGACTTGTAAAACTAGGATGCCGGATAGCACTAAACCAGTGGTCTCAAACTCAAACAATCTGCAGGGTCACATTTTGGATTTGTAGGTACTTTGGAGGGCCGCAGAAAAAAAATAGTTAACGTCTTAGTAAAGAAATGACAATTTTGCATGAGGCAAAACTCTTTATAGTTTATAAATCTTCCCCCCCCCCCCCAAAAAAAAAAAAAAGGCCTGCATGTCCCCCCCCTCCTTCTTTGCAGTGTTTTCCAGCTTCTGCCCTGGCCTCCCGGTCTTAGTTTCAGCTAATTACTGCAGCCTGCAGAGAGGACCGCTGGTGCTGTGAGGAGCAGGATTGTGGCAGAGAGAACATACTACTGAGGACGCCGGCAGCCTGCAAGGATCGCTACAGCACCGGCAATCTTCTCTGCAGGCTGTGGTAATTATCTGAAGGTAAGAGCGGGAGGCTGGGGGGAAGCCAGAGGACGCTGCAAAGAGCGGGCAGCACTAGTACAGAGTGCAGGCTGCAAAATAGTACCTGGTGGGCCGCAAGTTTGAGACCACTGCACTAAACCCACTTACTTGCATGTGGAAGAACTCATCATGACAGTACGGTTTAGGTTATTCTTCCATATGTTCGAGGCATCTTTTTTTCTTTTTTTAAAATTTAGATTAACCTTACTTCCATAAATCCTATGTCTACATAGCTGATAGCAAAACCTAGCCTACACCAAGGATAATGCTTTAATACAGTATAATGAATGGTAGAAAATGTTAACACAAGACTGCTTAAAGGGCTAAATAGCAAGGGCATTCTTGCACGATTATACATCAGAATTGTGAGTCTTCATGTGCCGAGCGATCCTCAGAACCGCTGCCCCGTAGCAATCAGCAGGAAGGCCAAAGCAAGTTTCGCCTCACCAGATTCCGAAGCTGGGCCGCTTGCTCCTTGTGGTAATCCAGCTTCCCAAGGGCGCTCGGCCGGTATTTATCCACCCAGAGACTCATCACTGCTACAGTCCCAAATTCAAACAACGCATAGACTCAAGGTGGGAAAAGAAAAGCAGAGAATTTTAGGGAGCGCGCGGGCGAACGTCAAACAAAACGAAAACAGCTACGTTTCCCGCGAGCGCCGAGACAAATTCTCAACCAACCACAGGCGCGCTAAGTCCTACGTGCAACTACGGCAAGCGCTCTAGGTCAAACGCTTCCATCTTTCCGAACGGCTTTCTTTGCTGCTGGAAATAAAAAAGTATCCTCTCTTCGTTGTAATGTAGTTCGAAGTTTGGCAAAATTTACTTCCAAATACTGAGAACGTCCGGATTTGATTAGATTAAAACAATTTATAATATTGCTACGTATTTTATTATAAAGAAACTAGCTTTTAGCTGCTACTACTATTGCCGCTAATTTTACAGTGCATATCTTTATTATCCTATTTGTCCATCTGCCCGAACTAGGGGCCTGGATTGGCCACCGTGGGAACGAGCTACTGGGCTTGATGGACCATTGGTCTGACCCAGTAAGGCTATTCTTATGTTCTTAACGTGAGTTATATTCCCCTACCGGCAGATGGCAACAAAGAACAAGCTTTCATATACCATCATCATTACTGCAGGGTTTGATGTCACAGAGTTTGTACATATTTCTCTATCTCCTGCATTGGTTCAACAAACTTAGAAGCAGATCTGCTAGGGTGGCACGTTTAGTACTGTTCTCCTCTAAGCGAGCTTTCTTTTGAGGGATTGATTGTTCAAGATTGAATCATTTTCCCTTTCTCTCCTGATACTAGCTAGTTGAAGGCCCAGTGTTCCCATAAGAACATAAGACTGAAGGTCCATCAAGTCCAGTATCCTGTTTCCAACAGTAGCCAACCCAGGTCTCAAGCACCTAGCTAGAACCCTAGTAGTAAAACAGATTTTATGCTGCTTATCCTAGGAATAAGCAGTGGATTTCCCTAAGCCATCTGCATAATGGCCTATGGAATTCTCGTTTAGGAAATTATCCAAGCCTTTTTTAAACCTTGCGAAGCTAACTGATTTTGCCACTTTCTCTGGCAATGAATTCCAGAGTTTAAATACATGTGTGAAAAAATATTTTCTCCAGTTTGTTTTAAATCTACTACTTAGTAACTTGTTCGCATGCCCCCTAGTCCTAGTATTTTTTTAAAGAGTGAACATGCGATTCACATCTACCCTTTCCACTCCACTCGGTATTTTATAGACCTCTAGCATATCATCCCTGAGCCATCTCTTCTCCAAGCTAAAGAGCCCTAGCTGCTTTAGCCTCTCCTCATAGGGAAGTCGTCCCAAACTTTTTAATCATTTTCGTCACCCTTCTCTGTATCTATTTTAATTCCGCTATATCCTTTTTGAGATACGGAAACTAGAACTGCACACAGTATTCAAGTTGCATCCATACCATAGAGCTATACAAGGGAATGCTAACAATGAGAGTGCACCCTATAGGCACTGCTTCTCCTGACTGTGTAGTAGGCCTTGGTTTCATCAGAGGAGCCCATGCAGGTCCCTTTTAAGAGTAATACTGTGGTCTGACAGAAATATATCTAAATTGTAGCCAGACTGGTCCTGGAAGACCTACATAAAAGAAATAAAGGATATCTGGTGTTTTAAGCAAGGAAATAAATAGAAATAATGCAAACCAATGTGTTGTTATAAAGTTAATGGGTCCTGATGGATAGAATGGGACAATAGCTCAACGTCTAAGTTGAAGTGAAAACAAACAAAAAGACAAAAGGAACACTATAGTCCCTATCAATAAAACATTTACAGTTCAACAAAAGAAAAAAAAATCAATGGCAGATTATTTTTTGAGACCATTTGTGCAAAAGATACCATCTTACACAAGAGACTCAAGTGATATTAATATTCTTAGTAATTTACGGGGTATAGATAATGTGATCCTTGCAACATTTGATGTTGAATCAATATACAGGCAGTCCCCATTTTATGAACATCTGACTTATGTCAGACTCGTACTTATGAACGGGGTCCTGCTGTACCTCCGATGTCCCATACACCCCTTCCCCTCTCTCCCGAGTTCCAACACATCCCTCCCTCCATTCTGTGCCCCAAGAATGTGCCTCCCTCCAGCAGGTGTTTACCTTTTGGCCGGCTCCCTCCTCCTTCCAGTCACAGTCATTTCTCTGTACAAAGCCACGGGCAGCGGTTCCTATGCACGTCCTGCAGCTGAGCCGGAAGTCTTCCCTCTGACATGGAAGGCACTTCCTCCAATGTCAGAGGGAAGACTTCCGCTCAGCCACGGATTGTGCATAGGAGCCGCTGCCAGCTGCTTTGTGCAGAGAAATGACTGCAGCTGGAAGGAGGAGGGTGCCAGCCAGACGGTAAACACCCACCGAGGGAGGCACTACTTGGGCCACAGAATGGAGGGAGGGAGAGGGGTGTGTTGGGACATGGGAGGGAGAGAGAGGGATGCGTTGGGACTTGGGAGGGAAGGAGCACAAACTTCGGTCAAAGGAAGGAGGGGGGCATGAACTTGGAACACAGAGGGAGGAACGGGTGCATGAGCCATAGGATGGAAGAATGGAGGGAGGGAAAGATTCTGAGGTGGGGGAGAGAATAGAAAGGATGAATTGGGTGTCTGAGAGAGAAGGAAAGAGATGGTGCATAGAGGTGCAAGAGGAGAATTGTTGGGCATAGGGAGGGAGAGAGAATTGTTGGACATGGTGGTGGGAGAAGAGTGAGAGATGAATGAGGAAGAGAGAAATGAGGGAATAATGTTGGATGTGGTGGTGGAGAGGGAACAGTGGGATGGATGGATGGAAAGGGATGCAAGAGGGGTCTCAAGAAGGTGGGAAGAATATTAGGATCCAAGTTATATACAAATTAAACTTAAGAACAGTTTAAAAAACGGGACCCATTCTTAATCCGGGAACTGCCTTTATAATAATATCCTCAAGTAAGAAGCTATGCAGATAATTAGAGAAGTATTAAGACAAAGAGATTTCTGTTTGAGGATTTCAACAGAATTCATAGTTAAAGTCACAATAGCACTGACAAAAAAACTGGGCTAATAGGAGTGTTTTAATAAATATTGATTATATTTTCATTACTATGATCTGCTGTGTTTTTGTTCAGACTGGATCTTACAAAATTTGCAGATCGGTTGCCTGTTTGTTTCATGGGTCAACCTACATCTTGTCACTACTAGCATGGAGTACTTGGGTGACATCAGAAGCATCTGAGCTCCTTTGCAGGCATTTCCATGGTCACCTAGTCCCTGGTGACATTAATGGCAGCTTTGTTGGCAGTCTCAGGACAGAGGTTGAAGACTGGATAATAACCCACTGGACACAAGAATTCTATCACAAGGTAATATTCATCATAAAGACCTGCAGATTTTAGAATAGCATTAAAGATATGCTTAAGGAAATCTTAGTTAAAATGTGGCAGATACTTACCTAATACTAAGATTAGTCACACAGTTAAGTGGTGAAATGATTTGAGTTAGTGTTCTGCTTAGGTGGACACAGTATAATCATGCTTGTCAACACTGGAAAAGAATGCCCTTAAGATATCTTTTTTCCACTATAATAATCTGCAACTAGGGTGACCAGGTTACCTATTCCAGAAGGGAGACTTTTCGGCCAGTCCTGGTTTTAAAATTACATCCCAAAGCAGTGTAGTATTTGTAGTCCATGATTCTATCCATTGAAATCAGTGCTGCAGGTCCCATAATGCACCAGGATGAGATTGGCAGAAATCCAGGACTGGGATGGGTAACGTAGTCATCCTATCTGCAAGAATGAATACAAATGAAATACCAGCACCAACCAATCTTTTAACAACTGCAATGTGCTAAACTGCCTGAAGTGTTTTTCAGATTAGACACAGCAGAAGGTATAATGAAAGTTATACTACTGAGAACATTTTCTTCCAGCTAGTGCCAGCTGGAAAAGAGGACATGCCAAAAAGTGGCTGTGATAGCATTCTGCAGCTTGTAGTTTTCAAGATTAACAGGGTAAATTATTTTTTCTGCTGCTTTTCAAACTTTAAGGCCAGATGCACAAAACATTTTCCCAATGTATACAGAAATATTTTAAAAAATTGTTTAGTGCATCAGGCCCTAAATGTGTTTGCAGGGTATAATATTATAACCAGGTGCAGCTATGATATGCATTTCACTTATGTTCCAAAACAATTTGATTATAATGAGTATAATTAGAGTTTTAATTAGTACTTTTTATAACTTAACTTATTTTTATTTAAAAGGTTGATTTTCTCTTCCTGGTATCAAATTATTTTCTGCCACTTATTGGCAGGAACCATGTTTTATACAAGAAAACTGATCTTTCTGATTAATATCCAACCCAAATATACATAGGGCACACATATTTTTTAGACTAGATAACACATATAAGACGCTTCACAGATATAAGGGATGGGATGGAGGTAGTGATATAAATGATTGTATGTTACAAATTAAACAGAATGTGGACTTGGGATAACGTATGTTATGTGAGGTCCTATGCACTGAGAATTTTTCACATTATATGATATATCACCCTCCTAATTTGTTAGTCATTTGGGAATCAATTAACACATATGGCTGTTTTTAGTGTTCCAAAAGTTTTTTCTAAGCAAAGGGGGTTATAATTGTGAAAATTGATGGCATTTAATTATGCTTAATATTATAAGACAAAAGTGATTTATTAAGGGCTCCTTTTACAAAGGTGCGTTAGGGCCTTAACGCGTGGAATAGCGCACGCTAGCCGCTACCGCCTCCTCTTGAGCAGGCGGTAGTTTTTCAGCTAAGCCCACGCTAATCCGGTGCGTGCGCTAAAAACGTTAGCGCACCTTTGTAAAGGGAGCCCTAAGTTTTTACATTTAAGGAACCAAGTTTTACCCGCCTTCTACTTTACTAAAATGCATTAAACATTGTTTCATTCAGCAAAATGAAAGTTAAATGTTAATGCAGGCTACATTAAAATAATGCAGTTTGTACTAACATAAAGCAGAAAACCAAACCAGTTGCACTTATAGGTGCAAGAAAAAGTGGAGTTAATGAAATGTACCAGTAGGTTTCATTTTCTATTTTAGTCCTCTTGTATAATAGATATTTCTTGACAGGATCCCTGATGAAGGCACTCTCACACGCCGAAACAGACCGTGTAGGTTCCCACCTACATCACATCCTCATACCACCACCACAGAGTACTTATGCATTTGGCCTTCTGCACCCTAGGGCCATTTTGGCAAACGTAAGAACCATCACCTTTTAGACCAACAACAATTTGTGACCCGTTGGTCACATTTCAAACGCCAACTATTTGCCTCATGGACCATCATTTATCAGAGACTCTTTGATTTTTATGGTTGTTAGTTGATATTATCTGTTGCATTTGCTTGTACTGTGTTATCATTTTATGTTTGACGTTTATAATAAACCTGGTACATTCATTTCATTAACTTCACTTATTCTTGCACCTATATGTGCAAGTGGTTTGGTTTTGTGGTTCTTCCATTTTTAAGTGGAATATTGAGGTTCTCTCTTTGTTCTGGTTTCTAACATAAAGTAGGCCACATTAAGGCAGTGTGCATCAACCTTGTACATGCTCAGAACCTCACATTTGAGCAGTTATATATTGCCTGTATATACTAACTCTCCTTTTCAGGTTGAAAGACTACAGGCGATTTCTTCACTGGTGGGAGGAGTTAGAGGAGACAAAAGAGAGTATGTGCAAATTCTGCTATGGTCTTGTAATTATTCCTTCTCGCTGATTTCTTTTCCTGGGTCTTTCTGTACATGTGAAAGCCTGGGCTAGTGGTTGTGGTTGAATATGTGTGTTTTTTTGCTCTGTATGTAAGAAGAATATATGAGTTAAGTAACCATGCAAGGAATGTGTAAGATGTGAGACTAAGGCTTTTAGCAGCTGTGAAGTACACAGCTAAGGAAATTAAATAACCTAATCAGTCTTAGTGTGGATGGATCGGATTCTATGAATTTTCAACCTGGGTATCCAGATGTCTGTGTCTCATATCTATTCCCACTGCCAACACCTGTTTCTAAGACCTATCAGTTCCCCTCCCTGTTCAATTCACACTGTAAATTCTTATGCAGTACTGTCCAAAAGGCAGAAAATGCCAAGCAAAGAGCTAAATTAATTATATTGCTAATGAGAATTGTCAGTCAATCCCCAAGCTATCATCCAGGGCTGAGGAGGAGAGCATGCCTTTCCAGAGGGAAGCAGATGGAGAGCCCCATCAGGCAGCCAGGCCCAAAAGGAGGAAGAGGAGGGGAAGAAAGTAACCAGAACAGAGAAAGGGGGAGAAGAGACAGGCACCAAAGTAAGTCAAAGCTGAATAGCTAGGAACCAGCAGACACTCTCTCCACCACCCAGGCCAAACATTAATAGTGTCTGTTTCACCCAGAAAGAAAATCACTTCATACTTGAAAGGGACATACAGCATTACCTATAGCAGAAAACAAAGCTGCAGAGATCTGCAACAGTGATTTGATAGTAAGAAATAGGACTAGAAAACAAATCCTCTCAAAAAGTAGTAGTTGGTTGAATACAAAAGCCTCAGTCCCACCACTCCACCACTGTTATAATTTAAAACCGTAGGAAGAAATTACGTGGTGACTTTCATCATTGGCTCATGTGCATTAACCAGTACTCCACTATTAGTGACTAGATTTTATACATTTAAATTAGCGTTTTCTATTTTACTTCAATTATCTTGTTGTATATACTATGCACTTATCTCTGCATCGACCAACATCTGGGAGCCTGACCCGACATGTTTCGCGCCGTTGCGCTTTATCAAGGGTCTCCCAGCACATAAAAAAGGAAAAAAGCAGTAAACTACAGTTAATGTTACTGCTCCCTACCTAAGTATAATTTCCTGATTATTGTTCTGCCATATAATATCTTGTTCTTACCGAGGTGGCTGCTGTCATCCAACTCCAAATGTAAGCTTTTAAAGGAGAAAAGATGGCGGCGGCTTGAAACCTCGGTGTTTAAATACCTCCACCCTTTACTGGCCAAACGGGCGATTTTAGTGTGCTGGCGGGAGCAGGCTATCCCAACGGTGGTACAATGGCAATGTTCACTCTTTGAATTGGCCTTGCTGGAGCGCCAGGCTGTGTCCGGTAGGGTTCCCCGTAGTTGGGATCGTTTTCAGGAGATTTGGGAGGCTTATTGGATGGCTTTGCCGCACCGTTCTAGGAGTTTACTGCTTAACTCATAGGATATGGGGGACTGCACCTCTTTCTTTCTATTCTATTGACCCTATACGAGGCAACTGTCCGCTACATAAAATCGGTAAATAAACAACAAAGAAATAAGAAACCCCAGTGGTTCACAGATGAGGTCTCGTACCTCGTCAAGGAGAAGAAAAAGCATTTCTCTCCTACAAACGTACGGGGGAAGGGGAAGCTAACATTGAATATAGGACCAGGTCTGCAGCGGTCAAAACAGCAGTCAGGGAGACCAAACTTCAAGTGGAAGAAACTTTAGCGAAGAACATTAAAAAAGGTGACAAATCCTTCTTTAAGTATATTAGTGACAGGAAAAAGAACACAGACGGGATAGTACGCCTTAGAACACCGGACGGGAATTATCTGGAAGCAGATTCTGATAAAGCCAAACTACTGAATGAATACTTCTGCTCAGTCTTCACCTGCGAGAAACCAGGGCATGGGCCACAGCTGGAGGCAACGCCAAGCGCGGAAGACCTGTTTCAGAAATTTGAGTTCACACCAGTTGATGTTTACAGCGAACTGTCAAGACTCAAGGTGAACAAAGCCATGGGACCGGACAATTTGCACCCAAGAGTGCTCAGAGAGCTGGCTGATGTCCTGGCGGAACCGTTAGCCATGCTCTTCAATCTCTCCCTAAGTACGGGGAGAGTCCCCCTGGACTGGAAAACAGCTAATGTCGTCCCTCTGCACAAAAAGGGTTGCAGGGCAGAGGCTGCGAATTACAGACCAGTGAGTCTCACATCAATAGTTTGTAAACTCATGGAAACACTACTTAAACGTGAATTAGACATGATCTTGGATGAGGGGAATCTAAGGGATCCCAGTCAACATGGTTTTACCAAGGGTAGGTCCTGCCAATCCAATCTCATAAGCTTCTTTGACTGGGTAACAGGAAAGCTAGACTCGGGAGAGTCTCTGGACGTCGTGTACTTAGACTTCAGTAAGGCTTTTGATAGCGTCCCACATCGCAGGCTGTTAAGCAAGATGAAATCAATGGGGTTAGGCGAGACACTGACTACATGGGTCAACGATTGGCTGAGTGGCAGACGTCAGAGGGTGGTGGTCAACGGCACCCTCTCTGAGACTTTGGAGGTGACCAGCGGAGTGCCGCAGGGCTCGGTCCTGGGTCCACTCCTTTTTAACATATTCATAGGGGACTTGACTCGAGGGCTTCAAGGTAAAGTAATATTATTCGCCGACGACGCCAAACTATGCAATATAGTAAGTGAAAGCAACTTGCAGGACAGTATGGCGCAGGACCTGCTTACATTGGAATGCTGGTCCTCGACCTGACAGCTGGGCTTCAACGCTAAGAAATGTAAGGTCATGCACCTCGGTAGCGGTAATCCATGCAGAACTTACACCTTGAATGGAGAAACATTAGCTAGGACTTCAGTAGAACGAGATTTGGGAGTAATCATCAGTGCAGATATGAAGGCTGCCAAACAAGTGGAGAAGGCCTCATCCAAGGCAAGGCAGATGATGGGTTGTATCAATAGAAGTTTCGTCAGCCGGAAACCTGAAGTCATAATGCCACTATACAGAGCCATGGTGAGACCTCATCTGGAATACTGTGTGCAATTCTGGAGGCCACATTACCATAAAGACGTGCTCAGAGTCGAGTCGGTTCAGCGGATGGCCACTAGGACGATCTCGGGGCTCAAGGGTCTCTCGTACGAAGAGAGACTGCACAAACTGCAGCTCTACACTCTTGAGGAACGTAGGGAGAAGGGGGACATGATTGAGACATTTAAGTACATCACAGGACGTGTCGAGGTGGAAGATGACATTTTCTTTCCCAAAGGACCCTCGGCCACAAGAGGACATCTGCTCAAACTCAGAGGAGGGAAATTTAATGGCGACACCAGGAAGTACTTCTTCACGGAAAGAGTGATAGATCACTGGAACAAGCTTCCAGTGCAGGTGGTCGAGGCCACCAGCGTGCCTGACTTTAAGAATAAATGGGACACCTACGTAAGATCACTACGAAGGTCGAGTTAAAGAGTTGAGTCATTAGCACATAGACTAAATTGGGTGGGTCAGTAGAGTGGGCAGACTTGATGGGCTATAGCCCTTTTCTGCCATCATCTTTCTATGTTTCTATGTTTCTATTCTGCTCTCTGGCGCTTGTTGCTTGTTTCCTCACTCACTCATACATACCTGTGTTTTTTCTGACATCTTTCTTCTTGTTGTGCCATCCACATGGGAGGCGGGGGCTGGGTGGGTAGGTTGGGTATCTTTGGGGTGATATTTGTAAAATCTTTTCTGAGCACTTGATTCTTTATGGCACTGTGTGACTGTTGTATTCTTAGTTGATGCCTTGTACATAGGGTTTGCCGTAGTGTATTATTGCTCTTTTGGCACGGCTGCCTTTTGTTGTGTTCTATGTTTTTTCTTGATTTGCTCAATAAAATATATTTCAAAAAAAAAAAAAGAAGTGCATGTCGCCGCTCAAATGACTTCCAGGAACTTTACTTCATATGCTATTCGAATGCCCCCGTTTACAAACTTTCTGGACTGATATTTGATCGATTTTACAGACTCCTTTTGATAAACAGACTCCTATTACTGCTGCTATGGTTTGTTTTCAAGTCAGAGGCTCCTACTATTCAGTCACCTGCTTCTCAGCATCCCCTATTTAACACTCTTTTAATACTTGCTGTGAGACTGATCTTATCTAATTGGCAATCTTTTGACATGTTGAACCAGTGGTCTCAAACTTGCGGCCCAGGGGCCACATGCGGCCCGCCAGGTACTATTTTGAGGCCCTCGGTATGATTATCATAATCACAAATGTAAAATAAAACCATTTCTTGATCATATGTCTCTTTAGCAATAAATGACAATATTATTATTAAGATGTAGCCAAAAGGAAAGATTTATAAACTATATAGAGTTTTACCTCTTGCAAAATTGTAATTTCTTTAATAACACATTAACTATTTTTTCCTGAGGCCCTTCAAGTATCTACAAATCCAAAATGTGGCCCTACAAAGGGTTTGAGTTTGAGACCACTGTGTTAAATGTACATTTTTGGTGGTATTCTGTGCTCTTAATTTCTACATCTCAGCCCCTGAATAATAAATTTGTCCAGAAATGGGCTATTTTTCAGCCCTATCTGCGTTCATTATAACTTAGCTACTCTCCCAGTTCTTTCGAGTGTCATGTTGTTCTCCTCTTTCTGTACCTTTCTCTTCTCTCTCTCTTTAGCCTCTGACGGACTTCTTCTTGCTTTTTCCTTTCCCCTCCCTCCTTTCCTTCTTTATCTTCCCTTTATGACTTATATATGTTCTTACTGAGTAGTTTGCAATGCTCTTCTGTTATATTACAAGGTTGTTATACCACACTACTCCATTTGTATTGATATTACATATATGCATTAACTTTCTTTTTTGTATATAATAATTTTTCATATTAAAAAAAAAAAGAAATACATGTCACACACTTTAAAAAAAAAAAATATTCCCGTGATGTGTACAGGCATGCTATTACATTTTTTTACCATGTCATATTCTTCAGATTGTGCAGGCTATGCCTGCGTGCCATTTTATATGCCATATTTCTAAACCGCAATCAATACACTAAAGGACGATGATAGCAAAATGAATATATCCTTAATCTCCTCAGGCAGATGTAGTGGGAGGGGTTCTTTTACTGTCCCTCAGACATGAATGAGTAGAATTCTCTCTCCTGGGAATGGAAATACAGTCTGGTACTTATCATTGTACATTTGGAGATCATTTTAACAACTACTATTCAGAATGTTCTTTTCTTTATAGTGTTGAGATTTCCACTGTTCAGCAGGAATTTCCCCAAGGTAGAACTAGCCGTATATCATTTTTATTCCATGCTAACATTGTTTGTTGGCATAAATTGCTTCTTTATAAGAAAACAAAAAAAAGTTAAATGTAAATTGTATGTCTAAGTAACATCTGCTCTTAGTTTCTGTTCTTTGGATTTCTGCTCATGCTTATGACAACTGCTGTAATTTGACTGATGCAGTAAAACTGAAAAATTTAGGGCCTTATTGAAAAAAAAAAAAAAAGACTCTCTTTCTTCTTTGCCAGTAGAAGAACAATCCCTATTGAATAAAGCCCAAAAATTAATGCTAAGAAATGCAAGGTCATGCATTTGGGCTGCAAAAATCCGAGGGAACGGTACAGTTGCTTGCTTGTCTTACTTTCCGTTGATGGGGGAGGGCTGCATTGCCGATTGGGGTGGGGCCTGCATTGCCGATCGATGCTGGAGGGGCCCATCGCCGTTTGGAAAAAACAATGTTGATGCCCTCCTTCATTGGGCCCCCCTGACCATTTCAGGCCCTAGGCACGTGCCTACTTGACCTATTGGTTAATCCTGCCCTGCCCTCAGCGTGAGTTTGAAAGCTTTAAAGAGCTTTGCTTTGCTATTCTAAGCACTAAAGCTGCTCTTTGAGTTGCTCTTTAAAGCTTTCAAACTCACGCTGAGGGTGCTCCTTATCTTAAAAATTTAGATTTGAGGTTTATATATTTTTGGTGGAGTCTAGGGAGTTAACTTTCCTGCAATGTCCTAGGGCATGCCCAATTTATATTTTGATTATATGTTGGACATTTCCAGTTTGGAAAATACATCCGAGATGGATGTCTGTTTTGGATATTATGAGCTCCACTGGTCCATCTTGCCCAGTCTCCTGTTTGCAACAGTGACCAATCCAGGTCATAAGACCTGGCAGAATCTCCATAATTGGCAAGGTTGCATGCTACTTAGGCCAGATTCACTAAACACACTGATTGTGTCCCGATCAGTTTGCAATTGTTCCCCAACCCGATTCACTAACCTTGTATCCAATCCATCTCCCACCCGATCCAATCCACCCATGCAAATGAGGGGAAATTGCCTGCATAAGTAGGAAGACATTGATTCACTAAACTGAAGAAGAAACACCGATTGGGTTTGCAATCCAAATGAGGTGACTGCGGAGGACTCTCCTGCTCTCTGCCACCCTGAAATACCAGTATTGAGGTTACAAAACAACCCTCAAAATAAAAATAAAACTGTACATTACTCCCCAATTCTGCAAAAAGTGCAGTGCAGTGCGAGCCCCCGGGTTAAAAGCGTGTTCTGTTCTATAATCTGGCTGTAGCGTGTTCTGTTCGATCTGGCTGCAGCGTGTTCTGTTCCAAAATTGAAATGTCCACTCAAGTACACTGCAGCCACCCCTCCCCCTTTGTTTTGACTTCGCTTGTGGGCATGATGGAGGCATGCTATGCACGTTCCCAAGGGCAGATTAGACATGGACATCTTGCAGCAATAATCAAACATTTTGCAAGACATCCTGGACCGAACTTAGACGTTTGGAACTAGACCTCTTTTAGAAAGGCCTAAGTGCCACAAAGGTGCCCAAACTGACCAGATGACAACTGCATGCATCAAGGTAAGACAAACCCACACTCCTCCAGTGCTCACTGACCCCCTTCCACCACACAAAAATGAGAGCAAAAAGGTGCATACCTGTCTCTAAAACAGCAGCATCTGATATGGGGAAGCCTAGTAGAGCTGCACACAGGTGTCTTAAGTAATCTGGTGGGTGGGCTGGTGAACCATAGAGAGGAGGACCCATAAGCCACTCTAACCACTACATTTATGGTAGAACAGGTGAGCTCATCCCAAAAAGGTGCAACCTGCAGCCATAATAATAACAACTTTATTCTTATATACCGCCATAATCTTGTGACTTCTAGGCGGTTTACATTGAAGAGAGCTGGGCAATCAACGAGTTTCAATATGTAGAATAGTCAGTGAAATTATAGTAAGTAGAAACTTAAAAGAAATGCAGCGAATTACAATGTACAGTTTGTTAAGAACTTCAGAGGGGACATATTATGGAAGAAGCAATGGAACATGTGTTTGGTGTAATTACTGTTTAGGTGATATATCTGTCGAATAAGGCAGTTTTTATGACTTTTCTAAAAGCGTCGTAGGTCAGTCTAGCTCCATTAATGTAGTTTGTCTAGCCAGTGTTGTTGTTTATTTGCTTGGTACATAAAAGTTCTATCCAGAAGTGTTTTGTATTTACAGCCGGTGATGCTTGGGTATGCATATAGCTTGCAGTTTCTGGTTTGTCTTTTTGGGCTGTATAATACAAAGTGAGATAGCAAGTATGTAAGAGCTAGTCCCCAAACTAGCTTGAAGCATATGCAAGAGAACTTGAATATTATTCGTGCCTCGATTGGCAGCCAGTGCAGTAGTCTGTAGTAGGGGCTAACATGGTCGCTTTTTTTCAATCCAAATATCAAGCGGACCGCTGCGTTTTGAACAATTCTAAGTTTCCTCACTGTTTTTATGGGTATACCCATATAAACAATATTGCAATAGTCCAGTGTAGAGAGCACTAGTGATTGCACTAGTAATCTGAATGATAATGGGTCAAAGTATTTTTTGATGATCTTTAGTTTCCATAATATCAGGAAACATTTTTTTACCACTATATTTGTGTGTTCTGCCATTGTCAATTTTGTGTCTAATGTGACTCCCAATATTTTTTATTCTTTTAGTAATCGGGAAGTCGTGGTTTTTTGTATGTAGCGTTGTTTTGGTAATTTTGTCTGTTGGGCTTGCAAGGAAGATTTTTGGTTTTTCCGTGTTTAATTTCAGTTTGAAGTTGATTGTCCAATCTTCTATTTCGGTCATAATATGGGAAATATATTCTGAGGTTTTGTTTGTTATGTTGTTCATTGGAATTAAGATGAAAATGTCATCTGCATATATGTAGTAGTTCAAGTTTAGCTTTTGCAATAAGTGTCCTAGGGATGATATGTAAATATTGAATAGTGTAGATGATAGTGGAGAACCCTGTGGTACTCCCGAGGGATTTCTCCAGAAGTTTGAGTATGTCCAACCACTAATCACATGGTATGATCTCTTTGTTAGGAAACCCTGTATCCAGTTTGTTACTCTTCCCGTAATTCCTATTGCATCTAGGCAGTGCAGCATTATTTCGTGATCAACGAGATCAAAAGCACTGCTGAAGTCTAGTTGTAAAATCAGAGCACTTGTTCCTTTGCTGAATAGGCCGTATAGGCGATTTAGTATTGAGGCTAGGACTGTTTCAGTGCTAAAACCTTTTCTGAATCCTGATTGGTGTTCATTGAGAATGCTAAATTTGTCTAGGTGGTTCACTAGCTCCAGGTTGACCAATCCTTCTAGTAGTTTGGTAAATATAGGGATGCTTGCTATGGGTCTGTTGTTGGTTTTCAAGGCTAGTGAGTTTTTTTGATCTTTAGGGATGGGTGTGATACGTATTTGTCCCATTTCCTCATAAAATGTTCCTTCCGTGAGAGTGGTTGTTATCCAGTTAAATAGATCCTTTTTAAAATCTAGTGTGGCTGCTTTCAAGGTCTTAGAAGGACATACGTCTAGAAGGCAGTTTGATTTAGTATATTTATTGAACAGGGTTAGAAATTGGTGCAATTTGGAGGTTCAAAATGGTTCCAGATCATGTCTACTCTGGGTTCTTTTTCTGGGTTCTTTTTCGTATGGTCGCTCTTTCGTCTAAGATTTTGTTGTTGAAAAAAGTGGCAAGGGTTTCTGCTGAGGGCATACATTCACTTTCCCGTAGCAGAATTTGGGTAGTGTCTGTTAGTCTGTTTACCAACTTGAACAGTTTTTTGCTATTAGTTTTGGGTGTCCCTATTTTTTGTACTTAGTGTTTTGTTCGTTTTTCTCTAATCAGATTTTTGTAGTTTTTCATTTTTAGTTTCCAGTGTGTTTTGTCTTCCTCTTTGTTTGTTTTTTGCCAGATTCTTTCTAGTTTTCTCAGTTCCTGTTTTAGAGTTAGTAACTCAGAGTCGAACCATTCATTTAGTTCCCTTATTTGATCTAACACTTCTTTTCTATAGGGGTGGTACACAGGAGGGTATAGTAGATTGGGGGAGTTTTCGCTGCTACCATTTTCCTTTGGACTCAGATAAGTTTGAATTTTCACATATAGTTTTTTGGCACCTATTTTTTTGGTGTTTTTTGGTTTGAGCAGCGAAAGAAAACCGAGGACAGCAGTTTTAAAGAGACTTGCGATTTTCTTAAATGAGAAGAGCCATTGAAAAGTTTTCACTATTATTATTTTTCATGATAGAGGAGACATAATGATGTACGGGGCAAACTCATTTAGGTTATAGTTAATAGATCAGTCAATATGAGTTGTCCACCCAGGGTTATACTGCTAGTTGATTGACCGATTGCAGTTCCCCAGTACTGAGGTCTCTTTCTTTATTGTACTTTATTGCACTTTATTTATTCATTAAATTTTCAGAATCTGTCCCCATTCTGGCTTATATAGTGTGAGGCTATGGCTCTTTCTATAGTTATTGCCACATTTTTTTTGTTATTTTGTTGAGATATACAGCTGACACCCTTTATGTGAAGGTGTCCCATTGCTTCATTGGTTGTCTATGTGGCTAGTCCATTCCTATGCTGGCCCTCACCTACGTCCAAATGGTCAAGATTAGGGTGTTTTCAACATGGATGTTTTTCTGATTGAAAATGGGGTATAAAGTTAGACATCCCAGTGGCCAAGATGTCTTAAGTAGACGATTTTCAAAAAAAGGAAATTATATTTGGAAATCCAGCAGTTTGTCATTCAAAAATGACCATTTTTGTTCCTCCAATTTTGGACGTTCATCTGGAAACATCCAAACTGGACTTAGACCTTTTTTTTTTTTTTTCTTTTTCGAAAATGCCTTTCCAGAAATTCAATGCTGGTCACCAGATACAGCCTGGCATTGAATTTCCAGGGTCCACTGACTATGGGAGATAGCCAGGTCTGAATATCAGGCCCAAGAAAGACAGAAAAAGAAGGGCTGAAGTATTAAAATATCTGCTTCAGATTGAAAGGATCAAAGAAGGAAGAGAACTGAAATAAGCAATGAACAAAAGATATCTCAAAGAGGATACATATTTCCCAGTGAGCTTAGGGTGTTCAAGGCCTTTTCTTTTGTAACCATCCATTTTGATGTTCATATTAACGGGAGTTTGCTCCTGTACCATAAAATTCCTGGAAGGTAATGTGTAAGCAAAACTTGCATGCTGCAGGTTCAAACATGTTAATCACTGTAGGAACAGCAGAATGTTTATAGGGTAGCCACACATTCTTTGCATTTTTTTTAAGAATGAGATCCATAATTATCTCATATATCTCTGTCCTGTTGTATATAAATCCAATGAAAAATATAAGACTAGCAAGTTGTTGTTCACAATGGGCTTTGATTTACAGCTCAGAAATATATTTTGTATGACTCTAGAAAAGTTATTCAGGAACTACTAGAGATCCTCTATTAATGGCTTCTGCCCATTTTTCTATCTCACGCAGATATTCGTCCACACTACTCAGATGTTTCTATTTGTCTCCTGGAGCCCTAAGGGCCAATTTTCCCAATTTCTATCAGGCACATGTATTGAGACCCACAAGAATGAAAGTGGTCAAAGGAAAGAGGAGTCACTAGATCATGCGGCAAAAGTTTTAAGCATGACCCAACCCAGCCAAACTTCAGCTAAACAACCTGCATCAGGGTTTGTCCGGACTTCTGTGGCACTCAAAATTCCATGATCCAGACAGAAAACATTCATCACTCGAACTCTTTCAACAAATCTCAGCTAAACTTTGTTTTTGTGGACTGCTTTATACTCCTGGGAGGTTTCCCTCTTCTTATTGTGACTACATGTCTAGGGAGGCCATAGCTTGATGGCTGTTATACAGACACTGCCATGAAGCAAAGTTCCAAAGACTAATCACCCATTTAGAGGTTCAGACTACAGCATAATATATAATAATGATATCTATTACCTGACCTAGTAACTAGAGAATGACACGGAGACAAATTTGTCCCTATCCCTGCAAGAACTCAATTTCCCCATGAGTTTTGCCACTGTCCCTGTCCCATTTCTGTACGCTCTGCCTTAACCGCACAAGCCTAATACCCAAATTCATAGACAGCTTCAAAGGACATTCTTGTGGGTTTGCAAACCATCACATGCAGAATGTAACCAATGAGCTATTTTATCGTTGGAGAAGGTGCCTTTTTCAAAAATGATATAAAGAGAGCATTTATCAGGGTCAAGTTATCTCGGGCTCGCATCATCATCATCATTTTTGTCTCTCTTGTGAACTCCTCTGAACTTATCTCTCATCATCTACTGGAACACTGCAGAGCATGCCCAGCCAGCTCAGGACTACTTTCCTGGGGGAAAGGACTTATACCATCAGGTTGTTCTCTGTATTTGCTATGGGTAATAAAACAGGCGGCCTGATTGTGAGCATTAGGGAGTGTGTTTCCCCAGTTAGTTTCTGATAAGCGCTCATTCTAAAGCAGTGGTTCTCAACCTTTCTGTTGTGGCACACCTGACAGACGATGTTCATGTGTGAAACATGCTGAACACAAATTCACAGATGGATAAAAATATAAAATCATAAATATTTTATTATTTAAAAAGATGATGCACTTACTATTAGAGAAGAGCTACCCCTGAAACAATTTAAGGCCTGACTTTTCCATCAAGCTTATGGTAACTGATGCTGGTTGGAGTAGTTGGGGGCCAGATGGTACTCCCTGTATACTGTATTAGTCTGGTGTGCTTGAGTCTTGGGGGTAAAAAGATATTGCTTTCCAATTATATTAGTGGAGTGGTTGTTTCCTCTTTGTATTTGTGTTTAAATTGCAAACCACTTTGATCTACACTGTTGCGTAAAGATAGTAAATGGCGCACGTAACAAATGTTTAAATAAATAAATAAAAATCTACACTGTTACCTAAAGGAAGTAGAGCAGATAAATAAATGTAATGTAATTTATTTCTTATATACCGCTACATCCGTTAAGTTCTAAGCGGTTTACAGAAAATATACATTAAAATTAAAAATAAGAAAATAATAAAGGTACTTAAAAAAATTCCCTTTCTGTCCCGAAGGCTCACAATCTAACTAAAGTACCTGGAGATTAATAAATTAATTAAAAATAAAGATAGAAGAGGGAGTAGAAATAAATATTTTAACAAGACAGCATTGAATTAAATTCATTGGTAGATAGAAGAGAGAAGATCAAAGAGTAAATGCATAAGGGGAGACCGTTAAACAATAGAATTCTGGCGAAATTTAAAATGACAGAAATGATATAAAACGAAGAAAAAAGGTATAACAATAAGTAAGATTAAATATAATTCATAAGCAAGTAGGGAAAGAAAATAAAATGACACATTGTCTTTAAAAAAGGTATTGAAAGTCATTATGTTTTGTTTCTGATGTAACTGGGTCTGACATAAGACTCTTGTCCTGCTGATCTTGTGCACATCGGCTGAGAGCTCTGAAAAGAAGCCGAGTTAATGGGTGAAGGGGCTCCGGGGTATAAGAAACCAGGTTTCGGGTCGGGTCAGTGGAGACCAGATCTTCATCACCGAAGTTAGGAGCGTAGGAGGCGGTGAAAGGTTTTGCGCCGACCAGGGTGTGTTGCAGCCGGATATTGGGGGTAAGGCGGAGCTTCCCAGGGTCATTTCCTGTAATTGGCAGTTTAATGTAGGAAATGCCTCCACAACTCTTGCCCTCGCAACTTGGTCGATGACTCCCGGCGATCCCCTGGTCGGTCCCAGCCGTGGTTCGCTGACACTCAACGGTGACAGACGACAACGGCTGCAACTTCACATTGGCTTCCATACCGGAGAGCACGTCCGCCACACATGACAGCATCTCGTCTGTCTGCATAATCTCAGCTCTCCTCTCCACTCGGGCATCAGTTTCCGCACACTACTGACCAGGTGATCGAAGTCTCCGATGTTGTTGCGAAAAAAAAAAAAAAAATGCAGAATAAGGGATAACAAATTAGAAACAAAAGCATGCAGAAAAAATGTGACATGGAAAACCCAGGGCAATATTGGATAAAGAAAAATAGAAATTTATTTCTTCCCACACATTGTAAAATACAAAAAAAAACCAGGAGATATACATTTTTCAGAGATTATTTTATATCAATCTTTAAAAGTTTAAAATAAAATGACCAATATTCAGAGCCATGGCTGCCACATAAGGATGCATAGTTGATTTATCTGCTTAGCTACTGTATGTTCCTGAAATTGCAGCCTTATTCGTTTACCTAAGATTCTTGAATATATGGTCTTAAACTTAGATCTGCTATTTATGCGGTCCCTTAATTAGGTAAATTTATCTGTATATCTGACTGAGTGAGGGATGACAAAGCTCATTGGACTCTATTCTGTGGAACAATGGTGTGTCACAGTTATTCTCATCTTTTTTGTAAGCAGTAAAGGATGTTAAAATTTAGGAGCCAAAAATGTAGACACTAATCCCCCCTTTTACAAAACCATTTTGCGGTTTTTAGCATCAGCCACGATAGTAACAGCTCCAACGCTCATAGTGAGCGTCTGAGCTGTTACTGCCACAGCTGGCGCTAACAATCATGCTATGGTTTTGTAAAAGGGGGGTAAGTGCCAATTCTATAATGGCAATATTGGGCATAGTTGCCATTATAGAATACTAGTGTTAAGTCTACATTTTGATGCCTAAATCTAGGTGTGAGTACTTTTCCCTTGTAAATGTTTGTGTCTAAATTCTAGCAGTTATGCATGTAACTGACAGAATTCTATAACTAAGGGGCGGATCCTATAAATGATGCCTAACTCCTCGGCACCACTCAGCACAGTTGTCAATCAACCGCTAGGCGTCATTTATACTATAGAATTGTGCTTAGTGGCACCTAACTTGATTTAGACACCAGTAGGCGTCATTATAGTAGGCGCCTATATATTAGGCCAAGGTTTTCCTGGCCTAATTTACTGGCGCCTAAGTCATACTATGCCTATTCTCCGCCCCCTAACCACACCCACTTTTCAGGTAGGAGTTGTTAGGCGCCAGCAGGCACTTTGACTGAAGTGTTTGAGGTTTGTGCAGTTAAGGCAGAGCTTACAGGAATGGGGCAGGGACAGCGACAAAACACACGGGGACGGAGAAATTGTGCCATTCTCTACCCACAACCTCAGAGTGTTGAGGCAGCAGCTCTAACCACTAGGCTGCTCATTTTCCGCATATATGTAGCTCAATACATGAAGCGGGCCTGTGCAGAAGTGATGGCAATGACACTCTGCTGACTTCCTGCTGCTCAGAAAGTACGGGCAGGGGCTCAGGCAGAGAATCTCTTTGGCTGGCAGGAAATAAGCATCCCTGCCAGCCAGGCATCCAGTGCCGTAATTTAGGAGGGAGCCTGAGCCCAAAGCGGGGGACCCAGACCCCGAGGCTCCACCCCTGAAAAGAAAAAGAGCTACATTTCTAATATAGGAAAGAGTGAACGCCTCTCAGCTTAAGGACATGTACTATGGCATGCAGGATCAGACCTCTAACTAGGCAGACTAGGCAAGTGCCAACTAGAAGTCTGTCCAGAAGCTGCTTCTGTGTGGCTGAATATTTATGTAAAACTGGCTGCTGGTGTAGCTGCCAGGCCACAACTTTGAGAGGGGGCAGCTGGCTGTCAAACTGCTCAAGGGCAGCCCAGGGTGAGGGGGTGTCAGTCCACTGCTGAAAGTGAAAGGTCACTTGGACACACAAAGTCAGAGGCGTGAAGAAGTACAAGTTTTATTCACAGCATGCATGCTGGACCCCTGAGCTCCAAGCTGGCTCAGAAGTGCCGAAACCAGGAAGTTACAGAGATATTTATTCATTTTTCTGGCTATACAACTGAATTCTAGAAAAAGCTTTTCACGTGTTACTTTTCTTAACACTCATTGGTTCTAAGTTCACACTAGCAGGTCACTAGCAGGACACCTATCTAACTCTAACAGTTAAATGTACAGAAGGGCAGGGTACATCATGGCTCAAACTCTTATCTATTCAGCTTACAATGTGGTAAGGTAGGGACATACATTTTAGGCAGATGCAGTCAATAGATTACCAGAGCAATATTTTAAACAACAGTTAACCATTTCATGACCCTACATTCCCCCCTTTCAGGCTGGCGTACCTAAGGAGCCAAGCCTGACAAAATAAAGTTAGGGGTCAGAAAAGTCGGGGTTCCCAGTGGGTAAGGGACGATACTGGGAGAGGGCCAATGCAGCAGTGGAACGTTTGACAACAGAGTCCATAGTTCAGTGGAGCAGCTTTATGGCTATGGGGACCATACAGGGCAGGCAGCAAAGGAGCAGAGAAGACAGGGCAGCAACCAGCAAGATGATCTTCAATGCTGAACCAGAGGGCAACCAGGAGCTGAAGGTACCAGAGATCCAGTCTGCAGTAAGGTCACGCTAGGTCTGGTCAGGAACATGAGCCAGTTTGGTGATACGATCCACATCGTTCTCAATCACTTTACTCAAGTTCAAGGCAGCAGTTGGAGAGGTTGAATTTATCACAGGCACAGCAGCTAGTAAATAGTCCAAAGCTAGACGATTCTGATAAATAGCAGTGCGCATTTTAGCATTCGCTCTGCCAATGGTACTCAAAGCTCGGGAGGTCTCATTGGTTATCAGTTCAAGTACAGCTTATAGACAAATAATGCAGTTCAGCATATAGATTGGGGTCCGATAGCACCAGGTGTCATCCTCGGTCCATGTGGCAGGTCCATAAGCAGCAATGATCCGTTCTGCAGGACAGTCATCACCCCATTCACCTATTTTAAGGGAATTGGTGGAAGTAGACTGCTTTTGGCGACCTCTGGTGTTGAATACAGGGGCTCCCAGGTGTTCACCATCGGGAAGAAGCTGGGACGGATCATGCAAAGCACACATGTACCAGTCTAGTTAGCAGGCAATCAAGAGTAGGCAAACAGATCACAGAGCCAATATCAACTATCAGGAGCTGACCATAATTCATAGGAAGTTCCATTAAGCAGTGTCTGAAGGGCGCTGAAGACAGTGGGAAGCAACAATGGAGGTTCACAAGGCCCATCGTGAAGGTCGTGGACCTAACGTAAAAGTGAGGGTCTGTGAAGTCAGGTTTAACATGTCCAGCTGCATTGCCTCCCATAGCCACTGTTCTCCCATACCAGTCCCTCCTCATACAAAATAATTGCTAACATTAAGAGTCTGACCTATAGTTTCAGCAAACTATATAAACAGATTTCTAGTGATTACAGGATATTAGTATCTACTTTCATAATTTCATAAAACTGGGGAAACACCACAGAGTGATGGACAGAAGCACATGAGTGGGATACAATTCGGACATATACATCAGTACCTGAGTCTCACCTTTTACCATCAATATACAATGCCATGCAGTCTCTGGCCTTCTGGACTTGGACATTGGCATTCCAGTTATATGGGTCAGTGATAGTGAAAACCATGGGATTACAGTAGCCTGTAGTACACAAGGGGCTGGAGCTAGGACCTATAGTAAGGGAGGCAGACGGGGTATTCTTTCTCATAAAGGACAGGCTCCACCATTAGTGAAGGTTTCCTCATAGGGGCAGTTCTTAAAGGCATCAGGTTATACAGACCTAAATACTTAGCACATTTGGTATAATAACGCTGTCAATCTAGGGAGCCACACAAAACTGAATTAGGGGTAGTACCATGACCTTGAGAAACATCAAATAGCACACATGTATCACAATACAAAGACACCAGGCGAGTGGGGTCTACAATAAGAGTCTAGTTGATAAGTGGACCCTCAACATCATCAATGCAGATTTCCGCCCACTTTTAAACTTCATCACCAGTAGGTTGGAAACAGAAAATACCCTCAAATGTTTGACACTTTCTGTACTTAACTCCTTCATGCAAACAAACATCAGGCAAAGGGGCTGCACTTGTTAAGTACAAAATACAGAAGAAAGAAACATAAGTGAGGGCAACACAAATATCATATCTATATATACTAACATAGGAAGCTCATTTTTCTTTCAGGCACAACTTAGAAAACTTCAAACAGTTATACTCAAGACACTTGCTAAAGGCAGTGTGAACCACAGGCAGTCAATTAAACTCAAACACTTATAAAGAATTATATTCAGAACACCTGCTAAGTACAGTGGTAAATATTCAGAACTTTTGAGGTCTTAGAAAGCTTCAGCTGAAGATCCGTGTTGTAGTGGAACCAAGTTTCATGTCCGGACACCTTTACAACTGTAAGAGAAGAAATTAGGACAGTAAAAGGACCTATCCACCTGGGTTTCAGGGGATCTGACTTCCAAGTTTTAGCCATACTGTATTTACAGGGACATACCCATGGACTTGTGTAGCTATCGATAGTGGGGCCCTTTCCAGGACCCATTTGTGGAGCTCTTACAGGGCTTTAGCTAAAGACTGGACCTGACTCTGGAGGATATCTGATCCCAGAGTAGCAAAGGAACCAGGATCTGGGTTCACAATGGGTGGTGGCCGGCCAGACATGAGCTCAAATGGGGCTTAGATGGGATGCATCTAATCTGAAAAAGAACAGAAGGCAGCAGGACAGGCCAGGACAGATTAGTTTATTCAATTCATTTTGTGAGAAGGGTCTTAAGAGTTCTGTTTATTCTTTCGACCTGACCAGAGCTCTCAGGATGGTAAGCAGCATATAATTTCTATTCAATTTGGAGGGCCTGAGCAATTTGTTGGACAACATCGGCAATGAAAGCAGGGCCATTGTCACTGCCTATAAAAACAGGGAGACCAAAGCACGGAATTATTCAGGAGGTGCTTGGTTACTTCCCTGGCGCGTTCAGTGCAAGTAAGGAAGGCTTTGACCCATCTAGTCAGGGTGTCTGTGAAGACTAGGAAGTGACTGAGGGAACGGGAAATGGGCATGTGGGTAAAATCTACAGACAGAACCTGCATCGGATATGTTCCAATAGGTTGGTATCCAAGAGGTGGCAGTCATCTGATTGGGAATTTTATTCTAGAACCAACAACACACTGTCGGACCATATTCCGGACTAGCTGATCAAAGTGATTGATAAAGAAATGTCTCTTGAGAGTCAATTTTCATAGCGGGTTCTCCAGAGTGTGCCAGATCATGGCATCTTTTGACAATCGTGAGGGCCAGGTGTTGAGGAATGAATATGAGGGTACCCGCTGTGCTTGCGTTTGAAGTATCAGTGTGTGGGTCTGGATTGGCACTTGAATTGGCGCATTTTGTATCCACCCCCCTTTCAGGACAGACTGGCCCAAAATAATGCATGCCCAAGTCTGTTCCTGAGAAGCGTACTGGGGTGTAAGGGAATCCAGAAAAGGAATGATTGTATACAGAGGAGCCGAAAGAGGGGGCAGAGACTGGCAGCTCGGGCTGTGCGGTCGGCAAGGGCATTGCCACGAGAGACAAGGTCCGTCACGCATCTGTAAGCATGGCAGTGCATAACAGAAACACATGAGGGTAGTTGTACGGCCTCAAGAAGGTCAAGAATGAGGGAAGCATGATGGATCAGTCGGCCGGAGGCTATAAAGAAACCTCGATGTTTCCAGATGGCCCTATGGGAATGCAAGTTAAGGAAAGCATATTTGGAGTCAGTATATATATATTGCAAGACTGAGAGGCAGAGTGGCGCAGGGCAGAAGTGAGGGCATAAAGCTCAGCTTCTTGGGCAGAAGGGCCAGAAGGCAGGGGCCTGAGTCAGAAGTTTTTGGAGGCAGCGAAAAGACCGCTCCTGAAGTTGGGTCCAGACAAAAGGGGCTGAGTCAGCGCCTTTGGTGGAATCATACAGAGGACGAGCAATAGTAGAGAAATCAGGGATCCAGATGGGACAGTATCCTGCAATACTGAGAAAGGTGCTCAGAGCCTTGCAGTTATCAGGGACAGGGAGACTACAGACAGCCTAGACCTCGGTGTAGGAAGGGACCTGGATTTGAAAGCCAAGGTAGGTGACACGAGGAAGGCATACTTGAAATCAATGTAAATATGGCCACAGGAAAATTTAAAAGGCAGACCCACTATCTGAAAGACTCAGATAAATAATAATAATAACAGTTTATATACCGCAATACCGTGAAGAGCTATGTGGTTTACAAAAGATTAGAGAAGGTACAAAATAATTGAACTTAAGATGTGTACTAACACATAAGAATTGTTCTCAATCCCTATTCTATATCAGGTTCCTACCCCAAAGAGCTGACTTATAAAATTAAGCTAAATGCAGTTCTGGATCCACCCACTAAGCAGGGTAGTCTGACACAAGCGCTCTCTAAAGCAGCAGTCCCTTCACTATCAGCTGACTGGCAAAAATATTTACTTCAATACAAAAGCATTCCTAAAAATTACATTGTTATACCTAAACTTACATTTTTTATATACAGAAATACAAAACAAAGATTGGAATATACAGTAAAACTTTGGATTGCAAATAACTTGGTTTGCAAGTGTTCTATAAGACAAGCAATGATTAAATTTTAACTTGCTATACCAGCAACGTCTTGCAATACACGTACATACAGTATAGAAGCATCACATTTTCACAACTGAGCCAATGGTTCCTCTCTATATGACGCTGCAGGAATGCAGTAACTGTTCCAAACGAGCAAGGGCTTGCAATACAAGTATGTATATTTTTGTACACTAGTGCCCTGGAATACAAGCATACTTCTGGAACAAATTATGCTCCCAAACCAAAGTTTTACTGTACTCACAAGTTTAAACATTGTTCATTTTTTTCTTTTTTACAATCAACATGGGTCTCAGTAGAGACTTACTCCCCCTTCCTACAGAATTTCACAAAGGAGAGAGAGTTGCTTAAAGATCAAAGAGATCAAATTACAGATGTAGTCCTTTTCAGAACTTTTAAATTTAGACAAATAACTACTAAATTTGGACAAAGAACTTCTTTTTAGCATGGAATATAAGTTCCAGAAATCATATTTTTCGTTTATATGCATTTCTGAATATGCATATACATTTTATAACATAGCCAAAAACTTCAAATGCAAAACCACTTATCTGTTTCAGGAGAAACCACATTGGAAGTGCTACACACTTCATGGCCCTTATCAGCACAAAAGGAAAAGTACTCTCCTCTCATGCTGTGAACAACTGACAGTTTAAACTTCACTAATACATTTGGACAGACAGAACTCATAAAGAACCCGGGATACTGCAGGACTTGGGAATCAGATGAAGGGAAGAATTTGGCAAGGTCTGAAGCAAGGGCAGTGCTGAATAGAGAGGGGCTAATTTTAAAGCCCTGGGGTAGACGGGTCCAGGTTACTTAGGAGGTTTGTCCAGTGGAAGGGTTTTCCCATTGGAATGCAAAATTGGCTGACTGGAAGAGGAACTGACAGCAAACGAATGCATAAAAACCTGACGAGTTATGTCCTCTTCCAGGGAGCCAGAGGGGGCCAGCCCACACCAAATATCGGCCATTCTAACTGGCACAGACAAATAAGGGTTGATTTGTTAAGTATAATCAAAGACAAATTCCTTTTTTAAAATTAGCTAACATATCAAGGGATCCCCACAGGTAGACAGACATCCCCCCATTGTGCAATGGAGGACAAAAACACTTCCCTGTATTCCTGGCCCCGCCCGTCTCCGGGCTAGGGAAACGCAGTACTAACAGGTCCACACTCGCTTCGTCCTCAAGGACGTCTCAGACACTCTCAAACACACAAAACACAACAGATTTCAGTTCAGTTACTCAACCAGAAAATAACAGTTCCTAGAATCCCTTTCCCACAACTTTTCAGCGACAGATCACGTGGCTTACTAGGCAGGAGACGAGAGACAGGATAGGGATGATCAATCCCCACTTACCAGATAGTGGCCACTCCAGGTACAGATACAGATACAGATACAGATTCTTGTACTTTAAACTGAGACTAGATAAGTCAGTTGAAGCGGTCCAACGTCCTGAGGTCTGCCAACCCCCCAAAAGGAAGGCAGCCGGCTAAGCAGACATATCAGCCGTAGGACCAGAAACAAGTGACCAATCGAGTAACCAGTGGTCAAGAGACCTTCAAGTCCCTGTTCGGAAGCCAAATGAAAGGTCACTTGGACACACAAAGTCAGAGGCGTGAAGAAGTACAAGTTTTATTCACAGCATGCATGCTGGACCCCTGAGCTCCAAGCTGGCTCAGAAGTGCCGAAACCAGGAAGTTACAGAGATATTTATTCATTTTTCTGGCTATACAACTGAATTCTAGAAAAAGCTTTTCACGTGTTACTTTTCTTAACACTCATTGGTTCTAAGTTCACACTAGCAGGTCACTAGCAGGACACCTATCTAACTCTAACAGTTAAATGTACAGAAGGGCAGGGTACATCATGGCTCAAACTCTTATCTATTCAGCTTACAATGTGGTAAGGTAGGGACATACATTTTAGGCAGATGCAGTCAATAGATTACCAGAGCAATATTTTAAACAACAGTTAACCATTTCATGACCCTACAAAAGAGTTAAAAAGGCATACCCAAAGGCAGTGCATAAAGATTCTAGTAAAGATATTTTGTATCAAGAAGAATAATTGAATAAATCAGAAAAAAGTTAATAAAAATTTCCTTGACAGTAGGGACCAACTTTTTGAAGTCAGAAGTCAAAGGAAAGACATATAATTCTTAGAAATGGAAACTTATTTCCAGGATTGTAATGTTTCTCAGAAATAAAGAACATTTGAGTAAGCTATTGTTAATGGCTGAACTTCAGTTCCATCATTCCTCAGATTCTTGCATTGTGATATCATAACTTCAATCCATGCATTGTACATCTGTTATGGCACTGACAGACCATGACCGCTCAGATAGATTGTATGCCAGGGTTTTCGTAGCTTGTGAATGATCCTGCTTTTGCTCAAGAAAGATGAGGAATTTTGAAACTATTTCTATGTGATTATTCAGTATGGCGTTGTCAGACTAATTAAAGGTATCTTATAGCTGCTGTGAATGGCATTCCATGTTACAGTACATCAGTAGCATATCAATTTAATGTAGTTTTATGAAGATGGCTCAAATGATAGTATCATTAAAGCCCATCAAAGATACATACTTTTCTAAGTCTTACATAATTTTGACACCAAGTTATTGGCAAAAAGGTTGGTGAATTGCTTGGCTCAAGTTTTGTCTTCTTTAATAGATAGTGCACAAGTAGGTTTTGTCCAGGGTAGAACAGCCAGCAAAAATAGATGTTTTATTTTGGCCTCCCTGGTCTGTTGACGAGACTTGCTTTCCCTGTTAATTAACTTAGATGTGGAGAAGGCATTCAACTGTTGCTATTATTCGGGTATCTACCAGGTACTGTGACCAGGATTGGACTGTTAGAAGCAGGAAACTGGGCTAGATGGATCATTGGTCTGACCTAGTATGGCTGTTCTTACGTTCCTTATTCTTATTTATCCTTTATTTATCCTTTATTTATCCTTATTCTTAATATAATGTAAAATATTTATAGGCCCCTTTACAAAGCTGTGGCAAATAGTGTCCTTAATATGCCCTTATGTGGGTCTTTCCCAAGCACTAAGGCCACTTTGTGCTGTGGCAGGAAAATGGCTGCTGTTTTATTTTTGGCATTAATAGCCACACGTTAGTGCTTACCCCGGCCTGGTAAAAGGACTCCTTAGATCAGGGGTGACCAACCTCAGCCCTTGCCAGGTTGGGTTTTTGGGATTTCCTCAATGAATATGCTTGAGATCTACATTATTTTATTTGCATACAATGGAAGCAAATAGATCTCATGCAAATCCATTGGGGAATCCTGAAAACCCAACTGGATTGTGGCCCTCGAGGACCAATGCTGGATAACCCTGCCTTAGATATTTCTTTGCAGCCAGTCATTCAAGGGAGTGGGCTTTCCAATTATTTATACAGTGTAGTCTAATTAAAGGTAAATAAGTCTGAAACAGAAAATGAGATTTAAAAAATCTACATTATATACAAGGCTAAAGATATGCATCAATCACTCATCATAGGACAGAATGGGCCAGATTTACAAGGTTATCTCATTTGCACAGAATTTTATTCAGGTTTGGCTCATGTACCTCCAGGCATGTTAGTTTCAAGTACACACTAGGTATTTCTCTATCCCGGGAAGGCTCACAAGGAGCTGCAGTTCCCTGGTTTTCAGTCTGCTCCTTTAACCAGTCTGCTCCTGAAAAAGTAAGAGAAAACGTCCAGATTCTGTAAAGTTTATCTAAAATTGGAAGAGGATTTGAGATGTGTGCAGAAACTAATTAGTCAATTATGTGACAACGATCAATTATTGGAGTTAATTAACATTAATTATGAGCTATGTGTACATCTATAGCTGTGGAGCGGCATAATAAAAAAAGGTCTAAGTCCATTTGGGGCCTAAGGTGCTAGTCGTCCAAAGTCGGCAGTGTCCATTCTCTAAAAATACATCCAAATTTTTTTTTTTTTGAGAATCGTTTATTTCTATGTCCAGCCGCTTGATCATCCATGCCGCTGAATCATCTTCTTTATACCACACGTTCTCATCCAAATAATTGTTCAAGTCCAAAATGCCTAGAAAAAGACCTTTTGGACGTAGGAGGGGTCAACAAAGCGATGGGCTGGCCACCCAGACATGGCAACAGAGTACTGGGGCATCTTACAGGGTATTGCTGTGAACTTCACAAAAAGGGTGCCACATAAATATCTCACCACAACTCCCTTGCAGGTCATGGTGAGCCCCACAAAACACTCCCAACACCTACTATACCCAATGGTCCTGTCTACTATCCCAATAGTCCTTATGGCCGCAGGTGGCACTTATATGGCAGTACAGTAGGGTTTGGTGGGTGAACATTTTTCACCATGAATGCAGTGGTTAGAGTGGCTTATGGGCCAGGGTCCTCCTCTCTGTGGTTCACTAGCCCCCCCCCCCCCAGACTACTTAAGACACCTCTGTGCAGCTCTACTAGGCTTTCCTATGCCAGGTGCTGATGTTCTAGAGGCAGGTATGTATGTTTTTATTCCGATTTGTATGGGGGGTGTCAGTGATCACTGGGAGAGTGGGGGGGGGGGGGTCTGTACTTTGTTCCTGCAGTGGTTATCTGGTCACTTTGGATAACTTCTGGGCACTTAACCTGTTTGTAGATCGCTAAGTCACAACATATAAGTTCTGTCTAGGCAGTTTCGTTAAACTTTCGATTATCGCTGCAGGACGACTAAGTCTAAGTCGGCCCACATCCCGCCCACCTCCCTCCCTAACCACTCCTTGAAAAATGCTACATTTCACACTGGGTGCACAGTGTTTTGATTATTGGCACTTGGACGATCTGTGTTTTAGGTCGTCCAAGTACCGATTTAGGTGGGTTTTTAGACATTTTTCCATTTCGATTATGAACCTCTTATTCTATAATAAGGGCAACCACATTTCATACTACACAACTCAAAAGGGGGCATGGCTATAGGGGGGACAGGGGCAGGTCATGACTATTTCTAGAAATGAGGCCCCATGTTATAGAATACTTGGATTTCCACGGCCAGCTACCATCAGTTGGACATACAGATTTACACCAGGTTTCAGCAGGCCTAAGGCCTCATGTCCAAAGTTGGGCATGGGAAATCACTCTAACTGCTGTTCTATAAAGGTTGCTTTGTGCTAAATGACCTTTATTTTATTTATTTGTTTAATTTCTATACTGTTCTCCCCAGGGAGCTCAGAAGAGTTTACATGAATTTATTCAGGTACTCAAGCATTTTTCACTGTCTGTCCTATCTAATGTACCTGGGGCAATGGGGGGGGATTAAGTGACTTGCCCAGGATCACAAGGAACAGTGTGGGTTTGAACCCAGAACCTCAGGGAGCTGAGTCTGTAGCTTTAACCACTGCGCCACATACTCCCCTTGAACTGGTGCTTAGGGCGGATCTTAACAGCACCTAATTCTGAGTGCCATGTACTAAATATGGCCCAAAAGTGATTAGTACAAATGATATCAGAAAGGGAAGTGCACAGAAGAAAATCTGGTAAAGCGAAAAGGCAATCAGGACGATGGTGGTGAGAGAAAATGGAAAGGTGTCCAAGTTGGTGTGGAGGGGATATTGTGTATTTGGATATTCAAAAGGCATTTCAAAAAGTCATGGGATAGGATTATTATTATTATGAATTGCAATTATGAATCAAGAACTGGTTAAAAGATAGAAACAGAGAATATGTTTAAATGGTCAATATTCTCAATGGAGAAGAGTAAATAGTGAGGTTTCCAGGGGTCTGTGCTGGGACTACTGCTTTTTAACATATTTATCAATGATCTAGTGATGGGAATAACTAGTAAGATAATTAAATTTGATAATAACATAAGAACATAAAAACTGTCATCTCCGGATCAGACCTTCAGTCCATCAAGTCCGGTGATCCACATACACGGAGGCCCAGCCAAGTGTGCACCTGGCGTAATTTTATTCACCCATATCCCTCTGTGCTTCTCATAAGGAGATGTGCATCTAGTTTGATTTTAAATCCTTGAAAGGTGGATTCCGCAATAACCTCTTCTGGGAGAGTATTCCAGGTGTCCACCACCCGCTGCGCAAAGCAGAACTTCCTGATATTCGTCCTGGACTTGTCCCCCCTTAGCTTCAGTCCATGTCCTCTTGTCCGTATCACATTAGACATTGTAAATAATTTTTTGTCCTGCTCTATTTTGTCGATTCCCTTAAGTATTTTGAAAGTCTCGATCATATCCCCTCGCAGTCTCCTCTTCTCAAGGGAGAACAATCCCAAAGTTGTTAAATCGCAAAAGGATTGTGGAAAAATTGCAAGAGGACCTTTTGATACTGGGAGACTGGGTATAAAAATGTCAGATGATGTTTAATGTGAACAAATGCAAAATGATGCATGTGGGGGAAAAAGAACCCAAACTATAGATATGTGATTCAGGTTTCCATGTTAGGAGTCGCTGCCTAGGAAAAGGATCTAGGTGTCATCGTTGAAAATATATTAAAACCCTCAGCTCTATGTGCAGCAGCGGATAAGAAAGCAAATGTTAGGAATTATCAGGAAAGGATTGGAAAATGTTATAATGGAAAATGTTATAATGACCTTTTATCGTTCTATGGTATTGCCACATCTCGAATACTGTGTGCAATTTTGGTTGCTGTATCTCAAAAAAAGATATAGTGGCATAGGCATCGTAATGGGGGGATAATGAAGGGGGGCCACAGGAGCCATAGTCTCCCCAATAAAATTGGCGGTAGGATCTTTTATGCGCTTCACAGCTCCCTGTCGGTTTCCAAGGCCCCCCTCACCTCAAAAACTGCAAGGAGGGTGCTGGTGTGGCACCAATTCTCCTATGCTGCTGGGGTCCTTCTCTGCTCTGTTCTTCTGCCACGGTCCACCCTCACAGTGAAACAACTTCCTGTTTCCAGTTGGGCAGATCGTGGCAAAAGAACTGTGCAGATGAGGCCGTGGGTAGCACAAGAGAATCACTCCTGCGTTGGCGATCTCATTGTAGTTTTTGAGATGAGAAGGGCCTAGGAACCAGGTAGGGAGGTTATCTGGTGGAATGCAGGGATGGGGAGGGAGGAAGAAGGGAAAAAAACTCATATTTTTTTTATTCATTTATTACAAATTTATATAACAAATTCAGGAATATCCAATTACAACCAGCAACATAATCATTCAAAAGGAAATAAAATCATTCAGTGATCTAATCCACATTATCTGGCCGACAGTGCACTCCCTTACGCAAAATACATTTAATATAAGGAAATACAGCTAAGTAGGCAGAGTATGGCTTTACATCTATGTATTTCTTCATTAATCCTCCCTAGTTGGAAATTAAAACCAAAAAGGAAATTAATTGTAGGATATCATTAGAACCGATTTATCCTTCAGAAAACCTTCTAGCATATGGTGTGAAGCTGATTGATTGTCCAAATGTTAGCAGTGGGGCCAGAAAGATGTTGAATAAAAGTGGAGATAAGAGAACCTTGGGGTATTCCATATTTAGTAGTATATCGATCGGACTTAGGGCTCCTTTTACTAAGGTGCGCTAGCGTTTTTAGCACGCGCTACATTGCTGCATGTGCTAACCCCACGCTACGCGCCAAAAACTAACGCCAGCTCAATGGAGGCATTAGCGTCTAGAGCGCGCTAAGCGCATGCTAAAACTGCTAGCGCAGCTTAGTAAAAGGAGCCCTTAGTGTTATTGCTAATTACCCTGAAAGAACGATCAGTGAAGTAGAATCTGAACTATTCAAGGACCTGATCACAGACTCTGATAGATCGGAGTCTTTGGAGTAGTAAGGTGTGATCAATTGTGTTGAATGCTGCTGAAAGATCCAGGGATATGAGTAGGATGGATTTATGATGATCTATATAGTAAAGGATATTTGTGGTTAAACCTATTAGGGAATGTTCAGTGGAGTGATTTTGCCTAAAACCCATCTGATTTGGATGTAAAACCTTCGTTTTTTCCATGAATTCGGAGAGTTGATTAAAAGCTTTTTTTCGGCTATTTTTGCTAAGAATGGGATGTTTGCGATTGGGCAGTAATTAGATAGCTCAGACGTTTTTGCATTTTGGTCTTTAATGATCAGACGAATTATGGATTCCTTCCAATGTTTAGAGTGTTCCAGAAGATAGGTTGTTTGTAATTAATTTGTGAATATGTTCGCCAAAGATTGAAAAATAACATTTTATCAGGAAAGGAGGAATTACGTCTGCCTTTTATGTTTAAAGATTGTATGATGCGATGGATGTCAGGTAATTTTGGGAGGGTGAAATTGGAGTATTTGGAAGCCGGCACCGTTGACCGGTTATTTGAGATGAGCATATTGTGCTGTATGGCTGGTAATTATAGTCAGTTTTGTCTGCAAAGTAGGTGGCAAGAGCTTGGGCAGAGGGCTGGTTATCTGTTACTTTTTTGTGTTTGTTGAAGTTGATTAGTGATCTAACAATGGAATACAGTGTTGATGAGTTTTTGGTTTTGGTGATTCGATCAGAATAGTATTTTTTTTTGTTTGTTTGGTTGATCTTAAGTTCGTATAGGTTTGCTTGCTCCTTGTACTCATGGATGGAGGGGAGAGAAAGAGGAGGGAAGAGACAGAGGATATGGTGCACACGGATGGAGAATGGGAAAAAGGAGGGAAGAGAGAGAGAGGAGATGGTGCCCATGGATGAGGGGTGGGGAAGAGGAGAGAAGAGAGGAGACGGTGCACATGGATGGAGGGTGGGGAAGAGGAGAGAGGGAAGAGATGGTGCACATGGTGTGCTTTGTGTAGTTTAATTATGTGATTACCATTATGCATTGTTAATAAGATTATATTGTGTGTATTTGAAGAATGAATGGAAGAAATGGCATTACAATTAGTATTATTATTATGAGGTGGGGTCTGGGGGTGGAGCTTGGGCAGCGCTTGGGTGTGGTCAAGGGTGGAACTTTTCGGCGTTTCGCTGCCTATGTATAGCAGAATTAGAAAAGGTACAGAGAAGGGCAACAAAAATGATAAAAGGGATGGAATGACTTTCCTATGAAGAAAGGCTAAAGTGGCAAGGGCTCTTTAGCTTGGAAAAAAGACAGCTCAGGGATGATATGACAGAGGTCTATAAAATACTGAGTGGAGTGGAAAGGGTAGATGTGAATCGCTTGTTTACTCTTTCCAAATATACTAGGACTAGTTTGCATGTGATGAAGCAACTAAGTAGTAGATTTAATTCAAACTAGAGAAAATATTTCTTCACACAATGTGTAAACTCTGGAATTTGTTGCCGGAGAATGTGGTGAAATCAGTCATCTGACTTAGCAGGGTTTTAAAAAGTTATCTGACTTAGCAGGGTTTAAAAAAGGTTTGGATGATTTCCTAAAAGAGAAATCCATAGGCCAGTGATGTGGTGAGGGTAGGAGGTGTCGGGGAGGTGGTGCCACACCACTCCTTCTGCACCCCACACGCCACACTTGCGCCTTCCTTACCACTCCCGTACCTCTTTAAATCTTCGCCGGTGTGAGCAGCTTCTCTGGTCTGTTGCTCATGCCAGCATTGACTTTCCCTCTGACATTACTTCCTGGCCTCATGACTCAGAAGTGATTTCAGAGGGAGCCAGGCCGGAGCGAGCAACAGGCCAGAGTAGTTGCTCACACTGGCCAAGATTTAAAGAGGTATGGGGGCAGGGAAGGGAGGATGTGAGCATGGCATGGGGGGGCAGAGAGATGCCGGTGCCCCCACCCTTACTACACCACTGCCGTTGGCCACTATTAAGATGGCTTGGGGAAATCCACTGCTTATTACTAAGATAAGCAGCATAGAATCTGTTTTACTACTTAGGATCTTGCTAGGTACTTGAGAGCTGGGTTGGTCACTGTTGGAAACAGGATACTGGGTTTGATGGATCTTCGGTCTGTCCCAGTATGACAATTCTTATGTTTTTTATATTTATGTTCTTAACTGGGACTGCTGACCCTTTATTGCTGAACATAAAATAAAGTGTGCCTAGGAAAGAGTACCTTCTGGCCTACAGGAGCAAAACTGGCCCCGGCCTACACTCAGCTCAAAAAATGAGAACTTTGTCACAGGTACCTGACCCAAAGAGCTAGCTGGTGTCCAAGGACTGTGAGTGAGACCAGGGTTACACTTGTGCCGTCTGCTACTGCCCCATGGCTGTACACAAAATGCAGTCATGTGTTTGTTTATTTATTTCAATTTCTAGCCCATCTTCCTCGAAGCTCAAAAGAGTTTACATAAGGACATTCACAATGGGTACAAAGGGTCAAGAGACTAAGGTCAAGATTGGTCATTAAATAAAGGGGCTCCAAGGAAGGTTGCAGAAAAGGGGGAGGCAGCCTGTCAGAGTCTGTTTAGCTGAAAAGGAGGGTCTTCACTGCTCTTCGGAATGTCATCAGTGAGTTCTGAGATCTTATCTGATCAGGCAACTGATTCCAAAGCTGAGGGATGAAATGACTGTATGAGCGTTTCCAGGGCGTTTCCATCTGGAGAGATTTTCAGTGGGAGATGCATAGTCGTCTTTCCACGGCTGAGCAGACAAGGCGATTGGGGGTGTACTGGTGTAGTTTGGAAGCTATGTATGTAGGGGTTATGTTGTGGTACCATAGCTAGGGTTACCAGACTTCCGGATTTCACCAGACATGTCCTCCTTTTGAGGACATGTCCAGGGGTCCGGATGGCTTTTCAAAACCTGGCGTTACAGGATTAGGGCTTTACAGGGCAAGGATGGGTGGAACAGGGAGGGCCTGAGGGTGGGTCTAGGGCAAGGGATCTCAAAGTCCCTCCTTGAGGGCCGCAATCCAGTCGGGTTTTCAGGATTTCCCCAATGAATATGCATTGAAAGCAATGCATGCACATAGATCTCATGCATATTCATTGGGGAAATCCTGAAAACCTGACTGGATTGTGGCCCTAAAGGAGGGACTTTGAGACCTCTGGTCTAGGGGGTCCAGATTTTCCAGTTGGAAAATCTGGTAACCCTAACCATAGTTCTATGTGCACCATTGCCAGATTCATCACAATTCCCTCGTAAATTCATGCTAAGCTATATGGATCCTCAAAACTACCCCCTGTACTGCTCCTGACCTGCTTACTTTTCTATGGGTCAGTCAAGGCAATACTCAGGGCATGGCTCAGTTAAGTGCCACTGGCCACAGGTGACTCTTAAGTAGGCAAGATCCTCTCCTGTCTACTTAAATCACTTTGAATAACACCCGGACTGCTATCTTGTACTCTCAAAGAACTAATTAGCTATAAAATAGACACCTAAAATTACTTAAGAATCAGATAACATTGTATATCAGGACTATCCAGTTGTTTTTTTCATCTCCACTCCCTGGAGCAGCTCCAAGAACATGTTTTCCTGAAAGGATAACTTTGGCTGGACATCGAGATGTTTTGCCAAATGTGCATTTGCTGGCCCCAAACTAATAAAAGTGAACAAAAAGAAGGTTTATATATTTAACTCCAAGTTTAACTTTATAAATCATTTTGAACATCAGCCTCCTTGAGGTGAACCTTCAGCCAGTAGACAAACATCTAATATTAAATGCTTATCATTCTAATTCTATAATCTTTTGCACACATGTTTTGCTACAGGGGGCCCATTCAATTCTCGCTACGTCACTGGTATCAACACAAAGGTGTCTTCTTGTTTTCTACAAGAAGGATTTGATGTACATCAGCTATCACTTCTGATGTTATCAGCTGATAAAAAAAGGGGTGTTTAATACAGATACTTTGAAGCAGAAACTGTATAGATCATAGCAGAAGCCCCCAGCTGCATTCCTGTAAATGGATGCTTTTCCAAGGCATAAAGCATAACTCTGAGTCCACTTGTGATTTAGAGACCATAAAATGTGTGCTGTTGGACATTGTAAATGCTTTTCTATAAAGCTGCAGGCTGCAGTCAGTAATAATGAAAAAATCAGAAGCACTTTTAAGATTAACTGGGTTCTGTGCACTGCAGTTGAACAACTCTGCAAAGAAGATAAGGCCTTTCAATGCCTTCCAAAAACAGCCAGCATCAATTTATGAGTCACCTATAAAGCATTTAGCAACTGCACCCATAAACCATATAGCATCTGCTAATTGAGTGAGCAAGATATGTGCCAGCTTCACTTCAGGATTATGAGGGTTCATGAATAGCTTCATTAAAGATAGCTTTATACTAGAACAAGAACATGTCATGCCATTGGACTGCTAATGGTTGGCATGCTTTTTATCCAATGTTACAAAAGAGGCACAGACTTAACATTTCAATGGAACCATTTTTCTAAGGGAAATGTATTTTCTTATCTTTGTCTTTTTTTCCATCGGTGAATGCCGTGAATTATTTGCATGCAAGTTATGGTAAATAAATCCTGTAACTGTTTACTAAAAGAGGCTGGGAGAGAGGTAATTTATTCATCTCTAAAATTAACAGCCTTCCCTGAGTCAGACCTCAGATTTTTCCTCAACTTGCAATTATCATAATGGCGTTTATTTGCCATGTTTGACTACATCTGCTAACATGTGTTATCCCTGTCCTGCACTGAAATATTGATAGCTGAGCAAGGTTTCTTATCTGGGAGAGTTGTCATGATTAATTTTAGGGATCTGCATATTCTGTGGTCTTTCAGGTGGTATAATGGGCTAAAGATGGAATAGAAATCTCTGTGGCTGGCTACCATTCTTGTCCTACCCCTGGAATCCAATATCTGCAGGCATACATACTAAGCTGGTATGGTTCACAAATTGGTCTGACCTTAGTTACAAAATAAATGTATGGGCCTCTGTTTCATTGACATCAGTGAATTTTTACAATATCTATACAAACTGTTCTCTGTCTAACTCCACTGAAGGAAATTTAGTGGTATCGTATTCATATCTGTATATAGATTTCCTGCAGACCCAGTGTTTAGGAATCCCAATTTTTGGTGTTTAGCACTGATCCCCCCTCCCCCCCAAGAGTTATAATTTTCTCAGCCTGGGGGCTATATAGAGTACCTTCACAGTTTCAGTTCTCATATTAGTGGGCTGCTCTGTTTTTGCAGCTTTTCCAAACAGCTGCCACTAGGGGTCATCAACACACAAAAGTGGTTATTATTGGTTGGAAGCTCTGTTCCTGTTTCGGATATTCGAAAACTGGCATTTAGATGTCCCTACTCTATGGATGTCTAAATCCAATTTTATAAAGCCAGGACAGGGTCAGATGGGTACTAAGGGTCATGGGCCCCTAACCTCCTATCAAAAATGATTAAACTAGATGGAAGCTAGGGGAGAGTGAGCCCCATTGTTCCTCTAAGATGAGCTGCAGTCCTCCAACTGCTTCGCTTACCAGTGGAAGATAGTGCTTCAATATTGTATTTTCAATGACTAGGGGTAGGCAGGTTTCCTGAGTCCTTCAGAGTTTGCCTGTCCCTCACTATTGAAAATATGACAGTGGAACAGCAACCCCCCCCCCCTAAAGTCCTGACAGTGGGGTGGGGGGGGGGCACTGTCAGGACTTTAGGTGGAGGACTCTTGCTCATCTTAGAGGGTAAAGGGATGGGCCAATAGATGGACGTTCAACTCCAATTGCAGAAGGGGAAAGAACATGTATGTCCTGATGAAGAAAGTTTTGAAACTCGTCCGGAGTTGAGGGGTGAACTTTAGCGCATTTTGCTTTTGGACACTTCTACATGGGGGATAGTTTTGGATTTGGATTTTTGTTTCACGTGAGGGTCAATTAATGGTGTGCACACTGGGCATTTGGGAATTGTACTGAGTAACATTTGGCATTTGCACAAGTGGAACATTTACACCAGTGATCCCCATCCCTGTACTGGAGGACTACTAGCCAGTTGGGTTTTCGGGATAACCCTAATGAATATGCACGGGGCAGATCTGCACTCCTATCATCTTCATTACATGCAAATCTCTTTCATGTATATTCATTAGGGCTATCCTGAAAACCTGACTGGCTGGTGGTCCTCCAGGACAGGGTTGGGGACCACTGATTTACACCGTTATTTGGATCTGTGGGACAGTCGCAACCGAAGAAGCATAAATCTACACGGGTTTGTCATCAAACATATAAGTGGTTTTTCCATCTTTTCTATTAATGAATGTATGTGCTTGGCTTAGGAGTCTTTGTTCCATTTAATAACATTTGTCGACGTGTTTTTGTATGTCGTGATTTTGACGGGTCACCGTGTTTTAGAATAGCAGCTCATAGTTTAAAACAGTGGTTCTAAACCCTGTCCTAGGGGACCCCCCCCCCCCCCAGCCAGTCGGGTTTTCAAGATATTCCTAATGAATATGCATGAGAGAGATTTGCATATAATTGGAAGTGACAGGTATGCAAATCTCTCTCATGTATATTCATTAGGGATATCTTGAAAACCTGACTGGCTGGGGTGTCTCCTAGGACAGGGTTGAGAACCACTGGTCTAAAATACATGAGAAATGGACATCCATATCTCACATACACAGACTTGGATGTTCATATTCTGCATTGGACATCCTTTCCAAAATTCTGCTCAAAGACTTTTGGATTTCTGTATACTATGTCACTTTTATATGTATCAATTTGAAGCTTAACAGGCTTCCCTACATATATTTATACTTGGGATCAGCATTCACAAGCTATATAATTTTCACTTAACCCAAGTCACAGCAAAGTGTTTTTATAATGATTCTTATAATGATCTCTACATTCATTCACAATAACCTTAACGGCACCACTCACCGCTCAAAAAACTTTCATAGCAGTAAGCTTTACGTGTCAGATCTTCATTGGTCATTAATATTAATCTTAATATTACTTGTATACTTTTTTAAAAATTTTACTTTAACATTTATTTTAACTTTCTAATTTTCAAATCTATTCAAGAACCAGCTGTTCTGTTATGCGGTCTGGGGAGAATGGACCCAACATGTTTCGCTATTGGCGCTTTATCAAGGATCCTCCCAGAGACACCCCAGAGGGTATGGATAACATGTGGTGGGATTTAGTAAAGCTTGAAGAATGGACCTGTAATTGGCAACTAAGACTTAAGGGCAAATTCTATAAGAAGCGCCCAAAAATTAGATGCCTAATTAGGCACTGTTCAGTGTGATTCAAGTAAAATTGGGTGCTGTTTAATGAATCATGCTGAGTGGAACCTATTTTGGAGGCCCCCAAGAAATAGGCCAGCTCTAGGCATATCTAAAAATTAGGTGCCTAGCTGAGCGCATAAGCACGCTTAAGAGCAGTGATTCTGCAACAAGGCACATAACATGTAGCCACGCCCACGCCTAACATGCATAGCGCCTATTTTTTTGAAGGCCATCTAAATTTTTAGAGGCGCCTTGTTACAGAATCACGCTTACTTGATAGGTGCCTATGTTTCAATCAGTGCTGATTAAAAAGCTTAATTGAGCTTGTTATTCAATTTAGATAGGTGACTATCTAATAATAACAGTTTTTTATATACCGCAGGACCGTGAAGTTCTATGTGGTTTACAAAGATTAAAAGATGGTACAAACTGAATGAAATTAACAGAGGTGAAAGATAGTGGTTAACAGTTCAAGGGAACCGTTATTGAAGAGGAAGAATTGAACGGGTCAGCTGTCTAGATACTTCAGGAACAGATATGTTTTTAGGCGTTTCCTAAATTCCCCATAAGTGGAAGGCGTGAGCAATTGTTCTAGATCTTTACCCCATAATGCTGCTTGGTGTGAGAGAAGGTATTGGTGGTGTCTTTTGATTTTACATCCTCTAACTGGGGGGGAAATGAGGTTCAAGTGTGTGCTTCTCTTATGTCTTTTGGCTGAGAAGGAAAAAAAGGTCAGTTATGTATGTTATCTAGTTGGGCGCTGGTTATAGAATTTGGGCCTTAATGCTAAAAAAATGCAGGGTCGTGCACTTGGGCTGCAAAAATACATGAGAACTGTATAGTATAGGAGGTGAAGTACTTCTGTGTACAAAAGAAGAGCAAGATATGGGGGTGATTATGTTTGATGATCTCAGGGTGACAAACAGGTAGAAAAAGACACGGTCAAAGCCAGGAAGATGCTTGGGTGCATTAGGAGAGGAATGGCCAATAGGAAACAGGAGGTGATAATGCCATTGTATAAATCCCTGGTGAGGCTCCATATGGAATACTGTGTGCAATTTTGGAGACCCCTCCTTCAAAAAGATATAAATAGGATAGAGTTGGTCCAGAGGGCTGCTACACAATTATTTGGTGTTTTTTTGTTATAAATTGTATGGGAACAGATTTAGAGACTTTAATATGTATTCTCTAGAAGAAAGATGGAAGAGAAGGGATACGATAGAGACATTTAAATATCTCCATGGCGTTATGGTACAGGAGGTGAGTCTTTTTCAAATGAAGAAAAACTCCGGAAGGAGAGGGCATAGGATGAAGTTAAGAGGTGATAGGCTCAGGAGTCAGGAGTAATCTAAGGAAATACTTCTTTACAGAAAGGGTGGTAGATGCATGGAATAGTCTCTCGGTAGAGGTGGTGGAAACAAAGCCTGTCTGAATTCAAGAAAGCATGTGACAGGCATGTGGGATCTGTTAGGGAGAGGAGGAGAAAGTGGTTGCTGTGGATGGGGCCCTTTATCTGCAGTCATGTTTCTGTTTTTATTCAATTGATAATCATAATTATACAGTAATCCACTACCATTCAACACAGGCTGTGTTTCACTTACATAAAGACTATATCAGACCTGCTTCAAAGTCTTACAGGAAGGCCCAAAAGAGAATATTGTCTTCTCAAGGAAGAACCCCTGTATAAAAAGTGAGTATTTGTGTGGTATGGATGGATAGAAAGCTAGATATCAAAGGGGATAATACATAAGCTTCATAAATGGTAAAAGGCCATGGATTTTCTGCGGTACGACCAAAATGGTTACATTTTATTATATGCAGGTACTTTATCTATCTCTAATGGGCTCACAGTCATATAAATTTTACTGAAGCAGATAAGAATACTGTCCCATGGAAGTAGTTCTGCATAAAATCCATCATTATATGCTCATTATCTACCTTTTTCCTCCCAGTATTTGTGTCTCTTAGCAGCCGTTTTTCAAAGATTAATGAAGGTGATATTCATTCAATCCTTTCTAAATAGCTTTTCTCTCAACCTGCTTCCCAGATTAACACCTTAAAATTATACTGCTTGTATTTTTTTTAGCTTGACATCTGTAATTAATTTGAATATTACTATCATAGCTGCAGATGGACTGTTGATGTTGCTACAGAAGTATGGCTCCATATATTGATCAATAAATATAAAAGAGACTGGGGAAGGGGTAATAGTGCAATAGTGTCATTGTCGTGTCATTGTAACTCATCTTGGGAGACCTGATAAGGTTTATAATCAAATTAAATAAACACATTTCATGCCTATAGGAACATAAAAAATCAGATCTTAGCTAAAATAAAGGAGAAATTTCTGTATCCATAAATCAAATATTTATCTATTTAAAAACAATTAACCCCCCCCCCTCTTACAACACCGCGCAAGAGGGTTTTAGCACTGGCCGGCGCTGAATGCTCTGTGCTGTGAACGTCAGAGCTAGAACATTCAGCGCGCCGGCTGGCACTAAACACCTCTTGTGTGGTTTTGGAAAAGAGGGGTAATAGTCTGCCCATCCACTGCTCTGGGCAGATAACAAGAGAAATGCAGTTGAGCAAATAGAACAGAACATGAAAATATACCTCCTCTTTTATGAAGCTATGTTAGGCTTTTTAGTGGTATTAGCTCCGATGCTCTTAGGAATTCTTTGAGCGTCAGAGCTTTTACTGCCGCAGCCGGCAATAAAAAAGCGTAACGCGGCTTCATTAAAGGGGGGGAAAGTCTCTTGCCAGCCACCAACACTTGCCAAGTTAAAACAAAATTATATAATAATAATAATAATTTTATTTTTAGATACCGCCAAAGCCATAGTAGTTCGAGGCAGTGTACAATAAGAAGAGCTGGACAGTCAGCGAAAAAAAATAACAATGAAGTCTTTGAATACATGAATATTTGTAGGGAGGGAGAGAGACAGAGTAAAAGTCACAATGTAGGGACATCGAATACATGTAAGTAGAATACAGGGATAAGGCTTTAAGAGTTCTTGGTTACAAATCGATTAAACAGCCATACCAAAAAAATTAATGGATCAATATTCACCAAATTGCTAACACCCCCCCCCCCCCCCCCGATTTTTTTTTTTTTTTTTTTTTTACAAAACCGCAATAGAGGTTTTTAGTGCAGGCCGGCACGCTGAATGCTCTCCTATGAGTGTCAAGAGGAAAGCAGAGCATTCAGCGCACCGGCATGCACAGCTCTGAGCTCAAGGTGAAGAGGTTTGGGGGGGTAGGGCTGGGCTGGAATTGGGCAGGGCTGGGGTAGAGCTGGTCGGGGCTAGGCCCACTTGTCCAGATTTTAACGTTATAAAATATGGTAACCCTACCTATTGACCACCCTGAAAATCCCTCCTTCCACACCCAACAAAGGGACATTTTCAGGGGGGTCACACAAGTAAGCAAGAGGCACGAAGAGAAGATACAGTTGCAGTTCCTTCAGGTTGCCCTGAACTCAAGAAGGCAGTGGCCAAGAAGAGAAGTTAGTGGTTGCCAAGCCTCTTATAAGGGTGTCTATGTTCACAAAGCTTTCTTAATGCTTGCTATATACAGTATACTGCTATTAGAACTGGCTCTTCCACTAGGCAGATTAGGTGTCTGCCTAGGGTAGCAACATAGCATCAGCAGAGCCAGCAAAACAGTGGCAGAGAAGCAGCCATTATCAGCACAGTGGTGGGGCTTTCATCATCCACATGCATGCACGCAAGGTTTTCTTCTCCTGCCCCCTATATGTCAAATGGCAGGACCCAGGGCCATAGCAAGCTATTTGTGGGCAGTGTAACCACATAGGGTGCCAGTGGCTTCAAAATTGTTTCTTGTCCATTGCCTTTCCTGCTTGGCAGAGAGAAGGGAGACTGGTATACTTCTTGAAGAGCACTTATTAAACTTTCTGTGGCTGGGATCCCATTTGTGCAGCCACTGAAAGTGTATGACCCCTCCCCCTGAATCCCCAGAGTCATGGGCTGATGATGTCTCAAACATGGGGTTGCTACCCACAGTTGAAGATGCCATGTTGTAGAACTTAGATCACAGATGGTTACCAATTTGTAAAGCATGTGTATCTGTCTAAAGCAGAAAAAAAAGCTTTTAACAGTAAGGCCCAATGTGATGTAATGAGTATGATTTCTGAGCAACTTGTGGCGCGTTTTCTCACTGGAGAGGATCCAAAGCTCTCATTCCATACCCCCAGAAATGAAGGAGTTTTTAGAATATAGTATAGAGATATAATCCATTTTTGCCTCTTGCTATCATTTCAGACATCTGGATCTGATTATAGCAGAGCAGTAGAATAATCTTCCTATTTTTCATTCTGGAGCTCAGTATAGTTCAGAGCATGTGCACAGCAAGGGCACAAATTCTTCAAATGATAAATAGGAGTGCAGAGAATTCACGGTCTAAATCTTCGACATGCCTCTTTGAGACAGTTTAAATACCTACTGAAAGCTTTTTCTGATACAAAGTATTCCTTTTATTTTATTTTTTTTGAAAATATGTTTATTAAAGGATCAATGCATACGAGATAATACAAATTATGACCATACAAGAAGATCATCATGTACATAATCAAGGGTACAGGTAAAGAGTAAACAAATAGTAAACAAACATAGATAAATCCACAGCATATCATCCCCCATGCAGATCCAAATTTTGAATGAAACCCTCCCCTCCACCCCCTCCCCCCCGGGCCCCCACCCTATGCACCCATGATCTCTAACCAGCCCTAAAAGGAACTCCAATAATCCAGATAGGTCCTAGATTTCCAGCTCGCAGCCCCCCGGCAGTGCTGCCGCTCCCACCCAGTCATCAGAAACATATTAGCCCGCTACTGTTGCACTGTTGGCCGCGTGGTACCAATCCAGTGGCGAAGAATTAGCTTCTTAGTGATTCCTAAGGCCACTAAAAGAAAGCGCCGTCCAGGATCGCTAACACCCGCTTCCACCAGGGGACCTGTGACACCCAACAGCAACGTCTTATAGACCAGTCTATAGATAATCCTATAACGTTCTCCAGCTCCCGAAGCACAAAAATCCACAGGGGCCCTACATGTGAACACTCCAAAAAGTGATGTACCAAGGTGTCCCGACGAGCCGGACAATGGGGGCAGTAGTCATCAGGCCATAACCCCATCGTTCGTCCCTTACTTCTCGTTAAATAAGATTGGTGCAGAATCTGCAGGTGCACTTCCCGCAAACTCATATTAGGTGAGGCTGAGGCGCATTCCTGAAAACACAAAACTAATTCATCAGCATTGACCTGCTCTCCCAAAGCCGAAGTCCAATCCGATGCCATAGCATCAAGAAACCTGTCAGATCGTCTTTCCCTCCCCACTTTATACCACTCCGAGAGCGTGTTAAATTCCGATGGGGTGGACAAATACTGTTGATCCAAGGAAGTGAAAGTGGGCAAGCTGCCCTCCGACGAACGGAGCGCCAAACAATAGCTACGCATCTGCAGGTAAGCCAACATAGACCCTGCGGTCCAACCCCAGCGGTCCCGACATGCCAGAAAAGAGGGGATGACGTCTGGGTGCGTCCGGACTGAGGTAAAAAATGCATGTAACGAACCAGCAGGAAACTTAGGGTTACCTACCAATTCCGTAAAAGGCGAAGGACCCACCGCGCCCCCCAAGGAAGACCGCCACCAGCACCAGGCCATTCGTAAGGGTCGAAGCATAGAAGGGCAGGGTCCCGCCCCCTGCCACAGGAGGTTAAAAACTGACACCGGAGCTGACAAAAGGTACCAGAATCCAGTCGGGTCGAACCTGGCAACTCCCGTATATAATTCATGCACCCATCTCAACAATGCAGCAACATTATAAAGACGCAAATCGGGCAAGTTCACACCACCGTGCTCGCGCCCCCTAATCAGTTTGTTATAGCCAATTTTCACCCGACGAGAGCACCATATAAAGGATGAAACGACCCCCCTATAAGCCTGCACATCTTTCTGTTTGATCCAAATGGGCACCATTTGTAGTGGATATAGGAGCTTCGGCAAGAGGACCATTTTAATAAGGGCGATGCGTCCCAGGAGCGAAAGGGGAAACTCCATCCACTTCTTACACAGAGCTCGGACTGCATCTAATTTATCAAGTACGTTCTTCCGATAGACCACCCCTGGATTTGCATGCAGATATATTCCCAGATATTTGAGCGTGCCCTTAGACCATTGCAGCGGGAAGGAGGGATCATGCCATAGAGTGCACGGGGGGCGGACCGCCAGAGCCTCCGACTTATCAAAATTAATACGCAACCCGGAAAAGGCTCCAAATCTCTGTATAAGATCTATTAATCGAGGAACCCCCTCTTCAGCATCTCCCAGAAAGATGAGCATGTCATCCGCAAACAAATTAATTTTAAATTCCTGTGAACCCAACCAAATACCACGCATGTCGGCGCTCTGACGGAGCTTAGCCGCAAGAGGCTCTAGGGCCAAGACAAAAAGCATCGGGGAGAGGGGACATCCCTGGCGCGTCCCCCTTTCGAGTTCAAAAGAAGAGGTAAGCTCCCCGTTAATCAGGATTTGGGCCGTAGGATGAGCGTATAATGATCGAATCCCAGTCAGAAAGCTTCCCATAATGCCGAACTGAGGAAGAACCCAAAAAAGATAGTCCCATAACACTTTGTCGAACGCTTTTTCCGCGTCTAGACTAACTATAAGAGCGTTCTGCTGGCCCGGGTGTTGCCCAACAAGTCCAGGATTTTGAAGCACCGAAAGCGCCCTCAGCACATTCGCAGAAGAATAGCGGCCCGGCACAAAACCTGCCTGGTCCGAATGAATTAAATTGGGCAAAACCCGACCCAGACGAGCCGCCATAATAGCAGCAAACAACTTGATATCTTGATTGAGCAGAGAAATAGGTCTATAGGATCCCAGTTGATCTTCTGCTCGACCCGGTTTCGGTAGAACCACAATATTGGCGTGAGTTAGTCTATGCGGAGGCAGGTCACCTCTACTAAGAGCCCCACATAGGGCTTGAAATGGGCCCACCACTCGCACCCCCAACAACTTATAATATTCAGAACCCAATCCGTCGGGTTGAATTTCCAACCCTCGCACCGGGGCATTTAACACCTCTCGCTGCTCATGTCCCAGGGACGGAAGCTGTAGGTCTTGAAAGAAAGTCGTCCTCTGTCCTGTGTCACAGGTCCCCTTATCATATAGCACCCTATAGTAATCAACAAAACTCTGCTGTATCCCAGCTTGGGCAGTTACCTCTCTACCATCAGGCGCCCTAATCCTTGAGATAAGGCGCTTTGGAGCCCTTGAGGCAACCAAAGATGCAAGCAATTTCCCCGCTTTGTTACCCCAGCGATGGAGGCGATATTTATACAATCTGATATCTCTAAGGGCTCTGTCTGCCAATAAATCATTAATTTGCCTACGTAGGTCAAAATACTGTTTTCGAGCTGTCGTGACACCCGGAGCATGTAAACTCCCACGCAGCGCGGCCAGACGGTGTGTCAAGTCCAACAATGTCTTATCTTGGGCTCTGCGCTTGCGGGTGGTATACTCAATAATTTTACCACGCAAGACCACCTTGCTCGCCTCCCAAAACACCACCTCTGATACATCAGAAGCGGGGTTTTCGTTCACAAAGAAATCCCATTGTTGTTCCAGGAATCTTTAAACTCATCATCTTCGTATAACGTGGGATTCATACGCCAACTAGTAGTCGACCCCTGGGACCCCAGCCTATCAATAAGCTCCAGCCAAACCAAGTGGTGATCTGACAAAACACCATCTTCAATCACCACTTGTGGAATACCCGCCAGCAAAGAAGGAGCCACCAGCAGGTAGTCCAATCGGCTGTGAACATCATGCACTTGAGAGTGAAAAGTGAAGTCAGATTCAGTAGGGTGCAGTGTGCGCCAGACATCAATCAGACCCAGTTGGTGCAGCACAAAATTCACCCCCTTGTGTTCGCCCCCTTTCAATCGAGGCTTAGGTGGCTTGCAATCAACAAGTGGGTCTGCCGTGATGTTAAAGTCCCCACCTAGTACCAATTGGTATTCAGAAAAAGGCGTCAAAGCCGCTACTAATACAGAAAAGAATCTATGAGAGTATACATTAGGTGCATAAAGAGAACAAAACACATATTTCTTCCCCAAGAAAACTCCTGCCCAGATCACATAACGCCCCTCAGGGTCCTGTATTACCTTGTGCATAGTACAAGGATGCTTTTTATGGAAGAGGAGAGCAACACCTCGCTGTCTGGAGTTATATGAAGCAAAAGCTACTTCCCCTACCCAATCCCTCTTTAGTTTAACATGTTCTGTCACGCTAAGGTGAGTCTCCTGAAGCAGTAAAACATCTACTTTTAATTTTTTACAGTATTGAAGTAGTTTGCTGCGCTTCACTGGGGAGTGCAAGCCATCTATATTGAAGCTGGCAATCTTAACAGAACCCACAATAGCAGTTGGTAAGAAGTAAGTCCCCCCAGAGACAACAAGTCTGTGGGGCAGCAGCGCTGGCCTCCCAGCCAAACCGGCACGCCACCCACTGAATTATCATTACAGTACCGATCAGAGACCCCAGGTGCATCCCCCCCACCCCTGCCCCACCAAAACCCCCCTCCCACCTTAATCCCAACGTTTCTCATCCCCTCAACCCTACCCCAAGACCCCCCACGCATCTCAACCATTCGTACACCAAACAATCCCCACACACACATCCAAAACCCCAGCGCTACCTCCATTCCCCACTCCCTTCTCACACGAACACTCTCGTCCCCCCATCCACCACCCAGCCCCCCGACAGAAAACTAAAGTGAGAACCCCCACACAAACTCTAGAGGGTTAAAACACCCAGGCATATGAAAACATAGCAAAACAGTGCAGCTTCTCAAGGAACTTTTTCAGCTCTTCCGCCGTGCTTATGGTGAAAGTCCGATTTTCATGAGTTAGTCTCACCTTAGCGGGGTAAAGAAATGCAAATCTTATTCCCCTCGTGACCAACTGCGAGCAATACGGCGTAAGAGCCCTACGCTGCTCTGCAACTTTGGTGGAGAAATCTTGAAATAGCATAATCTTAGCCCCTTCATAGGACAGAGATCTATTTTTCTTGAACAGGTCCAACAGGCGTGCTTTGATGGCATAATTATGGAATCTGGCCAGCAGCGGCCTCAGGCAGCCCGGTCCGTCTCCATCGCGACGCTGACCAACACGATGGACCCGCTCTACCACCACCGGGCCAGCCTGCTCCGCCAGGCCCAGCTCCTTTGGCAGCCATCCTTCCACCACATGGAGAAGCTCAGAATCTTTAACTGACTCCGGGAGCCCTATCAGACGGAGGTTCTTTCTGCGGGCCCTATTCTCCTGGTCTTCCACTCTCTCGAGCAGTTGGCACACTCGGGTCTCCAAAGAATCAAGCCTGCCATCGGCGACCACCACTCTGTCTTCTTGGGCCGAGACCCGGTCCTCCACTTGGTGGATCTGCGCCGCATGGCCAGCCAGCACATCTTTAATTTCATCCATGGCAGCGTGCAGCTTGGCCAGTTTATCATCTAAAAGCTGAGAAAGGTTCCGCATGGATACCTGTAGCATCTCATCTGAGGTGCGGTCCGCTGGAGCCTCCGTTTGTGTCCCCGCCATTTTGAGAGCCAGTGCCACGCTGTTTCTTGGGGCCTTCGGGGCTCGAGTCGGCATCCCCCACGCCGCCACCGTGATTCACGCACCAGACGCTCCCCAGCCCAGCGGGAGCGAACCCGGAAGTGCGGGAGCCGAAATGTTCAAAAATTTATTGGCGGCGGCAGGCGTTAGGGGAGCCGAATGGTGCAGGGAGGACGGAGCTCCGCGATCAGGCGTCCGATCAGGTGCCGGCCATCACGTGACCCCCCCCCTTTTATTTTTTTATCTTAAATAAAGCAAAGCAGAGAAGTTGCATGAAATTCATACAGCAGTTAATTAGCAGAATAGCCTTGACCATGGTAAATTGCATTGTTAAAGGTCTAAATTTATACACATTGAGAGTCTCACAGAGCCTGTGTTGTAGGCTGGCTGTGCTCTTTTTCTGATAAAGTTCATGGGGCATCCATAATGAAGTGCTTTGTAATCCAGTCAGCAAAGCCAATTTGGCACCTCAGACTAAGAGAGCATGTGCTTGTATGGTAGGCTTCCAGGGAAGCCACTTCCCACACGCTGTGCCCTGCTCTCCCCATTGGTGTATAGAGAGAGAGAGCAGGTCTCGGCAGATGTGCCTATGAATCTCTGATAAGATTTTTTATGCAAGAAGACAAAAGTAGAATATTTTGATGTGCTGCTTTAACCTTCAAAGCTGTTTGGAACTGAAATTGCCAGGTAAATAATTCTCATGCAAAAACAATTTTAACTGAAAATTTGGAGTTTCATTTACAAGGACTTTGCTAGTTTATGATGCCAACTCTGAGTGCTGCGAGTACCTTGGCAACCGATTGTAAATATTTGTCTGATAAAATAGTAAGGGTTGGGTTTTTCTGTAATTTTTTTTTATCGAAAATGTGGTAAGCCAGCACTACACTGCACTGCACTTCTGACCTGGTTCAGACAATACGGTTTAGGATCATTTCATCTTGTTTTAATGTGCACCATGTGTAAATGTGTTTGTGGGCAAGAGCACCCCTGAAAAGGCAGAAGTATCACTGGGATGTTAGACAAATGTCAATCTGCACTGAGTTAGGAGTTGGGTGCTTGTCTGACTGTGCAGGGGAAAAGTAATTAAACCCTGTTGTTCCTAGAATGGAAAGCCTAGTGTTGACAAGTAGAGCAATTATTAATTGTTTTGGAAAGTAAGCTTTAGGGATTTCTACTCATTATTATGCAGGATTGCAGAAACATATTTCTGAAGTGCATGATGATACAGAAGGTGTTTGTCAATCTCAAAGGCATATGATTGTGTAATGCCAGTTAAAATGCATGTTGGGAGCTTGTTAAATGTATTTTGAATGTTTGGGTTGTTGTTTTGTTTTGTTTTTAATGTACTTGTAATAGGGGTCTGTAAATTAAAAGTAAGGGTCCAGAGGAGAGCGACAAAAATGATAAAGGGCATGGAAAACCTCTCATATGCTGAGAGGCTGGGGCTCTTTTCCCTGGAAAAGCAGAGACTTAGAGGGGATATGATAGAAACTCATAAGATCATGAAGGGTATAGTGAAGGTAGAGAGGGACAGATTCTTCAGACTAGCAGGGGCAGCAAAAACTAGAGGGCACTCAAAAAAAATTGAAGGGAGATAGGTTCAGAACAAATGCTAGGAAGTTCTTCTTCACGCAGAGGGTGGTGAAGACCTGGAATACGCTTTCAGAGGAGGTAGTAGAGCAGAGTACGACTTTGGGGTTCAAAAGGGGATTGGACGAGTTCATGAAGGAGAAGGGGATCCATGGGTACAATTAGAGGGTTACTATACAGTACAGAAGGCTGTAAAGTAATAGAGTAGTAGAGAAATAGATCGCTGCAGGTCATTGACCTGGGGGGCCACCGCGGGAGCGGACTGCTGGGCGTGATGGACCTATGGTCTGACTCAGCAGAGGCAATGCTTATGTGCTTTCTTTTGAACTCATTGCATATCACTAACGCTGGGTTTTACTAAATGGCGATAGAGGTTTCTACCGTGAGCTGGCAAGTTATAGGCTCCGATGCTCATAGAATTCCTATGAGTGTTGGAGCATTTACCTCGCCAGCCTGTGATAGAAACCTCCACAGTCATTTAATAAAAGGATCCCTAAATCACCGTGGATACCCTTTATTGCTGTATAAAGCTCAAATATCTGTGACATTATAGCAGTTTCTTGCTATAAAAACAACAACAAAAAAACCCAACCCATAAACCTAATGTTCCATATTTTTTCAATTGTCACTAAGCACAGGTGAATTATTATATAATTGCAAATCAAAAATAAAATTCTACAGTTTTCCCATGATTGTGCTTAGCTTTGAAGAAAGAGGACAGGTTTAAATCTTGTTTTCCTTGCATAATCCCTGGCAGAGCCATGAACTGTCAAATATTCCAGGCATTCGTTCAGTACAGCAGGTATTCAAACCATTTTCCACTTTCTCATGCAGACGGAAGGCAGTGTTTTGACTTTGATTTTACCAAAAGGTGTAGTTGTATCACTCTCTACTAACATGCATTAATGCATACTGTTTCTAAAAGGGTCTCATTGCATAAAGTGGGACATTTGGCAAATAACACATTAATGTGAGTTGGCATGCAATAAAATGATAGCACTGCTTAGTAAATTTAGCCCTAATTATCCCATTCATTTCATGTGATGCTCTTTGACTCCCACCATGAGAAGAATATCTATTGGGTTTCAAGTTTAGACTTAGTCATACAGCATGTATAACCGAAAGCTATACAGCCGACGATCACCGGAACTTGGACGTTGTGACTTAGACCATCTAAAACATGGTCTAAGTCACAAAAACCCACCTAAACTCACCAGATAAGCACTGAAAACATATAATACAGACCCCCACACACTACCCCAGTGATCACCCACCCCCATAAAAATATTAATCACACCTTTAAAATTCAGCCTCCAGACCATCATCACCTGGCAGCCTGGCATAGGAAAGCCTAGTCATCCAGCACAGAGGCAGCTTAAGTCGTCTTGGGGTGGGTTAAGGACTCATGGAAAGGAGGACCCATGCCCATAAGCCCCTGCAATCATGGCATTGATACTTAAACATGTGCACTGCCCTATACACCCCAAAACCCTTTTTTACTGGCATATAAGTGGCTCCTGCAGACATAAGGGCTATTGGGGTGGTAGATAAGTAGGTCTAGGGGATTCTGGAGGTGGTTTGGGGGGCTCACTGTAACCTATAAGGTAGCTGTAGGGAGGGGAAGACATGGTACCCTTTTTGTGAAGTTCACAGCAGTGCCCTGTAAGGTACCCTACTATTTAGGTGCCATGTCTGGGTGTGCAGTCCATCACTTTGCAGACCCCTCCCACATCCAACAGGGCTTGTTCTAGGCATTTTGTACTTGGACAAAAAGTTGGACAAAAATGTGGTATAAAGATGGACGATTTAGCGGCTTGGACGATCAGATCGGCAGGACGTAAAGTTAGACGATTTTAGAAACCAAAAAAAATTTTGGACGTATTTTTCGAAAATGTGTCTTAAGCTGTTTTTTTCCTTTGGGCAACTTGCGAGATGGACGTAAAGAGACTTAGACGTCTCTTTCGATTATGCCCCTCTTGGTATCTTGTGCATCATCCCTGCAGTTCTCTTTTTGGTTTGCTGTCAGATATATTACTGCAGTTTTGTTGGATTTTTGTTTTGTTTTTTTTGCTTGTGTTCACAATGAAAGATGTGACATAAGGGAGATGTTAATGAATGTTTAATAATCCAAAACTGATAGGGTCATGGTGAGATTTACAGGCTGGCAATAGGAGAGAGATGATATTCATGTGACAGGTTGACAATGTCAGGAAATATACAGCTTTTGCAGAATACATACAGATGATAAAATTGTGACAACACCTCACGTGTCAAAGGTTATGCAAACAGATATGGCTTTCAATTAATAGATACAGATAAGTGCAATGTAACCTCATGTGTAAAAAGGGAGCATTGCATGGAAAGGGAGGGAATGGACACTGTGTCTTAGAAAAATAAAGGGAGGGTTACAACTTACATATTGTTTCTGCCTTTTCTCTTTTTTATCCATCATACTGTGCTATGGAGTAGTGTTTAAACAACAAAAGACAGTAAAGGCGACCTCTGGGTGCTAGAGTACTTTATTCATTCAAATAGAGGCTCAACACATACATGTTTCAGTCCAAACAGCCTGTATCAAGAGTCTAACCAAACTGTTAAAGCTAATAGACACTCTTTCTTGTATAGTCAAAGGGCTAGATTCACTAAGCAAACTGATCGGTTTGCGACCCCTTTGGGACCCGATTTTCCTCTAGCCCGATTTACTAATCTCTGTCCCAATCATCCTCCAATCCAAATGAGAGGCATCGGCATTAAAATGTAGGCAGGCAGTGATTCACAAAACAAATCTTGAGAACCGACTGGGCTGGCTGATCAACAAAAGAAGCGACTGCTGGGGACCAGTCGCTAACTGCTTTCCAACTACATCTTGCTCTCTTGGCCTGGATTCTCCTGTCTGCTCTCCTGCCCTGACTCTCCTCTGGCCATCCTGCTCTGCTCTCTTGCCCCAACTCTCCTCTGGCCACCCTGCTCTGCTCTCCTGCCTCGACTCTCCTCTGGCCGCCCTGCTCCGCTCTCCTGCCCGACTCTACCCACCTGCCCTGACTCTCATCTCACTGCCCTGCTCTCCTCTCCTGCCCAACTCTGCTCTCCTGCCCCAAATCTCGTCTCGCCGCCCTGATCCCCTCTCCTGACTGACTCTGCTCTCCTGCCCCAAATCTCTTCTGCCGCCCCGAATCTCCTCCTCTCGCCGCCCCAACTCTCCTGCCATTTCCCGCACTACAACCCGTGTTTTTAACCCGTGGGTTAAAACCACGAGCTCGCAAAGAAAAGTAAAACCAAAAACTAAAAAAAAAAAAGGTCACTGCTCGTTAAGCATGCGCAGACTATCTACAAAAGGTCTGCGCATGCTCAAGGAACGCTGTTCAGCGATCCGAATCAGTTGGTTGGGGGTGTGATTCCGATCGCCCTCATTTGTATGAGGACGACTGGTGAATCAGCCCCCGGGACATGGATCGGATCAGATCAGATCCGTGCCCTTAGTGAATCTAGGCCTTAGTACAATGTGGCTCTAAAGTAATGCAAATTTATGTGTCATACCAGAAAGTAACGAACACTATTGTCTCCACGATCTTGGCTATTGTGAAGCAAAATCAAAAGTGTTTAAACTAGACATTCCCAGTTTGGAAATACATTTTTTTTTCTTGCTGTCTTCCCCATGATGACTTGCCTGGATAATCTGGGCTCTCGAAGGCAGAGAGCAAAAGGGGAAAGCCTTATAACAGCCTTATTCATTTATTTATTACCATAAATACATTTCCTAAGGCCTTATATTTGTCATCTTTGAGTGCCTTGACTAGAACAGAGCCTACCGCTTATGTGTAGAGAGCTGCTGCGAGGGGTAGGCATGAACAGTGACTGCCCTAGAAATCAAGCCGGGGAGGGCACCACATAGCTCTTTCCAGTCGGTGTGTGAGTTGACGAGCACACAAGTCCAAAAGTGAAGCAGCTCTCATCTAGAGCACCATTTTACCCTGTGATAGTTGCAATCGTATCTTTTGTATGTTTGCTTGCTTGTACTGTTGCACTAATCAGTATGAACTGTGCACCTTAATAGGTCTATTTTAAACACATTCCATGTTCTTTTGTTTTGGGTGATTACAGTTGCTTAGTCTGGCTATTGCATAAACATAAAAATGGCAGCTGGCAGGCATTTCCTTACTGACCAAATAATAGAAAACTGAAGGAAGCGGTTTGGGCTCTGATAGCACCATACATTGTTTCAGGGGCTTGGGTTAGGGGAGCAATCCGTATGAGAGAGGTACGTAGATGACCTTTCGGTTTCTCACCGTTCTCATTTCACATAAGAACATAAGCAATGCCTCCGCTGGGTCAGACCTGAGGTCCATCGTGCCCAGCAGTCCGCTCACACGGCGGCCCAACAGGTTCAGGACCTGTGCAGTAATCCTCTATCTATACCCCTCTATCCCCTTTTCCAACAGGAAATTGTCCAATCCTTTCTTGAACCCCAGTACTGTACTCTGCCCTATTAAGCCCTCTGGAAGCGCATTCCAGGTGTCCACCACACGTTAAGCAAAGAAAAACTTCCTAGCATTCGTTTTGAATCTGTCCCCTTTCAATTTTTCTGAATGCTCTCTTGTTCTTTTAGTTTCTGAAAGTTTGAAGAATCTTTCCCTCTCTACTCTATCTATGCCCTTCATGATCTTGTAAGTCTCTATCATATCCCCTCTAAGTCTCCTCTTCTCCAGGGAAAAGAGACCCAGTTTCTCCAATCTCTCAGCGTATGAAAGATTTTCCATACCTTTTATCAAATGTGTCACTCTCCTCTGAACCCTCTCGAGTATCGCCATATCCTTCTTAAGGTACGGCGACCAATATTGGACGCAGTACTCCAGATGCGGACGCACCATCGCCCGATACAAAGGCAGGATAACTTCTTTTGTTCTGGTTGCAATACCCTTCTTGATTATACCTAGCATTCTATTCGCTCTCTTAGCGGCCGCTGCGCACTGTGCCGTCAGCGTCATTGTCATGTCCACCACACCTGACATTTGAGATTTTATTTATATGGAACACTGGTAAGCCACATCACTTCTGCAGCTACTAGCTCACTCATGTCGCTTAGCAACTTTGCAGCATTCATCTGTACTATAAGCAGGAAGGGGTTCATGGCATGAGAGAGTCAATATTTGAAGAGCTGTACCTTCACCGTCAACTCCACGCCCCCTTTCAAATTACTGATTTAAGAAGAACTGGCAGAGAATAAACCCAATCTGACTCTTTTATCCAATCTCAAAAGTCATTTAAATATGATTAGACCGCATGATCACTCTAACCCAGGGGTAGGGAACTCCGGTCCTCAAGAGCCGTATTCCAGTCGGGTTTTCAGGATTTCCCCAATGAATATGCATTGAAAGCAGTGCATGCAAATAGATCTCATGCATATTCATTGGGGAAATCCTGAAAACCCGACTGGAATACGGCTCTCGAGGACCGGAGTTCCCTACCCCTGCTCTAACCAATCTAAATGGACCATTCTGAAAGCTGCGGGCTAATTGAGTTGTTTCAAAACTGTAACATGGAACTTGGAACCCCCAACAACCATCTCTGCATCATGGGAGATTTTTTATTTAACTCATAGGCAGCAGAACGCTTTTTCCTGGGTGGCGGGGGGGGGGGGGGGCAAAGACTCTGCTCTAGCCACAGTAGGATCCTGTGGCTCGACCTCTCTCTCCAGCTCCCAACTCCCCCACCTACCTTTCCCAGCTGTTATAATTTAAAATCTTTCGGCAGCCGCCATGCAGCATCAACGAGTAGGCTTGCCCTGGAAGTCTTAATTCTGCAGCGATGCTGCACGGCAGCTGCCGGAAGATTTTAAAATTACAGCAGCTGGGAGGAGGTGGGTGGGGGGAGTAGAGCCATAACTGACTCTGACCGCCAATTTTTGGGAAGGCCATAGTCCTTGTGGCCTCCCCCTTTCCAATGCCTATGATTTAATTACTTAAGAAACAGTAACCCCCGTGCTTCTCAACCCAGTCCTTGAGATGCACCTAGTTCCATCAGGCTTTGAGGATATCCACAATGAATATGCAAAGTGGCATAGTAAGGGGGGGTAGGGAGTAGGTCTGCCCTAGGCGCCCTCTTGGTGGGGGCGTCAGCACTCGTTCTCCTCTCCACATCCCCCCACACAACCGTACACACACCCTTCCCCTGTACCTCTCTTCTAGTACTACCCGGTTTATTTATTAGATGCCTGTGTGGAACACTGTCAAGGGCTTTGCTAAAATCTAAATGCATCACATCTAGCGCAAGTCCTCTATCCAATTCTCTGGTCACCCAATCAAAGAAATTGACCAGATTTGTTTGACAAGACCCGCCTCTAGTGAATCCGTGTTGCCTCAGGTCCTATAATCCACTGGATTCCAGAAAGTTCATTATTCTCTGTTTTAAAAGTGTTTTCATTCATTTGCTTACCATAGAAGTCAGACTTACTATGTCTGCCCTTCTCCAGTACTCCAGTACCACTCTCAGTTCTAGAGAGGCATTGTAAAGGTCAGCTAGTGGAACTGCCAGAACTTTCCTAAGTTCCTTCAATACCCTCGGATGTACAACATCTGGTTCCATTGCTTTGTCCACCTTCAGAGAAACTAGCTCCTCACAAACACAATCCTCTATCCCTATTTGTATTTGTTCTCTGTGGTCCCACTCCCATCGTTTCAGGTGTGAACAGAAAACCAAAATATTTGTTAAGCAATTCAGCCTTATCTTTATCAGCTTCTACATATTTCTCCTCTTTACCTTTGAGTCTCATAATGCCACTGAATATTGGCAGTTAGTTGGCCCCTAGAGATTTAAGTGGGCAGGCACCTCTCCTGCCTGCTTAAATCACTCTGAATACTGACTTGTATATAAATACAAAATAATATTCCAATATTTTGAAATACTCAAGAGTCCTATGCAGATAACATGTACTAGATAACTAGGCCTAATTGGGCTAAAACCACTAATAACCTCAGAAAAGCATTATCTCCTCAAATATTTTGAAATTTTGCAAAATAACAGTTTGTAATAGGTCTTATTTGAAGGGGTAAAGAATTCAGACTGATATTGAAAACCTGAAGTTTGGAATTTCTTTGTGCAGCCTCTTAGAATCAGGGAAATGCATTTCTTCTTTTTGCTTTGCTGAGAAGTTACCGCCCACCCCCTTTTAGTAAGCCACAAGTTTCTACCATGGCCCAGAGCACGAAATGCTCCAATGCTGCCCAACGCTCATAGAATTCCTGTCAGCATCAGAGATTTTAGTGCTCCAGGCCATGGTAGAAACCTCTACCGTGGCCTAGTAAAAGAAGGCCATAATCCTTAACAGAAAAGTTTCTTATTTATAGTTCTTTTCCCGTAATATAATGTTCACTTCAAACTAGTGTGTTAATTGTACAATTTTTTTTGTCAAAATGGGAAACATCATATCCAAACTTAATACAGATCAGCCAATATACCATAAGCTAATGAGCTTAACCAAATAACTGTCGAAGGTGTAATTTGACAGTGCTTTTGAATTAATGCTGACCATATCCTTTGAGGCTTATTTTGTGATGAATGCATGTATTTATTGTTTAAGTGGTTTGGGCAACACCCACCAATAACTATGTGAAATATTCAGTATGTTTGCTCAATGTTTCCACTTGCTTGTTCATTAAGAGGCATGCTTTTACCATGAGGTCAGCCAAAGCTTAGGATTAGATTTTATGAGGCGATTTGTACTACAGGAGAGTCCTGACATGTATTTGGCACATTTCTTTGCATATCATTGATGCTGCCCCTCAGAATTTTAGCTTAGGGCAGTATTCAGCTTTTAGCTTGAATGACTTGCCTTAATAGTCAAACCCTCTGACTGTAGCTAAGATTAGAAAGGGCTGTTTCTGTAACGCTACAAGTTAAGATAATACTTGTCAATGGTTTTTCAGATTCTGTGTCTGTGCGAAAGAAAATTTTTGATAAATTGTTTTATTAATAATCTTGCTTGTACTTATTTGATTTATAAAATTGTTTGATTAACTGCTTTCTGAACTAAAGAACACATCAAGGCAGTTTAGAAATTTACTCATACCTTACTTTACAAGTCAATAATTTATTTCTGAGCACAAGGCACTAATACATGCCTGACACAGTTTAAAATGGCATGCCTTGGGATGCGCTCAGGCATCATGAGAACATAAGAATTGCTGCTGCTGGGTCAGACCAGTGGTCCATCGTGCCCCGCAGTCCGCTCATGCGGCGGCCCATAGGTCAAAGACCAGTGTCCTATTTGAGTATAGCCGTACCTGCGTACGTTCTGGTTCAGCAGGAACTTATCTAACCCTTTCCTGAATCCCTGGAGAGTGCTTTCCCCTATAACAGCCTCTAGAAGAGCGTTCCAGATTTCTACCACTCTCTGGGTAAAGAAGAACTTCCTTACGTTTGTACAGAATCTATCCCCTTTTAATTTTAGAGAGTGCCCTCTCATTCTCTCTACCTTGGAGAGGGTGAACAACCTGTCTATATCTACTAAGTCTATTCCCTTCATTATCTTGAATGTCCCCTCTCAGTCTCCTCTTTTCAAGGGAGAAAAGGCCCAGTTTCTCTAGCCTCTCATTGTACAGCAATTCCTCCAGTCACTTAACCATTTTTGTCTCTCTTCTCTGGACCCTTTTGAGTAGTACTATGTCCTTTTTCATGTACGGCGACCAGTGTTGGATGCAGTATTCCAGGTGGGGGCGTACCATGGCCCGGTACAGTGGCATGATAACCTTCTCAGATCTGTTTGTGATCCCCTTCTTAATCATTCCTAGCATTCTGTTTTCCCCTTTCGCCACCACTGCGCATTGCGCGGACAGATTCATTGACTTATCTACAAGCACTCCAAAGTCTCTTTCCTGGGGGCTCTTTACAGCACCGGACATCCTGTATTCGTGCATATGATTTTTGTTACCGACATGCATCACCTTGCACATATCCACGTTGCACCTCATTTGCCATTTCGTGGCCCATTCCTCAAGTCCATTTATGTCTCGTTGTAGGTCTTCACAATCTTTCTGTGTCATCACTACTCTGAATAACTGTATCATTTGCAAATTTATTCACCTCACTCGTCGTACCAATTTCCAGGTCGTTTATAAATATGTTGAAGAGCACGGGCCCGAGCACTGAACCCTGCGGCACTCCACTCATGACGCTTTTCCAGTCCGAGTATTGTCCATTTACCTCCACTCTCTGTTTCCTATCCGCCTTATGTAGAGTGCCCCTCTGCTCTGCTCAGACATCTGTGGCCAGTCTGCTAAGAATGCTGGCTGCTTGTACATCCCAATGGCTTGTTTGTGTGCATTTTTCATTTGGATGTTTCTTTTTCAAAAATGGTCTTAAAAGATAGATGCACTGAGCACAAAAACATCTAGAAATGGTCATTTTTAAAAAATAAAAGAAAGATGTTTTGCTGTTTTGAAATTGGTCATTTTCTCTACTGGAATTTTGAACATCGTTTCCCAAAAAGTCCAAACACGGACTTAGACGTTCTATCAAAAATACCACTCTATATTATTTACCATGTTCAAAGAAGGAAGTGAAAAAAATTAAATTGGGTACTTATTCTACTCGGTGTCCGGGAAAAAAAGGGACCCGCAACATTTTCCCAAATAACCCAAAAATGTCTTATTGCAGCAGAAACTTCTGCCTGAAATTTGAGACACTGCTGAGCACTCTGGCCCCCTTTTATCAAACTGCATTAGTGTTTTTTTTATATCACGGGTCACTGCAGTAAAAGCTCCAACGCTCATAGAATTTCTATGAGCATCAGAGCTTTTACTGCAGCAACCCACAATAAAAACCCTAATGTAGGTTGATTAAAGGGGGCCTTTATTTGTTAACATGATGGAGCTCCAGCATATCAAGCTTTATTAATGAAGCCTCCAGAATTCATTGAGCCAACAGCTCAGTGGTGTTGAAGACTTCGTGAATGTGTCAAAATTGGAAGAGGACACTTTGAACACAAATTATGAATTAACTAAGAAAAAAATCATTATACTAATGTATTTTCAATTGCATTAGTAAGGGGGTCCTGCTTTTTCTGGACACCATGTATATCTATATATACCCTAATGAATTTGAATTTTCAGAACAAAGATGTTGAATTCTCTTGGATCATAGGACATACCCTTCTAGTCTGATTTTCAGGATAGGCACATTTAGGGTTGCCAGATTTTCCAATCGGAAAATCCAGACCCCTAGACCTACCCCCCCAGGCCTGCCCAGTTCTGCCCATCCCAGCCCAAATCTCACCTCTAGTCCCGCCATAGCCCCGCCCCCCACTGCCTGCTCTTGTCCGCAAATCGTGTTGGGCAGGGAGGAAGTCCATGCATGCACGGACTTCCTCCCAGCCCAACTCGATTTGAGGAGGCTTTTCAAAACCCGGACAAAGTGTTGGGTTTTGAAAAGCCGTCTGAACCCTCAGACATGTCCGGGGAAATCCAGACATCTGGTTACCCTAGGCACATTCAATATGTATGAGACAGACTGCATGCATTACCTGCATATATATATAATGCATAATCATTCTCTTTCTTGCTCTTTCTTGCTCTCTCTCCTTTGTGCTCATGCACTTAGCCACAAATAGTTTATGGGAGCTGCACAAGTGTGGTTTCTATGACAGGCCCTAAGCAGGGTAAGGTTGCCAACACCACCCTCAGCTATACAAAGGAAATGGAGGCTTGCCCAAGGCCTCAAGAAGGTGCTATGGCTTTAAGCCTGGGCCTGCTAGTTCCCAGCCTGCTTCTCTAACCATGAGGCTATTTCCCCTGCCCACATAATCACTCTGGATATCCTGAAAATCCAATGGACTGGGTGTGTGCTGAGAACTTGAGTTATTCCATTAAACTGTAACTCCTGGAGCCTACAGTATTTGTTGTCCTTAATCTCTTAGAGGTTTGAGTAACTCATTTTGAGAACAGAAGGAAGGCAATGATGAATGGCTTCTTAGAACTTAAGAAAATGGAATTCAAGCTTTAAAAGTACATGGGAGTAATGTCTCCAAATGAGTAAGTTACGTGCTTACCGTGACAATAAAGAACCTCATTCCTGTACCAAGAAAGACTACACTCGCTTCCTGTCTGTTTCAGGATTCAATTTAAATGTTCTTGTATTGTTTTTAAACTCTTGTTTGGTATTTTCTCTCCTTTGGTTCCATTAATCTGGAACGCTCAAAGATCTTGTCTCTCACGAAATACACAGAGATTAAAACTCTCTATCCCTTCTTTTAATAAAATTAGATCTAAAGGAAAATTGATGAATTCTTACATATTTAAATTAACGGAGGTTTGGAATTCAATCCCATCTATGATAAGAGACCTGAACTCTCTTCAATTACTTTGTAAAGCACTAAAAACCTTTTTATTTTCTAAGGATTTAGCAACTCGCTCTGTTTAAATTTCTTTTTTTACTTGTATATTTAGGCTTATCTGATTTTTTTTTCATTCTATGATTTTTTGTTGTTGTTTTATTATTATTGGTTCACCTTTGATTGTTAACCGAGTCGAGCTTCATTTTTTTGAAGATGACCCGGTCTATAAATTTAAGGTTTAGTTTAATTTATGTGGCGTATGACTTCAGTTTCTCAAATTTACTGCTAGTGCTCACTGTTGTGCTTGCATTGTGCCAAAGAGAGCTTCCTTCTAGTGCTCATAGGATACAATCAAGTATTCGGCTTATCAAGGTGTGCATGAAAAATTCCTTTTAATCAAGTCTGTGGCACCCAAAACAATGGGAAATATGTATAAGTTCTGCCACACATTCTTGGTTTCTGACTCATTGCTTGGCACTTGAAGATCTCTTTTTCTACTTAATGCAAAGAATAGTCACTTGGCACTAACACCTGTATTACTAGTGTTGTTCTCGTGCTTTTCTCTCTCACAGTGTTTGGTTTTCTTGCATCAAGCTTTTGTCAGTTAGAATGGGAATGTCTCCAGAGATCATAATCTTTTCATTTTCCATAATTCTGCCAGGGTCATGATCCCAATGCTTTTCAAATACAGTGATGTTCTAGTGTTTACAACATTTCCAATGGCTGAGACATGCCACCTTCTGCAATTCAGTATATAAACCTTTTCCCATCCAGGCAACTATGAGATGCTTATCTATTTCCAACTCTTCCTTACAGGCACTGTTTCCTTTAAGCCAGGAGTAGGGAACTCCGGTCCTCGAGAGCCGTATTCCAGTCGGGTTTTCAGGATTTCCCCAATGAATATGCATTGAAAGCAGTGCATGCAAATAGATCTCATGCATATTCATTGGGGAAATCCTGAAAACCCAACTGGAATACGGCTCTTGAGGACCGGAGTTCCCTACCCCTGCTCTAAGCTGAGTGGGAGTCTACCTATGGTCCTGCCAGCTAGGGGTGCTGTTTCACTATAACTTTTTCAATAGTGAGGGAAAGGCAAGCTCAGCAGGACTCCAAGGAACCTGCTTGACACTAGCAAGTGAGACCACAGTATTGAAGCACCGCCCCCCATTGGTAGCTTTGCCTTTGGAGAACTCCCACTCAGCTTAGAGCAGGGATCTCAAAGTCCTCCTTGAGGGCCGCAATCCAGTCGGGTTTTCAGGATTTCCCCAATGAATATGCATGAGATCTATGTGCATGCACTGCTTTCAATGCATATTCATTGGGGAAATCCTGAAAACCCAACTGGATTGCGGCCCTCAAGGAGGGACTTTGAGATCCCTGGCTTAGAGGGAGCAATGCATTTCCCAGATTTTTCTATGCTGGCTGTGAACCACCTTTGTCCATAATCTACATCCTAGGCTGCAACGACTGTATCAATCTTATACCCTTTGGTTTTAGTTCATCGCTCTATTGCCTTTTACTGTATGCATCCAATTTTGATTGACATATGGCCCCTAGAGTAGGGTTACCAGATTTTGCATCTGGTAAAAATAAACTTGAAACTTGATGCGTGGCCCCACCCCATCCCGCCCTCGGGCCCGCCTTGTTCTGCCCCCGGGTCCACCCCATTCTGCTCCTGGCTCCATGGCTAGGAAAGGGAATCTCAGTACCCAGGGACGGATAGCTGTGCCAGGAGTGTGAAAAGATCTCAACAGTGAGAGGTTGGAGACCTGGAAAAAAAAAGAGGTTTTCTATTTATTTATTTCTACAATTTCTTGACCACCTATAACTAAGTGATTAACAGAATAACACATTCACGATGGCTCAACAGGCAACTTACAGAATACTGTCAACACACCACAATGAGATTATAATGGAAGGAATTACATATCCTCAATCTTCAGTAGTTATAGAGCAAAGATCATCATTCTTGTTAGGTATCTCTCTATGACAGGGGTGCCCAATAGGTCGATCACGATCGACCGGTAGATCGCCAAGACAAAGTGAGTAGATCGCGGAGCCCATCCTGGGCTCCGTGATAGACTCACGTTGCCTTCACAATCTACCAGGCCGATCAGCCTTCCTCTCCCCGATGTCAATTCTGCCGTTGAAGAGAAAGTTCCAGGCCAGCCAATTGCTGCCTGACTGGCCCGGAACTTCCTCTCTGATGGCAGAATTGATGTCAGGGAGAGGAATGCTGGTCGGCCTGACACAGGGAAACAGGGAGAGTTTGGGGTGGTAGTGGCATGAGGGCCTGTACCCCGATGGCGGCGACAGTGGCTTGGGAGAGGGCAGGAAGAAAGAAAGAAAGGGGGCAGGCAGGGAGACAGAAGGAAAGAAAGGGGGCATGAAGAGAGCAAAAAAGAAAGGGAGGAGGGAAAAAGAAAGGGCAGGGAGAGAGGAAGAAAAAGTTGGGGGAGGGAATGAGGTCTGGAAGAAGGGAAGAAAGATTGGATGCACAGTCAGAAGAAAATGCAACCAGAGACTCATAACATCACCAGACAACAAAGGTAGAAAAAATGATTTTATTTTCAATTTAGTGATCAAAATGTGTCCATTTTGAGAATTTATATTTGCACCATGGCCTCCTTTTACTAAACCGCAATAGCGGTTTTTAGCGCAGGGAGCCTATGATCGTCGAGAGCAGCGCTGGGCATTCAGCGCAGCTCCCTAAGCCAAAAACTGCTATCGTGGTTCAGTAAAATAGGAGGGGGGTATATTTGTTTATTTTTGTATGGTTGTTACTGAGGTGACAGTGCATAGAGTCATCTGCCTTGACCTCTTTGAAAACCCCCCGGAATATAAATGATAATTAACATTTTCTCTGCGTACAGTGTGCTTTGTGTTTTTTAAAAATTTTATTGTTGGTAGATCATTTTGACTTGGTCATTTTAAAAGTAGCTCACAAGCCCAAAAAGTGTGGGCACCCCTGCTCTGCAACATAGCTTACAAGAAGGTCTCCACATATAATTGAATTTTTAACATTTTCTTAAACTGTAACCGGTCTAAACAGGTCCTCAGGGTGTCAGTGTAGTGGCAGACAATAGTGTTAGCTGCTTTGGAAGGTTGCCTTAGTGAGTTGGCAGGGAAGAATTTTCTTGGGGCTGGGAACAACCTGGTGATTCCAAACAACCATAGTAGCGAAGAGGAGGAAGAGGCCTCAGGTGGGGAAAGTAAAAAGAAGGAAAAACAAAGAAAAACTGTAGACAAACGTACAAGCTAAATTTATTATACCAAAACATATGAATGCGGTTAGTATTACCACCTTAAAACAAACCAAAGGATCCGACACGGTCCGTATTTCGGTTAACATGCCTTCTTCAGGGGTCCCAGGTTGATAAAGTATCAAATAAAACCGCAAACAAAAAAACTTAGCCTGTGTATGCACAGGTTTATATAGAGACCGTCCTTCGGTTATTGATTTTTAACTACACAGGCTAAGTTTTTTTGTTTGCAGTTTTATTTGATACCATATCAACCTAGGACCCCTGAAGAAGGCGTGTTAACCGAAACACGGACCGTGTCGGGTCCTTTGGTTTGTTTTAAGGTGGTAATACTAACCGCATTCATATGTTTTGATATAATAAATTTAGCCTGCATCCTTGTACATTTGTCTGCAGTTTTTCTTTGGGGGGTTTTTTTGTATTCTTTTTTTTTTATTTTAAAGATTTTTATTGAAATTTGAATAAAATATACAAAACAGCATTAAGTGAATATCAACTCACACAGCAATAGAATGCAATATGCAACAGTAAAGCAGCAAAAAAACTACCATCTCTAAAAGAAAAATACAGCATCATACCAAAGAACTATAAACCAGATACCCACGCATAAACTGTACCCCACCCCCCAATGCACTATAACATAACCCCAACATGAGATAGCCCCCTGTTGTTTCTTCAGGAAGTCGTCCCAGCAAAACAATCCGCCCCCAAAACCTCCCCATCCCCCACCAAAGCATCAAACTTAATTCAAAGAATCCACTTTGTCCATAATCAGAGACCAAGTCCGGGTAGAAGAAAAATAATATCCATGTCTTTTTGCAATAGATAGCTCCATTGCACTCATTGTTGAAGTGAAGTTTTTCTTTGTTTTTCCTTGTATTTTGCTTACTGCAGACCTTGTTGGTTTTCCCTTTTGGGGAAAGTAAAAAGCTTGAGTACACCATGATTCTGCTTTCTAGTGAGTCCCAAGAACTCCCTGCTGTTTACTTGGATATTGTTGTACACAACTTATATATATATATATTTTTATTTTTTTTAAATCTGTGGTATGTCAAGATAAATTTGACTTGGCTTGAACTGTATTGAATGTTTGTTCTTCTGTTATATGATAAAGAAAAGGGGAGGGAATAAGAATAGTATAATGCAGTTCTGTGGGAATAGTATGCACAACCCTGTTCTCACCCCCAATGTCTCAGGTGCCAGCTAAGCTCTTTGGGTAAGGCATCCCGACCAGAATATTACAAAACAAGAGTTCTGATATCAAGCTGGGCACAGACCAGGGTGCCAGGCTAATCCCAGTAGGCCAAAGGGCATTTCCCCCGGGGTCTTAATGCCACAGGCTCTCCTCACAATAAATGATCAGCTGTCAAAGCAGACAAACTTTAACTTGCTTTACTAACAGTAACCTGGAAAATGCATTTCTTAAACTTGTCAATTTTATCTGTATGTTTCTGAGCATTCCGGTGATCAGTTCAGGGTCAAATATAGTCTCCAGTGATATCAAGGCATAAAGAACGTAAATTCACAGTTCAGTCTTATTTTTTTTGTTGTTGTAATCTTCTTTATCTATGAGCCACTCCACAGTCTTAGATCGTCTGATCGTAAATTGCTGACGGTCCCCTCCCTTTGTATAATAGGGCAGTGTGTGGCGCAGTGGTTAAAGCTACAGCCTCAGCACCCTGGGGTTGTGGGTTCAAACCCACACTGCTCCTTGTGACCCTGGGCAAGTCACTTAATCTCCCTCCTCCCCCCCCCCCCCCCATTGTCCCAGGTACATTAGGTAGATTGTGAGCCTGCTGGGACAGACAGGGAAAAATGCTTGAGTACCTGAATAAGTTAATGTAAACCGTTCTGAGCTCCCTTAGGAGAACGGTAAAGAAAATTGAATAAATAAATAAAAATACCAAACAACACATTTTTTTCAGTCATAGCCCACAACTCTGGAATACTCTACCAGCTCTCATAAGAGAAGAAGCTAACCTTGAACGTTTCAAGGGCCTACTCAAGAGTCATTTATTTAAAGAAGCTTTTAACATTTGATCTAAAAATTTACAGTATCTTTTTAACTCCCGTAAGGAATTAAGCAGCAGTGACCCCTTTCCTTTTGGTTTTTTCCTTATTTGGCTTTCGTTCCTATCCAAATTGTATTTCTAACCCTAATTCCTTTTGTCTCCCGTCTGTCTGTCTGTTTCATTTGTCCCTTTTTAGTATGCCAAGTATTAATTGATGTTTCTTTGTAACTGTTTTCTTTCTGTATATGTTAATGGTATTGTTAATGGCATTTTTATTATGCTCTTGCTCTGTTGTTTTGTTGTTGGGGTTTTTTTTTTTATATATTGTAAACTCAATTACATAAGCGATCAAATCAAATTTTAATAAAACCTTGAAACCTTGAGCATGTGCCAATCTCTGCACCTTCTCTTATAGTCCAAAACCTTTTTCACACAATTTCCTCAGTTCTTCTGCCCACTCCCAGAACAGGGATCATTTGCCAGCACAATGAAAGCCCTGCCAGAAGTGACACACTTCTGCTCCCATTTCCCCTACATGGGGTGGCTTTATCCCCAAGTACTCCAACTTGCTCCTAAGCTGGGAGCACTCTGCAGTCAATTATTGACCTATGATGGGGCTTCAGATACCATACACTGCAAACTTCTCTTGATTTCCAGAACTTCCCCCTTTGTACTAAGGTCTCAGCAGAGGTGGGCAGCCAATGAACTCTATTTTACAGACACAATCCCTTTATTGCTCCCTGGCCTTTTCCAAAATGACCTATCTGCCTGAATATCCCAGCCCTCCTTGCACAGTGACTGCCTGAAAAGCCTTCTTCTTACTGTCCAAGGCAGGGCAATTTTCAGGGGAGTCACATATGGAAGGAAAATTTGAGAGATATCCTAAGTATTGTGGAGCTATAATGAAAAAGCCTTGTGCTATCCGAGTTGTGTTTGGATTGTCAGCAAGGAAACCTGGCCTGCGGAGATACCAAGGGGATACCATACCAAAAAAAACAAGATTTAACATGCCAAGGAGTGAAATTGAAGGCCAAAGATTGCAGTTTTCAGGTGGTGCATCCAGGGTATAATTCTAGAATAATTTCTTTGTAGTATTGCTTTACAAACAAATCAAGGCAGCATTAAATTATATTGACTTTTCTTTGGAGTCTCTGGAAGAATACAAACAAAGTGGGGAGCAATTTGGGTAAATGTTTTCCTCCTGGTGGTTAAAAGTATATACATTGGTTTCAGAACACTTGTACTTGCAGTAAAGGGAAAAGGGAAGCAGTAGACAGGAAGATGTGCTCAGATTTCTTCTTACGGGTTGGACTACTTGGTATACTTCTCTAAGATTTCCTTTTCTTTTCTTTTTTTTTTATAATTTCTTTATTCATTTTTAAACTTACATCAAGTGCACAGTAAATATCAACCAAATATAATACAACATCACTTGAAAAATTTTCAATATCATACACCAAGAAGATTTAAAACCCACCCCCCTCCCAAATTCATATACAACTAATATATACCACATAAAAATAATATCTTATGACAATCATATATATATTCTTAATGGAAAAACAAGAAATCCCCCCCCCCCAAAATCCACATGTGTATTAAGATTGGGAAAAGTGTTGTGAAAGCAGTGATCAAGATAAGTACGCTGGTACTGAATCTCTGATGAGTGAAAAATAGGTTTCAAAGAGTATGAGAGGGAGAAAGCTTTTAAATGAGTGAGACTTTGCATCTCTGGGCCTGGAGTAAGGTCTGGAGCAGGCTTGGGTTGGAGCACTACAAAACCTTTTGTAAGAAGTACAGGCTGAGCCAGAGCTTGAGATGGACTGAGCCTATAAAAAAACCTAGGCAGGAATAGAAATAGGAAGCACTAGGAGTCTCACAGGACACAGAGAAGAATTGGGATATATGCAGAGTTAGGCCCAATTAGAGGAACCTCAAAGTAATGGCCTGAAGATGAATACTATTGTTTGTATATGAATGATTAAATGGTAAGCTGTCTAATAAACTTGGCTTCAATTTTTAACCTACAAATGAAAAAATCTAGGTAGTGACTCAGTAGGTCAAAAGATAGAGGGATGCCCTTTCCTTACGGCCATGGGTGGCCTTTCTTCAATAGCTGGTGACAAGATGAACTCTAGATTTTTACTTTCATTCTTGTATACTTTTAGTATATTTGGACCAGTTAAAGCTGTTAAAAAGACCTGGAAGTCTATGATAGATGCTCTATGTGTACAATCTAGCTCTATGAGGCCAATTTCTCCATCAGCTGGAGGAATGTACTTTCTTGGCATACACTGATTCATATAAATTACATCATGAGTATGGAGGAGCCTTCTTTTTTGTATATCCAATTTTTCAAATATTTAAGAGGCTAGTCTATTAATTTAAAAGCTCTATGAGAGTATGGGGATTGCCAGCTGATTAATAGCTTGTATCTTATTCTGTTATGTTAATAAACTTTCAGTATCAGTTATAGCCTCCTGTAACATTCTTCATTAATCTTTTCTCCCAGTGATTTATGATTGAATGTCACTCCTTCCTCCACTCCTATTTATATATACCTTCCTATTCAAGTTCCTTCATTTCATAGTCATCAGTCAGAGGAATGTTTTCAGTTTTGCTCAGTTTTCCTCTAAGGAAGGTTGCCTTAGCATGGTTGTTTAGGCCAAAATTCATCATCACTACATCTGGAACTGTGGCAATTTAAGTAATCTGGAAGCATTAAATGTGATATAACCTCTGGATCATTACCATCTTTAGGAGTATGACTAAATTTTTGTTCAAGGAGTTTAATAAGTACTTAGTAAGTTAAATGCTATACAAAATAAAAACAGTGATAGGGAGTCTTCCTGAAATATTCCTCACTGGATCTTGATGTTGGGAATAACAAACTTTGTGGCTGCCACATTTTCACGATGAATATGATGTACTTAATCAATCCAGTTTTTATGTTGTATATTTCAAGACAATTTATTAACCAGGAATGCTTTGTTATTGTCAATCAATCCTATACTGAGATTTCTACCTTCTTAGCATGTACCATAATGGCTTTATTCAGCATTAATCAATCTTGGGTGCCACATGCTGCTCTCTTATAACTCTTTTGCTCAGTTGCCATGATGCTTGGGGTCATATTTCTCGGGGTCATATTGGTTGCCATGTTTTTGGGGGTCATATTTTGTTGGCATCTATCATAGTGAGCACCTTATAGAGAGACAAGTTATGGGTCTATAATTTGAGGGAACATTGCTTGTATCTTTCTTTGGAAGAGGTTTTTATTTTATTTAGTCATTTATTTAGCCCGTCCTCCCAAAGGAGCCCAGAACGGGTTACAAGAGTACATTCATAGTAAGGGTAGGACCAACTTTAGTGAGAAATGCAGACTTTATAGCATTTACGGTATAGACAAGGGGGCTTAGATTACAGCATTTACAGTGAAGACAAACATACAGACTTAAAAATACAGACTTAGTAGACATAGGGTGGATTAAATTGCAGCGTTTACAGTGTGTTCTTCCTGTTATAGTCACTGTGGTGTTAAGTCTGGCTGCCTGACCAATTGGTTTTTTTCTGTCTGCCAGTTCTGGGTGGAATGATTTTAACTGAGTCCAAAACTGGTCACTTCATTTGGGCCAGGACACTTTAGGTTTGGAGCTCTCTTCAACTTGTTTTCCAACTCTTTTTGCTTTCAGTTACTTTAGGTCATTACATAACATTAATGTTTGCCTTTTCCACATTCTCCTGGATGCAGGGTAGTCATTCTGCTTTATGCTTGTAGTCTAAAGCTTCTCCAGAATGGGCCTATTTTAGCTGAGCGCCCTTTATAGTATAGCGCTTAGACCTGATTCTCATGCCCTGCTTTAGGTGCAAGGACTTATGCCCGATGAAACCTGGTGTACACCTGGCACACAAGTTGGGTATGCTTCCCTGGTCTATTAAGCAGGGGCAGCCGTATAATGAGGCCGCCTCAGGAAGCACACTTGAAGGAGCTTAACCCCAAACAGACCCCTCTCAACGCAACTCCCCCCTCCTCCCCCCTTCACCAGTTCCCTTCTCTTCATCAAGCATGTCAACTGCCTCCCTAACGATATATATATACTGGATCTGCACTATTTCCTATTTGTACAGCATCTTGTAGCTCTTGAAATATACAGCTCCATTATTCTTGTAACTTCTCCTGGAAATGACCAGAATTCTCTCTGTAATTATCCTGGAAATGTCCAGTTGTCTCTTTTGTAATCCGCCCAGAACTGCAAAGTTGAGGCGGAATATAAATCAGTAATGTAATGTAATATAATGCTTCTCTTCCTGGCATCTAATGCTTTCACCCTTCTCCCCACAATCGGCATTTTTCCCATTCTACCCCCCCCCCCCCCCCCCGCCGCCACCAGAGCATCTACCCTTAGTTTTCTGTAAAAGTTGCTGAATGGCGGTACTGATTCTCTGCCACTGGTCCCCGCATCTTCTCTCCACTGCGGACTGCCCTCTTTGACAACTTCCTGTTTCTGTTGGGGCGGGCCATAGTGGAGTGGCAGTGGGGGTAGAATGGGAAAAATGCCGATTGTGGGGAGAAGGGTGAAAGCATTAGATGCTGGGAAGGGGAATGACAGAGAGGGCCGTCAGCAAGATGCCTTGAGCTGCTCCTGATATTAAGCCTAAAGTTTTGGAACACCCCCTGGTCTGCCCATGCCCCTCCATTGATCACAACCCACTCATACACAAACAATAGTTTTCATCATCAGGCCATTACTTTGAGGTTCCTCTAATTGGACCTAACTCTGCATTCAATCCAATTCTTCTCTATGTCCCTTGAAACTCTTAGTGCTTCCTATTTCTACTCCTGCCTAGGTTTCTCATAGGCTCAGTCCATCTCAAGCTCTGGCTCAGCCTGTACTCCAACCCAGGCCTGCTCCAGACCTTACTCCAAACAGCATTTTAGAATAGCATGAAGGTAGCTGCGCATGTTAATCATAATTATTATCAATTAACTCCAATGAACATCAATTGGTCAGCACCCAATTGAATCATTAGTTTATGCATGCATCTGGGCTCTGCATTCAACTTTGGGTGGCCTGTACAGAATCCAGGGGATAGTGTGCACTCAAACAAAATAGCACATTCTATTTCTTTTCGTTAATTATTTTTTAAGTTTATATTTATTGTAATTTTATATAACATACATAAATTAACACTACAAACCAACAACATAAGCAATCCAGTTGAGCTACTGATATAAGGTCAAATTAACCAGCTTAGGCCCCCTTTTATCAAGTTGCGTTAGGGTTTCTTTTAATCACCGGCCACTGCGGTTAAAGCTATGACGCTCATACAATTCCTACAGCGGGAACTCCCAGCAGCCATTTTTGTTTGTGGTTCTGCACAGGGCAGGAGCATACAAAGATCGCACCTGCCCTACTTCACCGTTAGACCACCAGGCTTTAAAAAAGTAAATTATGGAGGGGTCCTGGAAGTGGGAGGGAGCCGGAGGTGGGTCAGAGTTGGCCCTATAGTTAGTCGCAGGCTGGCTTTGCCTCAACCCCTGCAAATATTGAGCGGGAAATGTAATTAAACATCTACAGAATTTAATCTGCTTATTTTATAGATCAGTGGGTTCTTAAACCTGTCCTGCGGGACCCCCCAGCCAGTCAGGTTTTCAAGATATCCCTAATGAATATGCATACAAAAAAAATCTCAATTAATGTAGAAAGAAATCTTAATTAATGTAAATTCAATATATTAATATTTATAAAATATTTAACATGCTTTCAATTGTTACATAGAACCATATACTTATTAATTAATATTCCTTCACCCAATATCCCAAAATCACCCCTGTCTTCCAAAGCTGAGTAATTTCTCTCAGTCCATTGGATTCCAATTCAAAGATTAATATACATTGTCCTTTCAATTCTTCTTGTGTTGTGACAATATTCTTCTTAAACCATAATGCAAAGTAAAAACCAGATCACTCCACAAGGATATCAAACTCATAAAAGTCTCACTCGACACCAGTCAGTGTTTCGCTAAAAAAACAGCTTCAGGGGTAGAGACTAGTCCAGGAGAATCTTAGGATAAATCTTATCAGTCCTTTCTCGTACTTATTGTAAAGTGCCTACAGCCAAAACATCGAAGAGCAACAGTCAAAATGGGTACAAAATCCAAATCAAATGAGCGTCCGAGCTATTATCACCAAGGCCGGTGCTAAAAGCTCTAGCGTGGCTTTGTAAAGGAGGGGATTAGCATACAGTACCAAAACAGTGAGATTTATTTATTAAATGTTTGCTTCAGTTCAACACCAGTGCAAACACTAAACCATTTTTATGTGCCAGTGTGAAAGTATCTGGCATACTTTTACCATGGAACTGATACAGTTGTTTAATAATTCATCCTCGCTGAAGATAATTTTGTAATGGGATGCCTAGGTTAAGAGGGAAATAAGGCACTTATTGGAAGTCGTCTATATTATGCCTCTGTGGTGTGTACAAAATGCACCAGAAAAGCTAAAGAAATTGCTGCTAAAAAGTCCTAATGGGGATTTTATAAGAGGCCTTTTACATACAAAAACAGGGTTTATCTACAAAAAGTCTTTTATAAAATATAATATTGGGCTTTTACAAAACTGTGTAGCATAGGGCCACATTAAGGGACTTTTAATTAATTTCTCAATGTGAGTGTGGTAAACTGCAAGTTGCTTTTTTTTTTTTTTTTAGTTCACAGGGTGTGACATGGGCAGAAAGGCATGGAAGGCATTTAACATACTGTACTTAAAATGCACTGACTTACATGGAGTTAGCACAGGACCACTTACCGATTCCTACATAGGAGGCATTAACTGTGTGAAGGTACCCAAACATTAATTTGAATTCTATAGAAAATACCGGGAAGGCCATGCAGTAAAGTTTTGCATTAAGCCATGGTAACTGCAAATTTTACCACAGTTTAGTAAAAGGGCCTTATTGTTTACATTATCATTTTCGTAGAGGAATGCAACCATTTTTTCTAGCAAAAGGCCCAGCTAACACCTAATGATTTCTAATTTCTGTGAAAAATTGAACAAAATTCAGTACATCACTTTGGGAGCTGCTATTTATTAGATGCATTCTGCTTCAGTCCCCCAGTTTGAAAGCTGTCTTTCTTTTTTATTTAGATATTTATGCCACTAGGGGGCAGTTTTGCACAATATTTCTCAGAGTTCATTCAGACTACAAATAAAGGAATACAGTGAGAGTATTATTTTCAGGTTTTGACTTTGAAAATTCCTTAGTATTATACTGATCGGATGAAATTGAAGCTGCACACTGTTTAGAAGAAATAAAATTTCAAACATTGGTTTTTTTTTTGCCAGCATTCCTTAATCCTTTAGTGTAACAAAAAAGAAACCACATGCTTTCTGTGTGTTTTATAAAAGGCCTTTTCCACATGAAAAACAGCCTTTACACTATACTGCACATGGAAAAACCAAAAGGCCCTTTATAAAATAACCCCACAGTATGTAAACTGAAGGCACTCCTAGCCAGTTGGGTTTTCAGAATTACCACAACAAATATGCATGACAGACATTTGTGTATATTGAAGATTCACTGTATGGAAATCTATCTAATAATAATAATAATAGCTTTATTTACATCCCGTCATGTCTTTTCAGTTCAAGACGGTATACAACAAGAACAACAAGAGATGCTGTAAGGACAGCGAAGTTACATCAGTTAGATTTGGGAAGGAGTGGAAGACCGTTGAGTGAACGGGGTGGTAGGGTAGGAAGAAGGAGCGTATGAGAAGGGGGTAAGAGATGAGCGGAATAGAAGGATCAGATAAATTTGTCGAATAAGTGGGTGTTTAGAGATTTTCTGAATGAATGGGTGTCTCCAGGAGAGGGTTAAGAAACACTGATATAAGTACATTTGGTAATAAAAGAGAAGGATTCAAAGGGGCAGTGGTGAAACACAGCAGATAAAAAACGCAATGAACCCCCATGAACTGGTATGAAGGAACTCAGATTTATTAAAGACCCCACATGCAGTGCATTTTAGCAGTATGCTTGTGTCAGGGGTCAGCTCTGTATGTATTCCAACAGATAAATATATTTGTTGGATTTGATAAAATAGTATGATCCAGCATGTACACAATCTGTGCTCAGTGCAGCAGTTTAGCTTGGCTCATTAGCACATCCATGCGGGTTCATTAATAGACTCAAGTATACCAAAATGCTTCCAACAATTAGCTAATCTGCTGCACTGAGGGCCCTCCCTGCTGCATGCGTGCATATGCCATCAGTTAAGAATAACATAGTAAATGACGGCAGATAAAGACCTGAACGGTCCATCCAGTCTGCCTATTAATTAGAAACATAGAAACATAGAAATAGACGGCAGATAAGGGCCACGGCCCATCTAGTCTGCCCACCCCAATGACCCTCCCCTACCTTTCTCTGTGAATAGATCCCACGTGTCTATCCCATTTGGCCTTAAAATCAGGCACGCTGCTGGCCTCAATAACCTGAAGTGGAAGACTATTCCAGTGATCAACCACCCTTTCAGTGAAAAAGAATTTCCTGGTGTCCCCGTGCAGTTTCCCATCCCTGATTTTACACGGATGCCCCCTTGTTGCCGCGGGACCCTTGAAAAAGAAGATATCTTCTTCCACCTCGATGCGGCCCGTGAGATACTTGAATGTCTCGATCATGTCACCCCTCTCTCTGCGTTCCTCGAGTGAGTACAGCTGCAACTTATCCAGCCGTTCCTCGTACGGGAGATCCTTGAGTCCCGAAACCATCCGGGTGGCCATTCTCTGGACTGACTCCAGTCTCAGCACATCCTTACGATAATGTGGCCTCCAGAATTGCACACAGTATTCCAGGTGGGGCCTCACCATGGATCTATACAATGGCATAATGACTTCAGGCTTACGGCTGACGAAACTCCTGCGTATGAAACCTATGATTTATTATTATTATTATTATTATGTTCTTGTATACCGCCATACCCAATGAGTTCTAGGCGGTTCACATCAATTAATTAGGATCCGATCTGCAAACGGATTTACAACATTTTGTCGGAGTTACAAGCAACGAGGAAGGAAATGTTGGAACATTTTAGCTGAAATTTAACAGAGTTACAGGCAAGTTGGATTGGCCGGAAAGAAGGAGGGAGAGAGAAACACAGGAGGGGAGGGGGAGGGGAGGAGAGTGGAGGGGGAGGGCGGGAGTTGGATTATTGCAGGGGAGTGAAGGTTAAGGGTCCTTGCCTTGGATGAAGCTTGCTCCACTTGATTGGCAGTCTTCATGTTCTCACTGACGATCACCCCTAATTCTCGTTCTGCTTCAGTTCTTGTTAGGATCTCGCCATTAAGGGTGTAAGTCTTGCATGGATTTTGGCTGCCCAGATGCATGACTTTGCATTTTTTGGCATTGAAGCTGAGTTGCCAGGACCTAGACCAGCGCTCCAGTAGGAGTAGGTCGTGCATCATGTTGTCGGACATTGAATTTATGTCTGTTGTGCTTTTGCCCACTACATTGCTTAGTTTGGCGTCATCGGCGAATAATGTTATTTTACCTCGCAACCCTTCTGCCAAGTCTCTTATAAAGATGTTGAATAGGATCGGGCCCAGGACCGAGCCCTGCGGCACTCCACTGATTACCTCCGTCATTTCGGAGGGGGTGCCATTCACCACTACCCTCTGAAGCCTACCTCCAAGCCAGTTCCCAACCCATTTCGTCAATGTGTCGCCCAATCCTATAGAACTCATCTTGCTTAGCAACCTGCGGTGTGGTACGCTATCGAATGCTTTACTGAAGTCCAGGTACACGATGTCCAGGATCTCCCCAACATCCAGCTTCCTCGTCACCCAGTCAAAGAAGCTGATCAGGTTGGATTGGCAGGATCTCCCCTTAGTAAATCCATGTTGACAGGGATCCCGTAGATTCTCCTCGTTCAGGATCGTATCCAATTGGCGTTTGATTAGAGTTTCCATTAGTTTGCACACTATTGATGTGAGACTCACCGGTCTGTAGTTTGCTGTCTCCATTAAAAATAAAAAATACATGATTAAATTAACTTGTCTCTTCTTGATATTTCTGGGCCGTAGACTAAAGTCCACTTGGTATTGTCCAAGGTTCCAACTGCTGAAGTTGCCATCGAAACTCACTCCGGCCTATCCAACCATCCCGTTGTTTGCAGAATATCTACCGTAAAGTCTGGCCAGTAACATCCTCATGTTCCAAGTTAGTGGAGTTCCCATTGATGCCCTCCTCAGCCTATCCTACACCAAATCACCATATATGGGACACAAACCGTACAAGTGTGTCCAATACCGGCCTTAGTTCTTTAATTTATACCATTTGTTTTCTAATTAGAGATCCTCTGTGTTTATCCCACACTTTTTTGAATTCCGCCACTGTTTTCCTCTCCACCACCTTCCTCGAGAGGGCATTCCAGGCATCCACCTCCCTCTCCATGAAAAAGAACTTCCTAACATTACTCCTAAGTCTTCATCCCTACAACTTCAATTTAGGCGCCAGCATCTACACCAGCCTTTGGGAGGCATAAGTGCTCATGCTCGAAACATACGCTAAGACAATTTTCTACAAAAGACACTTTGGGAGAAATTCTATAAACGGCACCTTAATCTAGCACCTAAGTTAAGAGGGAAACACTGTTTCAAACAGTAAGAAAATAAAATTTCAAGGTGCCTAAATAAACAGCTCCAGAATCATGCCTCCAGAGGCACCTACCGGCAACCTAATGCCACTGTAGACGTGGCTAGCACCGGAAGTAGCATTAGGCACTGGTAGGCACCTCCAGAAACGCGATTCACTTGAAAGGTAGATGCCGGAAATGTAGGCCTTGAAAACCCTGACCTGCCTTTGCCAGAGGCACGATTCTCTAAATGGCACCATAGCGTGAATGACATGCGATTGGAAGATGCTTTTAAGGTGACGCCAACAACAACGCTATTTAGAGAATCTGGGCTTTCAAGCACAGCACCCTTTACAAAATACTAGCTTAGCACAGATCATCAGAGCACTTAACTTTGTGCACCATTTATTGAGTCTAGTCCTTACTGTATTTCAGCACATAAAAATTCTTGTTTTACCCACAGAAAAGACTTATAAGTACCTTATAAATCATTGTCATTATTGATGGACCAACTCCTTCTACATTATTTGTGCTTCAAAGCATTAATGTAAACATGGTTTAGATCAGATACTCTTTTTAAGCCAGGATTTAATTAGACTGCTTTAGAGTTAACTGTAGCAGATAGACTGAGCCTTCAAAGATTCTCCCTTATATGCACTGCACTGCACATAACAAGGCACCACTATTTTTAAGATGGCAGCCCAGAGAAGCAGAAGTGAGTGGACATTGCTCCTGCTTCTTATGAAAGATCCGAGGGATAGAGGTGGGCCTGCACTAGATAGACCATCAGGAAAGTGACTTGTGATTTGTGACAGAAGAGGGAGGGGTCAGGCCGGGCCTGGTCAGGAGGGGGACCATTTGACTTCCAGACTATTTTGTAACTGGGGCAAGGGAGGGAGAATGTATGTCTCTGGACCAGCTAGGGACACTGGACCACCGGGGTATTTTGGGATAGGGGGGCCACTGGAGCATTATTTTAAGTTTGGGGAAGGAGGGGGTTCCATAGACCACCAAGGATATGTTTGGGAGGAGTAAGAAGAGGTGTTGGTTTGGGTTGGGAGTAAGGGGCTTGCCATAGCATGCTTGTTTTTAAATGTCATCTTCCCTTTTAATGTCTGAGCCAATCACCACTCAGGTACTAACAGGAAAGTTGACCTATTATGCACCGAGCTGCAGATTTGCTGTAATTTTAACATGGTATGAATTTGCACGCTCATTATTTTGAATGTGCGGTGGCAATTTTTGGGCACTAGATTCACTGTAGAGTTTCCCTTTACCGTGAACCTTTGAGCATCGGCTCCCAGGTAATGAGGCAGCGTAAGGTCTGGTAAAGTGTTAACTATGAGCTCATGTATTATATTTAGGTTCTGGTGTCCTTAATTAGGACTCCAACTCCTTCTCTTTCCCCAGACTGTCTTTCTTCTGTTTATCTCTGAACTGTTTGGCCAGTGTTTGTAGGAGGCTGTTGTAGCCTGAGGGATTCTCACACGCACACATATTTCTGTTGATGCATTTTTGTGTCCTGTGCAGGCAGAAATGCCCTTTCTTGTGTCTTATATTTTTGCTGCCCCTACATTTGAAAAATCTTCTTCAGAGTGACTGATTTTTTTCTGATTCCTGCGGTTACATGTACGGAAACTGATTGAAAGCTGTGGGCTCTCTCACACATAAGGTAAAAAAAAAAAAAAAAGATTGTTCATAGGTATCTGTATACAAGATTCAGAGTTTCCTTGAAAAATTATCTTTGTATGTACGTAACAAAGAAATCATAGGAATTGTTACTTAGGGCTCCTTTTACGAAGGCATGTTAACGGTTTAACGCACGTAATAGTGCGCGCTAAACCACTAGCCACTACCGCCTCCTCTTTATACATAAAATAATTGTCTTGAATTACGCACTTTGCTAGTTTCATCAAAAATTCTGTAGAGATTCTTTGTTCTCCAGATCGATGATCCAGTTGATCCAGTACCTTTGATATACCTCCTGATGTAGATAGGCCGCTGTCCAGGCCTACCTCGGTAATGAGACCTCGAACGCTATATACTGGTTTCAATAAGTATATATTTATTTATCCAATCAATAACAGCTTACAGGAATAAATCATTTAGTATATAGCGTAACAGAAGGTGGCTCAGAAGGTGACCTCTAGGCCTAGAGGTCCTCTGATGTCTGTTCTGACCTCTCCCTTCTAAAGGCCTGTTTTTTATACATTTCTTAGTGGTTCACATCACATGATACATCCTTATTGGTTATTTACTTATGCATTACTGCCTAGCTACATTCATTTATTGGCTATTCTCCTCTACGTCATGTTATATGTTTTACTCTGTTTTCCGTAAAACCTACCTTTTCCCCGAAATGCCTGTTTCCCCACCATATTAGTATTTCCAAGCACAAGCCCGCCTCCCAACTCTAAACATCTCCGATACTTTCTATTAGATGATTTTTCTTATGAATTCTTTCTTCTGAGAATTCTGTCTTCTGACCATGGTCTGTTTATCTCTTTATGGTATCTGGCTGGGTGGGCCTTGGTGTAAAACCACAGCTAGCCCACAGCCTCAGGACCTGTTGCTTTTTCTCTAGTTTTAGTAGCTAATTGAACTCATAAAACAGCGTATTTCTCCATCTTTGCATGCTCTTCAGTTAATGGTGAAATATCTTTCCATAGTTAATCTACTGTTTCTATCATCTGCAGAGATAGATAAGGTAGATGTCAGTTGCAGGGGGTGAGGGCAGGTTTTTCTGTAAAGAGAAAAGTGATCTTTGTCCTTATCCCATCTCCCTTCACCTGGCTTGCTAATGTCAGGACTTTTCGGGATGTATCCCATTTCACCTGACTAATGTCAGGACTTACAGGGACCAGAGCATCCATGCTTTATTCTCTCTCTCACTCCTCCTATACAAGCAGTGCTAGCGTTTTTAGCGCTGGCCGCTGTGGTAACAGCTCCAACGCTCATAGAATTCCTAGCGTGGCTTTGTAAAGGAGGGGGGTTAATTTGCAAAGCACCTTCTCATGGAATCTGTGTGTATAAAGAGGTTATATCTATTGTCACTAACTCTGCATTCTGTGTGGGTTCCTTATAGTCATTCAAAATACACAAAAATTGTGATGTGTACTTTAAACAAGATTGCACTTTAACAGCTTCTTGTCTAAGAAAGGTGTCAAACAATTTTGATACCGGTTCTAAAATTGAATTTATTTATTTATTTTAAAAATTTATATACCGTTTAAAAACTAAACGGTTTACATAATACAGCATTTAAAATGAAGACATAATAAAAGCAAATACATGATAAAATAGACAAGTAATAAAATAAACATACATACAATCTTCAGGGAAATGACAAAATGTGGAAAGGAACGATCATGGACAATTCATCAAGTTTAGCAGAAGTAACTAAAATAAGGCATCTACGAATAGCTGCGTCTTTAGTAATTTTCACAGCAATTTCATATCTGACCCACCAAGGGGTTCCATAACTTAACTCCTCAACAGTCTCGACAAGTCTTGGGTTCACAGACGTCTTCAGTAAAGCTAAATTCTCAGAACGCAAAGGTCTTTTTGGTATATTGCTATTACTTTTAAGCAATTCTGGGATGTTTCCATACATAAATTGATGACAAATCAACACTGCTTTATATTGAACTCTGAAGGTGACTGGAGGCCAATGCAATTTCTTGAGCTATGGTGAAATTTGATCATATTTAGATGAACCCATTATCAGATGTGCTGCTGCATTTTGTATAACCTGCAATGCTCTGCATCTTGCCTTTGTTATTCCCAGGTACAGAGCATGTGTATACTATTGAGTGGCCCATTGGATTCATTTATGTACTTTAGGGAGGAAATATATTTGAGGTTTTTTCGGATTTCTTTCAATTAGAAATTGAAGTTCCTTCAAAGTTAGCATACCTTGTTTATAAAATTTATTCACCCATTCTGATATCTGGCACATTAGATTCAAAGTAGGATCTTCCTGTAGTTTCTGGCATGATATAGCATCCAAGAGTTGGTATGGGCTTCATTGTTATATTTGATCTTATCTTGTGTTATTATAGCTCCACCTTAATCAGCCCAAGTTATTACTGTATCTTCATTATTAATAAATTGATTTAATGCTTCCCGTTTTTCCCCAAATTCTTTTGACCTATTTTTTGGATTAGAGATGAGTGCTCCAATTTAGTTAAACCAGTACCAGATCCTGAAATGTTGGGATAATTGGATCCATTGGTCCTGGTGGAATCCAGCGTGATTCCTTTTTACATAAATCTGCCATAATCTTAAAAAAAAATATTTTCTTGAAAATAAACTTTTAGTTGTAATTTGCGTAAGAACATAAAGCAATTTTCAATTGAAAGAAATCAGGTTTAGTTTCAGGAACAAAATCCATACCAAACTAGTACTTTATGTTGCCATATTGCCAATTTTAGTGAAAATAAATTTATTACTGTTGAAGTTGCATTGTTGGTGTTCTTACTCCCTCCCCCCCTTTCCAGCCCACCATATTAAGGTGGTCTCCTCTCCCTTGTTAGGGTGGTCATGAACATCCTTTAGATCTTCCATAGTTTCTCCAGTATAGCTCATTATCTCATCTGAATCAGTACATGATTCTTCAAATGCCACTTTTTTTCCTAAAGAGTGATATCTCCTTCTTATTCCAAGTATAGATTTTATCATATTGGTAATCCTTCTCATCTCATCTCATTTCCATTTCTTAATTTTGACTTGTCAAATTGATTCTCTAAATTGTTTAATTGACCCTGGTAGGCTTTCAAGTTGTTTGTTTATCGAATTCATCTTGTGTACTCTTAATTTTCAAACCAGTCTCCATATCACTAATTTTAATTTGTAGTTCTGTCTCTACATCTATGGTTGTTTCAACCTGTAATACCATCAAATCTTGAGAACAATGGTTCAATATTGCTGAGAACTTTACAGCTGCCCCTCATAATTAGAGATGCTGATAAAGCTTCTGTAGTCTAGGGGGCTAAAATTTGAACAAATTGCCAAAATATTTGACAGTGCACCCATCAGGCACTGATGTCTTATTACAAGGAGCTGATGCAATAATCTTAATTATTCCCGTCATAGAAATGGGAGCACCAAAAACCTCAGCTTGGTGATTGCAAAGTGATAGATGTGAAAATTGGATTATGATTGGTATCTTTAACAAAAGAGTGGACAGTTGAGAATAAAACTGGACAAATTCTTTAGTGATTTTTATTAGCAGTTTACCAGTTTTAATTTAATTTACACTGCCTACATATAGGGCAGGATTAATTTGTCGAGGGCCCCTAGGCATACAAGTACACTGGGCCCCCTGCCCCGTCTCACCCCACCATGTGCCCAGGTGGAAACAGGAAGCTGCGACAGAGGGAAGCTTTGGGCAAGCAGCACCGCTTGCAAAATTACAGTTCCCGTTGCCTTTCTTACCCATGTTGCTTGCTTGTCTTACTTTCCGTCGATGGGAGGGCCACATTGCTGATCGGGGGGGGAGGTATCCCGTGTTGCCGATTGATGCTGGAGGGGCCCATCGCCGTTTAGAAAAAAACAATGTTGATGCCCTCCTTCATCGGGCACCCCCTGATCATTTCGGGCCCTAGGCACGTGCCTACTTGGCCTAATCCTGCTCTGCTTATATATTGCTAAGTGTGAGCAGGATTGGGGTACATAACCTCTATAGACATAGCCAAACCACAGCATAAAAGTAAAACAAAACTCTTTATTGGTGTTTTCCAACAAATATATGCTGAAGCCTGTTCTCTTCACAAGCACGGTAACTTAATAATAAGTCCTAAGGGACTGGCTCCAGCAGGCCTCAGTACTAGTTTGCACCAGCTGGAAGTCAGTATTAAAGACCTGACTCCAGCCTTGCCACAAAGGTCAGAAATTGTGCAGTTCCAAAGAAACACTTATATTACCCTAGCAAATTTTCTGGTAATTTATACTTAAATATGACTGCCAACCGGATCTGTGCTTAAGGGGAGTGCTTAAGGGGGGCTAACAGTTTCCTATTCCCTCCATTACACCAAATATCTCGGCCCTGTTGTGGCCCATTAATTAGCCAGCTTTGTAGATGAAAACTTCAAGTCCTTCTCTCAAGCTTAGCAATATATTACATTCATATTTGAGTCTGATAATATGCCAGAGAATCTCTGGTGATCTCTATTGAATATGTTATGTTTCCAATTGTTCTATCCTTTGCTCCAGTTCTTTAATTTTCTTAATCTTCCACTTCCCTAAAGTGAAGCATTATAGAATTCTCACACTAAAGTAAGTGAAATGTCAACAGTTTCATCTTTAAGTGAAAAAAAATCACTCAAACTATTGATCTTGACCACATAGTAAGCTATTTTTAAAATGTCATGGGAAACTGAGATGCTCTTTTATGTTAAATTTGAGTTGCAAAGCAACCACGGTATAATTAGGCATCGAAATAGAATCATTAATACATCATTGATTCCAAGGAACATATAATTTAGAGATAGAAAAGTAATCTAGTTGAGAATATGATAAATGTGGAGCAGAAAAGTATGTTGTGAGAAATTGAGTCTCCAAGATTTTCAAGTTCCATACAATTCTTTCTATATTTCAGTGCCATCTTGATGCTACCATGACAAAAAGTTACATCCTTTGTATCAGCGTCTTTGTACATAGATGCCAGACTTCCTGCTCTATCTTCTTTGCATTTTTCTTGGTGCTTTAGGTCTTTATCCCACTGTTTTGCTGCTTTCTTTATCTCTTCTGAAATGCCTTGTGGTTTCTGTTCACAGAATAGAGAGGAAGTGCCCGCTGCAATTGTTAACCCTCCATTATCAAGTACATTCAAAGACAACATTTCCCAGGCTTTCAAATTTTGAACACTCAAATACCTCAGAGGACCCTGAATATTGATGACCCTGGAATGCTTACCTGCCCATTGGATCTCAGTGTCCTGAACTGGAAAATTCCATCACCCACTGAGCACCAGAGCTCAAATGATTGCCTTGGGGTTTTCCTGCTAATGTTCACACTGAATTACTCTTTTCTCAATGTGTTAGGTCTCCATCAGAATGTTGGTGCTGCTTTACCCCTCTCTTGGTGCCTTGGGTCTTCATGCCATGGTGTCTTTTTATTTACAAGATTTCACACATTACAAACCTGTTGTGACAGAACTTTTATTTGGGACTTAGCTCCTTTGTGACAGGAAAATAATACAAATGAATTTTTAGGTTGCATTGCACTTTTCTTTTCAATACAAAGGTCCTAAGTACTTTTATAAGATTCTTCTGGCAGTGTGACATAAAGTATCCTCTTGCCATCAGGTTCTCCTGGGCTAGTAAGTCTTTGGGGATACTCAGATACTCTGATGGGAAATTTGACTTTGAATTTTGGTGCTAGAATTCAAATCTGTGACCAACAAACTTTGCCACCAAAATTCACATTCTTGACCAACAGGCCTCCCTGCTCTCAATCAGGTCAGTCAACCCACTTTATATAAACAAACTGCAGACCTCACAGCATACCCTGAAGAAAGCCACAACATGATGGTTGAAATACCAGTTCTACCTACCCAGACACGGCAACTCCCAGAAAACAGCAATAATCATGACTAGTGTGACCATATGGTTCCAGAAAAAAGGGGACGGATTGAGACATCCGGGTTTTACTTCCATTGAAAGCAACCAAGATGTCTCAATCTGTTCTCCTTACTTCCATTGCTTTCAATGGAAGTAAAACCCGGATGTCTCAATCCATCCCCTTTTTTCTGGAGCCATATGGTCACACTAATCATGACGCCAGCTGTGGAAGCCTGAGAGATCATTTATTTGTTTATTTGAATGTCGCTCACAATTTTTCAGTAGTAGTTCAAAGGCATTCCTATATCTCTGGAATCAATTCTATAACTAGGTGCCCTCTTGTAGGAATGGAAACACCCATTCTATAAAAGTATCTGGGCATGATAATTCTGTCATAAAATACTAGAGTAAACTTGTATTGGTACACCTAAATATAGGCACATGTATGCTAGGTCAAGGACAGACATAATCAGACATTAATAAGTACGTCATGCAATGCATGTAGCATAGTATTCTATAAGTTGTACAAATGAATTTGAAAGACTCCCATACCCTCTAATACTCCACCCATTTGAAACCTCTTGCAGTTGCAAAAAAAAAAAAAATAGATCAAAATCAAGGTTCAGAACTCCAATGTGAAATTTATTCACTACATAAAATTATAAATACAAAAATAACTAAAAGCCCGACACAGCCGTGTTTCGTCCTCATAAGGGCTGCATCAGGGGCTATAAAAACTGACAATCAAATAAATAAAACAATATGGGGCTCATAATCGAAAGAGAAAAACGTCCAAAAACCGGCCTAAGTCGGCACTTAGACGAACATTTCTCAAAAACGTCCAAGCTCCGAAAATAAAAACGGGTTTTGGACGTATTTCTAAACAACCTAGGCCTTCATAGTGCCGCTCAACGTCCAAAGCTAAACGGGGCATTTCGGGAGGCGTGTCGAGAGTGGGAGTTGGGCGGGACGTGGGCCGGCTTAGACTTAGTCATACAGCATGTATAACCAAAAGTTATACAGCCCAGGATCAACGTAAAACATGTAAAACATGGTCTAAGTCACAAAAACCCATCTAAACTCACCAGATAAGCACTGCAAACACATAACACAGACCCCCACACACTACCCCAGCGATCACCAACACCCCCACCCCCATAAAAATTTTATTCACAACTTTAAATTTCAGTCTCCAGACTATCATCACCTGGCAGCTGGGCATAGGAAAGCCTAGTCATCTAGCACAGAGGCAGCTTAAGCCATCTTGGGGGTGGATTAGGGACCCATAGAGAGGAGGACCCATGCCCATAAGCCCCTGTTATCGCTGCATTGATACTGAAATATGTGCACTGCCCTATACACCCCCAAAACCCTTTTGTACTGGCATATTTGTGGCTCCTGAAGCCATAAGGACTATTGGGGTGGTAGATAAGTGGGTCTAGGGGATTCTGGAGGTGGTTTGGGGGGCTTACCATGACCTATAAGAGAGCTATAGTGAGGAGATGCCATGGCACCCTTTTTGTGAAGTTCACAGCAGTGCCCTGTAAGGTACCCCACTATTTAGGTGGCATGTCTGGGTGTGCAGTCCATCACTTTGCAGACCCCTCCCACGTCCAACAGGGCTTGTTCTAGGCGTTTTGGACTTGGACGGAAATGTGGCTTGGATGATCAGATCACCAGGACGTTTAATTAGACGATTTTCGAAAGTAAAAAAAAAGTTGGACGTATCTTTCGAAAATGTGTCTTAGGCTCTTTTTAACTTTGGACGACTTGCAAGATGGATGTAAACGGACTTAGATGTCCCTTTCGATTATGCCCCTCCATGTTAATACATTCTCAATACATAATCCAATCAAAAACATATGAACATAAAATCACAGATTGTACTAATGAATAAGATCACATAAAAAGTTATTAAATCATACCCAAAATGTTTCAAGTTTATTAGTTACTTGATATACTGTCTATCCAGAAAATCTAAACGGTTTACAATGCAGTTAATATATATATAAAAAAAAATTTAAAAAGTTGTATATTTAATAAAAAGGGGGGGGTTAGCACAGACAAACGCAGTGGTTAAAGCTATAGCCTCAGCACCCTGAGGTTGTGGGTTCAAACCCACGCTGCTCCTTGTGACCCTGGGCAAGTCACTTAATCCCCCATTGCCCCAGGTACGTTAGATACAGAGAGAGAAAACTGCTTGAGTACCTGAATAAGTGCATGTAAACCGTTCTGAGCTCCCCTGGGAGAACGGTATAGAAAATTGAATAAATAAATAAAATTTATTGACACAATACAGGGGTAAAGTAGGGTAAGGGGTACATACCATCGAGATTTTATAAAAACCAAAGAGAGGAAGTGAAGAGGGGAATCACTATAGGAAGAGGAGAGCTCCTTTGGAAAGATTAGTCATCCTCGACTAAAAGTTTGAATGTTTGATTTTACTGTTTTATTGTATTATGTATGTAAAGACATGTAAACCATTTAGGGGTATATACATTTTTAAAATAAATGTCGTACTCTAAGCGTCTTTAAATAGGAATGTCTTAAGTTTGGATTTGAATTTTTCCAAGGAGGATTCTAATCTAAGATCAAGGGGCAAAGCATTCCAAAGAGAAGAGGCCATGACTGAGAAGATTGTCATAAGGGTAATATCGTAGACCAGTGTTTTTCAACCTTTTTACACCTATGGACCGGCAGAAATAAAAGAATTATTCTGTGGACTGGCATCGATCTGTGGACCCGCGGTTGAAGAACACTGGGCTAAGTCGTGGGCCAGACCCCGCCCATCTCTAACCAATCTCCACCCCAGACCACACCCCCATAATAGTACTAATTGCAACTTGCACGTCCCATGCCTCATCTGGAAGCCTTCCCTCTGACGTTACAACGTCAGAGAGAAGGCTTCCGGTTCAGGCGCAGGATGCCCGTAGGAGCCACTGCCCGTGGCTTTATGCATCGAATCAGTGAGGAAGAGGGAGCTGTCTCGAAGATAACGCCGTATCGATTGCACTGTGGACCAGCGGTTGAAGAACACTGTTTTGGGCCTGATGCACTTGCTGGCCCTGTGGACCGGCAGGAAATTTCTGTGGACCGGCACTGGTCCATGGACCGGTGGTTGAAGAACACTGTTGTAGACAATTTCGTGGATGGAGGGTATTGCTAATAGGTTCTGAGTCTTTGATCTCAGTGCCCTCGATGGGATGTAAGGGGTAAGGAATTGATTGATATAAGCTAGGGTGTTTATGAGTCTAGCTTTAAATGTGAGAACAAGTAGTTTGTAAGTTATACAGGGAGGAATTGGCAACCAGTGAGCATCACAGATTAATGGAGTTACATGGTTGAATTTTTTTAGCTTTATAGACGAGTTTTATAGCTGTGTTTTGACTAATTTGGAGCTGGCGTATTTCCTTCTGTGTTATACCTTGGTATAACAAATTACAGTAATTGAGGTGAGAGATTACCAGAGAGTGAATCAGAATGTTAAGGGAAAGGGGATAAAGAAGATAAGTTATTGAGCATATTATCTTTAATTTGTAAAAGCATTTCTGAATGACTGCACTTCTTGGTGTCCATTTGTATGGGGGTTGATTCAATACAGATAGGCCTGGTTAGATTGTCTTTATCTGGCAATAGCTGTAAAACATTAACACCCCCCCCTTTTACAAAGCCATGTTAGGCTTTTATATCGCCGCCACCAGACGTAGTTGTATTAGCACCAACACTAATAGTATTCCTATGAATGTCGGAGTTAATACTGCCGCGGCCAGCAATAAAAAAAGCCTAATGCGAATTCGTAGAAAGGGGGAAGGGATAAAGAAGCATTTATTAGACATGTGTGGAATCTCTCCCAAATCGGTTATAAAACTAAAGAATGTAGAATCAGCCAGTCTAAAAAACATATACCTTCTCTCTTCTGTCTTACAAACTGCAACTATAGTGAAACTGTTGTCAGGTGAAGGACTTTAATTAAAAAGCTCAGTGTGCCAAGGTCAAGGGTCATATAAATTTCACATTGGAATTTTAGGTACCTATTCTGATCTTCTGTTTTTTGGGGGGTTTTTGTGTCCTGGATCTTGTGGATTGCCTATTTGTTTTCTTGGACCTCTTTGCAGTTATATACTCTAGCACTTATACTCTCCCTTATAGAATAGCATGTAGGGTACTTACACGTGTAAGTGCTGCTTTTTCTGTGTACTTACATGCCACGTTCCCAGTTGTAGAATTGCCTTTCATGTTTGTAGCTGAGGTAATAGAATCTTAAGTGACTTGCTCAGGCTTACACATTAGTGGGGTTTGAACCCTAGCTTCCTTGATTTTCCGTGCTGTAACCATCAGACTCCGACTCCGACTCCTCTTATGTTTTGCATACAATACTGCATTGATACACAAGACATACAGAGGTTGACGTTCAATGGCATTTATGCAGTAGGTCATAATACGAACCGCATAAATGCTGCTTAAAAAAAAAAAAACAAAAAAACACATAATATTCAGTGCAGCTGTGTGTAACTGTGGATATTTTATTTGCAAAATGGCCAAAATTACACATCCAGAAAGGGAGAGTGATTTAAGCCAGGTCAAGGCAAGACAAAGCCAAATTCATGGAAGATCAAACTTCAGCTACTAAACATTTGAGTTATATATCCAAATCTTGATGGTCTGGGAAAATTGGAGAGGGGGAGGGACCAAATGGTAGTTTGCAAAACTACTTTAAGAAAAGACCATTTTTTAGTGGCCCGATGCCCCTGGGAAGGAATAATAACGCCAACTCAAAGCTGGTGTTATTTTTCCATAAATAATGCAGCTCGTGAAGTTCAAAACATGCTCTGCATGCATTTGTACTGTTTATATGATCTCAATATTATGCAGCCCACAGTGACAAATTAAGATGTTGCGGCAGACGTTCTCACACTAGTCCTAGGGATCCACAGGTCAGTTAGATTTTCAGGATATTCCTAATGAATATGCATGAAAGAGTTTTGCATATCATGGAGGTGACACGTATGCAAATGTCTCTCGTGCATATTCATTATGGATATCCTGAAAACCTGACTGGCCTCCCAGAACAGGTATGAGTAACTCTGTATAGAAAAATAAAAAAAATTTTGCCTTTTAATGCACATTAAGGGGCAAACTGTTATTTCTTTAATAAAGGTTAGTAACTACCCCCATAAATGTTTTAAGGCATGCTGACAAACAGAATGAACACTTACAAACATATTCCTAGATGTATAACTTTCAACATCTAAGTTATATGTTTAAAGTTAAGCAATGGCTACACCACTGAACTGGGTATTTGAATTTTATACGTAAAGAATAATTTCAGATTCAGAATTATTTGGGAGTGTTTTTTGAGGTTCATTCTAATTTTTTACCTTTTGGGGATTATTCTAAGGATGAAGAACTAGCTGGATCACTGTTTCTATGAAGATGAAACCATTGAAAACATCTCATGAAATGAGAATTTAGAAGGAATCTGTGCTTTGATGTCGGAAAACATATGGCTGAAACTTGTGACATGGAAGCAAGTGCTTTGTTGAAGGAGCATCCGCCCCCTTCCTTTATCCCTGCTCTAGCTTCAGAGACTTTGGTGCATAAGGCGCATGGAGAAAGCAAAACTGAATGGACAGAGCATGGAGAATTTATAATAACAAATTCTTTGTCTACATCTGCTTTGGCAAGGTGCAAAACAGATGTCTTTCCAGGTGTTGCCATCGCTAATGCTAACCATAACAAAGAATATTTTACTAAAGATGTAATGTCAGAGACAATTCCATCTTCAAGTTCTTCTCAATTGGAGCATTTATTACAACCGCTTGCATGTGGGAGAAGCTCAGTCGATAAAGCAAACAGAACTAATAAAGCACAGGTCACAAAGCACAAGCCAAGGGCTATCGCTTTTTTTGATTTAAAAGTTTGTCCTCCAGAAGATAACAGCAACCCTTGTGCCCATGATATTTCTGATGCAGAAACTATTTCAGCTGACGAAGGAGAGGATGACTTTGATGTCATTTTTACAGAGCTTCCCCATTATGGAGAGTTTTTAAATGGACTATATAGAAGACCTATACGTCCTGGAAAACAAAGTAAAGGTGAACTTACTCAAGGTATCTTCCGCAATGAATGTCCTGATAAAAGGGAAAATACGGATGAAAGTGTGAGAAAACAAAGGGTAAGTGATATTTTTTTCTTTTTCCAAATGCACTATACCAAGACATCCCAAATTCCTGAGGAACCCCCAAACCAATTGAGTTTTCAGAATGTTTACAATAATAATAATAATAATAATTTTATTCTTATATACCGCCATACCCAGCGAGTTCTAGGCGGTTTACATCAATTAGAAAATGATCTGCATTGACAAGCAGATTTACAACAATTTACAACAGTCTGCAATGAAGGGTAGATTTACAACAATTAATCAGAAATTGCAGCTTTGATCGAACTAGACAAGGATATAGAGAGTAGGGAAAAAAGGGAAGGTCTAGTGAAGGAGGAGAGGAGCAGGGGTGGGCGAGGTGTTATTGTGGGGGTGAGGGGATAATTAAGGGTCGTGTTTGCTGAATAGGTAAGTTTTGAGTAGTTTTCTGAAGGCAAGGTAAGTGGGGGCCTCGAGTATCATTTGGGCTAGCCATGGGTTCAGCTTGGCTGCTTGGAAGGCAAAAGTTTTATCAACAATGGATATCTATGAGCCCAATTTTCATATTCTGAAAGCCCAATGTATACAAAATTCTAAAAACATAAGAATTGCCATACTGGGACAGATCAAAGGTCAATGAAGCCCAGTATCCTGTTCCCAACAGATTCAACTGATTAGATTTGCAAGGGGCCACTGAAATGTTCTCAGCCCAACCAAAAAGGGAATGATATGGAGCTATGAAACTTATAAATTATTCCACGCTTTTCTTGATACTTTTGGTTTCATTTCATATCATTGAAACAATATGTGTCAAGAAAATTGTAGAATAACTTGTAAGTTTCATGGCTCCACATTCCCTTCGTGGTTGGACTGAGAACTTTTCAGCAGCCCCTTGACTTGTTTGATGCATTTAAAGCTATGTACCGTAACCATTCGCTCTGTATTATCTTATTTAATTTTCCATTCTACTGTCATATGTTCAATTACTGTACATGCATATTTGAAAAAGATGTGCTTTTAAATAAATGTAAATAAAATTTCAGTCCAGAGAAATGTTGTTGAACATTGGCAATAATAATGTATTGTGTTTGTATGGCTATATGATATTAAATTGTAGTAACAGATTTTGTTATATTACTATTAGTTTTACTTTTATTTCTATAGTTTGCCTGTTTTGTCCTGTCTACTGCTTTCAATATTTGATTGGCCAGCCTTTGCTCTTGCGGACAAGCTGACACCTTCCGGACATAGAGTGGACCAGCTTCACCAGATGCTCATGGGTGTTAATCCTATTCCAAACTTCAATCAATGACACAATCAGCTCTTGCTTCATAGTTGGCTGGTTTTTTGTTTTTAAAATATTTCCAGTGACAAATTGTGCCACAGGTTCTCAATTGGACTGAGATCTGATGACTGAGCAGTGAGGAGTATTAATTGCCGTCACGCCTTCCTCTCTCATCCATCCGAATACAGTTTTTGTTCAATGACTTGGTGTATTATCATCTTGAAAGAAGTAATCATCAGGAAACAAGTTCTCTGCTGAAGGCAACATACGTTTCTGCAGGATTTCAATGTATTTCACTGCATTCACCATGCCCTCTACATGTATTCCCCCTTTTCAATTGTGTGCTATATCACTTACTTGTGAGCTTACAGAATAGTGCTTTGCACAAGTTGGTACGTAAGTGGTGCCTACACTATATTTACATACATCAGAGGCATCTAAATGCTGGTGCACCTTATGTAGATTTGCCCTCTAAGCAGGGGCGGACTGACCGTTCAGGCACCACGGTGTAGGCACCACTTACGTACCAACTTGTGCAAAGCACTATTCTGTAAGCTCACAAGTAAGTGATATAGCACACAATTGAAAAGGGGGAATACATGTGTAGGACATAGGAATGTCACCCATCATTTTATACAACTTATAGAATACATGCATTGATTGAAACTTCTAGGTGCTCCCTCTGTTGTCAGCAATTGGCTTAGCATAAGTGGGTGCACTTTCATTTTGATGCACCAGTGTGGGTTTGTGCTAGTGCTCTGTAATTGTTTCAGGATGCCCTGATGCCATTATAGAAATGGCACTCTCTATGCTGCATCTAGGTGCCAAAAAGGAGGCATCAGTTTACTTAATTGCTACCTTATAGTTATTGATTTGCTGGAAGACTGTGTTGATGTTAACTGAGTTGAGCTAAGAACTGATTTCCAAAAGCTATGTTGCATTAGAAATTTCATTATATATAACAGTGCTTCTCAATCTTCTTCTGGAGACACACCTACCCAGTATCATTTTCAGGATTACTACACTGAATATGTATGAGACAAATTGCCATATATTAAAGACCCATCGTACTGGTACGCACATCTTTCTCTTATTGTTAACAGTTTATGTTTGCTAGGTACAAGAGAGATGGTTTTATGCAGTTCGTAGAACTTATCTATAACTTCATTATGAGCCAGTATGATTGGTTTGGTATATATTACATGTTATCCACTCCTACCTACCTGAGGTAATTTTCAAGCACCATTCTGACCTCAGGTGCAACTTTCTTCAAAATTAGTACCTTCTGTTATTATAACTTATTTATCTATAATATGCTCCTTCTCTGCTTATACTCTATGCTGTCTATTAAAATATGCTACGAGCATTGTGTTCACATTGTAATGTAGCATACTATGCCATACTTTGTATTGTAATTTGAATATATTTTCTGTTGTAATTTTCTATTGCTTGTGCTTGACTTATTCTTGCTGTATACCACCTTGAGTTTGCATTTTTGCGTGGCCCTAACAAGACCCAATCTTTGAAAGTTCCAGCAAAGAGGTACAAGTGAGGAACATATGCCAAATAGAATCTTGAAAGTTCAACAGGAACATTTGAAGAGTATCCTGGAGACTATCAGAAGCCAATGAAGTTTGGCCAATAGTGGAGATGCATGTTCAAATTTACCCTTGCTGAAAATCAACCTAGCCGCAGTAATATGGCAAATAAATTATAATAAATAAATAAATAAAATAATAAAGGAAGCACATCTTACAAAGGATAGGTTAAACTGTAGTGTCAATAAGCATGAATTAATGGTGTGCGGCATTGATTCCACCTTATTCACAAATAACATCTTAAAGGCAAAACGGACTCCTTCCCACGAACAGGATCTAGATTCAGTAAGCTGTGACTGGCCATGTATCTGAGTTTCACTGAGGATTGCTATGGCCATGTTGTAGTACTCCTGTTCCCTAGTTATGATGGAAGTCCTTCATTCATGAAAGTCAGAGCTGCCTAGCAGTTGTATACATTCCAAGTTGTGAGATGAAGTGCCTCTCTGTTCTGATTCCAAATATTGTGACTGCGTGCCTAGATATATAACTGGCAGTAAGCCAGAACATATTTAACAGAAGAAGCAATTTTTAGGATCTTTTCCCCACCCCCTTCTTGTTCAAAGAGAGCAGTGTTATACCTAAGTAGGTCTGCTTTTTGTTCCAAATTATGAATAAATAGCCATTATACCTAAGCTGCCTTGCTACAGATGTACAGTCTGACTGAGTGCCTCCAGTGGCATCCTCCATATTTTGTCCTTTCCACATGACATTATCAAGGATCAGAACCTGTAACATAAATTTGCAATGAGTGTTTTAATAAGATGTGTGAAGGTTCCCATTCATATTCACATACAGACGACCTTAGCTACTGTTCTATTGACATTGGGCACAGAATCACAGCTGCTTGCTGGTAGTGTTTCCTTGCTTAACCATTTTAGAAATGTATCATAGTAATATAGTAAATGACAGCAGATAAAGACCTGAACAGTCCATCTAGTTTGCCCATTAGCTGCATACATTATAAATTCATGATTAAAGTGTCTCTTTTCTTTGATATTTCTAGGCCATCAACTGTAACTTTTTTCGTTTCGTATTTTTCTGATGGAATGGAAAAAGTGGAAATTCACTGCACTAAGGGCTCCTTTTACAAAGGTGCGTTAGGGCCTTAACGCGCGGAATAGCACGCGCTAAATTGCCGCGCACGCTAGACCTTAATGCCAGCATTGAACTGGCGTTAGTTCTAGAAGTGTAGTGCATGTTTAAACATAGAAACATAGAGTATGACGGCAGAAAAGGGCCGACGGCCCAACAAGTCTGCCCACTCAAGAACCCTCCCTCCTCCCTCCCTCCTTCGGGAATCCATCTTTTAAGCATTCCTCTGGAGCGACCCCACCTGTCTGTCCCATCGTCCCTTGAAGTCGAGCGTGGTTCTGGCCTCAACTACCTGACGTGGAAGACCATTCCATCGATCAATTTACTCTTTCGGTGAAGAAATACTTCCTGGTGTCCCCATGAAATCTTCCCCCCCTGAGTTTTAGTGGATGCCCTCTTGTCACCGTGGGACCCGTAAGACAAAAGATTTCTTCCTCCACATCAATACGGCCCGTGATGTATTTGAATGTTTCTATCATGTCCTCCCTTTCCCTGCGCTCTTCGAGAGAATATAAGCGCAGCCTGCTCAAACGTTCTTCATATGGGAGATTTTTTAGTCCTGAGATCATCCTAGTGGCCATTCGCTGAATCAACTCCATTCTCTTCACATCCTTTTGATAATGTGGCCTCCAAAACTGAACACAGTACTCCAGGTGAGGTCTCACCATTGATCTGTACAACGGCAGTAGAACTTCAGGCTTACAACTGATAAAGCTCCTTCTGATGCAACCCAGCATATGTCTAGCTTTTGCTGTTGCTTTCTCCACTTGATTCGCAGCTTTCATATCTTCCCAGATTTTTACTCCCAAGTCCCGTTCTGCTACAGTTCTGGTTAGGTTTTCACCATTCAGGGTGTATGTTCTGCATGGATTTCTGCTACCAAGGTGCATAACCTTACATTTTTTGGCATTAAAATTCAGTTGCCAAGTACTGGACCATTGTTCTAGTAAAAGTAGGTCCTGCTCCATAGCGCCGGGCATGATTGCGCTATCAGGTTCTGCTGCGCTGCCTACAATGTTGCATAGTTTAGCGTCATCGGCGAATAATGTAATTTTGCCTCAAAGTCCCTGAGGCAGATCCCTTACAAAGATATTGAATAGTATTGGGCCCAAGACCGAGCCCTGTGGCACTCCACTGGACACTTCTGACGTTTTTGAGGGAATACCATTTACCATTACCCTTTAGAGTCTACCGCTAAGCCAGTCTTCTACCCATTCAGTCAGTGTTTCACCTAGGCCCATCGCATTCATCTTGTTCAGTAACCTACGGTGTGGGACACTATCAAAAGCCTTACTGAAGTCTAAATACACGATGTCCAGGGACTCGCCCTTATCCAGTTTCTTTGTTAACCAGTCAAAGAAATTTATCAGATTGGATTGACAAGACCTTCCCTTTGTAAAGCCATGCTGGTGGGGATCCCTTAGTCCTTCGTCATCCAGAATCATGTCCAATCTGTTTTTGATCAACGTTTCCATAAGTTTCCATACTATTGATGTGAGACTCACTGGCCTGTAATTTTCGGCCTCTGACCTGCATCCCTTTTTGTGGAGTGGGATAACATTGGCAGTTTTCCAGTCCAAGGGAACTTTTCCCTTTGTTAGGGAAAGATTAAAAAGCTCAGCCAATGGTTCTGCCAGAACATCTCTCAATTCCCGAAGTACTCTGGGGTATAGATTATCCAGGCCCATGGCTTTTTTCACCTTTAGCTTTGATAGTTCGTGGTAGACATTGCCCATGGTAATTGCAAAGTCCCAGAATGGGTCCTCCGAGCACCCTTTTGTCTGTGGCTGAGGTCCGGATCCTGGCGCTTCGAAGGTGAAGACTGAGCAGGAGTAGTTATTGAGTAGGTCTGCTTTGTCCGTATCCGAGTCAATGAAGTTGCCGTCATGTTTCTTTAGGCGCACAATACCGCTTGAGTTCTTCTTCCTGTCGCTAACGTACTTAAAAAAAGATTTACCCCCCTTTTTAACTTGTCTTGCTAAATTTTCTTCCATCCAGAGTTTGGCCTCCCTGACTGCCGTTTTAACATTTCTAGATTTCGCCAGATAGGTTTCTTTAGCTTCCGGCCATTGCGATTGTTTGTAGGTTACGAATGCTTTTTTCTTTTGCTTTACTAGTTCTGAGATCTCTGCTGAGAACCACTTCAGTCTGTTTTTTTCTGTGCCGTTTGCTCACAGTTTTTATGTATATGTTGGTTGCTTCTTGCAGGGTTGATTTCAGAGCCGACCATAGCACCTCCACACTGTCTGTCGTGCTCTGGTTTTGCAGTGCTTTGTAGACATAGTCCCCCTACACTGAAAGTTAGTCCCTTTAAAATTTGGTTGTTTGTATTTGACCTAGTGATTCCTTTCTTCAGATGGAACCACACCATGTTGTGGTCACTAGAGGCCAAAGCTTCTCCTACTGACACCTCTGTGATACTGTCCCCGTTGGTGAGGAGCAGGTCCAGGATCACCTGATCCCTGGTGGGTTCTAGTACCATCTGTTTGAGGTGTGCTCCTCATATGGAGGCTAGTAGCCTCTTACTGTCACTTGTTGTAGCTGATAGTTTGTTCCAGTCCACGTCGGGCATATTGAAGTCTCCCAACAGCACTGTATCTCCACGCAGTGTGTTGGTCTCAATGTCTTCAATTAGTTCTTGGTCCGCATCGTCCTTTTGTCTTGGTGGTCTGTACACAAGCCCAAGATACAGGCATTTGTTATTGCCCCTGGCAAGGTTCACCCAGAGGGATTCTCCCTTATACTTGATGTCTGTGATTTTTAGTAACTTTGATGTCTTCTCTAATGTATAGAGCTACTCCTCCCCCTGATTTGCCTTTTCTGTTGTGACGGAGTAAGTTATATCCTGGTATGACCATATCCCATCCGTGGGACTCCGAGAACCATGTTTCTGATATTGCCACCACATCAAGGTCGGCATTTCTCATTTCTGTTTCCAGTTCCAGAATTTTGTTGCCCAAGCTACGGGCATTAGCATACATGGCTCTCCATATTTTCTGCTTGCATGGAGCGTTTTCTGCCCGAGATAATTTGCCCCCTTCAATCTTGCCTTCATCACTCTTAGTATTTCCTCTGCCCCCTTCATTATTCACGCAAATTCTTACCCCAGGTTCCAGGGTGGAGTCTCTGTCTCTCCCTCTGTCTCCTTCTTTGGTGACGCGATTACTTACCTCAGATTCCAAGGTGGAATCTCTCCCTCTCGCATTGTCTCCCTCTGTATTGCTGCGAAATGTTTTGTCCTCCTTGATCTTGCCCTTGTAACCCTTGAAATTGCCTCTGTCCCCTTTGGTATTCGCGCGATTACTTACCTCAGGCTCCAAGATGGAGTTACTTACCCTACTAGTGTAAGAGTGGGTCCCCTTCCCCCCGGCTCACCTAGTTTAAAGCCTTCCGGAGCACGTTAAAATCCTGCGTGCGCTAAAAACACTAGCACACCTTAGTAAAAGGAGCCCTAAGTGTTTAGCCCACGATGGAGACTGCCCCAGCTTTGTTAACCGGGCTGAGAACTTTTCAGCAGCCCCTCATATTGAACAGATTCAGCCCCAGCACCAATCCTTGAGGCACTCCACGACCCACTTTTCCTTCCTCTGAACGAATTCCATTAACACTTCTGGCATCTGTCCATCAACTAGTTTCTAATCCAGTTCACCACTTTGGATCCAAACTTTAGCCCATCAAGTTTATTTAAGAGCCTCCATTTGAGGAACCGTGTCAAAGGAAAATGCTTGAGTACCTGATTGTAAAACCGCTTAGATAACCTTGATAGGTGGTATATAAAATCCTAATCCTAATAAAACTTAAAAGGCTTTGCTGAAATCTAAGTATATTACATCTAGTGCACATCCTTGATCCATTTCTCTGATTACCCAGTCAAAGAATTCAGTCAGATTCATTTGACATGATTTACCTTTAGTAAAGCAATGTTTCCTCAGATCTTGTAACTCATGATTATTGGAAATTCATTATCCTTTCCTTCAGTAATACTTCAATTATTTTTCCAAAAACCAAAGTGAGGCTTATTGACCTATAGTTTCTCACTTCATCTCTGTGATTTTTATGAAGAGGGACCATATCCGCTCTTCTCCAATCCCACAGAACCTCTCCCATCTCTAAGGATTTATTGAATAAATCTTTAAGAGGATCGGCCAGAACTTCTCTGAGCTCCCTTAATATCCTAGAATGGATCCCATCTAATAATAATAATAACTTTATTCTTGTATACCGCATTACCATGGAAGTTCTATGCGGTTAACAGATGAAGAGACTGTACATTTACAGTGAAGTTACAATTTCGTTAATGTTACATTTACATAATAGACTATACATTTTCAGTCATGTTACATTTACATTTTAGACGTTAACTTTACGGTGAAGTTATTTTTTGCAGCTTATGTTATATATTCGGAGTAGTTACATTCGCTATAAGTTACATACAGCGGTGTTACAAATGGCAGTGTTACATATGGAGGTAAAGAGTCTGGGGGTGAGTCGAGGTCAAAGGAGGAGGAAGGAGGAGGGAGGGTAGATCAGAGGAATTTGTCAAAAAGGTAGGTTTTGATTAATTTCCTGAATTTTTGATAGTGGGGGGGAATTGGAGATGAGAGTAGAGAGGCATTTGTTCCATTTGCCTGCTTGGAATGCTAGGGATCGGTCGAGGAATTTTTTGTAAAGGCAGCCCTTCAGGGAGGGAAAGGAAAACAGGTAGTTATTTCGAGTACGAGAGGGGCCAGCAATTTCAAGGTGCTCAGATAGGTAAATTGGTGAAGAGCCTGCTAAGGTTTTGAAGCAGAGGCAAGCAAATTTAAAGATGATTCTTGCCTCCACCGGCAGCCAGTGGAGTTTAGTGTAGTAGGGGCTAACGTGGTCATATTTTTTGAGGCCGAAAATGAGGCGGACAGCAGCGTTTTGTACTAGTCTTAAACATTTGATGGTGTTTTTATAGGCTCCCAGGTATATGATATTACAGTAGTCCAGTATGCTTAAGATTAATGATTGGACCAGTAAACGGAAGGAGAGGTGGTCGAAGTGGCGTTTGATGGTGCGAAGTTTCCAGAGGGAGCAGAAGCATTTGGGGGCCTCAGAAAAAATAGTTAATGTCTTATTAACGAAATAACAATTTTGCATGAGGTAAAACTCTTTATCTATATATATAAAATCGGAGGTATGTATGTGTGTATGTGCCGCGATCACGCAAAAATGGCTTGACCGATTTGAACGAAATTTGGTATGCAGATCCCTCACTACCTGGGATGATATGTTCTGGGGGTCTCGCGGCCCACCTGCACACGTGGGCGGAGCTACAAACAGAAAATCAGATTTCACCCATTCATGTCAATGGAAAAAATGTAAAAAGCTGCCATTCTCACAGTAATTCAAAAACGGCTTGACCGATTTGAACGAAACTTGGTATGCAGATCCCTCACTACCTGGGGTGATATGTTCTGGGGGTCTCGCGTCCCACCTGCACACGTGGGCGGAGCTACAAACAGAAAATCATATTTCACCCATTCATGTCAATGGAAAAAATGTAAAAAGCTGCCATTCTCACAGTAATTCAAAAACGGCTTGACCGATTTGAACGAAACTTGGTATGCAGATCCCTCACTACCTGGGGTGATATGTTCTGGGGGTCTCGCGGCCCACCTGCACACGTGTGCGGAGCTACAAACAGAAAATCAGATTTCACCCATTCATGTCAATGGAAAAAATGTAAAAAGATGCCATTCTCACATTAATTCAAAAACGGCTTGACCGATTTGAACGAAACTTGGTATGCAGATCCCTCACTACCTGGGGTGATATGTTCTGGGGGTCTCGCGGCCCACCTGCACACGTGGGCGGAGCTACAAACAGAAAATCAGATTTCACCCATTCAAGTCAATGGAAAAAATGTAAAAAGCTGTGGGACCGCTTTGAACGTAAATTGGTATGCAGATCCCTCACTACTGGGGTGATATGTTCTGGGGGTCTCGCGGCCCACCTGCACACGTGGGTGGAGTTACAAACAGAAAATCAGATTTCACCCATTCAAGTCAATGGAAAAAATGTAAGAAGCTGTGGGACCGATTTGAACAAAATTTGGTATGCAGATCCCTCACTACATGGGGTGATATGTTCTGGGGGTCTCGCGGCCCACCTGCACACGTGGGCGGAGCTACAAACAGAAAATCAGATTTCACCCATTCAAGTCAATGGAAAAAATGTAAAAAGCTGTGTGACCGCTTTGAACGTAAATTGGTATGCAGATCCCTCACTACCTGGGGTGATATGTTCTGGGGGTCTCGCGGCCTACCTGCACACGTGGGCGGAGCTACAAACAGAAAATCAGATTTCACCTATTCAAGTCATTGGAAAAAATGTACAAAGCTGTGGGACCGATTTGAACGAAACATGGTATGCAGATCCCTCACTACCTGGGGTGATATGTTCTGGGGGTCTCGCAGCCCACCTGCACACGTGGGCGGAGCTACAAACAGAAAATCAGATTTCACCCATTCAAGTCAATGGAAAAAATGTAAGAAGCTGTGGGACCGATTTGAACGAAACTTGGTATGCAGATCCCTCACTACCTGGGGTGATATGTTCTGGGGGTCTCGCGGCCCACCTGCACACGTGGGAAGGGTGGGTTCACCCAAGATTGTATATGTTCTTGCTGCTGGAGGTGAAACTAAAAATGTTGTTTATAATCAATTTTTGTGTTAGTTGAATTGTATTCATTTTGTCAAATATTTCACATTATACTTTGAATATTTTACTTTTTATAAAGCTGTAACAACATTATTTCATTCACCACTATAAAGTATCTTTATTTAAATCCATTTACAGTGTTATTGCTATAATTAAATACCCGTGCAACGCCGGGGCATCAGCTAGTAGTTTATAAATCTTTCCCATGGCTTTGTCCACCTTCAGTTTTTCAAGTTGTTCATAAACACTTTCTTCTGTGAACGGAGTGGTATCCATTCTATTCTTACATGTCTGCTAGCCAATCGCAGTCCTTCTCCAGGATTTTCTTCCTTGAACACAGAACAGAAGTATTTTATATTTATTTTATTTTTAATTTTATTATTTATATATACCACTTATATCCTAAGTGGTTTATATTCAGGTACTTTATCACATTTCTCTATCTGTCCTGGTGGGCTCAAACTCTATCTAGTGTACCTGGGGCAATGAGGGGATTAAGTGCACAGGGTCACAAGGAGCAGCGAGGGATTTGAACCCACAGCCTCAGGATGCTGAGGCTGTAGCTCTAACCCAGTGGTCTCAAACTCACAGCCTGGAGGGCCACATGCGGCCCACCAGGTACTATTTTGAGGCCCTCGATATATTTATCATAATCACAAAAGTAAAATAAAACAGTTTCTTGATCATAAGTCTCTTTAGCTATAAATTACAATATTATTATTAAGACTTAGCCAAAAGGAAAGATTTATAAACTACTAACTGATGCCCCGGCGTTGCACGGGTATTTAATTATAGCAATAACACTGTAAATGGATTTAAATAAAGATACTTTATATTGGTGAATGAAATAATGTTGTTACAGCTTTATAAAAAGTAAAATATTCAAAGTATAATGTGAAATATTTGACAAAATGAATACAATTCAACTAACACAAAAATTGATTATAAACAACATTTTTAGTTTCACCTCCAGGAGCAAGAACATATACAATCTTGGGTGAACCCACCCTTTTGAATGGGTGAAATCTGATTTTCTGTTTGTAGCTCCGCCCACGTGTGCAGGTGGGCCGCGAGACCCCCAGAACATATCACCCCAGGTAGTGAGGGATCTGCATACCAAGTTTCGTTCAAATCGGTCCCACAGCTTTGGACATTTTTTCCAATGACTTGAATGGGTGAAATCTGATTTTCTGTTTGTAGCTCCGCCCACGTGTGCAGGTGGGCCGCGAGACCCCCAGAACATATCACCCCAGGTAGTGAGGGATCTGCATACCAATTTACGTTCATAGCGGTCCCACAGCTTTTTACATTTTTTCCATTGACTTGAATGGGTGAAATCTGATTTTCTGTTTGTAGCTCCGCCCACGTGTGCAGGTGGGCCGCAAGACCCCCAGAACATATCACCCCAGGTAGTGAGGGATCTGCATACCAAATTTCGTTCAAATCGGTCCCACAGCTTCTTACATTTTTTCCATTGACTTGAATGGGTGAAATCTGATTTTCTGTTTGTAGCTCCGCCCACGTGTGCAGGTGGGCCGCGAGACCCCCAGAACATATCACCCCAGGTAGTGAGGGATCTGCATACCAAGTTTCGTTCAAATCGGTCATGCCGTTTTTGAATTACTGTGAGAATGGCAGCTTCTTACATTTTTTCCATTGACATGAATGGGTGAAATCTGATTTTCTGTTTGTAGCTCCGGCCACATGTGCAGGAGGGCCGCGAGACCCCCAGAACATATCACCCCAGGTAGTGAGGGATCTGCATACCAAGTTTCGTTCAAATCGGTCAAGCCGTTTTTGAATTACTGTGAGAATGGCAGCTTTTTACATTTTTTCCATTGACATGAATGGGTGAAATATGATTTTCTGTTTGTAGCTCCGCCCACGTGTGCAGGTGGGACGCGAGACCCCCAGAACATATCACCCCAGGTAGTGAGGGATCTGCATACCAAGTTTCGTTCAAATCGGTCAAGCCGTTTTTGAATTACTGTGAGAATGGCAGCTTTTTACATTTTTTCCATTGACATGAATGGGTGAAATATGATTTTCTGTTTGTAGCTCCGCCCACGTGTGCAGGTGGGACGCGAGACCCCCAGAACATATCACCCCAGGTAGTGAGGGATCTGCATACCAATTTACGTTCATAGCGGTCCCACAGCTTTTTACATTTTTTCCATTGACTTGAATGGGTGAAATCTGATTTTCTGTTTGTAGCTCCGCCCACGTGTGCAGGTGGGCCGCAAGACCCCCAGAACATATCACCCCAGGTAGTGAGGGATCTGCATACCAAATTTCGTTCAAATCGGTCCCACAGCTTCTTACATTTTTTCCATTGACTTGAATGGGTGAAATCTGATTTTCTGTTTGTAGCTCCGCCCACGTGTGCAGGTGGGCCGCGAGACCCCCAGAACATATCACCCCAGGTAGTGAGGGATCTGCATACCAAGTTTCGTTCAAATCGGTCATGCCGTTTTTGAATTACTGTGAGAATGGCAGCTTCTTACATTTTTTCCATTGACATGAATGGGTGAAATCTGATTTTCTGTTTGTAGCTCCGGCCACATGTGCAGGAGGGCCGCGAGACCCCCAGAACATATCACCCCAGGTAGTGAGGGATCTGCATACCAAGTTTCGTTCAAATCGGTCAAGCCGTTTTTGAATTACTGTGAGAATGGCAGCTTTTTACATTTTTTCCATTGACATGAATGGGTGAAATATGATTTTCTGTTTGTAGCTCCGCCCACGTGTGCAGGTGGGACGCGAGACCCCCAGAACATATCACCCCAGGTAGTGAGGGATCTGCATACCAAGTTTCGTTCAAATCGGTCAAGCCGTTTTTGAATTACTGTGAGAATGGCAGCTTTTTACCTTTTTTCCATTGACATGAATGGGTGAAATATGATTTTCTGTTTGTAGCTCCGCCCACGTGTGCAGGTGGGACGCGAGACCCCCAGAACATATCACCCCAGGTAGTGAGGGATCTGCATACCAAGTTTCGTTCAAATCGGTCAAGCCGTTTTTGAATTACTGTGAGAATGGCAGCTTTTTACATTTTTTCCATTGACATGAATGGGTGAAATATGATTTTCTGTTTGTAGCTCCGCCCACGTGTGCAGGTGGGACGCGAGACCCCCAGAACATATCACCCCAGGTAGTGAGGGATCTGCATACCAAGTTTCGTTCAAATCGGTCAAGCCGTTTTTGCGTGATCGCGGCACATACACACATACACACACACATACACACATACATACCTCCGATTTTATATATATAGATAAAGAGTTTTACCTCATGCAAAATTGTTATTTCGTTAATAAGACATTAACTATTTTTTCTGAGGCCCCCCATGTACCTACAAATCCAAAATGTGGCACTGCTCTTACTCCTGCGACACACACTCCCCTACACATTTGCTTTTTCCTCATCACTCTCTACCTAGCAGTTCAAAGATTCTTTCAGTCTCACAATTCCATTTTTTTGTGTCCCTCTTTTTACTAATATACCTGAAAAAAATTTTGACTCCCTTTTTTTTACGTTTCTAGCCATTTGCTCTTCCGCGTGCACTTTCGCCAGACGTATCTCTCTCTTGGCTTCTTTCTGTACTCCTCTTCTTGAGCTTTTATATATTTCATGAGCTCTTTTGCTGTTATTTTCTCCATGACTAGTTGGAGAACCATATCAGTTTCCTTTTTCTCTTATTTTTATTTATTTTCCTCATGTATAGGTCAGTAGCCATTTTTATTGCTCCTTTCAGCTTTGACCACTGTTTCCCCACTTCCCTTATGTTCTCACATCCTATCAGCTCTTTCTTCAGGTACTCCCCCCATACTACTAAAGTCCGCACTTTTGAATCCAGGACTTGGAGTTTTGTGTGACTGCCTTTCACTTTAGCTGTTATATCAAATCCAACTGTTTGATGATCGCTGCATACCAGGTTGACATTCACGTTCTGCTTGAGACAACTTGACATGTCTTTAATGCCTGTGTTAGCCACCTTTTTATTTTTTTTTGGCTCGACTATCAGCATATGCATTACATTCGTGATTTATATTCCACCATTACCATGCAATTCAAGGCGGATTACATAAGAATTGTCATATTACATTAGAATTGTCGTGGTATTAGGAAATACAAGGGTTAGTTTGAACATTTTAGAATTGCTAAGGAGTAGATAGTATTGTAGGTGAAGCTTGGGACGGATCTGGATGTGTTATATAGGTTTTATGTATTTTTGGTAGAGTAAGGTTTTTGTTTCTCTTTTGAAGGTTTTGTAATCTGTGGTCGAAGACAGCAGATTGGTGAGTTGTCTGCCCAGTTTTGCTGCTCTGGTGGCCAGATTGTCATACAGTTTTCTTCGTTTGACATTTTTAGTTGGCGGGTGTATGAATAGTGTGTGGGTTCTCCTGTGTCTGGTTGAGGTGGATTGATTTAGTCGGTTGTTCCAGTAGGTTGGGCTATCTCCATTTATAGCTTTAAATAGTACCTTGAAGTGTACCTTGACTATCAATGGTGTAGCATCAAAAAGCAATCCTGGGCAACTGGTGTTCAGCCCTTTGCCACAGAGGTACAGGTCCAATTTTGAGAGACTATTTTTAATATTGCCGGTGTGAATGATTTGAAGCACATACACGTTCTAACATTTCCATTTTGGAATGCATGTGATACAGGACTTTGCATAAAAACATTGTAAAAATAACAAAAAAAATAGTTATATATGTGGCATATGTTGGTAATGTTCAGCAATTAGTTTTTATGCTTAAGAATCTCTCACAACATATTTCATTCAGTACTTTTCAAGGGATGCATTTAAAATTAATCACTTAAATTATGCTGGACCGCTTTCTGAATAAATCTCCAGCTTGTGGGCAAATGAATCAACGTAAGATTTCAAAGCAGCTTTCAGGCTTTGAACCTACACATGTCAAGATACTGGCATAACTTCCAAAAAAATGACAAATGAGCAGATAATTGATTCTTTGTAGTTTATCTTAAGAAATGTTTAAAGCATTCTAGTTAGTGATATATCATGGGAATTTGGCAGCAGTTTCCGTGTGGGTAGACACCCTAGTTATATGTGGTAACTATGCATATTGCAGTGTGCTTCATGATCATTTCTATCCATAAGTTTAGAACATAGGGCTCTAGATTTTATGAGTTTACACATGATTTAATAATATACAGCAATGCATGATTATTTGTATATAGGTTTCTGGTTCTCATGATGTTGTTATATTATGGATTTTCCTTGTCATTCTAACATAGTAACATACATAGTAGATGACGGCAGATAAAGACCCGAATGGTCCATCCAGTCTGCCCAACCTATCTATAGGGTCATCACCCTCTAATGATTTCTCTTTTTAATTTCCAGTCTTTTTATTTAGATATAAAACATACAAAAAAAATGTGAGACACCCAAAACTGCAGAAAAAAATACAATACAAATACTCTACAAAAAAAGTAAAATATATGTATAGAGGAATTACATTAGACCACTAATAATAATAATAATAATAGTTTATTTTTATATACCGCCATACCCAGGAGTTCTAGGCAGTTCACATCAATCAATCATTATACATACAGTACAAATAGATATTTAAAATTGAAATCATCTAAAATTTCGGCAAAGTTAAAAGCATCTGCAATAATAGAGACATTTTAATATTTTCTTCTCTCCCCGCCCCCCTTTAGACTCCTTCCAAAACTTTCCCAGCCACCCCCATTCTACCACATTAGGTCCTAGATAACAAAAGAAAGAGAACATTCTTGCTCTAGGTTTACTCTTTATCAAAGTGAGATCAAGTCAAGAAGTTTTTTTCTGAAGTCCACCCCTCTTCACAAAAAAAACTTTTTTTACATAGCCTCCAAAGACTTGGCAACATAGTTTCCCATAAAAGGGACCGATTCATTGTCCAATTAAATTTTCCTTTTTAAAAAACTATTAGCTTCTTAAAGTTCATAATTGTCGCCAATTTACTAGTTAAGTTAGGCGTATACCTTTAGGCGCCTATTTATTTATGCATCTTTCTTTAAGTGCCTCTTACAGAATTTCCCCCTGTAGGCTAGGCACCTACTTTTTATAGAATCAAGTTTTTTCGAGTTAGGTGCCTACTTTCAATTAAGTCCATAGCATAATGGTTAATGCAGTAGGCTGAGAACCAGGGAAGTCAGGTTCGAATCCCACTGTCGCTGCTGCTCCTTGTGATCTTAGGCAAATCATGTAACTTTCCGGTGCCTCAGGTACAAGCTATGGGGCATGTTGAGTAAAGGGCATTAAACCCTTAATATGGGCTTACAGGCACTGTTCCCTCTAAGGTAAATGGTAGTCCTCCAACTGCATTGCTATCAGTGGGGGATGCTGCTTCAATAGTGTGTGCAGGCACCCTGGAGTCAAGTAAAGCTTACCTGTGCCCCACTATTGAAACTGTGATATTGAAACAGTACTCACACTGGTAGGAATGTAAGTGCAGGACTCCTGCTTAACTTAGAGGGAACAGCGCTAACAGAGGTTCTCCATGACGGCATTAAAGCATTCTATGATAATATACCTGTTAATGTGCTCATTAAGGGGGAAGGTGTGGCATGAGTGTGGAAATATTATCCTGCTAGAGCATTCTAGGTAATGTGTGCTATGTAGATAACTAGGATTACTAGATTTTGCATCTGGAAAAAGAGGATGCATGGCCCCGCCTCGTGGGAGGGGCAGTCCACCCTGGGGGCACCAGCACCTGTTCAACTCTCCACCCCCTGCTTCGTCCCCACCCCCGCACTACCATGCACACATACCCCTTCGCTTCCTTCAGTACCTCTTTAATGTTCCCAGCCTGCTGCTCTTCCTCTGATGGCATGTCCTGGACCTGCGCCAAGGAAGTGATGTCAGAGAAAGAGCCAACGCTGGTGCAAGCAGTAGGTTGGGGTTGCTGCTCGTGCTGGGAACATTAAAGAAGGACAGGGGAAAGGAAGGAGTGCATACGTGCAGCGGGGGAGAGGCACCACTACTCTGGGCACCTCTCACCCTCGCTACACCACTACTTCCAGGCCTATTGTACCTCTCTGGTAGCCTAGTGGCATGTTGAGACAGAAATGATTTGCACTCACTCCTGCCCATGCTGTTTTCTTGGTAAAAATGGCTGCTGCGATATCCAGCTGTCTAGGGAGAGAAGGAAGGATGGATGGAAGAGGAAGAATGCTAAATATAAACGCTCGGTTTATATTCAAGTTAATATTTTTCTCCCCTTTTTACAGGAAAAATGTTATCTCAGTTTATATTTGGATGGGTTTATATTCGAGTATATGGTACGTGGGCATAGCTCAATTCATAAAAAATAGAGCAAAGAACAATTTTTGTGTTACATCAGTTGCCAAAACTAAAACATGAAGTTTAGTGTCTTTCAAAACTTAGAGGTCCTTTTATCAAGCCGCGGTAGGGGTTTAACGCGCGTTAAACCACCTGCTGCGCTAGCCGCTAACGCCTGCATTGAGCAGGCGCTAGTTTTTTAGCCGGCCGCGGGGGTTAGCGCATGATGAAATGTCCGACGTGCTAACCCCACTAGCGCGGCTTGATAAAAGGAGTCCTTAGACTGCTGTAGCCACAATGTTATAAGCCTCAACCGCCATAACCAACTGGGTGAAAGAGTTTGTCTGAGTTTTAGAATTCTTCCCCTAATCAAGAGGGAGGAAAGAGTTTAAAATTCTGCTCTTTTCAAAGAACACTATGCCCTATTTAAAAGATGTGGCATTGTTCAGTTCCACAGCAAGAACAATTCATTCATTCATTCATTCATTCAATATATTTTACATTTCAAACAGGGACTAGAGTTTTCAGTCTAGAGCTGCATGGCATTTCTAATGAGAGTTACAAAAAAGAATTTTTATAGGTAATGTTTAACATTTAATTCATAAAATTTGCTTGAATATTCTTTGAAGTAAAAGCAGGGCAAAAGCAAAGCATTATTAGTAATGATAATAATCAGTAGTGTAGCCAGATGACTGGTTTACGGTGGACGCGGTATCAGAGTGGGTGGGCCTAAAACATCTTCCCCCCCACTCACACCCCCCAAACTATAAGAAATTCCAAAATTTAATATATCCCTCGCTTTCCTGGCACCACTCCCCAACCAAACTGAGAAATAACTGAGCTGGTAGGGATCCCCAAGCTACACAAGTTGAAGATTCTCCTTCCCACCGAATGAGCCTATACCTTGCATGTTGGCCAGTAGTGTCCTCATGTCACATGTTTAGTTTTACGTATGTGTGCAGTGTAAAAACTGAGCATGCATGGTGGGGGAGGGGGGCAGTCAGTAGCCAACAGCAGCAGCTCGGGGTTACTGCCACTCACTCCACAAGGTGTAGGTTCATGTGGGTGGGGAAAAGATCTTCAGTTGGCAAGGACTTAGAGATGCCTGCCAGTCACACTACTAGAATACAAATATTGTGCGGGCCTGAGCCCTAAATGATAATGTTCCATTTTTTCTATGGCACTCTCACCAAGGCACTATATAAGAATAATATGTCGAATGAAGAGTTAGTCTCAGAGTAAAGTGACATCGGAAGGGAGCCGAGGCCGCCTTGAGCATCAGGTGAAAGATGTTGCTTGTTTCGGCGAACTTTCAAGAGGTGTATGTGGTAGGAAGGGGGGGACACGGCATGGCGATGCTGGTTGCCACCACCCTGGGTGTCTACCTCCCTTGCTACGCCACTATATATATAGCAGTATTCTAAACATGTATGTATACAACTGGCACGTAAATGTTAGTGTCTGCTTGAGAGAATTACCCCTTACACACTAATTCTATTTAAAGCACTACAAATTTTGCATGCAAGTTAATTAATGAGCCAATTAGCAACAATAACTGGGATCTTAAGCAATTACTGGTGTTAATTGGAATCAATTAAAATTGACACCCTTATTTTTAGGTACGGGATTTATGTGCAGTTTCAAGAAGGGGGCATGACCATTGGAGGCTCATGGGCAGATCATGAATGATCCTTCAATTTGTACGCACAGCCAGGGCCGTCATCAGAAATTTCTGGGCCCCTTACTGAGCAATCCTATTGGGCCCCCCACGCACCCCTTCCCCCCCGACCCCCCCTTCTTCCATGGGCCGAATACACACATACTTTTCTCTGTCGCCGCACTCTTTGACCAAAAGATTTGTAAGCCTGCAACCACGTCAAGGTAGACTCTTTCAGCAGCTCCCCTCCCTCCCCCTTACCTTTGTGGCCAAGTCAAAATGATCTACCAACAATAAAATTTTAAAAACACAAAGCACGCTGTACGCAGAGAAAATGTTAATTATCATTTATATTCCGCGGGTTTTCAAAGAGGTCAAGGCAGATGACTTTATGCAATGTCACCTCAGTAACAACTATACAAAAATAGACAAATATTCCCCCTCCCTTTTTACTAAACCGCGATAGCGGTTTTTAGCGCAGGGACCTGCGCTGAATGCCCCACGCTGCTCTTGAAGCTCATAGGCTCCCTGCGCTAAAAAACGCTATTGCGGTTTAGTAAAAGGGGGCCATAGTGCAAAATATAGACAGCATATATAAATTCTCAAAACGGACACATTTTGATCACTAAATTGAAAATAAAATCATTTTCCTACCTTTGGTAATTTCATCAGTCTCTGATTGCACTTTATTCTTCTGACTGTGCATCCAATATTTCTTCTCTTCTTTCAGCCTCCTGTATGCTTCCTCTCCTTCAGACCTCATTCCCTCCCCAAACTTTTTCTTTGTTTCACCCTGCCCCCTTCTTTCTTTTTCTCTCTCTCTCTCTCCATACCCCCTTTCATTCTGTATGTCTGTCTTTCTCTCTCTCTCCGTGCCCCATTTTTCTTTGTTTCACCCAGCCCCCTTTCTTTTTTTTTTTCTGTATCCCTGTCCCCCCCTTTCTTTCTTTCTCCTTGCCCTCCCCTATGCCACCACCATTGGGAAAATGCTGCCACCGCCACTGGGGAATAGGCTGCCACTGCCGCCATCGGGAACAGGCCGGCGCCGAGTTCGCCCTGCTTCTCTTCCCCGTGGGGCCGACCAACTCTCGCCACTCGACGTCAAGTCTAACGTCGGAGAGGATGTTCTGGGCCAGCCAGGCAGCGATTGGCTGGCCCAGAACGTCCTCTCCGACGTCAGAATTGACACGGGTGGCGAGAGTTGGTCGGCCCCACAGGGAAAAGCAGGGAGAACTTGGCACCGGCCTGTTCCCAATAGCGGCGGTGGCACTCAAGTGGCTAAAGAGACGCAGTTTGCCAGCCTAGGGAGAACACTGGAGGGTGGCCAGCTGTGCACCCCCTTGGGGCGTAAACCCGGGGCAAACCGCCCCCACCCCCACCTTGGTATGCCACTGTCTGTACCTCACTCCCTCCTTATGACCAAAAATTCTCCTTTCTTCTATTCCCCATGTACACAACCATCTCTTTCCCTCCCTTCCTCTCTCCCAAGTCCTTGCCTTCTGTGTCCAAAAACACATTCCCTCCCCCACCTCAGCATCTCTTTCCCTCCCTTCCTCTCTCCCAAGTTCATGCCTTCTGTGTCCAAAAATGCATTCCCTCCCCCACCTCAGCATCTCTTTCCCTCCCTTCCTCTCTCCCAAGTCCATGCCTTCTGTGTCCAAAAATGCATTCCCTCCCCCACCTCAGCATCTCTTTCCCTCCCTTCCTCTCTCCCAAGTTCATGCCTTCTGTGTCCAAAAATGCATTCCCTCCCCCACCTCAGCATCTCTTTCCCTCCCTTCCTCTCTCCCAAGTCCATGCCTTCTGAGTCCAAAAATGCATTCCCTCCCCCACCTCAGCATCTCTTTCCCTCCCTTCCTCTCTCCCAAGTTCATGCCTTGTGTCCAAAACGCACTCCCTCCCCCTTTTGTGTTCCCCGTTTGCCTCCCAGCCCATCTTAGCAACTTTCTCAGCAAAATGTAGCTCGAGCCGCGTAGGCTTGTCTTCTATTTCCTGCCTGTCCCGCCACGCACACATAGCCGACCAGAAGTCTTCCCCGACTTCAGCGCTGACGTCGGAGGGCGGGCTTTGCTTAAGCCCTCCCTCCGACGTCAGCGCTGATGTTGGGGAAGACTTCCGATCGGCTGTGTGAGCGGCAGGGCAGTCGGAGTAGAAGACAAGCCTCGCGGCTCGAGTTAGATTTAACCCCGCGGGTCCCCCATCGTCCCCGTTCAGCTCTCTCTCCTGTGTACCTAGGGGGGAGGTGCGCCCCGGGTGCACGCCCCAAGACCCCCTTGGGGCGTGCACCCGGGGCGCACCTCCCCCCTAGGTACGCTACTGGCCCGGGCCCCCTGTCAGCTCCGGGCCCCTGAATGCAGGATTGGTAGTACTGCCCTGATGGCGGCCCTGCGCACAGCTTTAGAACAAGGGAATCTGTACCTAATATAGGCATAAGGATTTGTGCCACATTTCAATTGATGGAAATGGCCACACTTAAAGTTAGGTGTGGTTCCCTGCGCTAAAATCCTATTCTATAAATAGTGCTATTTGTAGGCTCAGTCAAAAAAATTTGGAGGGGGGGGGAGGAATCTCATACTAGTGCAGGGAAATTGAAAATACAACCAAATGAAACTAGCATAAAAATGCTACCATCCCAGGCTTACACCAAATTATGTCAATATTAATGGTGAAAATCAAAACAAAAGCATAAGATATCAGTAATATATGCTCAGAGACCTGGAAACCACATGGGGGGAACCCCCCCCCCCCCCATAAAGTGAGTCTCACTACCCAATCATCGCATATCAAAATATACAGTATGTTAATTGTTTTTTTCATGAACTTCAATAAATACTCTTCAATATTGTAAAAAAAAAAAAGACTTTTTGAAAAAACTTATCTGAAACATTTTTGAGAGAAGTTTTTTCATCTTATAAGGTTTTGTTTTGATTTTCAGACAAACAGTGGAGATGTCCAAGAACACAAAGATGCTTTTTATTTCAAAACTCTGCTTTTATAAACAGGATGGCTCGACACGTGTTTCGGCCTGTCCGGCCTGCCTCAGGAGCCTTCTTGTTGAAAGTATGGATTTTTTGCTGGGTAAACTGTGTCACACTTTAAAGCAATATCAATAGGACACTATTGTCCGGTGACCTTCACTTCTGGTTGAAAATGAAAAATCCCAGCAGCCTTCTTTTGGACGGTTTTAAAACTGCATCGCTGATGCGTGTGATGTCATTGCAGCACCGTGCTACATTACAGCTGAATACTTTCTGATAAAAGCAGCGTGATCATTGAAAAGTGAAAAGGTCCACTCTTTGTCTGTTTGCCATTGCCTTGTGCAGGTGATCCTCCTGTTTTTGTTTGTTTTGATTTTCAACATTAATATTGACAAAAGCCGATTTACCATTTTTACGCTAGTTTCTTTTGGTAGATTTTTTTAGGCGCCATTGATAGAATCTAGTCTTTAGTGCACACTGTACAGTATTTACAGTATGTTAACTCCCCAATTATATGTATGGTGCCCAGATTTGAGCAAATGCCTGAGGTACGCACACAGATTAATTGACGAATGAGCCCTCAACTACCTATAGCTGGGTGCTAGCAACCAATTATTTATTTTAATTGGCACTCATTAAAATTTGTGCACACATCTTGTTGCACACTATTCTATAAGGGCAATCTGGGAGTCCTGTAATATGGGCCGTATTTAAAATATTCCAAAAATAAATGACTATTATAACACCAATACTAAACTCCCCCCTCCCCCCCATTTTACTAAACTGCGATGGCGGTTATTAGTGCAGGGAGCCACACTGAATGCTTTGCACTGCTCCCGACACTCATAGAGTTCCTATGAGCGTCAGGACCAGCGTGGAGCATTCAGCAAGGCTCCCTGCGTTAATAACCGCCATCACAGTTTAGTAAAGGGGAAGGGGGGTAGGTTTCTTACTGGATGCCTAAATATGAACTAAAATATGAACTCTCGCTGAGTCATGAGCATTGACAAAAAAAACAAACAAACCCCAAAAAGAATTCGGTATCTTTTCCCATAACCTGGTCATGTTTGTGCCATAGAATACAAAGCTTTCCAATTGCATTATATTTTAAGATCTGACTGTATAAGAAAGTGCTCATTATTGCTACATTTCTTCATTTTAAGTTTACATATACTAGCAGCTATTGTGACTTTTGGCAAGTAAATTAAGGAGACAAAGTGCCTCTATTACAACTGTTATTTTGCAAAATAGGACTATTGTGGAGAACTTCAGCACTCTTTATAGCCTGAAGGTGAAAATACTCCCATGGATGGGCTGCAATATATATATTTTTTCTGCAGTACATTCTTGAAAGGAAATGCATCACTTTGTAGACCCTCTTTTAATTTAGCAAACCTTTTTATATTTCACTCATCCAAAAGATTCTCTTGGTGGATTGCAATATTAAAATATAAAAATAATACCTAAATAAAAGGATCACAACAAATACGAGTCATAGCTGATGCAGTCAAATGAGAAATACTTGTAATACTTTGTGGTTGTCTGGTGGTGGGGGGAGGGAGAATAGTAAAATTATAGCTGTTATGATTCACTGCAGAAAAAAAGAGAGTTACTGGCAGGAGTAAAATCAGCAAAGATCAGTCTAAGCTACCTATTAGATCAGGTTACAGGAGGTATGAGAAACAACTCAGGGCCCGGTGCTCAAAAGCTTACTGTGGAAGTAAGACTGGCCATAGCCAATCTTATTTGCAAGGTAGCTCAGCCTCCAATGCACAAAAGGGTTCTGGGGGGGGGGGGTTTACTGATTACAGCAGCAGCCACTGAGAATCCTATACAAATGCATTATAAGTAGCTCATTAGTATTAAAATGAGCACTGTGTGTAATGCACAGCAGAGGCTGCCAACTTTTCAGTGGTCAACATTTTCCAGTGGGTTTTGAGCCATCGGTAGCTTGAATAGAAGCTGTTTGTGCATGTTTTATCTGCATGCGTGTCTCGTGCTTAACAGCTGCATCCTGACCCTAGGTACAGAACACACGCACACACAACAGCTGTGTCCAAATCGCATGGAACAAGCAAACAAAAAACTTCTGTACTTGCTGCAGTAAAAGAGGCTTCAGCTGCCATCATGTTTCTATTGTTTCTACCACATCCATAGAATATGACATCAGACAAGATGTGTTAGGCCAACCCAACTTATTCCCAAGGGAACACCATCAACCTATTGGATAGTCTTAATGACAAGTGGACTAACCCACTTTTCACACTTGAGCTGGTTAGTCCAGTTGTCCATGTGGCCAATGGGATAACCCATTAAATCACATGCAAATATATGTAAAATTCAATGGGGTTTGGTTGGTGGTTTTTTGTGGGGTTTTTTTTTAGCTTAGTGTACTTGTCCATAGGTAAATTTTGATGTCTTAATCCAAAACACCACAACATGGCAAAATTGAGGGTTAGCCAACTTGGCTGTAAGACCATTCTCTTGATTCCTAGCCTCCTTTTTAGTCCACGTTAGAGATCCTCTGTACTTATCCTATATTGTCTGTCTTGAATTCCATTGTCGATTTTTCTCTCACCTACCATCCATCACCCCATCTGTGAACAAGTATTTTCCAGTTGTTTGTTTGTTTATTTATCACCCGCCCTTATCCAGGACGAGTTACATGTTAACATACAAAATAAAACGTAACATTTATCATACAAAACACATCAACACTATAACAACTACATACATACATATAATATCAGATTGCATAAAACATACTAACCAATCTTATCCTACATCAAAATGTAAAAATACATAAGGCACACAGGATGCTTCATGAAAATCATCTTTATGCCAAATGAGACAAACTAGACCAGGGGTGCCCAACACGTCGATCGCGATCGACCAGTAGCTCAGGAAGGCAATGCGAGTCGATCGCGTGATAGACTTGTGTTGCCGTCCTGATCTACCGGGCCGATCAGCCTTCCTCTCCAGTGTTCTCTCTAGGGCCTTTTAGCTGGGCGGTCCGCCCAGCTGTCATCTGCTGCTGCCGCCGCTGCTGAACATTTAAAAAAAAAAACCGGCTTGGAGATTTCAGCCCGTAGCGAACTTATGCTCCGTGGCTCTAATGTGTGCGTGCCGGCTTCCCTTCTCTTCCCTCCGAAACCGGAAGTTATGTCCGGGGGGGGGAAGAAGGGAAGCCGGCACGCACATGTTGAGAGCCCTGAAGTAAGCGTTCGCTAAGGGCTAAGGCGGGAGACAGGTTAGTGAAGCATTTGCTCTTCTTGCTGCCGGGTCCTGCCTACTTTCTGTTTCCGCGAAGGCAGGACCCGGCAGCATTTCCCCCAATAGGTTGATCGCGATCTTGGGCCAATCAGCCTTCCTCTCCCCGACGGTAGAATTGACGTCGGGGAGAGGAATGCTGGTCGGCCGAAGCAGGGAGAGCTTGGGGCGGCGTCGGCTTTCGGGCCTGTTATTGGTGGCGGTTTGGGTCCTGGTCCCCGATGGCAGTGGCTTGGGGGAGGGCAGGGAGAAAGAAAGAAAAAGGACAGGCAGGGAGACAGAAGGAAAGAAGAGAAACAGAAAAAAAAAGAAAGGGCGGCAGAGAGAAAGAAAGGGCAGGGAGAGAGGAAGGAAAAGTTGGGGGAGGGAACGAAGTCTGGAGGAGAGGAAGCATACAGGTTAAAAGAAGGGAAGAAAGATTGGATGCACAGTCAGAAGAAGAAAGTGCAACCAGAAACTCATGAAATCACCAGACAAGGTAGGAAAAATGATTTTATTTTAAATTTAGTGATCAAAATGTGTCTGAATTTATATCTGCTGTCTATATTTTACACTAAGGTCCCCTTTTACTAAACCGCAATAGAGTTTTTTAGCGCAGGGAGCCTATGAGCATCGAGAGCAGCGCTGGGCATTCAGCGCAGCTCCCTGCGCTCTAAAAACTGCTATCGTGGTTTAGTAAAAAGGGAGGGGGTATATTTGTATATTTTTGTATGGTTGTTACTGAGGTGATAGTGCATAGAGTCACCTGCTTTGACCTCTTTGAAAAACCCTGGAATATGAATGATAATTAACATTTTCTATGCGTACAGTGTGCGTTGTGTTTTTTTAAAATTTTATTGTTGGTAGATCATTTTGACTTGGTCATTTTAAAAGTAGCTCACAAGCCCAAAAAGTGTGGGCACCCCTGAACTAGACCATCGAAAGTTTCTGTTACCAGTACTCAGCCCTCAACAGTCATCACTCCTACCCGCTCAGCCAAACTCATACCATATATTTCATCTTACAGCAGGTGTCTTTTCAACAATTTTTTGAAGTTCTGTAAATTTTGCTGTTGGCAAATATATCCTGGATGGTTATTCCACTCCCTGGGACCAATACAGAGAAAGATACTTTTCCTTGAAGAAGAAAGCCTTAAGTCCTGCACAGCTAGCACAAGCAAATCACAATTCTCAACTGAGCAGAGCAATCAAGCCGTCTCACAAGGCAAGATGCTATGGACCAGGTGTTCTGGGGCCAACTTCCGTAAGCACATGAAAACATTTACCAAGAGCTTGTAACGTATCTGATTCCTTACTTTCAACCAATACAGCCTTAGAAAATATTCTGTCACATGCTCATGTCAGTCCAATTTAAATAGAGAGCATACTACTGAATTCTGGGCCACCTGAAGCGCACTCAACACTCACTCTGGCACTCCCAACAACACCAGACTGCAATAGTCGAAAACAGACAGCACCATCAATTGCAACACCATCTTAAGCAACGGAGCCACCAAACAGGGCCTAAATCCATTGACTAACCTAAGATGAAAATACACCTTCCGAACTACTGCAAGCACCTGCCCTCTCATAGTAAGTCCTGGAAAGGGTTATGATATTTTGTTGATCGTGTCCATGATTAGTATACTGTATATTTGTTATTAAAATGTATTTTTCTTAGCATCTTCTACACTTGAACTTGTTTTCTTTCAAGAAACAGCTTTGTGTGTATGTATTGTATGAGGCCTTTGTTTAAATCAGTTGGTCCATTGGGAAAATACGTAACAAAAAAAGTGGAAAATTGCTGGACTAAGGGGCTCATAATCAAAACAAAAATATGTCTAAAAACCCACCCAAATTGGCACTTGGATGACCTAAAAGACAGGTTGTCCAAATGCTGATAATCAAAATGGGTTTTTAGATGTATCCAGAGACTTTCTAGGCCTCTGAATCCCGCTGTGCGCCCAGAGCTGAAAGGGGCGTTTTTGAAGGAATGGTTAGGGCGGGATATGGGCTGACTTAGACTTCAGGGATAATCGAAAGTTTGATGAGGCTGCCTGGTCGGAACTTATACGTTGTGACTTAGGCGATCTAAAATCAGATATAAGTGCTCAGAAGGTATCCAAAGTGACCAAATAACCACTGCAGACACAAAGTACAGATCCACACACACACACACACACACCGCTATAAAAATTGGAATAAAAATACCTGCCTCCAGAACATCAGCACCTGGCATAGGAAAGCCTAGTAGCGCTGCATATAGGTCTCTTAAGTAGTCTGGGGGATGGGCTAATGAACCAAAGAGAGGAGAACCCAGGCCCATAAGCCACTCTAACCACTGCATTCATGGTGAAAAATGTGAGTCCACCCAAAAATCCCCAAAACTTACTGTAATGCCATATAGGTGGCACCTCCAGCCATAAGGGCTATTGGGGTTGTAGACAGGTGGTTATAGTAGGTTTTGGGGATACTTTGGGGGACTCACCATGACCTGCAGGGGAGTTGTGGTGAGATGTTTATATGGCAACCTTTTTGTGAAGTTCACAGCAGTGCCCTGTAAGGTACCCGACTACTTTGTTGTCATGTCTAGGTGGCCAGTCCATCAATTTGCTGGCCCCTCTTATGTCCAAAAGGTCTTCCTCTAGGCATTTGGAACTTGGCCAATTTTGTATACTAGCGGTCTATACGATCAAACGGCTGGACGTAGAAGTAGACGATTTTTTGAGAATGTTCTTTGGATGCTGCCGACTTTGGGCGACTAGTGTCCTAGGCCCAAAACAGACTTAGACGTTTGTTTTGATTAGGCCCCTCCAAATGTAAAAAATACAAAAAAGGAAATCCAAGCAGTAAAAAAAAAAAAGAGTACTTTATTCCAAGCAGACAACACGTATACTAAAAATGAGTGATCTTTAAGTCAGTAATCTCTTGTATTTCTGATGAATGTCCAACAAAGAAAATGTACATTTGTTCGATGGGAAGTGTGACCTGACACAGGCCATGTTTCAGCACTGATGCCTGTGTTAGTGGTCCTGTACACTTCAAAAAAAACTAATAAATGTTAACACACAACAACATCTCTACAAGTAAATGAAAACATTAATAAATAATAAAAATATAATAAAAATACCTCACATTTAAAATAAAATATAAAATAAAAAAATTATTTAAGAATTGTATTCTTCCAAACATACTAGAAAGAGGCTTTCTCATATGAAAGGCTGGTGCCCTTAGGTGTAAATGCTAAATAAAAAATCACCTAAACAGTATTATTCTGGATTCATTTGCAAGGAATATGACTGCACCTAAAAGTGGACCTACAGGTTCTGGAATTGCTGCCTTATAAGAAGAAATAATGCCAATGTGGGATTATATATTATTTATTGGATAATAAAAATATTTAGAAGTTATGGCAAGCAGGTTACAAAAAAAGTTATACTAATGATTGCACAAAAATATATATATGTAGAGATATAAATGCACTAAAAATATACATATAGTAATACTACAAAATATATATTGTTACACTAAAGAAATTTCCTGAGAAGATATCACAAAGCAGCAACTATGGCCCTCATTTACTTAGCTGTGGTAGAGGTTTGTACCATGGCCCAGGGCTCTAAATGCTCTGACACTGCTCTGCTGCTCATAGGAGTGTAGCACTCCGGGCCATAGTAGAAATCTCTATCAAGGCTTAGTAAAAGGAGGGGTATATTAGGCTAATTGCCAAGTGTTCCAGAACATCCAACCCTTAGCAAGTAAAGAACATATGACTAACTAGCCTCTGGAACGCTACAAGGTACCCCATTCTCACCCTCAGGTCAGCTGCTTCAGCTTCCAATGGTGATTAAACGATTCCTCTTTAGGGCTACAAGCTATACAGCGAGCACCCCTCCCCCTAAATTCTAGTCCAAGTCCTTGATCTGCCTCAGTTGAAGGGTTCTCAGTCTGATAAAAGCCAGTAAATAATCCACTGCAGAATTCTTCCTTGTGCTGGTCTTAGCACATAAAGATACAGTCCATAAGCAGCACTGACAATTCAGTCCTCTTCACAGAGATGTGTACATCGACTGTGAATCTTCTCTTTCTTTCTTTTCTTCCTTCTCCAAAAACCAAACCCAAACTGAGTTCAGCTTGGTGATGATTCTCCCCAGTGGTGCCCAGGTGACAAACACAGGCCAGTCAGGATCCATCCAGCACTTTATGGCAGGTTACACAAGGAGGGTGGATGGGCTTCTAGATGGTACTTCTAACTAGGACTGGTACAGATGTCAGCTGGTAGCTTGTTTACCAGTAGAATGCAGGATGCATGATGGCAGTGTTCAGAAAAGATGGTTCATGGCCTAGCCAGGCCTCAAGCCTCCAAAGGATAATTCAGGGATACTCCTACACACCCTCCTGAATGAACTTAATCACAAGAAAGTGTTATAATATTCTCAACCAATAACTGTTAATGTTAAAAGAACGTGTTACCTATCACACTGCATGAAACAAATCAAAGCAGGATTACATCAGCGCTAATCTCTACAGAAAGGCAGATATAGTAACACTGATATCTATAAAAGAAGATATGAAAACAAGGAGACTTCTGACTATAATTATGAATTAGCAATATAGACCACTATAATAAAATTAAATAAATCATGGCTCTGAGGTTATGTATAATTAATATGCTAATATGTAGAATATTGTAAGTATTTTTCAACGGGATCTTATAACTACAATTGCTATACAAAAAAATTTGAGAAATAAAGGCACTTTGCTTCACATGCTGCCTGCTATTTATTCAGGGATTAATATTTACTGGTAGACGTTGTGACATATGTATCAGGTAAATCCAAGACAAAGAAGCTATTGTATGAATCCATATTACATAGACTGATTTTCTATAATGAGCATATGTGAGTTGCTAAAAATATGTCCGTGCCCCAAATTTAATTTGAGCTTAATTAAAGCCACCATTTGAAGAGATTTGATAGGGCAGTGACTGAGCATTTGCAAACAAATAAAACACATTGCCTTCTCCCAATAGCTCCCCCCCACCCAAGACTCACCTAGCAGTTCCCAGGTAATTTAGTGGCACAAGATAGGAATGTTCCCAGTTATTACCCACCTCATCCAGGGCAGGATTAACCAATAGGTCAAGTAGGCACATGCCTAGGGCCCAAAATGGTCAGGGGGGCCCGATGAAGGAGGGTATCAACATTGTTTTTACCAAACTGCGATGGGCCCCTCCAGCATTGATTGGCAACGCGCCCCCCTCCCTCTCATTGATAGAAAGTAAGACAAGCAAGCAACGCGGGTATGAAAGGCAACGGGAACTGTAATTGTGCAAGCGGTGCTGCTTGCCCAAAGCTTCCCTCTGATGCAGCTTCCTGTTTCCACCTGGGCGCATGGTGGGGTGGGGCGGGGCAGGAGGCCCAATGTACTTGGGTGCCTAGGGGCCCTCGACGAATTAATCCTGCTCTGACCTCATCTAGTTCCAGGTTTCAAAGTGGCCCTTCTAACCATTATTGTTAGGGGATCATTCTTCCATACCTGTATAAGGAACAATCATGTTACTTTAGTCATGTTCTGCAATTGTAATTCTCAGGACTATGACTGTTACTGTCTGACTTCTGTGTAGAAGCAAAATGATTACATAAGGGGGGGAGGACTTAAAAAGCTTTATGAAGTAGATAATAGTTTAAATTTGGCCATAAAGGTGAAAACATTTTCCCTCTCACTACACTTCCTGAGAAAATTTTATTTTGTTTTCTTAATAATTGTCTGATAATTGAAGAAGCAATGATTCATACAGATATATCATGTAATTCTCATCATTGACAGTCTGCAAGGCTCAGCCAGAACATTCTGGAATAAGCCTCTAAACATGCATGAGGTTTTCAGCACACTGTTGGATCTATTTATTCCTTGCCAGGTTGGCACATTTCTGTTGTCTGACAAGTTGGCAGATCACTGTTTCTGCTATTTTAATGCCTGCAAACTTTCAGTAGTTGGTGTTTCGTAGGGCTCTTTTCTAAACAGGCTTCGTTGTTTGCTTTTCTGTTGTATTTTTCTATTCAATTTTTGGGGGGGCAATTTTGAAATGTTCTTCTTTTTTGTTGTTGTTTATTATTTATTTATTTTAAAACTTATACTCCGCTTAAGCCTAAGCGGTTCACAGGATACATCCACAATCATCAATAACAATACAACATAGAATAATTTACACGTCAATCGTGTTGATTGCAATTTTGGATAAGATGAACAATGAACTGTTCTTGTAACCCAGTGATGCCTTTATCGCTCCTGACACATCTTTTTTTTTCTGTGAAAATTTTAGTTTTCAACCTTGGCTTAATTACTTTTGGAACAACACCATGAAACAAGTAGTGTGAAGAGGTGGCCAAAGTGCTCCCAGAAGATGTCCTTTGTGGACTGTCATGAACAATATTACAAATACACCATACCATTCCAACTTTTGTATCCTGCAAATGTCAGCTAGGAATTATTGTGGCTTACACAATATTAGAATTGTTACAGAAATACAAAAAAGTATTATAGCAACAAAGAAAATCATTATGCAAGTCAAAACAGAATGGAAAGCTACTTGCCAAATCCAACTATCATAATAACGCAAGCTCTCACCCTTCCAGGAATTGTCTCCATTCCCCCACAATGGTATGAGACAGGATAAAGAGCTAAGAAATATCGGAGGAGGAACCTCAAAGCAGTCTTCCTTAGAGAGAAAATACCAGGTGTTGTTATCATATGTTTTATGAGTATCGATGCACATTGTCAATTAAAATATTAAAAAAAAAAAAAAGAAGAAGAAGAATTGCTACAAAGACATAGACATCATGCAGAAAAAAGCATGGAAGATATCATGCAGGTGGGAATGGGTCAGTGCATTGAGGAGAAAAGGTGTGTTTTCAGTGCTTTCCTGAATTGTTACAAATATGTTACTGGACAGTGGCTTCATGGACAGTGGTTCAAACTAGGCAGAAAAGACTTTGAGCCAGTCTGACCACCAGTACCAGTAGGTCCAATGTGAGGCTGCTTTTGAAGTCTGGAATAAAAGAGGCTTAGAGAACTGACCATATAGATGGTATATAAATTTTTTAAATAAATTATATGCCAGTTAGCGCCAATTACCACAATTAGCAATTATGTGCATACATCAACTACACATATGATGTACATGCACAACTTTAGGCGCCAAGTACAGAATTTGGGGGCAAGTTAATTTTTGCCAAATAACATGGATTAAGTGGCAACCCCCTCCCCCCCTTTTACAAAAGCAGTTTGTAGCGTAGGCCAGCGTGCTGACTGCTCTGCACTGCTCCCAACACTCATAGAGTTCCTATGAAAGGATCTTAGTACCACAAAAAATGGTTCTGCCCTGGGGTTAACAGTCCTGTGACCAGTCCCAGACACCTCCTGTTCCATACCCCACTTGGAATTTGCTTAACAGATCTTGTTATGTTGGGAAAAGAGGCCACTGATTTAATGTAAACAGAGAGATTATTGGCACCTGGGCCAATATTCTGAAGGTATGATGGTTTTCTAGTCATGGGATCCAAACTAGGCCATCTGTACAAGTACAATAACAACAGTTTGGTCAGCATGGTCCACAGCACAAAGATGGCTCTTGACAATGCAGTTGTAGATTGTGCAGTGTCTTGATCTACTACCATAGTATAAAATGGTATAATCATCATGTTATTTGATAGATCTCACATGCTTTAGCCTGGGACCTTTAGTCTCTTTTTTTAATGTACAGTAATGAAAGTATTACTACAGTCCTATGTTCTGTGTAGAATAGATCTGGGGCAAAAAAAGAGAGAACTTTTGCAAAATATCTATCTCTGGAAAACCTGGTAGACTTGCTGTCTGTAACACCAGCAGCATATCTCATGGTAAAGAATTTTAACCACTTAGGTCTCTGCAAACAGAGAGCAAAAATAGACTTTTGCCCTTGAGCCTTAGCCAACATAAAATATTTACACGGATGGCATGACAAACAATGTACTTCAGTTTGTGCAAGTCTGTGAAACCATGAGTTTAGATCCTGTGAGGCACCATTATCCCTTTCAGAATGTACAATATGGACTAACAAAATAATAATAAATAGCTATTTCATACATCTACACTAGAGGGTGGAGTAATACTTATAGTTTGTGTACGGATCTACAGTCTATTTTTATTTTATTTTTTTTCTTGTATGAGGAAAAACTTCCGGAACCTACCCGCCTAGGATTCCTTTATAATATTGGCTAAAGAGCTGTCATCTCTAATGGAGGAGTAGGCCAGTGGTTAGAGAAAGTGAAGAGAACTAGCAAGGCAGGCCTCAAATCCCAAGACTCTGGCCCTCTTTTACTAAGGTGCACTAACCGGTTAGCCCGCACTAAATGCTAACATATGCATGTTAGTCTATGGACGTGTTAGCGTTTAGCGCGCGATAATCAGTTAGCGCACCTTAATAAAAGAGGGGGGGGGGTCTGTGTGTGTGACCTTGAGCAAGACTAGATTGTAATCTCTCTGGGGATGGTGGAAATATGTACTGTCCAATGAATGAGATGGGTTGGAAAGCCAAACAAATAGCCCAAGCTCTAATAAAACTCTGGCTTCCAATAACAAATAAAAGGCGATAAGTTATATATGAGCGGAAAAAGGATCTTAGAAACCAATGAAATACTAAAAGATTTCAGTCTGAGACTTATCAATTATGGCTTTTTTGGAAATCAATTTGGAGCCAAATTAATTGTTTATTAGAAAACCCGGTGGTATTGACCTATGATACTATATTATTTGGCATGTCAATGAAAACAAAGATTCAGATATCTTCGAATAATAATAAGCTTTTGCTTATAATGACAGGGGTTGCCATACAACAAATTACTTGTAACTGGAAGAACTGGAATAGACTGAATTATAATTTTTGGTGGAACTCATTGTGTCATATATATAAAATGGAAAGAGTAATAGCTGCACAGCAGGGGTATTTAAGGAAATTTCAAGATGTGTGGGAGCCATTAACAAAATATTGTAATGAATAGATGCCATTTTTTCCCTTCAATTTATAAGTTCAATATTCAGGGTGGGGAAGGGATAATTTTGAGTATATCATATAAAAATATTTGTTATGAAAGGGTGGGAAGGGAGGGAGTTCAGGTTATATGATTTGTATTATTGCTGAATATTAAGTGATATATTTAATGTTAAAATGTTTTAACTTACTGTCACACTTATTGTAAGTTTGAAAATGAATAAAGATTTAAAAAAAAATTAAAAAAAAGTTTCAGTACTCTCTATAAATGTCTGGAGCCCTGTTCTTCTCTATTCTAATGGCTGAGTAAGATTTTCTTTTCAAAACCCTTATTTTCTAATTTAGCATTATGATATGGTTTCCTTTTGTTTGTATTCATATATCTGTAGCTCTTGAAAGCTAGCTACGCAAGCATTTAATAAGTCAAATAAAAAGTATCATCTACAACTTGGTTTCTAATCCTTGTTTTTATACAGTTATAAATTTGACAGTATTTTTTAAGATAAAGCTATTGGAGAACTAATACAAGATAATCTGCTATGACATTCAAAAATATTGGATGAAGGAGATGCTTAACATGGAAAGGTAAACTCTAAAAATTACAAAGATTAAGGGGACACTCAATGACGTTACACGGAAATACCTTTAAAACAAATAGGATAACTAGATTATACGTAATAAGATTGGAAACATCAGCTAGAAGAGAATTTGAGGTCAGGTCCTTTCCTGCAGAGCCCTCTTTCTTCTCTGAAGCAGGGGTACTGCTAACAATCCCTTCCTTCCTCCCAAAGGTGATCTCTTCCATGCATTTTAAACAGCCTAAACTCTTCCTTTGTTCTGGCATAAGGATTATGAGTGAGTTGCTTGATGTGCGTAGAATGCTTCTGAAATATCTGGAAGTTACTATTGAGTTCAGGAAATCTGATCACCTTTTATTCCTCTTCACTGGCTTAAAGAAAGGCATACTGGACCACTGAGAGCTCTTGTAGATTTTCAGAAGTTTAAGAAACTTCTGAAAACTACATTATTTGTAGAAGCATTTCAAGAAATGTTGGGGGGGGGGGGTTCTGGGCCATGAATGTTTTGTATTGATATGCTGTCGAATGCCGTAAAATATGGCTGATATGAAGAAATTGTTATTGTTTGTATAATATGAGTTGTTCTCGTCCCGAAAGATAGTCCATGTAAAATTTTAAAGACTATACTGCAATTGGTGTCTAACTTTAGAAGACCTGTTATAATGAAGGGATAATTGGCTATGATTCCATTTTAGTGACACAAAGAAGAATGTGATCCCCTTTCCTACCACTCCACCCCTCCCCCAGGTCCTCATTTGCACCAGCTGAGATGGTGCTTTAATCCCTGCTTCACTAGTTGTAGTATCCCTATGTGAGCCCAAATGTTGTTGTTGTTTTTTTGTGGCACCATTTGGGAACAACTGTTCTAACTGGTCTGTGTAAATTATTCCAATACTTTCAAGGAGGCCAGACGCAATCATACGATAGTGGTGTTGGGATGAACTGCTTCTAAATGCTGGTTACCCCAGTGCATCAAAAATCAAAAGATCTGAGCTTGGTGTCCACCCATACACAATATTTAGACTATCTGCTGCATGCTTTTAGGACATTCTAAAAAGCATAAAAAGAACTGAAAACCTGGACGCTTTCTATTACAGAAAGAAAATAAAAACAGATGCCATTTAGCCAGTGGCATACCTAGCATATGTGACACCCAGGGCCCATCATTTTTTGACAACCCCCCTCCCCCATCTACATCAAAAATATGATTTTTAGTAACAATCCACATATCGCACAACAAGAGTGTACCTAGGAAAAGGCAGCATCTTAAACACTGCAATGAGCACTAGAACACCAAAACATACATTGTAAAACTAAACAAGCCAGATCCCGCACAGTCAGTTGATCCTGTAGTCAATGCCAGCTGAAAATTATGTCCTTTTCATACACACAGAACAGAGATACACCCTCGCCCAGTATGGAATAATCACAAACTAAAAATAGAAATATGTAGACAAAAGTTAAACTGAACCGCCAAGAAACCAGACTCTGCTTACAATGCAACACCACAACACCACAGAAAGAAGAGAGAGAGGGAGAAAACTGAAATAAAGGGGAGGCAGAAGAGAGGGGGGCAGATGTTAGACTTGGGGGTGTTTAGAGGGAAGAGAGAGAGAGACTACAGAGAGGTGGAAAGATTCTGGACCAGGGAGGGAGGAAGGAAGGAAGGAGAAAAAGAGAAGCAGAGAAAGACCTGGAAGAAAGAAGAACAAATGCTTGGAGGGATGGGGGGTTGTGAGCCAAAGAAAGACAGGAGGCAGATGCTGAACTATTGGAGGTGCAGACAGAGTGGGAGAAACCCTGAGGAAGAACAGAGGGATGGAAGATCATAACAGAGGAGGAAGAGAGGAAGATCTGGAACAAAGGTGGTGGTAGGTACAAGGAGAACTGACACTGGATTTGGGGAGGGTAAGCAGAGGGAAAAGAGAGAGAGACCTGGGCCCAAAGGGGCTGGGGCTGGATTGTGAAAGAAATGTTGGATGCACAGTCAGAAGGAAGTCCAACCAGAAACTAATTAAATCACCAGACAACAAATGTAGGAAAAATTATTTTATTTTCAATTTAGTGATCGAAATGTGTCAGTTTTGAGAATTTATATCTGCTGTGTGTGTTGTGTGTATATGAAAATGAAAGGAAAAAATTGCATTACAATTAGTAAAGGAGGCAGGATCCGGGGCACAAATTGGGTGGGTTTAGGGCAGAGCTTGGGAGGTCTGTGGTTGGGGGAACTAAGCTTGAAGTAGTTGAGAAACACTGCTGTAGGCAATCAGCTGCTGCCAGTGCCTCTTCTCTCCTGCCCTCTTCCCTGCTGGCACCCCTACTGGCATCTCAGGGCCCCTCTAGAAGGCCTCTGTGCATGCGCGTGATGTCATCTTGGCAACGTCCGCACACTTCCGGGTGCCTCAAGCCATGGTCACTACCTGCGGTCCTCACTACATTTTCCAACTTTGTTTCGGTCCCGAATCATTTTTGAGTTGTGCAGGCTGTAAGTGGTATATAAATACCACTTATAAATAACTAAAGCCAGATATTTGTGAGAACATAAAATAGTAAAGTGAATTTGAATCATTCAAAGGCAAAATCTGAGCACAAATTCACTGGAAATAATATTTTTCAGAAGATAAGTCTTTTACATCAAACTTTAGTTTCTGTAGATATATTAAAGGAAATACTGGATCTTCAATGGGACAATAATTCTCACATTTATTACTGAAAATCTCATAGGCCCTCTTTTACTAAGGTGCGCTAATCGATTTAGTGCGCGCTAAACGCTAACGCGTGCATGTTAGTATATGGATGTGTTAGCGTTTAGCATGCGCTAATTGGTTAGCGCACCTTAGTAAAAGAGGGGGATAATCTCTTCTTTGTCCTCAGATGGTTGCAAGTTAATATTTAGAACTCAGAGAAGTTGTTATGAGAGACTGCTGAAAAGTTCTCAGCCCAACCAAGAAGAGAATGATGTGGAACCGTGAAATGTACAAGTTATTCCACACTTTCTTACACTTTTCATTTCAATGATGTGAAGTACAACAAAAAAATGTCAAGAAGAGTGTGGAATAACTTGTAAGCTTCCGTTCCACATCATTCTCTTATTGCTTGGGCAGAGAGTTTTTCAATGGCCCCTTTAATTTCATTTACATAACATACTGTAAACTGCAAAGCCACCTGGAATCTTAGAATCTGAGATCAGAGTTCTCTTGGACACTCCATCAGAGACCAATGCTTTCTTGTCTTGGCTAATATTCTCTGACATCATTATGAATTAGATATAAGCAGAGAACTAGGTCAGAAGAGCCAAAGGAAGTAAAAGCAGGAAACAGGGTTGATGATTCATACCCTATGAATGCATGGCTAGAGATTTTTGATAATATACAGCCAAACCACACTGTTGATGTTGGAAGATTTGGTGTGGGAACTAAATGTACTGTTTGACCTCTTTGGTGGCTATTTGTAATTTTTAATACTTTCTATTTGGCTTAATTTCCTCTTTTTCAATGTTTCTCTTTTCACTGAGCATTCTCGTAAAGCACAAACTATCCCCCCCACCCCCACCTTTTTTTTTTTTTTCCACAAAATCGCGAAAGCAATTTTTAGCTCCGGCTGGTGTGCTGAATGCTCTGCGCTACTCCCAACGCTCACAGAGTTATGAGTGTCGGGAGCAGCGCAGAACATTCAGTGTGCCGGCCTGTGCTAAAAAAACGCTTCTGCGGTTTTGTAAAAAGGGGGGAGGGGGAGTATATGAGGGTAATTTTCAGAGCGAACTAGTTGAATAACTAATAAATCACCCAGCTGGACTGTACTAAATGAGCCGTTTCCTACCCTCACCACTGCTAAAAGGACATACCGTACTGTTAAGTAAGGGAAATATATGTTCACTACTATGATTTAATACCCATGAACAGAGCATCATTGAAGATTAATACAATTCATACTTGCTGAAAGATAGGAAAATTCGTAGGATAACCTAAGGATAGGGAACACAAGCCTAAGATATAAAAGGCAATAAACAGCATGAACTGAACAGAGATGAACTATCCCAAGTGGATAAGGGGAATTGTACAAAACTAGACCGATCACAGAAAGGGACAAAGAGAGATATCCCTTCAAGGCCACTTTGAATTTTAAATAGATATCTTCCCTTCAGACTTCTGCAGAAAATCAATTCCATAGAAGGAGAGCTAAGTAAAGAAGAGCCGCTCTTTATCCTCTCATAGGCCAAAGGTAGCCAGAATTAGCAGATGTGCAATGATTTTACAAGGCACAAAGAGGTGCATGATATCCAGAGAGAAGCTAAATACTGCAATATGCCTATATGATGATCTGAGGGACCAAAAGCAGAATCTTAAATTGAATTTGGGAAAAGCTATTGATAACCAATGTTCTCTGTAAAATAACAGACTATGGACTTTTCCTCCAGGAAATTCTCTGAACCATTTTTAAAAACCAGCTACGTTAACCACTGTTACCACATCCTCTGGGAATGCGTTCCAGAGCTTAACTATTCTCTGAGTGAAAAAAATGTGTCCTTCTATTGGTTTTAAAATTATCTCCTTGTAATTTCATGAAGTGGCCCCCTAGACTTTGTAATTTTTCATGTAGTAAAAAAATCGATCCACTTGTACCCGTTCTATACCACACAAGATTTTGTAGACTTCAATCATATCTCCCCTTAGCTGTCTCTTTTCCAAGCTGAAGAGCTCTAACCTAGTCTTTCCTCATATGAGAGGAGTTCCATCCCCTTTATCATCTTGGCTGCTCTTCTTTGAACCTTTTCTAGTTCCGCTATATCTTTTTTGAGTTAAGGTGAACAGAATTGAATGCAATACTCAAGGTGACGTCGCATCATGGAGCGATACAGAGGCATTTTAACATTCTTAGTCTCGTTTACCATCTCTTTTCTAATAATTCTTAGCACCTTGTTTGCTTTTTTGGTTGCCACCGCCACAGCTGCCACACATTGAGCAGAAGGTTTCAATGTATTGTTTGCAATGATACCCAGATCTTTTCCTTAGGCACTGACCCCCAAGTTGAATCCTAGCATCTGGCAACTTTGATTTGTATTATTTTTCCCAATGTGCATCACTTTGCATTTGTCCACATTAAATTTAATCTGCCATTTGGGCACCCAGTCGTCCAATTTCCTAAGGTCCGCCTGCAATTTTTCACAATTTTTCACAATCACAATTTTTCTTTATCAGTGCTTTGCATTTAACTTGCTAATGCTTATGTCTCAGAGAGCAAAAGAGATAATGGTTACTGCGGATGGGCAGACTAGATGGGCCATTTGGCCTTTATCTGCCATCATGTTTCTATGTTTCTTCATTTGGATCCTTTTTCCATTTTTTTAAAGGATGTTTTTTGGATTGGGGTTTGTTTTTTTTATAGCTCTAATAGCCCTTCTTTCACTTCACCTTGTTTTTTCTTCTTTCCACTTTTGTTAATACATGGAATACATCTGGTCTGGGCTGCCACATATACACTAAGCTGTTTGTGCCATCAACCTAAACACTCTTACAATATTATCCCCCCCCCCCCCCCTTTACAAAGGCACAGTAGTGACTGCCATGTGGCAAATGCTCTGACACCCATTAAATCCCTAAGGTCACTGGAATAATTACCACATCAGCAGCCACTCCCGTATCTTTGTAAAAGGAACCTAAAGTAAAGGGTGCACTTTAAAAATTGCCAAGCCCCTTGAATAAATTAACTTAGAGCTGCATGCAACCAATGAATAAAATAGGCTAAACTGTTCCCAAAAAGTAAGATATTATAAAAGCTTCCAGCAAATACATTAAAAATGCATGAAAAGTGCATCAAAATTGTTCCATATTTAAAATGCATTACAATAATTAGAATCCTAAGAACCAAAGGGACTAATTAAAAACCATAAGCTAATGCAAAATCAATATGATAAAATATATAAATAAATAAAATACCAGAGAGAGAAAAATGAATAAGTGTGCATCTGACTTTAGGGCTGCTGTCTAAAACCCTTTACTGGGTTGATTGACAGCCCAACCAATGTGCTGAGCATTGTGAAATTTTATTGCCACAGTTCAAACACACACTAAATACTTTAAAAACTCAAAAACTTTAAAAACCTTGCTAAATAAGGGTCCTTTCTTTCTAAATGAGAACACCACTCCCTAGTGTTTGTCTTGCCCGTGGAGTGGGCTGCTCCCTTTTTCTTTGGGATCAGGATGGCAGAACTAAGGCGAAATCTTGACTTTTCTTAGCTAGTCCAATCGGGGATCCAGCACCTAGGTAAGAAGAAGGAAAGGGCAGGTAACTTTTTTCTTGACCCCCAAGATAACATAACATTAAAATTTGATTTATATCCCGTAATACCTTGCAGTTCAATGTGGGTAACAAACAATAAAAGAAACTGTTCATGTACAGCGATTGCAAGTATAACTCACACAATAAATCAGCAATCATAAATGAATATTTAAATGCTATCACACATCTAAAAATTCTTAAACATACAACAGAAAGGTAATACAGGGCAGTGATGGGCCCTATGAGCATCCAAACACTCACACTGCAAGTCCTGTCCCTCCTGTCAGAGGGGATGGGACATATGAAGCCGTAAGCACACATACTTGAATGCTTTGCTGTGCCAATACTGTAGAGATGCCAAGTTACCCAGTTTCAGGCTAGAGATTTGGGGACAGTCCTGGATTTCTGACCACCCTATCCTGGAGCATTATGGGACTTGCAGTACTGATTTCAATGGGCAGGATCAGTCACTCTTACACTGTTTTGGGATGCAAGTTCAAAATCAGACCTGACTAAAAAGTCTTCAGCCTTGAACTGGGTAACTTGGCAATATTATTCTGGAACTGAGCTGTTGCTTCTCCCCCACCCCCTGAAGCCTGCTGTCCAGGTAGTTAGAGCCCCTTTTACAAAGCTGTGGTAGTGATGCTGCCTTGGTAAATGCACTGTAGCCTATTTGAATTGAATGGGCTTCAGTTTGTTGACCACGGCAGCATCACTTTGTAAAGGCTTTGTAAAGGGGGCCCCTTAGTCTGCCTAGTGGTAGGGCTGCCCTTGGCCTCTGCTACTCATAGATTTGTTAGAAAGTACAGACTTGGAAGAAATCCAGTCCTTTCTTTGGAAGTCTAGCATGAGTTTGTTTTTAAACATTTGTCCAGCTGACCATAGTTCCTTTGTGTAAAATATTTTTGGTCATTTGGTACAGAACTGAATAAAAAGGAATCTTTATACTGCTCTTGCCAGGTCTAGCTTTAGTCATAGGCATAAGAACATAAGAATAGCCTTACTGGGTCAGACCAATGGTCCATCAAGCTCAGTAGCCCGTTCTCTTGGTGGCCAATCCAGGTCACTAGTACCTGGTCAAACTCAAAGAGTAGCAACATTCCATACTACCGATCCAGGGTAAGCAGTGGCTTCCCCCATGTCCTCCATGAACTTGTTCAAACCTTTCTTAAAACTAGCTATGCTATCCACTCTTACCACAACTTCTGGCAATGCATTCCAGGGTTTAACTATTTTCTGAGTGAAAAAATATTTCCTCCTATTGGCTTAAAAGTATTTCTCTGTAACTTCATTGAGTTTCCCCTAGTCTTTGTAATTTTTGACGGAGTGCAAAATCGATCCACTTGTACCCTTTCTACTCCACTCAGGATTTTGTAGACTTCAATTATATCTTCCTCTTAATTCAGATCTTCTCATAGATAGGACCCCCCTCCCTAGTGTACTAACATCTTTCTGTCCTTTAAAAATTGATGTAATTCTCCCCCCATCCCTTTACATGTCAGATATGTCTGCTTTGTCATCTAAAATGTATAACCCAAATTTAACATTTCTGTATTCGGCTTAGAAAATTGAAAAGCAGACCAACACATTTTGAATAAACTTGAAACTCCCCTCAGCCATCTCTTTTCCAAGCTGAAGAGCCCCAACCTTTTTAGTCTTTCTTCATATGAGAGGAGTTCAATCCCCTTTATTATCTTGGTCGCTCTTCTTTGTACCTTCTCTAGTGCCGCTATATCTTTCTTGAGATAAGGAGACCAGAATTGAATGCAATAATTCAGGTGAGGTCACACCATGGAGCAACACATAATAACATAAGAATTGCCATCTCTGGATCAGACCCTGGGTCCATCAAGTCCGGTGATCCGCACACACTGAGGCCCCGCCAGGTGTATCCTGGCATAGTTTTAGTCCCCATAACACTGTATGCTTCTCAAGGGAGATGTGCATCTAATTTACCCTTACCCGTATCACTCTATGCCACTCTTAAGGAGATGTGCATCTAGTTTACCCTTAAATCTTAGAACGGTGGATTCTGCAATTACTTCCTCTGGGAGAGCATTCCAGGTGGCATTATATTCTTTCTTTTTTTCTTTTTTTTTAATTCTTTATTGATTTTCCAAACTTCAATAGTGCAATACATAAAATGTAACATATAATACAATAAAAGCACATTCAGCTTACACTTAATCATAACCAACCATTTACTCTCACCCACCCACCCAATGATTATTCAATAAAACACAAAAACATGGATTATCGCAAAAACCTTACCCTAATCCAATTAATGATATCCTCCCATCCACCCACCCACCCACCCCAAGTGTAAATACCCAAAGAACAAAATTAAGACAGAAATAACACCCCCCTTCCCTAGATGTGCATGAAAACAAACAAAAACTGACTCCTGATCAAAGACCTACTATACTGAAGAAATGTAAGATGTCAATGGACCCCAATCCAATCTAAATGAATTACTGTGCCCCAAACTATCGGCATTCATTCTTTCACATCTATAGCTGGAGCACAGATTTGCCCACCAGAAAGGGAAATTTAAACGATCATAATTCTTCCAATTTCAGGTTATCATCTGGATGGCAATCCCGGTCATGATCAGGAAAAGACGGCATTTATATTGATCCATTGGGGGCTTAACATGTAACAATGTATAATATTCTTAATCTTGTTAACCATCCCTTTTTTAATAATTTCTAGCATCGTTTGCTTTTTTGGCCGCCGCCACTGCCACTGCACATTGGGCGGAAGGTTTCATCATATTGTGTACAATGGCACCCAGATCTTTTTCTTAGGCGCTAACACCCAAGGTGGACCCTAGCTTCCTGTAACTGTGATTTGGGTTATTCTTCCCAATGTGCATCACTTTTCATTTGTCCACATTAAATTTTCATCTGCCATTTGGATGCCCAGTCTTCCAATTTCCTAAGGTCTGCCTGCAATTTTTCACAATCTGCATGCATTTTGACAACTTTGAACAGTTTAGTGTCATCTGCAAATTTAATCACCTCACTCATCGTTCCAATTTCCAGATCATTTATAAATAAGTTAAATAGCACCAATCCCTGTACAGATCCCTGTGACACTCCTCTGTTTACTTCCGCTAGTAAATGGGCTTAGCGTGTCCTTATGCAGGTCCTACTGCATGCCAAGCTAATTTCTAGTGCAGCCATCAAAAAGGGCTTTTTTCTATTTGTTGAATTTCTGGCCATGTGCTAATGTTACTATTAGTACATGGCCATTTTACAAAATTAATGCAAGAGCACAACACCTCCCATGTGATCAGCTGAGCCAGCAGGGGAAGCCCCAATCAACTGAGCAGCAGTACTCCCTGGCAGGACTCACCAGCTTCAGGGAGTCCTGCCGGCTCAGCTGATTGTGGCTTCTCTTACCAGCTCAGCTGATCTCGGTTCTGGAGCCACGATCAAGATGAGCTGGCAGGAGGGAGAGCAGCAGAGATAGTACAAAATTGAGCTTACAAGAGGGATGGGGAGGGAGGAACTAGGCCTAGTGATGTGCTCTTCTGAACAGGCTCAGGCACAGTTCCTCCCCCTTTTACCGAGGCTGTTCCGCACAGATAGCATGCATATAATTTGCATGGGCTGAGCATCACCTGAAAAAAAAAAATTGCTCCCAACACAGTATTTATTACCTTGTGGTCAGAGCATTGAGCACCGGTGCCTTAGTTTTTCATGTCTTCTAATTATTTTACCCACTAGTTACTGTATATATTTTAAATATCCATTTCATCGAATTTACAAATTATATATTGACAGCATGGTGAAATCCCACCAACGAGGTCTTTGAACAAACTGCTACACAAAAGTCACCTGCATAAGAAGTTTGTGACAATTGTATTCCATGATCTAATGTTCTTTGTCATCTCTATTATTCAATTACTTGACATTTTTATATAAAAATTAAAACCTTGGAATATTCTTAGCCTTGTAAATTGACTTTGCTATCTTTACTTCTAGCTGCTATTGTTTCATAAATATGTTCTTTGCATTAAGAGAATGTAGTCCTAACAGGAATGTGCACTGAAAGACAGATGAGCATTCTTGTTGTTTACAGCTAGCCCTGAATGAGAAGTTTCTATTCATGAAGCATGCCAGATAATTTGAGATACTGTTTGCCTTTTGTGCAATTAATCTATGGAACTGGAACTGCAACAGAACTGCCAGAGCAGATATTGTGCTCAAAGAGAAAAGAATGCGGAGGGAGAGTGCTCTCAGAGTTTGGCAGCAGCTTTACTCCAGGGTAAACTGCGTACTGTACACGGATTGTCTTATTGATAAATCTGGAGCCACTGTTGCATTGGCATCAAAGTTCGATACATCTGCCCCTAGGAGGGTGATTTTCAAAAATGTTTAAGCTGTGCCTGGGAAAAGGAGCAAGATGAGGTCAGGGAAAGTATGCAAAGGGATTTTAGTTTGGAGACCCTACAAGTACTTTCATATGCACACTCTACACCTTCTTCAAAGTGGAGTGTTTCTTAGGTTTGCAAACCTTGCGGGCAGCTTCAAAATTCTATAAGCATTGGAGCAGTGTTGGCGCATGTAGTGCTCCGGGTCACAGTAGCAACCTCTATCACAGCTTAGTAAAAGGTGGGGGGAGGGGGTAACACAAAAGTCTGTAAATAAACATTTAGAAGCCTATCATATCAGAGCAGCACCGAGTGCAAGAACTCAAACTGCACCAATCATACAGATGAATAGTCACTTAACGAATAGTTAAACTCCAGAACTCATTGCCAGAGGATGTGATAACAGTAGTTAACATATCTAGGTTAAAAAAAAAGGTTTGGGACAAGTTCCTGGAGGAAAAATCCAGTCTGCTATTGAAGCAGACAAGGGTGAAGCCACCGCTTGCCCTGGAATTGGTAGCACGGAATGTTGCTACTATTTGGGCTTCTGCCAGGTGCTTGTGACCTGGTTTGACCTCTATGGAAACAGGATATTGGGCTAGAAGATGGACCATTGGTATGACCCAGTATGGCTATTCTTATGTTCTAAATATTCTTGAACACTACCCCCCCACCCCTTTTACGAAGCATTTATGATCCTAGTTGGAAACTTAAGAGATAATTTTTTAAAAAACAAACCAGATGTACCCAACCCTGCTAAGAGCCACGGAGTCAAATTAAAACAAAATCGAAAACTAAATGACCTTTTCCTGCTGGAAGGTAGTGTGTATGTGTGCTAAGCAGGTCCCTTGACCTCTCCTCTGGTAAAAACCCAACCACACCCTTAGACAACAACAGAGCCTGCACCGGGGAGACCTAATGAGATGAGAAGCTTTCTCTGACAGAAATAAGAAACCCTATCTGGTCCCCAGGAATAAAGGATAGGCAAATTAGTTATGTGCCTAGGACCCAAATGTGTAAGTAGGGTTACCTGACGTCCGGATTTCCCTTGGACACGGCCTCCTTTTTGAGGACATGTCCGGGAGTCTGGACGGCTTTTCAAAACCCAGCACTTTGTCCGGGTTTTGAAAAGCTTCCAGCTAGCAGTGACGTCGGGATGGCATCTGCGCGTGTGTGGACGCAATGCCGTGACATCACGCGCATGTGTGTGATGTCATCGCGTCACACCAGCACATGCGCAGATGCCCTCCCGACAAGCGAGCAGGTTGAGAAGCAGGACTGGGGCAGGGCAGAACTGGGCAGGGCCATGGGTCCAGATTTTCATTCTGGAAAATCCGGTAACCCTATCTCTAATGTGCTACTTCAATGGCTCCCAAGACAGATTTTAGTCTGCTAAGTCAGCAGCTGTGTGGAAATAAAAAGGGGAGAAGGGGAGGCCGGAGCCACTGTTACCTGAAGAAGTCTGTCTCTTTCCTCACCTCCAGTTAGCTGCCTCCATAATTAATTTCTTCTCAGGTCAGAATGAAACCCCATTTGAGGGCACCTTAAAATGTATTTAGAGCTTCTGATTTTAGGTTTTAACTACTGAACATTGGAAAACCATCCGGATGCATTTCTAAGTGACATGTGCATATTTCACTCTACTGGAAAAGGTACCAAATTGTACAAGTACTTGTGGTGGAAGAGCACCAACATCCATCAATTATTTTGAACTCTCTAAGAACCCTTAACTAGTTGGAAAATTATATATTTATCATTTATAAAGACCTAAGAGCCCTATTTATTATGGGGAGGTCCAACAAACATGTTTGCCTAGGGCTCACTAGAGTTAATCCTGCTCTTGCTCCCAGGAATGGTCTACATAATTCCTGCCGCTGAAGCACACAAAAAAAATGACTCTTGTAGACTGAGGGAAAGAATTACAAATCCAACCCCCTCCTCCCCCTCTCCCTCCCCCTCCCCACACCCCTCCCCCCGGTGGGATCTGCATGACCTCTCTCTCCAGCCCCCCAACCCTGAAGTCAGGTATGGCTCTCCTGACTCCCCTGCCTACCTCCCACCCAGCTGTTGCAATTTTGAATTTTTAGGCAGCCGGCAGCAGCAACGAGGTGAGCCTGTTTCCTTCGGCCTGCCCCAGAAGCTGCCTCTCTGCAGCGACTTCTTGTTCCTATTGAATACAAATAACATATTCAGGACACTATTTGTGACTGATTCAAATCTAAGATGAATATACGGTACAGCCCTGGTAGGTGCATATTGTCACAGGGAAGCCCCTGTGAGTACCAGAGTATGTCTGGAGAACCCAGCAGTAGGTGAAATACCCACTTTGACCCAGGGCTTGAACACATTTAAACCTATATGCACCACAGCCTAGAGATGGGGGGGGGGGGGATGAAAGGGACACCCATGGGAAACCCTAGGGAAAATATATGCAAACAAGGTAGTACCCATTTATCCTTGCCTAGCACAGGGTCCAGAGAGACAACCCTATCAGCAGCAGGAACCTTGAAGCCAAGGAACAGGAATACAGGGAACGCTTTTAAACAGCACACACCATGCTTTCAGCAGGGAACTAGTTTGGACTGGCACACAGCTCTCACCAGGAGACAGCTGATCAGGGAAACGCCTACACCTGCCAATAGTCTCCACAAGCCAAGTAAAGGGAAACAAAGAGGAGGAGCAGGGAGCAGCAGTGAGGCAAACACAAAATCTAAAGCCAAGGCATGTTTGCTGAGGAAAGGCACAACTCCTCAAGGAAATCAGGTCAGCCAGTTCCAAGAATATGCATTTGAATATCCTGATAAAGAGATGCAGGAAGATTCCCTGACAATTTTCTGGAACCAGGGAGTTATTAAGTCAGGAGAAGGTTATGGAATGTACTGAAGCCCATTTAGAACAATTGCCTTATGAGAGCCAAATGGAAACTGACTTTGAATGAATGTGGAGAAGTTTGATAAAAGTAAAGCTTTGTGCAAGCAGCAGCTTAAAGTTTAGAAGTTTGGACAGGCATGGCTCTGTGATGGGCATGCCATAAAAAAGACTGTTTGCTGACCATTTTGATAAAGCTGCCCATGAAAGAAAGCATAAAACATAAGCTAATGTGAACTTGAAGTACAAAAGAACTGTGAGTGATTTGTATAACAGAGAAAGCCTCGGTTAGAAAGGCCTGTGTGATAGTCAACAAGAACGGCAAGCCCATCAACCGAACCCAGCCCTGTCACTTGTATTTGATCATTTTTGCATTTCTGCTGTTGAGTTTGTACTCTGTATGGTTGTGACTTTTTCACTGTCAATAAAAATCTGTTAAAAAAAAAAAAGAAAGGCTTGTGTATCATGATTAGCCTGCTATATGGAAAATAACATTTTTTCAAAAGCTTTAAAGTTTTTTAAAACCTTGAATGAGATCCTTTATTTGGGGAGGGATCGCAATATCTGGTCTTAGAGGGCGGATGATCCCAGTGCCATTGAGTTTGGCCTTAAAAATAAAAGCTCAATGGTAGTTCAGGTGCAGCTCTGCAGTAAAGCTTTAAAAGTGTGAAAGAAGGCAGAGATCTTTTGGGCATTGTTTTGCCTAGTTTAAAGGAAAAGGAGAGTTTGGCACAGCCTGTGAAGGCCAAACTAGAAGCCTGCCTAATTGGTGGAGTATTTATGAAAGCCAAGAGAAACGTTTTTTGTTTTTGTGCTGAGCTGAAACTATTATGTTTTAAAGGAAATAAAGCAACACTGTAGTAGAATCCAGTTGGGGAAAAGGTGTTTTGGTTGGTTTTTGATTGATAAAACTCTATTTTTCCCCCACCCCCGAGGCCACTGGCGCACTTCCACCCCACCATATCCCCAAAAGACCCCCCACCCCCAAGGCCACTGGTGCGCTTCCACCCCACCCCTGAGAACCGGCATCTCCCCTGAGAATTGGCATCGCCCCCCCCCCCCTCCTGTCTGCTTGCCCACCCAAACCCTTACCGCAATCGGGCACCAGCACGCAGCACCAACCCACAGGACATGCCGATGCTGAAAGAGCCTGCCGCCTGCCAGTGATCTCGGAGAGAGTGGGAGCCAGAAGACCTTGAGCATGCGCAGATGCTCAAGGCCCAGCAGAGATCATCAGCAAGCTCTTTCGGCACCGGCACCACCCCCACCACCGGCACTCCCACCAGTTCTTGGGGGGGTGGGGGCTCGCATATCGAGTCAACGCTCAGTTTGCGAGGCAAGATTTGCGAGAGTGTTTTCTCATCTTGCAAAACACTTGCAAACCGAGGTTTGACTGTATATATTTCAGGAAGCATTGGTGCCACTGGAACTATAATTCTTTTGATTGTGCCATATCTTCACCAACTCCTATAATAAACTGCTCGGTGAAAGTCTGTGCACTGGGTATCATAGGTCTGACCCTTACTGGCCAGGCCCACGCCTGGTCACAATATATACATGGTAAGACAAAAGAATGTAACCCCCTAAAGTTTTTTTTGTCACTTTCTCAACAACGCTTTGAATTTCAATGAGAAATTTTATGCAATTATTTAGACATCATGTGCTACTAGTAAATATTTACCACCCTCCTTTACAAAGCTGCGCTAGCGTTTTTAGCACCGGCCGCCATGGTAACAAGTCTGATACTCCTAGAATTTCTTTCAGCGTCCGAACTGTTACCGCCTTCTGCAGGCACTAAGAACGCTAGTGCAGCTTTGTAAAGTAGGAGGTTAATTATCTTAAGCTATGTTGATGTTACTGACATTTTAGATGAGTTCGATGGGATTAGGAGAAACGTTAACTGCATGGGTAAAAGACTGGTTCTAAGGTAGACTTCAGAGGGTGGTGGTGAACGGTACTCTCTCCGAAACGTCGGAAGTGATCATTGGAGTACCGCAGGGCTCAGTACTGGGTCCGATCTTATTTAATATCTTCGTAAGAGACCTGTCTCAGGGGCTTCAAGGGAAAATTACATTATTCGCCGATGACGCCAAACTATGCAACACAGTAGGCAATAGCACAGTGTCCGACTTTATGACGCAGGACCTACTCTTACTGGAGCAGTGGTCCTTAACTTGGCAACTAAGTTTTAATGCCAAAAAGTGTAAGGTCATGCACCTTGGCAGCAGAAATCCATGCAGAACTTACACCCTAAATGGTGAGACCTTAGCAAGAACTGCAGCAGAACGGGACTTGGGAATGATCATTAGTGAAGACATGAAGACTGCCAATCAAGTGGAGAAGGCTTCATCCAAGGCAAGACAAATGATGGGTTGTATCCGAAGAAGTTTCATCAGCCAGAAACCCGAAATTATAATGCTGTTGTACAGATCCATGGTGAGACCTCATCCAGAATAGAAACATAGAAACATAGAAGATGATGGCAGAAAAGGGCTACAGCCCATCAAGTCTGCCCACTCTGCTTACCCACCCCCTGTCTATGCCCTAATGACCCAATTTCCTTATCTTGACCCTCGTAGGGATCCCACATGGGTATCCCATTTATTCTTAAAGTCTGGCACGCTGTCTGCCTCGATCACCTGCACTGGAAGCTTGTTCCAATGATCAACCACTCTCTCTGTGAAGAAATACTTTCTGGTGTTGCCATGAAATTTTCCGCCCCTGAGTTTGAGCGGGTGCCCTCTTGTGGCCGAGGGTCCCTTGAGAAAGAAAATATCATCTTCCACTTCGACACGTCCCGTGAGGTACTTAAATGTTTCGATCATGTCTCCCCTCTTCCTACGATCCTCAAGAGTGTAGAGCTGCAATTTGTTCAGTCTCTCTTCGTACGAGAGACCCTTGAGCCCCGAGATCATCCTGGTGACCGTCCGTTGAACCGATTCAATTCTGCGCACATCTTTACTGTAATGTGGCCTCCAGAATTGCACACAGTACTCAAGATGAGGTCTCACCATGGCCCTGTACAACAGCATTATGACTTCAGGCTTTCGGCTGACGAAACTTCTATTGATACAACCCAATATCTGCCTTGCCTTAGATGAAGCCTTCTCCACTTGATTGGCAGTTTTCATGTCTGCACTGATGATTACTCCTAAATCTCGTTCTGCTGAAGTCCTAGTTAAAGTTTCTCCATTCAAGAAGTACGTCCTGCATGGATTTCCGCTTCCAAGGTGCATGACCTTACATTTCTTAGCATTGAAGCCTAGCTGCCAGGTTGAGGACCAACTTTCCAATGTAAGCAGGTCCTGCGCCATATAATTCTGTAAACTGCATTCACTTACTATATTACATAGTTTGGCGTCATCGGCGAATAGTGTTATTTTACCTTGAAGCCCTTGAGTCAGATCCCCTATGAATATGTTGAAAAGGAGTGGACCCAGGACCGAGCCCTGCGGCACTCCACTGGTCACCTCCGATGTTTTAGAGAGGGTACCATTAACCACCACCCTCTGAAGTCTGCCACTCAGCCAATCATTGACCCATGCAGTTAGTGTCTCTCCTAACCCCATCGAGTCCATCTTGCTTAGCAGCCTGCGGTGTGGGACATTGTGTTGTCCAGAATTGTGTACAATTCTGTGTTGTCCAGAATTGTGTACAATTCTGGAGACCACATTATCAAAAAGATGTGCGGAGAATTGAGTCGGTTCAGCGAATGGCCACCAGGATGGTCTCAGTTGCAGCTGTAATCACTCGAGGAACGTAGAGGGAGAAGTGACATGATCGAGACGTTCAAATATGTCACGGGGCGTATTGAGGTAGAAGAGGATATCTTCTTTCTTAAAGGATCTTTAGCGACAAGAAGACATCCGTTGAAACTCAGGGGTGGGAGATTTCATAGTGACACCAGGAAGTATTTTTTCACCGAAAGGGTGGTCGACAATTGGAATAGCCTTCCAATTCAGGTAATTGAGGCCAGCAGTGTGCTTTATTTTAAGAGAAAATGGGATAGGCATGTGGGATCGCTACAAGGAAGAAATTAGGGAGTGGGTTAGTAGAGTGGGCAGACTTGTTGGGCCGTGGCCCATTTCTGCCATCATCTTCTATGTTTATATGTTACTACCTAGCAATTTTTGTGAGTTCAAAATATTTAAGCTAAAACACAGTAAAATAACATTATTCAAACAGCTAACATGTCAGAATTTTGTAGTTACTATGAATGCTCAAAGGCCTTGATGCTATTAAAAAAAAAAAAAAAAAAAAAACACCTAAAGTTAGGCACCTAGACTGGTAGGCCAAACCAGTCTAGGCACCTAACTTAACCCCCTTTTTACAAAGCTCTGTTAGGCTTTTTTATCACCAGTTGTGGCGGTATTAGCGCCGATGCTCCCAGACAAAAGTCTACATCACTGGGACAACAGTAATGTTTATGTTTATGATCGCATTATCTTTCCTTTTATTATTGGCATTCCTTTCAATTTGATTTTTATTTTGTAAGCCATTTTGGCCTTTTGCATTAAACGGGATATCAAATGAATGATAAACATAATAGTAAGCTGGCCTCATTTTTATTTTTATTTTTTTTTTTCAAATAATGATAGTTTTGCAGTGCAAGCATTTTTGAACATGGGAAAATCGTTGAGCAGTCACGATAAAAAGTCTAACGTTGACATGTTTTTAAAAACTCATTCCACTTTTTTAAAAAAAAAATTTATATTCTGCATATCTTACAGTTCTATGTGGATTACAAATTATTTACTCAAGCATATTTCCCTAACTGTCCCGGCAGACTCTCACTCTACCTGGAGCAATGGGGATTAAGGGCTCCTTTTACTAAGCTGCATTAGGGCATTAACACACAGAATAGCGCACGCTGAATTGCCACGCGCGCTAGACCTTAACACCAGCATTGAACTGGCATTAGTTCTAGCTGCGTAGCACGCGGTAATATCCTGCGCGCGCTAAAAATGCTAGTGCACCTTAGTAAAAAGAGCCCTAAGTGACTTGTCCAGGGTCACAAGGAGCAGTGCAGGATTTGAACCCTCAGGGCTGTAGCTCTAACCACTGCACCACACACTCCCACTAGGCATATATACTATATGTAGGCAGTAACAACAAATAAAGCTGTGAAATTTCACATTGAAATTCCAAGGGGTTGCCAAGGAAACAGCAAAAAATTCTATGGGCTTACATTTTTTTTTTGCCTCATCCTGTACATACCTATGTGCCGGTATTGTGGTCATTTATGCACATACAGTATGTGGCATCTAACTGTTGGCACTCAGCTTATAGAATGACACCATAAAGCATAAAACTGTGGGATACTTTAAAGGTGATGCCATAGTCCACGTGCAAAGAGTGACTTACAATCAATCAAATGGGAGAGACTTTAAAAATACTATGCTCAGCACAAACTGTAAATATGAAAAAAATGTTCCGGTTGTACCATTAAGAATAATGAGTTGCTGTCTGCCTTCTTATAGATGAACTGCTGGGAGGGGGGGGGGGAAGGAGGAAGGGCACTGCGGAGACCTTGTGTAGCATACCCATTAAAATAAAATGTAATTTACAATGAACGTTTGAATTTCCATTACAATGCGTATTATATCATTTTTAAACTTTGAATAAATCAATCACAAAGCAAATGAGTGTTTCATTGTAATTCTACTCAAGGAATTTCCTTTAGTGTCATGAATTGTTCGGTATTTTAAATGTTATGGTCGGCTTTGAAATTTAAAAAAAAATGATAGCTGTTTGTATATTTATCTGCAAGGAATTCATAATCACAAAGCTAATATTTGATCATCATTGGCATTACAGTTAATCACTTTTCACACAAGGAGCCAAAGCTTTAGCCAGTATGTTCCTGAGCAAAAATATTTTTTTTGGGGGGGCACTGAGGATCAGAATAGAGCTAATAAAGATCAAGGGAATTTGATGCCTCAGGAATGAGCTAGAAATAAGAGAGATTAGGGTGAAGCAAGTTAAATAACATAATTTTTTTTAAAAAAAAATCTCTGGTTTGTATCTTTGTTGTTGTTTATTTAAAAATAATAACATTAAGCCCTGGAAACTAGTATACTTGGGTTTTGGGGGTATTTTTCTAAATTTGTTTTTCTTTCAATGTCCTACTGCCCTCCAATGATTCCTAATCTCTCCTGCAGTTATTAGTAACAATGCAGAAGGTTTGAAGTGCATAATACTGAAGCGCCCTTGAATGCTTCTTTGGAAGGTCATTTTGCTTAGCTTTGCCCGCATTGCAGATGTGAGCAGCACATCAGACGGTCACATGGTTCCTTCCCTATGGAGGAAAAACAAACAAGCCCCTACTGTGACGATGTGATTGCATGAGAAATATATGTAGTTTGAGCACTGCCTGCATCTGTTATGCACTAGTGTTCCAATAAAATGAAAAAGAACATCGTAAGGGAATCTCTCTGACTTTCTTCCTTGGGTTTTGGATGCAATCCATAAGTTAAAATGTAATGTAAAAGAACCGAGCTTTGTTTCATTTACAGTTCTTGCTTAAACACGTGATCTATCATCGTTAGGCACTCAGGAAATGCACCACTGAACGTACTGCGGTGCATACTCAAAGCAAAACTAATGGTTTATGAATATGTATTATTCTGCGGTATGTAAAATCTTGTATAAATAAAATAAATATTTTCAAAGCTTTTCATAGCTTATGTTTAAATCTGTGCTTTATACAAATGTTGTGGACCGAATTTGTGATGTCCGTGACATTAAAGCATGCAAGTCTTGTACTGATTTAATCTTATATTTCAATAATTTGTATTAGTATTTAAAGAAGAAATCATGCATATGTAAATAGAATACAATATAGTATAGATCATATGTATGAAAAAAGATAAAAACAAACAAACACAATAAAATAAACAGTAGCTTAACATTTAAAATTACTAATGATCATTAATACTTTCATAAATATACTTTCATAAATGTACACCTTAATCAAATAAATCGTTATGGTTTAATAGGCGCAAGGCTATAAGACTCCAACGGCTCTCAAAGTTTTGTAAAAATTTTTAAAGCGTTAGCCCCCTCGTTTACAAAACTGCTCTAGCATTTTTTAGCGCAGAGAGCTGCGCTGAATGGCCCGCGCTGCTCCAGACGCTCATTGAGTTTCTATGAGTGTCAGGAGCAGCGCGGGCCATTCAGCGTGGCTCTCTGTGCTAAAACCCGCTAGCGCATTTTCGTAGAAGAGGGGATAAATCTCTCTGCAGCAACACACTCATGCTTGGCAGTTATACAAACTGTGTTCCACCAAGTTATGTATTCCACCCTAGAAGCATCCTTTCAGTGTTGCAGTTTGATTTTAATGGCCAAATTGATCAAAATTCTTAGTAATTTTGCTTTATTATCAGATATTGACTGCTTAAGACCAAAATGTCCCAATAGTGGGGAATTTAAAAGGGGTCATCTGCACATCGTTGTAGGAATTCTGACCAGATGCAAATTGTCATGATGTCTTCAGTTAAGATAATGTTCTGAATCTTGAGGACCTTGGTTACTTCCTCTGTACAAATATTCTTCCTTACCTCGCTGTAATTCCCCAGGATTATTCTGCCATGCTATTTTATTTCATCAGCCTACACAGCTTCTCTTTCCGAGCTGCCATCACGCTTCATGAAAATACCCATTTCCTCTGTAGCTACACATGCAGGCAGATCAGGTTCAGCTACAATTCCATTTTGGGGTACCTCTGGCTTTTCACATGTCAAATATATATTCTAAATTGTCCAGTAAGTGTTTCGCTATGAGTCTATTCATAAATCACTGCCACTTCTGTGAATCTCAACACCAGTGGCCTTCAGTTTCAAAACCTTTTAAGGGACATATTGGAATACCTCGCTGAAAAGAATCTTCTCCGAATTGCCTCATTCCACGACCCTCTCGCCCTCTTCAAATATCAGCCTTTTAAATTCACAAGCACTATCTAGGCATGCCTACTTTGATTCCCTTTTTTTGTAACTTTTATTTTTATTATAAGAAGATTAAACTTACAAATCAATGTAATGCTTTACACATGCCGGACAAATTGAATACAGAAGGACAGCATCTCACCGATCCATGAAAAACAAATTCAAAATTATTTATACCAATGCTCAATTGCAGTTTAGTTGTTCATGTTTATTGTATAGATTTTTCTTTCATGCTTCGTTATGTTAACCCAGGCTTGTAGATTGTAATTAATATCCAGTCTCCACAGGAAAATCTGTTGGCTAAACTTTTCAACTTCCTTGGCTCTATATTTTGGATGTAACATTTTTTGATTTGCATCATCATCAATTATACCCTCAAGAAAATGAATGCAATCTTATATGAAATCCTACAATTATAACTTTCACTTTCTACTTCTTTTGTCTTTGAGTGGAATATAATTTTTCATATAAAAAATCTAAAATTCTTTGTGGATCATAAAATATGTATATATAATCATTAAAATAATAAATAATTAAAAACAAAAATGCATAGGGGACACATAAAACAAGCTAAATATGGTCCCTGGCTTCAAACTAAAGGACCCTTTTACTAAAGCTGGATAATCTTTTCCCCATTTCAAGATTCTATTAAAAAAAAAACTTTTTTTCCCAACTGAATAAACCTGGTTAAGGGCAGGGACGAGTCTCCTGGAGAGACAGATTGAGATATTTAAGTATATGCTCAAATATAAACCGATTGAAATATAAACTGAGGTAACCTTTTTGTCCCCTATAAAAAGAAGAAAAAAGGTTGACTCGAATATAAGCCAAGGGTTTATATCCAAGTTTGGTAATGCTCTTTTTCTTTTCTCTCTCCCTCCCCAAATAATCTTACCTTCCCTGAAGTGTCTTGTCCTAGCCCATCTCAGCCTGGCAGCCCCAACACCAATCTAGCAGCCATAGCACAAACCACAGCTATTTCATGCCTCCTGAGGGCCTGCCTTAAGGCCTGGTGGTCTAACGGTGAGCCAGGATAGGAGTGGTCCTTCTTACATCCTGTTCCAGCCAGCTCTGCTCCAACCCACCTCCCGCCTACCCCGGACCTATCTATACCCTACCTTTTGCGCCCTAGTGGTCCAGAGGTGACCCAGAGCAGAAGAGATACTCCTACATTCCTGCCCCATGCAGACTCGCTGCTCAAAATGGCTGCTGCGAGTTCCTGTCGTAATCATGCCGGTCTGTGGTAGAAACCTCTACCACAGCTTTGTAAAAGTCAGTGTGAATGATTGCATGTGTGTTTTTAGGTCCTTAATTGGTAAAGACGGTATATCAAATCAAGAAATAATAATAATAAAACCTAGAGTGCACTAACAGAATTAGTGTGCACTAAATACTAAGCAGCCCATCAGTATAAAATGGGCTTCTTAGCATTTATCGTGTGCTAATTCTGTTAGTTCATGCAAACCTTTAGTAAAAGGGCTGCTACGATAACAACATAAATTACTGGAGCCTCGCCTCGCTTTCTTCCAGTTGGTGTAATCGTCACTCAAAACCTTCAATTTACAATTTTTGATGTTTATAGGTGTGTCTGAAAAGTTAATTCCAAATTAGACAGTTCAGCAAGCAACAGATTCCATAGCCTTGGGCCTGCCACCTGAAAGCTGCTAAACCTCAACTGATACAAGCTCATATGAAAGGATGGCATCTCAAGTAGATTTTTCTAATGCCCTTGCAAGTTGATACTTTTTAAGTGTTGAGGCTATAGTCAAAGATGCTTAATTATGAAGTGCTTTATAAATTAATAACAGTACTTTAAACTGAATACTCCAAGTTTATTTAATCTTTGATATACCGTTTATCAAAAACATACCTAAACGGTTTACAGTTATCAGAATATTGTTAAGATAAAACATAAAGTAAAAAGTGGAGGGGACAACAGAGCAAACAGACTTACTGCAACAAAAAGGAAAAATGGGAAAAGGTAAGAGCTTAAATACAATGAAAAAATAAAATCTTAAAAGGAAGGGAAGAAAAGGAGGGGCTTTTGCACACTAGGATAGGGGTCGCTTCAAAAGAAGCATTTCAGTTCGATACTGCCGACTGCGTAGAAGCTGTTAGGGCTCCAGGTATCTAGTAACTAGGAAAGGAAAAATGTTGGATAAGAAGAAGGAAAAGGAGAAGGGAAGGGGAGATGTTGGACTAGGGAGAGGAAGAAGGGAAGAGAAGGGGAAATGCTGGACACCTGGGGAGGGGAAAAAAGGAGAGGTGTTGGACTAGGGAGAGGAGGAAAGGAAGAGATGGGAAGGGGAAATGCTGGACATGGGGAAGCCATAAATAAGAGAAGGAGAGATACTGAACACTAGGGGTAAGGGAGAAGGTGGACATGGAAGGGGTGGGCAAAGGAAGAGGGGATGCTGGATTATTGGAGGCGGAAAATCTTGGCTTAAGTGCTACCTTGGGTATTAGCCCCATTGATACATTATACATTTTAACCACTAAATCTCTCTCCAAACCAGCAATTGAATTCAATAAATTATCCACACTGATTGTTTTGTACTTAGCATCCCCACTTGATCTCCTCTAGCAATCATCATAAGGTTTGAGGATGCAGCAGCTATCTCATAAATTCTCTGACAATAGTTTGCCTCAATAGCCATTTCTGAAGTGTATTCTCTTGTCGGGCACATCGGACAAACTCCCATTCTTGGAGATGTAAAATTTCCATCGCAGGGAGGAAAAAAGGCACATCTTTCTCTATTGCATTTTCAAACCACCAAGCTGAGTTGTAGTTTCAGTTTTGAAGCATCCAGTACCTCAGCATATGTCAGAGTTAGCAATTCTGTTGGGTAAATGAGAGCTTTGCCTTTTCGCTTCATCATCCTAACGGTAATAATAGCAGTAAATAATAAAGAACTAGGCCAGCGCAATTAGAGTATCTCTGCAGATATCAACTGTGTTCTCAGCCCCTTCTCCCCTCCCCATTGATCCCAACATGATTCTAACCGAGCTGATAAAACAACAAGAACAAAGGAAAAAAAGAAAAGAGATTATATTTTTTAAATTGGAAAAGCATAATATATTCCAATAACTCATTCTGCTGTTTACCTATGTGGCATCTGTTCCGTATGTATTTACAAAATATTTAGCTGTGGTAGCTGTTCACCTATGCAACTGAACAGCAGGAAAAAAGAACTACTATATGCAATTCTGGAAACTGCAGTCTCCAAAGGATGTCACCCTATTGGCATTAAAATGGTTAATGACCTTCATCATAAAGCATACAGGGATAAAGATCTCTATGGGGTCCTTTAATTAAGGCGTACTAACCGATTTAGCTTGTGCTAAATACTAAGGCACCCGTAGGAAACAGGAATTTTTTCCATTTCCTAGTAAACTAAACTAACTAAACTAAACTTTAGGTTTGTATACCACGCCATCTCCGCAAGCGTAGAGCTCGGCACGGTATACAGTTAGGATAGAAAGGAACTCCAATGAAGGGTTATAGGATAGGAACTAAGAGGGTATAGAGGGGTCAGGGTACCAGAGAGGGGGAGGTGTTACATCTTTGAAAAGAGCCAAGTTTTCAGGTGTTTGCAGAAAAGTTGGAAGGAGCTTGAATTTCTGAGCGGGGATGTAAGATTGTTCCAGAGTTCTGTGGTTCTAAAGTGGAGGGATGTTCCTAGTTTTCCTGCACGGGATATACCTTTTGTAGAAGGGAATGATAGTTTTAATTTTTGGGAGGATCTGGTGGAATTAGGGTTTGAGGAATTCCAAAAGAGTGGAATAACAGGAGGAAGGATGCCGTCTAGGATCTTGAAGGCTAAGCAGGCACATTTAAAGGTTAGAAACATGTCGGCAGGTTAGAAACATGACGGCAGGTAAAGATCGAATGGCCCGTCCAGTCTGCCCATCCACAACATCCACTATCTTCTCTTCTTCCTAAGAGATCCCACATGCCTGTCCCATGCTATTTTGAATCAGATACATTTTCTTACATTACTCACCTCTTGTACATTAATGCCACAGAGATATTTAAAAGATTCTATCATATTCGTTACAAGGCTTCAAAGAAGGTTTGGTTAGATTCCTAGAGGATAAAGGAATTGAGGGGTACAGATAGGAGTAGAGGTAGGTCATAGGGATAGTCTGGGACCATTGCACAGGAAATGGGCCTGATGGGCCGCCGCGGGAGCGGACCGCTGGGTGAGATGGACCTCTGGTCTGCCTCAGCGGAGGCAACTTCTTATGTTCTTATGTTCCCTCTTTCCTCCAGAGTACTGTATATATATTAAGGTCTCTAAGTCTGTCCCCATACGATTTATAAGAACATAAGAAGTTGCCTCCACTGGGGCAGACCAGAGGTCCATCCTGCCCAGCGGACCGCTCCCGCGGCGGCCCATCAGGCCCACTGCCTGAACAGTGGTCTCTGACTAATTTTGTAATTTACCTCTAATCCTATCCCTATAACCTTACCTCTACTCCTATCTGTACCCCTCAATCCCTTTGTCCTCCAGGTACCTGCCAAGACCTTCTTTGAAGCCCTGTAGCGTTCTTCTGCCTATCACATCCTCCGGCAGCGCGTTCCATGTATCCACCACCCTCTGGGTGAAAAAGAACTTCCTGGCGTTTGTTGTAAACCTTTCCCCTTTCAATTTCTCCGAGTGCCCCCTTGTACCTGTGGTTCCCCTTAGTTTGAAAAATCTGTCCCTATCCACTTTTTCTATGCCCTTCATGATCTTGAAGGTTTCTATCATGTCTCCCCTGAGTCGTCGCTTTTCCAGGGAGAAAAGCCCCAGCTTTTTCAGTCTGTCAGTATATGAGAGATCCCCCATACCTTTTATTAGCTTAATTGCTCTTCTCTGAACTCTCTCAAGTACCGCCATGTCTTTCTTGAGGTACGGCGACCAGTACTGGACACAGTATTCCAGGTGCGGGCGCACCATTGCACGATACAGTGGCAGGATGACTTCCTTCGTCCTGGTTGTGATACCTTTCTTAATGATACCCAACATTTTGTTCGCTTTCCTTGAGGCTGTGGCGCACTGCGCCGACGCCTTCAATGTTGTGTCCACCATCACTCCCAGGTCTCTTTCAAGGTTGCTCACCCCTAGCGGTGATCCCCCCCATCTTGTAAGTGAACATTGGGTTCTTTTTCCCAATATGCATGACCTTGCATTTCCCTGTGTTGAAGCTCATTTGCCACTTTTTGGCCCACTCTTCCAGCGTTGTCAGGTCTTTTTGGAGGTCTTCGCAGTCCTCCATGGTTATGACCCTGCTGTATAATTTAGTGTCATCCGCAAATTTAATAACCTCACATTTTGTTCCTGCCTCCAGGTCGTTAATAAGTATATTGAACAGGAGCGGTCCCAGCACCGACCCCTGTGGAACTCCGCTCGTGACCCTTTGCCAATCTGAGTAATGGCCCTTTACTCCAACCCTCTGTTTCCTGTCCGCCAGCCAGTTTTTGATCCATCGGTGGACCTCCCCTTGCACCCCATGGTTCCATAGCTTCCTTAGCAGTTTTTCGTGTGGTACCTTGTCGAAGGCTTTTTGGAAGTCAAGGTAAATGATGTCTATGGATTCCCCTCTATCCACCTGGCTGTTTACCCCCTCAAAGAAGTATAATAAATTCGTGAGGCATGACCTGCCCTTGCAGAAGCCATGTTGGCTCGACTTTAGCTGCCCATTTTTTTCGATGTGTTCCCAAATGCTGTCTTTAATCAGCGCTTCCATCATCTTTCCAGGGACCGAGGTCAAGCTCACCGGCCTGTAGTTTCCTGGGTCTCCCCTTGAGCCTTTCTTGAAGATGGGCGTGACATTTGCTATTTTCCAGTCCTCTGGGATCTCTCCAGTTTTTAGGGATAGGTTGCATATTTGTCGAAGTGGCTCAGCTATTTCGTTCCTTAGTTCCTTGAGTACCCTTGGGTGAATGCCGTCCGGACCTGGCGATTTGTCGCACTTTAGCCTGTCTATCTGCCTGAGGACATCCGTCTTGCTCACCTCTAGTTGGACCAGATTTTCATCCTGATCTCCTTTTCCGATCTCCTCGGGTTCCGGAATGTTGGTTGTGTCCTCCATTGTGAAAACTGATGTTAAGAACTCATTTAACCTGTCCGCTATCTCCTTTTCCTCTTTTACCACTCCCTTTCTGTCTCCATCATCCAAGGGTCCTACTTCCTCCCTAGCTGGTTGCTTCCCCTTGACATACCTGAAGAATGATTTGAAGTTTGTTGCTTCCCCTGCCAGTCTTTCTTCATATTCTCTTTTGCTTATGACAAAGACCACTAACCTCTGGACCAACTCCAACCTATTTATATATTTTTGAAGGTGAAGTCTCCAGGTTTGCACATAATATTCCAAATGGGGCCTCGCCAGAGACTTATACAACAGCATTATCACTTCCTTTTTCCTACTGGCCATTCCTCTCCTTATGCACCCAATCAAGGTTACTCTGAAAAATATTACACCCGACTCTGTAATAAGAAAAAAGTTTAAAAAATATTTTTTAAATATTAGATAAAATTATATACAAAACATTTTCCCCAAGTCTAGTAATACATGTAATATTGACTTTGAAGAATTCTGGGTTAAGAAAAAGAGAACAAAAGTAGCAGAAGGGGGGCTCAAAAAGGCTCAAATGAAATTTTATTGAAAATCTTTCAAGATAAAAAGTGGTTTCAGGTGTATTCATCCAGATTTCAACAACAGTTATTAGAACGGTCCAACATGTTTTGACATCACATCTCCTGCATTTGGGGCATATGTCACATATGTCCTTCCCAATTTGATTGACAGATTGGCTATTAGTTGAAGCAGTTAAGCTACAGCCCCTTTCAGTTCCTTGATTACCCTAGGATGAATGCCATCTGGTCTCGGGGATTTATAATTTTTAAGCCTATCAATCTGCCTGCATACCTCTTCTAGACTGACCGTCAATCCTGTCAGTTTCCCGTCTTCGTTTCCTGCATATAGCCAGTCGGCTTCCAGTATGTTCTGTATATCCTCTTCTGTAAATATAGTCGCAAAAAATGTGTTCAGTTTGTTGGCAATGGCTTGTCCTCCTTTAGCACTCCCTTTATCCCATGGTCATCCAACATCCCCACCGCTTCCTTCGTGGGTCGTTTCCCCTTAATATATCGAAAGAACGGCTTGAAGTTTTTCGCCTCCTTGGCTATTTTTTCCTCGTAGTCTCTTTTGGTCCCTCTTACCGCCTTATGGCACCTGCTTTGATGTTTGTGCTTTTTCCAGTTTTCGTCCGTTTTTGACCTTTTCCATTCCTTAAATGAAGTCTTCTTGTCTCTGATCGCTTCCTTCACAGCTAAAGTGAGCCACGCCGGTTCCTTGTTCTTTTTCCTCTTGGATCCCTTATCGATATGTGGTATATATAGATTTTGCACCTCGGTGACCGTGCTCTAGCGTTTTTACAGTGTTTATTCTCTTCTTAATCTTCTTCCCCACCATGATTCTCATCCCTTCGTAATTCCCTTTTCGGAAGTTCAGTGCCGTGGCCGTCGTTCTGGATCGATGTTTTGTCCCCGTGTCCAGGTTGAAGCGGATCATATTATGATCACTGCTTCCCAGCATCCCTTCTACTTATACACCTTGTGCCGGTCCTCGTAGTCCATTTAGAATTAAGTCCAGAATCACATTTCCTCTCGTATTCTCCTTGACAAGTTGTTCCAGGAATCAATCGTCTACAGCATCCAGGAACTTGGTCTCTCTACCACAGCCGGAGGTGCCTAGGTTCCAGTCTATCCCCGGATAATTAAGTCACCCACGATAACTGCATTGCCTCCCTTGTAGTTGCATTTAATCTCTTCTGTCATTTCTCCATCAATTTCTTCTGACTGCCCTGGGGGTCGGTAATAAATGCCGATCTTCGTTTCCGTTCCATTTGTTCACGGAATTTTGACCCATAGAGATTCTAACTTATTTTTCATTTCCAGCATGTTCTCTCCTGTAGGGGAGGTAGTCATACATATGGCAAACGGTGCAGAAAACTGGGTAGCTCATCATCCTGCTTCTGTCTGCTGCTTCCATCGCCATCTGCTTGCTGGTCTGCTGTCTGAAGTGTCTTCTCCCTGGTTCCTTATGTAGCATCCTTGGTGTTACTGTGAGGTCCCTCGCCTGATTTTAAGCCTGCTCTTCTTGCTTGCCTGTTGCTTGTGTGTCCTCTGTGTCTGCTGTGGTTGCCCTATGCTCTTCTTTGCAGTGACTTGTCCCTCCTTAAGGCCCTTTGCAAAGGAGCTCTCGCTAAGGTGAGCGCCTTTAACGCTCACCTTCGTGCGCCAAACGGCTGAGTGCCGTTGGCCCCTCCCCTCTGGCACAGTTGGTCCTACTCTTTCTGACACAGTGGTGTACTATTCGCTGTTGGCCCCTCCCCTTTTTAAGGGGGGAACTCCGGATCAGTGCTGCTTGGCTGACATTGGAGGGATGGGCGGAGCTACCTCTCACCGCTGCCCTTCACTCTTGACTGCCCTTTCCCTTCTTCCTCCGCTCCTTCTCAGCTGATTTCTCCCTTCTGCCTCTGCTCCTTCTCAGCTGTTTCTCTCCTTTACCTGCCTCCCGACTTACTACTGGCTGCCCTGCTCTCTCTGGCACAGTGGTGTACTATTTGCCATTGGCCCCTCCCCTTTTTAAGGGGGGAGCTCCGGATTGGTGCTACTTGGCTGATGTCGGAGGGGTGGGCGCTCTAGCTGCTGCCCCTCATTCTTGCCTGCCCTTTCCCTTCTTCCTCCGCTCCTTCTCAGCTGATTTCTCTCCCTCCCTGATTTCTCTGCCTCCCAATTTACTACTGGCTGCCCTGCTCTCTCTGGCACAGTGGATGTCCATTCCCTCCTGCTTCTGGCCCCATCATCCCCCAGACTCCACCCTGAATGCCCCCCATACCTTTATCTGATGGCTGGCAAGAAAGATGCCTATTTCCTCCTGCCGGCAGGCCCGCCAGTGCAAAATGGCGAGGCTTCCTCTTCCCGGTGCATTCTGGGATGCACCAGGGAGGGGCCTAAGGCCCCTCTCATAGAGGAAAATACAGTGTCACAATATGAATGCATTCAAATTGTTCTTGAGTACCATCGTTCTTCACTTTAATAAATCATTTACTTGTTCAAACCTAATTCAAACCACTGTTATGTATCACTTAAAGAGCTTGAACAAATAAGTAAGTTTTAAGCAACTTCATGAATTGCACGAGATTTCTACACAAACGTAACGTTCCTGACAATGCATTCCACAACTGTGGTCTAGCTAGGGAATAATACCAGTATTTTGACCTCCAGAAAAAAAAAACCAACAACAAGACATCCCCTGAAAATAAGCCCTAATGCGTCTTTTCGAGCAAAAATTAATATAAGACCCAATCTTATTTTGGGGGGAAAACAGTATATATTCATCCTTTAAAATGTAACCACTTCATAGAAGACTAGAAAGAGCCCTTAATGGTACTGAAAAACAGTTTTTCTAGCATGTAGCAGTGGGCTAAACTGAATTTAATTTCAACACCTGTCAGGTCATTCTTTGTGTACTTTGCTCTCCCTCGCTCGCTCGCTTGCTTGCTCTGCATGCTGATTGGTTGCTTTATGTGTGTTTGTTCAAACTAAATACAGTATAGATCTTTTTCTGTTACTTTGTATGAAAAGGTTATAAGGTGAGGGGAGAGAATATTAGCAATCCTGTGCTATGTGAGGGGTTTGGATTTTGTTTTTTGTTTCTTTTTTAAATGCAGGAGTTTGGCAGAAGCATGCCGATGCTGGAAATTCTGCTTTCTGAACTGTTTGCAAGAGAAGGGTTTGACATTGCACGCACATTCTTGCAAAGTGAATCTGCCAATCAGTATATTGGGGGTTTTGTTGGGGGTTTTTTGTTATTTGGATTGGGGTTTTTTTTGTGTGTTTGTGGTTTGTTTGTTGTTGTTGGGGTTTTTTTATAAATCGACATGCAACACTATTTAAGAGCCAGTTCTTTTTGTTTGCTTCTGTGGAAAGGAAGAGCATAGGAGAGGAGACTGGAGACAAAAAGAAATATTTCTGTTACAATACAATAGAAGAGGCAGGCAGAGTAGTACAACATTGTGGTGTGTGTGTGTGTTTCTTAGCACAGTGCTACTCACTAAGAGCCACATATAGAAGGCACAGCACTAATACTCTCAAATGGGGCATTGTGAAGGGATAGAGACACGTAGTATCCTTGTTCTTACCCTTATCTTGACCATAAATATATCACCATCCCTTGTTTTAAGTTTAATAAATCTTTTGACGATATCGCATTATCACATATTCAATGCTATGTACAAATTAAAAAAGGGAATGACAGACAGAGTGAATAAGGGAAGAGAAAAAAAAATTTAGACATGGACAAATAGACAATTTCAGAAACATAAGAGAGGTGGGGAGAACTACAATAAATAAAGAAAAGGAAAACATATAAGTGATTAACAGATATATCTTGCGTCTTTTATGTTTCAAATGCGTCCTTGAAGAGAGAGGAGGAATTGTGAAGATGAGAGAGGGTGAGAGAAGGGAAGGAAAACTATGGCTGCACTAGGTGGCACTGGTAGGATCACTTGTATTAGTTCCCCATCCAGAAGTAACTTATGTATCATTTGGAAGATGGTTGGAGGTAGAGAATCCACATTGGCTATGGAAAAATCGTTTGCTCAATTAATTAATCACCAACTGACTATGAACAAACTAAACAGTGCGCAGCGGCCGCTAAGAAGGTGAATAGAATGCTAGGTATTATCAAGAAAAGTATTACAACCAGAATGAAAGAAGTTATCCTGATGTCGTATCGGGCGATGGTGCGCCCGCACCTGGAATACTGCGTCCAACATTGGTTGCCGTACCTTAAGAAGGATATGGCGATACTCAAGAGGGTTCAGAAGAGAGCGACACGTTTGATAAAAGGTATGGAAAACCTGTCATACGCTGAAAGATTGGAGATACTGGGGCTCTTTTCCCTGGAGAAGCGGAGACTTAGAGAGGACATGATAGAAACTTACAAGATCATGAAGGGCATAGAGAAAGTGGAGAGGGCAGATTCTTCAAACTTTCAAAAACTACAAGAACGAGAGGGCATTCGGAAAAATTAAGAGGGGATGGATTCAGAACCAATGCTAGGAAGTTCTTCTTCACCCAAAGGGATGCGCTAACCAAAGGGCGTGATAAGACAGAGTACGGTATTAGGGGTTCAAGAAGGGATTAGACAATTTCCTGAAGGAAAGGGGATAGAAGGGTATGGACAGAGGATTACTATACAGGTCCTGGACCTGATGGGCCGCTGCGTGAGTGGACTGCTGGGCATGATGGACCTCTGGTCTGACCCAGCAGAGGCACTGCTTATGTTCTTATATTACACTCAAGACCTCAAACACCCAAGACACTACTTCTGTTGTTTTTCCTGTCGTTACTGGGGTGAAGTGTTCATCATTGGTCTTGTGCAGGATTTTTAGTTAACAAGTGCTCTTCTGTATAAGAATTTTCCACCACAGAGCTTACAGGAATGGAACAGGGACAGGTCAGGGAAATTGAGTTCCTGCTGAGATGGGGACAAATTTGTCCCTATGTCATTCTCTAGTTGGAGGTTCAACCAGTCAGCAGTGAAGGAACAGAAGAACAGCAGCAGACATAGCCAGTGTGACACGCTCTTTTTTTTTTTTTAAGATACCCAGTCTGTGCTGGAGAAAAACTTTGAACCAGATGACGTTGCTGATATGAAGGAATTAGACATGGGAAATTCTGGTGATATCTCATCTGTGGAAGCTGAGGAGATTAGCAGCCTGGTATCTGACGAGAGAAGAGACTAATGCAGATGCAAATACTAGCCATATAGCACAGTTACTTACCGTAACAGGTGTTATCCAGGGACAGCAGGCATATATTCTCACACATGGGTGACGTCATCTACGGAGCCCCAGCGCGGACAGCTTTTTAAGCAAACTTGCTAGAAGTTTCAAGTTTGCACACTGCACCACGCATGTGCTAGCCTTCTCGCCACTAGAGGGCGCATCCCCACCTCGTGGTCCTCAGTTCCATATCCAGCAAAGAAGCCATCCCCGGGGAGGTGGGCGGGTTGTGAGAATATATGCCTGCTGTCCCTGGATAACACCTGTTACGGTAAGTAACTGTGCTTTATCCCAGGACAAGCAGGCATGATATTCTCACACATGGGTGACCTCCAAGCCAACCAGAAAGAGGGTAGGTGGGAGGATGGCAATTTAGGAAAACAGGTTACGTAACACCGACTGGCCAAACCGGCCGTCACTCCTGGACAAGGAGTCCAGACAGTAATGGGAGGTGAACGTATGAACCGAAGACCAGGTGGCAGCTTTACATATGTCCTCCATAGGAGTAGAACGGAGGAAAGCAACCGAAGCTGCCATCGCCCTGACCTTGTGCCCCGTAACTCGACCCGAGAGCGGGAGACCAGCCTGAGCGTAGCAAAAAGAGATACAAGCAGCTAACCAGTTGGATAAGGTACGCTTGGAAACCGGATGTCCTACCCGATTAGGATCAAAGGACAAAAACAATTGAGGAACCTTCCGATGAGACTTAGTACGTTGGAGATAAAAAGCCAACGCCCTCTTACAGTCAAGCGTGTGAAGCGCCGTTTCACCAGGATGAGAATGGGGCTTCGGAAAAAATACCGGAAGAACAATGGACTGATTGAGGTGGAAATCAGACACAACCTTAGGCAAAAATTTGGGATGGGTGCGAAGAACCACCTTGTCATGATGAAATACAGTAAAAGGAGGGTCCGCAACCAAAGCCTGTAGCTCGCTAATCCGACGAGCTGACGTGAGCGCAATCAAAAAGACTACTTTCCAAGTAAGAAACTTAAGGAGAGCTTTATCGATCGGCTCAAAAGGCGGTTTCATCAGTTGAGCCAAGACCACATTAAGATCCCATACGACAGGAGGAGGCTTGAGAGGAGGATGAACATTCACAAGACCCCTCATGAAACGAGAAACCAGAGGATGCAGAGAGAGGGAACGACCCTCGAGATGTTGATGGAATGCAGCAATGGCACTAAGATGCACTCGAATGGAAGTCGTCTTCAGACCAGAATTCGAGAGATGTAACAAATATTCCAGCACCGAAGACACTGGAACAGAACCCGGTTCAAGGTGGTTGGTGGAGCACCAGGAAGAAAATCTGGTCCACTTCTGGGAATAGCAAAGCCTAGTCGAGACCTTGCGAGAGGCCTCTAAGATTTCCCGCACTGAGTGAGAAACTGGAATGGAAGTCAAGGGGAAAGGAACCAAGCGGTCAGATGCAACGACTGAAGATTGGGATGTAACAGCGAACCCCGACTCTGAGACAGCAGAGAGGGAAAGACAGGCAGAAGCAGAGGCTCCCTGACACTGAGTTGAAGAAGCAGGGAGAACCAGTGTTGTCTTGGCCAGCGAGGCGCAATGAGAATCATAGTGGCCTTGGTCGATTTCAGATGAACCAACGTTCTCAAAATCAGAGGGAAAGGAGGGAACGCATAAAGGAACCTCCCCTCCCAGTCGAGAAGAAAAGCATCGGCCTCGAGACGGTCCCGTGAGTACATCCGAGAACAGTAGAGGGGTAGTTTGCAAGTCTCGGGCGAAGCAAACAGATCCACCTGAGGAGTCCCCCAGCGGTCGAAGACTTCGCGTAGGACTCGGGAGTTCAGCGACCACTCGTGTGGCTGGAGGAGACGACTGAGTTTGTCTGCTAGACAATTCAGCTCCCCCTGAATGTAAACCGCCCGCAAGAAAACGTTCTGAGAGACGGCCCATGTCCAAAGCCGCAGGGCTTCCTGGCACAGAGGCCAAGAGCCCGTCCCTCCTTGCTTGTTGACGTAATACATTGCCACCTGGTTGTCTGTCCGAACGAGAACCACTTGATCGTGCAGAAGGTGACAGAAGGCACGAGCGGCCAGATAAATGGCCCGAAGCTCCAACACATTGATGTGACACCGACGGTCCGCGGCCGACCATAGGCCTTGCGTTCGCAAACCGTCCAGATGCGCTCCCCACGCATACTCCGACGAGTCCGTGGTCAGGACCTTGCAATGCGGGGGAACTCGAAAGAGCAAACCTCCGGACAGATTTGTAGAGTTGGTCCACCAACGGAGCGAGCGTCTGAAGGACGGAGTCACAGTCAAAGGTCGAGATAGCGGGTCGCGGTCCTGACGCCATTGCGAGGCCAAGGTCCACTGAGGGATCCTCAGGTGCAACCGGGCAAATGGGGTTACTTGGACCGTCGATGCCATGTGCCCCAAAAGCACCATCATGCGTTGAGCTGACACTACCTGCAGTTGCGCAACCTGCCGGCCCAGGCGAAGCAGGGCCTCCAGTCGCGGAGAAGGAAGGAAGGCACGGAGGAGAACCGTGTCCAGCACGGCCCCTATAAACTGGAGGGATTGAGTCGGCTGCAAGTGAGACTTGGGAAAGTTCACCTCGAACCCGAGACCCTGAAGAAGCGTGATAGTCTGTTGGGTCGCTGAAATAACTCCTTCCCTTGTCGGGGCCTTGATCAGCCAATCGTCCAGATAGGGAAAGACCTGCAACCCCCGGGAACGCAGAGCAGCCGCGACCACCACCATGCATTTCGTGAATACCCGAGGGGACGAAGCCAGACCGAAGGGTAGTACACGGTATTGTAGGTGCAAGTCCCCGACCTGAAATCTTAAAAACTTCCGAAAGTCGGGATGCACCGGAACATGGGTGTACGCTTCCTTCAAATCGAGGGAGCACATCCAGTCCCCCTCGTCCAACAGAGGATATAGAATCGGAAGCGATAACATACGGAACCAGGAACTTGTTGAGCTTCCGGAGGTCCAAAATGGGGCGCAAGTCCCCGGTCTTCTTTGGGACCAAAAAGTAACGGGAATAAAATCCCTGGCCCTGCTGGTCGAGAGGCACCACTTCGACCGCCCGGAGGCTCAACAGGGCCCTGGCTTCCTCTCGGAGAAGGGCCAACTGGCTCCGATTGGGCGGGCACGCCCCGGGGGGCATGTCGGTAGGCTGTCTTGAGAAGTTTAATGAATAGCCCTCTGAGATGGTCCGGAGCACCCATGCGTCCGACGTTATCCCTGACCAGACCCTGGCAAAAGCCGAGAGCCGACCCCCGATGGGGAGGGGGTTGGATGCCGACGCGGCGGGGGCCAGCCCCCTGCCGCTCATCCCGTCAAAAGGACGGTGCCGGCTTAGATGTCCCCTGCGCAGCGGGCTTGGGAGGCCCCCCTCTCCCCTGGGGTGGACGTCGAGGCGGAGGTCTCGAAAAGGCCGGCGTCGTTTTTTGAGGATACCGCCTAGGTGGTTGCTTGAATGGCCTCTGAGGCAACGGCTTAGGCTTCGGGCGAACGAGAGCCGCCAAAGAGCGCTCCTGTTCAGACAGCTTCTTGGTAGCCGCATCCAGGGAGTCGTCGAACAATTCCGACCCGACACAGGGTAGATTGGCTAAGCGCTCCTGTAGGTTGGGGTCCATCTCGAGGGTCCGCAGCCAGGCCAGCCGGCGCATGGCAACCGCACAAGCCGAGACCCTCGAGGCGAGCTCAAAGGCGTCATACACCGCATGGAACAGATAAAATCTGAGCTGGGATAGGTTGGACGCAAATGAGGCAAATTTCTCCCTATGTGACTCCGGGATCAGCCCCTGAAATTCCGGCAGATCCTTGACCATGGACCTGAGATAGGAAGAGTAGGCAAAAGCATAGTTGAGGACCCTCGTGGCCATCTGGGAATTCACGTACAGGCGACGGCCAAATTTATCTAGGGTCCGTCCCTCTCTCCCCGGGGGGACAGCAGCCGAGACTCTCGAGGGCTGCGAGCGCTTAAGAGCCGACTCAACCAAGAGTGACTGATGGGAAAGTTGTCCCTTTTCAAACCCCTTAGGGGGAAGAGTCCGGTATTTTGATTCCATCTTGGTGGGCACTACCGCCACTGTAAGAGGGGCCTCAAGGTTCCGCAGCAAGGTTTGAAGGAGGACCTTGTTAAGCGGGAGGCGGGGGGATTCCCGTTGAGGGGCCGGGGAATCCTGCTCTTCCAAAAACTCCTTAGTATAGATGGACCCCGCCGCCAGGTCCACCCCCAACGCCTTCGCCATATCATGGACGAATTTCGAAAAAGAAGTAGTCCGTGCAGGTGGGGAGGGCGACCGAGACTTCTCAGCGGAGTCAAAGGGAGATGCCTGGCGAGAATAGCCAAACTGCCCTCCAGACCCCGAACCCCAAGAAGCACGATCCCGCGACCTCGAAGGGGTCGGGGAGACAGCCCGCCGAAGAGACCCCCTCGGGGAACCCCCCGGGGTACGGGGCCTGGAGGTCCGTCCCTTCCGCCTCGGTGAGGAGGCACGGGAACCCTCCAGTGTTAGTACCAGATTGGGGTTGTCGAGGCGAAGATCCTCGACACACAGTGCCTCGGTCTCGGGCGGGGTCGAGCGACGACTCCTTCGGGGCGAGGCTCGAGCCCGCTTTGCTTTTTTGAGGCGATGCTTCGGCCGGGGCTTGCTCGAGGGTGAAGAACCCCGCGAAGACCTCGGGGAGGAGGATGAGGAAATCCGGCGTACCCGACGCTGCTTGTCTCGGGGTCGCACACTGACCTCAGGCTGTGTCATCGAGGTCGGAGCCGAGGGAAGCAACGTGGTCGAGGCCGAGGGAGCTTCGGCCGCTGAAAGGCCGGTGCCCGAGGCCGAGGTCGCCAACTGCGGGGCCACCGAGACCGAAGTCGAGGCCGAAGCCTGCTGCAAAGTCTCAATGGCCCCGGAGAGTTCCGAGGAGATTAAAGCGCGAAGCAACTCCTGGAATACCGGGATAGTAAGACCCTGGGGCAATACCTGGGGGCGCTCCGCAGAGGGCGACCTCGGTCTCGAGTATTCCCTCGGGGCGCCCCCCTTCGATCCCTTGGTCTGGGTCGAGGCCGGCGGTCCCGCCGACGAAGAGCCCGAGGATGGCTTCCTGACAGATGGAGCTGAGGAAGGAAGTGGAGACTTACCCGAGGCTTGCTTCTGCGAAGCGACCAGCTTCGAGGGAACCGAGGGGTCCGAGGTCGAGGCCGAGGTCGAGGCCGGGGCCGAAGCCGAGGCCGAGCTCGAGGCCTTCCCCGCCGGGGTATCAACGGCGAAGAGATCAGCCATCCGGGCCTTTCGACGGTTAAGAGCCCGTTTCTGGAAGGTGGCACACTTAGGGCACGACGCTGTCGGGTGATGGGGCCCCAAACACCTCAGGCAGCACCTGTGAGGATCAGTGATGGACAAAAGTCGATCACACCTACCACACTTCTTAAATCCCGTTACGGGCCGGGACATGGGCCCAAAACAAGGCCGGGAACAAGCGAGGTTCCTCGGCCACGGCTACCGGGAGCCCCCGGAGCGCGGAAACGAAAAAATTTTTTTTTTTTTTTTTGTAAAGAAAGAAAGAAAGAAAGAAATAAACCAAAAACGCAGCGACCGCGTCAAAAATGCAACACAGCCGCGGCGACAGAAGGCAATCTTAGCACAGATAATCCACAGGGCTTCTGGCTCCGCGGATGAAAACGAACTGAGGACCACGAGGTGGGGATGCGCCCTCTAGTGGCGAGAAGGCTAGCACATGCGTGGTGCAGTGTGCAAACTTGAAACTTCTAGCAAGTTTGCTTAAAAAGCTGTCCGCGCTGGGGCTCCATAGATGACGTCACCCATGTGTGAGAATATCATGCCTGCTTGTCCTGGGATAATACTGTTTATGCTACTATATCTCTAATTGGAAAATGAAAGGTATAAAACAAACTAAGACCTATACTGGTTAATCCTGCACGGTCTGTGGTTTAGGATGAGTTGGGGAGGGCTTTGATAGAAGCTCTAGTGACAGGATGGTTAGGATAGGCTGGAGTAGGCTTCAATGGCAACTCCAGCAGTGGGAACCTAAAGACAGTACCGGGTAGACTTCTATAGTCTATTGCCCAGAAATATTAAAGAATATAATGAGTGTGACTATTGGGCAGACTGGATGGACAGTTCATGTCTTTATCTGCTGTTCAGGTCTTTATCTGCTGCTATGTTACTATCTCCCCCCTTTTACGAAGCCACGTTAGGCATTTTTTTTATCGCCAGCCACCGTGGTATTCCCTCCGACGCTCATAGTATTTCTATGATTGTCAGAGCTAATACCATTTTGGCCAGCGATAAAAAAGCCTAACGTGGCTTTGTAAAAGGGAGGGAGGGGACATAGGCATCAGAAAGGGGGAGGCCACAGGGACCAAGGCCTCCCCAAAAATTGGCGGTCAGTGATTAGTGCTCGTCCTCCCACCCATTTCCCATTGATGTACTTTATATCTTTGTGGCAGCATCAACGAGCAGGTCTGCCCCAGAACCCTTCATTCTACTTCTGGGGGGCAGGCCTGTTTGTTGATGCTGCACGGCAGCTGCCCCGAAGATTTAATGTACAACACCAGGAGGAGATAGGAGGTAGAGTTGGGAGCTGGTGATGAGCCATGTCACAGATTCCGCTGGGGCTAGGGCTGAGCTCCAGAGACACCCCCCCCCCCCAACCAAACAGCATTCTCATGCCTATGTGGGGGGCATATGTTACAGGTACACCAGTATTTTCTAACACGTTAACCAGTGATTTCAAAGGATTTCATAGGAGCAGCCGCAGTATACAGGGATTACAGGTTCAAGAAAAAAAAAAATCTGATATTTGGATGGAGGCACTTTCATGTCTTGGAAAATCAATGCTTTACAGAATGTTTACACCAGGGGTGTCCAAAGTCCCTCCTTGAGGGCCGAATCCAGTCGGGTTTTCAGGATTTCCCCAATGAATATGCATTGAAACCAATGCATGCACTTAGATCTCATGCATATTCATTGGGGAAATCCTGAAAACCCGACTGGATTCGGCCCTCAAGGAGGGACTTTGGACACCCCTGGTTTACACTGTACAAAGCATGTGAATCAGGGAAAAATAATTGGCCATTTTTCCAACACTTCTATGAAGTACCATTTACAAACGCAACAAAAGGCTATGGCTTTTTATTCTAAATACGGTACAACCGAATGGGTTAAATGCTACAATAGATGGTTTTATTTCTATTGAAAGGGTCTTTTTACATCCTTGATCTATATCAGGGGTAGGGAACTCCGGTCCTCGAGAGCCATATTCCAGTCGGGTTTTCAGGATTTCTCCAATGAATATGCATTGAAAGCAGTGCATACAAATTGATCTCATGCATATTCATTGGGGAAATTCTGAAAACCTGACTGGAATACGGCTCTCGAGGACCAGAGTTCCCTACCTCTGATCTATATTATTTTTGATTGATCATAATGTGCCAGCGGACTTTTTACATCATCAGTTTAATGAATGAAGTTTGCATAGCCGGGTGCTATTGGTTGTTTGGCATCCCAAGGGCCAATCAGGCTTAGGTTTTCCCTAATTGGTCTCTGTGGGATATTTCATCACACTGAGATGCCATGACGGTACTGCCTTAAAGCAGAGAGTATACTGCTGAACCGTGAGTACCTTATTTTGTCATGCGTTGAATCTAGTTTATAGCTCCAGTTTTCCTACATGAGAGTTTTATTTTCTTGTAGGTTGGCATTGGTGTTAGGTTCATTGGTCCTGAGGTAGTGACTGTCACGAAACAATCGTTGACCATATTTGCCTGAATTTCAACTGTCAAAATCTTGTTTAGAGAGATTTAACGCCACAAGATTAAAAAAACACAACTTTTTATGACAAGTTTAATCACAGTATTTCAATGCCACTATGAAAGATTTTTGTGTCTATGATGTGGAGGAGGTAGGGTCTCATGACTCCCCCATTACTGAGGTATGTGGAAAGCTATCAAGTGTGCCTAGTCTTTTCTAGAAAGTTTCAAATACCACATGACACTGGATGGAATTCATAGGACCTATTGGTGTAGCTGCTTGTTTTACTGTAATCTCAGAATACCTAAAATATTTCCATTATTTAACACTGATGTTTTCTCTTTTAGATATCAATTCAGAAGCTGTGTAGAAAAAATGTGGGTAAGTGCATTGGTGATGCTGATCTACTCTCTATAAATTATTGGTTATGAGCAACCATTATTTGTGAAACAGTAAAATTATATATTAGCATATATTGTATTATATCTGCATATAGTCAATTAGTCCCAGAGGTTACCATTGCTGTTATAAGTGTGTGGAATGAGGCTGTACAGCATTCATGCAACATGCTGTCTTAATGGGGAGAAAGAGTATCTTGCAATGCTGGCTTATACCAGACCCGCCCACATTGGCTCACTGGCTGGTACTGATGATACAGATGACATTATTTGAGCGCCAAAATATTATAAGCTTGAACCCAAAGAATGGAAAACATTTCTGCCAGATTTGGATGACATTCTGGAACACATTAACACCAATTGCTTGGAGTAGATTGTTAAATTAAAGATGTAGACTCTGAGGAATGTGGTTGATTCAACCAACTGGTGGACATAGGTATGAGGGAGGAATGGAAGGGATGGAGTTGGGGAGGGTGTGGGTAGATGTTGTATTACTATGCTGGATGTGGTTGCAATTTAAGTATATTATAGTTAAAATCAATAAAAATGAATTAAATATAATTGTGTGGAACACTTAAAGCTGAATATAGCATACTCATGTTGTCATACTACTTTAACTAAGGAAATCAAAATTGTTCTACGTGAGATTATACCTAGGAAGGGTGTTTCTGAATGAATCAGCATTAACTAAAGTTAAACAAATTCAAATTTTAGATCCAAAGACTTAGACCTTGATAAATTTTCTGATGAACGTTTTAGAAGCCACAAGAATAGATGTGTCAGATTGTATTTCATCCATTTATTTAATCATTTACTGTACCTCCAGATTCCATAAATGGTGCTAAAATATCAGTGGTAAGGTTTCAGCATGGATCTATGATGTGCACGCAGTTAAATTAGAAGTATGAATTAATTGTCCTCAACAATCAATAATTGCACTTAATTGGTATTAATTGGCATTTTCAATTAAGTTCAATTAAAGGCGATTGTGAGGTATTGAGTGCCAATATTGGCACTGATTAAGCCTATTGAGTAATTAATGTCCTCTTTTACTAAGCCAAGGTAGAGGGTGCTAAATGCTCCAATGCTCATAGGAATTCTCTGAACATTGGAGCATTTAACGCAGGGGTAGGGCACTCTGGTCCTCGAGAGCCATATTTCAGTCGGGTTTTCAGGATTTCCCCAATGAATATGCATTGAAAGCAGTGCATGCAAATAGATCTCATGCATATTCATTGGGGAAATCCTGAAAACCCGACTCTCGAGGACCGGAGTTCCCTACCCCTGATTTAATGCTTTGAGCCACGGTAGAAACCTCAACCACAGCTTAGTAAAGGGGGGGGAGGTAAGCGCCGATATTGATGCCTAACTTTAGGTGGACTTTATAGAATCAGGGCCTAAAAGTATACAGTACAGAAATACAACCAATGGATAATAAAATACAATTAATAAAATAAAATTAAGAGTAATACATTATTCTTGCCAACAATATAATGACATAAGTCCTGTAAACAGTGACCCAGCAATAAACCACATCTTATTTGTAGGAGTCGGTGCATTTTGTTGAAGAAGGCAAAATTATTCAAAGATAAGTACCTCTGTGAAATGATTGAGCACGTTAGTTTACCATAACTTGCATTATCCTCCTGAGTGTACAATCTGAATAGCACAATTTGGTTTGAACTTCACAAGTTGCATTATTCATGGAAAAATAAAGCTAGCTTTGAGTTGGCATTGGGCCACTAATACAGGGCTTGTTGCCTCTGGGGACAGCTTAAAGTTAGTGATACATATGTAACTAATGTGCATACTCATAGACTCTTTCCCCCATCCCCCCTCATGGAAGACATCACTACCTTCTAGAGCTAGTTTCCACTTCTTGAAGGCAACTCTGAGCCCTTGTCCTCTAAAGACCTTCCCAGAGGTTCTCTGGTGTCTAGTGGCTTTGTCAGGAATAACTTAGAATTGCTCCTGCCATATCAGGCTCCAGCTTTAAAATGATACTGGAATGAACCAGCACCATTTTGAGTCTGGAACCCAATGAGACAGAAACAAATATGGATCACATCTGCCCTACCTCAGTAAGGGTTTCTCATGAATCAAACCCATAATTTCATAGGCTAAGGACTGGAGAATTGCAGCTGAGCCAAAGACATGGCTTAGCTGTAGCCTGAGCTCCCAGAAATATGACCATTATAAACAGAAGGAAAAGCCAAATCCACAGAGGAATCCAATGAACAGTAAAGAGGGATGTTTTTATCAATGACAGTATATAAGGAAGCCTAGCCAGGTATACCATTGCTGTTTGAACAGTTTTGGTGGGCCTGACCTGTGTCTACTGCTGTCCCAGTTCCTTGCCCTGCTACAATGCAAGATTTTCCCTACTTTCTTCATGCATGATTCCTGCTCTAGCCTTGATTCTTTCTGTGCCTGTGATTCCTGTTCCATGTATTTCCTGTTCCCAGTCTGTTTCCTGATCCTGCCTGATTTTTGCCTTTCTTTTCCACTTGGATCCCTCTCTATTTATGCTGTTGTCCAAGGAAGGTCTTTAGTAGAGAATGGACTATAGAGATGGAGACCCAGCCTATATCCCAGTCTACCTAGTACACTTATGGTGAAATGTGTGAGTCCTCCAAAACCTACCTAAATCTAAACCATACCTACATAAGAATGACACCTGCAGGCATAAAGACTATTGTTGTGGTGTTCAGGTGAGTACAGTAAGTTTTGGTTGGGTTTTGGAGGGCTCACTATACAATATAAGGGGTATGGTAAGATGTGTACCTGGGACCCGTTATGTGTAGTTCACTGCAGTACTCCCTAGGGTACCCCTCTGCTCTACTTGGATGTCTGTGTTGTCAGTCTACTATGAATGCTGACCTCTTCTACATCCCAATGTGTGTGGTTTTCTTTGGGATGGTTTTGTTTTATGTAGAAAATGGTCCTAAAGATAGATGCACTACATTCAAAAACATTTAGCAAATGGTCATTTTTGAAACAAAAAGCTGAAATGTTTTTCTGGTTTGAAAATTAATATTTTGTCTACTGGATTGTTGGACATTTCCCCCCAAACATCCAAAATTGGATGTAGACATCGTATTGAAAATACCCCTTCACATCGCCCTCCTCTCCTTTCACATTATAGCTATTACTTTGTTTTGTTAAACAATAATTAGACTATGAATGTTTTGTATCATCTGTGAAAATACAGAAAATAAGGGGTTCATAATCGAAAGAGAAAAACATCCAAACACCGGTCTAAGTCGGCACTTGGACAAACATTTCCCAAATACGTGCAAGTGCCGATAATAAAAACGGGTTTTGGACGTATTTCTAAACGACCTAGGCCTACATAGTGTCGCTGAAAGACCAAAGCTATATGGGGTGTTTCGGGAGGAGTGTCAAGGGTGGGAGTTGGGCGGGACGTGGGCTGGCATAGACTTAGTCGTACAGCATGTATAACTGAAAGTTATACAGCCTAGGATCGACAGCCACAAAAACCCACCTAAACTCACCAGATAAGCACTGCAAACACATAACACAGACCTCCACACACTACCCCAGTGATCACCGACCCCCCCCCCCCACCACCAACACCATAAAAATATTAATCACACCTTTAAAATTCAGCCTCCAGACCATCATTACCTGGCTGCCTGGCATAGGAAAGCCTAGTCGTCCAGCACAGAGGCAGCTTAAGTCGTCTTGGGGATGGGTTAGGGACCCATAGAGAGGAGGACCCATGCCCATAAGCCCCTGTAATCACTGCATTGATAATGAAACATGTGCACTCTCCTATATACCCCCAAAACCCTTTTTTACTGGCATATAAGTGGCTTCTGCAGCCATAAGGGCTATTGGGGTGGTAGATAAGTGGGTCTAGAGGATTTTGGAGGTGGTTTGGGGGGCTCACCATGACCTATAAGGGAGCTGTAGTGAGGAGAAGACATGGCACCCTTTTTGTGAAGTTCACAGAAGTGCCCTGTAAGGTACCCCACTATTCAAAAATGTGTCCTAGGCTGTGTTTTTACTTTGGACGACTTGCGAGTTGGATGCAAACGGACTTAGACATCCCTTTCGATTATGCCCCTCCACGCATCTCAGTTTAGTGAGACAATACACTCTCAAATTTCACCACTCAATTCCTACTGATAAGAACATAAGAACATAAGAAGTTGCCTCCGCTGAGGCAGACCAGAGGTCCATCTCGCCCAGCGGTCCGCTCTCGCGGCGGCCCATCAGGCCTATTGCCTGAGCAGTGGTCCCTGCCTATTTCTATAACTTACCTCTTACTCCTATCCCTATAACCTACCTCTACTCCTATCTGTACCCCTCAATCCCTGATATTTGACTTAATTACAGTGATAGTTCATTTATTGGGAAATCAGGAGACTATAGCATTGGTTAATCAAAGAGTTAATTAAAATGATACCAGCCGAGCTGCTAAGTACATAAAATATTTTGATTAGTGAATGATTATGGATGCAAGATTTCAAGACTATTAAGGTTTTTTCCTTGGGCACTGTGCTATAATGTTCTCACAGTGGGGAGGTTTCTAGGTGTAGATCCATTCCTAAGCAGAAAGAAGATTACCTTCTGGACCTTTGAGGTTTCTATGCTTTTTTTTTTTTTTCCCCCTAGGTCATTACTGACTAACAGAGTCAGGATAAAAGCTAGTTCCTCTTTAAAGAGAATCACAGTAGTAGTTGTGTGCTTTCTAAGTCGCTTCTAACAAACCAGCAGGAATTCTTTCACTTTAGGTTAAGGTTCTTTTCTCCCTGATAAACACCTAAAAGCAAGCATTGACATGGAAATTGTTCAAAAATACCATATTGGGAGCCCAGACCAAGTATATTTTATGTATTAAAAGTGGTAGAAAGTACAGTTCCCCCTCCAAATCCATGGTTTCAGAACCCGCGGATTCAATTATTCACAATTTTTTTTTTGGGGGGGAAGAAATGCTACATCCCGGACCTTCCCTAGACCTTACCTGGTGGTCTAGCGGCAACATGGGGCAGGATCGATCATTCTACGCTCCTGCCCTATGCAGAGCCGTCATCAAAATGGCTGCCGTCAGTTCCGTTGTAGTCTCGAGAGCCGGCCCTAAAAATTATCTATGATTTTTCAATGTTCGTGGGCCGGCTCTGCCCCAACCCCCGCGAATATTGAGGTTCTGCAAATGAAAGTTGGCATGGTTAAAAAAGTGAGGAAGGCGGCTATTAGACAGTGGCGTAGTGAGGGTGAGACGCTCCCGGGGTGGTGACGCCCCACCCCGCCCTCATCTCAGCCCCCACTCCTTCCATGATCTCCCCTGCCACGTACACCCACTTTCCCATACCTCTAGTTGTTAATCGCCGCAAGCAACATTCTCCTAGCAATCCATCATCTCTCCCTCTGTCATCACTTCCTATGCGCGGCACCCGGAAGTGACAGCAATGGGAGAGATGATGCAGTCGTGAGGAGCACGTGAACAACTAGAGGTACGGGGGAAGAGGGTGTGCACGTGGGAAGAGGCAGGGACGGAGAGGAGGAAGGGTGCCGTCACCCCCACCAAAATGAAGACCGGCTCCCCTGCCCCCCTTACTACGCCACTGCTATTAGAGCCAAAAGAACATTCTTCAGGAAATGGAAGAAGGATCCAACTAAAAATAATAGGAAACAGCATAAGGAAAGGAAACTGAAATTGAAATCACAAGGAAGAGAAAGGGAGACTTTGAAAAGAAGCTTGCCTTTCAGGCAAAAACATATAATAATAATAACTGTTTTAGATACATTCAAAGCAAGAAGATGGTAAAAGAATTGGTTGGACTGCTAGATCAAGGGGCAAAAGGGGCATTTAGGGAGGACAAGGCCATTACAGAGAGACTAAGGGGGAAAGATATCAAGCGGGCTACCATTAAGACAGTGGTCTCAAACTCAAACCCTTAGCAGGGCCGCATTTTGGATTTGTAAGTAATTGGAGGGCCTCAGAAAAAAATAGTTAATGTCTTATTAAAGAAATGACAATTTTGCATGAGGTAAAACTCTTTATAGTTTATAAATCTTTCCTTTTGTCATTTATAGCTAAAGAGACATATGATCAAGAAACTATTTTATTTTACCTTTGTGATTATGATAAACATACCGAGGGCCTCAAAATAGTACCTGGTGGGCCACGAGTTTGAGACCACTGCATTAAGATGAGCTATTTTACCACAAGTCGTGCTGTTTCTGGCACAGGATCTCAGTGGATAGAAAAAAAAAAATGACTTGTAGTAAAATAACTCATCTTGACAGTAGCCCATGTTAATAACTTCCCTGTAAATGATGTCTTGTTTTGGCCTTCACTGAGAAAGATGTGAGGGAGATACTTGTACCAGAAATGGCTAAGTTGGAGGAACTGAAACAAATCTCTGTAAACTGGAAGATGTAATGGGTCAATTTGACAAACTAAAGAGAAGTAGATCACTTGGGCCTAGAGTAGAGATAGAATTAAAAAAAAAAAAAAAAAAGACTTGCAGAGCTGTTATTAGTCATTTTTCACATAATCAAACATGGTACTGAAAGATTGGAGGATGTCAATGTGACACCAGTTTTCAAAAAGGATTCCAGAGGATGGTGACCTGAGAAATTATAGACTGATGAACCTGATGTTGGTACCAGGCAAAATGATAGAGCCTATTATAAAGAACAATATTAGTGAGCATATTACATGGGTATGGATGAATGGAAAAAAGACAATCTGGATTTAGCTAAGGGAAATCTTGCCTTACCAATCTGCTATATTTCTTTGAAGGGAAAAATACATTTGTGGATAAATGTGAGCTGATATCTGGATTTTCAGAAAGCATTGGAAAAAAATGTACAGCAATTAAGAAAGCAAATAGAATATTAGGAATTATTAGCAAAGAAATGAATAACAAAATTGAGAATATTATAATGTCTTTGTATCACTCCATTTATATATTTTATTAAAAAAATGTACACACCGCCTAATTCACAAGGCACCATACATAATAAAATAAACATATAAAAACAAATAATCAACCTGACAAAAACAACAATCAAAGTACTCTTAAATCCTGCCTCAAATCTTACACCGTGCTAAACAAGCAAAATAAATGCCCTTGCAAAAAGTTGCATTTCCAACATTCTCTTAAACTTCCATCTAGCAATAATACGCTGATGTACTAAACCAGATAACTGATTCCATAACTGCACTCCAGCTGCAGCGATTGTAGATGCCCGTGGTGTGACCGTACCTTGAATATTGTGTACAAGTCTGGTCACTGCATCTCAAACAAAGATTTAGCAGAATTAGAAAAGCTATAGAGAGAGCAATAAAAATAATAAAGGGGATACGATATTTTCTCTATGAAGAAAGACTAAAGAGGCTAGGGCTGTTCAGCTTTGAGAAGAGATGGCTGAGGGGAGATATGATAGAGGTGCATAAAATACTGAATGGAGTGCAATGCGTAGAAATGAATTGCCTGCTTGTTCTTTCCAAAAATACAAGGCTTAGTGGGCACTTAATGAAGATACCAAATTGTAAATTTAAAATGAATTGGAAAAAAAATTTCTCCATTCATAGCTTGATTCTATATCACGCCTAAGAAATCGTCGCTGACTACTCAAGAAGGGCATTAAGGGAGGGCAACTCAGTTTCAATGCCAAAAAATGCAAAGTCATGCACCTGGGAAACCGAAATCCATGCAAGGTTTACACCCTAAATGGCGAGATCCTGACAAGAACTGAAGCAGAAAGAGACTTAGGAGTGATTGTCAGGGAAGACATGAAGTCTGCAAACCAAGTGGAGCAAGCTTCATCCAAAGCAAGGCAAATCATAGGTTGCATACGCAGGAGTTTCGTCAGCTGTAAACCTGAAGTCATTATGCCACTGTATAGATCCATGTTGAGACCGCACCTGGAGTACTCAGTGCAATTCTGAAGGCCGCATTACCGCAAGGATGTGCTGAGACTGGAATCGGTCCAGAGAATGGCCACCAGGATGGTCTCGGGACTCAAGGAGCTCCCATACGAGGAGCGGTTAGGGAAGTTGAAGCTCTACTCACTCGAGGATCGTAGAGAGAGGGGAGATATGATCGAGACTTTCAAGTATCTCACGGGCCGCATCGAGGTGGAGGAAGATATCTTCTTTTTCAAGGGTCCCGCGGCAACAAGGGGGCATCCGTGGAAAATCAGGGGCGGGAAACTGCGCGGTGACACTAGGAAGTTCTTCTTCACTGAAAGGGTGGTTGATCGCTGGAATAGTCTTCCACTTCAGGTTATTGAGGCCAGCAGCGTGCCAGATTTTAAGGCCAGATGGGATAGACATGTGGGATCTATCCGCAAAGATAGATAGGGAGGGTCATTAGAGTGGGCAGACTTGATGGGCCGTGGCCCTTATCTGCCATCTACTTCTATGTTTCTATGTTACTGTGGCGCTAAGCATGATTCTACAAGGTGCACATACCTTTTATAGAATCGCACATAGTGCCTTTGTGCAACGCATAATCTAGGCACAAGCATTTAAGCCAGCTAAGTTATTCACACATTAGGCGTTTTCTATAACAATGCGCTTAACTTTTAGGAATGCCCCCAATCACCCCGATCAGCCCCTTTCCATACCCCCTTTTCAAATTTGTGCATTGTAACTGGTGCATGCTTTTTACATATTTGTGTTTTATGAGTTCTGCACATATGTTTTAATTAGTCCCAATTAGCATTGCCAATTATTGATGCCGATTAGGCCAATTAATCAATTAAGTCGTGCATATACATTGGCTAAGTGCACTGATGTAAGCATGCAACTTTAGGTGCCATTTACAGAATGGGGGGGGGGGGTTTCAATGTATAATTAAACTCTAAAATTCTTTGCCAGAGAATGTGGTAAAAGCAATTAGCTTAGCGGGGTTAAAAAAAAGTTTTGGACAAGTTCCTAAAAGTCCATAAACCATTATTAAGATGAATTTGGGAAAATGCACTGCTTATTTCAGGGGCAAAATATATTTTATTTGTCTGAGTCTTTTCAGGTACTTTTGACCTGGATTGGTCACTACTGAGAACAGCATAATGGGCTTGATAGCCTTTTGGTTTGTCCCTGTATGGTTTTGCTTATGTACTTATGTATTTAGCTGCAATTCATACCTAAGAAACTATTTCAGGACCTGAAAAAAAGAAAAAACTGGGAATGAAAAGCTTCAGACTTGCTTTCCTTCCTCATTTCTCCAAAATAGGGGAAACAGTCCACGAACTCTGCACTAGGTTTGTAGCTATTCACTTCTAGATGACAGTTTTGCTGCCTGTGTGCCTCCCTGGTTATCAGATTGCAAACAGTGAGGAGAGAGAGAGAGAGATGGATTTGTGTTTTTGAACTAGAAAACTCTAGGGGTCTCTATCTCATTTATAGCACAATCCATTCTGGCAAGCTCCCAAAGGGGTGCTCTTACAAATGGATCTTAGCCTCTCTTTACATCAAAACCTTTTGTGTAAGAAAAGACACACTATTTAGTGAGGAATCTAAGGGGACCCTACATTAAAATGATAGAACATCAAAAGCAGAGAAGGGATTGAATGCTTCTTCCTCTCGGTTTACAGAAAGCTATGAATGCAAATCAGAAAATTTTTTTTAAAAAGCAATCACCAATATAAACCAGCCATCCACTATACTTGACTGCACACATTTGTAGCAGTTTTCATCTTGCCAATGCACTCATCTTCGGTGATTTATGAAAGAAGGGATCGATGACTTACATAGTTGATGATGTGTGTGTTAGTGTGTGCACATATGTTTTTAGGGGGCAGGAAGGGGGCTGCATAAAAGCTTGAAATGGAGAGAAAATAGCCCAGTGAATCAAAACTTTCATCTTAGCCTAAAGACCCAGGACTTGGTAGATCACATTTACAGTACATTGAATATTGTACTTTCTAGGAGCAGGGAGGGGGTTGCTACAGTCAATTAGGAGCCCTATTAGTGAAAAGATGGCTGCTGCTGCTAAGTCGTAATGGGCTTTTGCTGAGAATTTTTTCTGCTTATACAGTCAAACCTTGGATAACGAGTAACTTGGTGTGCGAGTGTTTTGCAAGACAAGCAAAACATTTTATTAAATTTTAACTTGATAAACGATTGTTGTCTTGCAGTACGAGCATGTATACATGCGTCACATCATCAGAACCCACAGTTCAAGCGCGCACATCTTACGCTGAGTGCGGCTGAATGTAATAGGAGTGACATGCCCAATTTATCCAGAGCTCAAGCACTCGCAACATAAAGTATTTCGGGTGGTGGAATGAATCATCTGAGTTTCCATTATTTCCTAGGAGAAATTCGCTTTGATATACGAGTGCTTTGGATTACAAACGTGCTTCTAGAATAAATTATGCTTGCAAACCAAGGTTTTACTGTACTATGTCTGCATATTTGACTCTAACTAGAAATATGACTGCAGAAATCCAAGCAAAAAAAAAAAAAAGTTGGGAAGGTGACAGTATCAGTTCTAAGATCTGCTATCAGGTTTTTTTTTAGAAAACAGAAATTTGCGGGGCATGAATGGATGGGAAAATATATTCTGCGAGAAGTTGTACATGATGTTTTTGATTGTATGAGAAGCAAATTTCCTTTATTTCATGCAAAGAATTGCACATAAAGTTGTTCTGAATCTAGAGTTTCTGTGGATAATTATGACTGCAAAGGCAACCTAAGCTTTTCTAGACTTTTTCTTTTAATTCTTCAACAGTGCAATACAACAATTTCAATGTATAATGATACAATAGAAGCACATTTAACTTTCATATGTTCATAAACAACCATTTTCCCCCACTCATCCACCCACCACCCAATAATCATTCAATAGAATACAAAAACATATATTACCATAAAACCCTTACCCTATTTTAAGTAATGAAATCTTCTCACCCCAAGTGTGAATATTCAAAAATCAATTTATGATATAAATAATCCCCTCCCATCCTACCCTGGATATGTACCACAAAAAACAAAACTGACTCAGTCGACACTCAATTATTATCAATTATAATGAGATAACATAAAATGCCAATGAGCCCCATATCAATTTATGTATATTACCATGCCCCAAATTCTCAGGATTTATTCTTTCAAGTCTATAACTACAGCAAAGACTTGCCCAATTTCGAGTGATCATCTGGATGGCTATCCCAGTCATTGTAAGGAAAAGATGACCTCTATATTGATCTAAAGGGGGTTTAACATGTACTATTGTACCACATATGACTGTCTCATATGTTAGAGGAATTGATGATTCCAAAATGTTATTAATTCTACCCCATATTGACCTCCAAAAGCTAAGTATCAAAGGACAATAGAACAATAGATGATCCAGTGTCCTAATGTCTAAGTGACAGTGCCAGCATCTATTAGACTTGGAACTATCTAGCTTATGCAACCTAACAGGGGTCCAAAAAGATCTATGTAATAGGAAAAAAACATGTCTGTCTCATAGATGCTGACACTGTACATTTCAATCTCCAAGTCCAAATTTGTGGCCATCGAGACGCAGAAATATACTGCTTTATCTCGATGCTCCATATGTCACGAAGACCATTTTTTGGTTTTTTATTCAAGAACTCTAATATTAATTTATACCACCAGGCAGCCTGATGTCCTAATGAATCTATCCAAAGATCCAGTATATAAAATGACCATTTTCAAACCAGAAAAATGTCCAACTTTTTTGTTTCAAAAATAGTCATTTGCTAGATGTTTCTAAGTTCAGTGCATCTATCTTGTAGAACCATTTTTGGGGAAAAAACCCCCCCCAACAAAAAACACCAATAACATCCGAGGTTAAAACACACAAAAACAAGCCATTAGGATATGGGGGGGGGGGGGGGTTGGGGGGGGCAGCATTCTTATATCCAGCAGAGCAGTGGGGCACTCTAAGGGGCCCTGTAGTGGACTTTACATAAAAGGAATAGAGGAACTGAGCTTAGTCAAAGATGAGTGCATAAAGATGAAAATTAGATAATTTATGGTAAGCTGTCAGCAGGAGAGACATGAGAAAAACAGTAAGGGACAGATATCTTTAGGTGTTCACAATGTAGATGTCCACAGATTAAGGCGTCCAAATAAAGTGGATATAAAGCCCAATTAACAACTTTAACAAGCAATAATTGAAAGTTAGACGTCCAAAGGCTGGACGCAATTCACAAAATAGGCATCCACAATTTCATGGATACCCATCGGAAAAAGCTGCGCCTAATGGGATAGATGTGGGCGAGGTATGGGTGTGGCTTCAATATAGACATCCATTTACAGAATTGCCTGCCACTCAGCATCCTAATGCATCTACCTAATGCCTACTTTTGTAGGCATTGCACAAGCAGGTCTATTTTTGCAGTCTCCAATTCTAAATGAGTTTTATACAGGGGCATCAATACCTCCTTTTCCCTTACATCTTCCTATGCACCTTTCTAGCTTTTGCTGTCGCCTTTTCTACCTGTTTGGTCACAGTAAGATCATCACATACTATTGCACTCCTCTTTTGTGCACAAAAGTTCTTCATCCCCTAAATTGTACCAGTCCCTTGGGTTTTTGCAGCCCAAATGCATAATCCTGCATTTCTTAGCATTACATCTTAGCTGCCAAATTCTGGACTATTCTTCAAGCTTTGCTAGGTCCTTCCTCATGTTATCCACACCACCAGGGGTGTCTAACCTATTGCAGATTTTAGTATCATCTGCAAAGAGGCAAACCTTGCCAGACAGCCATTCATCAATATTTTTTTTCAAAAATGGTAAAAAGAATAATAATCAGACCTTACAGCACATCATTAATACCATCCCTTTCCTCAAAGTGAGCTCCATTTACCAATACCCTCTGTTGCCTTCTACTCAACCAGTTTCTAACCCAATCTATCACTTTGCAGCCCATACTGAGGGCACTCAGTTTATTTATTAGACATCTGTGTGGAACCATATCAAAGGCTTTGCTAAAATCTAAATATACCACATCTAGGGCTCACCTTCTATCCAACTATCTGGTCACCCAGTCAAAGAAATGAATTAGATTTGTCTGACAAAACTTGCCTCTAGTGAAACCATGTTGCCTCAGGTCCTGTAATTCATTGGATTGCAGAAACTTCACTCTTCTCTGTTTTTTTTTTAAAACATTTCCATTAATTTACTTACCATTGAAGTCAGACTTGCCAGTTTGTAGTTTCCTACCTCTTCCTTACTTCCACTTTTATGGAGACGGACAACATCCACCCTTCTCCAGTCCTCTCGTACCACTCCTGACTCTGCTTCAAGTACATTTTTACCAATTTCTTTATAGTGTTTGTAATTCAGACTAGAGAAAATATCTGCTGGAAAAGACATTCCTTTTCCTCCAGAATATAGTTATTTTAGAGTTCATAATCAATATAGTAAATAAGTGATGTCTCTAGGAAGACATATTGAGGGAGGGGTGGAAAGGCAAATAAACTATTGGGAGGTAACCTAAGTGATTTTTCTGTACATCACACTGCATCACAGCTCTCTCCTCTTCCACATTTAAATTGGCTATGAAAGATAATAGGAAAAGGTTCCAATAGTTGATTATGCACAAAGAAACCCCCATTCAGTTTCAACCAGCCAGTAAAACTACCATCATAATTATTTGATGGTGGTATTCAATTAATTATTCTACATAAAAGTGAAGTCTGGCATTTGTACAGGATGGGATAAAATTTCTAAATAAACCCCACCCCTCTCATTTCTGTAACAGCCACTCTGCATTCTCTGACAATGGAGCTAGGACATAAATATTAAAATTGTGGCATGATTTTTATTTTATTCCATTTTCTATACCGTTCTCCCAGGGGGGCTCAGAACGGTTTACATGAACTTATTCAGGTACTCAAGCATTTTTCCCTTTCTGTCCCGGTGGGCTCACAATCTATCTAACGTACCTGGGGCAATGGGGGGATTAAGTGACTTGCCCAGGGTCACAAAGAGCAGTGTGGGTTTGAACCCAAAACCTCAGGGTGCTGAGGCTGTAGCTTTAACCACTGTGCCACACTCCCCCCCAAACACACTCTGCGCCACACACTCTCAGGAACAACACACGTTCCACCACGACACTAAGGCAACTATTATATAAATGATGACTAACGTTAGGTGCCTAGATCAGTGTGCCTAGTTGATCTAACTTTATTGTTTAAAAGGCTTAATCAGTGCTAAGAATTGGCAATTAACAACTTGTAATTGACATTAATTGCACTTAATTGGATGGTAAGTGCCTACCAAGATACCACTTTGAGGTAGGCACCTAGTACAAGGTACCTACTAGAAAGTAGGCATGGACAGATCATAGGCACACTCATTTAGACCTGGCATAAATAGGGTTTGCCTAAGCCCACATTAAGTGTCACTAAGTACAATTCTATAAAGTGTGCCTTTTATAGAATCATGCTTAGCGCTACACTACTCGGCACCTAACTTTTAGGTGCCATTTTTAGAATTTCCCATAAGTTCCAATATTACTGGTCCCAAATATGCCCCCCCCCCCCTTTTACAAAACCAGAAAAGTGTTTTTTAGCGCCGGCTGGCGCGCTGAATACTCTACTCTGCTTCCGACACCCTTAGAGTTCCTATGAACATTGGGAGCAGCGCAGAGCATTCAGCGCGCCAGCCTGAGCTAAAAACCGCTTCTGCACTTTTCTAAAAAGGAGGGGGGGGGGGGAATGTTGAGCCACTGCAGCATTTTTAGATCCCTCATGTTGGGACTTTGTATCAGTTTCGTCAATCTCTCTGATCTCATTCTCTACTCAAGATCTGGCAAATTATTTTTATAGCAAGATTAGTAACTTGCAATTGACTCTGAAGCCAGTTCAGTCTGCATTATCTCAAACTGATAGATCTCGTACATCAGAGTAAATCGCAGTTCTCTATGTAGTTCATTCTTGGCTTTTAATGTACCTTTTATTCCCACAATCTCTATGATGATATCAATTATAAGACCCATTAATGCTCCACATGACCCACTGCTGCCTTCTAGCATACTGAAGTGACTAGGAGTTGGGGGGGGGGGGGGGGGGGGGTTAGTTTGATCCATGGCCACATGCCTTACAGCTGGAAGAAGGCTTCCATATATCCTCGAGAAGGATTCCAAACTGAGTACTTCCATCTTGTCCAACTATCATCCCAATAGCAAATATCCCATCTATTTCTCAAATTCCAGAACAAGTTGTCTCCTTACAATTTCATGATTATTTGGATATATTACATCCACACCAAGCTGGATTTGGACAGTATTGTGATACTAATGAAGGAGTCTGGGACTGGTTTTCCTAAGTGTTGAACCAAGTTTTCTCTTTAATAAAATGCTGAATTATGTTTAGCTGCAGACCTAACTTATCTCATGTTCTAGCCTGCCTGCACTGGGTGTTAGCTTGGACATTCAAACTTCTTATGGCTATCTCAGCATAAATGACATTTAACAAAAAGACTGCAGGGCTTAGATAAGTGACCTGCTAGTGTGAGCTTAGGACCAATGATTGTTAAGAAAAGTAACACGTGAAAAGTTTTTTCTAGAATTCAGTTGTATAGCCAGAACAATGTATAAATATCTCTGTAACTTCCTATTTTCGGGACTTCTGAAGCCAGCTTGGGGCTCAGGGTTCCGCATATGCTGAATAAACATCTGTGCTTTCTTCAAGTCTCTAAGTTTTGTGGCTGCCCAAAGTGACCTTTCACTAAGACTGCATTAATTGGGCTCATTGCCTTCATGCAAAGCAATTTGCATCAGGACAAAACAGTACTTTTAATATCATTAGATGTAATGATAGTTTTTGTTAAGGTTGATCACTCCCTGTTACATAACAGATTACAGAATTTTGGACTGTCGGGAAAGATTTGGGATAGGGTTCACTCATCTATCTGTCAGGATATTCTCAGTATGCTGGCACAGGAAGAATCTCAGGTTTATTTTGTCCCCAAAGAGCTCAGAATGGGTTACAGGTTAAATATATATCATTTCAGTACAAGTTTTTATCCTAACTTGGCACATACTAGGGGTCTAATATTAATACACATAATATACAATTTACCGGTTACAATTTTCCATAGTTATCCTTACAGTACATGGTTTTCAGTACAAGTATTATCCTAATTTGACAACATGGACAGTTTACAGGTTAGATTTATCATAGTTACAGGGCAGGATTTTACAAGTTTTCCTTACGTGACACATAGGGCTAGATTCACTAACCCCCGATTCTGTGTCCGATTGAATGCAGGCTGACGAATTCACAAAAGGCCTGCATACAAATAGGGATGATTGTTGACATGCCCCCCCACACACACTGCATGGATCAGTCTGCGCATATGTCTAAAAGTAAATTTTTTACTTTTAAACAGCCCAGCAAGCCCGTGGTTTTAACCCGCTTTAAACCCACAGGTTAAAACCAAGGGCTTGCAGTGCGGGGAAGACAGATCAGGGCTGAGGCGGGGGCAGGCAGGAGATCAGGGCTGTGACGGGGCAGAGAGCAGATCGGGGCAGAGAAGCAGGATGGCAGAAGGCAGGGCAGTCGGAAAGGACCTCAGCGACTGGTCCTCAGCAGTCGCTTACTTTGGATCAGCCAGCCCAGCCGGTGTTGCTTTTTTTATTTTAGTGAATCACTTCCTGTCTGCATTTGAATACCGTTCCCCCTCATTTGCATGCACAGATCGGAGGATGATCAGGGCAGAGGTTAGTGAATCTGGTTGGAGGGAAATCGGGTCTCAAAGGGATCGCAAACCGATTGGTACACGATCGGTTTGCTTAGTGAATCTAGCCCATACTGGCTCTGGTACCAATATACATTTCTTTGTAGTCCATGGGTCAAGGGCAGGGGTAAAGGTGAAGAGGTGTATTTTTATTGCTTTTCTAAAGTTGAGGAGTCCTTCAAGAGATCTGATCTGCGGGGGTAGTTGATTTCAGTGGCTTGGTATGAAGTGGGAGCAGATAGAGACAGGTTGCTAACCATCTCCAAGGTAGAGAGAATGAGAGGGCACTCTCTAAAGCTAAAAGGGGATAGATTCCGTACAAACGTAAGGCAGTTCTTCTTCACCCAGAGTGGTAGAAAACTGGAATGGTCTTCTGGAGGCTATTATAGGGGAAAACACCCTCCAGGGATTCAAGATAAAGTTAGACAAGTTCCTGCTGAACTAGAACTTACGCAGGTAAGGCTAGTCTCAGTTAGGGCACTGGTCTTTGACCTAAGGGCTGCCACGTGAGCAGATTGCTGGGCACGATAGACCACTTGTCTGACCCAGCAGCGGCAATTCTTATGTTTTTATGACCAAGGGGCGTTTTGAGGCGTATTTCATTCTGGGAGCGGAGGGCCTGGTTCAGCACATATGGAGGAAGTTTAGCCATCACGTAGCCCAATGCCAGGTAGTGCAACGATTTGAAGCTAGCATCAGGCCCTTGAAGACACATTTGGCTACAGCCAGCCAGAGAGCTGACGCTACAGCCTGGGAGACAGGGTCGCAGGCACAGAGGTTTTTTAGAAGCCTGATTGCTGCATTTTGAACATGCTGGAGATGTCATGGCATGTCTCAGGGATCTGTCCTGGCTCAGTATCTTTATGTCTCCACTGTTGCACCTTATTCAGTCATTAGATTTTGACACCATTTGCATAGGCTGATGACTTTCAAATCCTGCTTGCTTGGTTACCTCTAGTCCTCAAGACATTTACATTGTTAAAAACATGCTTGGTTTGAACTGGTTATTTACTAATGAAATGAAACGTAATCCTGAAACCTCAAGCACACATATAGAACAGACTGCTAAGCCCTCTCCCTTCCCTTCTACATCGCAGGGGTTCAGGCGCCTATGGTACAGTCCATAAAAATCCTAGGTGTGATTACAGATCCAGCCTTGAACTTCCAATTGCATATCTCTTCAGTAATCAAACACTACTTTTTCAAACTATGATTCTTTTGTCTTCTACTTCAGCGACCTCCACTTAGAATATTAATCCAGGCCCTGGTTATCAATACTTTGGATTACTGTTACACACTTTTATATGGTCTGAGAACTAACAATATTAGACAATTACAGCCCCCATCTCAAGAAGACATTGAATGCTTGAGCGTTTGGAACATCATTGGTAAACTACACCAAAGTGTACGTGTTTAGTTATTAGCAAAGTATGTTAATTTTCTGTTATTTTCCACAATAAAGTGTAGATATTGATGGTTCATTTAATAAAATACTGCTAAATTTTTTGCAAGTCATTTTATCATTATTTTATGACAGGAGAATGTTTTCCTATTCTTTTGTGGCTGTAACACTGTACGAGGAGCCCCTGAACAGTTCTCAGCCCAACTAAGAAGAGAATGTGGAGCCACACACTTTTATTGACATTTTTCATTTCTGTGTGGAATAACTTGTAAGTTTCATGGCTCCATATCATTCTTTTCTTGGTTGGGCTAACTTTTTAGCTGCCCCTCTTATTAGTGGTGGTCTAGAGAATGACACGGGGAAAAAATGTGTCCCCCGTCTCCGCCCTGTCCCCGTAAGCTCGTCCCCATCCCTTCCCCATAAACCATCTGATCCCATAAAGTATAAAAAGAAACAATATTTTATGCAATTGTCATTTTATAAATCAAAGTTCTGGCTGCTGAACTAGAGAAAGATGTTCAGCTGGCAGGGCTTTGTTTATAAATTTTTATCAACCCAATTAATATTCTACTTTATCCTAAAGCAACAAAAAAAAAAGAAAATAAATAGAAATTTTTTTTCTACCTTTGTTGTCTGGTTTCTGCTTTCTTCACCTTCACCTCATTCAATTGCTTCCATCCACTATCTGCCTTCTCTCTGCCTCTTCCATTTGCTCTGTTACTGTGCCTCTCCCTTCCATCTCTTCCCCCTCCCCTCCCCCCCATTGGTATGGCACCCATCTTCTTCCCTCCATTCCCCCATAGTCTGGCATCTCTGTCTTCTTCCCTTCCAGCATCTTCTCCCCACTCTCTCTTCCCCATTTCCCTTCCAGCATTTGTTTCTTTCCATCCCCCTTCAGCACCCCTCGCACAGTCCGAACATCTCCCTCCCCTCACCTTTGTGGCACAATTTAATTTAATTTGTTTAAGCAGCCGGAGCCTTGAAGTCACATGTGCGGCTGCCAGAACAAAGCTTCTCCTCTGATGCAACTGGAAGTTGGATCAGAGTAGAAGTTTTGTTCCGGCAGACGCACACGCGACTTCAAGGCTCCGGCTGCTTATACAAATTAAATTAAAATGTGCCACGAAGGTAAGGGAAGGGGAAAGGAGGGAGATGCCAGGATAGCCGGCAGCGGTGGCAGTGATCGGTAAGTAGACAGAAGGTAGGGGGCTGCGCGTGATCGGTGACCATACACGTTCCCTCCCTTAACTTCGGAGACAAAGCCATTCATCGCTCCATGGGGCAGTAGATGGCCTTGTCCCCATAAACGTAATGAGCACTTTATTTTCATCCACCATTTCGGCAGGTTACCCACGGCTAGCTGCGGGTAACAGCCACTTTGTCATTCTCTATGGTGTTCTAAGGAATCCAACCCCACTTGTTATAATAAGCATATTGGAGACTGTGTAATGTTATTTCTGTACCGATTTATTGTTCTTTTTCAATAAAACAGACTTGACATAAAATGTCTTTTTATCAATGTATCATTGCTGAGTGTGAAAACATAAAAGTTATAAATATAATACTATGAAATTTGCCCAATTAAGTATATATAATAGGAAATTTTAAGAAAAACTGAACTTTATGTAATCAGTGGCTTTGAGGGACCCCAGGATAGGCTTTAAAAACATTTTTAAAATTATTTTCTGATCAAGCACAATCAAATTCATGGGAAAAACTCCAATTCATACAGTTTTTCCAACTTTATGAGGGGGCGCTGAAAAGTCCTCAGCCCAACCATGAAGTGAATGATGTGGAGCCATGAAACTTACAGTTTATTCCACACTTTTTGTTTTATTTCATATCATTGAAAAGAAAAGTGTCAGGAAAAGTGTGGAATAACTTGTAAGTTTCATGGCTCCACATCATTCTCCTCTTAGATGGTCTGAAAACTTTCCAATGGCCCCCTCATGTTGTTTTTTTTTTCTGGACAACCCTATTAAGCACAGTTACTTACCATAACAGGTGTTATCCAGGGACAGCAGGCAGATATTCTTGACTGATGGGTGAAGGCACCGACGGAGCCCCGGTACGGACAATTTTAGAGTGATTGCACTCTAAGAACTTGGAAAGTTCCAGTAGGCCGCACCGCGCACGCGCGAGTGCCTTCCCGCCCGACAGAGGCGCGCGGTCCCCAGTTAGGATAAGCCAGCTAAGAAGCCAACCCGGGGAGGTGGGTGGGACGCAAGAATATCTGCCTGCTGTCCCTGGATAACACCTGTTACGGTAAGTAACTGTGCTTTATCCCAGGACAAGCAGGCAGCATATTCTTGACTGATGGGTGACCTCCAAGCTAACAAAAAGAGGGATGGAGGGAAGGTTGGCCATTAGGAAAACAAATTTTGCAAAACAGATTGGCTGAAGTGTCCATCCCGTCTGGAGAATGCATCCAGACAATAATGAGATGTAAAAGTATGAACTGAGGACCAAGTAGCAGCCTTGCAGATTTCCTCAATAGGAGTGGAACGGAGGAAAGCTACAGATGCTGCCATAGCTCTCACTCTATGGGCCGTGACAGAACCTTCCAGTGGCAGTCCGGACTGAGCATAACAGAATGAAATGCACGCTGCAAGCCAATTTGACAGCGTACGTTTAGAAACAGGACGTCCCAATTTATTCGGATCAAAGGACAGAAAGAGTTGGGGTGATGATCTGTGGGGCTTAGTACGGTCTAAATAGTAAGCTAAAGCCCGCTTACAATCCAAAGAATGAAGAGCCTGTTCTCCAGAATGAGAGTGAGGTTTCGGAAAGAAAACAGGCAGAACAATGGATTGGTTGAGATGGAATTCAGAGACAACCTTAGGAAGAAACTTTGGATGTGTACGCAGAACCACCTTGTCATGATGGAAGACTGTGAAAGGTGGATCAGCAACTAGTGCATGGAGCTCACTGACCCTCCTGGCAGAGGTGAGCGCAATAAGAAAAAGTATCTTCCAAGTAAGAAACTTGAAAGTGGCGGTAGCCAAGGGTTCAAATGGAGGCTTCATTAGAGCAGACAGAACCAAATTGAGATCCCAGATCACAGGAGGGGGCTTAAGAGGTAGTTTCACATGAAAAAGACCCCGCATGAATCTGGACACTAAAGGATGAGCTGAGAGAAGTTTCCCCTGAACTGGCTCATGAAAAGCAGCAATAGCACTGAGGTGGACTCTGATGGACGTAGACTTGAGACCAGAGTCAGATAAGGAAAGAAGATAATCCAACAAGGTCTCCACTGCAAGGGAAGTGGGATCATGATGATGAAGAATACACCAAGAAGAAAACCGTGCCCACTTCTGATGGTAACATTGCAGAGTGGCCGGTTTCCTGGAAGCATCCAGAATAGACCGAACGGGCTGAGACAGAAGAGAATCATGTGAAGTCAGCCCGAGAGATACCAAGCTGTCAGGTGCAGAGACTGGAGGTTGGGATGCAGAAGGGTCTCCTGATGCTGCGTAAGCAGAGAAGGAAACAGTGGAAGAAGAAAAGGTTCCCTGGAACTGAGTTGAAGTAGAAGGGAGAACCAATGCTGCCTGGGCCACCGTGGAGCAATCAGAATCATGGTGGCTCATTCCCTCTTGAGCTTGAACAAGGTTCGTAACATGAGCGGCAGAGGAGGGAAAGCATACAGGAACAGATTGGACCAATCCAGGAGAAAAGCATCCGCTACCAGACGGTGAGGAGAGTAGAGTCTGGAGCAGAAGTGGGGCAGCTGATGATTGTGAGGAGCTGCAAAAAGGTCCACCTGAGGAGTGCCCCACTGAGCGAAAATGGACTGGAGAGTCAAAGGATCGAGAGTCCATTCGTGGGGCTGGAGAATTCTGCTGAGTTTGTCCGCTAAGGAATTCTGTTCCCCTTGAATGTAGACAGCTTTCAGGAATAAGTGGCGAGCTGTGGCCCAAGACCAAATCTTCTGGGCTTCCTGGCACAAGAGGCGAGAGCCTGTCCCACCCTGTTTGTTGATGTAGTACATCGCAACTTGATTGTCTGTGCACAGTAGAAGAACCTGAGGAAAGAGAAGATGTTGGAAGGCCTTGAGGGCATAAAACATCGCTCTGAGTTCCAGGAAATTGATGTGGTGCTTCATTTCCTGGACTGTCCAAAGACCTTGAGTTTGAAATTCGTTCAAATGAGCTCCCCAGGCATAAGGGGAGGCGTCGGTGGTGATGACAAGTTGATGAGGAGGTAGATGGAACAGAAGACCTCTGGAGAGATTTGAGGATATCAACCACCATTGAAGAGATTGACGAAGAGATGATGTCACAGATATGTGTCGTGAGCAAGGATCCGTCGCTTGGGACCACTGGGTAGCTAGGGTCCATTGAGGAGTGCGTAGGTGAAGACGTGCAAGGGGGGTGACATGAACTGTCGAGGCCATGTGACCCAAGAGTATCATCATTTGCTTGGCAGAGATGGAACGTTGTGGAAGCACCTGCTTACAAAGATATTGAAGAGTTTGAAGACGGTTGGACGGCAAGAACGCTCTCATCAGGACTGTGTCCAACACCGCTCCAATGAATTGAAGTCTTTGCGTGGGGATGAGATTTGGGTAGATTGATCTCGAATCCCAGGAGTTGTAGAAAAAGGATGGTCTGGTTGGTGGCCAGGAGTACTGACTGAGATGAAATGGCCTTGATTAACCAGTCGTCCAGGTAAGGAAAGACCTGAAGGTGGTGAGAGCGTAGAAAGGCAGCCACCACAATCAGGCATTTGGTGAACACTCTTGGAGAGGAGGCAAGACTGAAGGGTAGCACCTTGTATTGGTATTGGTAATGACAATGATTGATCAAGAAGCAGAGATACTGTCTGGAGGCCAGATTGACCGGTATGTGAGTGTATGCTTCTTTGAGATCGAGGGAGCATAGCCAGTCGCCGTGATCGAGAAAAGAGTAAAGAGTGGCCAGAGAAAGCATTTTTAATTTTTCCTTGACCAAGCATTTGTTGAGATTGCGAAGATCTAGAATTGGTCTGAGATCTCCTGTTTTTTTGGGGACTAGAAAGTAACGGGTGTAGAATCCCTGCCCCTTTTGATCCAGAGGAACTTCCTCTATAGCGTTCAGAAGGAGGAGGGATTGAACCTCCTGAAGAAGGAGGGAAGACTGAGGAGTGTTCAAAGCAGACTCTTTTGGTAGACTTTGGGCCGGAAGGGTCTGAAAGTTGAGAGAGTAGCCGTGGCGGATGATGTTGAGGACCCATTGGTCCGAAGTGATAACTTCCCACCGGCTGAGAAAGTGAGACGGCCACCTATAGGTTGAGGTAGGTGGGTAGATGTTTGGACGCTGGCTATGCCCTGGAGAATTAAGTCAAAAGGGCTGCGTAGGTTTTTGCTGTGGAGGCGGCTTCACAGGTTGTTGCTGTGGTGGTCTAGGAGTCTGACGTTGTTGTTGACGTTGACGCCTAGTTTGCTGGGGAGCTGATGGCAATGGACGAGCCACATAATGGCGTTGGTAGGCCGACTGCTGTCTGAAAGGCCGTGCCGGTGGAGTCTTCTTTTTTGTTTTGAGGAGAGTATCCCAGCGTGTCTCATGGGCGGAGAGCTTTTGGGTGGTCGAGTCCATGGATTCCCCAAAAAGCTCATCCCCCAGGCATGGAGCATTAGCCAACCTATCTTGATGGTTGACATCAAGCTCGGATACTCTAAGCCAGGCAAGGCGGCGCATGGCCACAGACATGGCCGTTGCTCTGGAGGTAAGTTCAAAGGTATCGTAAATGGATCTTACCATAAATTTACGGAGTTGGAAAAGAGAAGACGAGCATTGGTGGAAAGCCTGTCGTTTCCGCTCAGGAAGGTACTTTTCAAAGGAAGCCATGGTGGTAAGGAGATGCTTAAGATAAAAAGAAAAGTGAAAAGCATAATTACCAGATCTATTGGCTAGCATTGCATTCTGGTATAACCGCTTACCGAATTTGTCCATGGCTTTACCTTCTCTGCCAGGAGGGACAGAAGCATATACACTAGCTCCCGCAGACTTCTTAAGCGTAGATTCCACAAGCAGTGATTCATGTGGAAGCTGTGGCTTATCGAATCCAGGAATAGGAATTACTTTATATAATTAATCCAATTTACGGGGAGCTCCTGGGATAGTCAAAGGAGTCTCTAAATTTTTATAAAAAGTTTTCCTCAAGATGTCATGAAGAGGGAGTTTCAAAAATTCCTTTGGAGGCTGGTCAAAATCAAGGGCATCAAGAAAGGCCTTGGATTTTTTAGACTCAGCCTCCAAAGGAATAGAGAGAGATTTGCACATGTCCTTCAGGAAAGAAGTGAAAGACGTGGAATCATGTTTGGAGGATGGATCAGGAATAACAGGATCATCCTCATCCGAGGAACACTCACCCTCAGACCTGAGTCACCCCACAGATCAGGGTCCCTAATATGGGAGCTACGGTCTCGAGACTCCAAAGTAAAGGGTTCTAGGTGTCGGGATTTGCGTGCCGACTTACCCGACCTCATAGATACGGTACCGGGAGATGTTACCGACTGCAGCGGTGCCGAAGTCTGCACCGACTGATGCTGGGCTCTCGGTTCCGGTGCAAGAACTGGCATCGATATCGATGAGGCCGAGTGAACCGGTACCGAGACAGTGGACGCAGACAATAAAGGTTGCTCCACTGCCGGCACCGGCGGCTCAGACCGGACCGGGACCGGAAGGTTCGGTGCCAATAGAGCAGTTGTTGTAACTGCTCCTTGAGCTGCGTTTGTAGGATGGCTGCAATGCGCTCATCCAAAGAGGGCACCGGTACCGCCTTTTTCTTTTGCGGTACCTGCGGTGCTGCTTGACGCCCCGAAGATGAGGAGCCCAAGGTCGAGGGACTCACCTCGATAGGGGCGGAGCGCTTCCGCGGGCGCCTCACGGTTGGCAGGACTGGGCTCGCTGCAATCGAGACCGGAGGACGCTCCAGCGGGGAAGGCTTCTTAGCCGGCTTACCTGGATGTTGCGACGCCGGCACGGTATTGCGCGGTGTTGACGAAGTGGGTGCCGACTGCGATGGGGCCGATGCCGGTGTCGATGCCGCAGGATCGGACATATCGGCACCGAAGAGTAATCGCTGTTGTATCTGGCGATTTTTTAATGTACGTTTTTTTAACGTGGCACAGCGGGTGCAGGTGGAAGCCTGATGCTCAGGACCCAGGCACTGTAAGCACCAGTTGTGCGGGTCCGTGAGGGATATAGGCCGTGCACACCGCTGGCACTTTTTAAACCCTGGCTGGGGGGGCATGAAAGTGAAAACGGCTTCTGCCAAATCGAAGGCCGAGGCCTCGATGGTGGCAGTAGGCCCCGCCGGGGCAAAACCGAAATGAAGAAAAAAATAAAGAAATAAACTCTCGGGTTTTTTTTTGTTTTTTTTAGAAAAAGAAAAGAAAGAAGGGAAAAAACTCCCAAAAAGCTTTCGCGAGCGGGAAGGCGTATAAGAAAAAATTTAAACAGCCTTTGAAAAATGCGACTTCTTAGCTCCACGGAAACTAAGAAACTGGGGACCGCGCGCCTCTGTCGGGCGGGAAGGCACTCGCGCGTGCGCGGTGCGGCCTACTGGAACTTTCCAAGTTCTTAGAGTGCAATCACTCTAAAATTGTCCGTACCGGGGCTCCGTCGGTGCCGTCACCCATCAGTCAAGAATATGCTGCCTGCTTGTCCTGGGATAATACATACATACAAACCCCCCCACACACACACACACACAATTTGAAATGCCTGTATATGAATGCTAGATATCCAAAATTAACATGAAAGAGTTAAATATATAACACTGAATGAAAACGTTGTTATAATTGGTATCTTAGTTAACTGGGTGCCAACTTCACGAGCACTGACACCATTTTTATTAAGCACAGCTATTCCATCTATTACTAAATTTTAAATATTTGGAAATTTAGTGAATTCCCAATTAATCTTTGAACACATTTTGGAAGTGATTCAAAAAGGCTTTTATATGTTGAGGCTTTTGTGTTCTGTAAAACATTACTTTAATGATAAAAACCTTATATACAGTACGTTAATACATGCATTATTTATCTCCAAACTGGAGTATAGCAACATAGTACTGTATATGCGGGTTATTCCAATGCTAATCTTAAGTGATTGCAAACTATTCAAAACATGGTACTTAAGCTGCTTGGGAATTATAAAACAAATTGATCATATTACACCATTATGCTTGAAATATTTATTTAATTCATTTTCTATCCCATTCTCCCCAAACATCATTGATTAACAATAAAGTATAGAATTATATTTAAAATACTGGCATTGATTCATATGTCCCAGATTCTATAAACAGCGCCTTAAGGTAGGCATCTAACTTAAGTTGAAAATGCCATTCAAAACTGACTAAAAATGGTTTTAAAACAAAAATGTAGGCGCCTATTAGCGCCTAAAAAAAAGTACCAGAATCGAGCCTATGAAGGCATTTTACAATGCCTAACACCATTGTAGGAGTGGCTAATGCCAGAAGAAAAGAAATGTTCAGGATATTACTTGAAAATGAATCAGAAAGAATGATAAATTATTGAAATGAATGAAATGACTAAGAAAACATATGGAAGAGATAAAAACTCAATGAATTGAGATTCTGGAAATGACTTTAAAGATATTAGCATATTTATTTATTTATTAAAGAGCACAGAAACAGTATGAAAAATTAGAATTAGAAACAATGTGAAGAATATAAAAAAGAAAAAAGAGATTAGAATAGAGGACACATTTGGGTGAGCCAGTGACAAGTGCTGCCACATTGTACTGCAGGAATCAACAAGCAGACAAGTGGCATTCTGAGATTCCCCTTGTGTCTTTTAAAAGTATTACAAGCTGCTTCATAAAGCATGATAATGCCAGAATTGCCATTAGGCACCATAAAGCACCAATGTAGGCACAATTCATGTCAAAGGGAGGCGCCGGAAATGTAGGCCTTGAAAATCCTGGTCTACATTTATGGCACCTACCTTTGCTGAAGGCACAGTTTTATAAACAGTTGCCATCATGTGATTGACACATGATTAGCGGCTACGTTTAAGGGAAGGAGGAGGCTTAGTGCTTAGAACTATAGCTTCAGCACCTAAAGTTATGGGTTCAAATCCCACGCTTGTGACCCTGGGCAAGTCACTCAATCCTCCGTTGCCCCAGGTACGTTAGATAGATTGTGAGCCCACCAGGACAGATAGGAAAAATGCTTGAATACCTTATTATAAAACCGCTTAGATAACTTTGATAGGCAGTATATAAATACCTAAAATCAAATACCAGCAAATAAGGTGACCACTGACAACAGTGCCATTTATAGAATCCAGGCCATTATGCCACAGAATCCAGACCACAGAGCTCTTCTGTGCTTGTCACATGCTTTTTCAGACACCATCCTCATCTCTACCACCTCCACTGGGAGATTCTATTTTATGTATTGGTATAGTGCTGAATATGACTAGCAGCACTATAGAAGTGTTCTAAAAGTATACATGCATAAGATGCAGCCATTGGTTTTTCTAGGGGAAAGGAATGAATATGTGAAGCCCAAACTAGGTAAAATCTGATGTCAACTAAGTAAACATGTTTTCACAGAAAGGGCATTAGACAGATGGAGCAACCTCCTATTAAAGGCAGTAGAGCTAAAACCAGTAGCAGAATCAAAGATGGGAAAAATCCAGGAGATCCCTAGAAGAGTTAAATAAGACTGGTCAGGATCTACATTGCTGCATCAGGAATAGACAGAGTAGTTGGACTTAGCAGTCTTTATCTACACTCATTTCTCTGTTCTTGTGCCAGAGCATGGTGTTAAGATTACACTGAGCTCCTGTCAGCTCTATGGATGGCACTCTTCACAAGAATGTGGATGCCAGCCTGGGGTCATGGCTGAATCCCAACACATGTTGCACACACTGAGCTGCTGAAATTTTATTTCCAGGAAGAATCTACCATGACTCATCTAGGATTGTATTCTGTGGCATATTTATCTGTCCAGTTATCTTGTATATCCATAGCATGGAAACAATTTATTTTTTTTTTTATTCAGTTTTTACCTACTGCCTTCCTGGCACCCAGCCATCTGAAGTGGATTACAAAAATAAAAACATCTATTAAAATATCAGAGAAGAAAAGCAAAGTTCCAGTTATTTTCTTACTTAAGAATAGCCTTATTGGGTCAGACCAATGATCCATCTAGCCCAGTAGCCCATTCTCAAGGTGGCCAATCCAGGTCCCTAGTATCTGGCCAAAACCCAAGGAGTAGCAACATTCCATGCTACCAATCCAGGGCAAGCAGTGGCTTCCCCCATGTCTTTCTCAATAAGACTATGGACTTTTCCTCCATTAAATTGTCCAAACCTTTCTTAAAACAAGCTATGCTATCCGCACTTAGCACTTCATTTTCATGAGATCAATTTATTGATACAAGAACCCGATATGGCCACCAAATGCAAATTTTCTTATATGTGAAGTATATCAGACCTTCAGAGCTAGTACATTTTCATAAGATTTTACACACCATAGAGACATAGGAAATGACGGCAAATAAAAGTCACCATCATCATCATTGGTCCAATATCTCTACCAGAATCAACAGACTTTATATTTTACTTTTTTTAAATTAAATTTTACAATTGAGAAGTCAGATATTCATCTTTCAATCAAAGTGAGGCAAGAAGACCGTAATCCAACATGAATCATGTTTCATATAAAGTTGTGTCGAGGAGTGTCCTCTTTATTCCATGCCACGCCACCAGTCTAGTGAGTTGGACAATAATTGATAAAGGCAAAGAGGCACCTAGGACGTATGTGCCCTTATAAAATTAGCAAGAACATTAGTAGAATGAGTGCATTCATACAGTAAAGGTATTGTTAAGACTAGTATAAACCCAGTGCTAATCAAGTTGTTCATAAGTCATAAAACTGTCACAACTTACCAAAAACAATTTTCCTCAATTGGCCGTCATTTGACAATAATTTTTTGGACCTCAGCATGACTCATTTAACACAGGGATCACAGCCCGATGACTCACTCACCTCATTATGGGTCCCTATTTGTAGCATTTATTTTAGACATTTGGGCCCGGATTCTGTATAGGACGCTGGTCCCGGGCGTCCTATACAGAATCAGGCCTACACCCGCCCAAAGTTAACCCGATTCTGTAACCGACGTCCATGTTGCAGACGCCGGTTACAGAATCGGATTTAACATGCCCATCCCCCCTCCCTGGATCCCCCCCCCAACGGCCCCCCTGAAGATCGCCGGCAAGAGGGTGCCCAACTCCTCCTGCCAGACCCCCCAAGGCCCCTCCCCCCGATGATCACCGGCAGGAAGGAGCTCAGCCCTTCCTGCTGACAGAACCCGACCCCCCCCCCCCCCCCGATGATCACCGGCAGGAAGGAACTCAGCCCTTCCTGCCAACAGATCCCCCCCCCACCCCCGACAATAGCAGCAGGAGGGTACCCAACCCCTCCTGTCGGACCCCCCAACTGCCCTCCCGAAGATCGCAGCAGGAGGGTACCCAACCCCTCCCGCTGATCCCTCCCAACGGCCCCCCTAAGATCACCAGCAGGAGGATGCCCAACCCCTCCTGCTGGAACCCCCTCAATGAACCCCCCACCCCGGAACCCCCCTTATCCTTACCTGCAAGTTGGACCGGATGGTTCCTCGCATGTCCAGCCAACAGGCCTGCCTCCGTCCAAATGAGGCAGGCCTGCCCCTCCCCTGCCCAACCCACAGGATCCTAGGGCCCGATTGGCCCAAGCACCTAAGGCCCCTCCTATAGCGGGAGGGTATGAAAGAATAAAGTTATTATTATTACCCAATCTGTCCACCCATACAGTCGTGTAGCGAGGGTGAGAGGCCCCTCCACAATCATCTGCTCCTTCCCCCCTCCCACCGCCATGCACACACGCCCCCACCCCACACCTCTTCAATGTTCCCAACACGAGCATTGACCCCAACCTGCTGCCCGCACCAGCACCAGCTCTTCCCCCGACATCACCTCCTAGGCGCGGGTCCAGGAAGTGATGTCAGAGGGAGAGCCAATGCTGGCACGAGCAGCAGAACGGGGGTCACTGCTCACGCCAAAGAGGTACGGGGAAGGGAAGGGGAGTGCATGTATGGCAGTGGGGGGGAAGGAGTGGGAGATGGAGAGGAGAATGGGTGCTGGTGCCCCCATCAAGATGGTGCCCAGATGGCATCATAGCAGTGTCGGATTATTTAGAGCTCTGGGCCGTAGTAGAAACTTCTTCCGTGGCTTGGTAAAAGAGGGGGGGGGGGGGTGTTAAATTTGATTATCTGCAAATCCAAAAGAATTGCATCAATATATCCCTTACATGTTTTGAAATGATGACTTAAGATATCCATGTTAGTGGCTTACTTGAATGCATGTGCTTCTTTTGAAATTCAGTTCTCACGTCTATTTTCAAAACACAGCTCTGAAACAGCCAGGGAATATCTTTTTTTTTTTTTTTGCTATTCTGAAAGCACAGTATACATAAACTTCAGACAGCTCACCTAGTTTTAAAATGCATTAAGCTGTACAAAATGCAATTAACAGGAAAGAAAGACAGCATTCCTATTTCCTAACCTTATGTGCAAAATTATACCTGTATAATTTTTTCTATTTCAAATAGCTATTTATGTGCAGTTGCTTTTGCAAGTTTAATTCAAATGTGCATTATTGCTAATGTGTGACTGTGATAACAAAATTATGCATAATAGCTCATTAGCTATGTATACACAAAAAAATGCTCTTAGAAACACAATTATGCAAAGCAATTAACTACATTTCATTGAGCCCCTATTAAAAGTTTTGTCAGAAAGCTTTACATGCTGGTTTCCTACCTAGCTTATTTGCATATAATTTGTGGCAGCAGCTAAGAACACTTTGATCTACTAATTCTCAATCCACTCCTTGGGCACATCTAGCCAGTTAGGTTTTCAGGATATTCACAATATAGAAGAGAGAGATTTTTATATACTGCCCAGTAGTCTAGTAAGGGAGGGGGCGGAACACCCCTGATGCCATTTTGGTGGGGTTGCCAACACCTCTTCACCCCCATGCCAAGCTCACACCCTCCCTTCTCCCCCATATCTCTTTAAAAATCTTTGCCAGCTTGAGCAACTACTCTAGCCTGCTGCTTGCACCAACCTGGCTCCCTCTGAAATCACTTCTGAGTTGTGGGGCCAGGAAGTGACATCAGAGGGAGCCAGGTTGGTGCAAGCAGCAGGCTAGAGTAGTTGCTCAAGCTGGCAAAGATTTTTAAAGAGATATGGGGGAGAAGGGAGGGTGTAAGCTTGGCATGGGGGTGAAGAGGTGCTGGCAACCCCACCAAAATGGCATCAGGGGTGTTCCGCCCCCTCCCTTACTAGACTACTGGGCAGTATATAAAAATCTCTCTCTTCGATATTGTGAATATCCTCTTAGATTTAAAGAGGTACAAGGGTGGGAAGGGAGGGAGCTGGGGGTGTGGTGGAGAGGAAGGCAGTGGGCTGGTGTGGAAGGAGTGGGGGCACCACTGATACTGCCTCCCTTGAATGCAAACCTATCTACTGCATATTCATCTTGGATATTCTGAATACTTGACTGGATTGAAAATAACTGGTTTAATACTACCAGCAATAGCATACCTTCTGCAGGCTTTAATAGTCTGTTCTCCTAGGCCAGTTAGCTTTTATTTTTATTTGCATAAAAGATGCAAAAGTCTAAATATTACATTATTGGTTGGGGCCATTTACTATCAGAAAGTGGAGGTTAATACCATTGAGATGCAATGTCCTTTGTACAAAATTAGGTCCTGCAACAACTAATGCCGTTAAGGCATTAGTACAGGTTAATTTACTCAATTACTGCCTTGGATTAGGATGAAGTGCATAGGACTGTGAAGAAATGAATACATGTTTGTAACATGGAATTAACTATGGTTATGATTAACTTTATTTAATATGCCTCCTCCTATGAATGTTGCAGCCTACTTTTAGGACTACCCAAGGAAAAAAAAATTCCTACAAATTCTGTACTCTGCCAAATAACATTGCACCTTCACCTGAATTTTACAGCAAATTAAATTCTAACCAGAAATTGTTATGTTATTATTGGAATTCGGTGCTGTGTATTTTTCAGATACTGTAGTAAATTCCAACCGCGAAAAACAAGTTTTAGCGGCCAAGAGCACATCAAAATGATTGCTCAGAAAGACACAGGGACTAGGAAGGGCCAATAAACTTAATTCGACCTCTTCCCGTGGGCCAAGCTAAATCAATAGTAGAAAGGCTAGACTTGGAAGGGGAGGAGGCGAGAGAAGAGCCCCTCTCGGTGGACAGGGTTGAAGCTGGAAGCCTCCGCACTTCTGGCCCCCCGGCGATGGCGAAGGCACTGCTGCTCGATCCGGGCTGCAAGCGGAGGGGCGATGGCTGCCCCCTCTCCCCGCAGAAAGTTGGGCTTCCCTAGGAGTTCGGGCACGCGGCGGAGCGGATCTAGCGGGGGATCGACCATGAGCAGCCAGAGGAAACCCTCCGTGCCGCGGCTGCGGAGATCGCTGAGCGACCAGCTGAGGGATTCTACCTCCAAGGCGTGGGACCTACTGTGGCGAAGGGTCAGAGAGCGACGATTGGCAGGTCAGTTCCCTCCCTCCCCCTGGTGTCTCGCGCTGTGGGCGCGAGCTGACGATTTGCGCGAGCCGGGTCACCTTGGCGGGGGCGGCTCTGTTTTGCGCTCTCGCTCGGATCGCTGCGGCGTGTCCTCGCCCTAGTGGCGCGCGCCGTTCGCTTCGAAATCGCGCGCCTCAGCGATCGTTCTACTGATTAGGCTTGAAATGGGAGTGTTCGCGTAGTGTGTGATTAACCCACGTGGAAAAGGAGCGCGGTGGCACCTCCTCAGGTCAGCACTGCGCCTCCTAATTACCTGGCCAAATCCGCGTTGAACGTTTGACAAGTTGTCTGAGGTGCATTTCTCTGCAGATTGGGCTTCATGTGCTGGGTTCATTGCTAGGTGACCTTTTGTCGTGCGCTTAATGAGAACCTAACTTCTGAATAGGGATAGCTAGCCAATTTGCGATATTACTTCTGCATCTTCCTTTTTTAACTTGCACAAATATGTGGGACTAGGTAGTAAAGTTGTAACGTGCAGGCCTGGATTAATTCTTAATGGAGAGATATTGATGGAAAAACTGGAGGCTATTATTTAAATACGCAAGGAGCGTGTCTAGAGTATATTGCGGAAGGTTTATATGAAAAAAAAAGTACATTGCTTAGGAAAGCGGGTGATACTGGCCAGATCTTTGTGATGCAGGCTACAATAAGAGTTTGAAGGTGGTTAACAAAGATTTGCTTGCTTGTTTTACAACAGAAAACAGTATACGGTAGTTAAGAATGATGACACCATTAAGTGGACGTTAATATTTTATCAACAGCCATTTAGAAGCTGTCTAATCAGAATATTAATATCTTCTTTGGTATTATCTATTTATGTTTTAAGTATGTGCCAGCAGGGCATTCCTTTGGGACACTCTGCTCTTAGAAATCCTGTGTCAAAGAGACCTCAGAGTGCTGCTTGACTGAAGGGAGGGAGGGGCTTGGGCCACCTGTCGTAAAACAATAGCTGAGTTTTAAAGGGATTTATTTTAAATTAAGAACTGGAGGCATCAAATTTGCCAGCACAAATGTATTGTGCCGCTGAACCACAGATGAAGTCCAGCTGTTTTAAGAATGTTCTCTGGTTTGTGTCTGAGAACTGGACAGATTCTGTGGCTTATAATGTACGTATGCTTACCACAACATAAACAGGATATACTGTAAAATGCTACCACAATGTAAAATAATGCAATTGATGTGGTATGTAGTTTAATTAGATGCGTTATTAAATTGGAATAAATCCATGTATTATACTTAAACTGTACCAAGGACAGTGTGAGTGGTTGGTCTATATAGGATGCAGATATGGAAGGGTGCAAACATTGCTCCCAGCCCACCATCTTCTTTCACTGGTAGTGACAAATTGGGTGGTGGGGGGAGGGTACCAGTGGGAGAGTCATACAGAGTACAACTATACAGTAGCTTGGCACACATTATACAAACAATTTCATTATTCATTTTAATTGAAGCATGACTGGTACAGGCTAAGTTGGTCACTCCACTTAACTTACTGGAGCTTCAAATAATTGCAAAAATTAAATACTGTACTCCTTTCTCTTCCAATCTTCTGTTTGCTAATTTCAGACATTAAAGGAGGAATATTGTACTTGTTTGGCGAAAACAATAATAAGACGATGATACTTATCCTTATAGTAGCATTGCCAGCCATATACTGTACAGCAATGTATATGTGTTCAGGTGCAATATATTCCTTCTTCAAAGAGCTTACTATCTAAGGGACATAGTTAACCAACATGAACTACCATGTGGAGAGTGTGGCATAGTGCTTAGAGCTCTAGTTTTAGCACCCTGAGGTTGTGGGTTCAAACCCTGTGATGTTCCCTGTGATCCTGGGCAAAGACACGGAATCCTCCACTGCTCCAGGTACATTGGACAGATTGTGAGCCGACCGGGACAGACAGGGAAAATGCTTGAAGTACATTTATGTAGTACATTTAAGTACTTTGAGTGTGGTTGTAAAACTACAAAAAGGCAGTATACAAGTCCCAATCCCTTTCCCTACCATTAAGACAAGTTATTTTACTATTAACTCATGCTATTTTAGCACAGGCCTTATTTTAAAAAATAATAATTTTATTGAATTAAATCAAAATATAGTACAAGATATGGAAACATGGTGTGCAACTGTCCGCATGCTGTTCTACAACGGTAAGTGCCTAAATCCTATATATAACCCAAAAGGGGGCATGGCCATAAGAGGTGCATGGGTTGGACAGGGGTATTCCAAAAGGTTTTGCACAGTCAAATACTGTAGAACAGTGTGTCGCAAACTTTTTAAGCTACAGCACACTAATCTCTGAGCTGCAGGTGGAGGGCACCCGGAAATGCACGGGCATCGACGCAATGATGTCACATGTATGCGTGACGTTATCACATCAACATCTGCGGCCCTGAGCCTCCTATTACCACCAATGGGGGGGGGGGCTGCAGAAGGGGAGGTGAGGAGAAAGAGCAGAGGCGCCAGGAAAGAGGAGAGGCGCAGGCGCTGGCTGATTGACTACAGGACGTGCCTCTCGCAGTGAGAGGCATATCCTGTAAGCAGTCAGCTAGCGTCAGCATCTCTCCTCGCCGGCATCTCGCGGCACACTTGGAATCTGTGTGAGCACACAGTTTGCGATATACTGCTGTAGAATAAGGGGTCTCCGCACCCAACTTGGGCACCGAGATTTATGCCAGTTTTCAGTGGGTATTAGTGTGGCACACAGAGTTGGGCATGGAAACTGGTGCGCAGCGCTGATATTTTCCAGTGCCATTTATAGACATTTGTTTGACAGTGATAAAAAAAAAAATTTGGGGGGTGCCTACCTCTACTTATCAATAGGCCATGTTGACAATTTTCCTCCTAAGGAGTTTTCTGAGGTGATAGCAGACAGTTAGTACTCCCCCAAGGTCACAAGGAATGTCAGTGGCAGTTGCAAGAATGGAATCTTCCTCTAACTACTAAGCCACATCTCTCCGTAATCAAAAAATAGACATTGGTTATGTATCTCCACATTTTGAACACATATATAAATTGCTGGATTTCACAGTGCACGCCCTTCTACTTTCTCCCTTACTGATACCCCCTAACATGCCTTTCCTATGATACTTTCAGGAACTAGATCAGCATATATTTACAACTAGTATTTTAGCCCGTTACATTAACGGGTGCTAGAAGTCTGGTCGGCTCTCATAGTCCCTTGCCGCCGCCCTACCCTTCCCTTTCCCTGGTCCCGACTCCAAACCTGCCGACTCCAGCAGCGTCTGCAGCACTGTACACACGCTGCTTTGGGGCCTTCTACGGCCCCGAAGCAGCATGTGTAGAGTGATGCAGACGCTGCTGGAGTCGGCAGGTTTGGAGTCGGGACCGTGGGAAGGGAAGGGAAGGGGGGGGCAGCAAGGCGAAGAACTTATTTTTACCAGAGCAAGGAGTCCAGCGCTGGCGGCCAGTCCTGCCGGCGAGTGTAGTTAGGTGCTGTAAGGCTGGGGACCCGCGCATGCGCACTCCTGCCACCACGGACCTACATCTCACAGAACAGGGAAAATGGAACACGCAGGTAGGAGTGCACATGTGCGGCTAGGGTTTTATTATATAGGATTTTCACTAAATACATAATCCATCCGATATCCAGTGCCATTTATGGTACTAAGCCAGCTAAGTGCTAATATCCAGTGCGAAGTGGCTGCTGAATATTAGCGCTTAGTGGCTAGCAGATTGCTCACTATCTATGAAATGTAAAGCGTTAGCCTGCTGTGTTTAGTGGTCAGATTGGGTCGCTTAAATAGATGGTCTATTTTTGGTCATTATAAACTTAGCTGGCTCCCCCGCCCCCCTCCCCCCTTTTACTAAGCCGTGATAGAGGTTTCTACTGCGTCCTAGAGCACTAAATGCTCTGATGCTGCTCCAACATTCTTAGAATTGAATATCCGGACTTAGCACCGACCGGAGTCAGCCCGGTTAACTCCCACAGTCTAAATATCAGCCACATGGATCATAGCTATTCACTAATCCCAAACATATATATTTAAATAATATTTAAAGGGGCTTATTTTTGTCCATGTGTTATCAGTTATGCATATGGTCGGCATCAGAAAGAATTTCATTGCAGTCACTTATCTAGCATGCTGTTTGCATGTTGACACTGAGCAAATATTGGAGTGTTTTCTCAAATTTAGCATATGCTGTACAAAAACGTATCCCAGGACAAACAGGGCAGGCAGCATATTCTCGACATGTGGGTGACGTCATCCACGGAGCCCCGACGCGGACAGCTTTTCAAGCAAACTTGATTGGAGATCTCAAGTTTGCTAGTACTGCACTGCGCATGCGCGTGCCTTCCCGCTCAGCTAGAGAGCGCGTCTCCTCAACGTGGTCTTCAGTTCTTAGTTTTCCGCGGCTTCGTTCTTGCACCGCGGCTTCGTTTCTTTTGTTTTTTCCTAGTCGGAAGTCGCTGTGCGCTGTGTTTATTGGTTTCTTGTCTCCCCCCCCCCCCCCAAAAAAAAATTTTTTTGTTTTTCCTCCATCGTTCTGCAACTGGGGACTCCCAGTTCTTCGGTGGCCGCTCGGCCTCGCGTGGCCACGGCTTTTTCTCTCTACCCTATGTCCCGGTCAGTGCGGTCGGGTTATTTCCATCACTGACCCGCACCGTTGGTGTATCCTTGGGGGTTGATCACCCTACGGACTCTTGCCCTCGTTGTGCCACCCTTCAACCTCGGGCTCTTCGTCGGCGTCAGGCCAAGATTCTGGACCTCTTCACCATTGAAGCGGGTCCCACCTCGACCCCGGTCTCGGCCTCGACCTCGGCTTCGGTCTCGATGTCGGCCTCAAAGACATCGGTCCCGAGCAAGTCCCCCTTGATCTCGAAGCACTCGTGGGCTCCGGCTTCGAAGACCTCGACATCGGGTAAGTCTCCTCTTCCTCCTTCAGGTTCAGCTCAGCTACCAAAGAAGCCTTCCTCGGAGTCTCTGGCCTCCCAGTCAGTGAGTGTAGTCCTGCCGGCCTCGACGAGACCTCCTCCCAAGCATGCCTCCACTTTACGGGAACAATCTACCTCGAGGTCACCCTCGTTGGAGTGCATGGGGGCGTCAGTATGCCCGAATCCCATGGTCTTGATGCCGATGTTTGAGGATATGCTTAAGGCTGTTCTAACCATGCAGATCTCCTCGGCTTTGGCCCAGCTTGCCCCGCATCAACCTCGCTCTTTGTGGACTAGCCTGAGCGTCGCGCCGAGGGCCCTCGAGGCAAGCAGCGTCAATCTCGACGCTTGTCCTTGAGTGATTCCTCGCCTGTTCCCTTGAGGCGTACTTCTCCCGCCACCCGTCCTCGTGTGAAGCACCGGTCGAGGCGTATTTCTCCCTCGAGGAAGAAGTCTGCGAAGCGGCTCTGGGATTCTTCCCCGAAGCGGAGCAGATCACCGGGCCCTCGCACTACGGGGTCCGTCAAGCTGTCAGACCTCGTGCTGTCAGACCCTACTCTTCTCCGCTCTCCTGTGCCGCCTCGGTCCCCGGATCGTGGGGCCCCAAGATCGAGGATCCCCGCCTCCCTCCCTTGTTGGCGGGTTTCTTCTCACCGGGGCAGGCCCCTTGAACCCCAGGATCATCACCTTCCCGAGTTACTAAACGCAAGCTGTCGTCAACTCCCCCTCGTTCTTTTAGTGGGGCTTCCTCGATGTCCGTGCTTGTAGACACTGGTGGCAGCGCAGTATTCGAGGGAGGCTTCCCCCTCGTTTTCAGCTGCCCCGAAGTCTCGCTCAGCTTCCCCCCCTTGGAGGGCCCTTCAGCGGGAAGACCGTCCTCCTTCACCAGGTTTGTGGTGGACATGGGCAAGGCGCTGCAATTGGACCTCCAATCTGATTCCAGGTACACCCAGGAATATTTGAAGGAGATGGAGCTTCCTTATCTACCGAAGGAATCCCTTCGTCTCCCTTTGAATCCGGTTTTGCAGCAGACTTTCTTCCGGAATTTGGAGACTCCTTATGCTATCCCGGCCATTCCGTCCAAAATGGAATCCCGGTACCAGACCGTCCCCTGTAAGGGGTTTGAAAAGGCTCAACTCTCCCACCAGTCTCTGGTAATGGAATCTACCCTGAAGAAGTCCAATCCTTCCCGTGTCTACGCGGCTGTCCTGCCGGGCCGAGAGGGCCGGACTATGGATAAGTTTGGCAGGCACCTGTATCAGAACTCGATGATGGCGAACAGGGTCTGAACTACAATTTTACGTTCACTTCCTATCTTAAAAAGTGCATTAAGACTCTGCCCTCCTTCCTGGATGATTTGCTGGTCCATCGCCAGGCAGAGATTCGCCGGCTCCTGGATACGCTGTCGCAGATTAGACTTTATATGTTTCAGGCAACATATGATGCCTTTGAACTTTCCTCCAGGGTCTCCGCCTTTGCGGTAGCCATGCGCTGCCTGGCTTGGCTCCGCATAGTCGATATGGACCCGAATCTGCAGGATCGGCTGGCAAATCTCCCCTGCTTGGGCAACGAACTCTTTGATGACATCGAGGCAGCCACTAAACGCCTCTTCGAGCATGAGCGCTCCTTTGCCTCCTTGGTCAGACCCAAGGCGAAGCCCGCTCCTCCTAAGTCATACAAGTTGCCTCCCCGGCGCTATCCATAGAAATCGACACCAGCATTTTCGAGACCGCCTCCTCGGCGTCAGCAGCAGCAGCGGACCTCTCAAAAGCCTCAGGCCCCTGCGACGGCTAAACCTGCACCGTCCTTTTGACTATCTGGGTTGGAGCGGCCCGGCCCCCTCCGTCCTCGAGCCTTCTCCTCTGCCTATAGGGGGCTGTCTCAGGGCCTTTTATCTTCGCTGGGAAGTGATAACTGTGGACAATTGGGTCCTCTCCGTCATCAGAGAGGGGTATTCCCTGCTCTTCCGGACATCGCCCCTGGACCGGGCCCCAAGAGAGTGTCCTTCAAGCAGAGTTCAACTCTCGGAGGGAGAGTTGCGCTCTGCTTGAAGGACACTCTCTTGGGGGCTCTCCTTCGCCTCCTTCGCCTCTGGGCGTTGGCGGGGGGGGGGGGTCCCTTTGGGTCAGCGGGGCTCCGGGTTCTACTCCCAGTACTTTCTGGTCCCCAAAAAGATCGGGGACCTGCGCCCTATCCTGGACCTCCGAGAGCTGAACAAGTTCCGTATGCTCTCTCTTCCCACATTGTACCCTCCTACTGGACGAGGGGAACTGGCTGTGCTCCCTGGACCTGAAGGAGGCCTATACTCGCATCCCGATCCACCTGGCCTCTCGCAGGTTCCTTCGCTTTCAGGTAGGGGACCTTCACCTGCAGTATCGGGTCCTCCCATTCGGGCTCCCTTCGTCCCCCCGAGTCTTTACCAAATGCCTCGTCATGGTGGCGGCAGCCCTCCGGTCCCAGGGTCTTCAGGTGTTCCCGTACCTTGACGATTGGCTAATCAAAGCACCGTCGCGGAGGGGGGTTATTTCAGCGACCCAACGGACTATTATCTTCCTTCAGCACCTGGGATTCGAGATCAACTTTCCAAAGTCCCAGTTGTGCCCCTCTCAATATCTGCAGTTCATTGGGGCGGTGCTGGACACGGTTCGCCTCCGCTCGTTTCTGCCTCAGCCTCGGCAGGCCGCCCTCATCCACCTCTGCTGGCAGGTCTTCAGTCCATGGCCTCCGCCAAGCAGATGATGATCCTGTTGGGACACATGGCCTCCTCCTTTCATGTGACTCCTTTTGCCAAACTTCACCTCCGAATACTTCAGTGGATTCTGGCGATCCAGTGGAGACAGGACTGGGATCCCGCGTCTCAGCACATTGCGGTGACTCCCTCCTTGTGGCGTTCGCTCCATTGGTGGATGCTCTCTTCCAATCTTTCGTGAGGTTTTCTTTTTCTCACGCCCCCGCCACGGAAGGTCCTGATGACGGACTCCTCTGTGTATGCCTGGGGGGGCTCACCTCGACGGCCTCCAAACCCAGGGTCTTTGGTCGAGCGCGGACCGTCGCTGCCACATCAATCTGCTGGAGCTTTGGGCCATTTACAATGCTCTGGTCGCGTTTCGGCATTTGCTTCAGGATCAGGTGGTCTTTAGCATGGCTGTGTAAGGTAAACATATATGTAATTAATTTTGGAGTAACTGAAGTTGCATATATAAGCGATATGAAGCACAGCAGTTTTTCTAACTGTATGGACACGTACATAGAAAAGATAACTATTGGTTGCTGGGTTTGGTCTCAATGCAGGGATGCTAAGTCTGGGAGCTTAGTTCATCTCCTTAACATCCTGGGACCTGTAGTTCATCTCCTTGGGCTAGCACCCCTTGCTGTCCAGTGGTACAACTGCAGTCCCAGTGAAGGAGAATCCCTGACTCCCTCACACCAGTCAAATCGCTTGTGCAGGGCTAACCACTGATATTTGGTCGCACTTAACTGGTTAGCACTGCTAATGAAACCCAGCTATTTTATGAGCAGGTCAGGTGCAAAGTCAGCATTTATACAGTTAAATGCCAATATTCCGCCTTTAACCACCTAAGTTAAGCAGTCATATTAGGAGTGCATAAAACACAGTCCTATCTATATGTGGTGTCACTTAGGAGTTAAGTGCTGAATATTGCACTTAACTGCATATGAGATAGATGGATGCATAAACCTGGATATTCAATGCCAGTGCCTGGACAAGGAGTTTCACTACTATTTGGCCCTTTTACTAAAGCATAGTGTGTGCTAATGGACATTAGTATACATCAAATGCTGTGTAATCCTATTTTCTACCTGTGGGTCACATGACATAGTGCACACTAATGTCTGTTAGGGCATGCTTAAGCTTTAGTAAAAGGATCCCTATATTGTGAGAAAACCCCAATTCACTTGGCTACCGGGAGCCAAAAAACAAAATTGAAATGAAAGATTAATGTTGTCGTGATGCAATATTTTTAGTATTGAAACAAAGCAAAGTAATTTTTCAATTCCTTTTAAAATGAATGCACATCTCTACCCCTGACATAACCCTGAAAATTTGGTGTGGTGAGACGTAAACCAGAATGATGCTAGGGAGGGTGACGGGACTAAATCGCACGAGACAACGGCGCGCCGACAACTGAGCACAAGGTTGATGGCGCGCCGAAAACTGAACTTTTTCCCTAAAAAACAGGCAAAAAGTTCGGTTTCAAGTATAATGAGGGGGGTTACAACCTCCCAAACCCCCCACAACGCCAGCGCGATGTCTGTTAAGTAAAATAGGGGGGTTCCCCACCAACACCCCCCGTCGGAACCCTTTAAAATAGTGCTTTTCTTCGGCGCGCCGTCAACCTTGCGCTCAGTTGTCGGTGCGCCGTTGTCTCACGCGATTTTGTCTATGAACCGCTAGGGAGCAACTGTTACATAACTATTCTCATAGAATATGTGTGTAAAAAACTATATACATTGGTTGGAATCCCCATGCCATTTCTGACATGACCTTAAAATATGGTGTGGATTAGATAGGGAAATGTTTAAAACATTATTAAGGGGGCTCTTTTATCTGAAGCCCTGTAAATCCCTATGGGTTTTGGGGCAGTTACCGCAACGGCCCACAGTAAATGACTTCGTAAAAGAGACCCTTTTAATAAAGTACATTGAAATCTGGGCTTAACACATTTTAATGTGTTAAGACATTCCGTAAAGAAATCAAAACACTGCTGTTCAAAAAGTATATACAATCTACCTAATCTCCCTCACCTCATCCCCCAAAAAATCATAACACTGCTGTTCAAAACATCTTCCGATGTTATTAAGTCTTTACCATCATTCTGTTATTAAGTCTATATCCTCAATCTGTATTCTCCAATGTCATGTACCCTCCTGGAAATGTCCAGTTCTCTTCTTATGTAATCCGCTTTGAACCGCAAGGTACAAGCGGAATAAAAATCACTAATGTAATGTAATGTAATGCTTGACTGTTCCATCTGCTAAGCCCAGATTTTACATGATACCTTTTAAGGGTATTTTCCTTTTAATTGAATTTCATGTCAGATGAAGTTCAACGTTGAGAAAAGTAAAGTACTACATGTGGGAAGCAGAAACCCGAGGTACAGCTATATGATGGGAAGGATGTTATTGAATGAGAGTACCCAAGAAAGGGACTTAGGGGTAATGATGGACATGACAATGAAGCCGACGGCACAGTGCGCAGCGGCCGCTAAGAAAGCGAATAGAATGCTAGGTATAATCAAGAAGGGTATTACAACCAGAATGAAAGAAGTTATCCTGCCATTGTATCGGGCGATGGTGCGTCCTTATCTAGAGTACTGCAACCAATATTGGTCGCCGTACCTTAAGAAGGATAAGGCGATACTCGAGAGGGTTCAGAGGAGAGCGACATGTTTGATAAAAGGGATGGAAAACCTTTCATACGCTGAGAGATTGGAGAAACTGGGACTCTTTTCCCTGGAGAAGAGGAGACTTAGAGGGGATATGATAAAGACTTACGAGATCATGACGGGCATAGAGAGAGTAGAGAGGGACAGATTCTTCAAACTTTAAGAAAATAAAAGAACAAGAGGGCATTCAGAAAAGTTGAAAGGGGACAAATTCAAAACGAATGCTAGGAAGTTCTTCTTTACCCAACGTGTGGTGGACACCTGGAATGCACTTCCAGAGGGCGTAATAGGGCAGCGTACGGTACTGGGGTTCAAGAAAGGATTGGACAATTTCCTGTTGGAAAAGGGGATAGAGGGGTATAGATAGAGGATTACTGCACAGATCCTGGACCTGTTGAGCCGCCGTGTGAGCGGACTGCTGGGCACGATGGACCTCAGGTCTGACCCAGCGGAGGCATTGCTTATCTTCTCATGTTCTTATGTCATTGGCTAATGTTCACACTAGCATGTAAAATGTTACTGCGGAAGCCCTTACTGCCTCCTGTGTAGAAGATAGGTGCTTCTGCATTAACTCTGTGCTAGCCAGTTTGAATGTGCTAATCCAAGGGTGCTAGCTGATTAATGCTTCCTCTTCCATTCTCTGCCTATGGCATGCCCCTCCAAATACATTTTGAAAAAAAAAATGTTAATGTACAAGTTAGTACATGCAAACAGGTAAAATACCTGTTTTCTCCATTCTAAATGTGTGCTAGGGTGTAACACCCTTAAGTAAAAGGGCCTGCAAGTGTTGTAATTGTATGCACTCTGTTATCTTAGACCACTTGCATCTCCTCTCCTGAAAATACGGTGCATGGATGTAATCAAGGGCAGACAAATGCCTTTTTGATTGGCAGGGGACCCAAGCAAACCAACTAGGAGTGGAGGAGTAGCTTAATGTGGGAAAAACTGAGGTAATGTTTATTGGAAGGAGTGGGGAAGAGCTGTGGCCTGAATCCTTAAGTGTTTGGGGGGGTGAAACTACCTGTGAGGAAAGAAATGATTGTTCTAGGAGTTGTTGTGGATAGAGAATGACACGGTGACAAAATTCATCATCGTTCTCGTCCAGGAAACCATCTCCATGTCATTCTTTAAGGAGAGAAGGAAGAATCAGAGTATGAATGGTCACAACCCCTGACCTTCAGGCCTTGATTGAAGAATGCTATTGTAGAAGGACTGAGTTTGAGATAAGACACGGGATTTTTTTCCCCACGGTTATCCGCGGGGACGGGAACGATGATGAATTTTGTCACCATGTCATTCTCTAGTTTTGGATTCAGGCCTGACTATGAAGCTGCATATAGTTAAAACTGTTATGGCATGTTTTAACCAACATGATATTTTTCCACTTATCTTGGAGTTTTTGACCAAGAATGTGTCTGCCTGCCTCAAAGTTGGTTTTTTGAGATGGGCTTGTCTTTTTGGGCAATGTTTTTGTAACCCTTTTAGACACTGAGGTCTTTTCTCCATTTATTGTGCATGAATGTTAATAGTGTGGGGGTCACTTGGATGTAGTGTATGAGTATTGCATGTTTTAACCAACTTCATATGCTTTATCGCTTGAAATTGTTGATTTTGCCTTCCGGTTTTTGGACTGTTGTGTAGGGGATGGTTCTATCTTGGTTAGACTATTGTAACGCTCTCTATCTTGGAATTTCGAAAACAAGAGGGAGAGCATTATAATTGGTACAAAATGCTGCAGTAAGGCTATTAATGGGAGTTGAAAGCATGGCACATATTACGCCAATTCTGAAGCAATTACATTAGTTACCAGTTGTATTTTGGGTGCAACATAAAGTTGTTTCTGTGGTCCATCAGACTATTTACCATCAAACACCACCGTACTTTCGACGAGTTGTGGCACTTTATGAGCCTAATAGATCTTTACGATCTTAAAATCAAAGGTCCTTAATTCCAATCGTGCAGGGAAATTATGCAGAAACTAGAACAATGACTTTCTGTATTGCTGGTGTCAAAATGTGGGCCAACTGCGACTGTGTAAACCGGTTTCAATTTAAGAAGCAGTTGAAAACTCATCTGTGTGTTACTGAATTTTTATGATTTATTAGCTTATGAAGAAAAGAATTTATTTAACTATGTTTGCTATTGTACTCTTGTGATTTATTAGTTGACAAGTGAAGAGAAGATATTGTTTTATTATGTAGATTATATGATTTAGTTTGTTTTTATCTTATGTATGTTTTAATTGATGTAAACCATAGTTTTTTGTAAATGGTATAAAAATGTTTACTTTATAACATTTTATTGAAGGAAATAATTAAATATAATATAGTACAAATAGATTTCATTTCAAAAAGATTCACAAATAAAATACTCCTCCCAAAAAATTTTCCATATGACCCATAACATCCCTCTACTACCCCCCACCTCCTTTCCCCCACTTCCCCCTACCCTCTCCCTCTCCATCAATATACATGTCAATATAATCTATTTCATCCTACCCCTACACCCTCCCCCCAGTTCCCCCCCCCCTTTTTGAATGGAAGATGACACATATTACCAGGTATAAAAATGTTTAAATAAATAAATAAATAATGATTACAACAGTGGCCTGAAAACCAGGGAAGCATGGTTCAAACCCCTCTGCAGCCTCTTGTGACCTTGAGCAACTCATTTAACTCACCATTGCCTCAGGTGCAGACTGTGAGCTATTCAGAGACAGGGAAATACCGACTGTACCTGAATGTAACTTGCCTCGAGCTGCAACTGAAAAAGACACATGAGCCAAATCAAATAGGCAATAAATCAAGCTCTGCTCCTCAGGTCCCACTGCTGATTCCCCATTTTACAGTTAATATTATTGGACCCGATATTCCAACGGGTTTAACTGGGCAGGAGATGCTTCTGCCTAGTTAAACCATGAGTGAGCTGGCTGCCAATATTCAGAGACACTTAACTGGGTAGTGCTGTTAAATATTTGTACAAACTGGCTATGTCAAAACTGGACAATGGAAGAGCGTTCCAGGGATGGAGCTGAGAGAGGAACCGTGAGTTATGCAGGTGCTGGCAAGGTTCAGTGCCTGAGTAGCCAAGCAACCAAATAGGACTGCCATAAAGTTTGTCCTAATTTGGCCCAAATTCACTAACCCTCCAAACCATGTGCGATCCATTTCCTTTTGCATGCCGGCTGACAAATTCATTTAAGGCCTGCATGCAAATGGGGGCGATTGTTAACATGCCCCCTACCCACGGTCAGGATTAGTAGAGAGTGATCCCCGTTCATGAGCACACCCTGACAGTTGTGACAGGAGAAGCAGCCTCCTGCCACTGCTTTCGGGGCTCAGCCCAGATCTCTCTTGCCTGCTCCCGGACTCTCCTGCTCTTTGCCGCCGTTCCCTGCAGTGCAAGCCTGTGATTTTAAAGCGGGCCTGCACTGCAGGAAATGGCAGCAGAGAGCAGGAGAGTCCGGCGAGCAGGGAAGAGAGATCGGGGCAGAGCAAGGCAGGCAGGAGAGCCTACACTAGCCCCACCCACCAGCCCGACACACCGGCCCTGCCCGACACCACTCCAGGACATGATCTCTCCTGCCTGCCCTGCTGTGCCCCGATCTCTCCCTTGCCCTCCCTCGGCACGGCACGGCCCTCGCCCCCTCCCAGTATGGCCCACTCCCCCGGCACCAAAAAGTTGGGAGCAGGAGTGGCGCTCAGTCTCTCCTGCTCCTAGGCCCACCCCGGTACCTTTTGGGAGCAGGAGGGGTGCCCGGTCCCTCCTGCTCCTTGCGATAAGGCTTCCTCCATCTTCGAGAGCAGGAGGGGTACCCGGACCCTCCTGCTCCTAAGCCGATCTTCAGGAACAGGAGGGAAGTCGTCCTGCTCCTGCTCCCCGGGCTGCCACTGCGCAATAGTGGCCTTAGGCCCCGCCCCGGCGCATCATCTGATGCACAGGGTGGGGCCTAAGGCACTGATTGGCTGAGGTGCCTCGGGCTCCTCCCTGGGAGGTGCCTCAGCCAATCAGGTCTGATATTCAACCATGGTGATCAATGGTTAAGAAAACCACCAGCCACTGAATATTTAGTGTCGGTACCCAGATGCCAGTGAAATTCTGACTGCTAAATAGAAAACAAACTGGATAAACTAGAACAGCCTTTCTTGCTGTTCAGTCTTTATCCAGTTAATGGTCTGAATATGGCCGCTAACTGGATAACCTCTGTCCAAACTCCATCCATGGACCACCCTGGAACTGTCCAGAGTGCTGAGATGGTCAGAGAGAATATTCAGTAGCACTGTCTGGTTAGTCATACCCCATACAGTAAATGCACAAGTGAGTCCTTCCTTAGCAACACACAATCTTTTTTTGGAGATTATAGCTCAGCTCGACACAGCCAGTGCCACTGAATATCATGCTCATCAACACACATCTGGTTAACATTGCTTGCTAACTGGTTAAGTGCCTTTGAATATCAGCCCCATAGTTCCATGCTTAACTGAGCTCCCATCAACTTCTTGTGGGGAGTGATGGTGTATGTTGGAGTTGCCAAAGCTCCTGTCATTGTAGAGAATGGGGTGGGGGGTGTTATGTTACATAACATCTGCCTCAATCCAAGAACAATGATGGGGGCTCAGCTGCTCCAATATAACATCATCTGCCCCACCCACGTGGAACTTTGCCCCTCCTCTCTCCCCAACCTTTCCCCAGCCTTTTACCTTGCTCGAGTGCTCAGGAGCTTTACTCCACTCCTCTCCTTGCTTCTGCTATCCTCACTATCTCCTCCCTCTCTCTTTTCCTGTCTCCATGGGATAGGGGGTATAGGACCAGGGGAGGAGACAAAAGGAAAATGAGAACTAGAGAGGGGAAATGAGGATGGAGATAAGAGGAGAAAAGGAGGGAGAGAATTCTACATTGAAGATGAAATCTTTATTGGGAAGAGAGGGAGGTAATTATCCCTACTACTTCTTTGTTCCTGCTCCCTCTCACATTGTCACCTTCTCTCTAGCCTCTCTTATCCTCAGTCCCGTATCTCCTTTCTCTCATACACATTACTCCCATTTCCATCAGCTTGTAAGCTTGCCCTCATTTCAGTCATTCCCCCAACCAACAAGCTTTGCCCTCCTAACCAGCCATTCTCTTCCCATTAGCCAACTTGTTTCTAAGAAAACAGCCTATAAGGTAGCTACCTACCCAGCCTTACTTGCCACCCTCCCAGCCAGTTGGCCAGGTTATACCTCCCAACCCCAGCAAGTTTCCCTCAAGCTCCCCCTCCCCCCATTCAGCCAACCTACTTCCAACTTCTACCACTGGCAAGCTTGCCTGCAAATTTTCCTGCTCTTTCACCCAGAAGAATAGCCAGGTTTTGACATCAAGGGGAGCAGACCTTTTGTAAAATGGGCACCACAGCAAGACTTAAGGGCTGACCCACATAGATGCCATTTCATTCAAAATCTATTTGGGGGAGCAGACGCTCCCCTTGCACCCCAACTAGCTAGGCCTCAGTTTTCATCCCTACTCCCAGTTCTTAGCAAGCCTGTTTACACCCTCCCACTGCTTGCCAGACAGCTAGACTGACTGTTTTAGCCTCCCGGCCAGCCTTTTTCCATTTCTCACCAAACCCACTAGTTAGCTTTTCCTCCCAGCTCACAAGTCTGACTAAATCCTCCCTCCCCCCACCCCCAGTCAGGCAATATGCCTCCAGCCTGAAACTTACTGCTCTTTAGTAAACATGAAGTTCTCTGTGAGTTTGAACAGCACAGATGCTTAAATTCATCTGCTGGTCTTGCAGTAATCTTGCAAGATCAGCCTGAGAATACCAACAGCAGTGTGGTTGTAGAGAGCTGCATGGTGACTGCCCAGCTCATTTCAATGACTTTGCAGCAGGAAACTGAAGACCTGCAGAGAAAAGCTGATCCTGCACAGACACACATACACACACACCAGCGATATCATAAGCTTTTTTTTTTCTTTAGAAAAGTAGGCTAAAAATGTATTCCTGTCTAGACATGAGACTGCAGTATTAGCAGTGACCACAAGATGTCAGCATGTCAGCATCTTCTATTATAATACTGTAATAGAAAAGGAATTGGATTTCATTACTCGCTTTTACAAAGGTGAGCTCATGGTAAATTACAGTTGGGCGCTGTGGTCATTTTCTTTCCTTAAGTGTGCACCTGAGGCAGCAGGGTGAATGACTTGCCCAGAATCACAAGAAGTGTCAGTGGGAGAAGGAAAATTCAACTGGCTTCCTTGGTTCTCAGCCCCATTGCTCTAATTGCTAGGGTTCTCATTCATCCATAGGCAGGGCCGGATTAACACTATATTGGACCCTAGGCAAACATATATTTGTGAGTGCTCCCCTCCCTGCCCTACCATTATTTCAGCTCTCCAGAAGTAGCAGGGAAAAATACAGAACAGTAATAAGTTTGTGAGTGAGCAAGGGGACTATTACTTTAAACCAGGGGTATCAAAATCCCTCCTAGAGGGCCGCAATCCAGTCGGGTTTTCAGGATTTACCCAATGAATATGCATGAGATCTATTTGCGAGCGCTGCTTTCATTATATGCTAATAGATCTCATGCATATTCATTGGGGAAATCCTTAAAACCCGACTGGATTGTGGCCCTCGAGGAGGGACTATGACACCCCTGCTTTAAATGGAGAAGTGTAATGAGTAGAGCTGGAGAGCAAACAAAGCAAAAAACTGCAGACCTTGTACACGATGCAGGCAGGCTTTATTTTGACAAGTAAATTTAGGTTAAAAACCTTTTACCAGGTGAGGGACCCAACACGGTCCGTGTTTCGGACTAACCTTCGTCAGGGGTCCCGATAGGTGACATGCTGAAAAAACCACCCGAGTGGAGAGCAGCCAAGTTACCCAGTTCAATAGGGAAACTCAGGCCTGGATTTCTGCAACCCTATCCTGAGTCCCTTGGGGTTACCAGATTTCACAAAGTAAAATCCTGGACACATGTCCCCGCCTCCCAGCAACGCCCATTCCACCCCAACCCCACCCTGTTCCAGTCCTGCCCCATTCTGCCCCAGCCCTGCCCCCACACAAACCTCCTCTTAAGCTCACGGTTGTGTCTGGGCCTCTGAGCATCCTCGGATGCAACGCAATGATGTCACATGCATGTGATGTCATCGCATCATATCTGCACATGCTCGGAGGCCCTCCCAGAAACAGCCCCAGGCCGAAAACCCAGACAAACTCCTTACAGGACATGTCCGGGTAAATCTGGACATCTGGTAACCCTATCATTATGGGACTGGAAATGCTGATTTCAATTGGTGGCATCAGGGACTACAAATAGGACAGTGAATTGGGATATAAGTTCAATAACAGGACTGACCAAAAAGTCTCCCTCCTTGAGCTGGGTAACTTGCAGCTCTGAAGCAGTGGGCTGAGAGTCAGGGAAACTGGGCAACTCTTTTTCACTCTCCATTGCCTTTGATACAAACCAGAGATTCCAAGGTTAGACCTCTCAAAAGAGTGAGATTTAAGGGCAATGTATACAAGTGAATAGGTTCATAAATGGAAAAAGCAAAATATATTTAGGGTTGTTTTTTTTTAATGCTTCTGAAAGGATATAGGCAGAGTGGAGTCTTATTAGAACAGTGTTCAAGAAATTTTCCCAAGTACAGTAGACTCTCAGTTAAACAGCATCCATGGGGATTGATAGGTGCCGGATAAATGTAGTTTCTGGTTGCTTGAGAGTTACTATTAAAAATAGGCCTAACTAATACTATACCCCTTACTATGCCATACCACAAACTGTTGCAGACAAACTACTGGATATGTGATAGGCAAACGTGGCTGTACTCAGGTGTGGTGTGCCAAGTTTACACTTAAATTTCGGCCAGAAATTGTATTACAATATTTCTTAGATTTTTTTTTTTTTTCTGATTGCTTAAGAGTTCTGGTTAATTGAATTCCGGTTAACAGAGAGTCTACTAATAGCAGGATAAATTTCTTGGGCTGAAAACTTCCCTCCACTCTCGTAGTATGTGCACAGGTACCAATGATCCTCCCCATTCCAGCCCAGATTTTCCAAAGGGAAGCTTTATTTATATGACACTGTCCTCATTAAAGACACAAAAACATACACAGTACGTGCACTCTCTAGCTCTCTTTTCTAATGCTGTCCCGTTGTTCATATGGTCCTTCAGGCAGTCCCCCACCTGGGTCTGCCTACCTCGTAAATTCTGGCATTTGCTGCTAGCTACAATAAAACCCTTCACATTTCCCCCCATTCTTCAGTACTAATCCACCCCCAGACCACTCACTAGTTCCACTACTTCTCTCTAAGGACCCTGTGCAAAGATCTGCTTCCTCCAGTCCTTGCAGCTCAGCCCCTCCTTCCTATGACTAGGCAGCCTTCCCATTGGCCAGAGCCTACCACAGTGGAAGGGAGGATCATGGAGAGGCTAAACTCTGAAAAATAGCCACATACTTTAGGGTTACCAGATGTCCAGATTTCCGCGGACATGTCCGGAGGTCCGGATGGCTGTTCAAAACCCGGCACTTTGTCCGGGTTTTGAAAAGCCTCCTCAAATCGAGTTGGACATGCGTGGATTTCCTTCCTGCCTGACGCAATTTGCGGACAAGAGCAACCAGTGGGGAGCGGCAGACAAGAGCAGGCAATGGGGGGGGGCGGGGCTAGGGGGACTAGGGCGGGTTTAGTGCGGGGATGGGCGGGCCTGGGGAAGGGTCTAGGGGTCCAGATTCTCCAATTGGAAAATCTGGCAACCCTACACATACTTAGCCATCTTTTTGGTTTTGAGACAAGTAATTTACAACTTTTTTAGAAACCTGAAAAAATCCAGATAGCTGGCTATCTTAGCCTCCTAAATCCTAAGAATATCTGACAGGACCCCCCCCCCCCTTCAAGCATTTGGGCCCAAGGCACATGCCTAGTTTGCCTATGCCTTAATCTGGCTAGGCCAGTGTATAGCAAACTGTGTGCCGCGGCACACTAGTCCGATGTGGGGGAGGAAGAGAGGTGCCGGCTGACTTCCTACAGGACGTTCCTCTCGTGGTGAGAGGCACATCCTGTAGACTTTCAGCTGGTGCCAGCGTCTCTCTTCTTTGCGGGTCTTCTCTTCCAGTACCTCCCCACTGGTGGCTCAGGGTCTTCTCTTCCAGTACCCCCATCTGAGGGCCTTCGCGCATGCGCACGATGTCATCACATTGACGTCCGCACACTTCAGGATGCTTCGAGCCGTGACCATGACCTTTAGTGTGCCACGGCTTGGCACAGTTTGTGAGACATTGGGCTGGGCAGTATTTGATTGCCTTCAACATACATGTGTATGGCCAGGAGCTGCATGTGTAGAGCCAGGTAGTGGCTTTAATAATAATAATCAGTTTATATACCGCAAGGCCATAAAGTTCGATGCGGTTTACAATGGTTAAAAAATTACAATAAAAGAAGTTGAATAGAACTAAAAAAAGTAAGAAGTCAATAATTAGAGACACTGAAATGATCTAAATCAGGGGTCTCAAAGTCCCTCCTTGTGGGCCACAATCCAGTCAGGTTTTCAGGATTTCCCCAATGAATATGCATGAGATCTATGTACATGCACTGCTTTCAATGCATATTCATTGAGGAAATCCTGAAAACCCGTGGATTGTGGCCCTCAAGGAGGGACTTTGAGATCCCTGATCTAAATAGTTCATAATGAAATTTTTATGAATTAACTACCCAAATACTTCGTAAACAGATATGTTTTTAAAAGTCTCCTAAATTCCCCATAAGTGCCAGTAAGCATAAGCAATTTTTCTAAATTCTTACCCCGTAATGCTGCTTGATATGAAAAAATATTTTGATGGTGTTTTTTTAAGTTTACAACCTCTAACAGGCGGGAAAACAAAATTCAGATGTGGGTTTCTCTTGTATCTGTTGGTTGCAAAAGAGAAAAGCTCAAGTATATATTTGGGAGCTAAACCAAAGAAAGCCTTAAAGCAGAAGCTACCAAACTTAAACTTTAGGCTGTGTGTCATGACTCCAGAACAAGAGCACTGGTAATGTGTGGGGAAACTGAGCGATGCTGATCTGGGCTGCAGTGGCAGTACATCAAGTGTACCTAGGTTTACCAGATGTCTGGATTTACCCGGACATGACCTCTTTTTGAGGACACATGGATGCAGTGTAGTGACCTCACGCACATGTATGTGATGTCATTGTGTCACACCTGAGCATGCGCAGATGCCCTCCAGACGTGGCTCCGAGCATGAGAACAGATGGAGGGGCGGGGCTGGGGTGTGTGCCGTGGGAGAAACAGGGTGGGGCTGGGTGGAACTGGGTGGGCCTGGGGGCGGGGCCATGGGTCTGGATTTTACAATAGTAAAATCTGATAACCCTAGGTCAGGGGTAGGCAATTCCGGTCCTCGAGAGCCGGAGCCAGGTCAGGTTTTCAGGATATCCACAATAAATATGCATGAGATGGATTTGCATGCACTGCCTCCTTGAGATGCAAATCTATCTCATACATATTCATGGTGGATATCCTGAAAACCTGACCTGGCTCCGGCTCTCGAGGACTGGAATTGCCTACCCCTGCCCTAGGTGCACTTGCACTGGAATATAGAAGTGGGGGACATACTACCTGTGGCATAGTAAGTGAGGGCAGACCGCCCCAGGCGCCATCTTGATGGGGGTGCCAGCATCTCTGCTCCTCACAACCCCCGCTCCTTCCCACTCCTCCCCTGATGTGCGTGCGCCTTCACTACCCCTCGTACCTCTAACTCTTTGCTGGTGCAAGCAGCAGCTCCAGCCTGCTGCTCATGCCGTCCTCTGCTCTCCCTCTGACATCACTTCCTGGTCGGGGGACTGGGACGTGGCATCAGAGGGAGAGCCGAGGCCGGCACAGGCAGCAAGTTGTAGATGCTGCTCACACCAGGAAAGTTTAAAGGTACGGGAAAGCGAAGGGGTCGAGCGTGCACGGGAGGGGCGGGGAAGGATCAGGAGTAGAGAGGAGGGCGCCACTTCCCTCACTACACCACTGCATAGTACTACAGCAGTAGTGAAGGGCTTGGTTTCCACAGCCAACAGTAGAAGGCTGCACTGAGTTTGGTGACAAGTTTCCAAGTTTATTCACAATTTGATGTACCGACCATCGACAAGTATCTGGTCGGTTTACAATGCTTAAATTTAAGTTAAAATAAAAATGGGGCAATATATGTAGACAGAACATTTCCCTTCACCATTCCCTCCTGTATCAATATTGTCTAATATTGGTACAGGAGGGAATGGGGAAAGGAAATATTCAAAATTACATCGAAGTTAAAAAAAAAAAAAAAGATTAAAGGGAGGTAAAGAGGGGAAGGGGAAGAATATGTGGAGAAGGGAAGTTGCTGTTTAAAAGCCGTTCTCATTAATCTTTAACAGTATTTGGAGAAAGGATCTTATCTTGCATTTTGGTAAGCGTCTTGAAATAGAAAGGTCTTAAGTTTGATTTTGAATTTGTCGAGGGAGTTTTCAAGGTGGAGGTGTGATGGTATAGCAGGGCAGGGGCTGTGGCTGAAAAGAAGGTGTTTCGCGTATAGTAAAGTTCTTTGATTGGAGGAGTGCTAGTGGCTGTGGGTACCGGGCAGCAGGAGGAATTAGAAAGCATGGGCAAAGGGGCTGGCAGTGGCTGCATGAAGTTTTGATTTTGTTAGAAGTCTTGGGTGAAAGAATGACTAGAAATGCTGTATTTACAGAAGCATTCTTACAACAAAGAGATTACTTGAACCACAAATGTTCTGTGAGTTTCTGCCAGAACCATATAAAATTAGTTTCTAACGACAGAGTACTGATTCCCCTAGTATTACATTAAGGCATTATAAACATACATTGACTAGCAAAAACAAGCAGTTTGTAATTAAATATAAATTGTACAAATTTCTAACAATAAGACACGCACCCTGCCATGAACATACTTGGTTATACTTAGTCTATTTTAAGGGAAACTCCACGGAGAATTGGATGACAAAAATTTCAAACCTAAATGCAGTTCATATACAGATGGTTAGACCATCGTGTAGATTTGCAAATACCGCCTGTTCGGTGCTTGAGGTTGAAAGTGTCAAGAATAAGCATGTTTTCTTGTATGGCTCCCTAGGAATGGAATCGAGTACCTATGTATATATATGACAGCAGGAAAATTTATGCACTTTTAAGAGGTTATTGAAAAGATACTTGTTCTGTAAAATGAAATATGGGGACTGTGTTTATAATGATGGTGTAAGCGCTGATCGCTGATTTATTGGTGTTTTAACTATGTATGGTGTGTGTATATGTGTTTTAAATACTGTGCATGCTTTTGCTGTAAACCGCTCTGTAAAAAGCGGGTTATAAATGAACAAACAAAGCATAGGAGCCAACTTTTCAAAATGACTGGGGGTGCTCGACTCACCACAAATCATCGTCCATATTAGGAAATTACAGCATGGTGGGTTATGAACACAACTGGCCAGGCTGTCCTTAAAAGCACAGCAGGTGGTGGCACATAGGGAGGACTTGTGGGTAAAACAAATACTAAGGTTAGCACTGCAAATCTCACCAGTCTCTCTTCCTCCCCAACCCCCAACTCATTGCCACAGTTTACCATCCTACTCCGAGACCATATATACCATACTCATGCTATGCTATCCGGCCCACCCTGGTCCATCTATATAACCCATATTCTCCCTCCTTCCAACCAGTTCTCAATAGCCCCTCTTCCCTTACAAACCTCTGCACACCATACACTTTCTTTTCTCTTAGACCATCTCTTCTTTCTCAGGGCTAGATGCACCAAAGCCGCTGATTGTCTAATGATTGGAACTAAAGTGGTTTGACTGGTTTAGTAACCAATCGTATATGCCAAACCAGTGCTCTAAACAGGCTCACAGCATGGTTTTCCATGTGGTCCTACATTCTCCCAATTCTGGCATGCAAGTGAAGTTGCCCTAAAATTGCATGCCAGAATCAGGTTGGTAAGACTGACCCAGGAAATCCAATTGGTGTAGTAGACCTGTCAGTCTGCCTGGTTGTTGTTTTTTTCATTTTTTTCTATGGGCACAGATGTATGTGTGTAGCACACACATCTGTGCCCATAGAAAAAAATGAAAAAAACAACAACCAGGCAGACTGACAGGTCTACTACACCAATTGGATTTCCTGGGTCAGTCTTACCAACCTGATTCTGGCATGCAATTTTAGGGCAACTTCACTTGCATGCCAGAATTGGGAGAATGTAGGACCACATGGAAAACCATGCTGTGAGCCTGTTTAGAGCACTGGTTTGGCATATACGATTGGTTACTAAACCAGTCAAACCACTTTAGTTCCAATCATTAGACAATCAGCGGCTTTGGTGCATCTAGCCCTGAGAAAGAAGAGATGGTCTAAGAGAAAAGAAAGTAAGAGAAAAGAAAGTAAGAGAAAAGAAAATAATCTCCAGTGATCAGCATTATTTGGTTCCAGGCCTCCACACAGCCGGCAAGCCAGCCTCCAATCTTCAGAGGAGAGGCTTGAGGCCTGGCATCATTGTGGATTTTTGACTGTGAAGCGGTAACCGGAACCTTGGTTCCTCCAGTTCTCAGAGAATTTCTGTCTTGGGGGGAGGGGTTTCCGCAGTAACAGGAGTGAGTGGGCATCCCTCCTGCTGATTTTGATTGACATGGGGGGGTTGCTGTTCCGGGGGAGGGAGGGTTGTTGGGGAAGGACATCATCGGGGGAGGGGGGGGGGATGGCACAGTATTTTTTAAAAAATTGGCTAGATATTGTATGTGTGTAGCACACATACAATATCTAGCCAATTTTTTAAAAAATACTGTGCCATCCCCCCCCCTCCCCCGATGATGTCCTTCCCCAACAACCCTCCCTCCCCCGGAACAGCAACCCCCCCATGTCAATCAAAATCAGCAGGAGGGATGCCCACTCACTCCTGTTACTGCGGAAACCCCTCCCCCCAAGACAGAAATTCTCTGAGAACTGGAGGAACCAAGGTTCCGGTTACCGCTTCACAGTCAAAAATCCACAATGATGCCAGGCCTCAAGCCTCTCCTCTGAAGATTGGAGGCTGGCTTGCCGGCTGTGTGGAGGCCTGGAACCAAATAATGCTGATCACTGGAGATTATTAGAGAGGGTTACAAGACAGAGTTCATGCCTTCTCTCTCCGACTGGTTCTTGGATAAGGTGGCAAAAGTCCGGGCAACGTTGCAAAGGTTGCTAGATAGTCAAGCCATAGAACCAGTTCCTTCAGAAGATTTGGGCTTTAACAGATACTCAATATACTCTGTTGTGCCCAAGAAAGGCTCAGAGGAGTGGAGACTCATTCTGGATCTCAAACCCATCAATGCAGCCTTGAGAGTTCCTCGATTCCGAATGGAGACCATTCGGTCCATCATCGCAGCAGTAGAGCCAGGAGAATTTCTGGTCACCCTGCATTTGACAGAAGCTTACCTTTACATTCCAATCTTCCTGGAACACAGAAAGTTCCTTACATTCCATGTTTGGAGACTCACTATCAATTCTCAGCATTTCCCTTTGGTCTAGCAGTAGTGCTCCGAACTTTCACCAAAGTTATGGTGGTAGTGGCCACTCATCTTCACAGAGCAGGTTGGCAAGTGCATCCATACTTGGACAATTGGCTCATCAAAACACCGTCCCAAACAGAAGGAGCAAAATCATTAGCAACAGCTGTGGAGATGTTGCAGAGTCTGGACTGGATTGTGAAATTTTGAAAGAGCCACCTAGTTCCGGCATAGTCCCTCGAGTACCGGGGGGGGGGGGTGCATTTGTCTTATTCAACATGACAGAAGGCCAAGTCTTTCTTCCAGAAGCATGCAAACAGAAGCTTCATGGTGAAATTACAGACCTGTTGAACAAGCCAGCACCTACTGTGTGGTGTTACTTTCATGTCCCTGGGTCGATGGCAGCCACAATAGAGGTAGTGCTCTGGGTAAAGGCGCATATGCATTCTCTCCAAGACACATTCTTGTCTCACTGGTCGCCTTAGAGAGACTCCCTACAAGTTCCACTCCCTTGAGACAGCAACAGCCCAAATCAGCATGAGCTGGTGGCTCCACCCATAGTCTGTAGCAAAGTTAATCCTATTCCGGACTGATTCCTGGGTCATCCTGATGACTGATGCCAGCTTCTTCGGCTGGGGGAATCGTTGCAACAGTCACCCAGTTTCAGGACAATGGATTTTGTCTCGGCGGATATGGTCTATCAAGAGGCTGGAACTACAAGCCATTTGTCTGGCGCTACAATGACTACCACAGTCTTTGCTGGAGAGCAAAACAGTCAGAGTCTTCTCTGAGAATTCCACAGCAGTGGCCTATGTCAACAGGCAGAGAGGCAACAGGAGTGCTTCGCTCTGAGCCCACAATTAAGTTGGTCTCTGATCTAGATGTAATTTATGCTGCTTTGCCCTTCGTATTTTCTAAAGCCACATAGACTCCTTCATGTCTTTATAAAATAGATTAGAAATAGGCAGCTAAATTGTCTTCACAATAGTCGATTGAGATAATACTACCCTCTCTATTCATGGTGCAAGATGAAATGTACAAAAACCTTTCAATTTGACCTTTTTTAATTTTTAAGAAGGGTCAGATAATAATTCATCTAACTGTGTGCTCAAGCAATCAGCTTTCACTGAATAGTTGATTAATCATCTCTTTAAATGTTAGTCCAGGAGAAAAGGATACGTGAAAATGCAAGCTTATATTTTGTCATGCTATATTAATCTGGGCTTGAGTAAATGATAGATCTAGTCCCGAGTACTCACTTTATGCACACAACTGATCCATGTTTGAATTCCCACAAAGTTCTACACTGCAGAGGTGATGTGTTGGTGTGCCCTGATTTCCAAAACACAACAGTGCATTTCTATCCAGGTCATCCTTACTGCATATAAAAAGGTCTCAGGAATTGGAAACTATTAGCTTTTGAATGTTAGGCATGCATGCATCTTATTCTATAATTGCCCATGACCCTCCCATTTCCGTGCCCCCATTTTGGTGCTGCATGTAAATTTTAAGTGCGGATCCCACACCTAAATTTATGCACATAAATTTAAATTAAAACCAATTAACACTAATAATTGTTTTTTAAGAAGCCAATTATCATTTATTTATTCAATTTTTTAGCCCATCCTCCCAAAGGAGCCCAGAACGGGTTACAAAGTACGTCCATAATAATCCATACAGAACAGAGATGACATAATTTACATAAATTACAATATAGACATGACAACAATCTACAATATAGACATGACAATAAAACATATGCACTAAGTAGCAACTGGTGAGATTAGGTGGCGTAGGTGTTTTGACTGAGTGGCATTTCTGGGTGAATGACTTTAAGGTGCTGGGTTAGTAAAAAGGAAAGTTTTCATGGCCTTCCTGAAGTTCCAGAGTCCATCTAGTGATCTGACAGATGGGGGGATGGTGTGCCAAAGTTTGGGTATGAAATGTGAGTAGGAGCGTTTACGGGCTGTTTCAGTTTTGAGGGAGCAGCCAGGAGATATGGTCAGTCGTTTTTCTCCTTGGGACCTCAGTGGTCGCTATGGGAAGTAGATTTGTAGTCTAGTTTTCATGTAATACGGAATCGTTTCATAGAAGGTTTTGAAAGTGAGGACCAGGGCCTTGAAGGTGCAGCGTTTTTGAATGAGCAACCAGTGTATGGAAGCTAATGCAGGGGTGACATGGTCATGGTGCCTAGGTTTTTCAGAAGGCGGATTGCAGCGTTTTATACCCTTTAGAAGCAGGAGAGAGTTTTGGTAGGCAGGCCCACTAGTAGAGTGTTACAATAGTCTACATGGGATAGTTCAAAAGCGTAGAGTAGTTGGTCAAATTTGGGTTCTGAGAAGTATGCACATATGGTTTTTAGCTGGCGGAGGTAGTAGAAGGAAGCTGATACTAGTTTGGATACATGATCTGTCATTGCTAATTAGCTCATTATTCAGTTAAATTGCATGCACAACTCAAAGCACCATATATAGAATTTGGGGGTTAACCTACAGTTTACCATATGGTAACTGCCAACACAGAGCTGTGTGAATGGTGTAAATAACATGAAGAAAGACCTAGTGAAGCTTAAAGAATGGCCTGAAATTTTGCAGCTAAAATGTAATGCTAAGAAATGCAAGGTCATGCATTTGGGCTGCAAAAACCCGAAGGAATGGTACAGTTTAGGGGGTGAAGAACTTATGTGCTTGACAGAACGGGACTTGGGTGAGATTGTATGTCATGATCTTAAGGTGGCCAAACAGGTTGAAAAGGTGACGACGAAAGCTAGAAGGATGCTAGGGTGCACAGAAAGAGATATGGCAGTAGGAAAAAGGAGGTATTGATGCCCCTGTATAAGACTAGTGAGACCTCATTTAGAATATTGTGTACAATTCTGGAGACTGCACCTTCAAAAAGATATAAAAAGGATGGAGTTGGTCTAGAGGAAGGCTACTAAAATAGTGCGTGGTCTTTGTCATAAGGCGTATGGAGATAGACTCAATGGCCCAGATTCTCTAAAAGTGCGTCCCGATTTTAGGCAGCTGTAGGCGTCCTACAGCTGTCTAATCAGCCAATCGGGATGCACGTTTTTTTTTAAAAAAATGCTCCCCAGGCAGGCCTGAAGGCGCCTCCGGGAGCCTAGGGAGACCCGCAAGATGCCTAAGCTCGTCTAAGGGCCTTAGGCGGGCCTTAGGCTGAACCTAGGCGGCCCTACGTGTCTCCCTAGTAGATGAGAAGCTTAAAAATGTAGGCCAGCAAAATGCTGGTCTACATTGTAAGTAAACGCGGCCGCTATACTTATCGCGGCAAGGGATCTCTCTGCCGCTATAAGTATAGCGGGCCGTGGCCCCTGACCGATCACTGGCAGGAGGGTGCCCAAACCCTCCTGCCCGAAGACGCACCCCCCCGACACTACCGACCGCCCCCCCCCGACATTACCGATCCCCCCCCCCCCGACAGTATCGGTCGCTGGCAGGAGGGTGCCCAATCCCTCCTGCCCGAAGACGCACCCCCCCCCCGGCGCTAACAACCCCCACTCCACCAAACCTGTTTTTACAGATGGGTCTTGCACGTCGAGCAAGCAGGCACGCCTCGTCGAAATGAGGCGGGCCCGGCCCATCCCGCCGAAGCCTAAGGCCTGATTGGCCCAGGCTCTAGAAGCATAGCGGGTCCGCCCATCCCCACTTAATCTAAGGCCTGATTGACCAATCAGACCTTAGACTTAGTAGGGATGGGCGGACCCGCTATTCCTAAGGCCTGATTGGTCCAGGCTTCTAGAGCCTGGGCCAATCAGGCCTTAGGCTTTGTCGGGATGAGCCGGGAAGGGGCGGGCCTGCCTCATTTCGACGAGGCGTGCCTGCTTGCTCGACGTGCAAGACCCATCTGTAAGAACAGGTTTGGTGGAGTGGGGGTTGTTAGCGCCGGGGGGGGTGCGACTTCAGGCAGGAGGGATTGGGCACCCTCCTGCCAGCGACCGATATTGTCGGGGGGGGGAGATCGGTAATGTCGGGGGGGGGGGCGATCGGTAGTGTCGGGGGGGGGGGGCGGTCGGTAGTGTCGGGGAGGGGGGTGCGTCTTCGGGCAGGAGGGTTTGGGCACCCTCCTGCCAGTGATCGGTCAGGGGGCCACGGCCCGCTATACTTATAGCGGCAGAGAGATCCCTTGCCGCAATAAGTGTAGTGGGCCGTGTCTAATCTAACCCGATTCTCTAACCCGCGTCTGTAACATGGACGCCGGTTACAGAATCGGGGTTTAGTTTAGGCCGATTCTGAATAGGACGCCTCTCCCGAGCGTCCTATACAGAATCAGGGCCTAGGTGTCTTGCGGACCTCGCCTTCAATATAGGCGGCCTGCCTGGGGAGCATTTTTTTTAAAAAAAACGTGCATCCCGATTGGCTGATTAGACAGCTGTAGGACGCCTACAGCTGCCTAAAATCGGGACGCACTTTTAGAGAATCTGGGCCAATATGTATACTTTAGAGAAAAGGCAGGAGAGGGGGGAGATATGATGGCGTAAATGCGCACGAGTCTCTTTCATTTGAAAGGAAACTCTGGAATGAGAGGGCATAGGATGAAGTTAAGAGGTGATAGGCTCAAGAGTAATCTAAAGAAATACTTTTTTACAGAAAGGGTGGTAGATGTGTGGAACAGTCTCCCAGTAGAGGTGGTGAAGACAGAGACTGTGTCTGATTTCAAGAAAGCCTGGGATAGGCATGTGGGGGATCTCTTAGAGAGAGGAAGAGATAATGGTTACTGCGGATAGGCAGAGTAGATGGGCCATTTGGCCTTTATCTGCCATCATGTTTCTATTCTATGACACAAAACTCGATAGATCAAAGACTATAACTTTATTTGTGATGCGCAGGAATGGTGCTTAAATGGAAGCCCCAGCAGCAATGAAGTGAAGACAAACCCAGATGGGGCTGGAGTTCGTGTTGACAGTAGCTCCAGCAGTGGGACAATGTGAGGCAGTGTAGCCAGTTCTGGACAGACTTCTATGGCCTCTGTCCCATATTACTGCTACTACTATTTATCATTTCTAGGGCCCTGAAAAGCGTACACAGTTGTCTATTCAACATACAACATTCAGCAAGAAGAATCAGGAACAATTATGCTTATTTTATACTACATTCAAATCATCTGAATACAGGTCTTACCTATCTCAGTGGGGGGGGGGGGGGAGACATCTTATACTGGAACTTGGCAAGTAAAATGAATAATTACTGGTTTGTTGCTTCAACATTGCTTTGAGAATGAATGTGACTGCTGGGCAGACTGGATAGACCACCCAGATCTATATCTGCCATCATTTACTATGTTACTATGTCATCTGCATTATCTTTCAGTATCTCCTGCTCTTCTTGAATCAACCCATACCTATACAATGATTCAGCATTTCTCCTGAATACCCTTCCAAAACATTTACCGTATTTTCACGCATATAACGCGTGCGTTATACACGATTTTACAATCCGTGCATAACCATGCGCGTTATACGCGTGAGCGCGTTTTACAACTTTTTTTTATACATAGTTCCCCCCCCCCCCCGACGTCCGATTCACCCCACAGGACCGCTCGTACCCCCACCCCGAAGGACTGCTCGCACCCCCACAGCCTCCCCACCCCCCCATCATGGAGAAGCGCCTACCATTGTCCTGCTGCTTCCTCTGCTGGCGGTCCCGGCCCTTCTGTGAGCCCTGCGTCTACGCTGCTTCCTCTTCCGGCGGTCCCGCCCTTTCTCTGACAGAGAAAGCAGCGCAGACGCAGGGCTCACAGAAGGGCCGGGACCGCCGGCAGAGGAAGCAGCATGACAACGGTAGGAGCTTCTCCATGATGGGGGGGGGGTGGGGAGGCTGTGGGGGTGCGAGCGGTCCTTCGGGGGGTGGGGGGGGTGCGAGTGTGAGCGGTCCTTCGGGGTGGGGGTGCGAGCGGTCCTGTGGGGGGGGGTGAATCGGACGTCGGGGGGGAGCAACAGGCTTTCAGGGTGGGGACAGGACTTCAAGGGAGAGAGGAGAGTCGGGGCGGGCGAAAGGAGAGTCGGGGCGGCCAGAGGAGAGTTGGGGCGGGCGAAAGGAGAGTCGGGCGGGCGAAAGGAGAGTCGGGCGGCATGCGCGGTATACGGGTGTGCGCGGTATATAAAAATTTCTTTACATAAATTACATTTTCCCGCGCGCTATACCCGTGTGCGCGTTTTACACGGGTGCGCGGTATATGAGTGAAAATACGGTACATTTAAAGATTTATTATGCTAATTTCAGGAACAAATTGTTGACCCATTTCTTTTCTCTAGCCATTGATTTCCAATTTCATTGGCCACCCAAATATTCTATATCAGCCTGGCTCAACAATATCAAACATTTTCACTACATTCGACATCTTTTTATTTATCTCTACTATCTATTCTTTACTATCACATATTACAATTATTTTCTGCTGATTTTAACTGTTGTACACTGCTTTGCCTTTTCCCACTAAAGGCAGTATATTAAAACTAATAAACCATAACAAAATTGTAAGTTTTATGTTAAACTGGGCCTGCTTTACAAAGCCTTGGGTGAATTTATAAAGTTAGTTAATAAATTCCAATAAATAAATAAAATTCCAATAAATAAACAGAGTGTAGGTCTTTGTGAAGTAAGTTGATCTGGAAAAAATAGTCTTGTCCAATTTCTCTTGGCCCTCCTGAAAACGTGAAGTTGATGGGCACTGAAAGAATGCTATTCCTAGCTATTTTCTAACCATTTTATTTATTCATAGTTTATTATCTTGTGGAACAAGTTGATCCTGACTGAAGTCCCTAAAATTTGGAAGGTAGTTTTCACTTCATGTATGGTTAGATTAGACCTGACCATATACTGAAGAAAATAAACATTCTCTTGGGACAGATTACAATTTACAAGAAGTCCTTTTATTGAAACTTTGGAGCACAAACAAGTTTTTAATTAGGTCCAGATTCAACTCTTGCAATTTATTGCCTGCCATCTGGTTGTTAAGGGGATTTTTTAAAACTCAAATTTCATTTAGGTGCGTTTGATTTTTATGACATTATTCTCCTCATAGGAAACATTGAGCAGTTTACTACAAATTGGGAATTTTTTTTAAATTTAATTTCCTGCCTTTCCAAATCCAAATGAATTACAATCAGGTACAGCAGAAAGTTGCCTGCCAAAAGTGGCTGAATATTATAATTTTGAAAAAATACATGAATTACCATTTTAAAAATGAGAGTAAAGTCTATGGACAAAATGTAGCCTAAGATTTTATTCTAAAATACTTAGGGCCTCTTCTATAAAACTGTGCTAGCAGTTTTCTAGCACGGGGAGCCGCGCTGAATGGCCCGCGCTGCTCCCGACGTTGGTAGAGTTCCTATGAGCGTCGGGAGGACTGTGGGCCATTTAGCGTGGCTCTCTGCGCTAAAAACTGCTAGCGCAGTTTAATAGAAGAGGGGGTTAGGGGTCTTTTTACCAAACTTCAGTAAAAAGTGACCATAGTATGCCCTTATGCAGGTCATTCCTGTGAGCTATGCCCATTTTTTACCACATAGGCAAAATGGCTGATTTTTCCTATTTTCCTTATTTATATCCTCCTGCTAATTTTTCCATTAATATATATCCATTAGAGCATGAGTCTCTGCCACCACCCATTATGTATCAAATAAAAGAACTGTCTTCTCATTCAAATTGGTAACCAAACTTCAGGATTGCAACCGTCACGTTTGAAAGTCACTCAGAGGTATAGAGTTCTTCAAGAAGAGAGTTGCGCCCTCTAGTGATGAACCAAAGTATATTTTTCAGTCGTTGCAACTTTATTAGTTCTGGTTACGCTCCAAGTTTGATTACAAAAGTAAATAAATAAATAAATAAATAAATGTCTTTACAGTCTTTCAAACACTTGTATGAAAATACTTTGTTTTTTCTTATCTTTACAAATCTTTTCAAATCTTTTTGAAAAGATTTGTAAAGATAAGAAAAAACAAAGTATTTTCATACAAGTGTTTGAAAGACTGTAAAGACATTTATTTATTTATTTATTTATTTACTTTTGTAATCAAACTTGGAGCGTAACCAGAACTAATAAAGTTGCAACGACTGAAAAATATACTTTGGTTCATCACTAGAGGGCGCAACTCTCTTCTTGAAGAACTCTATACCTCTGAGTGACTTTCAAACGTGACGGTTGCAATCCTGAAGTTTGGTTACCAATTTGAATGAGAAGACAGTTCTTTTATTTGAACTCTAATATTTTTCTGACTTCCACTAATATTTAACTATTAGTACCCCAGTGACATTATAAAGAAATTATATTATTACCACCCATTATGTAGGCAGAAAGGGCTCATGCACTAAGCATGCAACAGTTTAATTGCACTAAGCAGGACATAACCTCTCCTTCTCCAGACCTGCTCCCAGCACTGAAAATTAAATGTTATTTTGTAGTGTGTGGGTAGCATGTGCCAATCCCTAAAGTACTTTGGGACCACCTGAGCACGACCTGCAGTAAGGCAATTTTTGCTGCAGTAAACACGTTAGTGCATACCATAGCTTGGTAAAAGGGCTCCTTAGGACCTCATTCAGTACAGTACTAATGCCTTAATATGATCTAGCATACATTAATATATATTCTATTATCCTCAGTAGAGATTATTTGTTAACTGCTAACATTAATGTGCACGGAAAAATGTTCAGTTGTTTCTACATTATCTTCAAACATTTTTCCTAATTTCTGCCATTTCTTTTTCAGTTTACTTCAAATCCATTAGCACACCTTAGTTTAAAAAAAAAATCTTTCTTTGCATCTAGTTTGCTATGAGTGTGCTGGTTCTTTGTAATTCTCTTTACTCTGGGTTCTCAAAGAAGTTGTTAAATAGGATTCAGTTGACTCGGAACACTGGAGCACGATTGATATTTAAGGAAAATAGGTTTGATCAAATTTCCCCTTTGCTGATGCAATTTCACTGGTTACCTTTAAAAGTTGATATTTTGTCTAACGTTTGTTTGGTTTTTAAGATTCTGGATTTTACTACTGAGGATTTTATCTTTTTCTCTACATTTACTACATTTGAGTTCTGTATGATGAAGCACTGATCGTCATCTTTTGAATTTTCTTCCAATTAAAGGTTTGAAGTTTAGAACCTTCCACAATGGTTCTTTTGTTTCTTTAAAGCAGTCAGCTAAGGTCTGGAATTCTCTTCCTCATGAAAATCAATCTTGTAATTCTTTAGCTTTGATTTCATAAACTTTTGTTTTGTAAACTTCTCTTAAAACTAATAATCTTTTTGGTGTACATCTTTTTCAAAATTTCGATCTGTCTGTATTTCTTGTTGATACTTCACTCTGAACCCTTTGTTGAGGGAAAAAGCAGGCCGATAATGAAAGCTATTTAAGTGGCCAGGAATGGCTTCTGGGCACTTAAGTAGCATTTTAGTGCCTAACTGTGGATAATAAAAGCATAAAAATATAAGAATTGCCATACTGGGACAGACCGAAAGTCCATCGAGCCTAGTATCCTGTTTCCAACAGTGTCCAACCCAGGTCCCAAGTATCTATCTAGATTCCAAGTAACAAAAACAAATTTTATGCTTCTTATTCAGGAATAAGCAGTGGATTTCCCTAGGTCATCTCAATAATGGCCTATGGACTTCTCTTTTAGGAAATTATCCAAACCTTTTTTAAACCCCGCTAAGCTAACTGATTTCACCACATTCTCCGGCAGGAGTTAACCAGCTATCTCGCACAACATAGCCAGAAAGGTGAATATTCAGCATTAAACCAGCTATGTTTAGCAGCTAAAGCAGGCAGTATAAATAGTTATGCAGATTAAATTTTATTGTCAGACCTCAAACACCCAAGACACTACTTTTTTGTGATTTTCATGTCCTTACTGGGGTGACGTGCTCATCATCGGTCTGATTTTATTACTTTTAGTGCAGTAACAAAGCCTTGATTGCTTTCTTGCTCAAGTTAGGATAACTACTGCATAAAAAATAAAACTGAAATTGCGTGCAGTTTAGTTTTCAAGGACCAATCATGTCAAAGAATGATGCTTGTCTGGGCAGTTGTACCCTTACACACACAGACGCTTATAACATTGACAAACTCTTGCATACGCAACATACATGTCATCTATTCTAGTGTATACTTATGAAGGGAATTTTTAAAAATAAAGTCAAATTCTAGAATCTCTCATGGCACATAGTTTAGCACATAGTTTAAGAGACACTGCGCTAATTAAGTTGCTGTGGGAGGGGCCTTAGGTGCCTGGGCCAATCAGGGGCCTTAGGCCCCTCCCCAGTGCGGGAAGGGGAAGGCCCAAATAAGCAATGGAAAAACAGTTTGTTCAACCTGACTCAAACAGACAATTGCTTATGAATAAACTCATGCAGATTAAATTTTATTGTCAGACCTCAAACACCCAAGACACTACTTTTTTGTGATTTTTGTGTCCTTACTGGGGTGACGTGCTCATCATCGGTCTGATTTTATTACTTTTAGTGCAGGTAAGACCCAAATTAATCAATATAGTGCTATAATTAAACTATTGAGAAGAGCACTTAACTTATAGCCCGACGGCTACCCAGCCATTTCACTGGCAAAGTTTCATCAAGGGCTGATACTCTTCATAAATTCATTGTTGTCTTGTATTTCTTGTGGGTCCTATTATTATGGGTTACTACTCAAAATAGGAGAGGTGCTTGGCCCCCCAACCCCACCCATACTCCACCTCCTGCTCCAGCCCTAACCCCAATGACTGGTTCTGAATCCTTCCTCCCAAAGGATCCCAATGACATTCCCTGATCCTAGCCATTCCTCCCCTGATGATACTCTCTGATCCACTTGATTTCACTCTGATCCCCTCAATTAGTCTCTCCTTCTAGGTACTGGCCCTCACACCCATCTTCATCCTAACCTACCTTCAATATCCACCATCCACAACTGGAACTTACCCAAAGGCAAAGTCTGGTAGTCCAATAAAAAAGAGAGGGTGCGGTCCCCCTCCACTCATGCTTCATCCAGCACCAGGTTCTAAATGGCATCACTGACCCTAGCAGTACTCTCATCGTACTACTACCAGGGGTCAGCCAGTACTTTTATTTTTGTGTATACTATCCTAAAGAGGTGCTTTTCTGGCTCTGAAACTTTGCTTGTATCATTTCAATCCAAACTCTTTTTCTCAGAAAATCCTATATATTTATTTAATTATTTATATACCACTTATATCCTAAGTGGTTGACATTCAGGTACTTTATCATATTTCCCTATCTGTTCCAGCGGGCTCAAACTCTATCTAGTGTATCTGGGGCAATGAGGGGATTAAGTGACTTGCCCAGGGTCACAAGGAGCGGCGAGGGATTTGAACCCACAACCTCAGGGTGCTAAGGCTGTAGCTCTAACCACTGCGCCACACACTCCCACATAATAGCATCTAAATTATTGTTCTTGCATGGACTCAGGCTTTCAGCTTGGGTTTTTTTTTTCTTCTCCCCTCTGGGCAAAACTGAGACTGTTCATCATGCACAGATAAAATGAAAAAAAAAGCCATTACTTTAGCTTTTCAATGTTGGGTTTTTTTTTTTTTTTTTTAAACCTTGTGTTTCTTATTTGCTTTTAGACCCCTGGAGGTGGAAACCTTCTCTGAGACAGTTTTCCAGAATTGGTAAGTTACTGCAGCTGTTACTGTGGGCTGAGCCCTCTCTTTGTTTTATCGGAAACAGTTTCAGCATCTTCTCGCCATTCATCAGGGGAGGTGCTTTGAATTTAGTTTGCAGTGCTTTCAAAGCCATGTCTTGGGATTCAGTAGTGTCTCAGGACTTCACTACTGGCACTTAATGAGATAACCTAAGAGTGAAAAGCAGGGCAGAAGGTAGACCACGATCTGGAAGGGGTGGCACCAGCTGCCGAAACATTTTTCAATCCATGAACTACATATATAGGGCTCCTTTTACAAAGGTGTGTTAGGGCCCCATCGCGTGGAATAGCACACGCTAAAATGCCCCGCGCGCTAGTCGCTACCGCCTCCTTTTAAGCAGGCGGTAATTTTTTGGCTAGCGCGTGCTAATCCGGTGCATGCGCTAAAAACACTAGCGCACTTTTGTAAAAGAAGCCCATGGTGTCATTATGGCAGAACGGCATCCGGCTCCTCAGTTAAATCACTGCATGAGCTTCATATTAATAGAGAGCCTGCTATACTACTCTGCTATTTCTTAAGTGGAGGCTTGGTTCATTTTGGAAGTTTATTGTTTGCATATGATGTTTGCTGAGAGAGTTGATGGGGAAGTCTCTGGAGAAGAGGAGACTTAGAGGGGACATGATAGAAACCATCAAAATCCTAAAGGGCATAGAGAAAGTGAATAAGAACAGATTCTTCAAACTGTGGGGAGCCACAAGCACTAGGGGTCACTCGGAGAAATTGAAAGGGGACAGGTTTAGAACAAATGCTAGGAAGTTCTTTTTTACCCAGAGGGTGGTGGACACATGGAACAAGCTTCCGGAGGAGGTGATAAGCCAGAACTCTGTACAGGGGTTCAAGGAAGGTTTGGATAGGTTCCTGGAGGATAAGGGGATAGAGGGGTACAGATAGAACTTGAGGTAGGTTATAGAAGTGGTCAGTAACCACTTCACAGGTCGCGGTCCTGATGGGCCGCCGCGGGAGCGGACCGCTGGGCAGGATGGACCTCTGGTCTGACCCAGTGGAGGCAACTTCTTATGTTCTTATGTATGTCATAAATCCCAATTAATTGGCTAATTTTTAAAGTCATTTGGTTAAGGCAGTCGACTTGTGCAGGGACCACCTGATATATGAGTAAAGGCCTGCGTGTCCAGCCTATCTGCATATGCTGTTACCCATAGAGCAACAATCATCTCATATAAAGTGCCCCCCTCCCCACCCAGTTCCAGCACCGTAAATTTCTACTTTGTTTACAGACAAATTCCCATTAGGCTGAACAATTAGCGGAACAAGCAATGGGGCCAGATAGGATACCTCTGAGGGTGCTAAAGGAACATAGGGAACTTTTGGCTACTTTGCTGTCCGTTCTTTTCGCTGCTTCTTTAGAAGGGTTGATTCAGGTCAGGTCAGGTTTTCAGGATCTCCACAATAAATATGCATGAGATAGATTTGCATCTCAAGGAGGCAGTGCATGCAAATCCATCTCATACATGGTGGAGGTCCTGAAAACCTGACCTGGCTCCGGCTCTCAAGGATCGGAATTGCCTACCCCTGTATTAGAGGAAGACAAAAGTCAAAAAAATGAAAGCAAATCCAACACTTCTGCAGTTAGTACAGAGGTAACCAGAAATCAAAAAGGAGAACTGCAGAAACAATGCACCTTGATGCAGGTGCTTTTATTAATGTCAAGAAGTAAAATCCACAGTTGAAATCCACATGTATTGTAGACAGTTCACAATCACATGTATATAAAGCAAATCAAATCCACAGGTATAGTGTTGGAAAAGGACCCAAGACGGTCCTTGTTTCGATTTGCAGTATCTTCCTCAAGGGTTGGCATTGGCATGTGCTTTAACCACAAAGATTGACATATCGAATCTGATTTTTCTTAGGACCCTGAGGAAGGTATTACAATCGAAACAAGGACTGTGTTGGGTCCTTTTCCGACACTATACCTGTGGATTTGATTTGCTTTATATACATGTGATTGCGAACTGTCTACAATACGTGTGGATTTCAACTGTGGAAGGGGAGGTATGGTAGAGACATTTAAATATCTCTGTGGCTAAATGCCACAGGAGGCGAATATCTTTCAATTGAAAGAAAGCTCTGAAAAGAAGCAAAGACAGAACCTGCTGCTGTACGGAGGAAATCTGCGCTGATAAGTATGTACTAAGATTTTTTTTTTTTTTATTTAAACTTGGGAGAAGGTAGACTTTGGGTTAAACCAAGATAATTTCAGTGTCTCTTTTTAAATTACTCTGAATATTTTAACAAAGTGAGTTTAGAGTATAGGTTAGCATTTAAAGTCTCTGTTTAATGTTTTCATATCAAATCATGTTAGTGCACAGCTAGCAGTTAACATAAGTCTCTGTTTAGAAACAAATTATGTAACACAGTAATAATGGGTGGTTTCAATTACCACAATATTGACTGGAGAACTATAATGTCAAGACATGTTAGGGAGGTAAAGTTTCTAGATGAAATAAATGATTACTTTATGACGCAGCTGGTTCAGGAACTGATAAAAGAGGGCGCAAATCTAGATCTAGCCTTTAGTAAAACACATGATTTGCAACGGTGATCAAGCAAATTGGGTTTAAAAACTGGAAGAATCCAATACGATAGCATTTCATTTTCAAAAATGGAGACTGATAAAACGAAGAAAATTGTCAAAAGAAAATTTAGGGGAGCAGTTGCAAAGATCAAAAATTTACATCAGGGATGGATGTTATTCTACTGCTACTGCTATTAATTATTTCTAGAGCACTGCCAGATGTATGCAGCACTGTACAGAGTCTCAAAGGAGACCAGCCTTGCTTGAATAAGCATACAATCAAGATAGACAAACAGGATGCCAGGGTAGGGGCTACAATTAGAGGGGATAGTTAAACTGCTGGCTAGGGTGGTGAGCAGAGGGGAGTAGGGTTATGAGTTGAAGGCTGTCTTAAAAAGGTTTTCAGCCTACCTTTGAACAAGGGAAGGGGCGTGACGCATGTACTTAGTTGTTTATTCCAATAATAATAATAATAACAACTTTATTTTTGTATACCGTAATACCAGAGCGGGTTTACAGAGGAAGAGACTGTATAATAATAATAATAATTTTATTTCTTATATACCGCTATACCATAAATTCAAAGCGGTTTGCAACAAGTTACATACAATGAGAGTAAGAGATGTTTACAACAAGAAGTAAGAGATGTTTACAACAAGAAGTAAGAGATGTTTACAATGAGATACATACAATGAGTGTATGAGATGTAAGGGGAATAGAAAAAGTACTTTCTGGGATACAAATTGCAAATGGAAGAGAACCAAGATGGTATACAGACAGCAATGTTACAAAAAAGACTTTCAAATTACATTAGCATGTCAAGATTAGTCAAAATTTATCTGGAAGCATTTCAAAGATACAACAAGACAAGAAAGGAGTCGGAGAAATTTATCAAAGAGATAGGTTTTAATTGACTTCCTGAAGGTTTGGTAGGAAGGTGCATGTGGCACAGCAAGATGAAAGGAATGAAATCTGGAATTGGCAATGGAGGAGAAGGGTACAGATAGAAACAATATTTCTGAGGAACGGAGTTCTCAGGGAGGTGTTTAAGGAGAGACAAGAGAGGAGAGATACTGAGAAGCTGCAGAATGAACACACTTTTAGGTTAGTAATAGGAGTTTGAACTGTATGCGAAGGTGGATAGGAAGCCAGTGAGCTGATTTGAGGAGAGGAGTGAGGTGATGTAGTGAGGTTGGCAGGAGATGCATCCTAGATCTCAGACAAGATGTATTACACATATTAAAAAAGCAGAAGGTGGGCCAATGACAGCTGGCATGGTTAAAAAGTGAGGTGAAGGAGGCTATTAGAGCTAAAAATATCCTTTAGAAAATGGAAAAAAGATCAACATGAAGGAAATAATGTAATGAATGGTGAATCAAATGCAAAGCACTGTTAAGAAATGTAAAGAGAGATTTTGAAAAGAACCTTGCCTCAGACAAAAGCATATAATCAAAACATTTATTTTTCAAATCTTTGTAAGCATAAGCTCAAGAATAAACACAAGACCAAGAAAATTAGAACAACAATACAGGTACACATTTTTTTCTGATCTCTGTACACATACAATAAAAACATTACATAATAGTCACTGTAGCTGTAGTTATAAAGCCGTACAGAAGACTTATGCTAAAGATAAGTTTTTCAAATTAAAACCCAACTAAACTATACAGAGAGATAGCTCCCACCACCCTCCTTCCATTGGTACAGGCAATGTTGAAGTACAAAGATGATTGTGAGGGTCATAGTAACAAAACAAACCATCATAAACAGCAGGAATATCAGAGATAGCAAAAACATTGACATCAACACTATGCAGATAGAGGCATACTTTAGCCAGCTCTGCAAGCCCAGAAGTTTAATACCAGTGCCTAGACATGGCCCATCTTTGAATTTCCAGGCATAACATCAATGACAGTCAACAAAAACACTAAGGGCCAGATTTTATAAATGGCGCCTAAGGGCACTTATATTGTAGGTGTCGTTCCATGCAGTTGTCAGTCAACTTCTAGGTGCTGCTTATAGAATCACGCCCAGCGGTACCTAAGCAGGCTTGGACATCGCTACGCAGAAGTAATGTTTGTTGGAAGGAGTGGGAAGTGCTGTGGCCTAATTCCTTAAGTGTGAGGAAAGAAATGACTGTTCTGGGGTTGTTTTGGATTCAGGCCTGACCATGAAGCTGCAAATAGTCAAGACTGTTAAGGCATGTTTTAACCAACTTCATATGCTCTATTTCTTGAAATTGCTGCTTTTGCCTTCTGATTTTCAGACTGTTGTGCAGGGGATGGTTCTGTCTAGGTTAGATTATTGTAACACTCTCTACCTTAGAATTTCAAAAACAAGAGGGAGAGCATTACATTTGGTACAAAATGCTGCAGCTAGGTTAGCAATGGGAGTTGACAGGATGGCATATATTATACCAATTCTGAAGCAATCACATTGGTTGCCAGTTGTATTTTGGGTGCAACATAAAGTTGTTTCTGTGGTCCATCAGACTATGTACCATCAAGCACCACTGTACTTTCGACAAGTTGTGGCACTTTATAAGACTAATAGATTTTTACGGTCCAAAAATCAAAAGCTATTAATTCCAATAGCACAGGGAAATTATGCAGAGACTAGAGCAATGACTTTCTGTAATGCTAGTGTTAAATGTGGAATGGTCTGGTGGGCCAATTTCGACTGTTTGAAAACCGGTTTCAATTTAAGAAACAGTTAAAAACTCAGTTGTTTATTACTGCATTTCTGTGATTTATTAATTGACATTTGAAGAAAAGAATCTGCTTAACCATGCTTGCTATTTTATTCTTGCGATTTATCAGTTGACATGTGCAGAGAAGAAATTGTTTAATTATGTAGATTTTATGATATGGTTTGTTTTTATCTTATGTTTTAATTGATGTAAACTGTTTAGGTTTTTTTTGTAAACAATATAAAAATATTTTAAATAAAGAGGTAGGTGCCAGCACATTAGGCCAGGTTTTATTGGTACCTAACTCAAACACCTAGTGACACCTAAGTTTACCAGGCCTATTCCTTGCCCCTAACCATGCCAACTTTACAGGTAGGCATCGGAGGGTGCCTCATCATAGGCATTGGTAGGTGCCACTCTGAATTCCACATGGAACTCTTAATTGTTTGTTTCTTTTTTTAAATTGATCAGTTAACTTCAAGGCGCGGTCAACTACCACGCCATTTAAACTAATTGAAATAATTTGGGTCGTGCACGGATTAGATGTCACTAGGCATCCGCAATAAGGGTGCCTAGCAGCACCTAACTAGGGCACCATTTGTAGAATCTGGCCTTGAGTGCCGTTGGCTGAATATTGGGCCCAAAGGCTTTTGTAAGTCAAGAATCTCGCCACTAGTTTCTTTTCTTTTTCTCTGTTTTGTGCTGCTATATATCTATGAAGTAACAGATGATCTAATTCTTTTTAGTTTCACCCAATAAATTCACTTTTTTAATTTTTTTTTTTTTTGAAATAAATTCTTTATTGTTTTTCAAACTTTAACAGTGTATTACAAAGAATATAACATTAGAAGATTACATAAAATGCCCCACAATACACAAATAGAATAGCAAAAACAACCATTTCCCCCACCCCCTCTCAATTATGAATACATTAAATCATATTATTTATATTGCATTATACTCAAATAATTAACTCCTCAAAATATCCTTCCTCCCCCCCCCCCCCCCCGGATGTGTAAGGAAATCTAAGAAAGAAAAATACATTACTATTATTGTGTATTAACAAATGCAATCAACGGGCTCCATATTTTATTAAATGCATTACTAAAACCCAAGCATTCCGCGTTCATTCTTTCATATTTGTATGTGTTACACACACTTGTCCACCAGAATGTGTAATTAAGTCTGTCATGACATTTCTAGTTTCTCGTGATCATTTGAATAGCTATTGCTGTCAGGATAAATAACTGAGAGCACCCTATATTATATTTATTTAAAGTTGTGAGCCAATTTTGGCGTCCTGAGCGTCCCCCACACAAACCTTGATGTGACTAGGTTGCCTTTTTGTGTTATCTCTATAGTAGGATAAATAAGACGGCTTTTGTATTTATCTTACACAGGCTTTACCTGTAACAACGTACCACAAATAATGGCTTCATATGATAAAGGAATAGATGACTCTAATAATATAAGATTGATCTGTCCCCAGATTGACCTTTTTCTCTGTTTTATGCTGCTATATATCTGTGAACTAACAGATGATCTAATTCTTTTTAGTTTCACCCAATAAATTCACTTTTTATCAACAGAACTTTTGAGAGTAATTTTGCAAAACACACTTGAGGTGAGAAGTCATCTGTGCACATGGGTCCGTAAGAGTTATTTCTCCCTCTATCCCTCAGGATCCAAAAACACATGTACACTCATATAGCCCTCTGAGCTGCAGAGAGGGTGGGGGGGACAGTTACAAAATATAATAGCAAAAGAATCGCTTTGCTGTGATCTACAAATGCCTAGGTGGCCTTCTCTACAGGGAGGTTCATTGCGGAAGTCTGTAATTATCATTCTGAAGAGATATAGCAAGAAATAAAAACCTTGTTGTGAATAGGCTTCATTTATGGGGGAATGGCCTGGAACACAGTTTTGCTACTTCCTATCAGACTCCAGAGCTGAAGGGGTGTTTTGCTCTAGCCCCTCCATTCCAGGAAGCCTGTAGGGAACAGAAGGAGAGGGGATGAGCCTAGAGTAGAACAGAGAATAGTCTCCCTTTTCCCTAATCCTGCCCTGGCTTGCCTGGATCCACAATTAAGCCTTGGTTAATAAAGTATGTTCTCAAAAACAAATCTTACTGAGTGCTTATTGTCCTTATTTGATCAAAGAATATTTTCATCAAAAGGTTGCAATCGTGGGTGCACAGTTCTCAAATAAAATTTAATTGCATCATGCTCTCCCTGAGTCAACAGTCAGTAAATGCTATTAGAAGCACATATCACATTCACACTGGCAAGGTGAGGGCAGGCATTATTGCTATTCAAAATTATATTCAGATAATTATAGTTATAGTTATCAGCGTTATAGTAGAAGCAATATTATGATGTCTGGCTGCTGCACGGTTTTGTATTCACAAATATTCAGCACTAGGCTGTACCCAGATAACCAGGTCTAAAGCAGCCACCGGCATTTATCCAAGTACTAGTGATATTCAGGCTGCTATCAAGATAACTACCAGGATAAAATAGAACCTTTTACTGTCTTAACTTTGTTTGGATAATTACCCAGTTAGCAGACTGAATATTGCTGCTAACTGGGTGATTCCAGTTGCATCTTAGCTCTGCCCCAGATCACCATAGCATTATCAAGATAGCACTGGGCGGTCAGTGTTAATTTTCAATGGCATTATCCAGAAAATGCTGCTGAAAGACTGTTGTTGGCCCCCAGGAGCGACAGTTATCTGAGTAGGAACCACTCCTGCCCAGAAAACTGCCACTGGATATTGACCCTCTGAATTTTTTTTAACACCACTGTAACTAGGCCAGATGGTGAATGATTTCTGAATGATTCACTAAATAATATAAGGTTTTTTCTGTAAGCTATATTTTGAAGAAAATCTGGAGAAATAATAATATTTCTAAACTCTAAGATGAAGTACTAATGTGAAGTTTAAGGGCTCCTTTTACTAAGGTGGGCTAGCGTTTTTAGCGCACGCAGGAAATTATCGTGCGCGGCAATGTAGCACACGCTATTCCTCATGTTAAAGCCCTAGCGCACCTTAGTAAAAGGAGCCCTAAATGTATCTTAAGCTTGAACCTTAAGAATAGAAGCACTCTCAATGAGAGAATGAAACTGCACGTATAAATTTTATTGTCAGATGTCTGCATATTATTTTGGCCCCCCTCTCCTCTCCCGATTAACAGTCTGCAGAAGTAGTGTGCACAGACGTACATGGGTGCTTTTAGCTCCGGTACCTTGCAGGCAGATATCAAAAGGGCATTACTCATGCAGCTTCCCTTAGAAAATGCCCTACAAGCAGGATAAAAATTCTCATTGACGTTGCCAGCGCTGCGGGCTATTTGAAATGGCTACAGAACAGAGAAAAAGCCTTAGGAACTCAGGCCCATATTCATATTAATGGTATTTGTGGGGAAAAAGCCTCTTTGTTTTTCTCAGTGTAGAAGCAAATACCATAGTGACTAAAGACAGAGAATATGCTGCAGAAGAAATGAAACGATGGTGTTTTGTGCATTTTCACAGGAAATGCCTCAACTCTTACCAGTTCAAGCTGGACACAATGAGTTCTTTCAAGAAGTGTTTCAAACAGCTTGCATATATCCATTTGCCCATGAGAAAAAGAAAGAAAGCTCACAGGAGTGTAGAAAATAGCTCTGAATGCAATTTTAAGAAAGAGAGAGTTTATTTCTGCATCTGTAGCAGTGTGACCCAGTGCTGTAGGCTTTGTGTATTCAGTGGCCTCCATTTTGTTGTACTTTGTAGATAAAATGGTCTTATTCTAAGGCCTCCTTTTACAAAGACGCGTTAGGGCTTTAACGTGCAGAATAGCACACGCTAAAATGCCGCTTGTGCTAGCCGCTACCGCCTCCTCTTGAGCAGGTGGTAGTTTTTCAGCTAGCGTGCACTATAGCACACGCTAATCGGGTGCGTGTGCTAAAAACGCTAGCGCACCTTCATAAAAGGAGCCCTAAATTTGTACTTGAGTGTGGGTATTTTGAAATTTAGCTCACTGTTGGCAGAGCCCCTGCCATTTCATTTAGTGCTGGAATGTAAGTCAGTTGGATCCTAGAACTCAAGAAGAGCCAAGAGAATCTGCTGGCAACTGTATGTATTCCATTTGGAATATGAAGACTTCTTGAAATTCCCAAGGTTCTTTTTGGTTTAGGCCCAACCATAGTTCTTTTTTAAAAAAAATTCTTTATTCATTTTCAAACTTACAATAAGTGTGATAAAATGTCCAAACAAATTAACAATATCTATATCACTTAATAATCATCAATGGTAACAGTGATAAATACTTAACTCCCCCCCTTATGTATCAAATAATCAATACTTATACAATACATAACTATAAAATTCCCCCCCCCTCCCTCACAATTGAACTTATAAATTTAAGGGAAAAGAAAATTTCATCTAATCAGTACAATACTTTGTTAATGGCTCCCAAACATCTTGAAATTTCTTGATTTTATTCTTGCGATTTATCAGTTGACATGTGCAGAGAAGAAATTGTTTAGTTATGTAGATTTTATGATATGGTTTGTTTTTATCTTATGTTTTAATTGATGTAAACTGTTCTTATGAGACAGAATGTAAGTGTTGCCCAATTTTTGGATTCAGCACTGAAATTGTGCGCTACCACTTGGGCTGTAGACCTTGGAGTTAGGGAGTTGATTCCCCCTCAACTAGGAGGCCATTCTAGGTCCTAAGTAACAAATTCTAGCTTAGAATGATTCTATACTTTTCATGACAGGAACACATCCTAATGATTATATCTGAAAATCTACGATTCAACTGATATCCCTTCTCTGTTTCTGACTTTCTGAATTCTTCTGCTGTTGCTGCTGCTACTGCTACTTATTCACTAATATTTTGTTTAGACGAGTTTATTTAGTGGCTTGATATGCCTCCTTCCAACAATCTTGCAGCAAAGCAGTTTATAATATTAGAAGGCCAAGGCCGACATAAAAATGAAACATACAAAAGAATGGGAAAGACATAATGGAGACACAGGATCAAGAACATACACACCAGGAAGGGGATAAGACAACAATGAAGGGCAACGATCAGGCAAGAACTTTCAACGTTGTCCTTGCAGCAAGTTCCTTGGAAGCAGCATGTTCTGAGAGAAAGCCAACCTTGAACTTCTGACATGCACTTCTAACTTAAGATAGGATGGAAGGGAATTTCAGAGTCTGGGAGTATCACAAGAAGTGGAAGTATGAGTGAATTCAAACCATAGGTAAAGGAACAGTGAGCAAAATGCTAGACCGGAGACACAGTGACCTCACAGGATGAGAAGAAATTAGATGCTTGGCCAAATAAAAAGGAGTTTTTGAGACGCTTCGTTTCATTTCCTATCATTAAATGAAGTGTCAAGAAAAGTGTGGAATAACCTGTAAGTTTCATGGCTCCATATCATTCTCCTCTTGGTTGGGCTGAGAACTTTTCAGCGGTCCCTCGTATATAAAGAGTTCTATTTGTTAGGATGAAGTTTTTAAATCTTATTGTCATCACTATTTTTCAAGTAGCAGAAATACATACTCGTACCTATGGGCACTTGAAAAAGCGTAAAAGCTGTGTTCTGCACCAGCTCAGGTGTTTCAGGGAAGATGCCTTTAGACCAGTGGTCTCAAACTCGCGGCCCGCCATGTACTATTTTGAGGCCTTCAGTATGTTTATCATAATCACAAAAGTAAAATAAAACAGTTTCTTGATCATATATCTCTTTAGCTATAAATTACAATAGTATTATTAAGACTTACCCCCCCCCCCCTCTTCTATTAAACTGCGCTAGCAGTTTGTAGTGCAGAGAGCTGCGCTGAATGGCCCGCACTGCTCCCAACGCTCATAGGAACTCTATGAGCACCGGGAGCAGCGCGGCTCATCACAGTTTCGTAGAAGAGGGGGTTAGCCAAAAGGAAAGATTTATAAACTTTAAAGAGTTTTACCTGATGCAGAATTGTCATTTCTTTAATAAGACATTAACTATTTTTTCTGAGGCCCTCCAAGTGCCTACAAATCCAAAATGTGGCCCTGCAAAGAGTTTGAGTTTGAGACCACTGCTTTAGACCTATCTATAACTACTACTACTATTTATCATTTCTATAGTGCTACCAGACTTATGCAGTGCTGTACATTAAACACACAAGAGACAGTCCCTGCTCGAAAGAGCTTACAATCTAATTATGACAGACAAACAGGACAAAAAGGTGAATCTATAGACACTGCTCAGGTAGGGAATTACAAAGGGAATAATTAGGTAGATAGGGAACTAAGGAGAGAATAACGAACAGGTATGACTGTTTTACAAATGGGTTGGACTTAGGACTTAAAAGCAGCTTAAAAAAACAAGTGAGCTTGTAGCATGGATTTGAATACTATCAGAGACGGAGCCTGACGTACGGAGTCAGGCAGTTTGTTCCAGGCATACGTGCAGCAAAATAGAAAGGACGGAGTCAAGAGTTGGCAGTAGAGGAGAAGGGTACCAATAAGAGACTTACTGAGGTAGAGTTTAGGGAGAGACAAAAGAGAGATAAAAGTCAGTGTGACTAAGGACAAAGACATACAACAGTGTACGAAGTTATTGGGGATATGAAAAAGACATGATATATCTTTTCTGTTTATAAGGCAAAAAAAAAAAAAAAAAGAAGACAGAAGACAAAGAGTGGCATTTTAGAAAGGACGTACAACACAGAACTGAGACATGCAGGTTGGAAAATCTCAAGTTCTGCCAATATTGTAGAATGAATGAGGATGTTCTAATCTAAAATATAGGAGAAATGGATGTTTATGCTCATGTTATGTGCAGCATGAACATCCATTTTAGACAAATCAAGGTCTAAAATATCTCGGAACATAAATGATTGTCTTAGTCATTTTTTAAACAAAAACTTTTATTTTCTCCATATCTATGAAGAGCCTAATATTCTTTATCGATTTTGCTTGGGGGAGGGGGTAGACTTCAACTACTGGGAGATTAAAAGAGTGGCCTTCCTTGATCACTGCTCAATACATCACTTCTCTGAAACTTAGACCATGAAAGAGATTTGCATATGAACATCTCTCATACCATCCCCCCATCGTGTAGTTGTACATCGGGGAAAGGAAACCCGATGTACAACTACACGATGGGGGGGATGGTATTGGGGAAGAGCAACCTAGAAAGGGACTTAGGGGTTTTGGTGGACCAAACAATGAAGCTGGGGGTGCAATGCGCAGCGGCCTCAAAGAAGGCAAACAGAATGTTGGGCATTATCAAAAAAAGGAATCACTACCAGAACCAAAGAAGTTATCCTGCCGCTATATCGGGTGATGGTGTGCCCGCATCTGGAACACTGTGTTCAGTACTGGTCGCCGTACCTTAAGAAGGATATGGCGACACTTGAGAGGGTCCAGAGAAGAGCAACAAAAATGATAAAGGGCATGGAAAACCTTTCATATGCTGAAAGGATGGAGAAACTGGGGCTCTTTTCCCTGGAAAAACGGAGACTTAGAGGGAACATGATAGAAATTTATAAGATCTAAAGGGTATAGAGAAGGTAGAGAGGGACAAATTCTTTAGACTGATGGGGGAAACAAAAACGAGAGGGCACTCAAGAAAATTGAAAGGAGACAGATTCAGAACGAATGCTACGAAGTTCTTCTTCACTCAGAGGTGGTGGATACCTGGAATGCGCTTCCAGAGGAGGTGGTAGAGCAGAGTACAATTTTGGGTTTCAAAAAGGGTTTGGACAAGTTCCTGAAGGAAAAGGGGATTGAAGGGTATACTTAGAGGGGTACTATACAGGACAAAATGTCTTAAGTAAAGGATCAATTACAGGTCACGGACCTAGGGGGCCACCACGGGAGCAGACTGCTGGGCACGATGGACCTATGGTCTGACTCGGCAGAAGCGATGCTTATGTTCATGAATATTCATTGTGGGTATTCTGAAAACTTGACTGGCTGGGGATTCCCCAAGTTAGTTTTGGGAGCCACTGACTTAGATGTTTTGCATAGCACGTATAAACCCCCATGAGAAACTGTTAAGACAGTGTTTTCAACCCTGTCCTCAGGGACCACTTGGCCAACTGAGTTTTCAGAATACCCACATTGAATATGCATGACAGATATTTGCATAAAATGAAAGAAGTGCTTATTCACTGTGGATTTCCTGAAAATCAGATGAAACCTACTGTTAGGACACAAACATTCATTCCTCGTCTGAAATGAGGAATAAACATTTAGGAGTGACTATTCAGCCATTGAGCTGAGTGTTTTGCTCACTGCTGATGGAGTCATTCTTAGATATTCAAAGCTGGGACCTGTTTGGGCTCTGACATTGAGTATGGTTCTTTTTAAGCCAGCTAATGCATAGCTGCTTAAGTCGATATTCTGCACAAATGGGAAAAGGGACACTTGAAGAATGAATTATTTGCTTTGGTCTTTACAGAAGATCTTGGTCTTTACAGAAGACGATCTACCTAAATTGGAAATGATTTTCAAGAGTGACAATGTGGAAGAACTGAAAGAAACCTCAGTGAACTTGGAAGACATACTAAGCCAAATCAACAAGTTAGAGTGATAAATCACCTGGACTGGATGGTATACATCTAGGGTACTGAAAAAAACTCAAACATGAAATTGACGATCTGCTATTAGTGATCTGTAACTTATCGTTAAAATTGTCTATAGTACATGAATATTGGAAGGTGACTAATAATAATAATAGTAATTTTATTCTTATATACCGCCATACCGAAAAGGTTCTAGGCGGTTCACAACAAATAAAATTGATACATACAATACAGATGAAATACAAGTTGAATGAAAAGAGCTTATTAAAAGTTAAAACAGATTACAGTACATTAAGATACCAGCCTATCAAATAGTTGTGTCTTTAGCAGTTTTCTAAAACAGCATAAGAAGGAACCTCTAACATAATTTTTCCAAGCCATACATTCAGGCCCTGATTCTCCAAAATGCGTCCCGATTTTAGGCAGCTGTAGGCGTCCTACAGCTGTCTAATCAGCCAATCAGGATGCAGGTTTTTTAAAAAAATGCTCCCCCGGCAGGCCGCCTATATTGAAGGCGCCTTCGGGAGCCTAGGGAGGCCCGCAAGATGCCTAAGCTCGCCTAAGGGCCTTAGGCGAACCTAGGCGGCCCTACGCATCTCCCTAGTAGAGGAAGAGACGCTTAAAATGTAGGCCAGCAAAATGCTGGTCTACATTGTAAGTAGACGCGGCCGCTATACTTATGGCAGCAAGGGATCTCCCTGCTGCAATAAGTATAGTGGCCGCGGTCACGGCCACCTGTCCCATCGCCGACAGGAGGATGCCCAATCCTCCTGCCGGAACCCCCCTCCCCCCTCCTCCCCAAACTGGTAATCGCCGACAGGAGGATGCCAAATCCTCCTGCCGGAACCCCCCTGGAACCTCCCTCCCCCTCCCCCCCAAACTGGTAATTGGCAGGAGGATGCCCAATCCTCCTGCCGGAAAGCCCGACAACCCCTCCCTCCCCCAACTAACCTTTACATGTTGGTCGGCTTGACGGGTCTTGCTGCCGTCCAGCCGATGGGCCCGCCTCGTGGAAATGAGACGGGCCCGCCCCTTCCCGGCCCATCCCCGCTAAATCTAAGGCCTGATTGGCCCAGGCTCTAGAAGCCTGGACCAATCAGGCCTTAGGCATAGCGGGTCCGCCCATCCCCACTAATCCTAAGACCTGATTGGCCCAGGTTATTGGTTATTGGACAGAAAACAGAGGGTATAGTTAAATGGAGAAGAGTACAAATAATGGACTGCTGCAGGGATCTGTACTGGGACTGGTGCTATTTAACATATTTATAAATGATCTGGAAATTGGAATGACGAATTTATCACCGTCCCCACAGATAATCACAAGAAACCATCCCCATGTCATTATTTAAGGGGAGAGAGAAGAATCATAGTATGAATGGGCACAACCACTGACCCTCAAGTCTTGCATTGAAGAATGCTGGTGTAGAAGGACAGGTTGAGATAGACACTAGAGAATGACAGTCTCTGGTATCCAGAGCAGATATTGTGATGTCATAATGTCTCATTCCACCAATAAGGGCAAAGCTTATTAGTGATGACACAATGGCTTCATTATCTTATACTTGGCTCACATAAGAATCAGAGTATGAATGGGCTCAGCCACTGACCCTAAAGCCTTGCATTGAAGAATGCTGGTGTAGAAGGACTAAGGCTGAGATAAACACTAAAGAATGACATGGGATGGTTTCCCATGGGAACTGGGATGGTGACAAGTTCTGTCACCATGTCATTCTCTAGAGTGAGATGATTACGTTTGCAGATGATATTAAACTGTTTGAAGTTGTTAAAATGCATACAGACTGCAAAGTGATGCATATTGGGCAGAATAACCAAAATCATAGTTACCAGATGCTTGGGTCCACCTTAGAGGTAGCACCCAATTAAAAGAGCTAGGCATCGTCATTGATAATACCCTGAAATCTTTAGCCCAATGTGCAGCAGCAACCTAAAAATCAATCAAGATACTAGGAATTATTAGAAAAGGGAGGTAAATAAAATTTAGGGCCTCTTCTATCAAACTGCGCTAGCAGTTTTTAGCGCAGAGAACCGCGCTGCTCCCGACGCTCGTAAGAACTCTATGAGCATCGGGAGCAGCGCGGGCCATTCAGCATGGCTCACTGTGCTACAAACTGCTAGCACAGTTTGATAGAAGAGGCCCTAAAAATGTTATAATGCTTCCATGGTGCATCCTCACCTTGAGTATTGCGTTAAAATCTGTCACACAAAAAAGGTATAATGGAATTAGAAAAGGTTCAAAGAATAGCAACCAAGGTGATAAAGGGGATGGAACACCTCTCATGTGAGAAAAGACTAAAGAGGTTAGGGCTCTTCAGCTTGGAAAAGAGAGACGGCTGAGGGGAGATATGATTGAAGTTTACAAAATCCTAAGTGGTGTAGAATGGGTCAAGTGAATCTATTTTTTTTTTTACTCCATCAAAAATTACAAAGCCTAGGGGACACTTGATAAAGTTACAGGAAAATACTTTTCCAATAGGAGAAAATATTTTTTCACTCAGAGAATACTTAAGCTCTGGAACACATTGCCAAAGGATATGGTAACAGCGGTTAATGTAGCTGGTTTTAAGAAAGGTTTGGACAAGTTCCTGGAGGAAAAGTCCATAGCCTACTATTGAGACAGACATGAGGGATGCCACTGCTTGCCCTGGGAATGTTGCAACTACTTGGGTTTTTGCCAGGTACTTGTGACGTACATTGGCCACTTTGGAAACAGAATACCGGGCTAGATGGACCTTTAGTCTGAACCAGTGCGGCTATTCTTATGTTCTAGAACCTCATGCCCAATTTATATGCTTAACATCAGGTGCCATTTATAGAATCTAGGGATAAATTTGTTTTTAGCATCACTATCCATATAAGAAGCAGTTTTGGATATATGTGTTACATAGTGACTGCATCAACATCACCTGTTTAGATTTAGACCTGGATAACTTTTATCCATATAAAGGGCAATTTATATAAACTAAGCACACACATTTACACATAGCTAGGCATATAAATATTTAGAAAATTACATATATGTGGATACTCGGGGGTTAATGCAAGTGAGGGACACGGGGCAGAGTATGGGTAGGACATAGGAAGAGCTCCCACTTCCCATGTGAAGGAATCAATTAGACCATTAGATGACTGGATGGTAAAATAGGCACTTTAGGGAGAAAAAGGCTATACCAGAAAGACAAAATAAACTTTTAGCTTCAGTGTTTACTGAAGAGGACGTAGGGAAGATACCTGTGCCAGAAATTAGAGTGATTCAGAGGAAACAAATCTCAATGAACCCAGATGATGTAAACAGCCATCAAACACATGTATTTTATCTTTGGTAACAAAATCTACATTGTATCTGTTTTCTGCTTTTCTGCTTTTCTTGGGGAAAAAAAGCCTTTCATCTTCTGAAGGCGTAATCTGTGGTAATTCCATCTTGCATTGTTCCTGAGCCATCTGCAACTCGTACAGTAAACTGTGATCAGTGTTCTCAGTGGGGCATGTTTCACCACTGGCTTCCAGACACTTATGCGATTAAATTCAAAATTCTCAGTATGCCCCATAAAATCATTTGGTCAGGCCATGCCCAATATTTATATGAACTTCTGGTCCTCAGTGGCCCATCACATAATCTATGAGCTTCTCAATTTGGACAGGATGTACGAGTATGCCACTCTTCCTTCAGTTATCTCTTTCCATCTGTAAGGAATTCGTCCTTCCAAACCTATGAACTGGATGTAGCTATTTGTCCACCAAGAAACATTTTTATGACCTGGTTTTATATGCTGGCATTTAGCTTGTATGCGTCCCATTGTGTTGCATCATTTTCATACTAGTTGCCACACTCACTTTCAATATACAAACTAAAGAATAGATTTAATATATTCCTTTTCAGTCTTCCTTCTTAATCAATCGTCATCTTCTTCAAACCACAATAAATAAATATTTTTAGTGACATCAGCGGCTACACTCAAGCAGCATATGTCATGTAAAGTTTCAGCTATATAGTAGCCATCCTCCTCATCGGCCACAATATGTATATTTTCATTAATTAATCTTATTTTATGAAATTTAAAGCCTAGGTTGACTTATTTTAATGATATAGTAATTGGGGCTCCGACGTGAATTCAGCATTTCGCCGAGGAGCTGTTTCAAGGAGCATCCCCATTTAAGCCATCACACCACTTTCTCCGTGCTGGCCTACTATATTAATTAATTAAGGCCAGAAGAGATTGTGCATCATTTTCATAGATACATAGAAACATGATGGCAGATAAAGGTCAAATGGCCCATCTAGTCTGCCCACCTGCAGTAACCACTATCTCTCTCTCTCCGAGAGATCCCATATGCCTATCCCAGGCCCTTTTGCATTCAGACACAGTCTCTGTTTCCACCACCTCTTCCGAAAGACTGTTCCATGCATCTACCACCCTTTCTGTAAAAAAGTATTTCCTCAGATTACTCCAGAGCCTATCACCTCTTAACTTCATCCTATGCCCTTTCATTGCAGTTTCCTTTCAAATGAAAGAGACTTAACTCATGCGCATTTACATTAAGTAGCTATTTAAATGTCTTTATCATATCTCCCCTCTTCCTCCTTTCCTCCACAGTATACAGATTGAGATCTTTAAGTCTGTCCCCATATGCCTTAGAATGAAGACTACATACCATTTTAGTAGCCTTCCTCTGGACCGACTCCATCCTTTTTATATCTTTTTGAAGGTACAATATTCTAAAAGAGGTCTCACCAAAGTCTTATGCAGGGGTATCACTATGTACTGAAGAATTTCTGTCTTTTTCCCCTTTTCTCACCAAATATTGATTACATTTTAGCTTCCCTAATTAATTAATAATCCTCTCAGGCTTTAATTTAAAAAAAAAACAACAACCCCAAAATGTAACATTTTTTTTTATTTTTATTTTTTCCATCAAATCCAGCAGTGGAGTAAATCTGCCTTTAACAACATTGAAAGACAACAGCTACTTGGCCTACTAGTGCACTTCCTGCAGGCCATGCCAACATCATATCTTGGGGTAGTGGTATCAACAATAACAGATTGACTCAGTACTGGGCCACAGTCATTTTGTATTTTCAGAGTCTTAGGCACTCATTTCCTTGGCCTCCATGCTAAAAGTGAAAGCTTTCATTACAAGAACTGAGGCCTAGATGCATTAAACACTCCGATCGTGTAGCGATGATCACTAAACCAGTTTGACTGGTTTAGCGACCCACCAAATTCGCCATCCAATCGAGGGCCTAACATTTCAATGCCATAGTCCAGTGTATGTAACTGACAGGTCTGATATGTTTTTTTTCATTTTTTTTTTTCTATGGGCACAGGTGTGTCTGTGTTTCTAACACACACACACACACAATATCTGCACCATAAAAAAAGTTGAACCGCAGCCACCTCCCCCCCTCCCGATAACCCCAGGAACAAAAATAAAAGAAGGGATGCCTACTCCCTCCTGCTACCGGATGACTCTGACACCCCACGATCCACCCCCCACGAACCACCGCCTCACCTCTATGTGAAGCAAACAGCAGGAGGGATGCACAGTCCTTCCTGCTCGCAAGCCCGCCACTCCAAAATAGCGGGCCTTCCCCTTCCTGGTGCATCCTGGGTTGCACAGGGAGGGGCCCAAAGCTTTGATTGGCTCAAACACCTAATGCGCCTCCCAGGGACAGCAAAAGCCTAAATCTACAGTATCGCTGTGTTTTTTGTTAAATTTGTGCAAATCAGACGTGCTATAGAAATTTCTTTGTAGAACTGTATGCGCCCAAATGTCCATATCATTGCTGTACTACTACTATTAATTATTTCTATAGCGCTATCAGTCGCTTGCAGCGCTGCACAGTTACAAAGAAGAAGAAAACAGTCCCTGCTCGAAAATGCTTACAATCTAAACAGCCAAGACAGACAAACAGGATGCCATGGATAAGTTAAGGGGAATGGATAATTGGCAGGCTGGGTTGGAGGGCAGAGGAGTTAGGGTTAAGGTTTGAAGACTATATCAAAAAGGTGGGTTTTCAGTCTGCTTTTAAAAAGGGAAGGGAAGGGGCTTGGCGGACAAACTCAGGTAATTTATTCCAGGCATAGGGGGCAGTTAGATGAAAGGAACAAAGTCTGGAATTGGTAGTGGAGGAGAAAAGTAAAGTTAAGAGCAGCTTTTCTGAGGAATGGAGTTCTCTGGGAGGTGTATAATGAGAGAAACGAGGAGCGATATTGAGGGGCAGCAGAATGAACACACTTGTAAGTCAACAACAAGATCTTGAACTGTATGCAATGGCAGATAGGGAGCCAATTACATTACTTTACATTAGTGATTTCTATTCCACCATTACCTTGCGGTTCAAGGCGGATTACATAAGAATTGACAAGGTAGTTCAAGATGGATTACATAAGAACTGTCATGAGCATAGCGAGGTTGGCAGAAGATGAATCATGCAGCAGAGTTTTGCACAGATTACAAGGGGGAGAGGTAACACTGTGGGATACCAGTTAGAAGTAGATTGCAGTAATCTAAGCATGAGATTATGAGAGCTTGGTCAAAGATCCGGGTAGTGTGCTCAGAAAGGAAGGAGCGAATTATGGTGATATTGAAGAGAAAGAAGCTTGTTCGATGTGCGTAGAAAATGAGAGTTCGGAATCGAAGACCACTCTAAGGTTGTGAGCAGAGGAGAATGGAACAATGACAGTATTATTTACTGAGATGGAGAAAGGAGGAGGAGGAGCAGAGGGTTTAGGAGGAAAGAGGAGTAGCTCAGTCTTGGACATATTTAGTTTCAGATGACGGCAGGACTTTAGGTGAAATCTCAGGTGTAGAAAGGTAGATCTGGGAGTCATCAGCATATAGGTGATACTGGAAGCCATGGGAGGAGATCAGGCCAGGGCACCCAGGGAAGAGGTGTAGAGAGAAGAGAAGAGTTCCTAAGATAGAACTCTGTGACATAAGTCCTGCATTTTCTTTTTAACTTTATATCGTTTCTATTGTAATTTCTGATTGTAAAATGCTGTAGGCATTAAGCTTCTTGCGACCTAAATAACTGCCCCACCTACCTGTTATCAAACTTCTCCACCACATTCAGAGCCAACCTCATGCTATGGATTCAAACCACATTAACAGAAGGCCAATTCCCTCAAGACCTTGGAGAGATCATAATCACCCCAATCATGAAAGACCACAAAGGCCCAATAGATAACCCCTCCAACTACAGACCTATCGCTTCAATACCAATATACATTAAAAATAATAGGTCTAGTTGCACAATACCTCACCAGCTACCTGGAAGACCATAACCTACTTCACCCCTCACAATCAGGATTTAGAACCAACCACAGCACAGAAACACTACTTGTAACACTAGTAGACACAGCTCGACAGCAAATTAGCAAAGGCAAAAAGATGATGCTAATCCAACTTGACCTCTCCGCAGCATTTGACCTGGTCGACCACTCCATACTGATACAGATACTTGACGCCATTGGGATCTCAGGCAAGGTCTACAATTGGTTCCAAGGATTCCTCAAATCAAGAACCTACAGGGTAAAGTCCAATGATATCATATCAGAACCATGGTCCAACCCATGCGGAGTTCCACAAGGATCACCTCTATCACCTACGCTCTTCAACCTCTTTATTTTCTCCCTTGGAGCCACTTTAGATAACTTAAATGTTACATCCTACAGCTACGCAGACGACATCACCATACTCCTCCCCTTCGACCCATCAGAGCCCACCACCAAAGCAAAACTGGAAATAACCCTAAATGCAATGGAAAAATGGATGGTAGACCACAAACTGAAACTAAACTCAGATAAAATAAAATTCCTTCTGCTCGAAAAGGCCAAAACTCCCACCATTACAGAACTGAAAATTAAAAATACCCAATACAGCCCGAACTCAAACTCCTAGGAGTAACGATAGACAGATGCTGCACAATGCAGTCCCAAATCAATAAAACATCCCAGAAAGCTTTTTTAATTATGAGAAATCTACGAAAAATAAGAAAATTCTTCGACCCAGCACAATTCAGGCTAATTGTCCAATCCCTAGTCTTAGGTCTACTGGACTATTGCAATTCCCTCTACCTTGTCCTGCCAACATGATAAAACAACTTCAGACTATACAAAACACTGCCCTCAGACTGATCTACTCCTCGAAAAAATATGATCATATTACAACTGCCTTCCTAGACTCTCACTGGCTACCTATGCAAGCACAAATTCAATTCAAATTCTATTGTCTATTATTCAAAGCATTAAATGGCTCGCCCCCCCCCCCCTATTTAAACAACCGCCTAAACCAGATCCTCACCTCAAGACAAAGAAGAACTCCGAACCCTTTTGCCTTCCCTCCACTCAAGGGCACTCAGTGCAAAAAGATGTTTGATAACCTTCTGGCGACGCAAGCAGCAAAACTTAACCACTCCATCTCCAACCTGTTGACGGCAACAGGCGACTTCAAAACTTTTTGAAAAGAAATCAAAACCCAACTTTTCAAAAAATTTATCCAGATATCTTAACCTAACCCTTCCCCCTCCTCCTAGTTAAACTCTCCCCCAAAGCCTCCACTTAAATAATCTCTTCCTCCCCAAAACACCAACCAAGTATTCAGATCCCTGAAATGTAACGTAATCTTATTTGTACTCTAACTGTAATCTATTTGTTATATCACACAGTAACGTAGAGTCAATTTAATATCCAATTTGAAAGTTCTTCTGGAATTAATCCAGCTACCTCTCCTCTCTTGTAACCAAAAAAACAACAACAACTTGTAACTTCACTGGAAATGTCCAGTTAGCTCTTTTGTAATCGCCTTGAACTGCAAGGTATAGGCGGAATAGAAGACCCTAATGTAATGTAACATTCAAGTTGAAAAGAAATAAAATAAATAACCTAAGTCCATTGCAGCTACAAATCTTAAAAAAAAGACACGCACTCCCTAAACACAAACACACTTTATAGAACTGAAACGTAAATAACTTCACAGGAACAAGTGATCTTTTGTTTACTCCTAACCTGTCTCTTTTATTACAGGGTGTCTTTCCTTTTAGGGAGGTTTCCTTTTCTTTGGTGCTGTTTATGGCGCTGTAGGTGGCTGTTTGACTCAGACAAACCCTTTTAAATTTGCTTTCCTGGGGCACTCTGTTGTATGAGTAAGAAGAAAACTAGCACTCCTGCTAATTAACCGATGACTCCGGCAGGACCGGGTTCTCTGGCAGAGCAGAGGAGATTTCTCACCTCCTAGGCACACTGGCACTGCAAAAGTTTTGCAACATGGAATAGGTGTTCCTTCCCTTCCCCCAGCCCTTCCGATCCCAGCGATTCACTGCTTCGTCACCTCTGAAGTATGTCATTAGGACATGTGCTTTGCCTTCAGCACGGTGGGATCACAAACGCGTGAAAAGAGTTCATTTTTAACTCCGCGAGACGGAAGGTGTCTCTTCTCATCCTGATAGGTCCGCCTCGGTCACGTGACGCCGTGTGGAATCCCGAGCTGGAGCTGTCAGCGCTCCCTCTCTTTTTTTTGTGTGCTAATGTTCTTTCGCTCCTCGGAACTCGCCTGGGTTGCTCTTTACTCTTTTTCTCCCTTGTTCGAGGAGCCTGGGATCTGTCGTCCAGGAGCCGGAAGGTGGTGTTTGCAGGCTGCAGAATGTTTATGCAAATGCCTCAGACTTCAGGCTCGGGCTGTGCCTGTCTAAATTATTTGACACCTGAGGGCCAGGAGCCATTGCTTTGGTATGAGGAATCTAGGCGCTCACATTACAGAATGAGTCGCTTTCTGGCACGCCAACAGCGGCTGCAAGGTAAGTTATGGAGGAATTCTTTTTCCCTGACTAGGCAGTTTTGCCCCTAGGGGTGTTATCAGATTTTAAAGAGAAAGGTAGCACTTTTCCGTGTATGCTGAGCCTTATCCACGGTAATTATTGTAATATTTCCTAATTTTTAAAAAATAAGAAGCATAAAAATATATATCAGCCTGATACTGGAATAAAAAAATGCTGAATTCCTAAATGTGTGACCTGTTTTTAGTCAAACTTAGAAACCTAAATTTTGGATTGAAAATTCATCTTAATTTAGAAGCTTAAAAGTTATACTTGTAAATTTAGGCCTACTGTTTGCCTGGATTTGTGAACCTAGGACCATATTCTTTAAACTGCAGTAAGTTAGGCAGCCATAGGTGCCCTACGGCTGCCCAACTTAATTGTTTTAATTGGTGCAATAATTGCATCATTTAAGACCAATTAGGGAAATATTATAAAGTACCTGAATGTAAACCACTTAGGATATAAGTGGTATGTGTGTGTGTATATTTTATATATATATATATATATATATATATATATATATATATATATAGAAAAAACATTTTTTAAAAGGCACCTACAGCAGGATGTCTAATGGCACCTTATGCCTAAGAAAATATGGTTAGGGGCGGAGCGGGACGTAGGGGCAATTCACTAAAAACTTAGGCATATGCAGTGTATGCCAGTAAAACGCTTTCCGTGATTGACAGCCACTTTTGTAGGCGGCTGCCAATTTAGGCATTGTTTATAGAATCTGGCCCCCTAAGTGTTAAAAATCTGTGCCAAGTGCCTAACTTTTTTTTTGCTTGTCCTAAATTTGCTCCTCTTACCACCCACTGTTACCATGCTCCTAAATTTATAAGTGTGGTGAAATTTTGGATATAAATTTAGACACTTCACCCTAGTAAATTTTCAAAAAAGGTCAATTTAGGAGTATAACTATCAAAATCAGAAGCAAATCCTTTGCATATCAAAGCATTATGTATACACCTACAAGTGCATATGTGCTATGCAAAAAGCCGAAATGAACCAATGTGTAATTACAGTTGTCTAAGAACTAATAAATGTATCTTTCTGACGGCTTCATTTATAGTTCTGTTTTGACAGGATTACAGAAAGTAAACATCATTTATAATCAATATTTGTTACAGGGGTTTCTTATTCTTGAAGTGTCACTGGGGGTCAATTTCCTCAAAACTATAATATAAAAAATGAAGTGTGTTATAACTTGTGCTAAATTGGAACAACTTAGTAATGTGATAATGTTTTGGCAAGCTATGCAAAAGTATTTCCTGCAATGCAGTGTTAGAAATGGCCTGGTCTAAGTAATTACAAAAACAGGTAACAGAAAGTGAACTGGGAGATTGCTTTACAAAGTGTGACAGAGAAATGAGACAGAGATTTTTTTAATACTAGTTCACCAAGAATACTTCATTTTTTCACATATTGTGTAAGTTAAAATACATATTAGTCTATGTTTTGCTAATTTAAACTTTAAGATACTCAAATGTCTACCAAAGTAATTTTCATGCAGTATGTTACTTTTCCCCTTGAAATTTCCATTGGAATGTTTTTATATATTCTGCCGTTGTTATCTTTTTTCTAATACTATCCTGACCTGAGGAAGGAGTTTTTGGCCTCTGAATGCGAGTCAAAAATGTATTGTTAGTCCAGTAGAAAGGTATACGGTACCTTATTTTTTATTTTGTAGTTTTATAAACTAACCTTTAAAGTGGACTAACATGGCTACCACACCACGTTATCATACTGTCATGTAATAAAAATTATTGCTGCCTAATTTATCTTGTGCAGGTAGATGCCACTATAATCAAACATCTAGGGCCCAATATTCAGCATTGTTTAGACATCTGGCAACGTCTCCTGATCATCTTAATAGCATATAGCTGGCTATCTGCCAATATTCCGTGGGGAATATCCACTCTCACGCTGAATATCTGACTTAATGGATTGGCCAGTATCTCACTATGTTGCGTGGCATAGCCAGTCACCGCCCATATTCAGTGGCTCACCAGCTAAGTTTAGCATCCAAAGACGACAGCCTAAAAGGGTGGTATATCTTTGGCCATTGAGACTTAGCCAGCTAGCCACTGAATATTGCCATAGCTGGTTATCCCTCCCCCCCTGCCTTTTTTACTAAGTTGTGGTAGAGGTTTCTACCATGGCCTGAATTGCTAAATACTCCGACACTGCTTTGATGCTCATAGTGTCGGAGCATTTTGCATCCCTCGCTGCAGTAGAAACCTCTATCCCAGCTTAGTTAAAGGGGCCTATGTGTTGGCCAGCCAAATATAGACTGGAAATTCAATGACAGTGGTCGGATGTGGCACTAGCATTGAATTTCTGGTATTGCTGAAGATTGCTGTTAATCTCCTGTGGTCTGAATATGAGCCTGATTGGCTTCAAAAAGAATTAACATTCTATATGGAGCTAACAATCCTTATTTCAAAAAAAGAATGTTTAATGCCAATGACACCAAATAAGAAATGTATTTTCCAATGGGACGTATATTTATAAACATTCTAACAGTGTCATTTGGTGACATCTATCACCTTTCCTTTCCATTCTCTCCATCTATCTTCTCTCCCAACCACAGCAATAATTTCCTTCCCTCACAAAATGACTGTCCCTCTCTTCTCTATCCTCTGCAGTAGTTCACTTCCTTTCCTTTTCTCTTCTCCCTCACTTAGCATAATAACTTTTTCTTCCCTCCTCCAACCTCCTGGCATAGTTACCTTTCCTTCTCTTACCCTAAACCCCCCCCCCCCCCAATTTGTGGCATAATTACTAGGTACAAATTAAAGTCCTCCTCCCCAATGAATTACAAATATTTTGACCCATTGAAATACCTTCATCAGGCCCTAAATAACAAATAGTAAGAAAGTACTAAACCTTAGTAGGTGCAAAAACATGAGATCATTAAATTAAATAAAATAGCAAATGTAACATATCAGAACAAATACAATTGTTTCCAATGTTTTAGTTGCCCCCTAGTCAAGCTGTGTCTTTCAAAGAATTGTTAAGTAACAACCAATTTTGTGTTTAACTGTAGAGGCTGTGTTCGCTTAAGGATTCATTTAAACAGGGGTGCATAAATGTTTGCACACAATTGTAGGTTTAATTGAAGGTGATTTATAATCCCAAAATAATAAATATAGAAAATGTTTAATTTGGCTACAGTTTGAGCTTTCTGATTCCCTAAAGCAGTGTTTCTCAATTTGGTCCTAGAGTACCTCCTTGCCAGTCGGGTTTTCAGGAAAGAAGTTTGCATATAATGAAGTATGCAAATCAGGTTTATGCATATTCATTGTGGATATCCTGAAAACCTGACTGGCAAGGGGCTACTCCAGGACCGAGTTGAGAAACACTGCCTAAAGCATAACCTTCATCAGGGGAAATAAGTATTGAATCTATGAATTAAACCAGTGTCTCTCTTTTTTTTTTTTTTTTATAGCTCCATAACACTAAACGGAGGAAATGGTTTTTCATGACACATTATAATTGAAATTGTAAAACCAACAAAAAATTAGATTTGAGAGTTATTTATTTAAAGTTTTTAAAGCTATGTATGGGTAATTGTAACAACAGTGAAACTAAAGTAGATAGAATAGAATTGCTAATCAATGGATGTGCTTGTTTTTGAGAACAAATGAACTCAAAATGCGGCTTGATAGTCAACATGCAAACATGCATTTCATCATCCACCCTCTCCAGATGTTCTCTTTTTGTTCAATTTAATTTCTGTCAAAGCTGAAAATCTAAGTTTGCAAAGATAAGAAAATCCAAATAGTAACAAAGCCTTGATTGCTTTGTTGCTCGAGTTAGGATAATTACTACATAAAAAAATAAAATTACTTGCCATTAGTTTTCAAGGACCAATCACATCAAAGAATGATGCTTGTTTGGGCAGTTGTATCCTTATGCACACAGATGCTCATAGCATTGACTCCTGCGTATGCGACATACATGTCATCTATTCTAGTGTATATTTATGAAGGGAATTTAGTAAAATTCTGGAATCTCTCGTGGCACACCCGTATCTCTTTAGGGCACACCACTGTGTCATGGCATACAGTTTGAGACATCTTCCCTTTATTCAATCTTACTTTCTTCTAGATTAATTAAAATACCGAATTTCCACTACAATAGTGTTGGACTTACTATTTATCTTTTCTTATGCATAGCCTATAATGCTAATACCATAGGAGAGTTCAAATCTCTACCTGAGTAGTTGAACTCGATGTGATAGTGTTCTTCATAATTCCCGGTATAGCATTTTTAATGATTAAATTTTCATATATATCCTTTTTTCTTTAGTTTTGTTCAATAAATTAAATAACTTAGCTTTTCAGCAGGTTAGTCCCCTTGCCGACGCGTTTCACATGACTTTATCAAGGACAGGAGAACTTAAGTTTATCTTTGCCTATTTTACTCTGCTGCTAAGTTATTTAATTTATTGAACAAAACTAAAGAAAAAAGGAATATATGAAAATTTAATAATAAAAAAATGCTATACCGGGAATTATGAAGAACAACACCACATTGAGTTAAACTACTCGGGTGGAGATCTGAACTCCCCTATGGTATTAGCATTATAGGCTATGTATAAGAAAAGATTAAGTCCAGCACTATTGTAGTGGAAATTTGGTATTTTATACAGTTTGAGAGACACTGTAATAAACTAAACTTCATGCTCTAAAAGGGGCTAAAGGAATCTTTATTAAAAAGAGTCCAAAGGAATAATCAAACGACTTGCACTCACATGCACAAGTTGAGAACATGATGTGTCCTTGCTGCTGTAAGCATTTGACTTCTGACGCAGGCATGACCACTGAAATACAGCTGTGTCAAATCTGATCTTTGGGTCACCACTTGTGCATGTGAGTGCAAGTAGTTTGATTATTCCTTTGGACTCTTTTATAATAAAAGGCTCCTTTTAGAGCTAAAGGTCCTTGTTTTCCTTGTCTTTATAGTCACATGCCACACTTTTTTCTATTCACCAGAAGTTCTCTTGGATTTTTTTTCCCTTCTACATTGTTTCTATTGAACTACATTTCTACATTATTAGTTGATCTGAAAAATCCCTGTGCCGCTGTTTTCTGAACAACTCTGTGAGCTCTGTCCGTGATTTAGAGCATCATTTATTTAAAAAAAAAAAAAAAAATGTATGAGAAATACCTGCCTTATTTTAGGTAAACGGTGGCGGTGGGGATATATAAAAATCTATTAAAGTTTTATAATGAGAGCCAAACCTATACACTGTAATTAGAGTTATCACTTCAACTGTCCACAGGTTGTGTCCAATATCATCACTTGGGCCTGGAAGGCTAATTTTACAGCAATTATTTTGTCAATTAACATCAATAATTAGTACCTAATCATTGATCTTAATTGGCTCATTAGCCAGTTAATTTGTGCATGCATCTCACGAGTGTGTCCAAATTTTGATGCACAAATCTAGACACCATATATAGAATCCTGGATATGCCATTTATGTGCATTATTTTGAGTATATATATATATATATATATATATAATGGGGGGAGTAGGTTATAAAACACTAAAATCTATGCACATAAATTATATAATATGATGACCTTTGTTGGAAGTGCTCACATTTCTAAACTGTTTAATGAAACTCCTGGGTCAAAACGAAGAGCCAGTGATGACCTACTTGTACTTGTAACTAACCCCCTCTTTTACTAAGGTGTGCTAACCGATTAGCATGCGCTAATCGAATTAGGGTGCGCTAAACGCTAACGTGTCCATAGACTAACATGCACGCATTAGCGTTTAGCGCACGCTAAATCGATTAGCACACCTTAGTAAAAGAGGGCCTTTGTATTTGTAACTACAACCTAATTGTATTAGTTGTACTGGTCTACCTGTGCTGGCAACCTTATTGAATGCCCATGTCAAATGGTCTATTGTAACTTCCTGGGTAATTGACCCAACCTCTTGTAATGTAATCCGACCTTGAACTTGAATAGATAAAGGCAGAATAGAAAACCTGATTAACATAAAAACAGAAGAATAGCCTTACTGGGTCGGACCAATGGTCCATCTAGCCCAGCATCCTGTCTTTGCGGAGGCCAATCCAAGTCACAAGTACGTGGTAAAACCCCAAATAGTAGCAGCATTCCATGCCACCGATCCAGGGCAAGCAATGGCTTCCCCAATGTCTGTCTCAATAGCAGACTATGAACTTGTCCAAACCTTTTTTTAAAACTAGCTACATTAACTGCTCTTACCACATCCTCTGGCAACACAAGTTTCTTGTTTTATTAGGTGTTTATATACCGCCTATCAAGGTTATCTAAGTGGTTTTACATTCAGGTACTCAAGCATTAGATCGACTGTTCACAGTCGATCTAATTTACCTGGGGCTATGGAGGACTGAGTGACTTGCCCAGGGTCACAAGGAGCAGAGCTTAACTATTCTCCGAATGAAAAAATATTTCCTCTATTGGTTTTAAAATTATTACTCTGTAAATTAGTATCCTCTAGTCTTTGTAAAATATAAGCACGTAGTTGAACTGTGATGCTAGTATTCTATCAAAAAAAGTAAGTTCCTATTTTTTATAGAATAGATAATAAGCCCATTATTGGTACCTAAAGGTACTCTTTTTAGAATTACCCTCTGCTAGTCCATGTGTTGAAAGTTATAGGGAATATTTGAAAACTAAAAATGTTTTATTTCAAGAGAAAAGACATCATCAAATGTTAACATTGTCTACTGAATTTAATAATTTCATATTGGGAGTTTTGAAAGAAGGTGATTTATAATTCCAAAATAAAAGAGAACAGCATTGAGTGAGTTCAAAATATCAGCCTTATAGATAAGCTAATTGATTTTCCTTGATCCATTATACTACAGAAAGGAGAACACCGGTTAGAAGAAAGAAAACTAGTTAAGTATAATAAATAGTGTTTTACTTATACAGTAAAACCTTGGTTTGTGAGCATAATTTGTTCCAGAAGCATGCTTGTAATCCAAAGCACTCGTATATCAAAGTGAATTTCCCCATAGGAAATAATGGAAACTCAGACGATTTGTTCCACAACCCAAAATCTTTAATACAAAATACTATACGTACTTGTATTGCAAGATCTCGCTCATTTAAAAGTCACTACACTCCTGCAGCGTCAGAGAGAGAAGAACCATCGGCTCAGTTGTGATGTGTGTTTACTGTATGTACTTGTATTGCGAGACCTTGCTTGTATATCAAGTTAAAATTTAATAAAATGTTTTGCTTGTCTTGCAAAACACTTGCAATCCAAGTACATGGATATTTATGAGGGGCCACTGAAAAGTTCTCAGACCAACCAACAAGGTTGGGGCACTCTCCATTGAGGGCTGTATGCTTAGTCTAGTGATTTTGTTCAGTCAGAAAAGTATGGAACGAAAAAAGTGGAAAATTGCTGGACTAAATGTATAGCCCTCAATGGAGATTGCCCCAACTTTGTTGGCTGGTCTGAGAACTTTTCAGTGGACCCTCGTATCACTTTGCTTACTTGGGGTGTGAAGTACAATTTTGGAATTTCCTTTTGTAGGTGATATAAATAAACACAGTCCTCCCTTCAAAGGACTGAAGCAGAGGAACTAGTACTTATCCCTACATAAGTAGGTATTAAGATCTACAACTCTGTCTACATTCCTTTAAAATATCATTTTAAGTTGCATGAAGTATGCACATTTGTCCTCTCAAAAGGATACAAAATCCTTTGCTAATCATGCATGTTGCTTCAGATGAATTTGTTTGTGAGATTTAGGAGCGGGTGATGCTTGGATACTATTTTGAAGCTCTGATTCTGAGGAAGGATATTATGTAATTCTATAAACCTTCTGCACCAGCTTGATTAAATAGAAAGCTGAATGGAATTTTCCCCCTATGGGTATACTTAAAAATAATTTAAGCATAATAGAGTCAGTTGAATTTCAGAGGATGCATGTAGATGTGGTTGAAAGGGCACCCTTATCTAAACAAGTCTGATTTTTTTTTTTTTTTTGGCCCGGGATATGTCACTTAAAAACTTTAATAAACATGTTTTCACTGTAGAAGCAGAGAAACCATTTATGACCTTGGAGTACAAAAATGATTCTTTTATTCAGTATGTGCAAATATATTTTCCGGCTGTTCAAAAAATTAAATAGCATAGCATTTATTTGTTTATTTGCTCTAACGCCCTGCACAAAAAGCATTACATCATAGCGGTTTAAATCCAGGTCAAGGCAAAGTAAAGAAGAAACACACTTAAAAAATAGTACATCACAAATGGGAAACAAAAGGAGAAGGGGAGGAATTACACAACCCACGATATGGAAGTGCAGGGTGATGTTAATTGAAAATCCCAGAGGACTGTTTTCAGACAGAAAGGTTTCAATCCAGGGCTCAGTTTTAATGAAGTAAAAATATTTTGTTACATTAGTTCTTTACAGTTTTAGTACTTTTTCTATGTACTTTCTTGCTTTGTAAAGAAGTACTCATGTTAAATAGTAATTCCCCCCCCCCATCAAAAAAAGGTACTGTATACATGATTTTTAATTGGACATGAACATTTCCCTGGGGCTGACCCCTTCCCCTGCTGTGCAGTGACCCCAAAGGTGATCAACCACCACCACCCTTCCACTTGATGTCTCTGTTAATTCTTGACTTTTTTAAAAATTCTGGCTATATATTGATAATTACAATTTCATTTGGTATTATATGTCACTTCTTTTGAGCCTTGTCTGAGATGACATGGTACTTTTTATTTTGAAATTAAAATGTACCCCCCCCCCCCTGCTACTGCAGTAAACACTCATAAGAACATAAGAACATAAGCAATGCCTCTGCTGGGTCAGACCTGAGGTCCATCATGCCCAGCAGTCCGCTCACGCGGCGGCCCAACAGGTCCAGGACCTGTGCAGTAATCCTCTATTTATACCCCTCTATCCCCTTTTCCAGCAGGAAATTATCCAATCCTTTCTTAAACCCCTGTACTGTACTCTGCCCTATTACTCCCTCTGGAAGCGCATTCCAGGTGTCCACCACTCGTTGGGTAAAGAAGAACTTCCTAGCATTCGTTTTAAATCTGTCCCCTTTCAACTTTTCCAAGTGTCCTCTTGTTCTTTTATTTTTCGAAAGTTTGAAGAATCTGTCCTTCTCTACTCTCTCTATGCCCTTCATGATCTTATAAGTCTCTATCATATCCCCTCTAAGTCTCCTCTTCTCCAGGGAAAAGAGACCCAGTTTCTCCAATCTCTCAGCGTATGAGAGGTTTTCCATCCCTTTTATCAAGCGTGTCGCTCTCCTCTGAACCCTCTCGAGTAACGCCATATCCTTCCTAAGGTACGGAGACCAATATTGGACGCAGTATTCCAGATGCGGGCGCACCATCGCCCGATACAATGGCAGGATAACTTCTTTTGTCCTTGTTGTAATACCCTTCTTGATTATGCCTAGCATTCTATTTGCTTTCTTAGCGGCTGTTGCGCACTGTGCCGTCGGCTTCATTGTCATGTCCACCATTACCCCCAAGTCCCTTTCTTGGTTGCTCTCATTCAATAATATCCCTCCCATCGTATAGTTGTACCTCGGGTTTCTGTTTCCAACATGCAATACTTTACATTTCTCAACGTTGAACTTCATCTGCCATCTCGCCGCCCATTCCCCCAATTTGTTCAAGTCCCTTTGCAATTCTTCGCATTCCTCTTTAGTCCCAGCTCCACTAAATAGTTTTGTATCGTCCGCAAATTTTATTATCTCACACTTCGTGCCTGTTTCTAGATCATTTATGAATATATTAAATAGCAGCGGCCCGAGCACTGAGCCCTGCGGAACACCACTCGTGACCCCCATCCAGTCCGAGTAGTGGCCCTTCACCCCTACCCTCTGTTTCCTACCCGCCAACCAGTTTCTGATCCATCTATGTACGTCTCCGTCCACTCCATGGTTCTTCAGTTTCCGGAGTAGACGTTCGTGAGGCACCTTGTCAAAGGCTTTTTGGAAATCAAGGTATATGATGTCTATGGGGTCTCCTCTGTCCATCCGTTTGTTAATTCCTTCGAAGAAGTGCAATAAGTTCGTTAGGCACGATCTCCCCCTGCAGAAACCATGTTGGGTTGTTTTCAAAAGTTCGTTTCTTTCCAGATGTTCATCGATGTGTTCTTTAATCAGTGCTTCCGTCAGTTTCCCCGGAACCGAAGTCAAACTCACTGGTCTGTAGTTTCCCGGGTCACCTCTTGATCCCTTTTTAAAGATGGGCGTGACATTGGCTATCTTCCAATCCTCCGGGATCATGCCTGTTTTCAAGGATAGGTTGCATCATCCATAGGGAATTAATGGATGTCGGAGTGTTTGCTGTGTGGTAACTGCTTGTGCAGATTTTTTTAAAAGGGGGGGGGTTATATTTTTATCTTTGGACTTTGTGATTGTGATTTCTGGACCTGCAACTTACTACTTTTACTTAAGTAACAACCACGGTCCTGTTTAAATCCCAGCTTTACATCGTGCTCAGAATTCCTTCTGCTTTCTAGGTTTTCCTTCAGCTCTTGCAAAATTTTCCTTTGTAGGGCTCTTGGCAGAGCCCTTTTGCTCCTCTATTACATCTTTCTGCCCATCTCTTTCTCCACGGGCTCTTGGAACTATGGTCAGTGGGTTGGAGCCCTAATCCTCTCTCTTTTTGAGAGCTCCTCCCTGGGATACTCTCTTCCCCCTTTATTCAGCAGTCCTGTGTCCAAGGGGAGTGCTGCAGCCTGCTGTTTCTTCCTTTGGCTTTTTTTCTTCCTCTGCTGCATGAATTGCAGGCTGCTCTACAAACATAAAAATATGGGCCATAAAGTAAAAACCAAATGAACAGTTATGCTTCCTACAAAGTGTTATTTCATAGCTTTGACAGATGTACGAGTAAACACTCCCCCCCCCCCTTTCCTCCCCAAATATGAAATACAATAGATACCTGAAACTTCTGGTAAAATACAGTAGTATATTGTGCTATTTTAGCATGGAAAGCTTAGCAGAGGAAGTTCACTTTTGCATGGCTGAAGCTAGAAATATTTCTATGTTTTCAGATGCAGCAACTCAAAGATAATGGACTCCAAATCAGGCCTGATATTTACAAATGTCATGCCCCCATCTTAATCCTTTTTCAAATGATATCCCCCAAATTTGTAATGCCACCCCCATCTTGATCCCCCTTCAAAATACTCCCAAACCTCCATGAAGGGGCTGAGCCTATTTATTTATTTATTTAGATTTTTATCCCGTCCTCCCAGTAGCTCAGAACGGTTTACAAGTAAACATTCACAATGGCGTGAATTGGACATACAAGATTATACAGTAGATTTAAATACTTGGACATACGAGACTGTGCAGCAGTTTAGATATAGGGACTATACAGCAAATTAAGAACAGTAGTTTAAATATAAGTAGTTTAGTTTAGATACATTTTGAATACATTTAGATATCATTTTGAATCAGGGATGCAGAGGAGCAGAAGCACAGGGAGATTGCTTCTGCTTTTCTATTATTCACTAGAAAGACCCAGGGAGGAGGGGAGCTATTTTGAATGGAGATTAAAAGGGTTTGTGGTTAGGGTTATTTTGAAAGGTGATCTAGAACAGAGGAGGATCAGGGTTTGTGGGCCAGGTTTTGGAGATTTGGGGAGGTTTGTTTTTTTTAAAATGAGGATTAAAGTGGGGGATCAAGGCTTGGGTGTCCAGGGGGTTATTTTATTATTTATTTAAAAATTTTATATTCCACATACCCAACAATTCTATGCGGATTACAAAATAACATACATAATAAAATCACAAAAAGCATAAGAAATGCAATAAACACATCAATACACCAGAACATAAGACAACACTTCACCAACCCATAAACCCACAAGCTCTCTCCCTAATAATATCCCTACATCACTAAAAAGGAGAGAACAGGGGCATAGCGAGGGTGAAAGGTGTCCCTCCCTCACCTCCTCCTGCCGTGTGTGTGCCCCTTCCCCCGTACCTCTTTAAATGTTCCTGGCACGAGCAGCAACCCCAACCTGCTGCTTGGGCTGGGAGCATTAAAAAGGTACAGGGAATGGGAGGGGCAGAGGATGGGTGCTGGTGCCCCCACCAAGACGGTGTCCAGGGCAGACTGCCCCACCCCCACCCCCCTTACTACACCACTGCAGGGTGAGTATGTGATGGCACATTCGGGGGGTAAGGTTGAGGAGATCATGGGATTGAGAATTATTTTTTAATAAGTACCACCCCTTTTTGATTGATCCCCAGGAGAATCAGGCTACACATTTAGTGGCCCAGTGCTCTCAGGAAGGAAGGATAACAATACTCTTGAGATTTTTGTGCAAAAACTGAATTTAGCATGAATGCCTTCACACAGTTTTAAATTTGGTACCACATATTTCTTCAGAGCACAAATTAAGGTGTTTGCAGTCATGGCTGATTCTTAGGGGATGTGGGGTTTGGAGCAATTCAGCTGGAGCACTGCCCCTAGTGGATTGTTGCAGGATGGGAGCACTATACCTCCTGGCCTATCGCTGAAATCACCTGTATATGGTCTACTGCAGTTCCTGTCCTCTAGCACTCCAGTAGGTGAAGTACACGGTAAGTAGCCAAGGCTTAAGATATTTACAGAATCAGAAAGAGACTTTATGTGTTCTAAAACCAAACAATTGAATAAGAAAATATCTTCTAATCTAATCTTCTATTTGTGCGTCGCTCATACCTATACAGGCTCAAGGCGACTGTAAAGAGAGGTAAGAGGGGAGAGAAAGAGGAGGGAGAGAGAGAGGAGGTAGTCAGCTGAAAACCAGAGAAGCCAAAATTGAAATCCTAGTTCTTCTACTGAAACTCCTTGTAACTTTAGGTGAGTCACTTCATATTCGATTGCCTCAAGAACAAACTTAAGCCCTCAGCTCACCTGAGCATCTGTTCTATATCAGCATAAGTCAACATTGGTACAACAAAAATGTACACACCTGCTGTTACACCACAAGGAACTGGTGCAACTGTGACTGCAAAAATGCAGCATGTCTGGGCATAACATACTATATTCTTTAAGTTGCCCCTATCCTGCCCATTCTCCTCCCACTTGTACCCCCTTGCACATATGCACTGTACTTACACTCACCCTTACCATAGGATACTATATTTGGAGCCTTACAAACCCAGATGTATGGCTTCTGCCTCATCCCTGCCTTGTTCTGCCCCATTCTGGCCCCTCAAAGCCTCGTCGTCTTCTCCGGTGAGCTCTGGCCGTGTCTGTAGGCCCTCAAGCATGCACGGATGTGTGTGACATCATCCGCGCATGCTTGGAAGCTCTCCAGATACGGCCGGAGCTCATCGGGGCTTTCCAAAACTAGGACAAACTGATGGGTTTTGGAAGGTCCGTCTGGGAACCTGGATAGTCCTCTAAAAAGAGGACATGTCTGGATTTTCCCAAACATCTGGTAGCTCTATTATAGAATAGCGCTTAGGATGCTTATGCACAAAGCGCTATATTTCCCTGTATTTATGCGTAAGGAGGCACATAAATGCAAGCATGTATTTATAGAACTGCCCACCGTCATCCCCTAATTCTATAAAGTTGTATGCCTAAGTCTGTGATTAGCATACAAAGTTTCATGTACAAGTTGTAGAATAAGGATGCTTACGAGCATAACGTAGGTTAATTGGATGCTAATTGACCTTAACAACCAATTATTAGGTATAGATGGTTTTAATTGGCACTGATTGAAAGATGTGTGTCACTGCTGTTAGCTAGTATTCTATACATTGCATACTCAAATTTTAGGGAGGCCGATATTCAGCACTATTTAGCTGGCCGGGAACAACTTCCAGATGGCTAAATAGCACATAGCTGGCTATCCCACGATACTCAGCAGGAGATAGACAGCTATCTTCTGCTGAATATCCACCTTAGTGGATTGGTCGATAACAGGCATATCACATGACATAGCCGATCACTGCCAATATTTAGTGGCTTGCTGGCTAAGTTCACAGGCCAGACAGAGCTGCCTAAAACTTCAGGAAGGCAATAAAAACTCACCTTTTCCCCTGACCCTCTATGAGAATGCATCGATCCTAATTCCCTGGATCTTCTGACAAAGGGCCCAACTCTCCACCGACATGAGTCTCAAATGCTGATACGCCTCATCCTATGTCTAACCTTGCCATGTTTTGTCATACAATGTTCTACCACACTGCTCACCATCCTTGTTTTACTATACTTTACTATATGCCATATTTACCATACTAGGTTTGCCATACTATGTCAGCCATGCTTTGATCTCTCATGCCTTGTCTGCCACAAAATGTCTACCACTTCATGTTTTCCATGCTATGGTTCATCATGCACACTTGCCTAACCATTTTCTCTAGTCATGTCATACTATCATAGCCATGCCTATAATACTATGTTTACTATGTTTTGCTGAATTATGCTCACTATGCTATGTCTCGCAATACCATGCTTTGTAAACTTTGGTTTGCCATGCTGTCTTTTACCATACTATGTATGTAAATGTGATGTGGGTTGTAGATTCCAACCCACACTGCTCCTTGCTCTAACACACACATATACACCCACACACCACCTGTCCTTCATTCACACACATCCCACCTGCCCTTATCTCTCTCTCTCTTTTTCTCACACACAGCACCTGCCCGTCTCTCTCATACACACACATGCCACCTGCCCTCAGGAAAGGGAAAGGAGGGAAGAAAAAAAACAAATCGAACCAGCAGAAGACTTAAATACCAAAGAGAACATAAGCAGGGGATGGAAATTTAGATGGTAAAATTGCTCTGGTGTGCCATGCTCATATATGTTGAAATAAACCAATTATTAAACTGAAACAATTTTAATAAGCCATAAAAATCTCTTAGGCAGAAGCTTGACTTGATTAGCCTCTGCACAATATATGGCACAATAGGACAATTGAAATAAAATCATGATATATTAAAATGGCTATATTCAAACAAACTACAAGTCAAACTATGTGTACTATGTGTTGGAACCTCTGGTGTAGAACAAATAAATAGGAAGTATTCTTTACCCTAATAGGAACTGTTCTTTACTAGAAGACATCCTATTGGTACCAACAAACAGTAGATTGAAATCAAATTTAAAAAGTATTTTTCCATCAGCAAACCAGCTGTGGAATTTGCTAATGGAGAATATGGTCAAGGTTAATAGCACATTTGAGTTTAAACAAGGTCTGGACAGATTTTTGGCAGACAGATCCATAATACAATTATTAATCAGAAGCAACAGAGAATGGAACACCCTATTAGGATCTGTTAGGATCTTTCAAATAATTTAGAGAGGAGACAAGATGCGGGATGTGATAAAACAGTGCTTTCTAACTCTTTTCTGGAGGCACACCTAGCCAGTTGGGTTTTCAAGTTTCCCATAATAAATATGCATGAGATAGATTTGTCTACAATGGGTCTCCTATATATTAAAATTTATCTCGTATATATTCATTGTGCGAATATTGAAAACCCAGCTGTTAGGTGTGCTTCCAAGAGAGAGCTGAGAAGCAATGGTTGAAAACTTTGTGAACTTTTCATTTAAAATTACATTTTCTTTTCTAAATATGAAATTTTTGAACTACTAAAGTGTGTGTTGGTATCTCTGTTTTATCTGCTGCTTTTCTCTTTCTCACATTTTCCTTTCCTTTATCTTTTACTGTCCTCTACTTCTGATTTCCTACAACTTCTGCTCTTAACAGTTCCATCTTTTTCATTATTAACCCTCAGTATATCTTGTTAGCTCATATTCTAAATTGGACACATGGTCTGAGATCTCAGAACTAGAAAGTGACATGGTAACCAGTACCGTGGTGATACTGCAGTTACCATGGTAATGGGAACCGTGTCCAAAGAACACCCGGTATTACTACCATACCGGTAGACCATTCCACAGTATTCCTATGGGAATGGTAACTGATACTGCAGTAATCCTGTGATAATGGAGAACAGGCCATCCTCCCTGTATATACCTCTCACCTTCCCTGGCCTGTCATCTCCTCTCCCTTCCCCTCCCCTGGTCTGGCATCTCCCCATAGCTACCAAATTCTGGACCATTTTTCAAGCTTTTCTAGGTCCTTCCTCATGTTATCCACAGGGTTGCCTACTCTATTGCAGATTTTAGTATCATCCACAAAGACGCAAACTTTACCAGACATCCCTTCAGCCATATAGCTTATAAAAAGGTTCAAAAGACCTAACCCAAGATCCGAACTTTGCAGCACACTACTGACCACATTCCTTTCCTCAATGTGAGCTCTAAGGACCTTATCTCCTGGAACTGTTGACATGCTGCTTGTAAATGCAGATTTTGGAGGAGAGGCGGAGATCTTCGTGATGCAGATTAGTGCTGCCCGATTCATCGATTCAAATCGATTCACTTTGGTGAATCAATTTCATTTTCCCCAGAAATCAGACTCGCCAATTGAGTAACCAACCCTGCTCCCTGGTGAGACAAGACATACCTCTGGGCCTCCTAAACCAGCAACGGTGGTGGTAGATGGCAAGCAGAGGCAGCACTCTGAACAGGCTGCTCGTGACCTGCCCCACCAGGGCCTTCCCTTCCCATGTCACTGATGACATCACTGGTGATGCAGTAGAGGGAAGCCCTGGCAGGTCAGGTCGCATACAGCCTGTTCATAGGCAGCCGGCCACCACTGCTGCTGCTTTAGGAAGCCTGACGATATGTCAGATTACATGTGGGAGTGGGGGTGTCGGTCAGGAAGTTGCGTTCTGGGAATTTTAAGTGGAACAGATTTCTGGTAGAATATCTGTTGGAGGCACCCTGGAGTAGGGTGGACAACTTATGTGGTTAAGTGCTGATATTCAGCACTTATTGCATAAAAGTCTATCCTATCTTAGGTCCTGTTTTACAAAGCTTTGCAGCTGAATGCTGTGCAGCAAATGCTCCAACGTCCATTCAATTCCTTTGGGTGATGGAGCATTTACTGCCTGATGTTAATGCCGTGCCACTTAGGCAGTTAAGTGCCGATTATCACACTTAAATGCATGAGAGAAAGCCGGTCACATAATCCTGGATATTTAAAGCCAGTGCTTGACATAGCACTGTAAATATCCGGGAATGGTACCAGTGATAGTTAAAAAGTGCTCACCACTGACAACTGAATTATCTACTCCAAAGAGTATAACTTTATATAGATCATCTCGGTGGAGAACTGAATATCTAGGTTTTAAGTGCTTAAATTTACAGGAATGTTATACCTTTTATAAAATATGCAAAGTGCCATTGAAGAGACATGCTGGTCAATATTCAGAACTACTGTATATACTAAAATATAAACAGAGATTTTTTTTTTAATCCAAAAAAGGCCCAAAAATGGGGTTCTTGGTTTATATTCAAGTCTCCTTTGGATGATTGTGCTTTTATTTCCTCCCTCCCCACCCGATGACCAACAATGCTATTTTCTACCCCTCCAGATCCTCTGCGCTGCTATCCTCCACTCCCTTCCCATGACCAGCACTGCTATCTCTCCCCCTTTCCCGATGACTGGCACTGCTATCTCCACTGATGACCATTGCTATCTCCACCTGCTTCCCCTGATGACCAGCATGCCTATCTTCCTCCCCCTCCCATTGTTGACCGGCACTCCTATCCTCCACTACCTGCTCCCTCCTCCCCTAGACCAACATCGCACTTACAGTCCTGATACTCCGGAAGTCGATGCCGACGCTCTGTGCTGGGCTGAAGGGCTTTGAGCATCTGTGCATGCTCAAGGCCTGCTGGCTCCCACCCTCTCCAGGATTCTTGAAGGGAATTCAGCAAGCCTTGAGCATGTGGAGCCGCTCAAGGCCTTCAGCCCAACACAGAGCATTGGGACTGTAAGTGCTATGTTGGTCTGGGGAAAGAGGGAGCAGGTAGTGAGGATAGGAGTACCTAAGATGGTGGCCTCCTCTGTACTTTTTTATTTTTTTTACCACAGCCCCTCCCCCCCCCCCCCTCTCCCCTACTCTGAAGCAACTTCCTGTTTCTGCTTGGGTGGATAGCAGCAAAGGAACAGTGCAGGGAAAGCTGCGGGCAGCAAGAGGAAGGAGATGGTGGCACATGGATTGCAGGAAGGGGAAGAGATGGGGAATGGATGGAGAGACAGGGAAGAGATGGGGACACATGGATGGAGGGAAGGGGTGAAGGAGGGAAGAGATGGTGCAAATGGATGGAGGGAAGGGGAAGAGATGGGGGCACATGGATGAAAGGAAGAAGAAGAGAGGGAAAAGATGGTGCACATGGACGGAGGGAAGATGAAGAGTTGGAAAGATAGATTTGAGATGGAGGCAGAAAAATGGAAGTAAACTGAATATGAAAATCAGTGCCAAAGAAGGATGTAGTGCAAAAAGTGAAGGAGAGGAAAGAAACAGCAAATACATATGAAGGCCTTAGAAACAGAGTTAAGAGCACAGATGGAACAAGATGACCAGAAAAATAAAATTGCCAGATAACAAAGGTAGCAAAATGGTTTTTATTTTCAATGTAGTGATTAAAATTTGTCAACTTTGAAAAGTTACATCTGTTGTTTTTATATCTTGGACTGTTCAGGAAGAAATTCATTACTTTCTATTTTTCTTGTGGTGTACTGTGTGCAGAGTCTGGCATATTAAGATTTCATTTGTGTACAATAGTACTTTTAGTTTGTGAGTATATATTTTTTAAAGGGTTTTTTAAAAATCTGTTTTCTGCATGTGCGACTGAGGCCAGATGTTCTGGTGGGGATGACAAATGATACTCGCATACCCAAATTTCTAACCTCGGTTTATATTCGAATCAACCTTTTTTCCTCCTTTTTGGGGGAAAAGGTTACCTTGGTTTATATTTGAATATATACAGCATTTAAGAGATCAGAAACAGCCATTGACCAGTTAAATTGCTTGTTTGGGGATATTTATTAATGTTCAGTGGCACTTAACATTGTTACTGCTGCTAAAACTTAGCAGTTAGCAACTAAGGGCTAGATCAGGGGTGAGCAACTCTGGTCCTCGAGGGCCGGAATCCAGTCGGGTTTTCAGGATTTCCTCAATGAATATGCATGAGATCTATTTGCATGTACTGCTTTCAATGCATATTCATTGGGGAAATCCTGATTCCCTGGATTCCGGCCCCCAAGGACCAGAGTTGCCCATCCCTAGATGCACTAAAGATAGCAACTTGATCACTGTTGGCCATTTCTCTGGTCGATTCTCCAACAGCAATTGATGCACTAGCAAGTTTGCATGCAAATGATTTGCACAGATGTGCAAATCATTTGCATGCAAACGCACCGATTCAATTGCTCAGTGAACAATTGACACATGCACAGAGCCCTAACAGTAGTGACAGGGGAAGCAGTCATTGCTGTTAGGACTTCTGTATTTTTTTTTAATGGAACAGATGTTGTGTGCAAGTTAAACATGCACAACCTGTCCCATAAAAAAAAGCCCCACCTCCCCCCCTGCGCCATGCCCTCCCACCCTGCATTCAGCAAATGTGATAGCTCGCATCATTTTCAGATTGGAATAACGTTCAGTTGCAGGCTTTTGATCACATATTGAGAGCATTCCTTTTTGTTATTTTAACAAGTACTTTGACGCCATCTACTGGGCTTCTTTTATATACCCCTGAGGAAGGCTTTCTAAGCCGAAACACGGACCGTGTTGGCGTCCAGCACTAAAAGGATTAAAAGACCCTCTGTTATTAAGCTTCTGTATATGTTTTAGCTATTTATATGTTATCACTAAATTGATTGTCCTTCAAGTTGGGTGACTGTGTCCTTTCTCCACTCCTTATCTGTTTTGGTTATTGCATAAGGCATGACCTGCATGAGCCCTACATTTATCACACAGGACAATCAGTTAACACAGCAGTACAGACACTGAATTACATGCAATACCAGATAGTGCAGGAGTACCCACACCATCCACCAAAGCGCATAACATGATATAGGCCCAGGAAATAAACATAAAAATGTGCCATTGCCACAGTGGTGTTCCCTTCTGCAGCACATCCAATCTCCTTCCTGACACCTACAGTGCCCATCTGTGCAGTATAAATTAAATGTTGCTCTTATGTGGAAGGTTGACCCCCTAGCGGTAATATTATGATAATACCACTAGAGGTGCTAAAGCTAGACAGGGTGGGAGTGGAGGAGGTCTGCTCCTGACCCCCATTCCTAGATGGCCAGAATCCTTTTTGGGGCTGCCCGAGGGGATTGAGGGAGAAAGAGATCAGAACAGCTGCAGGAGCTGATTATTTGGAGGGGGGATTGAGGTTCTGGTAGTCTGGTGCGGGGGCTGGGGGATGGTTCCAGAGGTGGGGGGATGATGCTGTGGAACTCAGATGGTGGGGGGGGGGGGGCTGATGGTGAGGAGGAATTGGATTGAGGAAATTTGGGGGCAGCTAATCAGAGTTCTGGTTCAGTAGGGCTGCAAATTAGGGTGTATGTGCAATGCAGGAGCTGCTAATTGATAGGCCTGGTTCAAGGCAGTGAAAATTAGGGGTCTTATTTGGTGGGCTGTTTATAAGAGGGTAAGGAGTGTGCTGATCAGGGGAGAGTTTCTTGTTGGAGGATGGCTGATTCCAAGAGGATCAAGAAGTTTGCAGAGTTGCAGCCATGTATGTGTATGTGTCACTGCTAAGTTGCTATTTTGCACACACATATAGGTTAAGGTGCTTTCTTTGATCATTTTTCCATGTGTGCGTTTGCAAAATCAATCCACCCTCCTTTCTAAAACGATGCCCAAAATCTATACGTCGTCCCTTTCATGTGTAGATTTTGGAATAAACAAATTGCCTAAAATGGGGTTGTATGAGTATATTGGGACTAGTTTTGGAAGCCTGTTTTATAAAGACTCGTAGATGTGTCTAAAAAAAAGAAGCAGTTTTTGGACATTTTACATAGTAGTCCTGCTATAAAATCAAGCCCAAAACGTATGAGCAGGGGATCAGTTGGTGCTCAACTGTGTTTATGAAATTGGAATAACTCAAACGTTGTTAGTTGAGTTTGAACACAAGCTGTCGATGAGCAATTTTATAAGGCCTGCGACCAGATAGATGATGCCCATAAGATGATTTTGAATTGGTCTAGTTTTCATTTTTCCTGCCGGAAGTAAAGTTGAGCCAGTGCTTTCAGCTCAGGATGTTTTGATAATTTTCCCCTTCATCTTCCTGCTTTCTTTCCCCAAACGATGCCATTATTTCATATGTGGAAAGAAAACAACCAACATTGTGCTATAGCAAGAAGAGTCCATCGTTTTCTTTAATCAGACTTAGTTTAGGTGTTTGAACACTGGTTAATGATTACCCATGTTCTGAACAAAGTTATTGCTGTGCCACTATCTTGAATTCTTAGTCGGTGAGTCAGAAAAGCTGTATCCTATTCAGAGTCCACATATCTGAACTACTGCTCTGAATGTTCTACAGCGAAAACTAGTAAACTGCAGTGATGTGCAGAACAGCACCTAAATCTTTCAGAATGAATAACCATAAATACTGGGACAAATTAGTATAAATTATGTTTAAATATAAATAATACAAAGGTCCCTCACTCCCTCTAACATAGCGGTCTCGGCAGCGACTCCCCCCTCCCGTCCTCACTTTGTCAAACTGGCCAGCAGCGCTGGACTCCCTGCTCTCCACCTCTCAAGCTGCGGTGTCCTCTCACGAGCCTGCAGCAGCGTTGGAGAAGGCTTCCGACGCTGGCAGGGATCGTGAGAGGAGCCGCCGCCACTTTAAAAAAAAACCTTCAGCCACAGCAGGCCAGCCTGCGGGAAGGGAAGGGAGGGGGGGCCGAAAAAGAACATGACTCCAGCGTATTTTGCCCAGTCCTCTCTGGAAGAATATTAGGGATGGTGTAGTTTGACGAAGTGAGGACGGGAGGGGGAATCGCTGCCGAGACCGCTATGTTAGACGGAGTGAGGGACCCTTGTATGCGCGCATACGCACTCTGCCGACCACGGAACTACAGATCAGGCAACACGGTGGTAGAGTGCGCATGCGCGCTTAGCATTTTATTATTATAGATAATCATGAATTTGGTTTTGCCAAGGGGCCAATTACTATCTGGTAACCTTAGCATTAATAGAATTGCCAGATTTTACTCTGATAGGCCAGCACTTGTGCAGGATTGTGTAGTATCCTCACCTTGTTCTTCTCGTGGTTTGTCAGAGGTTTGCGGACCTGGTGTGTATTTGAGACCTGAACTACTTCCACTGATAAAATACTGCAGTCTTCTCCAGCAAGAGCTGGTGGAAATGGGAGATCCAGTTCTCTTTTAGGTTTATGATTTGGCCCGAGAGGGCATAGTTCAAGCCCATGATTATCTCGACATCACTTGAATATCAAAAGACTTCAACATCTTTGGCTTATGTGAGAGTTTGGAGGGAGTGATGCTGTTCCCCTGGATGGCACAGACCCCCCCCCCCTCCTCCTTAATTTCCTGAAGCAGTGCCTGGAACAAGGACTGGCATTGACTTTTTTTATCAGTGCAGGTGGCTGCCTTTTCCAATTCTCAGGGTCAGATCCTGGGTGCCTCCTTGATAGCTATAGGAAGGTGGCCCATATTTTTTTTTGCTTCCTCTGGTTCAACCTTCTTTGCCATCGTGGGGCTTGCCCTTGGTTCTATTGATGCTCTCTGGGGCTCTATTTGAGTTTCTGGGATCAGCTACATTGCTGCATTATTTGACCAGAACAAATAATCCATCCTCTTCATCCTTTCTATAGCCCTTTAAATGTGTCACAATCAAAGAAAAGGTGCCAAATCATAGTGCCCGCTTACTCGAGAAATGAGGCAACAATGTCAGTTGGGTTCTATTTATTTGTTGAATTATACTGTTTATTGAAATGGTATATGTCTGGCAAATGAAATTTATAGAAAGATGTGGTCTGTTGCATTTGAATCAGCATCTTCTTGATTATTTAGCCAGCTGAATAACTCAATTTCTAATACTTGTTCCCTTTCCTTGGATTATGACACAATGGTTAGACGGTTTCCAAGGCATCTATGGTGAGGTAGATCAAGATGTCTTGGTCCGCTTACATCTATAGGTATAGATAGGTCCCTCAAGATTGAGGACTCACTTGATTCAGGCTCAGGTAGCTTCCTAGGTGGAGGCCCAAGCGGTTTCTCTGGAAAATATTTGCAAGGCAATGACAAGGTCATCACTCCGTTCCTTTGTGAAGCTTTACAGATTGGTCATGCTAGACAGAGTCTGTGCAGATTTTGGCAGAGCAGTCATTTGGGGGCCTTGTCTTCCCCCGCCTAGTAAATCTGTTTGGATGTATCCCATTTGTTCAGAATGGTGCAGCTGATGCTTTGTGTTAGGTGCCATCGACTTGTATATGGTCCTAGCGATTTGATGAACATCATCAAGTTTTTGTGGTAGAATACAGCATTAGATTGCCAGGCCTTTCTTCTGTGCAGTATAAATTAAATGTTGTTGTTGTCGCATCAAAAGCGATCCTCCACCTCCAACACTGCCATCTGCTGCTGCTAGATGGGTGGTACATCATTAGTCTGACATCTCCGTTGAAACCTGTCTACCTTGGGAGGCCCTGCTGGTAGTTAAACTACCAACAGCATAGATTTCAGCTTCTCAGATGCATGCAAGCTCCAGTGGCATGACATAAGGCAGCTGACGCTAAGGAAGGTGAAATTGTGTCTTACTTTGATTTCCTTTCCTTTAGTCAGCCACACTGTTCTGATATCCACCCTCAGAAGACTCAGACCTGGGACTCATGGGGTGCTCTGATCCTTCTTTTTCAGTTTCAAAAATAAAAACCCCAAAAGAAAACAGAGTCCATCCTGACATATGCAGGGTAGTGGGTGCCACTCTGTGGTGTTATGCTTGCTTGATAATCGTTTCAGCTGCAGTGGTTGATAGGGCGCAGGCATGCATTATGAAGGGGCCTTCTGCTGCTTTGGCAGATGCATACTGAAGTTTTCCTCTTAGCACCAGACCTTATACCAGTGAAGTTGCTGGAAAGAGATCAGGTTTTTTTCTCTACCTCCACCTGCTGGTAGGAGGGGATAACATCTACTTGTTCAGAATGGTGCGGCTGACTAAGGGAAACAAAATTATCAAGGTAAGACATAATTCACTTTAACAACAGTTTGTTCAGTAAATTAAATAGTCTATAAAATAACAAGTTGAAACATTCATGGTTCCAGGAAAAATACCATATTGCTCTGAATATAAGACAGCCTCATAAGTAAACATAATCCGTTCTTTTTAAAGCAATCGGGAGTTTTTCTTGGCACCCCTTTTCTCTTTTATCTCTCCCTACTCATAATTTCTCTTGCTTCCTTACCTCCATCCATTTCTCATCATATTTTCTCCCTTCTTCACTTTAATTCCAACTCCTCTCTGTTCCTCTCCCGCCTTCCTGTGTTTACTTTTTCTTATCTCCGCTATCCATTAACCATATTTTAATAATAATAAATTAGTTGAAGACTTTTACTAAAAGAAGATGGCTAAAAAAACATTAATATTTGTTTGTTTTGATGTAGTGATAGGTTTTGACTAATTCAAGGAATAAAAAGAGAGGAATGAGTGGCTTATGTTAAAGGTTATGTAAGGAAAAACAGGAAAGGACAAGAAACGACAAGATCAAAAGAAGACATACTTTTTTTTTCCGGCATTAGGTATTATTGAGTGGTTTGTGAGTATAGTTGCCAAAGTGGTTATACTCAGCTATTTTTATTCTACTTTGAATAAAAGGCAGCTTCTGCGATTGTTATGTCTGTGTCTGAGGGAGTGTGTGTGTGTGTGTCTCTAGTAAACCAGAACGTTTCATGGGGTGACATGAGGATTCTGAGGTGGGAGGTTTTAGATTTACACATGCTGCAGACAGTAATTACATGCATGCATGCAGCCTGAAAACTAGGCTCCTTTTTTTTGTTTGTTTAATGCTTTATTGATTTTCAAATTTTGACAGTGCAATACAACTATATTAAACATGAGCATTATACATACAGGTGGTTGAGGCCAGCAGCGTGCAAGTTTTTAAGATCATTTGGGATGCTCATGTCGGATCTCTTCGAGGGAAAAGGTCATCAGGGAGCAATTAACTAGGGGGGTGGGTCAATGGAGTGGGCAGACTCGATGGGCCTTGGCCCTTTTCTGCCGTCACTTTCTATGTTTTTATAACGCACTTAAAATACACAAAATTAATACATTACCAATCCTTTTCTCCCTCTCTTCCTCACATAACTATTACACTGCATATGCATATATTATTGCAATATTATAGATAAATACCTTTAGCAATCCCAAATACCTTCCCCTCCCCCCGGATGTGTAAAGAATCTGTAAAAAGGGAGATACCTGACATTCATAGCAAGTCAACATATGCAGTGAATGGGCTCCACACCTTATTGAATGTCATACTAGACCCCAAACACTCCGCATTCATTCTCTCATATTTATACATGGAACAAATATTTGCCCACCAAAATGTGTAATTCAGTCTAATCCATTAATTTTGAGTGGAACCTCTGCACAGTGAGTAGTTTGCGTGGCCAGGATACCCTCATTCAACTAAGGGAGGGGGTGAGTAATTAACACGGGCTATGGTTAAGAGGTGTTATTTTACTGTTAACACCACTTATTGGTAACTAATTGCATAAAATGGGACCTGTGCAAAAATAGCATGAGTTAGTGGTAAAATAAATCATAACCAGTGGCATAGCGAGGGTGAGAGGCGCTCATGCCCCCGCCCTTATATCCTCCCCCTGCTCCTTCCCTGATTCTGTCTGCCGTGTGCACCCCCCTTCCCTTCTCCCAGACCTCTAGCTGAAGTTGCTCGCAGCGGTCAACAACGTGCTCCTTGCAACTCCATTGGCTCTCCCTCTGACCTCACTTCCTATGCGTGGCACCCAGAAGTGACGTCATCAGGAGAACAGATGGGGCTGCAAAGAGCATGTTGTTGACCGCCACCAACAATAACTTCCACTAGAGGTATGGGGGAAGGGAAGGGAGGCATCCGCATGGAGGGGAGGAATGGGAGGAGGCGGGAGGAGGAGGGGTGTTGGCGCCCCCATCAACATGGCGCCTGGGGCGGTACGCCCCCTCGTCCCCCTTACTACGCCACTGGTTGTAACAGTAGCCCACATTGATAGGCTCCTGAGTGGCATAAACGGTCTAACCACATTCCAATGAATGGGTGCAATATGGATGTATAAATAAATCTATACTAAGATTACCATGCCAGTTGGAAGAAGAATGAGAGGTAGTCATACTTTTCCCATCCACTAGAGCAGGGGTAGGGAACTCCGGTCCTCGAGAGCTGTATTCCAGTTGGGTTTTCAGGATTTCCCCAATGAATATGCATGCGATCTATTTGCATGCACTGCTTTCAATGCATATTCATTGTGGAAATCCTGAAAACCCGACTGGAATACGGCTCTCGAGGACTGGTTTCCCTACCCCTGCACTAGAGCAATGCCTTAGAAATGCTGGGTCTGGACTTCACGGACCTCCCAGAATCCATGGATACAACAACTACCCCCTCTTTTACTAAGGTGCACTAACCGAATTAGCACACATTAACTTGTTCATAGACTAACATGCATGCATTAGTATTTAGCGTGCACTAAATCGATTAGCGCACCTTAGTAAAAGAGGGCTCTAGAGGACATTACAGAGACCTGTCCTGGGAGACAGCCACTGTAGTTTTCACGATTGCCACCACAAATACGGATGAGAGGAATATGTATGTATTGCAGGCAATGAATAAAGATTTATCTCATGAATATTCATAGGCCAGGGGTATAGGAACCACTGCATTAGGGAAAGATGAAGAGTTGCTTACATTCAAGAATGCTTTGAGAGTGCACCAGCCCCTCTATCCATGAATCTTCAGACACTATAGGGGCAGTTCTATAAATGGATGTCTTCTTTTAGGTACCCAATGCCATTGCTGACAGCCTTTTCTATAAAGGCATCTGGATGCATGGGTTCTATTATAGAATATTTATTTATTTACTCCCAATTGTATCCATTTTCCTGGTCATTCAAAATGATTCACAGGTATATAAAACAGTAACAGTCCAGAACATGGAGATAAGAATTACAGAAAAGAAATACATAAAAATAAAATAACCCACTTATAAATAAAAATAACCCACTTGAAAATAAAATAACCCACTTATATAATAACCCAATCAGCCCACTTTAATCTAACATTCTAAAAATCAAATCATTGGAGGAACAAAATTGTTTTCAGCTTCCTTCTAAATAAGATAAGATTCTAATCTCAAATGGGAGCCTTATTCAGTCACAGCTCCTGAAGACGCTTTGAAATGAAACACAGCTCTGTGTCGGGCCGGACTGTGCAAGCTTTATTGGAACAGGAATTGAGTGAGCAGCTCAACCGTTTTGCGAGCTCGATGCACTGGAGTTCTAGCCTGTTAAAAAATAATGTACTCAGAAATGTCTCAAATTTCAGGCAGAATTTGTGCTGCAATAGAACTTTTTGAGTTATTTGGAAAAATGTTGGGTGTCTATTTTCCTGGTCATCATATATAAAAGGATATTTATTTATCTAAAATATTTATTTTCCGCAAAACCTGGGCAGCTTACAATAAAAGAGCATCCAAAATCATTAAAACATGTATCACATTTCCAAGAAATTAAACCAATGGACAGATAAAGGAAAGGTAAAGGACCATGGGTGTAGGTAAAGTGAGGTGGAAAGAGTTGAGAACAGTATTATGCTGTGTAAGGCATAGGTTTACTTAGGAGGGACTAAGTATGTGGACTAGCCAGGTTTTACTTGTTATTTGAATTTAGAAAATGAGGGTTCAAACCTGAGTTCAAGTGGCAAAGTGTTCCACAACTGTGTGTTGGCATAGCAGAAAGCAGTGCCACGAGATGCAGTGAGGCAGAGATGAGAAGATGGTGGAAGAGGAGAGAACTTGCTGAGAGGAACAAAGATTGCAAGATGGGGTGAGGGGAATAAGAAGGTTTGCGAGCTGATGAGTAGCCAGAGGAGAGAGACTTTTATACCAGTGTCCCGCAAATGTTCTCGAGCCACGGCACACTAAATGTAGTGGCTGCGGCTCAAGGCATCCGGAAGTGCGCGGATATTACCGTGATGATGTCATCACGACCACGTATGCATGAAGGCCCTCCAGATGGGCCCTGAGACACCGGTGGGGAGTGCCTGCAGGGAAGAGGGCTGGAGAGAAGGAGAGGCGCCTGCCCCGGCTGATTGCCTATAGGATGTTCCCCTCGCCGCATGTCCTGTAGGCAGCCAGCCAGTGCCTCTCCTCCTCTCCAGTGTGCCGTGGCACAGCTGAAATCTCAGGAGGAACACTAGTGTGCTGCGGCACAGTTTGAGATACACTGCTTTATACTATGGTCTTTATCTCAAATTTAATGCATGCAGAAGCTGGGGGCTAGTGTTTGTAGATTAAAAAAGGCGTAACATGGTCAATGCATGGCATGTACTAAAGATTATCAGCCACAGACTGGTTGAGTTGGAGACGTTTGCAAGAGGAAAGAAGGAAACCACAGTATAATGCACCACAGTAATCCAAATGAGATATCACTAATGCAAAAATAGGAGTGCGACTAAGAGCACAGTGGAAGAGCTTTTTACAGAATGAATTATATACAGGGCAAAAAAGGACAGACCAGATTGAATTGTGATTCTTTTCTGCTTAAAGTTAGACACCGAGATGATGTGCACTAAAACAAATTCTATATCGGCAATTACTTGTATAATTGCCATTATAGAATACTAGCTTTAGTCTCTAGTTATGTGTCTAATTCCTGTCTCTTAGGCACATAGCTGATAGTATTCTATAACCTGCCTATACCCCTCCCAGGTTCATTCTGCCTTGCAGTTGTTCACTATGGATTCTGTGTGCACAATTTCCAGAATACCGATTAAGGACAGTTAACTCCTGTAACTACAAACTAGTGTCAATTAGCGCTTTTTTAATTTTTTTATTATATATTTATTGAGTTTCATTATAAATCAAGCATTTTTCACTTGAACAGAAAGGAAATTCAGCAAAGAATAATAAAATAAGAATTACATTATTAAAGAAATCAAATATAAGCTTAAATTTCAACTCAAGTTCTCAAAATTGATCCAAAATGGGTAATAAGCAAGTATTAAAGAAAATGACATTACACAAGCAATAGACTAGTTGAGTGAAACTAGGGCACCTTTCCTTTTAACAAAGCATTCAGATCTCATCTTTCTCCAAGCGTGACGTTGAGAGAAATGTTGTCAGCTGGGATGGCTCAAAGAAAACAAATTTATGAGATCGATAATGAATTACACATTTACATGAATGACGCAAGTAAGAGGTCGCCCCCAGGGCTGTAACACCAGGTTTCATTAATAAGAATTCATGTCTCCTTCACTGTGTATCTTTAGCCAAATCTGGGAACATCTGTATTTTAAGGCCTAAAAATTGTTTTTGTTTATTTTTAAAGAAAAGTCTCAGCAGCCAGTTTTTATCTGGTGCGAGAGCTACCGTTAGAAGTAAAGTTGCTGGAGTCACTAATTCTTTATCAGATAGTTCCAACAGATTTGATATATTACGGTAATTGAATCATGTCCCAATTCCTGTTACTGTTGTCGGTCTTGTGCCACATTTGTAAGGTAATAAACCTGTGTAAATGGAGGTACTGATTCCTCAGTTACCTCCAATACTTCCAACATGTAACGTTTCAACATTTCCCTAGGAGCTACCATTGAAGCCCTAGGGAAATTAATTAGTCTAAGATCATTATTTTGAGAAAAGTTCTCCAGTGTCTCTACCTTCCTTCTCAAATTAATATTGTCCTTAATTAATGTTTCAGTGTTTTGCTTGGAGGTTTTTAATTCTTGATGGACAGTCTGTACAGGAGTTTTAGAATCCTCTACTTCAGTCTTTAAATTTTAATCTGAATTTCTTGAATATTAAGTTTTCCTTCCAACTGCTGTAACTGTGGGTTTATAGATCTTGCCAAATTGGCTACAAGATCCCATAGAGAGTCCAGTGTTACTTCCTGGGGCTTCTCAATTTGGGAAGAATGTAAATTTAGTTCAATTAGCTTACCCACTGGCAGCGTGGCTCGTCAAACGACCTGCTGGGCTTGTTCGGCCCCTACCACTTCTTCCTCAATCTCCCTGTTCAGATTCCTTTGCATCGGCAAAGAGTCCGACAGCACAGTCCCCTTTTCGTTCTCCCTAGCCTCCGGGAGGAGGTGAACCTCGACTTCCGGAAATGCCTCCGCCTGCGGGGAACTGGTGGATTGAGGGCGTGGGGGAGGTGGTCTAACATTGGGGTTCAAAGATGTTTCCAATCCCATGGAGATCCTGCAGTCTCGCCTCCACTGTGTATCTCCTGCGGGAAATTCCCCGTTGGCAACAGCAGTGGTCTAACATTGGGGTTCAAAGATGTTTCCAATCCCATGGAGATCCTGCAGTCTCGCCTCCACTGTGTATCTCCTGCGGGAAATTCCCCGTTGGCAACAGCATGCCCTGCATTCTCCTCATTAGCGCCTCAATATTGCCAAAGACGACCGTCCTGGAGCGCTGCGAGGCTCTAGCAGCACTTCGTCCCCTCTTCGGCATTACCCGAAAACAGGTAATAAGGCAGGAAAAAAAGTTAAATCGAAGGAGCTTCCAAGGGAGATGTAGCTCATACAACTCAGTATGTCACCATCTTTGATCAACACATGCCCAATTAGCGCTTATTAATATCAATTATAGTCAATTGTTGTTAACACCACTTAGCAATTAAATTATACATAGTTGGTTCTATTCTATAACTTGCACAGGTAATTTTGCATACAAGTATGTAGAATTAGGGGTATGTGTTTTCTTAAGGGATAGACTGTAGGATCAATAATGTAATTCAACCTGCTGTGACCTCCAGTGAGATCACTATTAGTGACAGTCATAATAGTTTGTAAAACAGAGAATAACTGTCCAGTCTGAATGTGATTTAGATGACCAAATCATTGACAATTGCATTTTGATACCCATCTAGGTAGGATTGGAACCATTAACCGAAGCCAAAGATTGAACCATAAATGAAACATAATGCACAGACTTCTGTAAAAGAAGTCTTTCATGCCATCTCATTAGATTAGATATAGTTGATTTTATTATCTGAAAATTACCATTGTAGGTCAGTGAGATTGTTTATCTGTCACATCTGATCTGAAATTGTACCCATAGTCCCCATCTCTTTAAATATTTTGCTTGACATTTTCCTAACAGAGACAAACTTTTGGCACTTCTTTACAGAAAGGCTGTGATGGAGGACTTAGTGTTCCAGGGTCTGTATTTCTCCTTTTCCTAGAACAGCAGCCAATAACCTTTTGTTGAATAAGAAATGGAAGAATTCTATTCTTTTTAAGCAGATAAAGGGGGTGGGCTCTAGGAAACTGGGCTCATCTATTACAGGTCGGAATTTTTATGTAATGCTTTTGGCAAAGTTCTGTGTTCTTTGGGCATAGCCTTAGAGTTCTGACAATAGCAGTTCCATTGTGATCAGCAGCAGTATCAAAGATAATTGTTTTCCCTTCCTATGTATGTTCACAGAAAATCCAAACAAATAAATCCGTCTGAGATGCATATCTTGAACAGTTCTGAGGGCTTGCCCAGGATCTGAGGTCTTTTTTTCTAGAATTAATAATCTGTCACCATTACAGGTGGAGGAGTGGCCTGGTGTTTAGAGCAGCTGCCTCAGCACCCTGAGGTTCTAAGTTTGATTCCCACTGCAGCTCCTTGTGACTCTCTGGACAAGTCACTTAACACTTCATTGCTTCAAGTACAAAATAAGTACCTGTCTAAGAAATGTGTAAACCACTTTGATTGTGTAAACCACACGGAAAAAGTAGTATACAAGTCCCATCCCATTTACCCTTCACAAACATTTGGAATCCTAATGTATTTACTGACATGTTTTGAAGTTTTGGAAAACCTCAAAGCTATTAGGTTTCAAAATTGCAGTTACTTGGTGAAATAATTATATGAGTGCATTCATGGAATGTGTGAATCTCTCCCAACCAATATTCCCCCTAGTATGTACAGAAAATGTTGTGTGAATTGGATGGAAAACCAAAATATTATTTGGTTGGTATATTTGCCCCAAAAATGAATAGTTTAATTGCCTCTATGGTTTTGTTAACTCCAAACCCAAAAAAACCCGAAGAATCATTAGCATTGATCACTAATTATAGACCAGTAGCATCAATTCCATTTTTTGTAAAAATTATGGAAGGATTGGTCCATTTTCAACTAATGGAATATCTTGATCAATCTTCTCTCTTGTGTGAATCTCAATCTGGTTTTAGACCTTTATTTGGTACCGAGACAGTTATTGCGGCTATTTTGGACAATTTACGTTCTTAGTTTAGTAAAGGTCTTAATGCCTTGATCATGCAATTTGACATGAGTTCTGCATTTGATTTTGTGGACCATGGGAAATTGCTGCAATGTTTGGATGCTATTGGTATTGGAGGTGAGGTGTTAGAATGGTTTCAGGGCTTTCTCACGTCTCGCACCTATCAAGTTCGTTTCAATAAAGATCTTTCAGGTATTTGGAATAATTCATCTGGCATTCCGCAAGGTTCACCATTGTCCCCATTGCTCTTTAACGTTTATTTGTTATCATTAGGTGTGCATTTGGCCCAGCTGGGGATAAAGCTGTTTAGTTATGCAGACACCTGTGTGGAACACTGTCAGAGGGGGAAGGGGTAAAACGCGGACCTCACGGACCTGATGGACCTCGCGGATCTAAACCCGTATGGCCTTAAAAATCTGAGGTCCGTGTCGGTCCGTGTCCATGCCGCTTGTAGTTTCTGTCGCTGACAGACCTTGATGAGATTTGAGCACTGACGGATCCGTTTCAGCTTAGGGAGGGAAAAGTGTTAGGATCCGTCAGTGCTAAAAATCTCTTCGAGGTCTGTCAGAGCCAGAGACTAGTGCTGGAGCGGCAGAGCAGAAGCCAAGAGAGCGGGGACATAGGTTTTGGACGTGCGTTATGGAAAAGAAGTCTCCGAACTCCAGCACTAGTCTCTGGCTCTGACAGACCTCGAAGAGATTTTAACGCTGATGGATCCTAACACTTTTCCCTCCCTATGCTGAAACGGATCCGTCAGTGCTCAAATCTCATCAAGGTCTGTCAGCGACAGAAACTACAAGCGGCACCGACACGGACCGACATGGACCTCAGATTTTTAAGGCCATACGGGTTTAGATCCGTGAGGTCCGTGAGGTCCGCGTTTTACCCCTTCCCTGTCAGAGGCTTTGTTAAAATCTAAATATACTACATCAAACGCAGTAATGTGTGCATGTGCACTGTTTTGTAACATACTGGTATACATTGCAACTCTGTCCCTGGAAATGCCTTTATGCAGATTGTTGAAAACTAGGTGCAAATCATAATAATGCACCTATTTTTTTATGTGTGGACCGGTGCACAGTTTCATAACCTTCATTTTTCCCCTGAAAAATATGCTTTGGGTGGGGAAATTTTTTTTTAGAATTAAAGATTCTTCTGCACTGACTCCTCCTCTTGCTGACTGCAGATGCATTTTTTCAGACTGTAATGAATATCTTTTCTTTCAAGAGGCCAATGAATATCTCCTTTTACAAGAGCTGCTGTTTTCCTTTCAGAGGCCAAAATGATTTTGGGTGAATCAAGCCGCCTCCTGCCTCCTCCCCATGCATATCACTGCATTTTCAAGTTCTAAGCTGGGTTTGCTATTTATGCTGTAATTCATCCATGAGTTATTTAAGGCAGTTCCTGTCCTCTTGGTGACTGCCGACATGAGAGAGAGATTGTTCGGTTATGAAATTCCATACCGCCCCCTCTCCCCACATGTTCCCCTTTGCTCACAAGGCCAAACTATAGTGAATTTCAAGTAGAAATGAACTGAATGAGAGGATAAACAAGCACACACACACACAGTGTACCAGAACTACATACATTTTATGAATACCTCCTTCTTTCTAAAGGCTCTGGTAGTGTGTGTGTGAGAGGGAGAGGGGGAGAGAGCAGAGAATGAAGTATTCATAAGTTGGTTCATTTAAAAAAAAATTTTTAAAAACCTGTTACATACAATACAATAAATTGATTTCTAGACCACATTACCAAATGGATCTATGCGGGATACAAAAGAAAAATGGGTTGAGAGAAATTAATTACCAATGAATTTGTTAAAGAGATGGGTTTTCCGTTGCTTTCTAAATTGAAGATAAGAGTGGGACGTTAGGAACAAGTTCTAGAAGTCACTGTCATGCAATGCAGCTTGATAAGAGAGTTGGCGCCCATGAAATTTTGTGCATTTGAATCCACTAACTGAAGGGGAAGCGAATACATGATAAACTCCTTTTTGAGCAGTTTTTAGAGCTAAGTCTTTTCAGCTGCCTTTAATTTTTTTTTTTTTTCCAAATCTTTATTGAATTTTCATATCTTACAAAAAGTGCAACATAACAGACATGTCTGACCATAAACAATTAAGCACTTATAAACATTCAGATACCTTAAATCAATACCCAGAAATACCCCCCTCCCCTTCCAACCATCAAAGAAAAGAACAAGGAATCGTATAAAGATATAACTGAAGGGAAAACGAAAACATGTTAAACTCCTTTTTGAGCAGTTTTTAGAGCTAAGGCTTTTCAGCTGCCTTTAAATTTTTTGATCAGTAGCTTCCCTGTATTTTCTGAACCTGGAAAAGAACTTAGATGAAGATGGTGCAAGAAAAGTTAAAAGGAGAGGATGGGTCCAAGCAGACTAGTAAAATAGAATAACCAGAGAACAAAGGTAGAATACATTTTATTTTCAATTAAGTGACTGGTAACTTTTTTTTTTTTTTTTTACATAGTACAGAAGGAAATACATTTCCTTTCTCCAGTGTTGCATTCAGACTTTTCAGAGTTCCTGTTTCTAGTTTGTGGTTGCTTATCCTGTATTAGAGGCTCTATCTTTATTCTGCATGAATGGTAGAAGTGGGGTATTCTGCTAGTATATAGTTTCTGTGTCAGGCTCTCTAGTGGTCAGGCTTGTTCTGTTTTTCCAGCAGAAAGTATTATGGTATTGATATTCTAGGGTGCTGCCTTTTAAAAGTAGGATAGTTGGGTTTTGAATCCTGGATGTTAGTGCTGCTTTGTTATCAATAATAATAAAACGCTAGAGCGCGCATGCGCTCTCGAAAATTCGTGAGTCCTGGCGCCGTGAGGTGTGCTTCTGTGGCAACATTCTAACCTCACGGCGCATGCGGGGGCTGAAGGCGCGCGACTGTTCTCTCTCCCTGTCCTCGGCGCGTCACCGCCTGCCCTCACTCGCCGCTGCCTCTCACTGCGCCGTGAGGTGGCAACATTCTAATTGACACCTCACGGCGCTTGCAGAGGCTGGAGGCGCATGCCACGACTGTGCTCTCTATATACCTCCCGGCTCCAGCAGACTAGGCAGCACCAGTGGCAGCAATGGTGGACAGCAGCCCCGCTCCGGCCGTTGACCCTCCACAAACCTCCCGGCTCCAGTGGCGTAGGCAGCACTATAAACACGCTGCTTCGCGCCCTTCTCTGCCGATTTCCTTTGCTGCGTCTCTGATGACATCATTGGAGACAGACGCGGCAGAGGAAATCGGCAGTAGAAGGCCGCGAAGTAGCGTGTTTAAAGTGCTGCCTACGCGGCTGGAGCCCTGAGGTTTGTCGGCGGTGGGAGGGTCAGGAGCAGGCCAGATCGAGCAGGACAACGGCAGTAAAAGAAGGGGGAGGGGCCAAACGGAGCAGGGAAGAGAAGATAAGAGAAGGGAAAGGGGGGTGGGGGAAAATGCTGCTACTGCTTCTGCACAGGAAAGGGGGGTAGGAGGGAAATGCTGTTGCTGCTGCATAGGGAAGTGGGATGGAAATGCTGCTGCACAAGGAAATGGGGAAAAATGACAGAGACAGCGGAGGGAGGGAGACAAGAAGAAAGAAATACACAGGGGCAGGGAGAGGGACAGAAAGACAGACAGAGAAAGAGGGCCAGAGAGAGAGTCAGCGGGAGAGGGAAAGGGGGCTGCTTTGGGGGGAGGGGTGTGCTTGGGGCAAACAGCTTTGCACGGGGGGGGAGGGGGAGACAGAAGGATACAGACAGCGGCCAAGGAGAGAGAGATAAAGAAACACAGACAGACAGACACATCTATTCTAGCACCCGTAATGTAACGGGCTTAAAGACTAGTAAGAACATAATAGCCATACTGGATCAGACCAGTGGTCCATCTAGCCTAGAATCCTGTTTCCACAGTGGCTGATCCAGGTCACAAATACCTGCCAAGAACCCAAATAGTAGCAACATTCCATGCTACCGATCCCAGGGCAAGCATTGGCTCCCCCATGACAGATTTTCTATTTATCGTACTTGTAGATCTGGAATGGATATTTTGGGGGATTGGTTCTTCCTCTCCCTCAACCTTTTGAGAGATGGTATTATAGGGGCCCATCTTAATTTTTCCTTCCAGAACCTATTCAGTCCTAGCTACTCTATTAACTAACATAGTAACAGATGGCAGATAAAACCGACATGACTAATCTAGTCTGTCCAGTAAGGCAGTTGCAGAATCTGCTGGTTACTCCCATATATCTTTGTTTAGGGTTATACCTGTCACTCCATACAGAACGCATGTTCTCGGCCTTTTTTGAAGTGTGAAAGACCTTTGTTTTGCTTTGATTCCATCCTCTTGCTGTTTAGGAATCCTCTGTGTTTTACCTTTGCTTTTTGAAATTCTGCCACTGTTTTTTGTCCCCCCCACCCCCCACTAGGAGGGCAGTTTGAGTTTACATGGCAGGGCTGTGACTGAGAACAACTAAAGTATGGGTGAGATTATTTGAGGAATGGATGCGTTGAATGAAATGAAGCTCCAAGAAATTCCTTTCATATGTTTCATAAATGTATCAGCTTGCAGTAGGAGAGGAAAAAAATAAAACAAAGTTTACATTACGTTTGCAGTAATTCCCACCGTGCTTGGCATTTACTCTTTGTTAATGCTCTGTCTTGGTTGGAGCGCCGTAGGTTTGCCTCAGGCTTTTAAATGCTTCGGATATGACACACATTAAAATACCTTTTTTTCCTGGATTATTACTTAAATATATCCGGTTTCAAAATGTATATTGAATAGAGTTTTAAGATTTTTAGAAACTTATACAAATGATCTTAAAATAATTAAATACACAATACGGCAGTTTCCACACAAAAATATTTTTTTTTCATTCATGCAAATTTAAACTACAAAGTGCATATTTACTAAGGGGTTCAGTTGTCAACATAGGTTACCCTTAAGATGTTATTTTATTGTTAACCCCAGTTATTAGTAACTATAGGTCTTGTTACATACAATGAGACCTGTGCAAAAATAGCACAAATTAGTAATGAACCCTTATACTAAGCTGCGGTAGATGTTTCTATCACGACCCAGAGCGCTAAATGCTCTGACACTATTCCAACGCTCATAGAATTCCTATAAGCATCTGAGCATTTAGCGCTCCGGGCCGCGGTAGAAACGTCTACCACGGCTTATTAAAAGAGGGCTATAATAGCATATCTTCAAGGTAGCCCATGTTAATGATCATGTCCTGAGTGCCATACACTTCAAAAATAAATTTCTATAAAATGTTAAGGTCAAAGAGCATGGTTAAGTACAACATATATGCAGTCAATGATAACCCTTCATTTTTATAAGGGCTGTGCTAGGCTAGTTTATAATGAAAACACAGACAACTATGCCTTTATACCAAAAAAAAAAAAAATCCAGTTTTATGTGAGCCATATTTATGCTAACAGAGACTATATAAACCTAAGGATACTGTGCTCATCAGATGTTGACTACTGAATTACTGAAATACGTCTCCGTGTCACATCTTTTTTTAGTCTCGTATGGTTGGCTTCTCAATCCATTTTTGTGCATCTTTAAATTTGGAGTTCTTGTTTTTCATTGGAGTCCTATGGTCCTTCCATATTCCTCTTGTGTGATTTGGTGCTTTGTTTTCATAGGGAATTTTTTTCTCTCTCCTTTTTCCCCCCCCACTTTTCCTGCCCAAATGCTCTCTACAGATTTATATCCGCTCTGAAGCGCAACATAAGTCAAACCAGTTTAGAGATGATTGTTAGACAATTGGAGATTTTACTGCATCTAGCCCATAGGCTGGTGGTGGCAACAGGCCCCTCCCTATTTTTTTAGAAGCAGAAGATGGTCATGATTTCCCAGTAGGAAGGGGAACTAGAGCATTTCACCCATTAGTTCAGGGAAGCTGTCGATATATTGGCCATTTAAAAAAATTTAGAAACAGGTATTATACCATCATTTTCTTAACGCCAACAAAGGTGAGACCTCCCTCGCTTCTAATTTCTTTCAGTATTTAGAACTTCAACATTACTACTCCTTGTTGCAAGCAAAGATGGCTCCACATTTGCTACTTTAAACAAGCTCTTTTTTTGCAAATGCCAATAAAACCTAAAGGGCTCCTTTTACGAAGCTGCGTTAGCGGCTTTATCGCTCGCACATTTTTAGCGCGCGCTAGCCGAAAAATGACCACCTGCTCAAGAGGAGGCAGTAGCGGCTAGCATGGCCGGCAAATTAGCACGCGCTATTACGCGCGTTAAACCGCTAACGCGGCTTCGTAAAAGGAGCCCAAACTGTCAGTATGGTACAATTTGGGAAGGGAGCAAAAACCATCTCCCTTCTTTTCTAGTCTCGCACAGAATTTGGGCCTCACGCATCGGGGAAAGTGTTTCAGAAGATGAATCGGCATCTAGCTTCTTGGCTGCTGTCTGAACCTCCCCAAATGTGGGTTTGCATGAGATTCCATACAAACTATTGATTAAAGCTTATATCGCTCATTGTAAAGGGAAAGAGATGGAGTTATGGGTAGGTGATGCATGTGTCGCTTTGCCTGGAGTACCCTCCATCACTTTGTGGAGTGCCCACAATTACACAATATTGGCTAGGTATATTTTTCTAGTTTGGAGAGAGTTTTGGGCACTTCCCTGGAGTGTTCTTATAAGGTACTGTCAGGGCAGGATTAATTCGTCGAGGGCCTCTAGGCACACAAGTACACTGGGCCCCCTGCCCCGCTCCACCCCACCATGCAGAAACAGGAAGCTGCATCAGAGGGAAGCTTTGGGCAAGCACAATTACAGTTCCCATTGCCTTTCTTGCCTGCATTGCTTGCTTGTCTTACTTTCCGTCGATGGGGGGGCCGCGTTGCCGATCGGGGGGGGGGGGTCCGCATTGCCAATCGATGTCGGAGGGCCCCATTGCTGTTTGGAAAAAAACAATGTTGATGCCCTCCTTCATTGCCTCCCCCCCCCGACCATTTCGGGCCCTAGGCACGTGCCTACTTGGCCTATTGGTTAATCCTGCCCTGGGTACTGTTGCTGAGGATTGACTCTGATTTGACTGCTCAAGGTGTCACAGAGCATCAACAGCAATTCATATCCTTAGCCCTTGTGCTGGATAAGAAAATGATATTATACCATTAGGTATAGGACAGTGCTCTCCACTGCAACATTGGTATTTGCTCATATTTCAAGTGCATGCATGGGAGCACACTAGGCCTCAAGGGGAAAAGAGTGAAGCATATTGTGCACTTTGGAAAAAAGTTTAAAGACAAAATTGCAGGGGCTTCTGCAGACAAGGAAATAGTAGGGATGGGTTGGAGGGGTAGCAAGGGAGGGAATATAAAAATAGAAAACGAATGGAATGTATTTGAAGCTCTGCACTTGCCCAGCAGCTGTGTTTCTCTTTTTTTTTTCTTCTTTTCTTGTTGCTGTTTAATCCGGTTGTATTATGTAGCATTGTACTGTATTCCGTTCACCAAAAAAGAAATTAGAAAAAAAAGATTTATGCGTGCCTCTAGTGCCTGACAAGATGTGTGTAAGTTCAAATTGTTACCAATTGGTGCCAGTAATTGATAGTGCCAAATTACTGGTGCTAACAGGCTCATTTCTCAATTAAATTGCACACGCAAATTGGGCGTGTGCCCAAATTTGCATGCACAATTTTGAGTGCTATTTATAGAATATGGGGAAATGTGTGTAAATGCATAGAACACTGGCATATGCACCCATAAGTGTGCACTTACCCATGTCTATTCCAGCATGCTGCCTAAGTGCTATTCTCTGCATACCTGCTCAATGTACATAGCATGTATTTGCAAGGGGGGCATACACAGGGGCAGAGCATGGGTAGACATACGAGTCATGGAGCTCCCTCTTACACAAGTAGCTTACAAAATACTGTGACTTGCTTGCGTCCCTTTTGGATTTCAGTTCCCCAATGAACACCAGCTCAGTGGCTGCTGTAAGTGCAGATGCCTTAAAGTTAGGTCTGTTAATGCCAGGGTACAGCTAACACAAGGGTACAGTTGTGCTAGCACCGGATTGTCTAGCTGCCTAGTCTCCTATGGCTAGGCCCTGCAATGCCTAAAGGGAGGCACCCAGTTATAGAATTGACTGCTGGTAAATGAAATGGCTTGGTCTGCTTCAGTAGACTAGCATAATAAAATTTTATAAAAATACTCCACAAGTTAGAGAAACAACATGTATATTGAAAGCATAAAATGCTGTGTAATAATAATAATAATAAATATTAATTAATATAAGTGAAGTGCTATGTGAGTTTCAAACTTGGGGATTCTTTAATTGAGATTGAAACCTGTTATGAGCGCTGGAGTTGAACTAATACCATGCTACCTTCCTTAAGTTCATTTGAAGATAAGTGATTTTTTTCATTCTTTTTGATTATTAACACTGAATAAAGAAGGTTAAGGGACTGAGAGTGCAATGATGGTTCCTGTTGTACAACCAGCGCTTGTACTTTTAATAGTACTTTATGCACGGATCAGTTGGTGACTGAGCACTTCACATATTAATTAATATTTATTATTATTACACAGCATTTTATGCTTTCAATATACATGTTGTTTATCTAACTTGTGGAGTATTTTTATAAAATAGATTTATTAACACAAGTAATTATTAATTAACTACTTAATTCTAGTGAGCAGCATAATAAAATCCCAGAATAGAATTGGTCTCCTATTTGCTTGATGCTCCTTAAAACGCTATATTCCTGGCAGCTGAACCTAGAGACTGCTACCACCGTGAGATGTTTAGGTAGTGTAATTTTGAGTCAAATTGGGGATCCCTAGTAATAGCAAGTGTTTCCCAAACCAGTCCATCAGTCACACCCTGCCCATCTTGTTATCAGGATATCCATTGAATATGCATGATATAGACTGGCATAGAATGGAAGTGGATTCAAATCCATCTTATAAGCAGTGGCGCATAAAGATAGCTACAGTTTTGCTGGGCTCTTCATTTTTCAGCCTGGAGAGATTAAATATCTACAATGAATATTCATGTTTGTAAGCAGTGACATAGCGAGGATAGGAGGCACCCAAGGCACCGGCATCCCTCGGCACCCTCCTCTGCACCCACGATCCTTCCCCACTCCCTACGCCACACTTTCACCCTCCCTCTCCCCCCATAACCTCTTTAAATATTCACCAGCGTGAGCAATTTCTCCAGCCTGCTGCTCGTGTCAGCACTGAATTTCCCTCTGACATCACTTCCTGGCCCCGTGACCTGAAAGTGATTTTAGAGGGGAGCCAGGGCGGCATGAGCAGCAGGCCAGAGAAGTTGCTCATGCTGGTAAAGGAGGGTACGAGCATGGTGTGTGGGGAGGGAGGTGGAGAAGTGCTGGCACCCCCACCAAGATGGTACCAGGGCAGTCTATCCCCCTTACTGCGCCACTGCTCATAAGATGGATTTGAATCCACTTCCATTCTATGCCAGTCTATATCATGCATATTCACTGGATATCCTGATAACAAGATGGGCAGGGTGTGACTGATGGACTGGTTTGGGAAACACTTGCTATTACTAGGGATCCCCAATTTGATGTGAATATGGCCTTTTCTAGAATTCTGCTTAGCAAAAAAATATGCACCATGATTTGATGGTTTTTACTTTGCCAGTAGGAATGTACATGGGCTGAGTATAGACTGAGCACACAGGTATGCACATAAATTATAAAATTCTGTCGCTTTCATATGTACATGTTAGCTTCAAGGTGTGGACATTTTCACCAGCGGTAAGGCTGGTGTAAGTGACCATATCTTAAAGTGTGCATGTTTTCTGGCTTAGTGGTTAGAGCTGCTACCTCACTACCCTGAGGTTGTGGGTTTGATCCCAGAGCTGCTCCTTGTGACCCTGGGCATTGAAGAGTGAAGGAAGATGGACTGAGGAGAATAAGTCTTCTGTTATTATGTATAAGGTATGGTGCTCTTGGTATTAAAATTTGATGGTTTTATTTATTTTATATGTATGATTTTCTATATATTATTTTAAATTTCTGCTCCTTGCATTTGTATTATACTGATTGTACTTGTATTGTGCTGATTGTACTTGTTTTGTGCTGACTGTATTTGTACCCCATCCGCCTATGTACGGTCTATAGATAATTTTTGTTAACTGCATCGAACCTCACGATGTATCATGTTATGCAAACAAAATTTTGTTATGTTATATTTGTAAATTGCTTCAATCTAATCTAATCTAATCCTTAGGTTTGTATACCGCATCATCTCCACGTTCGTAGAGCTCGGTGCGATTTACAGTAGAAGAAATAGGAAGGAACTACAACAGAGGGTTAGAGGTAGAGGTGTGAAGAAAATTTAGAGGACTTGGGATGCCAAGATAAAAGAGTTTCCTTGATTCCTAATTTGGAGGGAGACTTACATTTTTTGAGAAAAGCCAGGTTTTCAGATGCTTGCGGAAGATTTGGAGAGAGCTCAAGTTCCGAAGAGGAGACGTAAGGTTGTTCCAGAGCTCAGTGATTTTGAAGTGGAGGGAGGTCCCTAGCTTTCCTTTGTGGGAAATGACTTTTTGTGAGGGGAAGGATAGTTTTAATTTGTGGGAGGATCTGGTGGTATTAGGGTTTGAGGAATTCCAAGAAAGAGGGATAAAGGGAGGGAGGATACCGTGTAGGATTTTGAAAACTAAATAGTGGACCCTGGCGATTATCGGAAGCCAGTGGAGCTTGGCCAGGAGCGGGGAGACATGGTCAAATTTGCTTTTAGCGAAGATGAGCTTGGCTGCGGCATTATGAATCCGTAGGAGTTTGTGGAGGTTTTTCTTGGTTAGGCTTAAGTAGATAGAGTTGAAATAGTCCAATCTGGAGAGGATGATGGATTGGACAAGGAGAGTAAAATGTTTTTGATGGAAGCAGGATCTAACTTTCCTCAGCATGTGAAGGTTGAAAAAGCATTTTTTTACCAAGGATTGGAGGTGGTCATTAAAGGACAATGTGGAATCAATGATGACGCCCAAAACCTTGCTCGAGAACTCAAGTTGCAGAGAGGAGCCAGAGGGTAGTAGGAAGGAGGTGGGTAGGTGGTCTAGTTTTGGGCCAAGCCAAAGGAGTCTTGTTTTGGACTCATTCAATTTCATTTGCGCAGTGTGGGCCCAGGATTGTAGGTTCATTATACAAGAGGATATGTTCTTAGCCAGGTCGGTGAGGTTCGAGTCAGTCTCGAGGAGGACGAGGATGTCGTCAGCATATTTGTAGAGGTTATCGATAAAGCTCAATAAATAAATTTAAAATCACTTATGCAAAATATGCGCATTAGACGTGCACACTGGACAGAGCTCATATTAAAATGGCACCAGCCATTAATGTGCATGTTAAATGTGAATGTTAATCTAAAGCTAGATAATACATAGTTCCCTTCGATCATGGTGTATATCCTAAATAGTGTTCATTTGCAGTATATACTAAATAGTGTTCATTATTAAGGGTTTATTACATTCTGTGCTTATGAAGAAAAGAATACTGCAAATCCAGCCCTGCAGTTGCATTTCTTCATTTTGCCTCTGACATACCCTGAAAACATTTACTGTAAATCCTGGGTGGCCTCTAGTGGACAACAGTAAAAACTGCAAATATTTTATAGCTATTGTGTAAACACATTAAAAGTAGGGTGTGTATGTATGCACTGAATTACAGAACTAATTATTCAACTAAGCTTATACACAGTTGAGGGAGAGGAATTTACTTTTTTTTTATTAGGAGAGGGATTGGTTTCTTGTAGAAGAAATGACCCAGACCTGGAAGATAATAATAATAATAATAATAACAACGGTTTATATACCGCAGGACCATGAAGTTCTATGCGGTTTACAATAATTATAAATGTTACAAATTGAGTAGAATTGACATAGTTAATATCTATTGTTTAGCAATTCTAGAGATCTGGTATTGTGAGAGATTGTACGAATCAGTTTCCTATGTACTTTAGAATAGATATGTTTTCAGTTGTCTCCTAAATTCCCTATATGTATTGGCAAGCATAAGTAGTTGTTTCAGATCGTTGCCCCATAATGCTGCTTGATAAGAGAGAAGATGTTAGTGATGAATTTTGAATTTACATCCTCTAACCGGGGGGGGGGAGGGGGAGGGAAACAAAATTCAAGTTTGAGCTTCTTTTATGTCTATTGGTTGAAAAGGAGAATAGGTCGGTTATGTATTTGGGGGCTAGTCCGAATAGAACCTTGAGCAACCGAACTTAAACCTCACACGTGCCTCCATTGGCAGCCAATGCAGGAGTCGGTAGGAGGGAGTTATGTGATCAAACTTCTTCAACCCGAAGATCAGCCTGATTGCTGCATTCTGCATCAGTTGCAATCGCCGCATATTCTTCTGGGAAATTGCCAGATAGGCGATATTGCAGTAATCCAGTTGGCTCAGTATGAGGGATTGTACCAGGATTGTAAATGATGGTGCATCAAAATATGCTCTAATGGACCAAAGCTTCCAGAGAGTAAAAAAAACCTTTTTAACCAAAAATTGACCTGGTCTTTCATGGTTAGGCCCTGGTCCAGCGTTACGCCCAGAACCTTCAGAGTGGGTTGAATGGGGTAATTAAGATTGTTGATGCATAGTGGAGTTTTAGTATCTAGTGGGTGTGGCGAAGCTATGAAGAATTTTGTTTTTTCTGAATTGAGCTTCAGTCTAAATTCAGTCATCCATCGTTCCATCGAGTTTACTGCTTCTGTTGCCGTGGGAGTAACTTCTGAGAGAGAGGTGGCGAATGGGATGATGTTCGTAAAGTCGCCTGCATAACTGAATACAGTTGTGCACCTAATGTTGACATGTAAACATTGAAAAGTAATGGGGATAGTGGTGACCCCTGTGGGACGTCAGATGTGTTCTCCAGGTGTCCGAGAGATTGCAATCAAAACGAACTTGATAGGTGCGGGATATAAGGAAGCCTCGGAACCAGTCTAACACCTCTCCTCTGATACCAATTGCATCTAAGCATTGTAGCAATTTCCCATGGTCTACTAAGTCAAAGGCGGAACTCATATCAAATTGCATAATCAGGGCTTTGAGGCCTCTACTAAACAAGGAGCGAAATTATCCAATATGGCTGCAATTACTGTCTCAGTGCTAAATAAAGGTCTGAAACCAGATTGGGTTTCATGTAGGAGAGAGAACTGGCCAAGATATTCCATCAATTAGGTGTGCACTAATCCTTCCATGTGTTTATAAAGAAAAACTGTGAGAACCATCTGGTTTATCAAATATATAGTGATATTTACTTAAAAGCAGCATTAGGAACATATGTCTTAGGAATTTTCAACATAGATAGAAAATGAGAATTATGCTGTAGTACTCTAAGGGGCCCTTTTACTAAAGCTTAGCACATGCTAAATGCTGTGCAACTTATTCTATACCTATGAGCCATGTGACACTTATGGCCAAATTCTGTAATTTGTATGTCAATCACACTTAGGTACCCATTCGAGAATCATGCTTAGCAGCGCCTAACTTAAAACTTAGGTGCCTGTTATATAGGCCAGGGTTTTAAAAACCTACATTATAGGCGCATAAGTCCTTTATAGAATCATACCTAGTGATACATAAGTCTACCTCTAACATTCCTACTTTAGTGTTAAGTGCCTATCTTTTTGTGACAGGGTGGAGTACCTTTCACTGGCCAGTGAAGGGAGCCTGAGCAGTGGAGCTCATTGAGCCTGAGAGGAGAACTGATTTGCATGAGAGCTGCAAGTGCTGCTGGGAGCTATCCACTCACCCATAGCTTCTAGTACGAGAGCTCAGAAGGAAAGGAACTCCTTTGGGAGCTGGGCAACCCTCATGAGGAGAGATGCTGGCCTCTGGCCTAACTCCCGGTAAACCCTGAAGGCCACTGCTGATCAGCGTTGACAGGGGGCTCAGGGAGCAGAGCAGAATAGAGTAGCTAGGCTGACCAGTCCTGATGGGGGAATTGGTGCAGCGGAGAATGGAAGCCTGGTGGTGGGAGGGTCCACAGGGACCAATATACCGGCAGGAAAGGGCTCAGAAGTAGTCAGAGGGCCTGGTAGAGCCTTGAGTCAAGGAGGTGGCTCAGGCTTGACGACCGGTGATGGGACCAGTAAAGAAGGATCCAGGGGTGGGGACCCAAGAGGCCAGGGAGTGAGGGACTGGTGGTGGCCCCACAAGAGACAGCTCAAAGTGCTGGCAGAGTCCAAGGCTGAGAGGGTCAGGGGGCTGATCAGCAGTGGGGCCGGTGGTGACTTGCTGAGAGACTGGTGATGGCAATGAGAGCTGTTCAAAGACTCCTTGGGAGGCAGCCTGAGAGACCCTGGGAGCATTGTTCAAGATCTAAGGAGTGTCCAGTGGAGGGACCAGTTGGGATGGTGGCAACCGGCAGAGTGACAAGTAAATTGCACCAGAAGCTGCCGAAGATGGAGAGGGTCAATGGAAGGTCGGAGGAAGAACTTGAGAAGACCTGGAGTTCACAGAGTGCAGGAGGAGCTGGGAAGACCTGATCACAGGATTTAGAACAGTGTTTAACCTTGTTTGTTTTGTGTTAACAAGCTTGGTGGTAGAGAGAGACTGGGAAGGACCAGGATACGCCTGGGGTGTGGACATGTGATGGATAATACCGCTTGGCCCGGTCACATGATTATTTCAGTTAGGGACAGACTATGTTAGTTTACACTATTTGGCACTGCAGATGTCTGGTACTGTATGTAATGTGGTACTGTATGGTATGGCTCTGCCCTGTGTGATAAATGCAGGGTAAATACTTGGCATGGCCCTTTCACTTATTGCATGTTAATTTTTGCCTTTAACACATGGTAAGTGCAAAATCTTACCACACTTTAGTAAAAGGGATCCATAGCGTATGGACTTCAGTCCAGAATGAATGAGACAGATAGTCAAAGGTGTTTAGGCTTCTAAATCCGCCTCTTTGAAATTTGCTACAGTAGTAGGAGCATTTTCAAAATACAAAAATCAGTACTTGGATGTTTTTCTCTGCAAAACGTCCAAGTGCTGATAATTGAAACAAAGTCGTTTGCCCTCCAAAATGTCAGACTCAGAAAGGGGCATGTTAGAAATGTGTTTTCAGCGAGCTGTGGTTAGACTTGGACATTTTGCGGTGATTAACCTTTTGCAGAATGTCCTAGACAGAACTTAGACGTTACAAACTAGAACAGTTTTAGAAGCGTCTAAGTGTCAAAAAGGTACCCAAACTGACCAGATGATCACTGGAGGGATTAAGTAATGAACACCCCCCCCCACACACACACATACACACACTCTCCCATTGGTCATTCTCCCACCCACCTCTAACCCCAAAGATATGAATAAAACAGTACATACCTATCTGTAGAACATCAACTGGTAAGGAAAAGGTTAGTGGAGCATCACACAGGTGTCTTTAAGTAACTTGGTGGGTGGGATAATAAGCCAAAGAGAGAAGGACCCAGGCCCATTGACTACTGCAACTCCCTATTTAAGGGAATTACTCAGAAGGAAATAAGACGTCTCTAAATTATTCAAAACACAGCCATAAAACTCATCATGAATGCTAGAAAATTTGATCACGTAACGCTACTTCTTCAAAAAGCACACTGGCTCCCGGTCTCCTATAGGATCACTTTTAAATTATGTTTACTGACTTTTAAAACACTTATTTCCAAAGCTCCCTCCTTTATAGACAGATTACTAACACCTTACACCCCTGCACGATCACTCAGGTCAAATGATCAACATTTATTATCCATTCCATCTTTGAAAGTTATTAATACTAGGCGGCAAAACATTTTTTCTGTAACAGCACCCCAAATTTGGAACTCTCTACTACTTTATCTAAGGGAAGAACTTTCTTTTGACAGATTTAAAAGTAACCTAAAATGTTTTCTATTTAAAGATGCCTTCGATCTATAACCCCCTGAGATAGGTTCCATCAAATTCTGAATAAAATTCTTTCTCCTAACCCTAATTCATATCCCTGCGAGGCAGAGACCTTCGATTCCAGATTTGAAATCTTTCACCTTTTGATATCGAGCCTCTTTTAAACTTTTACTCTTATTCCCACACATCGTTTTTCCATTTTTTAAAAATCTATCCTATCACATTTGTACTTCATCCCCTCTTTCCCATTGGTTCTGTCTGTTTGTCTGCACTTAGTTTGTCAGTTTGGCTATAATATGTTGGTAAGTCTTAATCTTTGTAATGGTTTTATTATTGTACATCGCTTAGAAGTCTGATTGAGCGATTTAATCAAATTTTAAATAAGACTTGAAACTAACTACTAGCGCGCAGTAATTGAATTAGCTGCGCTAAACACTAACGTGTCCATAGACTAACATGCACCTGTTAGCGTTTAGCACACACTAATCGGTTAGCTTACCGTAGTAAAAGAGGGTCTTAATTTATGATGGAAAGTGTAAGGCTACAGAAACATCCAAGTTGAAAATGTCCAAATCTGGACAAATTTGGATGTGGGAGGGGCCAGCTCCCAGTAGAAGCAAGCATACAATACAAATTCTACTGCACCCTATACAAAGCCCTGAATGGAGACAGGCCAAACTATCTAAACAATCGCCTAATCAGGAGCAAAACATCCAGACCAAGGAGAACACAGGCACACTTTTCCCATCCCCCTAATCAAAGGCATGCAAAGCAAGAAAATGTATGATGGACTATTAGCAACCCAGGCAGCAAGATTAGACCACCACCTCTCCAATCTGCTGACCACAACGCCCAACTAAAAAACCTTCAGGAAACAATTGAAAACCATGCTATTCAAGAAATTTGTCCATTGATCAAAACCTTTTAGACTCCCCAGATCCTAATGCTTTTTCCAACTATCAACCTTGTAATCTCTCTGGGAATGCCCAGGCCAATTCTTTGTAAACCACATAGAACTGAAAAGTATTGGCAGTATAGAAAACACCCATGTAATATAATGTAAAGAACTGGCCACATAGATTTCCTTTACATAAAAGAGTGTCAGGTATACATCTCACCATAACCCTCTTATAATATATGGTGAGCCCTCCAAACCTCTCCCCAAAACCTACTATACCCACCTGTCTACCACCCCAGTAGCTCTTATGACTGCAGGTGGCACCTATATAGGAGTAGGGTTTTGATGGACTCATACTTTCTATTATAAATGTAGTGGCTAGTGTGTCTTATGGGCCTGGGTCCTCCTCTCTATAGCTTATTAGCCAATCCACCAGGCTATGTATTTGAAATCTGAACAAAAATATATAAGCATAAAATGATAAATTGACCCTATATTATAATACTATAAGGTTTTATTTTGAAGCTGGAGTTGGAGTTTGGACATTTTTTACCAACTGCAGTTCAACCCAGAATTTTATTTTATTTATTTATTTATTTATTCAATTTTCTATACCGTTCTCCCAGGGGAATTCAAAATGGTTTTACATGAATTTATTCAGGTACTCAAGCATTTTTCCCTATCTGTCCCGGCAGGCTCACAATCTACCTAATGTACCTGGGGCAATGGGGAGGATTAAGTGACTTGCCCAGGGTCACAAGGAGCAGTGTGGGTTTGAACCCACAACCCCAGGGTGCTGAGGCTGTAGCTTTAACCACAGCGCCACACACTCTAAGCTTCCAGCTTTAACTCCAAAGCTGTGCTCCTAAGTTTGACTAAAACTTTGGAACAAATTTAGGATCTAAATGTAGGCTTTGCACTTTTTTTTATTTACTATCAAGCCCAACTGGTTTTGACTGTGATTATGTCTAATGTGCACCCTGGGTTTCCTTGTGGAATGCATGTCATATGCAGTGAAGTCACCTCCTAGCAATTAAAGAAGCAGTTTTAAAAATTTGACAATATTATTCTATAACACATTACAATTTCTGAAGTGCAACTGCGGAGAAATGGCTTCTTTCTCGACTGCTTTCTGTTAAAGCTGAGTACAGTTGTTTGGTTTAATGGATGTGTCCTGATGTGCCCTTCAAACCTCTGGTACAACTGTAGCAACATTTCACTGGAGAAGCAAAAGTATGAAGTGCATTCTTCTGTTTCAGTATTAAGCAGGCTGCAGCTAACGGCATAATCCTCTGCGGCTAAGGCTTTTTTAAGTTGATTATTATGATTAAGCATATTTAAAGGAAGACCTTTTAGTGTTGTATGTAGTTTTAATGGCCACCCACACTTCTGAACTGAATAATGGATGCCACTGTTTCTTCCAAAAGGCTTTTGGGTAACTAGGAAGCCAAAATATTTAAATGGCATCAATAATATTTAAAAAGGAGAATTTGTAAGAATAAAAAAAATAAAGAATTTCTGGAAACATCCACTTCTAGAATTAAATCACAAAGATCAATATTACCCATTCTAAGCTCATTGGGGGAGAATGGGATGTAAAACGAACCAAATAAATAAATAAAATATTTGTGGCAGGTTGGGGTGGGAAAGAGTTTAAAATTATGTTTATTAAAGCAAAATATTCAGTAAAATAGAAGCCCTAGATAAAGATTAACATTTTCATTGCCACGTTTGCAGTGAGTGAAAAGAGGGCTGTTTGTATTCTGCTATTGCCTACAGTCTTTCTGGAGAATAGAAATATCAGAGACAGGAAATTTGAAGTTTAGCTAAAGTTGGAACCCATGAAAGTCATTACCTAAAACATGCTGAGTAAAAAAAAGAAGCAGGCCTAAATATTTAATGTAAAAACATTTGTCATTTTGTAACTAAGAATTTTCTGTGCTTATGCCAAGTGTTCAGTAGGGGTAAACACAGAGGATCCTTAGCTGCAAAAGAGTGAAGAGATGGCAGAAGAATTAGCACCTGGGTTGGTTTGGCAGGCTGTGCTCTTCTCCTTGGCAGACATCTACAGTTTGTCTTTTTCAATCTGCTTTTTATTCATCAGGAGCTCTCTGCTGCATTGACCTCATTTTCTGGAATACAGTAGGTCTTCCACTTCTTCTGCATTAATTAAGGAACCCCCATGTGTCAGACTACCTGGAAGGGAGTGTGTAGCGCTACAGCCTCGGCACCATGAGGTTGCGAGTTCAAATCCCGCACCGCTCCTTATGACCCTGGGCAAGTCACCTAATCCTCCACTGCCCCAGGTATGTTAGATTGTGAACCTGCTGGGACAGATAGGGAAAATGATTTGTAACCTGTTGTGAGCTCCTATGAGAGGATGGGCTAAAAAATAAAATAGAAAAATACCTCTTGGAAATTACTAGGGATGGGCAACCAGGATATTTCCTTTTTGCGGTTACTGTCCCAACTCTATGGAACTCGTTGCCTAATTATCTGCGCTATGAATCCGATATAAAATAATTTAAAGCTAAACTAAAGACATTTTTGTTCCAAGATGCCTTTGGTTAACAATTGTCCTTCTAAGGGCAAAATCTAAAATTTAAACTAACTGCCGTTTTAATCCTAACCTATTGTTTTACCCTTTTATGTTTTATCTTTTCTATAATTATTGTAGTTCTTCCCCACTATCCTTGTTTTAAGTTACGAATGTTCTGATCAAAGCTGTTTGTTATGTTTGGATGTTATTTAGTATCCCCCATTTTACGTGTTTTCATGTAATTTTATAATTTGTTTTTATGTAATTTTATGTTGTAAACCGCTTAGAAATTTGAATAGGCGGTCTAAAAAATCTTTTAATAAACTTGAAACTTATTTGATTTTCTTTGGCCATTTTGTCATCTTGGAACCACAATCACTGAGTGAGCATACTTTCAAAAGAATGCATGCTATTTGTAAGAAGTGCGCACTCTGTTCTCAGAAATGCATGGATGCAGTGGCGTAGTAAGGGGGGGGCATGGGTGCAGACCACCCCAGGCACTGGTGGGGGCGCTGGCACCTCTCCGCCCCCCCCCCCCCCACACACACACACGCCACACTACGCTTGTGCCCTCCCTTCCCCACCCCTGTACCTCTTTAAAATCTTTGCTACCACAAGTAACTACTCTAGCCTGTTGCTCGCACTGGCCTGGCTCCCCCTGAAATCACTTCCGGGTCATGGGGCCAGGAAGTGACAGCAGAGGGAAAGCCAACCCCAGCTCGAGTAACAGGCCAGAGAAGCTGCTCGCACTGGCAATGATTTAAAGAGATATGGGGTGGGAAGGGAGGACACAAGTGTGGCATGGGGGTGCAGAAAGAGCTGGGGGGGGGCAGAGAGGAGAGTGCAGGAAGCACCACCACCCCGGGCGCCTCCTACCCTCCCTACGCCACTGCACAGAGGCACACATTATTCGCACCTAGGCAATTATTCAAGTGGGTACCTTATTAGGAAAAAGTATGCACTCCTGAAAAAGCTCTCTCTCTTTGCAAATAGTCACACTTTTTCAAACAGGATACTCGGCTAGCTGGACCATTAGTCTGACCTAGTTTGACTGTTCTTATGTTCATATGCTATTTGCACTTGCTTATATGTTAAAAATTCCTGTTAAAGCATGGTACATGCAAAATCTTACCATATTGTAACATTCATTATTTCATAGATTAAAGTGCATTACTTTGGTTTAATGTGCATTAAGACAGTGGTTTTCAACCCAATCTTTAGGGACCACCTGAGATAGATTTGCAATGCGTTCTTGGTATGCAGATCTCTCTCGTGTATATTCGTTATAGATATCCTAAAAACCCAACTGGCCAGGTGGTTCCTAAGAATTTGGTTGAAAACCACTGCACTAAAAGAACCCCATGCAAGCAGACTGCCTATCTCCATGGACTTCTCTTTTAACTTGCATTTTTCCCTTTAACTCTTGTGACACTGATGTGCTTAAGTGTGTTTGAAGATATTGTAATGAACCAGTTTGGCTACTGAAATGTGAGTAAGTACTTTTAACTTCTTGTCTGTAGTTTGTGTAAGGAACTCAGTTGCTCCTTAGCTAGGGTTACCAGATTTCTACATCGAAAAAAGAGGGCATGTGGCCCTGCCCTGGTCCACCCAAAGCCTCACCCCATTCCACCCACAGCCCTGACCTGTACTTCCCCCAGCCCCACACAAATCTCATCTCTTTGGGGCCACATCTGGAAGGCATCCACGGATGCGATGCGATGACATCACACTCGTCCAGTGGTCACTGACCCTCTCCCACCCTCCAAAGTTGTAAATGAAACAGTACATACCAGCCTCTATGATAGCTATAGATATTATGGGACATCCTAATAGAGCAGTAAACAGGTATCTGGAGTAGCCTGGTGGGCAGTGCAGAGAACCATAGAGAGGGGGTTCCAGGCCCATATCTCAATCTACCCATTATATTTATGGTAGACAATGTGAGCCCGCCAAAACCCACTCAAAACCTACTATACTGCCATATAGGTGACACCTGCAGCCATAAGGGCTATTAGGGTGGTAGATAAGTGAGTGTAGTAGTTTTGGAGGAGATTTGAAAGGTTCACCATACACTAAAATGGGATTCTAGTGAAATACGCATCTGGCACCCTCTACGTGAAGTTCACAGCCTTGTTGTCATGTCTTTCTGACCAGTCCATTAAGGGCCTCTTCTATCAAATTGCAATAGCAGTTTTTAGTGCAGAGAGCCACGCTAAATGGCCCGCGCTGCTCCTGACGCTCATAGGAACTCTATGAGCGTCAGGAGCAGCGTGGGCTATTCAGTGCGGCTCACCGCGCTACAAACTACTAGCACAGTTTGATAGAAGAGGCCCTAAGATATTGGTCCCTCACACGCCCAAATGGGCATAATTTGGATTTTTTTGAATTTGGACTTCTTTTATTCGAAAATGGCCAAAAAATTTAGACATCCTAAGGGCCAAGACATCCAAATAGGTCATTAAAAAAATAAATTGGGGCATCTAGTGGTTTCAAAAATGGACACTTCCCCGCCCCGACTTTTGGATGGCTTGCAGGAGACATCCAGTCAGACTTAGATACACTATCGAAAATGCCCCGCTAAAGGTTGTGCACAGGGGATTATAATTTGTTCATATTTAAATATTTGGCTGTTTTTCTCTATTTTCAGGTTTTTATTTTATTAATTTGTTTCATGCATTTATGTTAATAAACAGTTTAAAATCTGTCTTAAAACTTTTTAATATGTGGAAATTGACAATAAGGATAATTATATAAGAGGCTCTAGGGTGTAAAGTACCTATTTTAAGACTATTTTATAAAGACACATAAACAGCTATTATTAGTGATAATCCTGCAGAAATCATGCCTACATTGATGTTATTGGTAATGTGACTGCTTGAGAGCTATAATGTCATTAAACCTTTCTTGAAGCACGATCCTTAGCAGTAGTTCTGTGAGACTACCACAAGGGCAGTGGTTCCCAAACCTGTCCTGGGAAAACCCTAGCCAGTCAGATATCTGCAATGAATATTAATGAGATTGATTTGCATGCATTACTTTCCACTGTATGCAACTTTCTCTCATACATATTCAGTGGAGATATACAGCACAGGTTTGAGGACTGTTGTTCTAGGGATTGCCAACACCATTTCTGATCTCAGCACTGGCAAAGAAAGAAGCAATTGGAGATCATTTCTACCTGTCCTCTAGACCTTGGGGATTTTTAAAGGTATGAGTTTGGAGGTGGGGGGAAGACTTCAGAGGGGTAGGAGACTTTGGGGACTATTCTTGGGTAGGGGGCACACTTGGAGGACCCTTCAAATGAGTTTGCCTGCTTGGGGGGCACTAGTGGCAGGCTTGACTGTGGAAGCACCAATGGCATTGTTTATAGTTTTTTGTTGAGAGCTTCTACACCGTTACTAATGACTTGGGAGTTGATTCAGAGAGGTTTACGGTACATGAACTTCTGTAGAGATGTTACCATGCAGAGTTACAAAGAGCTTCTGCAAGGTGTTACAATACATTGGCTCTATACTAAAATACACAGAGCTCTGTGGTGGTGTTACAATACAGAGTTATTAGTACTGGCATGATTATGCCATAATCAGTCATCCTACTGATGTTACTGGCACATTGATCATCCTACTTATATGCACAAGTTTATTCCAAATCAATCATCCTACATATATACACATATAATAATACTAGGCTTACTATTGCTGCTAAATACACTATATTTATACACCTAAGGAGGTTGGCCATTTCAACTAACTGTAGCCCTTGTTACCTTAGTTATTGTTTCATAATGCTAATTTAACTCGCTTTGGTGCCCTTTAATACACGTTGAGAGGCAAATAAGGCAGCTTAGATCCCCTAATGCAGCTTGATAACTTCTCGCTTAGTGTTATTTGTATAAGGAAGAAAGTAATTAGAAAAGCCATGAAGTGAGAGAAATGTTATTTTCAATCCTCTGAGCATTTATTCTACATCCAAATGTTTACGTTAATTGAGAACACAGCAGTTTTTCCAAGGAAATGAATATCCAATTAAAAATGTGCATTTACAGAAGAGGTCTGTCCATTTCTCCCAAAATGTCAGAGGGACACATCCACATCCTTTCTGTAGTATGCAACACAGGATGGGTGAAATGATTTATGAAAATTCCAGTTGTGAGGTTTTGTTTCTTCAAGACTTGGGGGGTGGGGCTGGAATCAGCCTAAAACCAGACGGAGGATTGCTCTGACTGGGAAGACGGTAGAACAGGGCTGTACAGACAACAGCTAAGTAGTACTGTGTGGAGTTTTTAACTCGTAAAGATTATGACAAGGAGGCACTCCATGACCCAGGAGCTATTTGTCAGACCTTGAAAAGCAGGTCTCAAGAAAAAGGAAATACAGAAGAAAGGGATTTTTGTTCAAAAGCAGAGTCAAGCCTCAGGAATACAGTGTTTGTAAATGAAGTAAGTGTACATGCTATATAGTACAGCAGTTAGATGTGTTTTGAAAGCTGGTTTTGCCTTCAAAGCAAAAGTCGATTATCTTCTGAATTTAACTTGAAAGACTGAATAGCTTTCTTAAAAATTCATCTACCTTTTAAAACAGGATCACTTTCAATCGGACAAACACATCCCGTAAGGTTGATTCTGTCTCATAAATGCAAAAATCATCTCGGGGGGGGGGGGGGCATTGCTGTTGAGTAGGAATGTTTTTTTAGACTCTCTCTTCCAAGGTCGGCTTCCAGATGTGATCATGTGGGTGCAAGGTGAAACAGGAGGGCTTGTACAGGAGGAATAACGTAGCTTTGCTATCAAAACTGCAGTTAACAAATTTGGAAAAAAAAAAAAAAGCAAAGGAATTTCCCAAAGGATTTTAAGTGTATGACCAAAATTGCTGTTAATGGTCAAAAGTGAATAAATAGTTCCAGTTTTATGGACTGCAGTGTTGTGAGCTGATGTGTCGCTCTCTGTTTCCAAAATGCCAAGTTCTGTGATGGCATTTTCAGAGCTCTTTTTCAAAAGTTCTAATTGCGTGGCATTCATTTTGAGTGTACTTAATTTGTTGACATAGCTGAAATGAACACTGCCCCCCCCCAAAAAAAAAAATAAATATAATTCAGGACCCCTGTGGATACAGGTCAGAGTAAAGTATTTTATGTTGCTATGTTCTAGTAACTTTATTTTTAGAATGTATGAAATGATTGGTTTTTATTTAAAGTAATTTGAGAGAAAGTACTTTGAGACCTGATTTGGAAAGAGAAGATTACAGGAAGTACAAATGTATACACGAAATGGGATCCAATGCCAGAACTCGGTATACTTTGTGTACCAGAGCCTCATGCATTTATATTTCAGCTAGCACCCCCAAATTTTATTCCTGTAGTATTGATCATCCAAGCCAGAAGTTGCAGTATTTGTCATAAACTCTTAAGGAAAATGTTCTTTTAATGTTAAGACAGATATGGATGAAGAAACACTGAAGCATGTGTGGGAAAATGGCTGCAGTCCAGTGTCTGGAATCATTTATCTTTTGGTATAGTTCTGAAGATGACTTATTTATTTTGCAGAAATTCATATTGGTTAGTTTCACTTACATCTGGAAAGAAAGAGAGACATGTTTGATGAAGGTGAACAGAGGAGAGAAACGTTGAACTGTCAACCCTTGCTTAACCTGTTTCTGATAATCTTTATGTAATAAGAACCAGTATGCGGGTAATTTATAAAGGCATTTTCATACAAATCACCCCCGTGTATAAATATGCATGGTGGCGCGATCACATGTGTTTGTGATTCAAGCATAGGCATGATCGGAGGTGAAATTTTTGGTGAAGTATGGGTAGAGTTGCGGTTGACATAGCATTCTTTATTAAATACACTCTTATGTGCGCATTTTATAAACAAATATTTCCATTTGTTCTTGAGCTGCCATAAATGTCTAAGCCATAATCTTAATGTTTAATTTTACAGCTTTGTAGGAGCAATTTTATGAAGACATATAGGTTCCTGTTTCTCTTTAAAAGAGGCCTAAAATAAGTGCTCCCAGACCCTTTCAACTTGGATGACCTGATTATCCACCATATGTGTCCTTAAAAATTTTCCAGTCAATACTGAGTCCACAGTGATAAGCATTTTTTTATTAATTTGGTTTTTAAATGCTGACAATCGCGAGCAGAATTATATTCAGATGTTCAATGTCATGCCTTGTCTAGACACCAGCATTGATTATCCAGTGCTCATTTGTTCTGTGCTATTGGATGGAGCTTATATAGATTCTGGCTGATATTCTGTGCAAGGCTGCTGCTAGAGGTCATGGCAGCCATTTTGAAGAGGCAGCTGTGATAAGCAGAATCAAGTGGGCATCACTTCTGGCCATTTCCTGCTAGATCACCAGGTATTCGATAAGTAGGACTCATGAGATCTTGGCAGGGGATTCTGGGGTGGGGGTGGGGGGGTCTGGAAGTTCTTCTGGGGAGGTGGGTGAAAAGGAGGTCTGCATCATCTGGTAGTTGGAAGAGAGGAAGGGTAGACTGGCACATTTCAGGCCAGAGCCCAGAAATTATGCAATTGCCGGCACCCAAAGTTAGGTCTGCAATTTATGTGGTCCTATTTGGTCGCTTAGCTAGGCGGGCACTGGCACTAAACACCCACAGAGCTAACAGCTCCTTCCTGATTCCATCCTCAGAATCCTTAGAGATTTGGGAATCCAATTGCATAGCCAACAACAAGGTTTGGTTGTGAAGTTGGTCTTAACAGCAGCATTCAATCTTGTTAACCGTGATAATTTACTGACAGAATTGAGTGCAACAGGAATAATTGGAAAAGTATTAATCTGAAGGTTTTCTGAAATATACATCAATGCAAGTAAAATAGAATAATGAGATTTCTGGAGGATGGAATTGTACTGTGGGGTCCCATAGGGCTTACCATTGTCCTCTATCCTATTTAACATGTAAATGCGATCAATAGAAAAGCATCTCTATAACCTTCAAATTACTTATTTTTCATATGCAGATCAGATAATGTTGTATTTTTTCTCTGGTAAATATTCTAGCATGGTAAAGTATGAAGAAAAGATTAAGATTTTTCTTTTATTTAGACATGAATGACAAAGAGTTAAATTTCAATCCTAAAAAGTCCAAGATTCTTTGGGTAGGAGATAGTCAGGAGGCTAGGCCTCCTGAAATTTTAGCTGTAGCATGATTACTGTTATCCCTGTGTTGGGAAATCAAGTTTTTGAATACCTATTTAGATTCTGGCTTAAATATGAAACACAGATAAATTAGAAGTATTTGTAGTATGTATTATGTATGGTTTTATTGGAAACTGCCTCGGTATTAGGTGGTATATAGATTTTAAAAATAAAATATTTATCAAAGAAAAGTTTATGGTCATTTGTCATAGCTACATCATATTAAATACTATTTTAGTTCACATCCTTTGCAATTGGTGGTATAGGCTATGGTACAGGCTATAATTATGACAATATTTGATTAATTGCTATGGAATTCTTTTTGAATTGCCAGATTACCAACTTTCTTACTTAGAAATTCTACAAAATGTGTTTTGAAGATGATTTGGGCTGTTCCTTACTTAGTAAAATATCATTGTCTTTCTTTTAAAATGAGATTAGATTTTAAGTTACTATTTTTTATTTTAAAATTTGCAAGGCCTTGCCCCAAATTATATGGAAAACTGATACATACTAACAAAAAGTTTAAGATCTAAACACAAATAAGTGTTTTACCTTCCATTAAAGGGTTTTAGATCTCCTATTTCAGTCTATAATGAGTATTGGTCCAAAACTTTAGAATTCTATTTCATGAATCTATGTGCACAGATATATATAATTTAAGTTGCAATTGAAAACTTTCCTTTTTGAGACATATTTTAGTATTTAGTGTAAGACTTGTAATAATTCTATATTAATGTTTGTGTTGATGATATTTTTTGTAGAAACTGATCAAGAATATTATAATGCTTCTGTATTAATATGAATGTGATTATTGTAGGACATTGTGATCTGCCTTCAGCCAATTAATTTATTTTGATTAAGCAGAATTCAAATTAAGGCTCCCTTTTATCAAGCCACGTAAGGGTTTTTTATCACCTGCCGCTGTGGTAAAAGGTCCAACGCTCATAGAATTCCTATGACCGTCGGAGCTTTAACCACAGAGGCCAGAGATAAAAACCCTAAAGTGGCTTTATAAAAGAGGGTCTACATTATATTCTGCTAACTCGCCATTAAGGTTCCAAGGTGGATTACAGAAAAAGAAAGCTGGTACACTAACCAGGATAAGAACTATGGCAAAACTGTTCTTTCACTTATAGAAAAAGTTCTTCATGAGCAAAGAGATTAGATTAGATCTGTATTTTCATAGATGTGTTTGTTTTGAGTAGTGCTGCCCGATTCAGGAAAAAACGTTTTGATTCGATTCGATTCAGCCTATTTAATTGGTTTTTCGATTTGATTCGGTTTTCCTGCCCAATTGTGTGTTTTGTTTTGTTTTTCAAACATCCTGGTGGGTTTATTTTATAGCCTCTTCACCCCCTTTGCCTTCTCCTAACCACACTGGTGCTGTGGTGTAAACAAAATAAACAAAAAAGACTTTTCCTCTCTCTGTTAAATCCTAGCTCACGTTTGCGGTCTAACACCAGCTCTGGCAGGATACACGTTTCAAATCTGACATATTGTAATCACAAAACAGAAAATAAAATTAGTTTTTCTACCTTTTGTTGTCTGATCATTATTCAAATCTTGTTGGTCCCAGGCTCTGGTTGTCGTGCTTGCCAGGGTCTCCTTCTTTCTCCGTGCTAACTATCCATCTACATCTCCGTCCTCCCCTTCCATTTCCCTTCCCTCCCCCGGAGGTCTGGCATCTTTCTTTTTTTTCATCTCCATCCACAGATCCAGCTTTTCTTAACTACCCTTTCATCCAGCATCTCTCCCTCCTTCCCCACCACCCCAGGGTCCACCATCTCTCCCTTTCTTTTCCCAACTGCCCTCCTATCCAGTATCTCTATCCCCCCTCCACACCATCCTTTGTGTCCAACTTCTCTCCCTTTCTGTTCCTTCCCTCCCTGAATCCCATTGACCATCATCTCTCTCCCTCTCCTCTATTTTTAGACCCATTATTTCTTCCCCCCCCAAAGTCCGGCATATGCCCGTTTCTTTGAAACCCCCCCTTCCCTTCCTCCCTCTGTGTTCTTCTACACCAGGTCTCCCCTCCCCTGAAGGTCTGTCTCCGAAGGCCTGCACCCCACCCCTGAAGGCCTGTCCCCCCCCTTGAAGGCCTGTCCTCCACTTGAAGACTTGCCCCCCCTTAAAGACTTGTCTACCCTGAAGGCCTATGCCACCATCCCTGGCCTGTCCCCCCTTTGAAGATCTGTCCCTCCTTTGAAGGCCTGTCCCCCCCTTGAAGGCTTGTCTCCCCTTAAAGGCTTGTACCCCCTGATGGCCTGCATGTCCCCCCTGAAGAGCTATTCCACCATCCCTGTCCTGTCCCCCCTTTGAAGGCCTGTCCCCCCCCTTAAAGGCCTGTACCCCCCTTAAAGGCCTGTACCCCCCCCTTGAAGGCCTTCACTCCCCCTTGAAGGCCTGTCCCACACCGAAGGACTGCGCACCCCCCTCCTACCCCCGGGAAGGCCTCCGTGTTCCCCCCGGCCTCCTCGCACCGTTTACCTTATAGAAGAGCAGATTGCGGTACTAGTGTTTTTGCAAACTGCTTTGAGCTGTTTCCTCTGTTGCGGTCCCGCCCCTCCTCTGACGTCAGAGGCAGGATCGCAGCGGAGGAAACAGCCTCAAAGCAGTTTGCAAAGACGCTAGTACCGCGATCTGCTCTGCAGGCTTCACCTATAAGGAAAACGGTGCAGGGATGCCAGGGGGGAAGCCAGACGCCAGGATGAGAAATCAGGGGGGGGGAAGCCAATAGCAGCACTTCCCGACTGACCCTCCCTCCTTGCCCTCTAAAGCAGGTGCAGCAGCGGTCGGCCAGCAAGAGCAACGCTGCCGCTCCTGCTTTATGGGGCGAGGGGGGAGGGTCTAAATCGGGAAGCCGATTTTATGGTGTTTTAAATCGATTTGAATCGATTCACCCAAAGTGAATCGGTGAACCGATTCGAATCGTGAATCGGGCAGCACTAGTTTTGAGTTCTATCCCTGTGCATTAGCCTTTTGTGAAAATAATAACAGAGATAAATTGTGTTTTTATTCAGAGCTTGGCCTGGACAGAGGAGTTTGCAGTGTGCACGAGGGGTGAACAAATTAGTGCAGCCAGCACAGAAAGATGGACAGTTGTTAGAAATGCTACTTAGGGTTCCTTTTACGAAGCCACGGTAGCGGCTTTAACGCGCGCAACTTTTAATCATGCGCAACCCCCGCACTAGCCGAAAAATTACTGCCTGCTCAAGAGGAGGCGGTAGCGGCTAGCGCGTCTGGCGGTTTAGGGCGTGCTATTAAGCGCGTTAAACCGCTACCGCGGCTTCGTAAAAGGAGCCCTTAATTCTGGTGGTAAGATGTGCTGCTCAGTATCTTTACTGAGGCGGAGTCAGAGTGGAGATAAAGTTTATCTGCATAGTAGTAAACCTCAAAAGGGCTAGCCAGATAGCTTTCTGAATAATTTGGGACAGCAAACATGCTATTCTGAGTGCCATCTGGATATGTTATCTTGAATAGTAGTTGACTATCACCACTGTTCAGATAGTGCCAGCCCTTCACTGCTCTTTCTGGCAGCGTTGTTGAAAGTATTTGATTAAAGTACGGTACTTAAGTAAAAGTAAAAACACATGTATTGTTTAATACTTAAAGTAAAATTACAATGAAGAATACATTTAAAAAATTTACTTAAATAAATTAAAAATAATTGTTTTTGAGCAAAAAGTAAAAGTATCATAACAACAGTGATTGCAACTATGGTTAATGTTTTTATTCCCAAAATTGTATTGTTCTACAATTCAATCCACTTTGCTTTTAATAAAAGGAATTTTTATATTGCATATTTTACATTTACATTCCATTACAGAATACAGGATAAGGAAATACAATGAAAATATATTCAGCGGAAAACATCTCTAAATAATATGATAATCCATCAAGTCCACATCTAGAGAGATTTTATTTATTTATTTATTCAATTATCCAACCAAAAGAGCCCAGAACGGGTTACAGGTGTACATACACAGTATAGTCAAGGCAAATATGGACAAGATGTACTTGGGAAGCTAGTAGTACAGTGACCGAGATACGAGGTAGAGAACCTCAGAGATACATTTGGTAACTATACATGCTAGGGTAGAAATAAACAGTCAAGGTACATTAATTAGCTATATATGCTATACATTTCTCCCTCCATATTCACGGTTTCAGCACTCATGGTTTCGCTTATTCACGATTTTTCGCATGCTGACTCCACCCCCCAAAATTACATCATGAGTAAAGTTCCTTTTCTTTAACTGTACCGATAAAAAAGTTTAGCGCTTACCAACATTCACTCTGAAAATCGCTGCTTCCATGCTTTCTCCCACAGAATTGCTGCTTCAAATCTTTCACCCTGAAAATCGCTGCTTCCCAGCTTCCCAGTGTGCACAGAGAAAAACGCTGCTTCCCAGCATCCATAGAGAGAAACTCTGCTTCCCAGCATGCATGGAGAAAATTTCTATTACCCTGAAAATCGCTGGGGATCACTGAGAATCACTGCTTGCCTACTATAAGCCCTAAAAGCGTTGAGAAGCCCTAAAATCGCTGGGAATCGCTGCTTGCCTGCCATAAGCCCTAAAAACCGTGAATAACTGTTAAAAGTTATTTGTGGTTTCAATAGTAAAAACGCTGACTTTTACAATAAAAACATGAATAACATAAAAAGTTATTCACGGTTTTTCCATATTCGCAGCTATGTTCCACCCGCATCTACCACGAATGCGGAGGGAGAAGTGTGGTTGATATTAACAGCCAAGGTACATTAATTAGCTATATATGCTATAGTTGATATAAACATCCAAGGTACACTAATTACCGTATTTTCACGCAAATAACGCGCACCCGTATAAAACGCGCACACGGGTATAGCGCGCAGAAATCACGATGATATGTACAAAAACTTTGGTATACCGCGCTCACGGGTATACCGCGCATGCTGCCCGACGCTCCTTTCGCCCGCCCTGACTTTCCGTGCGCTGTCCCGACTCTCCGTTCACCCCCCCTGACTTCCGTGCACTGTCCCCCCTTGAAGGTCTGTCCCCATCCTGAAAGTCTGATGCCCCCCCCCGACGTCCGATACATCCCTCCCCCCCCCCGAAGGACCGCCGACTCCCCAACAATATCGGGCCAGGAGGGAGCCCAAATCCTCCTGGCCACGGCGACCCCCTAACCCCACCCCGCACTACATTACGGGCAGGAGGGATCCCAGGCCCTCCTGCCCTCGACGCAAACCCCCCTCCCCCCAACGACCGCCCCCCCCAAGAACCTCCGACCGCCCCCCAGCCGACCCGCGCCCCCCACGACCCCCCCACCCCCCTTCCCCGTACCTTTGGTAGTTGGGCCAGAAGGGAGCCCAAACCCTCCTGGCCACGGCGATCCCCTAACCCCACCCCGCACTACATTACGGGCAGGAGGGATCCCAGGCCCTCCTGCCCTCGACGCAAACCCCCCCCCCCCCCACCGACCGCCCCCCCCCAAGAACCTCCGACCGCCCCCCCAGCCGACCCGCGACCCCCCTGGCGACCCCCACGACCCCCCCACCTCCCTTCCCCGTACCTTTGGTAGTTGGCCGGACAGACGGGAGCCAAACCCGCCTGTCCGGCAGGCAGCCAACGAAGGAATGAGACCGGATTGGCCCATCCATCCTAAAGCTCCGCCTACTGGTGGGGCCTAAGGCGCGTGGGCCAATCAGAATAGGCCCTGGAGCCTTAGGTCCCACCTGGGGGCGCGGCCTGAGGCACATGGTTGGGTTGGGCCCATGTGCCTCAGGCCGCGCCCCCAGGTGGGACCTAAGGCTCCAGGGCCTATTCTGATTGGCCCACGCGCCTTAGGCCCCACCAGTAGGCGGAGCTTTAGGATGGATGGGCCAATCCGGCCTCATTCCTTCGTTGGCTGCCTGCCGGACAGGCGGGTTTGGCTCCCGTCTGTCCGGCCAACTACCAAAGGTACGGGGAAGGGGGGTGGGGGGGTCGTGGGGGTCGCCAGGGGGATCGCGGGTCGGCTGGGGGGCGGTCGGAGGTTCTTGGGGGGGGCGGTCGTTGGGGGGGAGGGGGGTTTGCGTCGAGGGCAGGAGGGCCGGGATCCCTCCTGCCCGTAATGTAGTGCGGGGTGGGGTTAGGGGGTCGCCGTGGCCAGGAGGGTTTGGGCTCCCTTCTGGCCCAACTACCAAAGGTACGGGGAAGGGGGGTGGGGGGTCGTGGGGGACGCCAGGGGGGTCGCGGGTCGGCTGGGGGGGCGGTCGGAGGTTCTTGGGGGGGGGCGGTCGTTCGAGGGAGGGGGGTTTGCGTCGAGGGCAGGAGGGCCTGGGATCCCTCCTGCCCGTAATGTAGTGCGGGGTGGGGTTAGGGGGTCGCCGTGGCCAGGAGGGTTTGGGCTCCCTTCTGGCCCGATATTGTCGGGAAGTCGGCGGTCCTTCGGGGTGGGGGTGCGAGTGGTCCTGCCGGGGGGGGGGGATGTATCGGACGTCGGGGAGTCGGCCGGGCAAGAGGGCTTGGGCTCCCTCTTGCTCCGATCGTGGATGCGGGTGCGGGTGGGAGCGCGTGCGAGCGGTCGTTCGGGGTGGGGGTGCGAGCGGTCTGGCCAGGAGGGTTTGGGCTCCCTTCTGGCCCGATATTGTCGGGAAGTCGGCGGTCCTTCGGGGTGGGGGTGCGAGTGGTCCTGCCGGGGGGGGGATGTATCGGACGTCGGGGAGTCGGCCGGGCAAGAGGGCTTGGGCTCCCTCTTGCTCCGATCGTGGATGCGGGTGCAGGTGGGAGCGCGTGCGAGCGGTCGTTCGGGGTGGGGGTGCGAGCGGTCCTGCTGGGGGGGTGAATCGGGCGTCGGGCGGGGTGGGAACTATGTTTTAAAACTTTTGTATACCGCGCTCACGCATATAACGCACGAGGGGTATGCGCGGTAGGTAAAAACGCGTATAACGCGCGCGTTATATGCGTGAAAATACGGTAACTATACATGCTTTGGTGAGGAATTTAGCGCTATGGTCTAGTTGATGAGTTTATCTGAGATCATTTAGGTTTGGTCTTTTCATGGAACTGGACTTGTGAAGAGGAGGGTTTTCATGGCCCTCCTAAAGTTCCATAGGTCGTCCAGCTCTTTGATAGATGGGGGGATGAGGTTCCATAGCTTGGGTATGAAGTGTGAGTAGGCATGTCTGCAGGCTGATTCAGTTTTGAGGGTGTGTCCAGGGGGTAGGGACATCCATCTTTCTTATTGTGATCTTAATGATTGGCTTGGGTACCAGTTTGTGATCTTAATGGTTGGCTTGGTACCAGTTTCTTGAAGGTTTTGAATGCCAGCGCTTCTTGATAGGTAACCAATGAAACAATACTATTGCTGGGGTGACGTGGTCACAGGTGCTCAAGTTTTTGACTAGGCAGACTGCTGCATTTTGGACGCATTGGAGGTGAGATAAGTTTTTGGCAGATAGTCCTACTACATGATACCAATTATATCATAATATACTTTTAAGGAAAGAAATTGGAAATAATCCTGATATAAACCGCGCCCCTTCTTCTTTTTTTTTTTTTTTTTTTTTTACCTCCTAAATCAAAAACAGTCAAGATTTCTCTCCTTCGTGTAATTTAAGAAATTGCTCCAACTGTAATGGATCCCAAAAAAGGAAATCTTTATCTTGACACTTCAATATACATTTACAAGGAAATTTCAAAAAATATGTGGCACCCAAAGCCAACACCCTAGGTTTTAATACCAATAAGGCCTTCCGTCTAACCTGTGTTGCTTTGGTCACATCCGGAAACATAAGAATTTTTGCTCCACAAAATATCGCATTTTTATTCTTAAAATAAGTTTTCAAAATTAAAGCCTTATCACTTTCAGTGGAGCATGCCACCAACAGGATGGATCTACTCTGAATTGCATCTTGAGAGTCTTTCAGGAAACCTGTTAAATCAAATTCTGTTGCACTCAGCTGATCCACCCCTTACTCTGTAGGAAATTTTTTAGCTCGAGGAATATAATAACAATTAGAGATTATCATTGAATCAGAACTTTGTAAACCTAAAATTTCCCTGATACATTTTCTCAAAAGAATTTTAAGGGATAGCAAATGAGTTATTGAGAAATTTAATAATCACAGGTTTTTGGATCTTGCATCTCCAACATTTCAATTTTTAAATGTAAGCTAAGGTAATCTTTAACAGATGATGCAGGTTTCTGCCTTGCAAGCTGTTTCGACATTTCAACTGTAGAAAGTCTTTTATCAAGAATCTTTACATTGGAGTCTAAGGGCTCCTTTTACGAAACCACGCTAGCGGGTTTAATGCGCATGACTTTTCATCATGCGCTAATCCCCGCACTGGCCGAAAAACTACCGCCTATTTAAGATGAGGCGGTAGTGGCTAACGCGTCCGGTGGTTTAGCATGCGCTATTATGTGCATTAAACCACTAACGTGCCTTCGTAAAAGGAGGTCTAAATTTTCTAATTTACCAACAACTTCCTCTTAGAAAGCTGATGTTGATGAATAACTGATTTTAAGAAACCCTCCATCTTAACATTAATTAACCAAACATCCTTAAAGGAAATTTCCTGTGGTACCTGCACCAAACCATGATCTTCAGAACCATCTGTCAACATAGGGTAGACATTTGGCATAGAAATGTATGTAATTATCAATGGACTTCAAAGTTCTGGATTATTTGGTGAAGATGTATTAGGACCTAATTCAACAGGAAAAGAAGGAGGGAGTAGAGTAGAAAAGATACACTGAGAACAATCACATGGTAATCTATAGGACCAGAGGTCACTGGAATAGAAACCTTGGTTTTACTTTCCACTTACCCCTTATATGAAAAAAATATTTTTATAAACTTCCCAGGTTACCTTAGTCTCTTGCAGCTCCTCTTGACTCCAAGAGGCTCCCAAGGGGCCTAGCGTGTCCCTTCGGCCATGCCATGCAGCCATGCACCAAAGTAGTCGTGGCTTTTTCAAACATTGCTGAAGTCCTCAGTGATGTCCCACACTGTTTCTCCAGGTGCCTGAAGTAAATGGAACAACAAACACCACAGTTCGCAGCTAACTCAGAGACTCAAAAGATAAAAACACTCCACAGATAGTAGACACAGACAATAAATGTTTCACAGCAGTAGCTGCAACTTTTTCAAAAAGAGTCGAAGGTCCCCAGTGATGTCCCACGCTGTTTCTCCGGGTGCCTGATGTAAATGGCACACCAACCGCCACAGTTGGCGGCTAACTCAGAGGCTCAAAAGGCAAAAACTGTCTGCAGATGATAGATGCAGACAAAAAGCATCACTTCTCATAAAAGTAAATTTTGAAAATGATTGTCTTGCGATGACCAGCAATTTATTGTGGTAGGGACATATGTCTGTTCACCAATTGCTACAAGCTTCAGCTTCATCTCCACTTCAAAGTAACCCAACTCATCAATGTTTTGTGTGGCTGGAGATTAGTAACCAGTTCAACATACACAAGCAACTCCACATAGATTATATTCACTGAACAGCAAAATTAAAGGTGAAATGATCCATTGTTTGCATGATGAGGTTTTCAATAACAAAATCCAGTTCCAGCTTTTTCTGTTTGATTTGGTTTACTGAGGAATTGTCATTTATATCTTGCTTCAGCTTTAACTTTTTACTTTTAACTGCAAGTATCAGATGTAACTAGGTAAAAGTAGTAAAGATGAAATTATTACTTCATAAAAGTAAAAAAATGTTATCCTGTACTTCTTTACAAGTAAAACTAACAAATTTTTACTTAAATATAGTACAGTTCACTGGCTTCAATTAGGAGTAAGTCTATTCAGCCTTCTTTTTTTGGCAGTGTGCCTCCCATTATTTCCTGTGGGAGAAAAGAGGTATTTTATAACCCCTTTTCAATCACAAGACATGACCTTTATCATAGAAACCAACTTTCAAAATGATTTGGGATGCTAAATTCAGCACCTCCCACAGACAATCCGTTCTTCTATCTTTTCTGTAACTGATCCCCTACTCCATTCCAACGCTTCCTCCTCTATAATATTACCAAAATACGACCTCTTCTCTCTGAACACACTACCAAAACCCTTGTCCATGCTCTCATCACCTCGCGCTTAGACTACTGCAACGTACTTCTCTCAGGCCTCCTGCACACCCATCTCTCACCTCTTCAGTCCATTCAAAATTCTGCCACATAACTCATATTCCGTGAGAGCCGCTATTCTCACGTTAACCTCTCTCGTCAAGTCACTTAATTGGCTCCCCATCCATTTCCAAATACAGTTTAAACTCCTCTTGCTGACTTACAAGTGCATTCACTCTGAAGCCCCCCGATATCTCTCCTCACTTATCTCCCCTTATGCTCCCCCCCAGTGATCTCTATTCATTGGGCAAGCCCCTCTTATTTGTACCCTTCTCTTCAACTGCCAACTCCAGACTCCGTCCCTTCTTTCTTGTGGCACCATATGCCTGGAACAGGATGCCTGAATCAATACATCGTGCTCCATCCCTAGCAGTATTCAAATCCAAGCTAAAAGCCCACTTTTTTGAAACTACAGTGGTGCCTCGCATAACGAACACCTCGCACAGCGAACGCTGCGCACAACGAACTTCAGGTCTTGCTTCCTACAACGAACTTCGTTTCACACAACGAAGTCGCCCGAGCTGCATCCTTCCGCGCAGGCACTGCCCTTAACTGCCCTCTCTCCGCCTGGCTCCCTGTGCAGTGGCGGACCGTCGGCTCGCAGGGGCCCGGCGCCTACTGCTGATGCGTTGGGGGGGCGGAGCTACTCTCGCCGCTTCCCCGATGCTAGAAAAATAACAGCTTTGTTCTCTCTCACCATTGGCAATCTGTTTACATATTGAAAGAAACAGGAAAAAAAAAGCTTATCCATTTAGACCATTTTGTAATAAGTATAAACTAGTATTATAGACAGAATGATCTGCCCAAGGAAATGGACAACAATTTCAACCATGCAGGCATTTAAAAAATGAACAGTTAAGTCCCAGTTTTTGCCGCTGAGACTCTGCCCTCTCTCACTGTAAAATTAGACTCTACTTAGTCTGTCTTTAAATTTAAAAAATGTGTGTTGTTTTAAAAAACAATTATGTTTTTAGATGTATCTAAATAAACATAATAACAAAAAATTTATCTTTTTTTATGTCATCTTAGCATATTTTATGCTGCAGAACAAATTATTTTTTTTAACATGTATTGTTATGGGAAAACGCGTTTCACATAACGAACTTTTCGCATAACAAACTTGCTCCTGGAACGAATTAAGTTCGTTGTGTGAGGCACCACTGTACTTTTAACTCTTAACTCCCACTCACTGCTGTCAGATACCTATACCCACTATCATTTCCTCTACCCCCTTGTATTGTAATCTGAATATTTGTTTTACTGCTGCAATTGTCTATTGCGGTGTCAGGTCAAAACCGCAGAAGACAAAGGCGCGCGCCGACAACTGAACGCAGCGCGGAGGCGCGCGCTGAAGAAAATAACTGTTTTTAGGGGCTCCGACGGGGCCCCCACTTTACTTTATACAGATCGCGCCGCGTTGTGGGGGCGTTGTGGGGGAGTTTGGGGGGTTATAACCCCCCACATTTTACCGAAAACTTCAATTTTTCCCTAAAAACAGGGAAAAAGTTAAGTTTACAGTATAATGAGGGGGGTTACAACCCCCCAAACTACCCACAATGCCACCGCGATCTGTATTAAGTAAAGTGGGGGGCTCACCAACAAAAACCCCCGTTGGAGCCTCTAAAAACTGTCATTTTCTTCGGCGCGCGCCTCCGTCTTGCGCTCAGTTGTCGGCGTGCGCCTTTGTCTTCCGCGGTTTTGTCTATGAACCGTCTATTGCTTATGTTTGTTTGACTTATTCAGTTGAGTGAACTCCTTCAATAAGGTGGTAAATAAATCTTAATTTACAAAAAGAAAACAAATAACTTTTTTATAAAAATGGGAGTTTTTAGAGATTTCTTTGTATCTTATTTAGTACAGGAAAATATTTATTTCTGTTTGACTTTTATCAGTGTTGTGCAGTCTGTTATCTTGCATTTTGCATTTCATTTCTTTATCTGCATATCTGTTTCTACTTTTTTAGTCAATTATTCTTCGCTAGGTTATGGGTTGTGTGTTCTAAGTGCTGCATCTTATATAGTGTTACAAAACTGTTATTTACATAAGTTCAGCCCAAGATAAAAAAAATACATGACTCGTTAGAGCATACATATAATTAATACTGATCATAGCACTCTCTTATTTCTCTTACTACTATTTCTCTCACTAATGAGAGATGCTCGTTAGTATACTTAGAAATGGCAGTGCATACATAAACCGATGTGGTTCATACTTTTGTAGTTTGGAAAAGATGGTCGAGATAATGAGAAAAGGCTAATATTTGATCTCTCAAGTCCTTGTGCTTCTCTGAGGAAAAGAAATTCTGCCCCAAACCAATTTTTATTATGATAAGATTATATTCTAAGCCAAGTATTTTACATAATACGAATGTGAAGGTGGTCTGAATACTACTTATATAACTAAATGGTTTACAGTGAGTAGTGATCAAGTACTCTAAGGGCCTGTTTTACAAAGCCACGTGGCAACAGCCCTGAAGTCCTTTAAATCTCTATGGGCTTCGGGACCATTACCGTGCAGCAGCCGCTAGCACGGCTTTGTAAAACAGGCCCTAAGTGTTTCCCTATCTGTCCCAACAGACTCACAATCTAACTGGTAACTTGGGCAACAGTTTAGTTTAATTTATTTCTAGTGCGCATTTATCCAAAGCAGATCGCAAAACAAACATACACAATAAAAACAGTTAAAATATATACTAAATAATTAAACAAATTATAAAAATATGACCCACTAGGTGGTATGATTCAGTTACAAAGCATGATTTCAATTTTTTTTTTTTTTTTAATCATTTGCTCTATCCCTATATCATTGGGTTAGATGGCTTGCCCAGGGTCACTGGCACTGGGATTGAGCCACACAACTTCATGATGCTGAGGCAGCAGCTGTAACCATCAGGCCACTACTCCCTCCATAAGACACATCTATTTTATGCACAAACTTTCAGTGCACCTAAAGTATCCTTCATATCAAATCACTCTATTCCTTAACATTCCGAATATTTGGATATTCATCCGCTATAATAAAACCCTAAGAGGCTCATAATCGAAAGAGAAAACGTCCAAAAACCGGCCTAAGTCGAACATTGGACGAACATTGTCAAAATACGTCCAAGTGCCGATAATAAAAACTGGTTTTGGACGTATTTCTAAACGCCCTAGGCCTTCATAGTGCCGCTGAACGACCATCGCTAAACGGGACATTTCAGGAGGAGTGTCGAGGGAGGGAGTTGGGCAGGATGTGGGCTGGCTTAGACTTAGTCGTACTGCATGTTTAACCGAAAGTTATATAGCACAGGATCGATGGAACTTGGATGTTGTGACTTAGACCATTTAAAACCTAGTCTAAGTCACAAAAAATCACCTAAAGTCACCAGATAAGCACTGCAAACACATAATACAGGCACACACCCCCATAAAAATATTAATCACACCTTTAAAATTCAGCCTCCAGACCATCATCTCCTGGCAGCCTGGCATAGGAAAGCCTAGTCGTCCTGCACAGAGGCATCTTAATCCGTCTTGGGGGGGGGGGGTTATGGACCCATGAAGAGGAGACCCATGCCCATAAGCCCCTGTAATTCCTGTATTGATACTGAAACATGTGCACTCCCCTATACACCCCCAAAACCCTTTTGTACTGGCATATAAATGGCTCCTGCAGCCATTAGGGTTATTAGGGTGGTAGATAAGTAGGTCTAGGGGATTCTGGAGGTGGTTTGGGGGACTCACCATGACCTATAAGGGAGTTGTAGTGAGATGAAGACATGGCACTCTTTGTGAAGTTCACAGCAGTGCCCTGTAAGGTACCCCGCTATTTAGGTACCATGTCTGGGTGTTCAGTCCATCACTTTGCAGATCCCTCCCACGTCCAACAGGGCTTGTTCTAGGCGTTTTTGACTTGGACGAAAAGTTGGACAAAATGTGGTATAAAGATGGGTGATTTAGCAGCTTAGATGATCAGATCAGCAGGACGTATACTTAGATGATTTTCGAAACGAAAAAAAATTTGGACTTTTTTTTTTTTTGAAAATGTGTCCTAAGCTGTTTTTAACTTTGGACAACTTGTGACTTGGACGAAAACAGACTTAGATGTTCCTTTCAATTATGCCCCTCCATGCGCACTTCAAACGGCGTGATCCCTGCATCCGTGATTTGTGCCTCCGTGTCAGACATGCGCGGTACAACGTGTGGCATGTGCGGCTCAGTACAGCTTGCGACACGTGCGGCGATGGAGCCTGTGGCGGTTTGGTTTGTTTGGCAGTTTCAGGCATGTGCGGCAGTTTCCTCAAGCTTCCTCCAGCTGGAGCTTGCGGTGGTTTCCCTATCTATATAGCCTGCGGCGGTGCGGCGGTTTCTGTGCGGCATATTACCTATCAATACAGCCTGCGTCGGACCCTGCCAGAGCTGCTTCATTTTTATAAGGTAGGTGGGAGAAGGGGACTGGAGCTGAAGCGTCTCATCGCACAAGAAACAGACAGGCAGGGGGCAACGAGAGACAGACACACAGAAAGATGAGGGGCCAGGCAGAGAGACAGAAATAAAGACAGATAGACGGACAGAAAACAGACAGACAGCGGCCAAGGAGAGAGAGAAAGAAAAAAAGAAAGAAAAAAGACAAGACAGACAGCGGCCAAGGAGAAAGACAGAAAGAAAAAAAGACAAGACAGATAGCAGCCAAGGAGAGAGACAGAAAGAAAAAAAAAAGACAGATAGAAAGAAAGAAATGCCTAAGTCTACACACCTATTCTAGCACCCGTTAATCTAACGGGCTTAAACACTAGTAGAGTTATAACATCAGTGCCAAAGTTTACCCTAAGCCAGTGGCTGTGCTGGCTAAACATTTACCACTGTCTGTGAGGCTTATACTGCAAGATTTGCCCAATGAAGGGGGCCACTAAAGTTAAACTTTACTCAGGGTGCAACAACCCCCTTGAGCTGGCCCTGAGTAAACTATAAATACTGGTACAGTCTACTAATTCAAAATAAAATTATGTGCCCTCAAATTTCCCTTTTCAGTACATTTTGGTAGACTGTTTGGGAAATATGTTCTTCCGTCTCATAGTTTCTCACCTCTGTCTATTGGGTTGTCACAGTTCTTGCTGATCAAATTCTGCTCATTTCCATAGAAACACATGTTGACATCAAAGGGATAAAATTACACCACCATCTATGAATGATGAACCATTGGTAGGAATTGTGAAGAGGGATAGAAAGCTCCAGGCATTTAAATGCATGTCCAGGGATACCCGGGCATTTTTTAGCAGCACTAACCAATGAAATATCAGCTGAATATCGACTGGTTAGTTATTTATAGTATTTATTTGTTTTATTTGTTGATGTATTTCAAATATATTTCTATTCCTGGTAATATATGGAATTTTTTTTTTTTTAAACCAAAATGAAATAAGGTGCTACCTTTTTTATTGGACTAACTTAATGCATTTTTTTGATTAGCTTTCAGAGGTAACCCTTCTTCTTGGATCAGAAATAAGCAAATGTTGATATATTAGAATATATAAGTGAAACGAAAGCATTACAATGGCAGTCTGACAGGAAATACAAAGGGGTGGGTAAAGTAAGAAACAAGGAAAGCTGGATGGGTGAGAGACAGGGAGAGATGGATGTGTGATAAGAGGGTGACAAAGTAGTATAATTTTGTGGTTTGTATTGTGATAGAAAACCAAGGACCACTTTTACTAAGCCACGGTAGAGGTATCTACCGCGGCCCTAAGCGCTAAATGCTCTAACACTCATAGGAATTCTATGAGCGTCGGAGTATTTAACTCTCCGGGACGCGGTAGAAACCTCTACCATTATGCACAACATAATGGCTTAGTAAAAGGGGATGGGGGCAAGATTGTTAAGTTCGGTTTGGTGGGTGTCAAAATATTTTATCACTTTGATTTCAAGGTCTGGTAGAGAATGACACGGGGACAAATTTGCCCCCCCCCCCATCCCCATGGGATCGCAATATCCCTGCCTCGTCCCTGCGAGTTCTGTCCCTGTCTAATTCTTGCAAGCTCTGCCTTAACCACACAAGCCTCGAACACGTATGATTTTAAAGTGTTCAAGGCTTATGCAGATGAGGACAGAGCTTGCAGGAATAGGACAGGGACAAAGCTCGCGAGGAAGGGTCGGGGATAAAGAGATCCTATGGGGATTGGGAAAATTTATCTCCATGTCATCCTGGCTTGTCTTAAAATTTTTATTCCATAAAGCCCTGCAGATTGAAACCAACACAATTCATCAGAAATGAGACCGTGCATATTCATTCTGTTAATGCAAGAGATGGTCAGCATAACTAGAGTTGTGGATGGTTCTTGGAGAGTTGTAAATCTGTTGTGCTGCTTTTCAGTTGGCTGAACTACTAAGTCATTCAGTGGACTGTGGCATTTTCCATAATGCCATTCTGGTCCCCTTCCACTGTTATTATTCCCCCCCCCCCAACCCCCCAAATGTTGGTAGAGCCTGGAAACTTGAGTATACTTGCGAAAACAATGTGGCAGGAAACTATGTAAACTGCAAAGGATTACATGAACTTCTCTTTAATCTCTTTCCACATGGAATGAGTGGGAAAGTAAACCTGTTTTACAATAATAGTTTCTGCATGTTTTATCAGGATAAGCACATAAATACCTTAAATGTGCTTTCATAATGCAAAGCTCTGAAACCTTGATTTCTCCAGTACCATAACGAGGATCATTTGGAGGCTTTTCTAAATATCTGTGACATTCCTTCCCTTTCTGCTACATTTTGTATTGCACGTATCGCTTCTTTGTTCATTTTGAATCTTTTGTATTATATGAGCCTCGCTTATGCAAATCAGTTGCATATCTAGGTTTAAAGAAAAGGTTTGGACTAGTTCCTGGAGGAAAAGACCCTAGTCTGCTATTAAGAAAGACAGGGGGGAAGGCACTGCTGTCCCTGGGATTGGCAGCATGGACAGCATGGAATGTTGCTACTATTTAGGTTTCTGGCGGGTACTTGTGACCTGGATTGACCACTGTTGGAAACAGATACTGGGCTAGATGGACCATTGGTCTGACCCAGTATGATTATTATGTTCTTATCAAGTCTTAAGTTACCACAGTGATTCCAGACTTTTAACTAATTCATTACCTTAACACATGATACAGGGAGGGCAATTTTCTAAGTCACAGCTGCAGTTAGAAAGCATTCGACTTGCATAACTCAGCTGTATAAATAAAGGGGTTTGTGTCATTTAGCATGCATTAACTTGCTTTGGTGTATGTTAATAAGGGCCCCTTTTACAAAACTGAAGTAGTGATGCTGCTTCAGTAAATGCACCAAAGTCTATAGGAATTGAATGGACTTCGGTGCATTCACAGCAGCAGCATCACTTCTGTGGCTTTGTAAAAGAGGCCTTTAGTATTTATTGTAATCCCCCCCCCCCCTGGTTTACAAAACTGTGATAGTGGTTTTTAGCACAGGCCAGCGCGCAGAATGCTCTGCGCTGCTTCCGACACTCGCAGAGTTCTTATGAGTGTCGGGAGCAGCGCAGAGCATTCATCGCACTGGCCTGCGCTAAAAATTGCTATCGCGGTTTCGTAAAATGGGGGGGTTAATTCACTTTGTGATGTTTTACTGCAGTTAATTTCCAGTGTTGATTCTTGTTGTGCATAATGGTTAAATTTAATAAATAAATAACTTTCAATGTATTCTGTTTTCTTGGCAAGGATCTTGGATGGAGTCTTAAACACCATTTGTACGTGCAGCTTATTAATGTAACTTTTCTTAATTTAGTGCAACACAGGTTTCTGTTCTTGTAAGTGACACAGTGAATGACTGTACATTATAAGTACTGTAAATGATAATGATTTTATGGGTTATTCTAAACAGTTAATTAGTTGTAACTCAGTTTTCTAAAATGTTTTGCCAAAGGCACTGAAGGGCAAACCATTCTAAAAATAAGACCATTGATCTTTGTTTGTAAAATAAACTGGACTACATATTTCAAAGTTCAGTAAAAACAAAAAGGCAGAACAAGGAATGCTGTGGCACAGAACAGGGAACTTCAAAATACAGTAATTTAGTTAACACTTAATATACTGTATAAATATAAATATTGGTCACGATAAATCTTCAAGAGTAGAAGAACTTAAATAGGTGAAGACTGCCTCACTTTTTGGACAGAAATTTACACTGAAGGATGGGACAGATGAAAATTAAAGTACAGTGGAACCTTGGTTTACGAGCATAGTTCGTTCCAGAAGTATGCTTGTAAACCAAATTGCTCGTATATCAAAGCGAGTTTCCCCATAGGAAGTAAGGGAAACTCGCTTTGATCCGTTCCACCTCCCCCCCCCCCCTCAAGGCTACCGGCGCTGCTCCATTCCCCCCCCCCTTGAAGCCACCAATGCTGATCCATATCACCCTCCCGTGATCCGGCATCCCCCCTGCGAACCGGCATCCTCCCCCCCCGCTCACGTGACCCCCCTCCCCCACAATTCTACATGCCCCTGAGCACCGAAACAAAATCCCTTACCCCAATTGGTCACCAGCACCAACACATAGGACATGCCGGTGCCAGTGCCCGAAGATCCTCCCTCTTTTGGGCTAGGCGGTGCGTCGGAGATCCTCCCTCTTGCCTGTGCTGGGCAAGAGGGAGGATCTCCGACGCACTGCCCAGCCCAGAAGAGGGAGGATCTTCCGGCACCAGCATGTCCTGTGCTGGTGCCGGTGCCCAATCGTGGTAAGGGATTTCATTTTGGTGCTCGGGGGGGATGTAGGATCACGGGGGAGGGGAAAGATGCGAGCGGGGGGGATGCCGGATCGCTGGGGGGGATGCTGGATCGCGGGGGGTGGTGCTCGTAAATCGAGTCAAACTCAGTTTCCATGGCGCCGATTTTGCGAATGTTTTGCTCGTCTTGCAAAACACTCACAAACCGGTACACTCGTAAACCGAGGTTTCACTGTACCTTTCTCCAGCTCTATAAGCCAATAATAGCACAAGGCAACAAAAAAACTTTTTCGGAATCATCTGACAATACAGCACATTTTTCTAAATCAGTTTTTCATGCTGATTTCAGATCTGTTATTAGGGGTTTTTTCAGTCACGTAAACTTTTAAAGTTATGACTAATGTTAGTTTATAGCTTTAGCATATAGGGTTTTAAGAATTGCAGCATCAATTTAAAGAAATGTTGCAGTATCTTCAGTCCAAAGTCAAATAAGCACACAGCATAGCATAATTATACTGGACTGTGTCACTTAGCAACCAGTATTTCTTCAAAAATGCTTAGAGTATGATTTCTTTTTGTGAGTTGTGTCTGGACTGTCACGGCACAACATCCAGCAGTAGTTGGCCATAATTCTCTCATTCCAGAAACCTTGGTAGTGACTCTCCATTAACTGAATGTCTTGGTGAAAACATTCTCCTTGCTCGTCACTCACCATACCAAGATTTTCCAGAAAAAAGTCAAGATGTGAGTGCAAAAAGTGTATAATGACATTCGACAGCCAAGCTTCTGATATGAGTCAAGGAGATTCTGAACTCTTCCTTATATGAAGGAGACTTATGGTTGCCCAGAAAGTTTTCCACTAATCACTTGAATGCCTCCCAAGCTTCAAGCTCAGCTGTTGAGAGTGATTGCTTAAAATCTTCATCCTGCATAACGGACTTGATCTGTGGGCCTATAATATTCCTTCCTTCAGTTTTGCAGTGCTGATTTTGGGAAATTTCTTAAAAAGATATTGAAAACCTGGTGAGTTTGCTTTACCCATGGCCTTTACCAGATTCTTCATCAACCCCACCTTGATATGAAGAGGTGGAAGAAATATTTTATGAGGATCCACCAATGGCATAAATTTCACACTGCTTATCCCTGGGTTATAGGTATCCCTCAGCTGCCAGACACGCTTGACGTAATGTTCAGCTGTAGATCTGCTATCCCACAAGCATAGGGAAACAGCAATATTTAGTGAATCCTCCTTGCATTCCCATTAGCATGCCAATGACCTTCAGATCACCACAGATGTTCCATTGGTGTGTTTTATAACTGATTGCTTCTAGTAAATTCTTCATATTCTCATAAGACTCCTGTAGATGAGCAGAATGGGCAATTGGTATACTTGGTTTGGAATTTCCTTTGTGTAGTAACACTGCCTTTAAGCTTCTCTGTAAAGAATCAATGAAGAGACGCCATTCATCTGGACAATGCAGTTGTGACAAACTGATGAACAGCTCGTTGATGTCATGACAAAAGCACAATGAGCCATTTACAGTGAAGAATGTTTTTAAGTTATGATTCCTTTTTCTGTAATGAGTTATATTAACATCTTTTTGAAGTAAGTGCTTTTGCTTAAGCCTTGAAACAAGAAGTTCTGCTTTTTCTTTTTAAAGATTTAGATCACGAATAAGATCATTGAGCTCAGCTTGTGTAAAGGTCTCTGGTTCTGAATCATCATCATTCACATAATCAGGATCAGATAATTCTATATTATGACCAGCTACTGCATCATCACATTCTTCATCATGTTCCACAGAAGCTTGTGGAGGTACAGGGACAGGCAGTGAGTCATCATGAGGAACAGGCCTAATAGCAGAATCCAAAGTAGGATATATAATTTTGTGCTTAGTTTTACCTGAGAATCCACTTGTGTTCACAAAGCAAAAGTAGCAATCTTTAATATGGTCTCGCAGTTCACTCCACATCATTGGGATTGCAAATGACATCACTGCCATTCTATGATTGAGCCAGTCACAAAGTCTATTGGAACAACTGGTACAGATAATATGTGGAGCCCAAGACTTATCCTGGTCACCCAGTGGACAGCCAAAGTACAATTTTTATACCTTCTTCAGATCTACGGTAATTGGGCGACGCTGTGTTTTCGTCATGAATGAACCACAGCTGTCACAGAAACTATCTGGATGATTAAATAATGTCTGTGGCATAAAAAACAAAGACAACTATCGTTAACCCTCCTTATACATTTATCCCATAAACATATGATATATCGCCAATTAACGTTTATAATTATATATATATATAATGAGCCTCATTACAAAAATGTAGTGTGCTAATGAGAAACTAAACACAGATTTGAAATCAGCATGAAAAATACTACAAAACCCACCCAACATTAACTCTGATGAAAATGATGTATTGACCTGTGTAATCAATCCAGTCCTTGGGACATATTCAGCCAGTCTAGCTTTCCAAGATTTCATAATGACTATGCATGATATAAATTTGTATACATTGCTTCTAGTGTATGCAAATCCACCTCATACTTATTCATTATGGGTATCCCGAAAATCTGACTGGCTGCTAAGAACTGGGTTGAGAACCTCTGCTATAAGCTAACATAGGACCTTAGCTTCAAAGGTTTCCCATTTTGCATGTTTGAAACGCTAATTGCAGTAAAAGATTATTCATATATGAAATAAACCCAGTCCCATCCTGTATAATCAGAGTTTATATCAAGCCCCTTCTGAAAGAAAAATTTCCAAATGGTTTGCATGCTCCTAGCTGCGAACAACGCTGCCCCAGTGTACTTTATTTCCATTCCAAGATGGCTCAATGTAGCAAAGCAAAATCCATCAAATAAAAAAAAATTTAACAAAAACCTAGACACCAGGGACAATCCAGGCAACAGAGAGTAAGACCCATGCCAGGCCAGGTTTGATCCCACATAATCTTGAACAGGGTGAATCTACTGTCTAATGATCTAGGTTCCATACAGTGGCATAGCTAAGGAGGTTGGCACCTGAGTGGGTGGTGCCCTGCGCCATGCCCTGCGCCATGCACCCCTGATCTTCCCTGCTGCTTGAGTGCCCCCCACCCCTCACTGCTTGAGCGCCTACCCCCTTGTACCTCTTGAAACAGTTACTGGCATGGGCAGCATCTTCCACCTGCAGTTCGTGCCAGCCTCTGCTCCCTTCTGACGTCACATCCTGGTCCTGAGACCAGGAAGTGATTTCAGAAAGGAATCAAGGTCACTGTGAGCAGCTGGTGGAAGATGCTGTTCATGCCAGCAAATGTTTCAAGAGGTATGCAGGGGGTTGGAGAACAGGAGAGACAAAGGTGCCCCCATGAAGATGGTGCCCGAGGCGATCTGCCCCTCCTGCACCCCTTACTATGCCACTGATCCCATAGCATGTAAATACAAGGGGGATGTATACATGGGTGGAGCATGGGCAGGGCTCCCACTAACACACATATCCCTGCATTCTATATACGACACCCAAATTTGGGAGCCACGATTTTGGCATAGAGTGAAGATGCATGCACCAATAAATTGTTTAACAAGCCATTAACTAGGAATTAATTGGCAATAATTGTGATTTGAGCATGCATCTGTCTCAGTGCTATTTTATAAGATCAGGTGCCTAAATTCCTTAGTGCTCAACTCCAAAGGGGGCATGTCCAGGGTGGGGTAGAGATATTTCAAAAAGTTGTGCGTGGTTTTATAGAATAGCGCTATTTTCATACCCAAATGCAATGAATTGGTTTCAGCTGGTGTAAATACCAGCACTCAACTTTGAGCACAGGAGTTGGCTCTAAGGCTATTCTATAAAGGGCACCCTGTACAGAATAGTGCTTGATGCCAGTTTTTTTGCACCATTTATAGAATTCCCTCCATATCTTACAGAGTACTATTAAGCATATCCTTGTCACATTTACACAGCCACAGTTATGCCAGGTCTATGGCTGGTGTAATTATGGGCATGTAAACATTATGTATTCCCATTCCGGGCTACACTACTGTTCTGTAACAGAATCTGGGCCCCCAGATGTCATTATTGGATAGTGGAGGTACCTAGTTGTATCATTGCTCCCTAACTGTATTGTGTTAGCTGCCACAGTTACACTTAACACGTGGTAACAACCCCCATGTTAATTGAAAGGTGCAGTTCCTACCCATTTCATGACCCCTTATGTGTTAGATCAGGGGTGCCCACATTTTTTGGGCTTGTGAGCTACTTTTAAAATGACCAAGTCAAAATGATCTACCAACAATAAAAACACTAAACATATACCCCCTCTTTTGCTAAGGTGTGCTAGCCGATTTAGCGAGCGCTAAGTGCAAATGCGCCCATTATATTCTTTGGACGCATTGGCATTTAACACACGCTAAATTGGCTAGCGCGCCTTAGTAAAAGACCCCCGTATTTATTTATTATATATACTGTGTGTACCTCTTCTGTCCTCCAGACCTCATTCCATTCCCTAACCAACAGCTGCTTTCCCCCTCCCCTCCTTAAGGTCCTTTTGTCTCCCCCCCCCCCCCCGATCCAGCATCTCTAAGGCAACCCCCATCCCACCGGGGTCCTCGCTATGGCACAGCCTTACCTCTTGATTGCAACTTCAGCTAATTCCTCTTTATGCCTCTGAAACTAGACAAAATAGTAGCAAACTTAAAATGAATACATTTTAAAGTGCTCAGCAAACGGATGGCATAGGCAGCTGGGAAGGCACTCTGGGAGCCTTACTGGGAGGAGTACTTCCTTAAATGCTATGTTTCAACAAGAGGATAGATGAGGGTACAGACTTACTCTCTCAGTTTATCTTCAAACTGTCCTCGTCTCCATTCTTCCCTCTGGGCCTAACTACCACAGCTGAAAGTTAATTACGGCAGCCTGTAGAGCAAACGTAGCAGGCTGCCGTCAGCCTCTGTAGCATGTTCTCTCTGCCACGCTTCCGCACCTCCTGTAATGTCAGGGGCGGGACCGCGGCAGAGGGAACATGCTACAGAGACCAACTGCAGCCTGCTACATTTACTCTGCAGGCTGCCGTAATTAACTTTCATCTGTGATAGGTCCAGAGTGAAGAACGGAGGACGCTGAGGGGAAGCATGTCATCTGAGTAAGACAGCTGGGCGCTCACCTAAATTAGCTGGGCAGCGTGCCCGCTAAACACACTAGGGAGAAGACTGGCTCAGCGATCTACCAGCATTGCCTTTGTGATCGACTGGAAGATCGCGATTGACGTTTTGGGCACCCCTGTGTTAGATGGTTGATTCAGAAATTACTATGTGTTATCTGCTAAGGCAGACCTACTCAACCCAGGCCATCGGTTTTTCTGGATATTCAGAATGAATATGCATGAGATAGATTGCATGCACTTCTTTATTGGTATGCAAATCTATCTCATGCATATGTATGTAGATATTCTGAAAACCTAATGGGACTTTGTTTGACCCAAAGATTATCTGAGAAGCCCTGTGCTAAGGTGGCCCATTAATTGTTGATGTGCATTAATTACTTAGAGTCTTGGTTATAATCACATATCTTATAATCACATCGTCATGTTTGGCTGCCTAGATAGTTGGCATGGTGGTGACTTCACAACTGACACTTGAGCATGGGTGATTGAGACCTGCACAGAGGGGGAGGGGGGCATGGCTCTGACCATCTTGTTGGACAGACTGGATGGACTGTGAGGGTCTTTTTCTGCTGTCATTTGCCGTGTTAATTGCCACATTAACAGATAACGCAGCTTAGTTAATAGGGGGGTCTACACTGTACCACCACTACTACTACTACTATAAATTATTTCTATAGCGTTATCAGACACAGCGTTGTACAGAGTCACAAAGAAGATAGACCCTGTTCAAAGAGCTTACAATCTAAACAGACAAGGCAGACAAACAGGATGTCATAGATCCAGTTAGGGGGAACAGTCAATCTGCTGGCTGGGTAGTGAGGAGTAGGGTTATGAATTGAAGGCTATATCAAAAAGGTGGGTTTTCAATCTGATTTTAAACAAGGGAAGGGTCTTGGCTTTTGTAGCGTAGGGAGTGGAACCAGAGGACTAGAGGGCAGACGTGGAAGGAAAAAGCAGAGAACTACAGGCCGGTGAATCTGACTTCTGTGGTAAGTAAATAAAGGAGAAATTGGGTCCTTGCCTGCTCATTTTCTTTCTGTTGGTCCCTCCAGACTGGCACAGAAACTGATGGGTTTACGCTCATCTGTCAGCAGGTGGAGACTGAGATACTAACTTTTGACATCAGTACAAGCGAGTTGTGCAGTCCCTCTTACAATCAGTCTTTGCCAAGCAGAAATTTACAAGGCTGAATCCAGAACATACAACTCTATATGAAGGCAATAGACTTAGTAGATAAAGACAGGTTGTTCACCCTCTCCAAGGTAGAGAGAACGAGAGGGCACTCTCTAAAGTTAAAAGGGAATAGATTCCATACAAACGTAAGGAAGTTCTTCTTCGCCCAGAGAGTGGTGGAAAACTGGAACGCTCTTCCGGAGGCTGTTATAGGGGAAAACACCCTTCAGGGATTCAAAACAAAGTTAGACAAGTTCCTGCTAGACCAGAAAGTACGCAGGTAAGGCTAGACTCAGTTAGGGCTCTGGTCCTTGACCTAAAGGCCGCCGCGGGAGCGGCTGAGCATGATGGACCACTTCTCTGACCCAGCAGCGGCAATTCTTGTGTTCTTAAACTCGGGTAATTTATTCCAGGCATAGGAGCAGCTAGGTGAAAGGAATGAAGTCTGGAATTGGCAGTGGAGGAGAAGGGTACTGCTAAGAGCGGCTTATCTGAGGAACAGAGTTCTCTGGGAGGTGTATAAGAAAAGAGAAGAGATGATAGATATTGAGGGGCATCAGAATGAACATCTACGTAGGTCAGCAATAGGAGCTTGAACTGTATGCGAAGGCAGATAGGGAGTCAGTGAGGTAATGTAAGGAGAGGGATGACATGAGTGTAGCGAGGTTGGTAAAAGATGAGTCGTGCAGCAGAGATTTGCACAGATTGCAGGAGACTGGTTAAAAGCAGATTGCAGTAATCTAAGCATGAGGTTACGAGAGTGTGGACAAGGGTCAGGGTAGTGTGCTCAAAAGAGGAACGGGTAAATTTTGGTGATGAGGACTCTGTATTGGTTTCTAAAGATGTCCAATTGTTCACTGAAGTGCTTAGAAAAATGATACAAGAATGCTCTAAAATAACAGTAAACAACAGCAATTTATTATTTCTATAGTACTAACAGGCACACGCAGCGCTGTACATTGTATATGCAAGAGATGGTCCCTGCTTACAATCTAATTATGACTAACACAGAGAGGGGGCTAAAAGATAGTAGGGGACTATTAAGGGAATGACAGACAGATATGTTGGTTGGGTCAGTGTTTAAATGCAACTTCAAATAAGTAGGTTTTTAATCTGGCTTTGAATACCGCCAGAGACAAAGCCTGACGTAACAAGCCAGGTAGGTTGTTCCAAGCATGCAGTGCAGCAAGATAAAAAGGACGGAGATGGGAGTTGGCAGTAGAGGAGAAGGGTATAGAGAGGAGGGACTTGTCTGATGAGCGGAGTTCCCGAATGGGAGTATACAGGGTAACAAGAGGAGAGATATTGAGGAACCACAGAGCGAGTACACTTCAACATCAGTAAGAGGCGTTTGAATTGTATGCGAAGATGGACCAGGAGCCAGTGAAGCAGCCTCAGGAGAGGAGTAATGTGGGTTTAACGACCCTGGCGGAAAATGAAGCGCGCAGTAGCCTGAACAGATTGAAGTGGAGAGAGATGGCATAACAGTAGACCGGTGAGAAGCACATTGCTAAATTGTTTACTCTTGTCTGGATTACTGCAATCTGAGAGAGCCTACATAATAGAGCTGAGCCATCATTTTTCTTTAATGAATCCCAAAGGGTCATAGTCTTATGGACTGGATAATTATTTCCAAGAAATATAATGCAGACTGCTCTATATCAAAGTAGATTTTTAAAAAACAGATTTAAAAAAAAAAGAGTATTATGTAATGCATGCTCCAAAGCACTGTATTAAGAGTTTGGAATCCTTTTATGAGTTTTAGGTTTCTGTTTACCAAATCAGTGTGTCATATATGCCTCAAAAATCCAGTTAGAACTAAAAGTTGTTTTGAAAATAGGTTCTGTGATGGTAATGACATAATACCCTTGTTAGAGAGGGGAGAAAAATATCCATAAAAATGTTGGCAAGGCGTTATAGCTTTGTTGTGTTGAGTAGAAGCGAAGTCTCTGAAGCAGATCTGATTATTTACTTCTCAAATGCTGAGTGATTGATGCTTCCGTTGTGGTCTTTGCTTGAAGCAATCGTATAGTAATCTTTGTTCTAGTATATAATTTTTATTTCAAACATTCAATTCCAGATCGCATTGGATATATTAAATCTTCCGAAATGTCTTTACTCTTCCCCTCAAACTCTTATGCCTTTTAATATGTTGTAAGTTGTATAATAGTAGTTAGTACATAGCACCAACGGATAGGTAAATATTGAACTTCTTCAGTGAAACCTTGTTCTATCATTTTGGAAACATATATCTCCTCTTTGAGGGACAGTGATTCTCAACAATGTCCTGGTCTTCTGGAGAGCTGCAATGAATATGCATGAAATATATTTACATACACTAGGGCAGTGTTTTTCAACCGCTGTTCCGCGGCACACTAGTGTGCCGCGAGATGTTGCCTGGTGTGCCGTACGGTCAGGGCCGCCATCAGGGCAATACCACCAGTCTAGGGAGAGGGGCGATCCGCCCCACGTGGACAGGAGAGAGCTGAACGGGGGACCTACTGAGTTCAATACATCTCGAGCCGCGAGGCTCGTCTTCTGTTCCTGCCTGCCCTGCAGCTAACATATAGCCGATCGCAAGCGTTCCCCGATGTCAGCGCTGACGTCGGAGGGAGGGCTTAAGCAAAGCCTGCCCTCCGACGTCAGCGCTGACGTCGGAGAATACTTCCGTTCGGCTATTTGTGTGCGGCAGGGCAGACAGGAAGCAGAAGACAAGCCTCGCGGCTTGAGCTTCGTTTTGCTGAGAAAGTTGCAAAGATGGGCTGGTAGGCAAACACGGAACACAAAAGGGGGGAGGGAGTGCGTTTTGGACACAAGGCATGAACTTGGGAGAGAGGAAGGGAGGGAAAGAGATGCTGAGGTGGGGGAGGGAATGGGTTTTTGGACACAGAAGGCATGGACTTGGGAGAGAGGAAGGGAGGGAAAGAGATGCTGAGGTGGGGGAGGGAATGCGTTTTTGGACACAGAAGAAATGGACTTGGGAGAGAGGAAGGGAGGGAAAGATGCTGAGGTGGGGGAGGGAATGCGTTTTTGGACACAGAAGAAATGGACTTGGGAGAGAGGAAGGGAGGGAAAGAGATGCTGAGGTGGGGGAGGGAATGCGTTTTTGGACACAGAAGGCATGGACTTTGGAGAGAGGAAGGGAGGGAAAGAGATGCTGAGGTGGGGGAGGGAATGAGTGTTTGGACACAGAAGGCATGGACTTTGGAGAGAGGAAGGGAGGGAAAGAGATGGTTGTGTACACGGGGAATAGAAGAAAGGAGAATTTTTGGTCATAGGGAGGGAGTGAGGTACAGATAGTGGCATACCAGGGTGGGGGGGGGGGGCGGTCTGCCCCACCCCGGGTTTACATCCCAAGGGGGTGCACAGCTGGCCACCCTCCAGTGTTGTCCCTAGGCCGGCAAACTGCGGCTCTTTAGCCACTTGGGTGCCACCGCCGCCAACGGTGTTGTTGGCGGTGGCAGCATTATAAAATACTTTCTTTGTGTTTATTTGATTCCTATTCAAGAGAATTACTTTATATATAGTCAATATAGGCACAGAGTTAAATTTTTTAACATTTTCTAATGGTGGTGTGCCTCGTGATTTTTTTCATGAAACAAGTGTGCCTTTGCCCAAAAAAGGTTGAAAAACACTGCACTAGGGGACTCATAATAAAAAAAAAAAAAGTCTAAAAAGTGGCCTAAATGGGTACTTGGACAATCAAAAAGCTTGATCGTCCAAGTACCCATAATCAAAGCTGGTTTTAGACGTATCTAAAACCAGCTTAGGCCTTTCCCCTGCCTCTAAATGCACAGAGAGAAAAGAGGCGTTTTTAGAGGAGGGGAAAGGGCAGGCAGTGGGCGGTCCGACCTACACATAGGTGTACAACACGTATAACCAAAGATTTTGACAGGTTGCCTAGTCGGCACTTATACGTTTTGACTTAGACCAAGTCAAAACAGGTATAAGTGCCGAAAAAGGGGCCGCTGAGCTGATGGCAGCTGGCGCGATCAGTTCAGCGGCCCGGCAACCTACCCACCCCCCCACCGCAACCATCGCGGCAGGAGAGATGCCTCATCTCTCCTACCACGATGCGATCACCCCTCTACCCGAACTGCTGCGACCCGCGCAATCTCTCCTGCTGTGGGATGTGGCAGTTCGGGTAGAAGAGTGATCGCATCGCAGCAGGGGAGATGGCCAATCTCTCCTGCCACAATACATCACCCCCCCCCACACACACACACACACGCACTATTGGGGCTCCTGCCCTGGTGAACCTCGACCCCCTCCCCCCCCGCTGATATCAGGACAAGAGGGAGCCCAAGCCCTCTTGCCCCGCGATCCCCAACCCCCCCCTGCTGAGTCCAGTGGGGCCAGGAAGGAGCCCAAGCCCTCCTGGTCCAACGACACCCTCTAACCCCCACCCCCCCCCACTAAAATACAGGCAGGAGTAATCCCAGGCCCTCCTGCCCTTGACACAACCCCCCCCACGACCACCCCCCTGAACCCACGATCGCCCCCCCCGGCGACCCCCCCCACCCAACCGTCCCATGTGCCTAAGGCCCCACCCAAAGGAGGGGCCTAAGATAACTGGGCCGATTCCGGTTGGCCCAGGCGCCTCAAGCCCCACCTGTGGGCGGGGTTTGAGCCACCTGGTCCAATCGGGCCCTAAGGCCAGCCATTCCCGAGATGGCTGGCCTGTCGGACGGATAGGCTTGGCACCCGTCCGTCCGACCAACAATTTTTAAGGTACGGGGGCGGGGGGGTGTGGGGCCAGCAGGGGGGGTCGTGGGTCAGTGGGGGGGGGCCAATTGGGGGTTTGGGGGGCGGTCATGGGAGGGTTGCGTCGAAGGCACACAAACCGACAATTAGACTTTAAAGGTGGGGAAACTGCACGGGGGTAGATTACCTCATCAGCATAATAAAAAGCCTCCTCTAGTGGGTATTTAAACTCGAAAAAGGCCTTGTGCAATGCAGAGCATATGGTGCCAAACAATTCATCCCAAAAAATTCATAGAAATTAAAAAATACTTATCTTATGTTGAATCCACCGCATACCGACAATGGCCAGCGTTTCGCTAAATTACAGCTGCCTTAGGATGTGAAGGTGTTGATTCTTTCCTAAAGAAAAGATATACTGAATCTTCTCACTTCCCACAGGTTTCCACACAACAATACTTCTTAAGAGACTCTGTATCTCATCATGGCTGCTCCGCAGGCACGGGACGCAGGACACCATGCCCCTTTAAATAAGCCTCTCTTTCAGCCCAAATGCTGTCATCTATGACCAACCAATCACCACGAGAAGCGCAGAAATTTATAGAGCATTATCCTAAACAGTACTTCAAGTTGGATGCTGTGTATTAAATAGCGCTAAGCACCAAAATTTGCACCCAACTTTTAAACTTCAGCTGCTATGGAACTATTTTATTCATTTGCATAAGGAGAGGTTTGGCCAGTACGAAAAAGGAGGTATTAATGCCCCTGTATAAGACTCAGGTGAGACCTCATTTAGAATATTGTATACGATTCAGGATATCACATCTTCAAGAAGATATAAACAGGATGGAGTCAGTCCAGAGGAAGGCTACTAAAATGGTCAGTGGTCTTCGTCATAAGGAGTATGAGGACAGACTTAAAGATCTCAATATGTATACTTTGGAGGAAAATGTATATCATTCGAAGAGTCTTAATTGGTTTATCTAATTTAAACTTCTTAGATTTATCTAATTTAAACTTCTTAGGTGGCCGATGACGACTATGGGTACCAGTATTCTGTATGATCTAAAAGTTTAGTGGCATACAGGAGGTACCACTGAGGTCTGCAAACCTAAGAAGTTTAAATTAGATAAACCAATTAAGACTCCTCGTATGATATACATTTTGATTTGGTAAAGGGGAGTTTTGAAAATCAATTGAGCTGGTTGTTTTACTTTGGAGGAAAAGCAGGAGAGGGGAAATATGAGAGAGACATTTAAATACCTACATGGCATAAATGTGCACGAGGCGAGTCTCTTTCATTTGAAAGAAAGCTCTGGAATGAGAGGGCATAGGGTGAAGTTGAAAGGTGATAGGCTCAGGAATAATCTAAGAAAATACTTTTTTACAGCTGTTCTTAGAAAGGATTGTAGATGTGTGGAATAGGCTCCCGGTAGAGATGGTGGAGACAAAGACTGTGTCTGAATTCAAGAAAGCGTGGGACAGGTATGTGGGATCTTGAAAGCAGAGGAGGAGATAGTGGATGCTGTGGATGGGCCATTTAGCCTTTATCTGCCATAATATTTCTATGTTATGTTTCTATATAATTTCATTGATTTCTATAATAATAATGTATGCTGAATATTATTACTACTGAACTAGAGGTAGGGTTGTCACCACCACAAGTAACCAAATGAACTTATCCACTCTTGGTTTTTGCCCATTAAATGACTGGGTCAGCCCTCGGGGGTAAGATGGCAAACCCAACTGCAGAAGCTGCTAATGGAGAATTTTCCAGAGTCTTATATGAGGAAGTGCTGAAACGTTCTTAGCCCAACCAACCAATTTCCTAAATTCTAAGGGGTTCATAATAAAATTAAAAAAAAGTCTAAAAAGTGTCCTAAGTGGCTACTTGGATGATCAAAAAGCCTGATCGTCCAAGTACCCATAACCAAAGCTGGTTTTTAGACGTATCAAAAACCAACTTAGGCCTTTCCCTGCCACTAAAATTACAGAGAGAAAAGAGGTGTGTTTAGAGGAGGGGAAAGGGCGGGCAGTGGGCGGGAGGTGGGCCGACCTACTCCTAGGCGTACAACAGGTATAACCAAAACAATTTAATTGGCACTCAGACCTGTTTCACTTAGACGAAATAAAACCAGGTCTAAGTGCCGAAAAACGGGCCGCTGAGCTGATGGCCGCTGGCGCCATCAGTTCAGCGGCCCGGCAACCTAACCATCGCGGCAGGAGAGATGCCTCATCTCCCCTACCGCGATGCCATCACTCTTCTACCCGACCCGCGGCAGTTCGGGTAGAGGAGTGATGGCATCGTGGTAGGGGAGATGAGGCATCTCTCCTGCCGCGATGAATCACTCCCCCCCCCCCAAACACAACATCGGGGCAAGAGGGAGCCCAAGCCCTCTTGCCCTGCGGCAGCCGCGACCCCCCCCCCCCCCCGACACGATCAGGGCAAGAGGGAGCCCAAGCCCTCTTGCCCCAGGCACCCGCGGCACCCCTGACTCGTTCGGGCCAGGAGGGAGCCCAAGCCCTCCTGGCCCAGGCGACCCCCCTCCCCCCACCCCCACTACAGTACGGGCAGGAGGGATCCCAGGCCCTCCTGCCCTCGATGCACCCCCTCCCCCCAACGTCCGCCCTTCTAAGAACCCCCGATCGCCCCCCCACCTATTCTGATTGGCCCAGGCGCCTTAGGCCCCACCAGGAGGCGGGGCTTTGGTGCCCCTGGGCCAATCCAGCCCCATTCTTCATTGAGCTGCATGCCGGACAGATGGGTTTGGCACCCGTCTGTCCGACCAACCTAAAATAGGTACGGGGAAGGGGGGGTCGGCCGGGGGGGTCGCAGGTCGGCTGGGGGGGTGATCGGGGATTCTTGGGGGGGAGGGGGGCGTCGAGGGCAGGAGGGCCTGGGATCCCTCCTGCCCGTACTGTAGTGGGGGTGGGGGGAGGGGGGTCACCTGGGCCAGGAGGGCTTGGGCTCCCTCCTGGCCCGAACGAGTCAGGGGTGCCGCGGGTGCCTGAGGCAAGAGGGCTTGGGCTCCCTCTTGCCCCGATGTTATCGGGGGGGGGGGGTCGTGGCTTCAACGGGGCAAGAGGGCTTGGACTCCCTCTTGCCCCGATATCGTCGGGAGGGGGGGTCGCGGTTTGACATGGCAGGAGGGCTTGGGCACCCTCCTGCCTGGATCGTTGGTGGGGGGGGGAGGATTCTGTAACCGGTGTTGTTTTTGACAGATACCGGTTACAGAATCCAGCTTTTAGGCGAAGGACTGGCTCCTCCTTTGCCTAAAAGCCCTTCTGTTGGATGTTTTGTGTTTTTTTTTTCATTATGGTTAAAAAGTGTAGACGTGCTGTGGGGGTACTTTTAGGGTAGTGGAGATTGGGCGTTTAGGCAGAGGAAGGCCATAATCAAAACATGGACGTATGTTTTGGTTATGGACACTTTCCCTGTTTCTGAGTTGAATGTTTAGGGACTTAGGCCAAAATGGGACTTAGACGTTTTTTTCGATTTTGCCCCTCTAAGTGTTATTTTGACACTGTAGCTGAAAAGAGTGTTATTATCTTCACTAAGTTCCAATTTTCAGAAACGAAGTTTTGTGTTTTGACGTTATTTCAGATCATTGATTGTATCATATCCACGTCATTCTCTTCTTGGGTGGGCTGAGAACTTTTCAGCACCCCTCTCGTAGTGGACAGCCCACAACGGTTGTTCTGATTATTATTCTCTCTGTTTAATGAAACTGGTAGGAAATATTGTCACTGCTACTAGTAAGAGTTCTGAACGATAGATCAACCAGAACTGTGCATTTTGGATCTTGATATTATTAGATCCCTAGTGTGTGTCAAGTTAGGATAAAATCTTGTATTATAAAATCTTGCATTGTAAGGATAACTATGGCAAATTGTAACCTGTAAACTCTATATTATGTTCATTGGTATTAGACAGAAACTCTGTGGAGAGTTAATGTTCAAGATGTAGGCTTAATTTAAAAGTTATACTTGGTAATCGACATAAAAATATCTAGGACCCAAAACACTGGGAACTCCGGACCCAACACGGTATTAGACCCCTAGTATGTATCAAGTTAGGATACAACCTTGTATCGCAAGCCTTTGTAACCTAAATTGTCCTTTTAAGGACGGCTTAGATTTAAGAAATATTTCTACTTTCAGTTCCCCAACCTTTTGTTCTTCCCCTTAAGTGTTTTCTTTTCTTTTTCTTTCTATTAATTGTAGTTCCAATCCCCTCTTTCCTTTTGTTCCCGTTCGTCTTTGTCCTTAAATTGTCTTTTCCCTTGGTTTGTTTTTGATTAAATTACATTTTAATTGGTATATTGTTATGGCATTTTTGTACACCGCCTAGAAGGCTCGAGTGGGCGGTATAATTTCTAAATAAACTTGAAACTTAACTATGCCAAATTGTAACCTGCTAACTGTATATTACATATGTTTACCTGTAACCCATTCTGAGCTCTTTGGGGGAAACGGGATAGAAAACCAATTAAATAAATATGCATATTTCTAAGTGGTCTAGATGTGTTTGCACTGAAATGTCATGCAGTGCACAAATGGAGGCTTTTGGAGGGTTACTTCTGGACATCCACATTATTGTATCCTCCATATGTTTTCTTGGCATATGCCCTTAAATTTTGTGCCTATTGTTACACTGGGGAGGGGATGGGGGTGATACAATAAAGCATAGCTCAGCTTTTAAAACCAGTTTTCCACACAAGAAAAAAATTGTGCTGAAGACAAGAAGGCTTTAAAACAATGTTTGAGGAGAAGCAAAGGGGTAACTTATGATTTGGCAGTTGCGTTAGTAAGGATTTCTTGTTTATTGCAAGTATAAGAGCCCCCATCTAGAGAATGACACAGTGACAAAATTCACCATCCCCGTCCCCGCGGATAACCGCGGGAAATAATCCCATGTCATTTTTTAGTATCTATTTCAACCTCAGTCCTTCTACACCAGCATTCTTCAAAGCAAAGCTTGAGGATCAGTGGCTGTGGCCATTCATACTCTGATTCTTATGTGAGCCAAGGATAATGAAACCATTGTGACATCACTGATGTGATTGGCTCTTAGGCACTGGTGGAATGAGGCATTATGACATCACAATATCTGCTCTGGATACCAGAGACTGTCATTCTGTAATGTCTGTTTCAACCTCAGTCCTTCTACACCAGCATTCTTCAAAGCAAAGCTTGCGGGTCAGTGGTTGTGGCCATTCATACTCTGATTCTTCCCTCTCTCCTTAAAGAATGACATGAAGATGGTTTCCTGCAGTTATCCGCGGGGACGGGAACGGTGATTAATTTTGTCACCGTGTCATTCTCTACCCCCATCTCTTTCTGGCTTCCATGAAAAGCATGAGGAAGAAAAGAAAAACAGATAAAGGCAAGGAGAGCCCAACCATGACTAGGCCACAGCCTTACGCTTAGCTCACAACTCTAATGCAAGGTAACTTCCAATCTTTATATGGTGTAGTTTCTAAAAATTTTAACTAATTGCTGTTTGCAACTTTTATTATTCTTTACACGCCCCCCCTCCTTTACAAAGCCGCACTAGCGTTTTTAGCATCGGCCGCAGCAGTAACAGCTCCGACGCTCATAGAATTCCTATGAGCGTCCAAGCTGTTACCGCAGTGGCCGGCACTACAAACTCTAGCATGGCTTTGTAAAGGAGGGAGATAATGAAGTAGTAACATAGGGCCCCTTTTACAAAGCTGCTGTAACAAATCCCAGCATGGCCAATGTGGCAAATCTATCTAGGCTGCGCATAGTCCAAGATGCAGCAGTCCGCCTGATCTGTGGATTGAAAAAGTTTCATCAAGTGACTCCTTATTATTGGGAATTGCATTGGCTTCCTGTGGAGGCTCGAATTAAATTTAAATTCGGTTGTCTTTGTTACAAAGTCCTCTTTGGCATGGCACCCACATACTTATCTGAATTATTTGCTTTTACTCAGTCCAAGTATTTTCGCCGTTCACACAGCCTTTTTAAAAAAATTTCCATCTGTCAAAGGCTCGTCACACAAAACACCGCCAATCTTTGCTTTCTTATCAGGCGGCTTTCTGGGACAAGGAATTGAAACCTTTGCTATTGAGTTCCATGCCGTATAATCATTTTTGAAAGCAATTGAAGACACATTTGTTAGTCAATTAATTCATTCTTTAGTTGTTAAATTTTGTAAACTGCATCGAACTTACCGGTTATGCGGTATCAAAGTGACTTGTTATGTTATAGCCCATAGAAGTTGAATGGCCTGCACTGCATTTGCCACCCGGGATTCGCTGCTGCGGCTTTGTAAAAAGGGCCCATAGTTTTGCGAATTAACTGTGCTTAAATTGTGTTCGTGTTAGTACTGAATCAGCAGGGTTAGTGTTCAGAGTTATGAAGACCTTTGATTACCCAGTGGCCCAAACAGATGGCAGTGTTATGAATGAGTAAATGTAAACTTACACAAGGAATTTCCTTAGTGAGGTCTGCTGAGAATCTTAAATTAGAGCCATATGAGGTGGGGGTTTTTTGCTTTCAGTGAGAAGAATGCCAGAAATCATGGGAAACATTCAGACAAGAGCACTCCCTGAAATTATTAACAAAAAACCATTTTTGCTACATTCCAAACTATTTTTTTTTCTTCTAAAATGCTTTTAAATTTGCATTCTGTGTTCTTATGATGCTACCCTGATAGTTAATAAACAATGAATTGATAAATAAATATTAAACCTATTAATTAAAGGATAAATTCACTAATCTTTTATGTTCTTGTATTTTTAAAATAAGCATATACTGCAGTTCATTTTGTATAATAAATCATCAGCTTTTTACATTTGCAATATAGTAAATTAGTGCTGAATAGCAGATGCCATTGATGTGAGGAAATGATTACTGAAGAAAATTGCAAATCTTCAGCATAGTCGGTATAAGCTGCTAACTCTTTCAGCACATAAAAGTTTATACCTCTCACTGAGATGATCCACTGGTAGATCTTTTATTTATTCAATTTTTTAATACCATTTTCCCAGGGGAGCTCAGAATGGTTTACATGAATTTATTCAGGTACTCATGCTTTTTTGTTTGTGGGGGAGGGCCCAAAAGCTCCTCCCAAGCTCCGCCTAAGACCCCACCCCATAATAGTACTAATTGTAATGTCGTTTTTTCCATTCATTCTTCACAACTTATTAACAATACATAATGGTAATCACAAAATTAAACTACATAAAGCACACTGTATTCAGAGAAAATTTTAATTAACATATTCTGAGGTCAAGAAAGATGACTTTAAAATATACAGTGTCACCTCACTAACTGCTACAGAAAACTCCCCTTCAGTACCAAACAAGTACATCAAGATACATCAAGAAGTATCTGCAAACTGGAATGGCCCTGCAACTGGAATGGCCCAGTTGTCGCCCCACCTCACCCATCACCCTCTTACCTTTATGTACACCAAATCTCAATGCTTTCCTGTTTATCAGATCCCTTATAACCTCCACAATAATGACAACCTTAAATAACCACAGACTCTTATTGATGGTCATAACCAGGCCGCAGCTTTGTTTATTGGGACAAGAAGTAAATAAGCAATTCAATTGCGTCACCTCCCGAGCTACAAAACATTGCAATTTTGACAAATCAAAATTAAATTCCACCTGACCCCGCCATGAAGCAAGAGTCTAGGGGGTGGCATGGACCTCCATGCCCCTTTTTCGTGACACGTGGCTAAAAGCCCATTAGCTCCCCTGAGCTCACTTCCCCCTAACGGCTCATCCCCGGATGAGCCTGCGGGGGTAAGGCACGTACCTCCATGCCCCCCCTGCCGGGTCACATGACCCATGACGTCATCCCTCAGCTGATCACACTACCACATAACCGTTCATCTTCTGATGAGCCAAAGCTTGTAGCTCGGGATCACCGCCACAGGCCTGTAAACTACAGGCCCCCCCACCCAAAAACAAAGCTGCGGCCCCCCAGGAAAGTGAGGTATTGAAAAGCCCCCCCCAGCCCCGCGACTAAGCAACCACAAGGCCAGCACCCCCCAGAGGGGCACTGCCAAAGACACCACCAACAGCAAGCAAGCCCACCCAACCGGAACCATCAAACTCATGCGTAATACCGGTAGACCACCACCCAGGACCGCCACTGAATCCTGGGCTGAACCCCACAAAGCCCAGGGGCCCGAAGGAATAAAGACCACAAGAATGGCCGAAGAATAGCCAGAACCATCCCCTACCCCCAGGACAAGGCCAGCAGTAACACCCCACACTGGAACCGCCACAAATCAGCGCCCTTCCACTCGCACACCGATGAGCCTGCACCCCCGAAAAACCTTCCAGGAAATGCGGACGACTCACACCACTTGTGGCCCCAAACCTATCCACACTCTGGGAAAATCCTCAGCGGAACACACGACCCCTGACAGGCAAACCTGTCCCACCACCAGAAGAATGGAACACCCTGCTATCCCATCATGAGGCAACAAAGCAGAAGCTCAGCAAGACCCCAACTCCCGGCCAGCTGACCACCAAGCCCAACCCCAAAGCCCCCAGGACCCACCCAGAGAGCGGGCCGAAACCCAGAATCGGACCCCCACGGACGAGACCCAAACCATGCCGAACCCACCCCGCTACCAGGACGGCAAGGGCACCCTGCCCGCCCCATACCTCCCCATCGGAGGAACCCCCTGACCAGTCTACAAAGCCCAAGCGAGACAAACCAAGTCGACAGCCCTGGACACCACCAGAACAGCCCCCTTGCCCCTGAATCTCCAGACTGTAACCCAAGGCACCAACCGCCCAGCATAGCAGCTGGGAAGAACTGGAGGGAAGGCACCACTGAACACAACCGCAGAGCAATCCCCCCACAGAGCGCGGCCGTCCCACACCCAGGCACACTCTCACTGGCACCAAGCATAAAGAGGGCCGATCCGACCGATCACAACCACGCCAACAAGGCACCAGGATAACCCGAAGAACCAGGACTAAGACCCCAAGCCCATCCCGCACCTATACACCAGAGGGGCGACAAGGAATACCACGCCCGCATCTGGCCCCAAATCCAGCAAACAAGTCATGCCCCAAGAAGTCCCCGAAGGAACCGTCAGCGACTAGCCAAAGCCAAAATGCGCCTCCCCCCAACACAGCCCCACCAGAGCATGCACCAAACAACCCTATTCCAACCCGAAGGTGCCACCGATTAAAACCCCTGATCCAAAAGGGGGAGTCCATAAACTCAGGACGGGACCCACCACCAGGGAACTAACAGATATACCTAGAGCTAATGCGAGATACTGCAGGACCACCCTAGCCCTGCCTACCCAAAATGACCCAAGAACAGCGCCACGTACAGCGGCAAGCCAGCCAAAGGAGGAGGGGGAAGAGAAAGGGTCGCAGACCGAGGTGCCTAGACCGCACCCCATATCACGCAGTCCCCCATACAGCCCATGCTCCAAAGAACCAGGACCACCCACTCCTGCCACCACCAGACCAACCGCAAGTCAACGCACGGTCGGAAGTATGAAAACAACCAAACAGGAGCCAAGCACCGGAGGAACCATGATAGCAACTCTGCAACACCCACCAGCCATCAACGAGCACACGCACCACCTGGACCCCCGCCCCCAAGAAACCACCAAACCACCTAGTCCTACCACAACCCGCCACCGATGCACCCCGAAACAGCCCCACATGGGAATAAAGTCCTTCAGCATCGGAACCAGGGCCCCTCAGCCCCCCGCACCGCAGCACCCTCCACGAACCAGCACCAACCAGCCATCACCGCCCCTCGCCCCAGTGGTAGGGCACCGCAAACCCATGGAACTCAGGCCGTCGCCACGCACCTCTCCAGCGGCATGCAACCAGCACCACCCATCCCGCACTGAAAAACTCCCAGACTGACCTAGTCCTCCCTAGGAGGTCCCTGAACCATACCCATTCCTAAACGTGCTTTAAGGAGATCACCAGAACCTCCTCAGGCCCGCCCCATCCTTGGATACCAAAGAACCTCCCCCAGCTAGCCCCAAGGACACCATCCAAACCACGCCAGCACTAGCCCATCCAGGGAGTCCACAGAACCATTGCCCGGGCCCTCTCCTCCAGGAGTTAACAGAACCACCCCCGGTCCCACCCCATCAGGAGTCCCCAGAACTACCCCAGGTCCTGGCCCCGTATGGGTGTCCCCAACCACCCCGGTCACACCCCCTCGGGAGGTCCCTACAAGGCCCCGGCCCCGGGGAGGCCCAGAACTACCTCAGTCCTGCCCCTCCCCGGGGAGTCCACAGAACCATCCCGGTCCTCCCACCTCAGGGAGTTCGCCGAACCCCACCCTGGACCTGTCACCCCCAGGGAGTCCGCAGAACCACCTCAGTCCTGCAACCTCCGAGGAGCCACAGAACCACCCCAATCCTGCCCCCCCAGGGAGGCCACAGAACCACCTCTGTCCTGCAACCCCCGGGAAGTCCAAAAAATCACCCCCGATCCTGCCCCCCCCCCCCCGGTGAGTCCACAGAACCACCCCGGTCCAGCCCCCCAGGGGAGTCCACAGAACTGCCCCGGTCCTGTCCCCCCGGGGAGTCCACAGAACCACCTCGGTCCTGCCCCTCCCCCGGGGAGTCCACAGAACCGTCCTAGCACTGCCCCCCCCGGAGAGACCACAGAACCGCCCGGTCCTGCCCCCCGGGGGGTCCACAGCACCAGATCAGCCCAATCCCCCAAGGGGAAGCCAGGCCACCAACCAAGCCACATTTCGCTGCCACAGAACAACTCCATGTCCTGCAGACAGCTGGCAAAAGGGCATGCCACCGAAGCAGTGGCGCCCTCGAAGCAACCACCAGTCTCTCATCGATCCCAAAACCAGACTGGAAGAAAGAATGGCGCCTTTCGCAGCTACCAATGCGTCTGCTGACTCCCGCTGTAATCCGTATCGTCCAGGGTCACAGTCACCAACGGCACTGACAGTCCTAGCCATTGCTCAGCAGCGAAGCAAAGAGGAACCTGTGAGGCAGTGGCGCCATTCGGAGCAACCACCAAGCCCGCTGACCCCGTCGCACACTGGCACCAAAAGATCTGATATTCTGTCCACAGACCACCAGTGAAGAAGAGACGAGCCCCTGAGACTGCCATCGCCAGACCTGAAACAAAACCAAAAGAACAGCAGCAACTGTCCAGGAGCGCCCCAGACCCACTCCCAAAGCACCCACACCCGATTGAACACCCGACATGGCCTCAGCCCCTACTGTCATCCCCACCTCCAGGCCAAGCCTCCCCCCCCCCCCAGCCGGACCCCTGCCCCAGGAAATAAGGAAAAACAAGTTGAAGGAGCCGACTCACCAGGAGTCCAATGGCAAGCCCATAGAGAAGGGGGAACAAGGCCCTAGAGCACCGAGCCACCAGTGCTAACTCCCCCACCTGCCTCCAAGGCAACCGCCCTCCAACGGAAAGACCCCGACTCCCGCCGCACAGACCCGAAGCCCACACGTAAGAGCAGCGCCCATGTGCAAGAGCAACTGAGAGGAGCCACATGGCAGGAAACCCCCCCACTGCAGGGGCCGAGGCAGAAGCTGTATCCACTACGCCCCAAGCTCCCCCCAGTCAGGCACAGGCTGAGGAACAAGATTTAATGAGGTTTGGTTTTGATTTTATTTTATTTTAATTTTTTGTTTTTTGTTGTTGTTTGAGACACATGAAAGGGGATCCAAAATCCGCCCCACCTCCACAGCGCCCACACCACAAGGCCGAACAGCCGCCCTCGAGGCACGCAAGACGGCGACCTGGCACCCCCTCCCCGGCAACCCCGCAAAGAAACAGGCAGCGCATAAAGAACACCCCCCACTCCAGCCCCCAGCATTCCAGGATCCATCACAAAGGCGGCCGGGAGAGGGGCATCTGTACCCTGCACCACAAACCCCGATGGCCACACGCCGATGTGAGCCCCACAGCACGCACACGTCGCTGTCCGCAGCATGGAACAAGCCCCAAACAAGCACAAAGGAGGTGAATTCCCACAAAGCGTGCCATGCTATCGCGCACACCGTCAGGACGGCCGACACCGCCAGCCGCTAAAACAGGAGGGATCTGCCGGAGACAGGGGGACGCCTGCGGAACCAGAGGTCCGGTGTGCCGCTCCCCCCAGGCACCACCGCGCACAGGCTGAGGATAACAACATGGATTCCCGCCCACAAGACAGCGCTCAGTAGGACCCTGAAGCGCGAAACTACCAGCACTCCCGACACTCACCACGCCCACCGATTCCCGCTGACCCCTGGCTATCCCACAGGCCCGACCCCTGCACAAATTCAACAAAATGCATCATCATCTCCCATGACACCCAGCCACACACCCCATGCACAGCCAGCACATGAGGCCTATCCAAGGCCTGCACGCACCCCCAGGCAGACTGCGGCAACTAAACAGCAACCCTCGCCCTGTGAAACCCCCGTCCAAGTTTAATGAATGCAGGGAAACAATGAACAAGGAACAGTAAGGAAAGGGCAAAGGTTTTGCAGGGTAGTAAACAGGGAACAGAGCCAGGAACACAGTACCTGCAAAGCTGCCTCGAATGAACAGGAAAAACCCTGAATCACAGAGACACATATTGCTCCACCTCCTCCCATCATGCCCAGCTCCTCCTCCACCCCTCACCACCCCTTCCCATCAGCTATAAGCTGATTCTCCATGGGTGACCAACCTGGGCCATCCAGCCCCTCGTTATAGTCGCCCATCGAGACCAGCTCTCGAGCTCTTTTTTAAGAATAGAAACACCATCTTTTGTCCCTTCCCACCATCCCCATGCCCAAAATTTCTCCTTCCATCAACTCTCTCCAACACAATACTACATCTCGTCCTTCCTACCTTCCACCACCATGTTCAACATTGCTCCCTCTTACATCCCTTTCCTCTCAACATCCAATATTTCTCCCTCCTTCCTCTCCACCACTATCATATCCAACAATTCTCCCTCTTTCTTCCTTTCCCCATGTACATCATCTCTTTCCCTCTCACTCCATACACCTATGTCCAACAATTCTCCATTCCTTTTCACTCCCCCACTGGCAGCATTTCTTTCTCTCCCTTCCCACTACCCCACCTGTGCAGCATCTCTATTAACCTCCTTTCCTAACCCCCAGCCCATTTCCTTCCCAACCCTCTCCCACTCCGCACAGCATCTGTCCTTCCCAAACCCCTCTCAGCCTGTGTAACATCTGTCCTTCCCTGCCTTCTCACCCCAAAAACTGTCTCCCAGTAAGTGCAGCATCTGTTTTTCCCAACTCCCCCACCCCAAGCCCCTGAGCATCTGCACCCCTACCTTCCCAACCCCCCTCCCCAGCCCTTGGCATGTAGTATATGTTATTCTTCCTTTCCCCCCCCCAGCGGGAATTTGCGGCATGACCTATCTCTTTGGCTGCTGACTCCCCCACACCTACCTCCTCCCTGATTGTTGTTATTTTAAATCTTTCAGCAGCCACTGGACAGCATCAAGAAGATCAGCATGCTGCCATCGGCCTGCCTCGGAACCCTTCATTCAGCAGCAGCCTACTGAATGTAGGGCAGGCCAACGGCAGCATGCTGATCTCGTTGACACTGCCCAAAGATTTTAAATGACGAACACGGGGGAGGAGCTGGGGGGGAGTCAAGAGCCGAACAGCGAGGTTGTGCGGTAGGGTACCGCTAGGAGGGGGACAGGGAGGGAAAGAAGAACATGTGCTACACGCTGACAATTTAAAGTTACAGTGGCCAAAAGAGGGAAAAGAGCCACCACCAATTTCTGAAAAGGCCACGGCCCCTGTGTTTCCCCTTCCCCCTTCTGACACCTATGGTCTATCTAATATACCTGGGGTAATGGGGGGGATTGAGTGACTTGCACAGGATCACAGAGAGCAACCATGAGTTTGAACCCATAACCTCAGTGTGCTGAGGTTGTAGCTTTTAACCACTGTACCACATCCCCCCTATAGCATTTGTACACTTACGAAATCTATTAGTGTAACCCCCTCCTTTTCAGACTGAGGTAAAAGGTATCCCTCTTGAAATAAGATTTGTTTAGTAGTCGTGAACACCGAGGGTTAAATTGATACCTTTCCCCAGGAGAAGGGGTGAATTACATAAACAAAATAATAATATATAATAATATGGTATAACCTTGAAATAAAAATAGTTATTAAACATATAATATAATAAATATAAAGAAGCACTAAGGATTCAAAGCTGAATATAGAAATAAAATTTAATAAACAAATGCTGTAAATCAAATCTAAACAAAGAGATTCTACTTCCCCTCTGTAAAGTTCTTCTTTTTCCTCAGATTTGGGTATTTGAGCTATGTAGGGGTACCAGGTAGGCGCGCTTTTGCTAGCAGACTCTCTCTTGCTGGAACTAACCTACTACTCTGACTTAAACAAACCAATAATCTAATAACCCCAAATTGCCTAAATATACTTTATAATCTAGGAAAAAAAATAGATAACACTGCACAACAATTTTTTGGTTAAGTCTTGATTCCTGAAAAGTTTTTGGTGATTATGACAGGTACCAACTTGGTATGCTCAAATATGGTTTTGGTTTTACTGCATCACGTAAGAACTATGAGAAATAGACATTTTTATGTTTACTGACAATAAAATATATAGTCAAGTTTACGTTTCGCACAAGCGACTAAATGAAACAGAATTAAAAGTGTTTTGCTCCCGAGTTTCTTTTATATTCAGTGTCTGGTGCATCACGTTGTAGCATCCAACAATAGTCGGCAAGCATTGACGGATTCCAATTGCCCTGGTATCGTTTCTCCATCGTAGCTATGTCTTGATGAAACCTTTCACCGTGCTCGTCACTCACAGCACCGAGATTTGCGGGGAAGAAGTCCAAGTGTGAATGGAGGAAATGAATCTTGAGTGACATATTGCACTTCATTCTCTTGTATGCTTTGAGAAGTTTGTCTACCAGCTGAATGTAGTTTGGGGCTCTGTAATTGCCCAGAAAATTGTCAACAACGTCTTTCAAGGCTTTCCAGCCAATTTTTTCCGGCCCAACTAACAGATCTTCAAATCGCTTGTCACTCATAACATGTCTGATCTGGGGGCCAACAAAAATACCCTCTTTGATCTTGGCATCAGTTATTCTTGGGAACATCTGTCTTAAATAACGAAAACCTTCCCCTTCCTTGTTCATTGCTTTCACAAAATTCTTCATGAGTCCCAGTTTAATGTGAAGAGGAGGCAAAAATATCTTTGTCGGGTCAACAAGCGATTCATGTGCTACATTTTTCTGTCCTGGAACTAACTTTTTACGGAGTGGCCAGTTCTTTCTAGAATAGTGCGACTCTCTGTCTCGGCTGTCCCATTCGCAGATGAAACAGCAGTACTTTGTATAGCCAAGCTGCAGTCCTAGTAACAGAGCAACGACTTTGAGGTCTGCACAGATATTCCAGTTATACCTGGTATACTGGACATACTTTAGTAACATTTCCATATTCTCATATGTTTCTTTCATATGTGCTGCATAGCCAACAGGTACTGAAGGATAAACGTTGCCATTGTGCAACAGAACAGCTTTCAGGCTTAACATTGACGAATCAATGAAAAGACGCCACTCTTCCGGGTTGTGATCACAACCAAAGACCGAGAACAATCCTTCAATGTCACAACAGAAACAGAGACTGTCGACTTGTGCAAAAAATTTGGTTATATCATGATGCCGGTCTCGAAACACAGAAATTTTCGTACCTGGTGATAGCAAACACCATTCCTGCAGTCTCGAACCTAGCAACTCAGCTTTTGCTTTTGACAGACCCAAATCTCTGACCAAATCGTTCAATTCGGACTGTGTTATCAGATGTGGATCGCCTGATGAGGATGGTTCAAAATCCGGGTCAATGTCACTGTTAGAACCCTGCACTGCAGTTTCTTCATCTGGTTCGTCTAAGGTCCAATCCTCTGGTGGTTTCGGAACTGGAAGACTGTCATCATGTGGCATGGGTCTCATTGCTGAAGGCAGATTAGGATATTCAATTGACTTCTTGTTTTTGGCAGAGAAACCAGACACATTAGTCAAACAGAAATAACAGTCCGTCACATGGTCTTTCTGTTCTCGCCATATCATCGGAACAGCAAATGGCATCGTCTTTCGAGTACCTCTGAGCCAGGCTCTCAGACTAACAGCACATGTCGCACAGCAAATGTGAGGCGCCCATTGCTTGTCTTGATCACCTATTTTGCAGCCAAAATACAGATGATAGGCTTTCTTTACAAGGGCAGTCATCGAACGTCTCTGAGGCGTAAGTGTATATTCCCCACAGATATAGCAGAATGTGTCGCGGCTGTTACGACACCGACGAGACATATTGCCCGACACCAAAACGTCTATAGCATCAAGCTTACTTACTGTTATATTGCTACAGCTACTATACTACTATACTTTACTATACTGATACTATATACACACACGGACTATCTATATTAACCAAATGAGCAGGATCGGTGTATGGAAGCCACCATTATAGCATGGTGAGACAGCGCAAGCTCGTTCAGACCTGCCCAGACATGCCCAGGATGTCATCTTCCATAAAACAGCTTCCAACCTGGCTAGATTTTATGCATGGACATACCCAGGCGGCACAAAACCGTTGTTGATAAGACACTTATGGGAGAAAAAATTGTTTGCATCCAAATATAAGAAAAAATCACGACAAAATTGAAGATTTCTCTGAAATGGTACGTGATGGGTAATTTTTGATGTAATATTCATGATCAGCACCCAAAATTCTATAAGAAACACCCAGCAGTGTTCAGGAAGCAAAAACTTTGTTGTGCAGTGTAATTGATGTTCCCTATACTTTTTCCCTCCCCAGAATTTCCTATTTCTAAAATCACTCAAATTTCCTATATCTCAAAACACAAATAAAACCCAAAGTCTCAATAAATTTTACAGAAGATATTAAAAAAAACTTCCAAAACAGTTTATCAAATTTTCTTTACCAATATTCTCACAGACTATTTCTAACACCCAATAGTCTCACAGATAAAACAATTCTTCACATCTACCAGAAATAAATATTTCAACCTTGGAAATTACCAGAATCTATGAATCAAACCTCAACTTCAACCACAACTTACAATTCTTATTCAAAATTCAATACAATCAACTATAATTACCTTCACAAGAGCCACACAAGCCAAAACACCTCCTCACAGAACCAAGTCACCCTCCCAACTGTCAAATCTGACAGTTAGAATGTTCAGACAGCTGATGCTGATCTCTGCACTAGGACAGCAGACCTATGCAAGAGATCAGCAACAGAAAACCTCAAAACTGCACCAATACAATCAATACACAAACCATACTTCTCAAAATAAAAAAAACACAGATCTTATATTCCAGACTTTTTTTTTACTTTAAAAAATCTTTTAAAATCCTCTTCAAACCCTGTTTTTTCTCACTCAAGTAACTTTTTAACCCTGGTTACATTAGGAAACATATAATTTTAGCACTGTAAATTATCTTCTTTCCCCTCCCACAAAAGTCCTTTGTTCACATACAGATGAATGTACTGAAAGGTAGGAGCAAGGCATTTTTGGAGGTGGAGTTTGACAGTTTAAGAATGTGGGCTTGGAGGATCTCTTGTTATTTGTGAGAGGACATAGAATAGTACTTCCCAATTAGCTTTTCTCTCTCCAGTAATGTGAACTTGCTTTTGTTTCCTTGTTTTATGATATTCTGTTATATATATGGTAAATAAAGTAAAAAAAAAAAAAAAAGAGTGCCCGTGTCCCACTAAGGTCCGATATTCAGTCGGCAGCAGAGAGCATTTCGCTCAGCACCAAAGGAGTTATTCAAAGCTGTGACCCATGCAGGCTTCGGCTTTGAATATCTGGTTATGTTTAAGTCAGCGCATAGCCATTTTAAGTCGATATTCAGCTCATAAAAATAGGACAGACTTATATGCGGTCCTATTTATACACTGAACATGGCCACTTAAAGGCTGAATATCAGCCCTTAAGTCCCGGATTCTCTAGAGCGCCAATATCAGTGGCCGCCTAAAAAGCAACTGCCGACCGCGTGTCAATCATGCAACGGCACCGTATAGAGAATCGCACCTCTGTGAAAGATAGGCGCCTGAAATGTAGGCCCGGGTTTTCCGGGCCTATATTTCCGGTACCTATCTTTGCCGTGAATCGTGCCTAAGGTAGGCACTTTACAGGGCCTAACACCACTTCCAGTGTTAGCACCGCCAATAGGGGCATTAAGCGCTGTAAATCGCCTATGTAGGTGCTGTTTTAAATGGCATTTCTCAATTAACTTAGGTGCTGGTAGGACACCTACCGGCATCTAAGTTTCTGCACCATTAATAGAATATCCCCTTAAGTGGCTAACTGCTGACCTCTCCCCCAAAACACCTTCAACATAGCCAGCTTTTGAGTTAGTTGCTAACTGCAAATTATAGCAGCACTTACCCCCCTCCCCCATCCCCTTTTACAAAACCGCAAAAGCGGTTTATAGCACAGGCTGGCACACTAAATACTCTGCGCTGCTGCCAGTGCTCATAGGAGCTCTATGAGGGTTGGGAGCAGCACAAAGTATTCAGTGTGCCGGCCTGCACTAAAAAAACACTTTTGTGGTTTTGTAAAAGGGGGGGGGAGGGGTGTTAGTTAAGTGCTGCTGGAAATTAGCAGCTAGCCCCAACAAAGCGATTTAACCAATCAGTGGTCGGCTAGATTGGTGCCTAAGGGGTCGATATTGAAAGCAAATTAGGCACCTAATTGGTGTCAAACATTTAGGGCTCCTTTTACAAAGGTGCGCTAGCGTTTTTAGCACACGCACCGGATTAGCGCGTGCTGTAGCGCGCGCTAGCTGAAAAACTACCGCCTGCTCAAGAGGAGGCGGTAGCGGCTAGCGCGTGGGGCATTTTAGCGTGCGCTATTCCGCGCGTTAAGGCCCTAACGCACCTTTGTAAAAGGAGCCCCTAGTGCACTATAAAGAATTAAGGGCTACAGGCACAGCTACAGCTGCTTATACTGCAGTTTATAATTTCTATGAATTCTTTTGATAGCTTTCCCAAAACACAGGGTACAATAAACATTTCGTAGCTGGGTTTTTGTTGTTGGTTTTTTTTGCTTTTGTTTTTGCAGATTTTCCATTTTCCTGTAGTGTAGTTCCAAAATAATGTAGTGCTGTCTGTTGTTTCCCATCAGGATCTTCTCATATTCTATTATAAACTCCCAGAATTTTCAAAGAAATTTAGTTAAAAATAAGCAGGGGGGGGGTTGGTTCCTGTATTAATAGTGCCATTGTTCTGATGAACTAGTGTCAGAGCAGCTGTGATTAGTACCCTGAATTGAAAATACCTGCTGAAACATATAGTTAGGCAGATATTTGTGTGTGTTTTCGTAATCCTTCTTGGCAATTACAACTTAAAAGGGAAAAAGGAGTGATTTTAGTAAATTGTAACGTTAGTAATTATGTCAACTTATAGTTTTTGGTCTTGGGACTAATGCCATTTTAATGAAATCAGTATACTTTAGTGGTAATAATTATACCTGCAGGCATCTTTTGGATTCAGTCTAAACGGATACCGACAAGTAATATGGGCAATAACTTTTATTTATATATATATATAGATATATATATAGATATATATATATATTACCTGTATATATATTTTATGCATAGTTTAATTGCATATCAAGTATAACACTTAAGAACATAAGAATAGCCTTACTGGGTCAGACCAATAGTCCATCAAGCCCAGTAGCCCATTCTCACGGTGGCTAATCCAGGTCCCTAGTACCTGGCCATAACCCAAGGAGTAGCAATATTCCATGCTACCGATCCAGGCCAAGCAATGGCTTCCTCCATGTCTTTCTCAATAACTATGAACTTTTTCTCCAGGAAATTGTCCAAACCTTCTTAAAACCAGCTACGCTATCCACTCTAACCACAACCTCTACGTTCCAGAGCTTCACTGTTCTCTGAGTGAAAAAAATATTTCCTCCTATTGGTTTTAAAAGTATTTCCCTGTAACTTCATCGAGTGTCCCCTAGTCTTTGTAATTTTTGACAGAGTGAAAAGATCGATCCACTTGTACCCGTTCTGCTCCACTCAGGATTTTGTAGACTTCAATCATATCTCCCCTCAGCCGTCTCTTTTCCAAGCTGAAGAGCCCTAACCTTTTTAGTCTTTCCTCATATAAGAGGAGTTCCATCCTCTTTATCATCTTCGTTGCGCTTCTTTGAACCCTTTTTAGTGCCGCTATATCTATCTTGAGATAAGGAGACCAGAATTAAATGCAATACTTCAGATGAGGTCGCAGCATGGAGCGATACAGGGGCATTATAACATTCTTAGTCTTGTTAACCATCCCTTTTTTTTTTTTTTTTTTTTTAAATAATTCCTAGCATCCTGTTTGCTTATCAACAAATTGGAAAATAATTCAAAGGAAAAACAACAAAAAGTGATTTAACATTATACAACCTCAACATTAAGAAATCAGTGAGAGGGAAAGAGACAGTGGTGCAGTCTTGGTGGGGGTACCAGCACCCCTCCTTTTCTCCGCCCTCCTGCTCCTTCCCACTCTGCCCTCCACCATTCTCATGCCTGCACTTCCCTCCCACCGTGCCTCTAGCTCTTTACCAGTGCGAGCAGCAACTTCAACAGCGTCAGCTCTCCCTTTGTCATCACTTCTGGTTCCCGCACCTAAGAAGTGATGTCCGAGGGAGAGCCGACACCGGCGCAGGCAGCAAGTTTGCGATGCTGTTCTTGCCATGGAAGTTAAAGAGGTACGGGGGAAGGGAAGGGGGACAGGCACATGGCAGGGGGGCAGAGAAGAGGGCAGGGAAGGGGCGCCTCTTACCCTCACTATGCCACTGGGTAAAGGAAAATGGAGAAGGAGGACAGCTACCCCGTAGAGGCCATCGGTTACCTATAAATACGTATAAGAGACCTCTCCCCCCCCACCCCCCTGATATTCAGTGGTACTTAGCCAGCTGAATATCTGGTTTGCTGGATTGGCCATTGACTGGCTATATCACGGGACAACAGGCCACTGCCAATATACAGTCAGTTGACCTTAAGTGTTAATTGGAGCCAATTATTTATTTGATGGGATTTATTAACCACTTTTTTTATGAAGAGATTAATTGTAATTGTTTGTTGACTGTGAATCAGTTTGTTCTTTACTATGGTACATATCCAGGGCAAGGGGGGGGGAGAGGGATTCTTTATGTCATAAATTGATTTTTGAATATTTATAATTGGGATGGGTGTGAAGTTATCATTATTCAGAATAGATAGGATATTTATGATAATATATGTTTGTGTTATATGGAATGATAATTGTTTGGGTGGATGGCCGGGGGAAGGAAAGGATGATTATGAACATGAGAAAGATGAATGTGCTTTTATTGTATTACTATGAGTTGCATTGGTTGTATTACACTGTTGTAGTTTTGAAAATTAATAAAGAATTAAAAAAAAAAAAAAGAGATTCACCCAAAACGGTTTACAATTGTAATCATGTACTCATAAGAATTTTCCTTGTCTGTCCTGGCAGGCTCACAATCTGTGTTACCTGAGGCAATGGAGGGATTAAGGGCAAGATTCACTAAACCTACTGATCCTGGCCCGGAACTTCCTCTCCGATGTCAGAATTGACGTTGGGTGGGGAAGGTTGGTTGGCCTGGCGCTTCAGCGTCCTCTTTATGGGGAAGGGAAGCAGGTTGGGCACCCCTGCTCTAGCTAGCAGAACCGCGAGCTGCACTCAAGTGGCCAAAAAGCCGTATGCGGCTCGCAAGCCGCGGTATGCCGACCACTGAGTGACTATATCTATGAGCCTAATTTATGACCCTAGTACTGAAATCACCTTTTGTCCCCCCACCCTAAATCTGTTCATGTTGCCATCCACTTTTTATGCTCCTAGTATATTTAAGAGCTGAGTTAAAATTTGACTATAAATTTAGGAATTCAGCCCTAGTATATTTTCAAACAGGCTAATTTATGACTATAACTCTCAAATGGTCTTTTACTAAAAATTAGCACCTGTTACCTGCAGCAGTGCCCATAGCAATAAAATGGCAAATATATGCTGATCTTTAATAAAAGACCCCTTAAGTTAAGAACGTAAATCTGTTGAATTTTGGACCCACTGTTCCAATTTACACTATGGGCTCCTTTTACAAAGGTGCACTAGCGTTTTTAATGCACACACCGGATTAGCGCACGCTATAATGCTATTCCGCGCGTTAAGGCTCGAGCTCAGCTTTATAAAAGGAGCCCTATGTTACTATGAAACCTGAGTCATTCAGATATAAATTTAATGGAAATCAGTTTCCTGCAAATAGTAGCAGATACACTACTCATGGAGATTCAGAGTATGATTTATTTACCCCAGGAAGTATGAAGCTCAACATGAAATAACTGTTTGATCAGATGTCAGAATCTGTACAAAGCATCAAAACAGTCTGGCTTGTTTTCTATCTCCAGTCCTGCCTTCACATATATTTACATGTGTTACATATTTCAGAGGCCAAAATCATTGGCTGGTAGCCTGTAGCAGTACATTCCAACTAGGCAGCTCTGTCCAGCTCAAGAAAAAGTGTTATCTGTACCAAGTTAGGGTGATGCATCTGATAAAATGGAGAAATAGAGCCTCTGTGGCAGTGCCAGAAATATGGAATAAGCTACCTTTGATTATGCTTCTGGAACAAAATTTATCTTTCCAGAAGCAGCTGAAAAATTTGTTTTTTTCTTCAAGACAGGAGGTGAAGGTGGCTCGGTTAAGACGGTATTAATTGATATGGTTTGGTCGGTACTGTTGCTCTTTGTGTGAAAGTGTTTGCTGTAATTGCGTTAGCGAGATCTTGTTAGAGCAGAGATTCTCAACCCATGTCCTCAAGACACACCTAGCCAGTCAGGTATTCAGGAGAACCACAATGAATGTATTCATTTATTTAGTCCGTCCTCACAAAGGAGCCCAGAACAGGTTACAAGAGTACATTCACAATAAAGACCGAACATGACAGACATGACATAAGTGATAATACAGTCTTGATAATGCAGCATTTCCATTACAGACATAACATAAATGATAGTATAGCTATGCATGAGATTAAATTTCCAGGCACTGCCTCCAGTATATGCATATCTTTATCATGCATATTCATTTATGGATATCCTGAAAATCTGGGTAGCTAGGTGTGTCCCAAGGACTGATCTGAAAAACCCTTGTGCTAGAGTACAATTGTTTTTAAATTTTAGTGTTATAAACCACCATGAATGGCTTTGTTAACCATAATAGTGGTGAATAAATTTTAATAAATGAAATAAAATAACCCTGGAGTTCATAAAACATAAGATGAGCTGTTTTGCTTAGAAGCATGCTCCAAAGATCCTGTCAACTTCTCCAAAGATCCTGTCAACTTCTCCCAGAGAAATGGTGAAAAGATATTTTATGGAAATTTTGGAAATTCCTGAAAATTCCTTACCTCCTCTTACAAGAGTGTATTACTTACCTGCTAAGCCCCAATTCAAAGAAGAAGAAAACATGGAGGAACCCCGGGAGAGGTCATTGGACATTTCAGCAATATTGGAACAATCAGATAGAGAGTTGGCGGTTCCAGCTACTCTCTTGTTGTCTGTGGCTTTGGCTCCAGACAAGGATTGGATATTAAAACTTTTCTTTAAAAATAGGTCTAAAGACTTCCTGGGGCAACATATTCAGATTTTTCCTGATGTCTCCAGAGAGACTCAAAAAAGAAGGAAAGAATTTTTAATTTTAAAACCTGGAGTGACTCAAATAGGGGGTAGTTTTTTCTTGAGATATCCATGTAAATGTGTAGTTAGATATTTATCATTGAAATATATATTTACAGAGCCATCTCAATTGATTAGTTTTCTCTCAATGAAACGTCTTGAAAAAGGAATAACAACGTAATAACGCCTATGAGAAATTAGTTCCCCGCACTTTAGTTAGACAAGGATTTTTCTTGCTTAATTAATTTGAAGTATATAAGTTCTGCTCTTAATAATGGATCCAATAATATTGAGGACTAGTGTGAGAACAGCTAGATTGGTATTTCCTTGTAGCAAATATTAATTTTGGAATTATAGTTTAATATGTAGTTTGATCTCACTTTTCTGTACAAGATGTATATGCTTGGTAATATTGTAAAATGTTATAAATAAAATATTTAAAAAAAAAAATAAAAAGAAGCATGCGTTCATTTGTATTTCAGTATGGATAGCAGCCTTACAGGTAGAGAATGACACGGGGACAAATTTTTCCTCGTCCCCGTGGGAACTCATTTTCCCCTCCCATCCCCGCAAGTTCTTTTCCTGCCCCATTCCTGCAAGCTCTGTCCTCATCTGCACAAGCCTCAAACACTTGAAAATCCTAAGTGTTTGCGGCTTGTGCAGTTAAGGCAGAGCTTACAGGAATGGGGTAGGGACGGCGACAAAACCCACGGGAACGGGATGGGGAAATTGAGTTCCTGTGGGGACGGGGACAAATTTATCTCCGTGTCATTCTCTACTTACAGGCAAATTTGGATAACTAAAAACTATTTGAAGACAATATTTTAATCCATTTAACCAGGGATATAGTGGTTTTCCTGGGTATATTACCATCTCCTGCCCTGCCCAAGCATGCTCAAGCGTCTACAACATGCCTACTTTTAAGCTGGATTTAAAGACGCATTACATCAGATGGATTTAGGTTAAAGAAGTCGAGCAGCACATAACATGCTGAATTTTCAAATGTATGCTTCCTCTTTTGCGCCTGCTCAGCCACCCATGTAGAGTACTTTTAGGCAGGGCTATGATGTTAGAGTAGTGGAGTCGGAAGCAATTCTGGATAGAGCCAGAGTTGGAGTCCGTATAAATATACCGACTCCAACTCCAGCTTAGATAGTGGATAGTGGAAGAGTGGCCTAGTGGTTAGGGCTGCAGCCTCAGCACCCTGAGGTTGCCGGTTCAAATCCAGCACTGCTCCTTGTGTCACTTAATATTTCATCGTCCCCAGGGACATTAGCCAGACTGTGAACCTACCAGGATAGATAGGGAGAAATACTTGAATAACTGAATGTAAACCGCGTGGAGGGGCATAATCGAAAGGGACGTCTAAGTCCGTTTACATCCATCTCGCAAGTCGTCCAAAGTTAAAAAGAGCCTAAGACACATTTTCGAAAGATACGTCCAACTTTTTTTTACTTTTGAAAATCGTCTAGTTATATGTCCTGCCGATCTGATCGTCCAAGCCGCTAAATCGTCCATCTTTATACCACATTTCCGTCCAATTTTCTGTCCAAGTCCAAAACGCCTAGAACAAGCCCTGTTGGATGTGGGAGGGGTCTGCAAGGTGATAGACTGCACACCCAGACATGCCACATAAATAGTGGGGTACCTTACAGGGCACTGCTGTGAACTTCACAAAAAGGGTGCCATGGCTTCTCCTCACTACAGCTCCCTTTTAGGTGATGGTGAGCCCCCCAAACCACCTCCAGAATCCCCTAGACCCTCTTATCTACCACCCCAATAGCCCTTATGGCTGTAGGAGCCACTTATATGCCAGTAAAAAAGGGTTTTGGGGTGTATAGGGGAGTGCACATGTTTTAAGTATCAATGCAGTGATTACAGGGGCTTATGGGCATTGGTCCTCCTCTCTATGGATCCCTAACCCACCCCCAAGACGACTTAAGCTGCCTCTGGGCTGGATGACTAGGCTTTCCTATGCCAGGCGGCCAGGTGATTATGGTCTGGAGGCTGAAATTTAAAGTTGTGAATAAAATTTTTATGGGGGGGTTGGTGATCACTGGGGTAGTGTGTGGGGGTCTGTTTTATGTGTTTGCAGTGCTTATCTGCTGACTTTAGATGTTTTTTTGTGACTTAGACCATATTTTACATGGTCTAAGTCACAACGTCCAAGTTCCGTTGATCCTGGGCTGTATAACTTTCGGATATACATGCTGTACGACTAAGTCTAAGCCAGCCCATGTCCCACCTAACTCCCGCCCTCGACACGTCTCCCGAAACGCCCCATTTAGCTTTGGACATTGAGCGGCACTATGAATAATAATAATAATAATTTATTTCTTATATACCGCTATACCATGAAGTTCGAAGCAGAAGGCCTAGGTCGTTTAGAAATACGTCCAAAACCCGTTTTTATTTTCAGCACTTGGACATTTTTGAGAAATGTTCATCCAAGTACCGACTTAGGCCGGTTTTTAGACATTTTTCTCTTGATTATGAGCCCCTTGGCTATAAGCAGTGTATTAAAACAAAAATAAATAAATAGATGTCTTTGTCCTAGATCTAAAATATATGTTAGAGTTGGAGTTGGACAATAGAAAAATGGAAGAGTCAAAAAAGTCAAAAGGTTTGCTGTATCAACTCCACAACCCTATCTTCAGGGGCTCTTGGGTCATTAGTATCTGGACTTATCCTGTCTTTAACATGGGAGTTTCCTATGCACTAAGCCTAGAGTCAACACAGCAGTATTTAGAGCATTTTGATTTCTTTTTATTTTGCAGGTCTCATGTTGATGTTTCCATTAGCATGCAAGAGTTGCAAAAAATTAACAAAAGTGCTCCCATGTTAACTCAGCATTAGGCTGCTAGTACAAGCTAATGTGAATACGCTAGTTGGTTAACATTCTACACACTGTCCATGATATGACTCCTCTAAAAAAGCAAAAACAGGGGAAAAAACAAAACCACAGACACAAATGTACCAAAGGCTGAGTGGAATTGTCCAGATCTGAATGATGTGCACTAATGAAAGTGTCCTCCAATGCATCTGATAATATAGGAATCTTTATTCATCCAACGCCATAAAAATACATCCAACAGCTCAATGACTCGACATGCACATGTTTCGGCCAACAGACCTTCCTCAGGAGTCTTGAGAGTCACCGATGTGTATATCTAGAATATATTGCCACTCTGATAGATCTTGCCAGACTTCGAATAAAAAAGAAAGTAAACTAAAACTTCTCAAAAAGCAAATATAACATCAGGTATCAAGCGTCCCGCTGCTCAAAACGAAGATGTTGTATTCGCTTTTTGAGAAGTTTTAGTTTACTTTCTTTTTTATTTGAAGTCTGGCAAGATCTATCAGAATGGCAAATATTGTACAATAAGGCACGTCTATGATTTGCATGTCTACAATGTAGCTTTTCCTGGTGTATGTGCACATTTATGTCTCTTTCCGTGAACTATTGTGCGCATGTGTCAAGTTGCTTTCTTCAGTGACTAATCAAATGATATTTCTGTGGACCTCATTTGCATGCAAAGTTTGTGGAGCATTGCTCGTCGTTTAGAAATCAAAAAATTTACTGGCAGTACAATGGCTCACAGGATTTTAATGGCGACCTTAGAGCATCGGGGCCTTGAGTTCATGGGCTGTCAGGCTCAGATGCTGTTTACCACCCCAAGAAGCTGTTGCCCTAGGCAACCACCCATTTTGCTTGATGGTTAACACCCTGGGAATGCCAAAACTGCATTTCTTTCTCTTTGAGGCCTGGCAGCGTGTCTTTCTCTACGGTTCATCTAACTTTTTACAATAACTGGGGGTGCCAAACCCAACACAAATCACCCCTCCCTGAACACACTGAAGGGGGTTTATTTAGTATTGGGGTTTTCAAATACCCACAGAGCTGAAACCTATTCAGCAGGATCCATGCTTTTAGCGCTTCTGTGTTCAAAGTCTGCAGCAGGAGTGTGGAAGGAAAGACATTTAGATGGCTGAGCAACCAGTTCCCTGGATTTTCTCACTCCTGCTGATGACATGTTTGAGATCTTTAAAATATGGAGCTATAGTAAATTTATTCGGATTAGCACGCTTCCTTTCTAGATTACTTAAGATAGTTACAGTAGTAGTCCAGAAGCTTGCCATTTAAAATGCTCTCTTGCCTAAGTGCTTTGTCAGTTTTCTTTTACAAATATTGTGTTGACAGCTTAACTTAGTGCCTATCTTCTTCATGTTTTCTTCTAGAGCTTGAAGCAAAAGAAGCATGTGACTGGTTACGAGCTGCTGGATTTCCTCAATATGCTCAGCTATATGAGGGTGAGTTCTTTGTTTCCGAGCCTAATTCAGAAACAGGCAACCAAGAGCTTATGATCCTAAGAGAGATAACAAATGTTTCTATTTTTCTCCATCTTGCCAGTATAAGTGTATGTTTTTGTTGTATTGTTTAAATCAAAAATATTATGAGGTTCATTTTCAAAAAGGATAAATGTCAGAAGGGGCAGATAGACATTTTTCTCAACAAATCCTTCCAATTCGCTATTTTCAGAACCTATATTCTAGATGGATATCTATGCTGTTCATCTGTAGATCATCTAAATCTCAAGGGAACGTGTTAGATATATGGTTTGGGTGGGACTAGGGCAGGCTTATGACTTGGATGTTTTTCTAAAAAAATATTTATAGTGGTTACTCAATTGTTAAATCAAACACATTATAACCACTAATAAAAACTGAAATGTAACTGAGGACCAGTCGCTTGTTTAAAAACTCCTGTTCTCTGCCCCGATCTCCTGCTCTCTGCCCTGACTGTGCTTCTCCTGCTGTCTGCCCCAACTGTGCTTCTCCTGCTGTCTGCCCCGATCTCCTTCTCTTTGCCACGATTGTGCTTCTCCTGCTCTCTGCCCCGATCTCCTGCTCTCTGCCTTGACTCCATGGTTTTAAGCCGCGGTGCAGCTCCGCTTTCAACCCACAGGTTAAAACCACAGGCTTGTGAAAGTTTCCAGCTTTGTGATAACATGCACAGTGAGCATGCGCAGACCATCTACAGGCAAAGGAGATGGTCTGCACATGCGCCAGAATCGCTGGAGGGTGTGCCTACAATCAGCCCCATTTGCATGAGGACACATTGAGAATTTGTCGGCCTGCCATGGATCAGACACGGATCGGACACGATTGGACAGGTTAGTGAATCTAGCCCTGAATCCTGTTTACCCACCTACATTCGTGCAAGACACCTTAAGCAGTTTCCCAGCATTGGAGTGACATCTACTGGGTAGACTACACCCCTGAGGCAGGCCTCCAATCAGAGGCCTAAACACAGATAGTGTCGGGTCGCATCATTTTCTACCAGGACTTTCAGAATTTTGGATTTTCATATGCAAACTTTGAAGTGAATTTATATGTATTTTTAATGTGAATTTATTTATATAAATAAAGATTGTCCACCCCAAGGTTGATGTGGTCTATCCCACTCCCCACTTGTTCTTTTGTTGTCTGATTTTACGTGGGGTTTTAGTTCCTTTTTTTGTTCTGTATATGTAAATTTTATGAACAGAAAACTTGTAGATAGAGGGAAGTGTGTTGGACACATGCATAGAAAGGCTTCATGGTAGCTGTGGTTTTGTGTGCACGTATCCAAACAAAAATTGAAAGTACCAGTGTACATCAGTGCCTGTTCTTCTTCACCTAAATCAGTGGTGTAGCCATGGAGGGCCTTGAGGACCTAGCTAGACCCCCACCTCACTTTGGGCTCAAGCCTTCTCCAGATCTGCACTGTTCCTATTAAATGTCTGGCAAGGATGCCAAATCTCGCCAGCCAAAGAAATTCCCTGCTGAGCCACTGTCCTCCTCCTTGCATTTTTGTAGTAACCCGGAATTTGGCTTGATGTCTCCAGCTGCTGACACTGCGCATATTCAGTTCATGCAAGAACTGAGCATAGTCTGGGAGTCCTGGAGTTAGTGGCTGGAGGCACCCCACTGTTCACATTTAGATAAATAAGAACAGATAAGAATGTGTGTGCTTTCACTTAGTTTGTTCAGGCATGCGCATGTCTGTTATCTCTTACCTGCCTTCTAAGATTGCAGGGGCTCCCTTTTGTTTACAAAAGGAGTCAAGACTGGCAGTTAAATCTGAAAAACTAGCATGAAATCTTCTTCACAAACTCTTGAACACGGCCCCTGAACTGGCAAATTCTTCCATAACCAGTGTCATAGTAAGGAGGGGGTGGGGAGCAGTCCGCCCTGGGAGCCATGTTGGTGGGGGCGCTGGCACCCCTCCCCCCTCTCCGACCTGCCTCTTCCCATTCCTCCCCTCCATGCGTGCGCCTCCTTCCCTCATACCTCTAATTGAAGTTGTTGTTTGCGGCAGTCAACAATGTGATCTTCACAATCCCAAATGGACATTTTTCCTGTTGGGTTTGTGGAAGTCTTGCACAAAACGTCCAACCTCAGACTTAGGCACACTTTTGATTATGCCCCTCTATGTGTCTGTTTTTCAACTTGTTATAATAAATATAAAGATAGGGATCTTTTTCTGTTTCTTTCTTTTTGTTAGTAATGGCAATTTAAGAAGTACATGGGGAGGGACATTTTCAATAGGATGTCTAAGTCCGACTTTTCATGTTTCTCACAAGATGTCCAAAGTCGGAGGCAGAGAAATGGCAATTTTTGAAACAGGCAAAACTGTAAGACATCTAATTTATTTTATTTTTTTTTTTAAATCACCTACTTTGACGTCTTGGCCATCAGGATGTCCAACTTTGTTCACTATTTTCGACCACAAGTTCAAAACATCCTAATCCAGACCATTTGGAAGTGGAAGGGACTGGCCACACAGACATACCAATAGAGCAGAGGGCACTGCTGTGAACTTCACATAAAGGGTGCCAGATGTACATCTCACCATATGCCGCTGATAATTTATGCTGAGCTCTCCAAAACTCCCCCAAAACCTATACTCACCTGTCTACCACCCCAGTAGCCCATATGGCTGCAGGTGGCACCTATATAGCATAACATAACTTTATTCTTGTATACCACCATAACCGACTGATTTCTAGGCAGTTTACACCAAAGAAGACTGGACAATCAGCGAAATACAAGATGATAAGAAAGTACAAAATATTTATTAAAAATGCAAATATTCTTTAAGAAAATACAATATAAACTTTTGCTTAGAATAACAGTTCATAATATAAACATAAGAACATAAGAAGTTGCCTCCGCTGAGGCAGACCAGAGGTCCATCTCGCCCAGCGGTCCGCTCCCGCGGCGGCCCATCAGGCCTATTGCCTGAGCAGTGGTCCCTGACTATTTCTATAACTACCTCTTGCTCCTATCCCTGTAACCTACCTCTACTCCTATCTGTACCCCTCAATCCCTTTGTCCTCTAGGAACCTATCCAAACCTTCTTTGAAGCCCTGTAACGTGCTCCTGCCTATCACAGCCTCCGGAAGCGTGTTCTATGTATCCACCACCCTCTGGGTAAAAAAGAACTTCCTAGCATTTGTTCTAAACCTGTCCCCTTTCAGTTTCTCCGAGTGCCCCCTTGTACTTGTGGTTCCCCATAATTTGAAAAATATGTCCCTGTCTACTTTTTCTATGCCCTTCTTGAAGGTTTCTATCATGTCTCATGATGCAGCCACACTAGGAAATGAATTTTTCAAACAACGTCGTCTTGATCACTTTCCGAAAAGTACTGTAGGACGACATGGCTTGACAAATACATTTACCCAACCAAGACTGCTGTTTACCTGCTTGGAACGCAAGGGTCTTATCCAGGAAAGTTTTGTATTTACAACCATTGTCCACCATAAATGTAGTGGTTAAAGTTGCTTATGGGCCTGAGTCCTCCTCTCTATGACTCACTAGCCCATTCACCAGGCTACTTAAGACACCTGTGTAATGCTTTCCCATACCAGATGGTGCTGTTCTAGACACAGGTATGTACTGTTTCATTCAGATCTTTGTGGGGTGGGAGAGGGTTAGTGACCACTGGGGGACCGTGGGATGGGGGTCATAACTTAATCCCTCCAGTGGTCATCTTCTCTGTTTGGGTACCTTATTGGCACTTAAACACTTTTTAAACAAGTCTAGCTCAGAACATCTAAGTTCTGGGGAAAGATTTGATTATTACTGCAAGATGTTCAAGTCTAAGCCCACCCAAAGTCCGCCCATAAAACGCCTCCAGCACACACACACACCCCTTTAGTTTTGGATGCATAGTGGCTAGGTTGCCTCATAAGATGTCCAGAAAATTGGCACTTGGATATCCTGGCGATTAGGACGTCCAAGTGCTGATTTATGCTATTTTATGGCCTTCTTAGTGTTAATGCCCCTAAAGGGCTGTATAAAGTAAACAGAACACCTTGCAGAGGACTTATTTCACCATATCATAGGTTTTATTCATGGTTTGTAAAACAAAGTAATATTTCATTGTAATATAAGATGAATGCTAACTGTTAACTTTTTTTCGTCTAGATTCCCAGTTTCCAATTGACATTGCTGCTGTGAAACGAGATCATGACTTCCTTGACAAAGACCATATAGAGCCCCTTTGCAGGTAAAATGAATGCACCATGACAATGGGGCCGATATTCTGCCAGTGTCGGAGAGCGTACTGTCCACCTAGTGCTGGCGCTCAACTAGAATATTCAATGCTGGGCCATTTCCGGGGACCAGCACTGACTATTCGATTTTATTTTTAGCCTCAGCACTGAACAGTTAAGTACTTAAGCCCAGATTCCCTAAATGGCGCCATGGTTGGCGGCTGCATTTAAAAGCGGCTGCCGATCGAGGGTCAATCACACAACGGTGCTATGTAGAGAATCGCGCCTCCAGCAAAAATAGGTGCCAGAAATGTAGGCCAGGGTTCTCAAGGCCTGTATTTCCGTCGCCTACCTTTGACATAAATTGTGCCTCTGGGAGACGCTTACTGAGTCTTAATGCCACTTCTGATGTTAGCCACACCTATAGTGATGTTAGGCTCCATAAAGTGCCTACAGAGGTACGATTCTGGCGGTTTTTGAAAATCAGTTTGAAATGTTTAAACAGCATTTTTCACTTACCTTAGGTGCTGGTAGAGATAGGAGTGAGCACACAGCACTCCTCCTCCCCCCCTTCCCCCCGTGGCACACAAATCCCCAGATCAACACCCCTTGTGGCACACAAAAACCCATACCTCAACACCCCTTTGCAGTACACTCTCCCTCCAGATCAAGACACCCCCCCCTGCAGCTCCCCTCTAATGGTAAATGCCCCAAATATGGGCAACAGCTAATTTGGCAGTCTCCCCTTGCTCAACTTTCCTCCCCATTGAGGTGCAACCTCTTAAAATAGACTCCTCCCCAGCCCTAACCCATTCCCTGGCCGTTACTATTGGTCATTACTGTTGGTCATTGGAGCTCTAACAGAAGTTGCCTCGTCAGTCCCTTCATGTGCAGCATTCGTCACAAGCTATTGTGTGAAAAGTTCAAGTGACCGAAACTTAACTTTAGGATACTAGTTGTAGATACTTCGGTAGGTCTATTAATTAATGTTTTGCTTCATTGATACTAGCTCAGAGTCTAATTTAAAACTAAAGGCCCTTATTTGCTCTATGGTTGTATTATAGCTAGACACAGACAGTGAGGCTGAGCTCCCGGCCATCTCCAGTTCTTGTAGAGCGTGTTTAGTCTTGGTACAATGTTTGCTCTTGATATCCCTGACAGGATAATAGTAAAAGGTAATAGGTTTCAGTGCCTGATTCTCCAGATTGATGGGATTAGCAGTTCTTGACTGGTTACACATCAAATAATCATTGATTTGGATTAATGTATTTATCATATCAGAGCACTTCAGTTTATTCTTTATTACTCCTCTTCCTGTCATCTTATTCTTGCTTTAATAGAAAATGACTTTGCTGAGGCACCAAACCCATCTCTTACAAATGCAGGGTTTTTTTTCCCAAAGATAACCCATTTTAAGAAAGCATAGGAATTAAAAAGGCAGAGGTTATGTTTGTGGGGAACGATGAATTGTTGCTGAATACGAAAGAACTGGAGGTACAAGATGTGACCCTAACAGTTTCACCATATATTAAAATGTTAGGGGTATATTTGGATATCAAACTCTCTATGCAAGAACAGATTTTGCAGACGGTTAAAGGTGCATTCTTCTAGTTAGATTGCTGCAAGGGTGACATCTATATGTCAATATCAGATTTTCAGACTATGATTCAATGTATGGTGATCTCTAGGCTTGATTTTTGTAATTCTTTGCTGATTGGTATTGCCAAATGTAGAATGCAGGTAGTACAGAATGCTGCAGCGCGTATGATCACACGGGTAGCCTGGAATGATCATATTACTCCACCACTGAAGAGTTTGCATTGGCTACCAGTTCAATCAAGGACTGAATACAAAATTTTGACAATTGTTCATCGGGTAATTTATGGGGAGACACCTTTATACCTGAGACAGGTTTTGAAACAGTATATACCAGTGGTCTCAAACTCCAACCCTTTGCAGGGCCACATTTTGGATTTGTAGGTACTTGGAGGGCCTCAGAAAAAAATAGTTCATGTCTTATTAAAGAAATGACAATTTTGCATGGCGTAAAACTCTTTATAGTTTATAAATCTTTCCTTTTGGCTAAGCTTAATAATAATATTGTAATTTATAGCTAAAGAGACATGCAATGAAGAAACTGTTTTATTTTACTTTTGTAATTATGATAAGCATAACGAGGGCCTCAAAATAGTACCTGGTGGGCCACATGTGGCCCCCCAGGCCGCAAGTTTGAGACCACTGGAATATACCTTCTAGAAATTTGAGATCACAATCTGCAGTGAAGTTATCAATTGATGCATTAGGTGAAACACGTTATAAAAAAAAGCAAAAAAAACGCAAGCAACAGCTGTTGTTGGTCCATATATGTAGAACACATTGCCAGGGTTGGTAAGATTATGTAGAGAGAAATTGTCATTTAAGAAGCAGCTGAAAACTTATTTATTTATTAAAGCTTTTTATTAGCTTTGAAGAGAAATGAATTTTACAGTTCATATAGGGTGAGCTTTTTATTAGCGCTATGCTAATTTTAGCGATTGTATTTGGAAGAGTAGGATAGGATGCATATATTCTAATATGTTTGAGTATGTTTTGATTATGTATGTTTTCTATTGTAACTCGCTTAGGTGATAAATGGGGAAGACATTTTTTAAATAAATAAGTTAATATGCGTGCAATTGAGGAAAGTAAAGCTCTGTGCAATCAGCATGCTTAGGCTGTTGGTCAGATATAGCTGTATATAAGATTATGACAACTGCAAAAAGCTTGGGCAGGCATAAGATGCTATTTTGTCTCTCCTACACTTACGTGCCGATGTTCAGAACTCTTAACGCAGGCTCTAGAGGCAGGGCAGGATTAACCAATAGGCCAAGTAGGCACGTGCCTAGGGCCTGAAATGGTCAGGGGGGCCCGATGAAGGAGGGCATCAACATTGTTTTTTCCAAACGGCGATGAGCCCCTCCAGAATCGATCGGCAACACCCCCCCCCCCCCCCCAATCGACAGAAAGTAAGACAAGCAAGCAACGCAGGTAAGAAAGGCAACGGGATCTGTAATTGTGCAAGCGGTGCTGCTTGCCCAAAGCTTCCCTCTAACGCAGCTTCCTGTTTCCGCCTGGGCGCATGGTGGGGTGGGATGGTGTGTGCCTAGGGGCCCTCGACGAATTAATCCTGCCCTGTCTAGAGGACTAGCGCCAGCATGAGGTTATGCACATATTCAGAGGGCACCAGCATAGGGAACAATGTGGTTGCTGAAGAAAGCACAAATAGCATGTAAGTGTAGTCAAACAAGGTTGCTTGGCTATTCCTCCTGATGCTCAGAAACAAAGCGCAAATCAAAATGCAGCTCTTGCCGCCGGAAACCTAATGCCAGCTCCAAAGATAAGGTTTCAGACAGGAAAGAGGCATTGGTGTGAACACACTTCAGTTGGAGAGGTCCGAGCCCAATGTGCCAGCCATTCAGCTGGAGGGGGCACAGAACGCAGTTCTCCAAAAGTCGACGTCATCTTCTGCCCCTCTTCCGGCCTGTCGCCTCCTAGTCCCACCCTGCTGAAACTCCCACAGTGGTAAAACTTCTTGGTATTAAACTCGCAAAAAACAAACTTATAAAGAATCTAATAAGTTTTACTGCAAGACCTCAAACACTCAAGGCACTACTTCAATATTTTTTCGTGCCCTTACAGGATGACGTGTTCATCATTGGTCTTTTTTTTAAGCATATACAAAAAATTGATATTAATTCTTAATGGCAGGCTCGAAATTAATGGTATGTTTGTAATTTATAAAAGAAGAGCACTTAGCTTTTGCCCGACAGCTGCCCAACCATTTCACTTTACAGTTTCCTCAGGGGCTGTGCCTCTTCAGATAGCCACACATCAGCCTTAATTTGCTTTTTATAATGCTCGCTTAGTTCTGATTCTCGGATGATCCATACAGCTACATTGGTCTGAGTTACAAAAAAATGTGGCCTTATATCAAAATTTTTCATTCCAAAAGCATTTAATAATAATAATAATAATAACTTTATTCTTCTATACCGCCACAATCTTGCGACTTCTAGGCGGTTTACAATCAAGAGTGCTGGACATTCAGTGAAATATAATAAGTAGATATTCAGAGGAAATACAGAGATCAGAGACCTCAGGAGGCAATAGTATAGAAATACAATTTGCTGAGCGAAAATGTAATATGTACATTTTAGTAGGTAATGTCCGACAGGACCTGTTGGGGATAAATAGCAATATAAAATTATGATAAGATGAAGATAGCAGATTATATTTATAACAGTGCTGTAAGTTCAGGTGGAATAGAGAGGGGGGAGGGAGAGGGAGAGCGGGTCAATTGTTTAGGTATTTCTGGAACAGGTATGTTTTTAGGCATTTCCTGAATTCCCCGTATGTAGTGGGCGAAAGCAGTTGGTCTAGGTCAGGGGTGCCCAACACGTCGATCGCGATCGACAGGTCGCTCGCTCAGGCGACCCCAGTTGATCGCAAAGCGGGTTCCCTTCTTCCCTTCTCTTTTTTCCCCTCCTGACTGGCCTGCTCCTGAATTCTGCTGCTGCCTCCGCTGCTCAACATTTAAAAAAAAAAACAAAAACCGGCTTGGAGAATTTATGCTCCGGGGACTAACATGTGCTTGTACCGGCTTCCCTTCAATTCCCTCTGAAACCGGAAGTTATGTCCAGTGGGGGGGGGGAGAGAAGGGAAGCCGGCACGCACATGTTAGAGCCCCATTCGCGGGCTAAAGCGGGAGACAGGTCAGTGAAGCTTGCGATTTGCTCTTCTTGCTGCCAGGTCCTGCCTACTTTCTGTTTCCTCAAAGGCAGGACCCGGCAGCATTTCTCCCAATAGGTCGATCTTGGGCCGATCAGCCTTCCTCTCCCCGACGTCAATTCTGCCGTCGGAGAGGAAGTTCTGGCCAGCGGAACGTCCTCTCCGACGGCAAAATTGACATCGGGGAGAGGAATGCTGGTGGGCCTGAAGCAAGGAGAGCTTGGCTGGCGGCGGGCGGCTTTGGGGGCCTGTTATCCGATGGCAGCGCAGTGTCAGTGGTGTGGGGGAGGGCAGGGAGGGAGAAAGAGGGCAGGCAGGGAGACAGAAGGAAAGAAGAGAAACAGAAAAAAAGAAAGGGGGCATGAAGAGAGAAAGAAAGAGAGGGCAGGGAGAGAAGAAGAAAACGTTGGGGGGGGGAATGAGGTCAGGAGGAGAGGAAGCATACAGGCTAAAAGAAGGGAAGAAAGATTGGATGCACAGTCAGAAGAAGAAAGTGCAACCAGAGACTCATGAAATCACCAGACAAGGTAGGAAAAATGATTTTATTTTAAATTTAGTGATCAAAATGTGTCTGAATTTATATCTGCTGTCTATATTTTACAATATGGTCCCCTTTTACTAAACCGCAATAGAGGTTTTTAGCGCAGGGAGCCTATGAGCGTCGAGAGCAGCGCTGAGCATTCAGCGCAGCTCCCTGCACTAAAAACTGCTATCGTGGTTTAGTAAAAAGGGAGGGGGTGGGTATTTGTCTATTTTTGTATGGTTGTTACTGAAGTGACAGTGCATGGAGTCATCTGCTTTGACCTCTTTGAAAAAACCCTGGAATAGGAATGATAATTAACAATTCTATGCGTACAGTGTGCGTTGTGTTTTTTTAAAATTTTATTGTTGGTAGATCATTTTGACTTGGTCATTTTAAAAGTAGCTCGCAAGCCCAAAAAGTGTGGGCACCCCTGGTCTAGGTCTTTGCCCCATTGGACTGCTTGGTGAGAGAGAAGGTGTTCGTGGTGTTTTTTCATTTTGCAGCCTCTAACTGGAGGGGAAATGAGTTTTGGGTTTGTGTTTCTCTTGAGTTTGTAGGACTCTTGGAGAATCTGGTTTTACATAATAGAATTTTTCTACAAAAAAAGCACTAACAGTAGACTCTTGATTTAGCTCCAGTTTTCATATGCAGCACATTCTGTGAGAGAAATTTAAACTCATCAGTTCCCTAATTAGAGAGACTTCAAGGTTTAAAGCTTCATAGTTGAATACAAAAGTGCTTAATCAGACTGGAGGTGCCAAGAGTGTTGACTCATTTGTGTTTCTTGCTGCTAAGAGACACTGTCACCCTTTCAGAATGTGTCAGTGGGAGGAGTCTTGGGAGTAATGAAATTAAGAGCTTTTAGAATTTAAACTCCCTTCCTCTGTTAGAGAATATTAACTCACTAGAGTGTAGTAGGAGTTCCTGAAAATCATTTGCTTTAATAGCATTTAAAGAATTGCCAACAAAGGTTCATTCCTGTAGCAAATCTGTCCAGGAGAGTTCTGCAGAATGGAGTCCATTTTTCTAAGCTACTAAACTGCATCTGTCTATATGATTTCTTTTTTTTTTTTTTTTTTTTGTTTCTGATTGTGTTAGCAGAGCAAAATAACATTTAGATGTTTACCTGAAACTTTCTTCAAGTTACATGAACTGATGGCAGGGCAAACTTTGAGGACCCATTTGGCTAAGAAGCATCGAAAGTCGGCCCCTGTTGTCGGTGGGATGATAATTATTGGATTCTGTTTTGCTTTCAGACGACTGAACACATTGAACAAGTGTGCCTCAATGAAACTGGATGTGAACTTCCAAAGGAAGAAGGTAGGTTGAAATTTCCAGGAAGACATTTTTTCTGTTGCTGTGTACAGTGTGCGCTTTCCTTAGCTGTCACGTCAGCTTTGGATGATCTTTGCAAATTTTATCACAAATTTATTGATTTATTTTAGTAGTTTATATACTGCTTATAGCATAAGTGGTTTACATTCAGGTATCCAAGCATTTTTTCTATCTGTCCTAGCAGACTCACAATCTATCTAATGTACCTGGGGTAGAGGTCTGCATGAGAATCCCGCGGGAATTCCCCCCTAACCCATGGGACTCCCACGGGGACCTCCCTCTAGCCAACGGGACTTCCACGGGGATGGAAGGCTTTGGAAGCAGGGTTCATCCATATAATATAATGGACACGTCAGCCTTAGTAAAAGAGGGGGTTTATAAGTTAATTACCTGAACAGAAAACAAAAAAAAAAGGGTTTCACCAAAGAGATTCCACAAGGAAAACAGCAGCACAAACACAAAATAAACTGTGGAATTGATGATCCTGTCAGAAGTAACTGCTGCTTTTTATGGGGACGGGCGGGGATGGAGGTAATTCCTTGCGGGGATGGGTGGGGACGGAGAGGATCCTGGCGGGGATGGGTGGGGATAGGTGGGATTTCTGTCCACACGCAACTAACCTGGAGCAGGGGAAGATTAAGTGACTTGCCCAGGTTGTCAGAGAGCAATGCATGCCAAAAGTCTATACTTCTTTAGGTACCATCTTATACCCTTCCTTCCCCCCCCCCACCCTCCTTTATCAAGCTGTGCTGCCAAGCAGTGCAAGCTAAATGCTGTGCCACCCATTCTAATCTTGAATGGCTCAGCATTTAGCTTGCGCTGTTTGGCAACGTAACTTAATAAAAGGGGAGGTGGGATAATTCGCAAGCCTTCTCTTAAATTTGTTAAGATAACTTTCTAGTATCAGTAGGAGCATGGAGGTGACAAAATATTTGTTTTGTGTTGTAAAAGTTTTTGTCACTACTGTTGTTATCCAAGTTCCTCTGATAGATGGGGGATATATCGTTCTTCCTAAGCAGCATAGGACTGAATGTTTGCAAATATTAAGGAATAGCAAGAGAACTATGTGTAATTTAATTCCTGCTGATTCTTAAACTTCATTTGATATTTAATTTCTAAATTTCTTCTTTTTCTTTTGCAAGCATATAATTGTATCATTTGGTGTGAAAATTACTAAATTAAAAAAAGAATGCCTAAAAGAAGCTTTTATAATAAATATACCTCCCCCCCTTATACGAAGCTGCATCAGGCTTTTTTATCGCCGGCTGCAGCAGGATTAGCGCCGATGCCGTCATGGCCAGCAATTTTAAAAAAAAAAAAAAAAGCCTAACGAGGCTTCGTAAAAGGGGAAGATAGAGCTTTATTGTGGCACGTGCAGGCTCTAAGAAATAAATTAGGTCACACTTTTTCCAGGAGTCGCTGAAAGCAAGATATTTCTTTGTTCACAATCTGAAGGTTAGCACAGGTTTTCTGCTACATGATCCATTTTATTTCTACGAGCCCTGCTGCAGATAACTTGGGCAAATCTTTAATAAAAGACCTTCTAAGTTTGCTCCTGAGGCAAAGTAGGGTTAAATGGCTTTGCCCAGGATCACTACAGGAGGGTCAGTGGGATTTGAACTGGGCTTCCTTGGTCTTTAAACTCACTGCTTTAACCATTAGATTAAAACTTCAAATTAAACATTATCTCAGGCTTTAACCCTTTCAGGACCAAGGGACATATTTGTCCCATAACTTTAAAATCCTATAAATTTTGATTGGGATAGTCTACAGTTCTAAATTTGATATGTACCGATTCCATATGATACTGCCTTTATGTAAACAAACTGGTTCCGACATTCATTCATTAGCGTCGTTGCTAGATTGACGAGAAGATTCACTTGCCACACTGTCCATAAGCCAGAAGTGTGATTTTTTTAAATAAAAATAATGATATTTCACAAAAAAAAATCAATTTTTTGGCATCTGCAAGCCCTTTTTACCATAAAAATGTCGTCAAAACCACAAAAATTGGCCTACGATCCTTATGGTCCTGAAAGGGTTAAGGGCTCCACTCAGACAGGCAAACCCTTTTACCTAATTTAAGTATTTGTATGAAATAGATCCTCTGTACCAGTTAAGCCGTCATGTGTGAGGTTTCTGACCCAAAGCATGTTCTCTCTCTAATCAGTGCAGTGTTAAATGTAGTCCACCTTTTGGAGAAAGCTGAAACATTGGCATTAAGCTGAATGTGTTGATGGAAATGTGATAATGCAGGAGGCTGAGTAATCTAGAATAGTAAATTTGGTCTCAGTCTTTGGTCCATATCAGGAACTCAAATGATCTCATCTAACTCCAGGTCCTCATGTATTTGAGATGCACTAATCCTTCTTTTTAAAAGAGGACTGCTAGCAAAAAAATATTCCTTTGGATGTTTCACTTAATTCATGTTAAAGGCTTGATTCATTTGAAGAGCAATTCTATTATTAGGTACTATTTGTGCATATAGGTCATAGAATACTAACATTTACAAGCATAATGTAGCACTTACATGTGCAAGTGCTAGCAGTGCACTCCACAGTATTCCATAGCCTAGCACAGAACGGCAAGGGGACACCCATGCGGGTGGAGCTTGGGAGGAACATAGACGTGTCTCCAACCTATGCACCCAATTTAGAGAATACTGTTAGAGCAGTGTATCGCAAACTGTGTGACACGGCGAGATTCCAGGTGTGTCATGAGATGCTGGTAAGAAGGAGAGGCGCTGATGCTGGCTGACTGCCTACAGGATGTGCCTCTTGCGGCAAGAGGCACAGCCGTCAGCCAATGTTGGCGCCTCTCCTCTTGCAGCACACACCTCCCCCCCAGTTGTGGCCCAGGGCTGCATCTGGAGAGCCTTTGCACATTCGCGGATGTCAATGCAATGATATCATATGTGTATGATGTCATCATGTTGACATCTGCACATTTCTGGATGCCCTCAAGCTGCGGCACAGGGTTTAGTGTGCCATGGCTTCCAGAAGTTTGTGAGACACTGTGTTAGAGTATGAGTAGCTCACCACACTTAGGTACACCCATGTATGCCTACCCTTAATACGACATAAGTGGGTGCACCTAAATATATACGCATGAATATGACCCTATGCTAGTATTCTAGAATGGAATTTTGGCACCAGATGCTGTTATCGAATTAGTGCTCATATGCAACCTTAAGGAGCCTAGATAGTGGTAATGGCGTAGTAAGGGGGTGCAGGGGTGCTGTTTTGGTGGGTCCATTGGCACCCGTCCTCTTTACACACATACCCCTGCTCCTTTCCACTCTTCCCTCCTTCGCACTGATTATACCTCTAGCTTTTCACTGGCGCGAGCAACAACTCCATCCTACTGCTCACGCCAGCGTCGGCTCTCTCCGACGTCACTTCCAGGTCCTGCACCTAGGAAGTGGCCTCAGAGGGAGAGCCAACACTGACGCGGGCAGCAAGTTCATGATGCTGCGTGCGCCGAGAAAATTAAAGAGGTGGAAGGGAAGGGGGCACGTGTGCAGTAGGGGGGGGCGGAAAGGAGCATGGGATGGAGAAGAGGGCGGGGAACAGGCACCACTCACCCTTGCTACGCCACTGTGATATCCAGTTATAGAATTGCCCCCTGAGCTTTTTTGCCCATACACAAAGAAGAAAATTCTATAAATGGTGCTCAGAAATGGGTGCTGAAAAAAAATGGTCAAAAAGCATTAAGGGTGCACATCCCATGCCTAACTTTAGGTGCCAGACTTATGCCTGTTGAAACCTGGTTTAAAATGCTGGTGTCCAAGTTAGGTGCACTGAGGCCATATTCTATAACTACACGTGCACCTTTTCGAAACACCCCTGAGCCACCGTGGCCGCGCCCTGTTTTGAGCTGCGCACTAGTAGAGTTAAGCATCATGCCTTATAGAATATCATGTAGTCAGATTCGTGCACAAGTGCTCATGGGTGCCAATTAACATAAATAATTGGTTAGCATCCAATTATTGGTAGTTAAGGGCTTGTTATTCAATTAATTTGCACACTCACTCTTGGGTACGCAAATCTGGGCATACTATTGCAGAAATGTGCTTATTTGCAGAATGGCATATAAGGGGTTTTTGGCATTTACATGTATATGTGCACACAAGCGCACATAAATGCCAATATTCTAATGATTTATGCACATATCTGCTATGTAGATGTAGGTGTTTTCTTTATAGAATTACCCCTGTTTTTGCAATCGTGTGCACTGTTAATAAAATGGGGAAAAAAACCTGAAACCAATTGATTTCCTGTTTTAAAGGTTAGCAACAACTTGGGGATGTTTCAGATTACGTCTTTCCATATTTTCTAAGGCCTATCTACTAATAAGGATGTGCTAAGTGACCCTTTTACTAAGCAGCTAACTTGAGTTGTCTCAAGCCTGGTAGAAAGAACACCCATTAGCAGTGGCTTAGCGAGGGTGAGAGGCACCCGAAGCGGTGGCGTCCCTACCCCGTTCTCTTCTCCACCACCCCCACCCCCATCCACTCCTTCCCTTCCCCATACCTATTTAATGTTCCTGGCGAGAGCGGCAACCCCAGTCTGCTGCTCACGCCAGCTTCTGCTCTTCCTCTGACATCACTTCCTAGGTGCAAGTCCAGGAAGTGACATCAGAGGAAGAGTTGATGCTGGCACAAACAACATGCTGGGGTTCCTGCTCACGCCAGGAATGTTAATGAGGTACAGGGGAAGGGATGGAGCATGCACGTGTGGTAGTGGGGGGGGGGCGGGGAAGGAGCAGAGAGGAGGACGGGTGCCGGTGCCCCCACCAAGATGGTAGATTGCACCCAGGGTAGATTGCCCCCTCTTACTACGCCACTAACTTCCTAGTGGAAGTGGGTGTGAGATGGACAAGTCATGCAGTGCCTGTTTGCAATCATCCACCCCGCACACTAAATGAAGAGTAGGTGTTGGGCACTGCCCCCATTTCCCACCTCCATGTGTAGGCTTGTGTTTATCGTGCAGGCTTTCCCCTTTGAACCCTTAACCCTACCACCTGCCCAGCATGCTCCTCTCTTTCCATATCTTGCAGCTTCCTTTTCTTTTCATTTTTTTACCCCAACCACCTTCTGTCCTGCTTCGCCTTTGTTGCTTTATTTTCCTGTTCAGAATTTCACTTACTCTACCATCTAGCAAAATCGCCAGCTGGTGTGATAACCATTCTATTCTGTAGCTTTGTTCTGGTACTTCTGTGGCAGCATGGAGTCCCCCAGAAGATGAGGCCTAGTGTGATTGCCCTACTATGACTTTAGTGTAATTGTCCCACTATGTCCCCCACTCCCTCGTTTCTGAATGGCCATAGTTATGAATGGCAGATCCATGCTAGAATAGCAGTCTAGCATCACAAATCAAGGAAGGGCATGGACCCTTATCCCCACCTTGGGCGTAGTGCCTATGTAGCTGCACAGCTTACATATCCCTAAAACACAGTGCTAAAGCACTCCAATGTTTTAGATCTGATTAATTATATATTTGGATTTTGCTTACACCTTTTTCAGTAATACCTCAAGGAAGAGGTTCAGTTCCTGTGCTATGGCTAATAAAGGTGTAATAAAAGTAACTAAACTAAACATGCTGAGATAAATCTAATTTCTCTGGAGAGAAATGTTTTAGATCAAGGATTACACTAGTTTTCTAGTCCTCTTCAGAAGGAATGTTTTGACACACAGCTACTAACTATGAAATAGCACAATTTGGGGTTTTTTATGTACCACAGGCATAGAGTACCCTACATATGTAATAATTCCTAGCACCTCCCATCTGACCAGCTGGTTTATCTATGCCAGCAGTTCCCAAACTGTGAGTCATAACCTCAAATAGGGTCACAAAAACAGTAGATGGGGAGTCTCAAGAAACAGAATAGTCCTCCCTTCACTCCCCCTTTCCTGTCCCCTTCCTTGGTACCCCAGTGTTCTTCCATTCAAGGTCTGCTGGACAATGGCAACCCCTGTTGTCATTCTATCCCCACCCCCACCCCTCACTGGATACAGGGCTCGAGCCATAAATGCTTGTTCCTAATGTTGAAATGTTTCTCTCTTTTCCTCTTCTCCTCCTGTAGGTCTAGAATTTCTTTCAATGTCTCTCCCTTCCAGTCCGCTGTCCAGCATCTCTCCCTTCCTCTGTTTCCCTTCCACCCTCCTCATCTGATGATCTAACAAATTTGCTTGTCTTCCCAGCATCAATTAAGCTAGCCTGAAACCAACCAGCCCCAGGGTACTTTTCACTGCATGTCCTACAGAAAGTTGCAGCAAAGGGAAAGCTACCAGGTTGGGCTAGGAAGACAAGCAAGTTTGTAAGACTGTTAGGTGGGGGGAGGGTGATGCAAGAAGAGATGCTGGACCCACAAAGGGGGTGTGTGGAAGAAAGAGAGACCAGATAAGAAGGACAATGAGAAGGGGAGAAATGCTAGATTCAGAAAAGCAGGGTCATGGTGAGACATGCTGGGACCATTAGTGGGGAGGGGGAGGTGCAGGATGAAGGAAAGAGATAGGGAGAAGCTGGACACAGGTAGTGGCAGAGACACCGCAAAAAGATGCTGGACAGGGAGGGAGCATAGACACAGGGACAAATAGGGGCAATGCTGGGCATAGGGAGGCATAGGGATATAGAGGAATGGTGCCAGGATGCACCTGGCAGGGGCCTAAGGCTCTAATTGGCTCAGGCGCCTGGGATGCACCAGGAAGGGGAAGGCTCAGTATTTTGAAGAGGCGGACCTACTAATAGGAAGGACTAGGCATCCCTCCTGCTGTCTTCTGTATAAGGTATGGGGGGTGGGGCAGGGGAGTGGGCATCCCTCATGCTGATGATCTTCATGGGAGGAGGGAGGGGGGTCTGGGTTTCCGAGGCAGGAGGGAGTGGGCATTCCTCCTGCCTATCTTATTTTTTTTTCATTTTGTTCAGGGGTTGCTGTCGTCGATGCTGGCAGGACTTTTTTTTTTTTTTTTTAATTTAAATGGGGATAGATATTGTACGTGTGTAAAACATCTGTTCCCATCAAAAAAAGATTAAAATTCTTCATGCCCCGAACAGCAGGAGGCTGCACCAGGGCTTTCATTGCTGCTCAACTGTTTGAGCTTCTCCTGCTGGCTCTGCGCAGGTGTCAAAGTCACTTTTCCAATGACTGGTTGGATGGGATTACAGCAGACCTCCGCAAAACTCATTTGCATGTGAAGTTGTTTGAACGTTGATTCCCGTTTTCAAATCGGAAAATTTATCGGCCTCACAGTGACCCACAGAATTTTAACGACAATTTTTGTGCATCTAGACTTTAGTCCTTATAGACCTATTATCTTTGCATCAGCTCTGATAACACTGTATTTACAGAGTGGAGTCTTGTGAAGTAATTTAATTGACGGCAAGCACTGAATTCTGTATGTTATGTGGAACCTTGTTATGAATAGAGTTAACTATAGATGGGGCCCCTCTTTGTTCTCCATTAGAAATACAGATCTGAGTTTTACTGGCAAAATTCATGATATGCAGGAAGGAATACAGGAAGCAATTAAAGCATATTTATTGTATCTGAAAATATTCATTGTACAGGATGCAGCTGGAGAACATCCTCAGCTACTCATTGAAGGATCTCTTCTGCACCTACAATATTCTAGTTTTTTTTCATATGTCCCCCGTAATTTTACATTTTTGGAAATATTAGACATGACATGCCCTTTCAAACTGTTTGATTTTGGAGACCCAATATTCAAAATAATTCGAATCACCTGGCCAGGACTAACTGGGCATTTTCAGCGGCATGTAACTGAATAGTGCTGGTGAAAATGCCTGGTTAACACTCAAGCCAAAATCGTCTGTCATAGGAACATTCTAGGGGGTGGTGTCAGCACCTGCCTCCTTATGGAGTGACTATAGGAAATTATTCAATTTTGATTTCACTATTTATAGTGATCACACACGTGCTTCGTGCCATTTACTTCACTTTTTATAGATAGATATATTCATTGTGCAATTTTAATCAACTGAATGAACAAATTAATTAAATTAGGCAGTGACCCCTTAATGAATTAGGAGGAAGGTATATCATACATGATAAACAGATTGTCAGTACATAAAACCTCCCATAACATACGTCATCTCAGATTATTTCTAAATGAAGATAACCATGTTTCTGTTACTAATACTAGGCCAGGATATCCTTCCTCTATCCAGTCCCTCATAATATCCTTTTTATTAGCAACAGATCACACATTAATGTATCTTAAAGGCACTGGAGTATAGGAAGGACAACAAAATGGCATACAAATAACCTATATTAATATTCGCTTATTACACTGAGAATTAGATCTTAAATGTTATGACCGAGTGTTGAAAACTGGTCTGTATGAAACTACCATCAAAATACTATTGGGCATTATTGCTAGGACAATTTAACAACATTTGGGGAAAATTTGATTTGTGGATCCATATTGGAAACCATACTGAAATTAATCTGTTAACGCATCCCAACCAACCCACCCCATTCTCCACCATCAAAAAATAAAAAGACCAAATTAGTGTATAAAACCAATACAGAATGGAATACTTTAAGTACATAAGTCAAGCCCACAGAAGAAGACTCCTTACAAAGCTGTGCATCAAGGGGCATGCATTTAATTTTCTCCCCCAGCCAAGTTACATCTGGGGAATGCTTGTTTGTACCGCAGTTGAGAGGGAGTATCTGCTTTTAGTCAGCCAAAGATCAATTTAGTTGGATTCCCCCATACTATCTGTATAAAACCTGATTTGGGTATTTTCAATTAAGGGGCCCTGGTATTAAAGTGTGGTAAAGTTTTGTAGTTAACCACATGCTAAGTGCAAAGCCTGTGCAGTAACTGTTGGGGGTGTTCCCAGCATCTTCCTATACAGTTACTGCAGAGAAAAACTGCACCACATAGTAAGAGAACTGAGAACAGATTCACTTGTCGCCTCCTGTTTGAATGAGTGTATTTGCACTACCTTCAATAGTGGCAGTTAGTATTGCTTAGCAAAAATGCTCTTAAGCCTTTGAAATATACCCAGTATTTAATCATGTTAAATATAATGCTATAATATTTTTCAGAGTGAAGATTCAGATGAAGAAGACCTTTGTGCCATCAGTGACAAATGGACTTTTCAAAGAATCAGTCGACGATGGTCTCGTGTGAATGAAATTGATCTCTGTCTTCACCGATCTGATAAGCATGGGTCTATGGGAGACATGAAGATGAAAAACACTACAAGCAGTGAAAGTGTACTTACAGATTTGAGCGAACCCGAGATCTCTTCCATTCATAGTGAGAGCAGTGGAGGAGGAAGTGATAATAGGTGCCAGTCTGGCATTAGCTGTGCAACTAGAGAAACATTTGACTGCTCAGCGAGGACATGTGCACATACTGTGGTCATGCCTGACTTCACTTCATTTAATAGTATAGTCCCTCATTCCACCAAAGAGTTCTCAAATTATACTTTTAACCTCAAGAATGAGAACCCAACACGAACCAAAGCCAAAAACCTTTTAAAACGTATGGAAACATTAAGACCTAAGGGTACGCTTGGAAAACATAAGAGCAGTGGAAGGACTAGTGGCTTAGTGATAAGTGGGCCTATTCTTCAACAGGAACCAGAATCAGTAAAGGCAATGCACTGTGTAGAGATAGCAAATGAAGATGTGCAAAACACAATAGATGGAATAGGAAGTGGGCTTTCATTTTCGCCAAAGTTCATTAGTGATGACAGTCTGTCAGAAAATAATAGCAGTGCAATGAGCACTCCCATTTTAAAAGAAAGAAAGAGTCATGAAACCAACAAACGTGAAGGTATGTATCTGGAGGACATGGATGTTATGACAGGAGCAGTGCTACAACACTTGATGAACCAAAATCGTAACAATGAGTTTCATTCCCAAGAGGACCTGGTTGTCCATATCCCCAAGGATCACAAACCTGGCACTTTTCCTAAGGCCCTTTCCATTGAAAGTCTGTCACCTGTAGACAGTAACAATGCTGTAAACTGGCGGACTGCTAGCCTTTCTCTTAACAGGCCTAAGGAGCCTAGACTAGTGTCTTCTTGTTGTACAAGAGGAAGCAGAGTAAGTGTTTATGACAATGTACCAGGCTCACATTTGTATGCCAGCACCGGAGACCTTCTGGATTTGGAAAAAGATAACTTCTTTCCTCATTTAGATGATATTTTGCAACACGTCAATGGACTTCAAGAGGTTGTAGACCACTGGTCAAAGAAAATGATGCCAGAGCTTCAAAATGATTTGTCAGTTGGAGTATCATTCCAATCTCCCAATCAAATCACATTAGATTTTGAAGGGAATTCTGTTTCTGATGACAGGACCACACCTAGTGATATAGATCGAGATGGTGCATCTCTCAATGAATTAGAGACAACAGGAGTAAAAGAACGGAGAGATTCTGGTGTTGGGGCCTCTCTGACCAGACCTAACAGGTTTGTTGAATGACTCTTTTTGTTTCTGTTTTATAAGGTTACTGAAATTCATGCTTTATGAGAAAAAGATATGAGAAAGATGGCACTTAACTTCTGTTCCACTCCTCCATTTCACTCACCTGGTGATTATACTGTAGGAACCAAGTTACCCTGTTGAGAACATATATTAGATTGACTTTCCCCAAGTCTGAACTCTTCAGATTCTTGTATTTCCCACAGGTTCATGCCCATCACTCCTTCCCTCCACAAGGGCTTCTGTCAATCACTTCTCTGCCATATTCAAACCCTGTTGCCCTTAATGTAGGCCAATTCAGGTCTCTTGTGTGATAGAAGATAGTATCATTATCAAGATATTTAGAGTGATAGAAAAAAATTAGTCAAACACCTTTAAGAGGTATTTTCCAGCTGTATCAAGTCCAAAGCACACCTATATTAACAAACAATTGTGTTGTATACCAGCCTTTGTGGAGCAGAAGTGTGGATATGTGTTTATTTATTTATTTCAATTTTCTATACCGTTCTCCCAAGGGAGCTAAGAACGGTTTACATTAATTTATTCAGGCACTCAAGCATTTTCCCCCTATCTGTCCCAGTGGGCTCACAATCTATCTAATGTACCTGGGCAATGAAATACCAAGTGGCCTGCTCAGGGTCACAGGGGACAATGTAGGCCTGAGCCCTTAATTGGCCAAGAAAAGAGCTAGGGGATTATAGAAAACCTCACCAGTCTCTCTTCTAAATTAAAATAAAGGGAGAGGGGGTAGAGACCAACATGAGCACCTTAGGATAAACTTGCTCCCTTTATATACAAGAGCAAGAGCAGATGTCCCAGTACAAGCAGTCAAGTCAATTCAAGTTTCAAGTTTAATAAAATTTTTGATTAATCGCTTAATCATATTTCTAAGCGATGAACATTTTTAAAATTACAGTATTTGGGGGACAATACAACACTTTACAATATTTTACATGCGAGCAGACTAAAAGACAGACATTACAAACCATGGACACGTGGGAAAAGGAGAATGAAATACAAAATCATTAAAGAAAAGTAAGACAATCAGGGAGTAAAACAAAGGTAGGGAAGACAATAGTCATAAAATTAAACAATGGAAATAAAAATTTGACCAGCGGACTGCTAACTAATTATCAAAAGCATCTTTAAAAAGAAAAGTTTTTAAACTACTCTTAAATTTCTCCAGATTGCGTTCTTCCCTTAAATAAATAGGGAGAGAATTCCAAATTTGAGGTGCAGTAACAGAAAAAATAAATTGCCGTCTTGTATTAATAATCCTAAGAGAAGGGATCGTCAATAGATTTTGTTCATTGGATCTCAGTATTCTATTTGGAGTATAAGGGATTAATAATTTATAGATGAATGCTGGAGTTTTATAAAACAGGGATTTAAAAGTAAGTATACATAATTTATATGTTATCCGGTGAGATATAGGAAGCCAATGCGCTTTCCTAAGAAGAGGTGTTACATGATCAAATTTCCTAGTTTTAGTTATAAGTTTAATGGAAGCATTTTGAATAATTTGTAAGCGTTTTATTTCATTCTGAGAAATGCCCTTAAAAAGGGCATTTCAATAATCAATTTTAGAGATCACCAGAGAATGAATGAGAATATTAACAGATTTTGAACATAAAAATTGTGAAAGTGAGCGAATTTGGCGCAGCCTGTAAAAGGTTGTTTTAACAATATTACTAATGTGGTCTTGGAAAGTTACCTTGGCTGCCTTATATGTCTACCAGATCTCTTTGAATGCTGCTGCTCTCGAAGGGCACTTTTCCAGTACATCACAAATAAAAGTGTGTATTGTACAAGCCAGTGTGTACTTACCACTGACTATAGTAGAAGAGCAGAGGGGGCATTTTCAAGCCACCGGCCAGTCCCTTGAAGTCACTTCTTGAGGGCATATAACAGCCTATTGCTCCTGGAAGAAGGTTAAAACTTTCTCTAAAGCTGTTATTAATTTCCCATGAATAAAGCAACTTGCAAAGTCTAACATAAGCCCTATCATTCATTTTGCATGATAATAAGCTGCTTTGTGGCACAGCATAGTTTTTTGCTTTTAGTGAAATAACATGTATTATCCCAGGACAAGCAGGCATGATATTCTCACATGTGGGTGATGTCATCTACGGAGCCCCGATGCGGAAGCATTTTCAAGCAAACTTGATTGAAGATTTAAGTTTGCTCTGCTGCTCCACGCATGCGTGCCTTCCTGTTCCACTAGGGGGTGCATCCCCTCGTGGTCTCCAGTTCAAAATTTTCCGCTGAGCCTAGAAGTCGTGTTTTTTCAGGCTCTGCCCCAACTGCCTTCTAGCACCGCGATTTTTTGTTATTTTTCTCGATTAAGTCGCTGTGCGTGAATTTTTTCCTGTTTCAATTTGTTCCTGCTTCGTTTTTGACCGACCCGGAGGCTTCTGGGTCCCCGTGGCCGCGTGGCTACTCGAGCCGTGGCCAGTTTCGATTCTATGTCCCAGCCTTTGACCGGCTTTAAAAAGTGCACCCGGTGCGAGCGGCTTCTTTCCATCACAGACCCGCATCGCCGGTGCATCCTCTGCCTGGGGGCCGCTCATCCAACTGACTCCTGCCCCCAGTGTGCTACTTTCCAGAACCGGGCCCTCCGCCGAAGAAAAGCCCGCATGGCGGATCTCTTCGCCACCGACCAACCCTCTACCTCGGCCTCGAGGTCGGCCCCGGCTTGACCTCGGCATCGCCTCGAGACTCGAATCCGAAGTCCTCGGGACAACAGAAAGCCTCGGCTCTGGGTAAGTCCCCTCTTCCCTCTTCAGGTCCCGTAACAGCGAAGAAGCCAGCCTCGGGGACACCGGCGACGCATGGCGGAAGTCCCATGCTTACAGCCCAGGCGAAACCCTCCAAGCCTTCGGGCCGTGCCTCCACCACACGGGAATACTCTGATACGAGGTCGCCCCCGGTGGAGCGCACCGAGGCAGTGGACATGCCCTCGATGCTGTCCGTGCCCGTTTTCCAGGACCTACTCCGAGCGATGATCTCATCGGAGCTGTCCGCTGCAATGGCCGATCTACAACCGGCCTCGACCTCGACCCCGCATGTGCCAGACCAGCCTGAGCCTCGCGTCGAGCCACCTCGTGGAAAAGCGCGCAAGCTTCGCCACATCCCATCCTCCTCGGACTCCTCGCCGAGACACCCGAGGCGCTCTCCCTCCACAGACCGCCGCGGGGCAAAACGTCGTGCTAAAACGACAGAAACCTCGAACCGCCGTACCTCCAAGAAGGCCCGGGGTTCCCCCACTCTACGAGGCCGTTCACCTACACCTCGTACGGGACCGCTGAGGGTGGCGGAGCTATCACTCTCCAACCCGCGCATCCTCCGAACTCCCCCTCGGACCGGGGCTCCGATCCGAGGTTTCAGGCTTTCACCGAGGGAGTCCAGATCGAGGTTACTGATTCGACATCGATCGGTACCCCGAACCCCGGCATCGTCTCCGAGGGGCTCCTCGAGACGTCGGAGATCCACGACCCCGGAACACTTTCACAGTGCTTCCCCGGTCTCAGAGCGTGGATCGGAGCAGGAGCCTCGATACTCGAGGGAAGCCTCCCCATCCTTCTCCACCCGACGGAGGTCTCGTTCACCGACCCCGCACGGGGCCTCGGGAACATCCCGCCCATCCTTCTCTCACTTTGTCCAGGACATGGGCCACGCTTTGGACTTGGACCTCCAGTCCGACTCCAGATACTCTAAGGAGTACCTAGCGGAGCTGGATATGCCATCACTGCCCAGAGAGTCCCTTCGCTTACCGCCTAACCCAGTACTCCAAAAGGCTTTCTTCAGGAACCTGGAGACCCCCTATATGGTCACAGCAGTACCCTCCAAAATGGAGGCCAAGTACCGTACAGTACCCTTCCCGGGATTTGAACAACCGCAGTTCTCCCACCAGTCGCTGTTAGTAGAATCCTCCTTGAAAAAGGCTCACCCCTCCAGGGTCTCAGCGGCGGTCCCCCCAGGCCGAGAAGGCCGAACCCTAGACAAGTTCGGCAGGAGACTATATCAAAATGCGATGATGGCCTCTAGGGTGCAAAGCTACACTTTCACCTTCACATCCTACCTCAAACACCTCATTGGACTACTGAGAGCCTTTGAGACTGACTTACCGGCCTCCCGCCAAGGAGCGTTTAACCTGCTTTCAGAGTCCCTCTCCAACCTACGCCTCCATCTATTCCACGCGGCCTACGATGGCTTCGAACTCTCCTCCAGAGAGGTAGCCTTTGCTATCGCCATGCGCCACCTAGCTTGGCTGCGCCTGGTCGACATGGACCCCAACTTACAGGACCGGTTGGCTAACCTCCCCTGCGTGGGTAAAGAACTGTTCGATGACACTATCGAGGGGGCTACAAAACGCCTCTCCGAACACGAACGCTCGTTTGCCTCCCTCGTGCGGCAAAAGCCTAAACCGCCCGCGTCCAGGCCGTTCAGGGCCCCTCCACGCCGCTACCCACAAAAATCCACTCCTGCCTTCTCGCGGCCTCCGCCCAGGCGTCCGCAAGCCCACCATCGGGCTCTGCCCAAGTCCCAACCGCCTGCGACTACCAAACCATCCCCGTCCTTTTGACGGGATACGCGGAAGGGGGCGGGCCTCCTCCGCCATAGTCCCAGGCCTCCTTCCCATCGGGGGTCGCCTCAAAGTCTTTTACCCTCGCTGGAAACAAGTCACGTCGGACACATGGGTCCTTGGCGTGATCTCATCAGGATACTCTCTCAACTTTCGGGCCATTCCTCCAGACAACCCCCCAAGGAATTGCCCTCCCAACCGGACGCAGCCACCCCTACTCCTCTCCGAAGCTCGAGATCTGCTTCACCTGAGAGCAGTGGAGGAGGTTCCCCCCGGCCAACGGGGGAAGGGCTTCTACTCCCGTTACTTCCTGGTACCGAAAAAAATGGGAGACCTTCGCCCAATACTAGACTTGAGACGCCTCAACAAATTTCTAGTACGGGAAAAATTTTGGATGCTTTCCCTACAGACCCTCTACCCCCTGATCGACGAGGGCGACTGGCTCTGCTCCCTCGATCTGAAGGAGGCGTACACACATGTTCCAGTGCACCCAGCTCACCGCAAGTTCTTGCGTTTTCAGGTGGGAGACCTGCACCTGCAATACCGAGTCCTCCCCTTCGGCCTAGCATCGTCACCTCGGGTCTTCACCAAGTGCCTCGTGGTGGTCGCAGCTACCTTACGCTCCCAAGGTCTTCAGGTATTCCCCTACCTGGACGACTGGCTGATCAAAGCCCCGTCCAGGGAAGGGGTTATCTCAGCGACCCAACAGACTATTATCTACCTACAGAGTCTGGGGTTCGAGATAAACTTCCCAAAATCCCAACTACGCCCCTCACAGTCCCTACAATTCATCGGGGCAACGCTGGACACGGTTCGCCTCCGTTCCTTCCTCCCCCCTCTGCGTCTAGTAAGTCTGCGTTAGTAAGTCTGAGCCGAAGGATCTCACTGCTGACCTCGGTATCAGCTCGACAGATGATGACTCTCCTGGGCCACATGGCCTCCACCGTCCATGTCACACCCTTCGCCCGTCTCCATCTGAGAATCCCTCAATGGACCCTGGCCTCTCAATGGTGTCAAGACCGGGACCCGATCGATCGTCCCGTGACAGTGACTCCTTCCTTGTAACGATCGCTCCGCTGGTGGGCCGACTCTTCAAATCTTTCCAAAGGTTTGCTCTTCCTCGCCCCTCCTCATAGCAAGGTACTCACCACGGACTCGTTGGAGTACGCTTGGGGAGCCCACCTGGACGGCCTCCGCACTCAGGGGATGTGGTCGGCAGAAGACCGCCGCTGTCACATCAACGTGCTAGAGCTCCGGGCCATCTATCTCGCAGCTGTAGCTTTTCAACATCTGCTTCACAACCGGGTGGTCCTCATCCGAACCGACAACCAGGTAGCAATGTACTAAGTAAACAAACAAGGGGGGACAGGGTTTCACTGTTCCCTCTAAGCTGAGCAGGAGTCCTCCACCCACAGTCTCACCAATAGAGGGTGCTGTTTTACTGTCACATTTTTCAATTGTGAGGGACAGGCAAGTTCTGCAGGACTCCAGGGAACATACCTGTCCTTAGCGACTGAAAATATTCCACCCCCTAGTGGTAGCAATGCAGCTGGAGGACACCTGCTCAGCTTAGAGGGAACACTGACATGCGCCTCTGGAAATAGGCAATCTCCAACAACACCTTCCTTTGAGCGGTGTACATACAAGGAGAACAAAACTGTCTGGCGGACAGTCTCAGCCGCCTCCTCCAGCCACACGAGTGGTCGCTGCACTCTCAGACCCTACGACAGGTGTTCGAAAAGTGGGGGACGCCTCAAATAGATCTGTTCGCATCCCCCACCCAATCACAAATTGCCCCTCTTCTGCTCCCGGATACACTCCCCGGACCGACTCGAGGCCGACGCCTTCCTCCTCGACTGGGAGGGAAGGTTTCTGTACGCATTTCCGCCATTTCCTCTGATCCTGCGGACGCTGGTCCACCTGAAAACGGTGAAAGCCACCCTGATCCTGATTGCTCCTCACTGGCCACACCAGCCTTGGTTTTCCCTTCTACTTCAACTCAGTGTCAGAGATCCACTGCCTCTGCCTCGGTTTCCCTCTCTACTATCACAGAGTCAGGGTTCGCTGTTACATCCCAATCTTCAATCTCTTCATCTGAATGCTTGGTTTCTTTCCCCCTGACTTCTCTCCCCGTGTCTCATTCAGTCAAGGAGATATTGGAGGCCTCTAGAAAGACCTCGACGAGAACCTGCTATTCTCAAAAGTGGACCAGATTCTCAGCCTGGTGCTCCTCTCACAGCCAGGACCCGGTGTCGGTCCCCGTCCCTCTGGTCCTTGACTATTTACTTCAATTATCTCACTCCGGCCTAAAGACCAACTCCATTCGAGTACATCTCAGAGCGATTGCGGCCTTTCATCAGCCCCTGGAAGGAAAAGCCCTCTCGCTCCACCCCTTAGTCTCTCGCTTCATGAAGGGTCTTCTGAATGTCCACTCTCCTCTCAAACCCCCTCCGGTGGTTTGGGACCTTAACGTGGTTCTGGCTCAACTAATGAAACCTCCATTTGAGCCCCTAGACAAATGCCATCCTAAATTCCTCACGTGGAAGGTGATTTTCCTGCTTGCACTCACTTCCGCCCGGCGAGTTAGTGAGCTACAGGCATGACAAGGTGGTACTCCGCACACATCCAAAGTTCTTGCCTAAAGTAGTGTCTGATTTTCACCTCAATCAGTCCATCGTCTTGCCCGTGTTTTTTCCCAAGCCCCACTCTCACCCCAGAGAGGTGGTGCTTCACACTCTTGACTGCAAGAGAGCGTTGGCCTTTTACCTCCAACGCACTCAACCACACCAGAAAGTCCCACAATTGTTTTTGTCCTTCGACCCAAACCGGTTAGGCCACCCAGTTTCCAAGTGCACCTTGTCCAACTGGTTGGCCGATTGCATCACTTTTTGCTATGCTCAGGCTGGTCTCGCGCTGCATGGTCGAGTAACGGGACACAAGGTCCGAGCGATGGCAGCCTCCGTAGTGTTCCTCAGGTCCACACCTATTGAGGAAATCTGCAAGGCTGCCACGTGGTCTTCAGTTCATACTTTCACCTCCCACTACTGTCTGGACTCACTGTCCAGAAGCGATGGCCAGTTCGGCCAATCGGTATTGCGAAATCTATTTGCTTAAATTGCCAACTTCCCTCCATCCCTTTTCAGTTAGCTTGGAGGTCACCCACATGTGAGAATATCATGCCTGCTTGTCCTGGGATAAAGCACAGTTACTTACCGTAACAGGTGTTATCCAGGGACAGCAAGCATATATTCTCACAACCCGCCCACCTCCCCGAGGTTGGCTTCTTTGCTAGTTAAGTGAACTGGAGACCACGAGGGGATGCGCCCCCTAGTGGAGCAGGAAGGCACGCATGCGTGGAGCAGCAGAGCAAACTTAAATCTTCAATCAAGTTTGCTTGAAAATGCTTCCGCATCGGGGCTCCGTAGATGACGTCACCCACATGTGAGAATATATGCCTGCTGTCCCTGGATAACACCTGTTACGGTAAGTAACTGTGCTTTAGCTTTTATGAAGATAATTTTTTTTGTTCAATTCAATATAACTGTATTAAGAGTTTTTTTAAAAGATTAGCCCACCTCTTTTACTAAGGTGTGCTATGCTTTTTAGCGCGCGCTGAACACGTGCTAAACGCTAATGCGTGCATGTTATCCTATGGACGCATTAGCGGTTAGCGCACATGTTGATTTAGTGTGCACTAAACCGCTTAGCGCACCTTAGTAAAAGAGGGCCTAAGTCTGCAGTTCTTGATATTATAAATGTAGAGTGGAGTTTTTTTATGACTAGGGATGTGTCTCTTACTTCAGAAATTCTTTTCAAGTTAGGTTGTCTCCAGGACTATTTTGTTTTATCCTGGGTGACACGGAGGTCTTTTTTTCCACTTATTAGAATTATTATTAATAATGGTTACCCCTCTCACCAGCTTTATGATTTGAATATATTTTGTGTGTAAATTTGAAGGTTTTGACATTCAACTTGGATTTATTGTTAGCTTTTATTAATATATGTTGTATGGTTTTTAAAATTTAAAGTGTTTCAATTATACATTTGAAAGTGTATTATTGCCACAATACAGCTTAGTAAACAGACCTCTACGTTTATAGTTTTCTTTTGAAAATTGACACGATATATGTGGGGGCTAAGATTACTTGTAAACTATTCAAAATTGCCCCCGTATATAAAGACAGGTATCTGTGTTGTGTATTTGGTTATAATCTTACTTTGCTGTATTTTAATATAGACGATTACGATGGCCAAGTTTCCAGATTTCTCATTGTTTCAGTCACTCGGTGGCATCACTTCAGATGAGTAATCAGTCCGCTGGTCAACTGAATCTTCTACAGAAGTTCTCTTTACTTCATCTCACCGCCATCATGGAGAAGTATTCCATGTCAAATAAACATGGATGGACGTGGTGAGTATAAATACTAGAACAATGGATAAATACCATTATTCAAACAGTAATACAACTCTTAAATTCTATATGCGCTCTGGTTGGTTAACAATGCAGAATCTGCAGCAGAGAAGTAATCCTCTCTTGCTGAAATATTATGAATGAATTACAATTTAGATAGAGAGGAATGAGACATTCCTGAAAAAAAAAACAAAAAACAAGATATTACAATAACCCAAAATTGAATTAATGTCCTTTAGTAATGCCTTTTGGCCCTTTTACAAAAGTGAATTAAATAGTTAATTCACAAATCAGCTTGCCTGTTATCACAGACACTCAGTAATTGCTACCGCAGTGGTATGATAGCTCATGTTAATTCATGAAGTAACTAAATGTTGTCTTTGTTGGTGGGAACTGGGTGATTATGGGCAGAGAATGGGCATGGACTGAGCGTTGCACTACTTACTGCACACTGTCACTTCTGCAGTTAAGAGTGTGTGCACTTAGGGCCTGATTCTGTATAAGTCGCCTACATTAGGCGCTGCTAAGCGTCCTAATCAAAGACACCTAATGACACCTAACTTCGGAATCCACGCACATTTGTTTTTAATTGACTTAATTGGCATGGTAACTGACCACGCCAGTTTTCAGCCCATAAAAAAAATATATTAAATTAACAATTAAGAGTTTGGCGCTGAACTCTTAGGATGCCTAGGGATGCAACGCCTAATGACACTTAACTGAAAATTAGGTATGATTAGGGGTGGAGAATAGGTATGGCTGACTTAGACATCACTAGCTTCTGAGTTAGGTGCTGGTAAATTAGGCCAAGTAAAACCTGGCCTTATATACTTGCGCCTACCTCCAGGGCACTTAAATACATCTAGGCACCGCTAGGCACGATTCTATAAGCGGTGCCTAGCAGTTTATTGACAACTGTGCCAAGCGGCGCCTACAATGTAGGTGATGCTAGCTGTCATTTATAGAATCCAGCCCTTAGCGCTTTCTCAAGAGGAGACGGTAAGTTTATCTGCATTAATTGCAAACAGTCGTAATGTGCAGCAATTGCAATAACTTCAAGAGAAAGCCAGACTTGCCCCTTACACCTACTGTACAACCTATGCACTTACAATCAACATGTGGATAAAGGTGAACTAGTTGATATGGTGTAACTAGATTTTCAGAAAGCTTTTGACAGAGTAAAAGAGGCTCAGAACTTTCTCACTGACTTTCTCACTATACTTTCCTTCCTCCCCCACCCCAGCATTACTATAAAGATACAAAGAAGTGTTCTTGATGCTGACATTGCTGGTTATGAATTCCAGGTCTGTGCCGAAATTCATGAAGAGGATGAAAATGCCCGATTATAAGGATAAGAATGTTTTTGGTGTCCCTTTAATAGTTCATGTTCAAAGGACAGGGCAGCCCCTTCCTCAAAGCATACAACAAGCGTTACGTTATCTGCGCAGCAACTGCCTGGATCAGGTAAGCATCAGAAATTAGCTGATAATCTTTTATCTTGCTGGATTACAAGTGGCAGCATCATTTATTCTAGCCTAATAGCTTAAAAATAATGCATCAAGGACATAAAATTGGGCAACAATTAAAAATAAAAAAAGACTTGCTGGTGGTATGCAAGTTTTTTCTTTCTTTGCTAAACAAACATGGAAAGATTGGGCATGAAAATGTCATTTGCAGGTTTCATATACCGTACCTACATAAGAAATGTAATGTCAAGTCAGCCCATCTGAAACACTTGATAAAATGGACAAAGATGATTTCTGTGTTGATCATTACAGAATTGCGCACAGACTGATTGGTGAGTAAATCCAAATTAGTGCCGAGTAATGTCAGTAATCGGTTATTAGCAGCCAATTAGTGATGGGTATTGAATTTTAAACTAATTTAGTTGAATACAAATCTCAGCATCATATGGAAACTTGGGTGCTATCCAGTGCTCCCTCTAAGCGGGCGGGTGTTGTGAGCAAAATTTTTTTCGCTGTGCGCTACAAATATCGGGCGCCAGCAAGTTATGAGCCAACTCGCCCAATTCTCCTCTCGCCGCCCTGCCCGCCGTGCGCTGTGACGTGAAACTTGTGCGCTGGATGTAATATTTTGTGCGCCAGCGCACGCCAGCGCAGCTTAGAGGGAACACTGGTCTATCTATAGAATCCAGGGATAAGTACGTGTGCACATACAGTAAAAAATTTGCGAAAATAATTCGTTCCAAAACCATGCTTGTAATCCAAAATACTCATATATCAAAGCGAATTTCCCCATAAGAAATAATGGAAACTCGGACAATTGAAGTCTACAAAAATCCTAAGTGGTGTAGAATGGGTACAAGTAGATCGATTTAATTTAATTTTTTTTTTTTTTTACTCCATCAAAAATTACAAAGACTAGGGTACACTTGATGAAGTTACAGAGAAATTCTTTTAAAACCAATAGGAGGAAATATTTTTGTCACTCTCTGGAACTCATTGCCAGAGGTTGTGGTAAGAGCAGTTAACGTAGCTGGCTTTAAGAAAGGTTTGGACAATTTCCTGAAGGAAAAGTCCATAGTCTGTTAATGAGACAGATATGGGGGAAGCCACTGTTTGCCCTGGATCGGTAGCATGGAATGTTGCTACTATTTGGGGTTTTGCCAGGTACTAGTGACCTGGAGTGGCCACCGTGAGAATGAACCACTGGACTAGAAGAACCATTGGTTTGACCCAGTAAAGCTATTCTTATGTTCTCATGTTCTTAAAAAAGAGATTTGGCTTTTTTTCCCCTAATGTCATTTTATAAAAAGAGCAGCTGTTTCTGAAAAGACAGGATAAAGTAGTGTGCTGGCTGCATTAGTATACTTGAATGCAGAAAAATGCAAGCATCCCTACCCTAAAAAGCAGATATCTCTCATGGTACGAAACAGTTGAGATAATTATAAAATATATCTTACGCATGTGATCTCCTGCATCTGACCTAAGAGGGGGAGGGAGGAAATGTTTGGTCTCAGTTATCTAGAATTCAAGTGCAAACTGTGTTAGAGCATGTGAATGTGAACTCTTCATGCCCTTCTCTCTCTGTATCTTTATTGAAGCTTCTGGGATTTATAACCACAAGCCTTCCAGAATTAATTCATCTGTGTATAAAACAATTGTTATAAATGCCCCAATTATCCTCTACTGTACTGTACAATGATTGCTATACTGCACACTGCTTGGGGAAAAGGAGTACTATACTGGATTGGAGATGCTTATAATATGATTAGGAAAAATGTAGATAGTTTGTTTTCAGTTCCTCTCTATTACTCTTACAGGTTCTAGCATGGAGGGCTAGATGCACTAAAGTCTCAGATCGTCTAACGATCGTCGCTAAACCGTTTTGACCGGTTTAGCAACTGATCATATTTGCTGACCTGATACACAAAATTGCTCACTGCATGTTTTTCTGCGCGATCGCTCATGTACTGATTCTACCATGCAAATGGGGTCATTAATATTAAAACGGCATGCAAAGTAGCTGACCGATCGATGCTCCAACATCAGTTCACCATGCACAAAAAATAGTGATCACCTGTAGTGATCCATTCAGCCCTGAAAATAATAGCATTTATAACATTTATACCATAAATACAATTTTTACAAAGCAGTAGGGACGTATACGTGTGTTTTATGCGCGGTATGAGCACGTGTTTTGAAGGCGAGTATTATGCGTGCCCATTAACAGCATAAAATATAAGAAAAGGCTGCGAAAATATGGGTGCTAATGAGAGAAGGTGAAAATTTCCGTCCCTCATGATTAAAATATGTAGGAGCTGGGCCAGAATTTATTCAGTACCAGCCTCATTTGCATAGTCTGTTGCTACATCTCTGCCCCCTCCATACAGCATCAATGGATTGCCCTCGCCATACTATTTAAAATTGTGTGAAATACCAGCATTTGTTAACCATATGTGCTTTGTGCTCCATGGGACATGGGTGCTTTGTGCTCCAGCGATCAACATTATAGACAACGGTTGTAGGCTCTGGTTTAAGCAGGCTGCCCTTTCCCTGGAAGGAAGAGGAAACGATGATATCACCTATGACTGATGGCAGTAAATCTGGCACATGCATACATTGTCGCTATATCATCTGGGCTATTCTGCGCATGTGTGAGTAGCTCTCACAGTGATTGATTGGACGGGGATTACGGCGAACCTCCGCACAAATCATTTGCATACAAACTTTTTTGGACTCGGCCAAAAAATCAGCCTACAGCATCCCACATGATCTTACTGACCATGTTTAGTGCATCTAGCCTTGAGTCATTTTTTAATCCAGTGTATTGCAAACTGTGTGCCCCGGAGGATTTTAGGGGTGCCTCAAGATGCCGGCGAGGAGGAGAGGCATAGGTGCCGGCTGACTGCTTACAGGCGAGAGGCACATCCTGTAGTCAGTCAGCCGGCGCCAGTGCCTCTGCTCCTCTCACCTTTCCTTCTGCAGCAACCCTCACTGGCGGTAACAGGAGACTCAAGGCTGCAGCTGAAGGACATCTGCACATTGATGTGATGACATCATGCATGCACATGATATCATCAATGACCACGCATTTCCGGGTGCCTTCCAGACACAGCCCTGAGATTAGTGTGCCAGCAGCTTAAAAAGTTTGGGACACACTGTTTTAACTAAAGCTTCTGATACAGAGAACCATGTGTGTGTGTGTGTATATATATATATATATATACTAGTCTTTAAGCCCGTTACATTAACGGGTGCTAGAATAGATGTGTCTGTCTGTCTGTGTTTCTTTATCTCTCTCTCCTTGGCCGCTGTCTGTGTCCTTCTGTCTTCCCCCCCTCCTGAGCAAGCTGTCTGCCCCCAACACACACCTCCCCCCAAAGCAGCCCCCTTTCCCTCTCCCTGTCTCTCCATGGCCCTGTTCTGTCTTCCCCCCTAAAGCAAAGCTGTCTGTCCTCAGCATACCTCCCCCCCAAACCAGCCCCCTTTCCCTCTCCCTATTTCTCCATGGCCCCTTCTGTCTCCCCCCAGCACACCCCTCCCCCCGTCTCTCCATGGCCCCTTCTGTCTCCCCCCCAGAGCAAAGCTGTTTGCCCCAAGCACACCCCTCCCCCCAAAGCAGCCCCCTTTCCCTCTTCCTGTCTCTCCATGGCCCCTTCTGTCTTCCCCCCAGAGAAAAGCTGTTTGCCCCAAGCACACCCCTCCCCCCCCCAAAGCAGCCCCCTTTCCCTCTCCCTCCATGGCCCCTTCTGTCTTCCCCCCTAGAGCAAAGCTGTCTGTCCCCAGCACACCTTCCCCTCAAAGCAGCCTCCTTTCCCTCTCCCTATCTCTCCATGGCCCCTTCTGTCTCCTCCCAGAGCAAAGCTATCTGTCCCCAGCACACCTCCCCCCCAAAGCAGCCCCCTTTCCCTCTCTCTGTCTCTCCATGGCCCCTTCTGTCTTCCCCCCCAGAGCAAAGCTGTATGTCCCCAGCACACCTCCCCCCCAAAGCAGCCCCCTTTCCCTCTCCCTCTCCCTATCTCTCCATGGCCCCTTCTGTCTCCTCCCAGCACATCCCTCCCCCCAAAGCAGCCCCCTTTCCCTCTGCCCCGGGCCCCCAGTATTGATCCTCTTCTTACCCTCCCTCCATCCCAGCATCTTCTGGCCTGCTTCTCTTCAAAGCAGCCTGCGATCGTGGTGGCCAGCTTTAGCGAACCTCGCAGGCTGCTCTCCAACTCGGTAGCACGTTGCCTCTGACACGATCCCGTGCGTCAGAGGGAATGTGCTACTGAGGTTGGAGAGCGGCCTGCGAGGTTCTTTAAAGCCGGCCACCATCGCAGGCTGCTCTGAAGAGGAGGATCAACGGCGAGTGAGGGCTGGACAGGCTGCTCTGAAGAGGAGGATCAGCGGTGGCAGCAGCGAGTGAAGGCGGGAGGTGTGTTCCCTGCTGAGGACGCGGGCAGGGAGAGAGCTTGCCTGCGCTTCCAAATGATGAGTGAGGGCGGGAGGAGGGGAATGGCCAGAATGTTCCCTGCCGCCAGGTTCTAAAATGGAATACGGCCACGGATCACACACCACAGCGTCAGGGAACACGAAACCCTAAGTGCGCATGCGCGCTTAGGGTTTTATTATATAGGATATATATTTTTTTATTTTATTTTTTATTTTTTTTTTACTTTTAGTTTGTTGATTGGGAAAGGCATAATAAGATAAAAAGCCTTGCTCTGAACTGGGTCCTTTTCTGTGAAAGACAGAATGGGAAGAACTGAGTAATACCATTAGGCACAGGATTTAATATAAACAGGATGTCACGTAGCTATGACTCAACACAGTCTTCTTACATTCTTTTGAAGCAAACACAGGCTTTGATATACAACTTTTGTATCTAACTGTATCTTTAAACTAAAAACTAGTATCTTTAAACTAAAAACTCGCCTGGCCAGATTTGGTCTTATTCATGATGCTTTTTTTAAAACCTAATTTTGTTAACATAGATAGATATAGTGACAGAGTAGCTCTATCACTGCAGGGCTTCAGGATGCCTGTTTCCTTGAAAGACACTCCTGAAACCCTGTATTTGGGGAGGTAAGAAACATTAAGAAACTGGGGTAAACCTTCCTACCTACCTTCATAAATTACAGCCAGGACATGAGAGAGAACCTGAGGAAAAGCATTGCTGTGATCAATGAGGAAGGAGTAGCAGCAAAGACTCCAGTAAGCAGACAGTTCCAGCCAAGGGAAAATGTAGTGGAAAATGTAGTCCCTGAGGCCCTGCTTCACTAAATAAGCTGCAGGAGCTGTACTGAGTGAGAAAAGCCAGAAGCCCAGGAGGGCTGGTACTATATTTTTCCCTGGAGCCGGATGAGATAGGCAGCCCAGAGGGAAGGAGAACCCTGAATAATGAAAAACAACATTAATTTAGCAGATGCACTTACCTACCAAGAAGGTGGGACAAAGAACCATCCTGGGGGATCAGGAAGCCTGTGTTGATGAAGGGGGCAGGGCTTTGAATATATGCATGGGCTCAAAGGCTCTGCTCATGCTTGTTTCTTGTTGCAGTCTTGGGACCTTCCTGGAAAAAATATGGCCATTGGGTAAGGTGACCATACGTCCCGTTTTGAACGGGACTGTCCCTTTTTCAGTTCCCCTGTCCTGTTGTCCCCATGCACAGCTTCGGGATGCCAAAATGTCCCGTTTTCAGAGATGGCATCCTGAAGCTGTGTGTGGGGCAAACAGGACAGGCAGGGCACTGCTTCTTCCGGACTTTCCCTTTCATTAATGGGATAGGGACAGCGCTCAGGCACCAATCGATGCGTTCTGCCCTCTCCACTGTCCCCTAGGACGGGTCCTTAGCGCAGCAGCCGTAGGGCTCGGTGGCAGTTTGTGCGGGGCCTGGTGGGAGCGGTGCATTGTGGGAAGATTGCAGATGGGGTAAACAACTACAGGTCCGTGTTCGGGGAGAAGATAATGCATTGCGGTCTGAAGTGGGGGATACAGCAGTGGGGACTCGGGAGGTGTAGAAGGGACCTATCAGGGAAGGGGGTGCGGGGCGGACACGCCAACGTTTTAGAAGGATAAGGAAGGAAAAAACATGGGAAGATGCTGGACATGGAGGTTGTTTGGTGAAGGAAAAATCCCAGACATGAAGTGAGTAGGAAGACAGGTGGGAGATGCTGGATACAGGGTGGATGCAGTAAGAAGAAAAAGGAGGTTCTGGATATTGGAGTAATAGGTAGATAGGGGGCATGCTGACACATAAAGAGGGAAAAGGAAGAGGAATGAGAGATGCCAAGTCCATGGCAGGAAGGGACAGGAAAGGAGATGCCAGGGCATGGAGGGGGAGACATATGCCAGAACATGGGAAAGGAAGGAAGGAGGGAGGAAGAGAAAAGAAGGAGAGAAGATGCCAGATAATGGAAGGGGAGGGGGAGTTGGAAGGAGAGGAGAAATATGCCAGGGCATGGGGGAGAGAAGAGAAACAAATGCCAGACCAGAGGGAGAGGAGGTGCCAGAGCATGGAGGGAGAGAGATGCCAGGGCATGGGGGAGGGAAGGGAAGGAGATAGAGATGCCAGACCATAGGGTGGAGACGGAAGGAAGGAAGGAAAGGAGAAGAGAGAGAGATTCCAGAGCATAGGGAGAAAGAAAAATTGAGAGGGGGTTAAACTGAAATGAATCATTTACAAAGGAGACAGTTTATGGAAGGAGCATAGAAAGAAGGAAGATACCATAAGGAAGAGACAGAGGGTGGACACTGGATGGAGAGGGCAGAGAATGGAAGGGGCGAGACAGGGTGAACAGTAGATGGAAGGGGTAGAGAGAGGGGGACAGACACTGAATGGAAGTGGGGGAAAGAGGATGGCAGACTGAATGGAAGTAGGGGGAGAGGGGGAAGACTGAATGGAAGTGGAGGGAGAGGGGGAGCAGACACTGGAAGGAAGTGGGGAGGAGGAGAAAAAAGGGCATATGCTGGATTGAGGGAAGAGGATAGAGTTAGATACTGGAAGGGGTGAAGGAAAGAGGTGGCAATCTATAGGTAGACACAATGAAAGAGGGAAATTGAGGACTGAATAGTAAGAAAGAATTTAGAAAGAAGCAGAAAATAAATTAAGAAGGAAGAACAGGAGGAAGGGAGCGGAGAGAGAGATGCCTTAGCAGGGGGGAAGGGGAGGAGACAGACACCAGACCTGGGAGGAGGAAAAGAGGAAGGAGACAGATACCAGATCTGAAGGGACAAAAGGAGAGAGATATGCTAAAATCTGCTGGGAGGGAAGGAGAGAGGGAGGGAAGAAGGCGAGAAAGAGGCAGAGAAAAGAGGGGGGTTGTAAGCAGATTAGAAAGACTAGAGAGAGAAAGGCCTGGACCAAAGAGGAAAGACAGGAGGCAGATGCAGGACTATGGGAGGTTCAGACAGAGGGGGAGAGACCCTGGGGAAGAACGGAGATTTAAGATCATAACAGAGGAGGGAGAGAGAGGGAGACCTGGAACAAAGGTACAAATGAGAACTGACAATGAATCTGGGGAGGGTAACAGAGGGAAAAGAGAGAGAGACCTGGACCCAAAGGGGATGGGGATGGATTGTTAAAGAAATATTGGATAAGAAAGAAAGAAAGATTGGATGCACAGTCAGAAGGAAGTGCGACCAGAGACTTATGAAATCACCAGACAACAAAGGTAGGAAAAATGATTTTATTTAAATTTAGTGATCAAAATGTGTCTGTATTGAGAATTTATATCTGCTGTCTATATTTTGCACTATATTTGTTTATTTTTCTATAGTTACTGAGATGATATTGCATATTTTAAAGTAATCTGCCTTGACATCTTTGGAAAAAACCAAAACTCGTAAATGATAATTAACATTTTCTCTGCGTACAGTGTGCTTTTTTAATTTTATGTTTACCATTATGAATTAATAAGATATTGTGTGTACATGAAAAATGAATGGAAGAGATTGGGGGTGGGGCTAGGGCGGGATTGGGGGGGGGGCTGTATATTAATAGATGTTCCGTTTTGATGAAAAAAATAAATGGTCACATTACCATTGGGTAGACAAGGGATAACAGTGAGATTACAGCCCGGCAGGAAAAATAGGAGTAAAATATGAAGGCGGGGAGATGTAAAAGCAAAATTAAAGAAATAAGAAAGACGATGAGGAGAGAGAAAAGAAGCAGAATCCTAGAGGAGAGAGAAAAAGAAACAGAAAATGAACATCAGACCATGGAAAAGGAGTTTTAAAAGTCTGAAAAAGAAACTAAGACCAATGTGATGAGGAAAATAAAATGTCCCAGACAAAGGAAAAAAATGTTTTGTTTTCATATTAATATATGGAATATGTTATCCTTGGCAATGTGCATCGCTTATATATTTGCATTTTGCTTACTATAAGAGAAATGCATTTTTTTGTGTGTTTCTTCAGTTTTGCATTGCATGGTTCATGGAGTTCCCATTTCAATTATCTGCTGTGTTCTTCAAATTTATGAGGGTCTGTATGTGTTACAAAGATGAGGGATATTGCTAGTGCGTAGTTTCTGGGTTGTTCTGGTTTTTTTCCAATGGAAGGTGTTTTGCAGTGACTTCAAGGGCTGAGTGCCATATTGTTACTGCTTGAGATCTGGTTAGTGCTGGTTTGGTAGGGCAGTTCGCCACATACCTGCTGCATGTTTTTTTCATATTTCACAAAGTACTGTACGTACCGGGAGTAGTAGAGAGAGTTTGTATTGCTGCTATTGAGGTGACACCAGAATTTGAATATTGTTTACGGAGAGTTGTAAGAGGAAACATCTATTTCTTCTTTTCCTGCAATTCTGTCAAGCTTGTGATTATAGTTTTTCTGGTACAATGATGTTATAGTGTTTTCATACAGCCTATTAATAAAACAAATTTCTATGTTTATTAGTAAAGTATGAATGAATAAAGTTTCTCTCTAAGTATCATAAAAACTTATGCAGTTAATATTGGGCCAGTAATCTGAGTGAACTACTTGAGGATGGATTTGGGGCAGAGCATGGTTAAGCCACACAATGTGCTGAGAGTTGAGTCGGTTCAACGAATGACCACCAGGATGGTCTCGGAACTCAAAGACCTCCCGTATGAGAAAGGCTGAATAAGTTGCAGCTATACTCACTCGAGGAACGTAGAGAGAGAGGAGACATGATAGAGACGTTTAAATTTATCACGGGCCGTATTGTGGTGGAAGATGATATCTTCTTTCTTAAGGGTCCCTCAGCCACAAGAGGGCATCGGCTGAAAATCAGAGGTGGGAAATTTCATGGCGACACCAGGAAGTTCTTCTTCACCGAAAGGGTGGTCGATCATTGGAATGAACTTCCAATTCAGGTGATTCAGGCCAGCAGCGTGCATGATTTTAAAAGGAAATGGGATACACATGTGGGATTTCTAGGGGGTAAAAATAGAAAGGGGATAGACATGTGGTATCTCTAGGGGGGTAAATTCAAGGGGGTGGGGTCGTTAGAGTGGGCAGACTTGATGGGCTATGGCCCTTTTCTGCCGTCATCTATGTTTCTATGTTACCAGATTGTGCATCTGCAAAAAAGAGGACGCATGGCCCCGCCCCATTCCACGCCCCCAGCCCCATGCAAACCTCGTCTCTGCAGGCCATCTACACTCCATACTCGGTCCCAATCTCACCAGCTTTTCAAAACCCAGATAAAGTGCCATGTTTTGAAAAGCTGTCCAGAGACGTCCAGACAGTCCTCTAACAAGAGAACATGTCTGGATAAATTCGAGCATCTGGTAACCCTAAGATAAGTTATACATTTAGTTTAGTCCAGCCAAATAAATAGTGCTGACACAGTAATCTCAATATCTGTGCATTCAGCACCACTGCCTGTACAGATAGTTCCACTGAACATATGTATAACATGATGGTCATTATGCCAGCTTAAAATCTAGCTCTTAATTTTCAGCAGATGAACCATGCTGTCTTTATCATATTTTGCCACTCTTTCAAACATTAGGTGAAAAAACAAAACATTTTTTGATATAGAGTGGCTTGGGGATAAGTGGAGTCTGCGGGGGGTTATGGGATCGCAACGGAATTTGATATCCCATAGGTTGGTGTGGGATGAAGGTCCTCTAGGCCAGTTTTTGCTACAGTCTACCCCTAGGTGCAGACAGAAGATAAGAAATGCAGTGTTTCCAACTGCCAACTTCAGCTTAATCCTAGTGTTTAAGGGAAAATTTTGGCTGCTCATCCTAGATTCCAGAATTTCTAGTTCTGGCCCTATGAGGAGACTGAAAGCTGAGCAAAAGATTAAAACAGCTAAGATATGGAATAGTTAGGTGTTCACTTCAAAAGTCTATTTTGAGAGTGTGAAGAGTTTCTAGTGAAAAAATAATAATAATAACAGTTTATATACCGCAGTACCGTTAAGTTCTATGCGGTTTACAAAAGATTAATGAAGTACAAGTTGAGAGAACTTAAGGAGTGGGGAAAACAAGAGGGGGATAGGGCAAGAGAACCGTTATAGAAGGGAAAGAGAGGAACGGGTCAGCTGTCTAGATACTTCAGGAACAGGTGAGTTTTGAGGCGCTACCTGAATACCTCGTAAGTGGTGGGCGAGTGCAGTTGTTCTAGATCTTTACCCCATAAAGCTGCTTGATGTGAGAGAAGGTGTTCATGGTGTTTTTTTAGTTTGCAACCTCTAACCGGGGGAGAAACGAAGTGCAAGTGGGAGCTTCTCTTGTGTCTGTTGGCTGAGAAGGAGAAGAGGTCAGTTATGTATTTAGGGGCTAGACCGTAAAGAACTTTAAAGTAGAGGCAGGCGAACTTAAACTTTACACGAGCTTCCAACGGCAGCCCAGTGTAGCTGTTTGTAGTATGGCGTCACGTAATCAAATTTCTTTAGACCGAAGATAAGTCTGACCGCAGCGTTTTGCATTAATTGTAAGCATCGCATATTCTTTTGGTATGGTATGACTGAAAAAGAAAGCAAAGATACGTGATTTAGATGGAAATTTTCTACTTATGACAGTGTTTTCCAATTGAATGTCTATCTGTAAACAAGAAGATCATCAAAACTTGCATCTTTATCCTCACAATTTAATTTTGTCCTGACAATTAGTTGCCTCTTGAAAAGAGTTCACATACTGAATGGTCTTCTTACAGGTTGGCCTGTTTCGAAAATCAGGGGTTAGATCTCGGATACAAGCCTTGCGACAGATGAATGAAAGCTGCCCTGAAAACGTTTGCTATGAAGACCAGTGTGCATATGATGTCGCCGACATGGTGAAACAGTTTTTTAGGGACCTTCCGGAACCACTTCTCACCAGCAAACTAGGAGAAACCTTCCTGCACATCTACCAGTGTACGTAATGCTGCTGTATGGAAACACAAAGATTATTGTCATTATGCTCCTAATGCAGGGTCAGTCTACACTATATTCAGCAGAAACCAAAATAGTTATCATATTTTGCCTCTCTTTCATTAAGAGTATTAACAGTTAAGGGCAAATTCTATAAGAAGCCCTCAAAAGTTAGGCGCCTATATAGGCACCGTTCAGCGCAATTCAAGCATATTTGGGTGCTGTTTAGTGGATCACGCTGAGCAGCACCTATTTTGGCAGGCGCCCATTAAATAGGTCAGCTCTAGGCACACTTAAAAGTTAGGCGCCTAGCAGAGCGCTTAAGCACGCTTAAGAGCAGTGATTCTGTAAGAAGGCGCCTAACATAGCCACGCCTAACATGCATAGCGTCTATTTTTTTTAAGGCCGCCTAAATTTTTAGAGGCGCCTTGTTACAGAATCACACTTTCTTGTTAGGCGCCTATGTTTCAATCAGTGCTGATTAAAAAGCCTAATTGAGCTTGTTATTTAATTTAGATAGGCGCCTCCGAAATAGGTGCCTAACTTTAGGCACTGGTTACAGAATTTGGGCCTTACTGCCTTCCAGTATGCCATTTAAGCTGAGGTCATTTTGATTAGTTTGGAGCTGCTAACTAACATTACTGAACATATTTCTATTCAGGCGGGATGTTCTCAAATCTGCTTAGTGGCCATTACTGTTTTCCAACTATGAAATAAATTAGGCGTTATCTGTTTTAATAATAATAATAATAATAATAATCCAATACAAACCCAAATCCTAACTAATATTAAAATACATAGGGCTCCTTTTACTAAGCCGCGTTAGGGCTTTAACGCGCGGAATAGCGCACGCTACATTGCTGCGCGCGCTAGACCTTAATGCCAGCATTGAGCTGGCGTTAGTTCTAGAAGTGTAGCACGCGGTGTAGCGCAGGGTAATTTCTTGCGTGCGCTAAAAACGCTAGCGCACCTTAGTAAAAGGAGCCCTTAGAGTACCTGATTACTATTCAATGAATTATAAACTACTTTTGGCAAATCTCTTCATGAAAAGGTGGTTCATAAATTGAAAGTAAGTCCATTGTGTGCATTGTATATACTACTTTTATATAATATAAAAATTTGCAGTACATTCAAATGTGCAGTGATGGACATGGAGTACTACAGTTATGATGAGACTTTTGAGCATGTATGATTTCTAAGCACGTTTTATCACATTACATATTCATTTAAATTTATGCATGATTGAATTATTATAATTGGATTGAGGATAGATATGAAATTAGATTGGATGAAGTGAAGAGATTGTCCTGAATCATTGAGATTATTTTTTCATTCCTATTTTCCTCATTTGGTTCTATTTTCTGTTTCTTGAATTGGCTTAAACTATGCTGATTACCTTTTTTTAATACATAGAATATATCTTATCTAGGCTTCCAAAATATTTTGGAACAAATAGTAGAATTTATTATGGAGCTTGATATATGTGGATCCCTATTTTTTATACAACTTGAGACGTCCATGCCAGGATATGCTCAATTTTGGTGGTATTTTAAAAGATCTACAGGAGTGCGTGTATAGGTAGTAGCACATGCAGCGGGAAAATCCATTTTACAAAGATTTGCACAAGTTCCTGGATGAAAAGTCCATAAACTGCTATTAAGGTAGACATGGAGCAAGCCACGGTTTATCCCTGGTGTTAGTATCTTGTTGCTTTTTGGTATTCTGCTGAGTTCTTGTTGCCTGAATTGGCTATTGTTGGAAGTAGATTTCCAGGCTAAGGACTTTATCCTGTGTGCATGGGGACCAAAGACTATCTTACAGCTCAGGTTTCTTTCAAGACCCCAACTGGGCAAGCCCAACTGGAGGTAGCAGTCTTGCCTGGCTTCCCTACCCAGTTGTCTTGGGTTAGGACTTCTCAAAATTTAGAACTATCTGGGCTCAGCTAACTGTTGGCCCAAAGAAGATGGAGGAAGTGTCTTTCCCTGAGATATTTCCTTTGGAGGACCCCTATCTGTATACTGAGGATCTGAAGCTGCCTAAACCTCACTGACCGGTTGTTGCAAAATCTGCACTGCACTCTGAATTTAAGGGCTGCAGTTAATGAGGATTCAGGATAGGAGAGACAGTACACCTCAAGACCCTTTAGATAGTCTGCCTAAGTCAGGAGTGGTCAATTCCAGTCCTCGAGGGCCGGATTCCAGTCAGGTTTTCAGGATTTCCCCAATGAATTTGCATTGAAAACAGTAAATGCAAATAGATCTCATGCATATTCATTGGGGAAACCCTGAAAATCCAACTGGATTCTGGCCCTCGAGGACCAGAGTTGCCCACCCCTGGCCTAAGTGGAGTGAGGATGTAATCCCAGGAGATTTTAAATGGGCACAGGCAGAGGATTAATTTCTTAGGGCAGCACAAGCTCAGATTGTGACTGGATGAGAATCCCATGGGCAATCAGGACATCCCTTATCGTAGCACCCCCATATTTTATAATAAGAAAGGATGTGTTGCTAAGGGAGACCTGGAGGGGTAGAGGAGATGGAACAATTATTGGTCCTTCATCCCTACCATATGCAAGATATGCAGTTAGTCCAAAGTCACCTGGAGGTGGAGAAAACACGGAAAAGGATTTCGGCCCAGTTTTTTTGGCCTGGTGTGTTTAAGCAAATAGCAGTGGGTTTTTTTGTCAGTCCTGTCAACTTTCCAGCTGAGTAGTTTTACTGTATTGAAAATGATTTAATTACCATTGCAGTGACTATTTTTAAGTTCCCTTTGTCCTAATGATTCATATCTTTGATTGGCATTTGATTTCCCTCAGATGTGCCCAAAGAGCAGCGACTTCAGTTGGTGAAAGCAGCCATCATGTTGATGTCTGATGAAAACAGAGAGGTTCTACAGACACTACTCTGCTTTCTTAATGATGTCACATCCGTGGCAGAAAACCAGATGACTCCTATGAATGTTGCAGTGTGTTTAGCACCTTCCCTTTTCCACCTCAATATATTAAAGAAAGACAGTTCACCAAAGTAAGTGTTTGTTTGTTTTTTTATTTGTTACAGTACTTTAAAATGCAGTTTCCAAAGGCCAAATTAGATATGAATATTCAATGCTGGGCCTTGTCTAATCAGTGACATAGATATTCTGAGCGAGCGGTGATCTTCAAAAGTTATGTGGGTATGGTCGATATTCAGTGCCAAATCCACTTGTTTAAGGGATCCTTGTTAACTATGCAGACACCAGCACTGAATATATTCGGTACATGTATAACTTCTGGGACCAGCTCAGCTTTGCCTGAACAGAGCTACAGTGGTCAGAGGAGATATGTAGCAGCACTATCAAGTTAAATGATTTACGGTTTATTTAAAATTTGCTATACCCCTAAACATAAAGAGCGGCATAATTTAAAAAAGTGTCTAAGTCCGTTTTGGGCCTAGGGCGCTAGTCGCCTAAAGTCAGTAGCGTCCATTCTCGAAAAATATGTCCAAAATATATATTTTTTTCCGAGAATCGTCTACTTCTACATCCAGCCGTTTGATTGTCCAAACCGCCAAGTCATCTATATATATATATATATATATATATATATACCAGACTAGTTTTTAAGCCCGATATATTAACGGGGGCTTGTCCTTGGCTGTTTTCTGTTTTTCTTTCTATCTCCGTCTCTCTCTCTCTTTGGCCGCTGTCTGTCTGTCTTTCTTTCTTTCTTTCTGTGTCTCTCCTTGACCACTGTCTGTGTGTCTTTCTGTCTCTCTCTCTCCTTGGCCGCTGTCTGTCTTTCTGTCTCCCTCTGTTGCTCTCTGTGTGTGTCTGTCTTTCTGTCTCTCTCTCCTTGGCTGCTGTCTTTCTGTCTCTCTCCTTGGCCGCTGTCTGTGTGTCTTTCTGTCTCTTTCTCTCTCGTTGGCCACTGTCTCTGTGTGTGTCTGTCTTTCTGTCTCTTTCTCTCCTTGGCCGCTGTCTGTGTGTCTTTCTGTCTCTTTCTCTCTCTCTCGTTTGCCTCTATCTTTCTGTCTCTCTCTCTCTCTCTCCTTGGCCGCTTTCTGTTTTTCTTTCTGTCTCTGTCTCTCTCTCTCTCTTTGGCCGCTGTCTTTCTGTCTTTCTTTCTTTCTTTCTTTCTGTGTCTCTCCTTGACCACTGTCTGTGTGTCTTTCTGTCTCCCTCTGTTGCTCTCTGTGTGTGTCTGTCTTTCTGTCTCTCTCTCCTTGGCTGCTGTCTTTCTGTCTCTCTCTCTCCTTGGCCGCTGTATGTGTGTCTTTCTGTCTCTTTCTCTCCTTGGCCGCTGTCTTTGTGTCTCTTTCTCTCTCTCTCGTTTGCCTCTGTATTTCTGTCTCTCTCTCTCTCTCCTTGGCCGCTGTCTGTGTGTCTTTCTGTCTCTCTTGTTGACCGCTGTGCAAACAAACAATTTCAATATACATAAGTTTACACGAAATGTACATTACACTTATAGACATTAATGCACAACCATTTCCCCCCACCCCCCACCAAATAATCAGAAAAATTACATACCTACAGGAAACCCTCCATATATTCCCCAAATGAAATTCCAATGCAAATCCCTCCCCCCTCCCACCCATCCTGGATGTGTATGCTTAAGGGTTGATAAAATAAAATCAGTTATCATTCCTTACAGAATTTAGTCAATGGTTCCCAAACATCCATACATTTCTGTTGTACGGCCATCGAATGTTCCATTTTAAAAGTATATATATATATCTTTTTTGAAATACGGTGACCAGAATTGCACACAGTATTTGAGTTGCGGCCGTACCATTGAGCAATGCAAGGGCATGATATCATTTTCATCCTTCTTTTTTTCATCCTGTTAATTCCTAACATTATATTTGCTTTCTTAGCCGCCGCTGCCCATTGAGCCGAGGGTTTCAATGTATCCTCAACCTTGACACCTAGATCCTTTTCCTGCTTTCCATCCCCTGCTTTCAAAGAGTTCATTATCTTAATTTTCAGCTGCTTAGAGAAGAACAATAATCACAACATGGGAAGTTCAAGGGTCAGAGCTTTTATTTATATTAACCTAGAATTTTATCAAAAGATAACAAACCAATTATTAGGAACTTTAAAAAAAAAACCTACTGTTGAATCAATTAGAAAGATGTCCAAACATTAACACCTGCCATATTCACTTTTATATTATTTTCACATAGCAATTTTTAAATAAAATTTGCTGAAAGATATTACAGTTAATATTCAGCTTGACTTATCTAGACTCTTACCCTCAAAAATTCTGCTGACCAGTTCATACCTGGATATTTGGCAGCAATTACCTAAATAGTGTCACTGGACATCCGGGCAGACTACTGTGATACTATCCAGTATTCTGTTGTGGTACTTGGATAACTAATCTGGCAATTAGACCCACATAAAAAGCAGTTCTAATTATGCCCAGTTTGATACCACACCAAATATTAGTGGCACCCAGATAACTTCTGAATATTCAGTGTAGGTACCTGTATAGGGACTCACAACTGGCTCCAAAAATCACCTAGATCATATTACCTTTATACCATATAGAAATTTTGTCAACTTCTGTTCATCTAAGAATTAATTGAAATATACAGTTTGATCAGGTGCCCTTAATCATTTGCATTCAACTGTATATATCTTTGATCTAGAAATGATGTGGCTCTCCTGATTTATCTGAGACCTTGAATTCCTTTCAGGGTAATACAGAAAAAATATGCAACAGGAAAACCAGATCAGAAGGATCTCAATGAGAATCTGGCAGCAACTCAAGGACTAGCGCACATGATAATGGAATGCAACAAACTTTTTGAGGTGAGTGATCCAGATTACTGCACTTGCACATCCCACAGATCACATTATATGCATACAAGAGTCAATAAGGCCTCATAGAAACATAGAAATAGACGGCAGATAAGGGCCAAGGCCCATCCAGTCTGCCCACCCTAATGACCCTCCCCTACCTTTACCTCTGTTATATTTTAGTAGTAGTTAATCAAGGAAAGATCTAAAGGGATGAAGATAAGGAGGAACTAGGGATGTGTACAGTCAGAAAACATTTGATTCCTTTTCAGGTTTTTGTATTTTGATTAGATCATACAATCATTCAAATAATAATTTGTATCACACGTTAGAACTTTTTAATATGCATAGGTTAATGTGGGCTAATTCGATTTTGGTCACACTACATATTTTAAGGCATGTCAATGAACTGAATGCATGGAACAATTGCACATCCCTAGGAGAAATAGAGAAAAAGAGCTCGAAAAAAGTAAAGTAACCAGAGAACTCTGTAATCAATATGGAGGATGTCTCTCGGCATCAGCAAGCTGTAATGACTTTTACAAAAATGGCCAATCTTTGATATAAATGTTTAGAAATCATTATTGAGTTGGGCCTAGGCACGCCTTGAAAGGAGATGGGCTCAACCCCAGAGTAGGTTGGAAAATGATTGTCTCTTCTGTGAGACAATCCAAGTAGCAAGTTATCAAGAGCTGTAATTTGATATTATCATGTCATGGGTCAAAAAGCAGTCCCGTATTTGAACTTTTGTAACTTTTTTTTTCCACAATTGTTTACTCTAATAAAATTCATAGACCCTGATCCATTTTCAGAGGGTTCTGTTCGAGAGCAGCTAGCTAAAATAAAGGTAGACAAAGCGATGGGGCTGGATGATATACATCCGAGGGTGCTGAAGGAACTTAGGGAAGTTCTGGTAGCTCCACTGACTAACCTTTTCAATGAGTCTCTAGAGAAGGGCGGAGGTGGTCCATCTCCACAAAAGTGGAAGTAAGGAAGAAGTAGGGAATTACAGGCCGGTAAGTCTGACTTCTGTGGTAAGCAAATTAATGGAGATGCTATTAAAACAGAGAATGGTCAAGTTTCTGGAATCCTGTGGATTACAGGACTGGAGACAACATGGATTCTGTCAGACAAATCTGATCAATTTATTTGACTGGGTGACCAGAGAATTGGATAGATGATGTTCACTAGATGTGGTGTACACAGACATCTAATAAATAAACTGAGTACCCTTGGGATGGGTCCCAAAGTGATGGGTTGGGTCAGGAATTGATTGAATGGAAGGCGACAGAGGGTAGTGATCAATAGAGATCGCTCTGAGGAAAGGGATGTTGCCAGTGGTGTGCTTCAAGGTTCTGTTCTTGGGCCTGTTCTTTTTAACATTTTTATAAATGATATTGCTGTAGGGTTGTCTGGTAAGATTTGCCTCTTTGCAGATGATACCAAAATCTGCAATAGAGTAGACACATTGGATGGTGTGAATAACATGAAGAAAGACCTGGCGAAGCTTGAAGAATGGTCTGAAATTTGGCAGCTAAAATTTAATGCTAAGAAATGCAAGGTCATGTATTTGGGTTGCAAAAAACAGAGGGAACAGTACAGTTTAGGGGGTGAAGAACTTATGTGCACAACAGAAAAGCGAAACTTGGGTGTGATTGTATGTGATGATCTTAAGGTGACCAAACAGGTTGAAAAGGTGATGGCGAAAGCTAGAAGAATGCTAGGTTGCCTAGGGAGATGTATGGCCAGTAGGTAAAAGGAGGTATTGATGCCTCTGTATAAGACTCTGGTGAGACCTCATTTAGAATATTGTGTACAATTCTGGAGTCAATGAGGGCAAGAGAAAAGCATCCTACTCCCTGTAGCTGCTGCCTGAAAATGGTTGCCTCGACCTCTCATGGCAGCTCGTAATACTTATATAAACTAATAAATGGAATAAGCATTAGCATCAGGGAGTGTGTGGCGCAGTGGTTAAAGCTACAGCCTCAGCACCCTGGGGTTGTGGGTTCAAACCCTCACTGCTCCTTGTGACCCTGGGCAAGTCACTTAATCCCCCCATTGCCCCAGGTACATTAGGTAGATTGTGAGCCTGGGACAGACAGGAAAAAATGCTTGAGTACCTGAATAAATTCATGTAAACCGTTCTGAACTCTCCTGGGAGAACGGTATAGAAAAAAAAATAATATACATGTAGGATTAGATTAAAGAAATAGTACTAAAATGTAGGTGTTCACATGATGTGTGCTAAGCACAACTTTTATAATGATTGTTTCACACAGGTCTGCGATTATAGAATACTAGCGTATGTCTGCAGTTTGGCGCTTAACTTTAAAAGTGAGCACTCATGCCATGTACTGTATTTACGGCAAGTAGGCATGTACAGTAATTGCTAGTACAGTGGTGCCTCACACAACGAACTTAATTGGTTCCAGGAGCAAGTTTGTTATGCGAAAAGTTCGTTATGTGAAACGCGTTTTCCCATAACAATACATGTTAAAAAAAATAATTCGTTCTGTAGCATAAAATATGCTAAGATGACATAAAAAAAGATAAATTTTTGGTTATTATTTTTATTTAGATACATCTAAAAACATAATTGTTTTTTAAAACAACACACATTTTTTAAATTTAAAGACAGACTAAGTAGAGTCTAATTTTACAGTGAGAGAGGGCAGAGTCTCAGCGGCAAAAACTGGGACTTAACTGTTCATTTTTTTTTTCTTGGCTTATTTTTGGTTGGCCCGGTGGTTTTCATGTTCTGTGGTGTTAGTTTTTTCTCTTTTTCGGTGCAGTAACATGGCAGCAGAGGTGGTTAAAAGTTGTTTCCGGTGTGGGAAGCGGCAAACACCATCGGGGTTATGCGCTGCAGGGTATGTGGACGCTTCGGGGGAAGATGAAGTAATGGCGCCGGTTGAGTTGGCATTTTCCCGCCCGAATGATGTGCATTCAGTTTCGCTGGCTCTCTCAGTGGATGCAGCCGCATCGGCGGTGCAGGACCCACAGCTGCTTGATACCGTGCTTCTTTCCCTGCCGACATCACTTTCTCTTCTCGGCGGGGTGTCGGCTGTAGCGCCAGTGCTTGTTTCACAGGGAGCCAGGCGGAGAGAGGGCAGTTAAGCGCGGTGCCTGCGCGGAAGGATGCAGCTCGGGCGACTTCGTTGTGTGAAACGAAGTTCGTTGTGGGAAGCAAGACATGAAGTTCGTTGTGCGCAGCGTTCGCTGTGCGAGGCGTTCGTTATGCGAGGCACCACTGTATTCTATAATCTGCATGCCTAAATGCTAGGCATGCCCTTGACCTGTCCATGCCCTTCCCACATCCATGTCCCCTTGAAGCTGCACACAATGAAATTGATGCACACAACTCTTAGAATAGTGATTAAGGGCAGTTGCACTCTCAAATGCTGTATGGAGCCGATTAATATCAATTTAAGGCATTCATTGGCCGTTAACTCTAATTAACAGCTAATTATTAAATTAAGTTGTGCATGCAGATGCCCTTATTCTATAACTTAAGTACACAAATTTGCACTCTAGTCATAAAATTCTGTAAATTTATAGAATCCAGGTGATGATGCTATTAATGCATCAGCCTAAACTAACCATAGAAATTATCTGATAAGCAGCTGAATATCACCACTATCTGTATAATTTTAAATCCTCCCTCATTCCACCTGCCTTCTGCCCCAGTTGTATCTGGTTGTTCAGCAAGATTTTCAGCTAGATACTATTAGGGGCATTTTCAAAACATTAAGGGGCTCATAATAAAAAAAAAATCTAAAAAGTGGCCTAAATGGGTACTTAGACGATCAAAAAGCCTGATCATCCAAGTACCCATAACCAAAGCTGGTTTTAGACGTATCTAAAACCATCTTAGGCCTTCCCCCTGCCTCTAAACACATAGAGCGAAAAGAGGCATTTTTAGAGGAGGGGAATGGGCAGGAGATGGGCCGACCTATACTTAGTCGTACAGCAGGTATAACCAAACCTTTTGACAGGTTGCCTAGTTGGCATTTATATGTTTTGACTTAGAGCAAGTCAAAACAGGTATAAGTGCCGAAAAAGGGCCCACTGAGCTGATGGCGGCTGGCGCGATCAGCTCAGTGGCCCGGCAATCTACCCACCCCCCATCGCAACCATCACAGCAGGAGAGATGGCTCATCTCCCCTGCCACGATGGCAATCACCCATCTACCCAAACTGCTGCGACCCGTGGCAGGAGAGATGCCCAATCTCTCTTGCCGCGGTTTGTGGCAGTTTGGGTAGTGGGGTGATCACCATCACGGCAGGGGAGATAGCCAATCTCTCCTGCCACGATAATGATCCCGAAGTGCTGTCAACTGCGTCACTTTGGATCACTATTGCAAAAGGAGAGATAACCAATCTCTCCTGCCGCAATGCATCACCACCCCCCCCCTCCTCGACAAGATCAGGCAGGAGGGAGCCCAAGCCCTCCTGCCCAGGTGACCCCCCAACCCGCCAATAACGATTGGGCCAGGAGGGAACCCAAGCCTAAGGCACACACAGGTGTCCAGAGTAACCTGGTGGGCAGTGTAGTGAACCATAGAGAAGGAGACCAAAACCCATATCCTACTCTAACCACTATATTTATGGTGGAAAGTGTGTGGCCACCAAAACCCTTCTATTCTGCCATATAGGTGCCACCTGCAGCCATAAGGGCTATTGGTGTTTTGGAGGGCTTATCACGCATTATAACGGGGTTATGGTGAGATAAACATCTGGCACCCTTTATGTGAAGTTCACAGCATGCCCTTTAAGGTGCCCCACTGCTCTGTTGGTATGTCTGTGTGGCCAGTCCATTACAATACTGGCCTCTCCCATGTCAAAATGGTCTGGATGGACATTTTTGTGATTGAAAATGGTGAACAAAGTTAGGTATCCTAAGGTTACACGTCATGACAGCCAAGACATTTAGATAGGTATTTATTTTTTTTTTTTTTTAATATATATATATATATATATTTCTCTATGCTTAAAGCTTTATATTAGTTTCTAATTTCTTTTTCAAACATGGAGTTTAAAACTCTGATACTTGATTGTAAAGGCCATGCAAGGTGGTGAACCTAAATTTTGGGATACCAGTGTTTAATCATGAAGGAGTGTAATCTGCATGGAGTGGCGGATATGGTTCTGGCCACCTTATTAAGCAGATCTGGGTTTCATTATAGACAATACACTGAAACCTTCTGGCCAATGTTCGGCAGTGGCTAAAAAAGTAAACAAGATGCTAGGAGTTATTAGAAAAGGGATGGTTCCACGGTTCTGTTGCCCCTGTGGGGTAACCGCGACCTGGATCCTGACGCATCCAAACTATATTTACAATGCTGGCGGGGTCGTGGTCTCTGCTATGTGCAGATGTTATGCCTCGTTCTTTCCAGGATCTACAGGCGGCGGGTCTCTTGGAGGCTCGGGATTGGCTTTACTATCGCCAGGTGTCTCATTATCTCCACTCACTGGATGCTGCTACCTTGAATGAAGACCAGGCGGACGTGGTGTGTGAGACTTTGACTTTGTCCCGTCAGACTCGGTTTAGTTTATCCTTCCACCAGGTCAGTCTGGGCTGCTTCGCAGCCCCTTGGGACCCTGAGGTGATGGCGGCTGTGTGGAGCCAGGATCTTTCCCCATCTGAACATATCACGGGCCAGGGAATTCGTCTTCTGATGAAACATCTTCCTCGACTGACTCGTTCTGTGGTCCTGCAGGAGCAGCACTTCAAGTTTCTTCTGCGGCTGCATGTCTCTCCATTCCGGGCTTATGTTTCTGGATACGCCTCTCATGCTCGGTGTCCTTGGTGCCAGTCCACCCCTGCAGGCTTACTTCATATGTTCTGGTCATGCGACCGTATCCAAACCTTTTGGTCCTTTGTAGCACTGTACCTGCAGAATGATCTGCGGGCAGACATTCTGCTTTTTTCTCCAGGGGCTCCTTTGGGATTGTCTAGAGGGGGGTAACCTGTTATTGCAAAAGGTCTCATTGTTGGCCCGGAAGTGTATCCTTTTGTCGTGGCGCCAAGCTGATGTGCCTACCTTAACTATGTGGAGAAATTAATTTTTTACTTTGTTAAAATTTGAATATATGGATGTTCGGAGGGGGGGTCTTGGGCCCTGGAGGAAATTTAGGAGAATATGGGCTCCCGTTTGGGAGGGATTGTCCTCGAGAGCTCGTAGTTCTTTACTGAACTTTTGACACTGGAGTGTGTGGGGTGGGGGTAGGGGATTCTGGTGTGTATGGTGCGGTTGGTTTCTGTGGGTCTTCGTGAAGGAAGATGCGAATGACCTGACTATTTCTGCTTTTTGTTTTGTTCATTTTGGTTGGTATGTTTGTACTGCTTGTTTTTGTACATCTGAAAAAATTAATAAAAATGATTGAAGAAAAAAAAAAAGGGATGGTAAATAAGATTAAGAATGTTATAATGCCTCTATATTGCTCCATGGTGTGACCTCATCTTGAGTGTTGCGTTCAATTCTGGTTGCCTTATCTTAAAAAAAGCTATAGCTAGAAAAGGTTCAAGGAAGAGCTACCAAGATGATAAAAGGGATGGAACTCCTCTCATATGAGACAAGACTAAAGAGGTTAGAGCTCTTCAGCTTGGAAAAAAGATAGCGGAGATATGATTTTAGTCTACAAAATCCTAAGTGGTGTAGAACGGGTACAAGTGAATCGATTTTTTTTTTCTTTTTTTTTTTACTCCATCAAAAATTACAAAGACTAGGAAACACTCAAGTTCAAGTTACAGGGAAATATTTTTAAAACCAATAGGAGGACATATTTTTTTCACTCAGAGAATAGTTAAGCTCTGGAATGCATTGCCCGTGGATATGGTAAAAGCAGTTAATGTAGCTAGTTTTGAAAAAGGTTTGAACAGGTTCTTGGACGGAAAGTCCATGTTGCTACTATTTAAGTTTTTGCCAGGTACTTGTGACTTAGATTGGCCACAGTGAAGATGTGATACTGGGCTAGATATTGATCTGACCCAGTAAGGCTTTTCTTATGTTCTTATACCATCATTCACTATGAGCTAGATTTTGTAAATGGTGCCCAAATTTGGTTACAAAAAAAAATTGGCCCCCAATGCTATTCTATAAAGAGTGCTTTGGGATGATAACTTTTTTTTAATAGAATAGCATTGGGTGCTGAATTTCACACCCAACTTTAGGCACTAGGACTTAAACCAACTGAAACCAGGTGTAAATCCTGGCACGCAAGTTGGGCATACGTCTGCAGTATTCTATGATGCGCCCACATTTCTGGAATGCCCCTGACCCAACCATGCCCATAGGCAGTTGAGCATGGATACACCAATCTGCCATTTCAGCCCCGTTTCGGTGTCTTGCATCCGTTGGAACGCATATCCATACTGAAATTTGGGGGCAGAATTAATGCCTAACTTTAGGCACTATTTTGTAGAATTCCCCTTGTTATTATGTTCAGCAACATGTGCTTTGCAGTCAGCGGCTTTGTTCCTGCTGTGAAATATGTTAAGCTTATTGAGACGCATCTGGCTCTAGCTTGTGGAATATTTTATTAGTTTATCTGCATGGAGAGACTGATCAGTTAGCTTTCCAGAAAAGAATGAAAGCTTTTTAATTTACTTAGGGGCCCTTTTACAAAAGCTTATTGTGTGCTAATAGAATTAGCACACAGTAAACGTCAAGAAGCTCATAGGAATAAAATGAGCTTCTTAGCATTTAGTGCATGCTAATTCCATTAGTAATTTAGTGAAAGGACCCCTTATTTAGTAATATGATTAAAACTATTTGCCTTTTAGGTTTGTATTTTATCATTTATATGTATATGTGTTGTTTTTATGTCTATTATTTTGTGTTCTTATTGTGCACTGCATTTTGCTGTTGTCAGAATTGCAGTTGTTTAAATAGTGATATTAAAGACACACTGGCTTTCCATCGGAGGAGAGAGGATAAATGGAGTTTTAAAATAAGGTGGTAAAAATGCAGGAATAAAAAATGAAAAATATAAATAGTGGAAATTTGGCAAGGACGCAGAAACCTGTTTGAGCCACCTATGGGCAGAGGAACAAGTCCTGCCTGTGATTCCGTTGAAAGCAGTTTGATATTATAGAATAGTAGTTTATGAGCTGGGAAGTTCCTATAATTGAGACAATAGGAGCCAACTTTTAAAAATTATTGGAAGTGCTAAACCCAATGGACATTACATCTCCCTGGGCACAATCAGGGAGTTTATACAATATTGGGACTGCTCGAGCTTCCACAGCACCCACAGAACTGTTTCCTGTGATCCAGAACAGTTTACCAGTTGATTCTGCAGTGTTGCATGTTTTATCGAGGTTTGCATTCATGAACATGCATTTGGTCCAATTGGGCACCTACAAATTTAAAGTGTACACAGATCACTAATATACACATATACCTATAAATGAACACGCGCACAATTAATTAGCATGATTACAAAAGTTTTAGTATGCATACCATGCACATACAAAAAACAAGTAAGTGACACAATCATGGAAAAATTTGTTTAAAATAAGTACACTTCTCCCTCCGTATTCGCGGTTTCAGCAATCGCGGTTTCGATTATTCATGATTTTTAGCTTGCTTGCTCCTCCCCCCAAATTACATCAGCTTGCATAGAGAAATCACTGATTCCAAGCGTTTACAGAGAAAATCTCTGATTCCCGGCACTTTTGTCGCCCTGTTTTCCCTCTCCTTCAGGAACTGGCCAGGTCTCCCACCATGTTATTTGCGGTTTCACCATATTCACGATGATTTTTAATAGAAAACAGCGAATAACATGAAAAAGTTATTCGCGGTTTTTCTGTATTTGCAGTTCTGTTAATCCTCTATCACAGCGAATGCGGAGGGAGAAGTGTATGATCCAAACTTTTGCCTGGCTGTGCATACCATAAATTGTTTTACAAAGTCTTTTCATCAAAAAGCTTAACCATTCCTTGTTTTTGTTTTTTTTAAATGGAGACCATGGTCCACATTGGGCCATGCATTAGCTTGGAGAGGTTTAAATACATTTTTTTGCATTGCCATTAGGTTAATGTAAATTGTTGCTTATATGATGCTTTGGCAATTACCATCATAAAATACTTAGCAAAGAGCTCTTTTTCATGTGAAAAAATATAGCATAAAACAATAAATAATGTTGGGCTTCTACTGGATGTGAGTTGTTCAGGTTTTTTTTTTTTGTTTGTTTGTTTTGGTGGGGGTGGGTTCTTTTGTGATCTTGGTAACTTGATTACTGTGATTTCTGTGAACTAGGTTCCCCATGAGCTAATAGCACAGTCACGTAATTCTTATGTGGAAGCTGAGATTCGCCTTTTGACCCTGGAGGAACTTGGAAAACAGCTGGATGAAGACAACGGGACATACCAGATGTATCTGGAGTATCTTATCCTAAGCCTGCAAAAGGAGGCAAAAGAAAAGTTCAAGGGATGGGTCTCCTGCTCCAGCATAGATAATACTGAACTCACCTATAAAAAGGTAACCTCCAAGGACAGGAAGTGAAATGAGTGTATATATAAATTTACTATTACCCAATATAACATTTATAACTACAAATTATATAAACTAAAGATCATTAAGATAAAGTTGGAGCAATGCATACATACATACATATGGTAATTTTATAAAGCTTTTTTTCTGCTTTTTAAGGTGTTTTACACACAGAAAAGGGAAAGGGATAAGGACTTTGTATACTGCCTTTTTGCAATTTACAACCACACTCAAAGCAGTTTACATACAGGTACTTAAGCATTTTCCCTGTCTATCATGGTGGGCTCACAATCTGTCTAATGTACCTGGGGCAGTGGAGGATTAAGTGACTTGCCCAGGGAGCAGCGTGGGATTTGAACCCACAACCTCAGGGTGCTGAGGCTATAGCTCTAATCACTATGCAACATTCTCCTCAAGGACTTTTATGCCACCTATACATGTAAAAAGTAGGTGGCTGGAAAGAGTTATAGCCTTGGCACCCTGAGGTTGTTTGTTCAAATCCCATGCTGCTCCTTGTGACCTTAGCCAAGTCACTTAATCCCCCTTTGTCTCAAGTACATTAGATAGAGCATGAGCCCACCAGAACAGATGGGGAAAAATGCTTGAGTGCTTTAATGTAAACCACTTAGGCTATAAGTGATATATAAATACTAAAATAAATAAATGTTATGCTTTCTTCAAAATTCAACTGGATATAATAACTGACAAAGCCCAGCTTCCATTACATCACCTTTTTATACAATGCACACTTCAGAGGAAGGAATCCAGAAACATCCTCGTTGCAGAAATATGCAAAGATTCTAGAGTCCCACTGTCATTATTCTTTTTTAGCTTGTAACATTAAATAATTGGTTGATTTGATATTTCCTTTGATTCTAGGTTGGAGATGGGAACCCTCTAAGACTATGGAAAGTATCCGTTGAAGTTGAAGCTCCCCCATCAGTTGTACTCAATCGTATATTGAGAGAACGCCACCTATGGGATGATGATTTTTTGCAGTGGAAGGTCATTGAGTCACTTGATAAACAGACAGAAATCTATCAATATGTTTTGAACAGTATGGCACCCCATCCCACCAGAGACTTTGTAATTCTAAGGTATGATCAAGACTGAAGCATTTATCAAATAATTTGTACAAAATATACTAAAATGTAGCTGGTTTTAAAGAAGGTTTGGACATGTTCATGGAGGAAAAGTCCATAAACTACTGTTGAGACAGACATGGGAGAAGCCACTGCTTGCCCTGGATCAGTGGCATTTGGGTTTTTGCAAAGTACTTGTGACCTGGATTGGCCTCTGTGAAGATGGGATACTGGGCTAGATGGACCATTTGTTTGATCCAGTAAGGCTATTCTTATGTTCTTTTTTTTTTTTTTTTTTGTAAATCTTTATTGACATTTCAAACTTTATAATGTATACAATTGAAGAATCAGAAAAAACTATGAAAATACATTGTTATCATCACATTATTACATTGAACAATTTTTTATCCCCTTCTTATCTTAATTATAAACAATAATATTATATATTATACTATCAATATAATAATTAAAAAATAATAATTTTACTCTTCCAGATAAATAATCTCTTATGTTCTTATGCAATAATGATTCACATTTGAGTAGCAGCTTCCTTCCAAACAGAAAAAAATATGTCCCGCAAACAAATTGCTTCAGAAATATGCAATCAAATTCTTTCATGTGGATTTTAAAATAAGCTTTCCAGAATTTGCAAGTGAATTGCAGCTTCATCAAGAGGAAGATGGGAAAATAAATTGCATTTTAAATTATTACTGAGGTACAATAAAATAATTTGTCCTATAAGATGGTCTGGTTACAGTTCAATCTTTAGACTTCTCTGAACTGTCTAGAGTGGTCTGCAACTGGAATGGAGAGATTTAACATCTGTGTAAAAGTTGTGAAAAAAAATATAGACAAATTTTGAAAGGATTTAGGACAGGTTTGGGGAATCCATGACCCACATATGGATCTGATCCATTGCTCTTTATCATCCTTCCCAGGGTATCCCATCCACCATCTGGTCCAGCTTTCTGTCCTTCACTCTCTCCTCTGCTCCTGGAGTCAGCTATTTGTTCTGCTTCTACTTTTCACTTGATCATGAACTTCCCATTTTGGGCTGACATCAGAGGCATGGTCGAGAGCGCAGACAGAAAACATCTGTCAACCACAGGAACATTTTTAGGCTGACCCCGCCCAAGAGTGACTTGGAGGTGTTGGGCTATGGGTGTGGAATTGTCTCCTGGTAGATGTGGTGGAGACAAAGACTGTGTCTGAATTCAAGAAAGCGTGGAACAGGCACATGGGATCTCTTAGGGAGAGTAGGAGATAGTGGATTCTGCAGATGAGCAGATTAGATGGGCCATTTGACCTTTATCTGCTGTCATGTTTCTGTGTTTTTACACCTAGCCACAGTCAGAAAGAAAGAGTGTGTTGGTATCTCACCTACCTAGGCTCTGTTTCGCTCCCAGAAAGAGTGTGGCATGGTGGCTAAAGCTACAGCCTCAGCACCCTGAGGTTGTGGGTTCAAACCTACGCTGTTCCTTGTGACCCTGGGCAAGTCACTCAATCCCCTCACTGCCCCAGGTACATTAGATAGATTGTGAGCCCACCGGGACAGAAAGTGAAAAATGCTTGAGTATCTGAATAAATTCATTCTGAGTTTCCTTGGGAGAACGGTATAGAAAAATTGAATAAATAAAATAAAAGTTGGTGATAGCAGCAGGAGATCTTCCTTCACTTATGATACTTTATCCTCCATTCCTTCAACTCCTCCTACTCAGAGCCTAGTACCTAAGAACATAACAGTTGCCATACTAGGCCAGACCAAAGGTCTGTCAAGTTCAGTATCCTACTTCTAATAGTGGCCAATCTATGTCACAAGTACCTAGCAGAATTCCCCCAAATTAGAAAAATTTCATGCTATCTTCCCCCAGGAATAAGCAGTGGCTTTCTCCAGGACAGCCTTAATGGTTTATAGACTTTACTTCTAGGGATTTATCCTAACCTTTTTAAAAAACTGCTAACTTGGATGGTATTTTTGTTAGTACTTTCACAAGTAAAATAACATTTTTACATGCTTGTTGCAGTTTTCTGCGTTTCAGCCATCATGCTGTGGCTTTCTTCAGGGTATGCTGTGAGGTCTGTGGTTTGTCTTTATATATAGAGGGTCCTCAGTTGAAGTGGACATTTCAAAAACATACATATGCCAGTAATGAAATAGAAAATAAAATTGCTTTTTTACCGGTATTGTCCGATTATTATATTTTTCAAATAATGTTGATCCAAATCTGGTTTCTGTTTTCCTCCATCTTAACTCTTTTGCCATTTTTTTTCCTTTCAGCTTTCTTCAATTTAATTTTCTGCCTTTTCATCCAGATTTAAATTCAGTCTTCAATATCCCTCTTTTTACTGTACATAGAACATAACATAAGAACATAAGCAGTGCCTCCGTAGGGTCAGACCATAGGTCCATCCTGCCCAGCAGTCCGCTCTCGCGGCGGCCCAAACAGGTCACGACCTGTCTGAATCACCAGAAGGGGCCCCCTTGCCACCTTGGTTTCCCATTGAAGTCCTATCTTCCCATCGAAGTCCTAACCCTCCGGTCTTGCACATTCACGACCTGGTTGGGTTTCTATACTTATTACCTGGTTAGCTTTCTATACTTGTATTATATCCCAGCACCTCTCTCAGTATCCCACGATCCCTTTATCCCTCAGGAATCCGTCCAATCCCTGTTTGAATCCCTGTACCGTACTCTGCCTGATCACTTCCTCCGGTAGCGCATTCCAAGTGTCCACGACCCTTTGGGTGAAAAAAAACTTCCTTGCATTTGTTTTGAACCTATCTCCCTTCAGTTTCTCCGAATGCCCCCTCGTATCTGTTGTCCCCTTCAGTCTGAAGAACCTGTCCCTATCCACCCTCTCTATGCCCCTCATGATCTTGAAGGTCTCTATCATATCTCCCCTGAGCCTCCTTTTTTCTAGAGAGAAGAGCCCCAGCCTTTCCAACCTCTCGGTGTATGGGCAGTGTTCCAGCCCTCTTACCAGTTTCGTTGCTCTCCTTTGGACTCTCTCAAGTACCGCCATGTCATTCCTGAGGTACGGCGACCAATATTGAACGCAGTATTCCAGATGCAGACGCACCATCGCTCGATACAGTGGCATGATGACTTCCCACGTCCTGGTTGTTATGCCCCTCTTTATGATGCCCAGCATCCTGTTGGCTTTTTTCGAGGCTGCTGCGCACTGTGCAGATGGCTTCAGTGATGCATCCACCAGCACACCCAAGTCTCTTTCAAGTCTGCTGTCTCCCAACAATGCCCCCCCCAATTTGTAGTTGAACAACGGGTTCTTTTTCCCTATATGCATGACCTTGCATTTTTCCACGTTAAAGCGCATTTGCCATTTGTTTGTCCAGTCTTCCAGCTTGTCCAGGTCCCTTTGCAGGTCCTCACACTCCTCCCTAGACCTAACTCTGCCGCACAGTTTGGTATCGTCTGCAATTTTATAACCTCGCACTTTGCCTCCTTTTCCAGGTCATTGATAAATATGTTGAAGAGTAACGGCCCCAGCACCGATCCCTGTAGCACACCGCTCGTGACTCCCCGCCAGTCAGAATATTGGCCCTTTACTCCGACCCTCTGCAGTCTACCCGACAACCAGTGCTTGATCCATCTGTGCACATCCCCTCCCACCCCGTGGATCCACAGCTTCCTAAGCAGCCTTTCATGTGGCACCTTGTCGAAAGCCTTTTGAAAATCGAGATAAATGATGTCTATGGGTTCCCCATTGTCCACCCGACTGCTTATTCCCTCAAAGAAGTACAGAAGGTTCGTTAGGCACGACCTTCCCTTACAGAATCCGTGCTGGCTTGTTCTCAGTAGGCCATTTCTCTCGATGTGCTCGCAAATGCCGTCCTTGATCATGGCTTCCACCATCTTCCCTATAATTGAAGTCAGGCTCACCGGCCTGTAGTTCCCGGGGTCACCCCTCGATCCCTTCTTGAAGATAGGTGTGACATTCGCCAATTTCCAGTCCTCTGGTACCTCTCCAGTTTTCAAGGATAGGTTGCAAACATGCTGGATTGTGCCCGCTATTTTTTGTCTTAGTTCCTTCAGAACCCTTGGGTGGATCCCGTCTGGGCCCGGTGATTTGCCGCATTTTAACCTGTCTATCTGTTTGAGGACATCCTCCTTACTTACCTCTATGTGCTCCAATTTTTCGGCCTGTTCCCCACTCATGAGCTCTTCTGAGTCCGGTATATTAGATGTGTCTTCTCTCGTGAAAACCGACGAGAAGAACGTGTTCAACCTCTCAGCTACCTCTTTATCCTCTTTAATCACTCCCTTCCTATCCCCATCGTCCAACGGCCCCACCTCCTCTCTCGCTGGTCGCTTCCCCTTTATGTAACTGAAGAATGCCTTGAAGTTTTTTGCCTCCCTGGCCAGCCCCTCTTCGTATTTCCCTTTTGCTTTTCTAACCTCTCGGTGGCATTCCTTTTGGCATTTCCTGTGCGCCTGGTGATTTTCCTCCGTTGGGTCCTTTTTCCATCTCCGGAAGGATACTTTTTTGTCATTTATTGCCCTCTTTACTTCTGTTGAGATCCAAACCGGGTCCTTTGACCGCTTGTTCTTGCAGCCTTTCCTGAAACTGGGGACGTACATTCTTTGTGCTTCCTGCAGGGTGTCCCTGAATAGGGTCCAGGCGCTTCCTACAGTCTCCATCCTAAAGATGTTTCTGAGCTTCCTCCCCACCATTTCCCTCATAGCAACATAGTTTCCTTTCCTGAAGTTGAGCGCAGTTGTTGCGGTCCTCCTTACTATGGGTGTCCCCCTTTCTAATGTGAATCTGATCGCGTTGTGGTCACTGTTGCCTAGTGGTCCTCCCACTTCTACCCCTCTTGCAGGCCCCCCTAATCCGTTTAGGATGAGGTCAAGAGTAGCACCCCCTCGCGTCGGTTCCCTGACTAGTTGCTCCATGAAGCAGTCCCTCACGGCTTCTACAAATCCTGTTTCCCTAGTGCAGTTGGAGTGACCTGTACTCCAGTCTATCCCCGGGTAGTTGAAGTCCCCTACCTACAGCTTTCCATATCTTTCCTTTACCCTGGCTCTCTTATTCCCTTTCTTCTTTCTTGAGTCTTTCGTTATCATCTTTTATACTTCATTCTTCCATCCAGCTTCTCCCCTGCCCTTCTATCCAGCATCTTCCCTGCCCATCTGATTGTCTCCCTCCTTCCATCCAGTGTCTTTTTCCATTGCACCTTCTGCCTCCCCACCCCCCACCCCCCAACTGCTGCAGTGGCAGCAACACAGTTTACAGCAATTGCACAGCCCCAGTCTTCAAGTGTACCTTGCTGGCTTTGTAGGTCCTGTGTCCCCTCTGACATCAACTTCGTATTCCAAGGTGGGGAACCAGCAGGGTCAACAACATGCACTTGAAGACTGGTGGCCACACAACTACGGTAAGTTGGAGAAACAGCAGCAGTGGTAAGGATGGTAGCGGGAGGGAGGTGAGAAAGGTAACTTCATAGGTTCTCAAGACAAACCTCGTAACCCCTTCAGAGGTCTCATGTACACCTTGGGGTACACAAACCTCCTGTTCAGAACCTATGCTCTAATTTAAATACTAGGCCACTCCTCTGCTCTCTTGGTATATATATCTTATTTACTTTCTCTAAGACTTTCATCATGTTATATACATGTCATCTTTCTCTTCAGGGTTTCTTTTCCAAGTAGATAAATACTATTTTTTTTATTTTTTCCTCAAAGGGAAGTTGCTCCATTTTCAGATTCTTGATCATACTTGCTCATTTCTATACCTTGCCATTAGATCCTTTGTCAGAAGGCATAATCACAGCACTTTTTCTTAGCACCATCATAATTGTGAACAATTATTTAGTCCTATTTCCTGAAGATGTCCTTTAATTTATGACTGTAATCACACTACACTGATTCTCACAGCTGGTGATAGATGGAGTTTGATCCAATCCCATCAGCTGCTGGGGACAGAAAATTGCATTAAAACTTCAAACGAGCAAATAGCATTGAATGAAAATGCAAAAGACTCAGGAACTGTGCAGTTTTCAGTGACCCTGACTAGAAATGTATTTGCACATTTCTTTGAATGGGCAAATGCTGATTCGTTTGAGTGGTCTACCTCCTGCCCAAATAAATTTCCCTAAACCTTAATGCAAGACAGTTTGGGATGGGCCTTGATGGCTATTCTTGTGGTTGGGACATAAGGACAGTTCAGGGCAGACTTCTTCGATCTTTGTCCCATAAATACCAAAGAAAGATCAAGCATTTTATTTAATATTCATTGTTGGTTTAATCTTGAATTGATAATGAGTGTGATCATTTGGCAAACTGGATGGACTGTTCAAGGGTCTTTATCTGCCATCATCTACTATGTAACTAAGGGGCTCATTTTCAAAATAGAAAAACAGAAATAGGATGGCAGATAAAGGCCAAATGGCCCATCCAATCTGCCCATCTACAGCATAAAACTATCTCCTCCTCTCCCTAAGAGATCCTTTGTGCCTGTCCCATACTTTCTTGAGTTCAGACACAGTCTTTGTCTCCACCTCCTCTACCAGGAGCATATTCCACTCATCTACCACCCTTTCTGTAAAAAAGTATTTTCTTTGATTATTCCTGCACTTGGACATTTTAACCCTTTAATTGGCAAATGATAAAATGGCTGCTTTATGTAACTTAATGTTGAACGAGAGCAACAGTGCAAAGTAAAAGGCATTTGGAGATGCAGATCTCCCATAAGAGCCATAGAAGACATATGTTGCTTCTGAGCAACAATGCCAAATAAAGGGGCATGTTAGAGGCGTGTTTTGGGAGGGATTAATGGGGGTTTAGGACTTTGACATTTTTCAGGGATAATCAAACATTTTCAAAATGTACAGGGCACAATTTGGACATTTTGGGCTAGACCTGTTTTAAAAATGAATAAAGAGCCAAAAAGTGCCCAAGATGACCACTGGAGGAGATGCACATCTTTCTCCTCCTCCAGCTCAACAAGTACTTCATGAAGGTATCTTTGCTGATGTGTTTGTTCTCAGTGCGCCTACTGGGCTACTAGTACACCCCTGAGGAAGGCCCTTGTGGCCGAAAAACGGATCGTGTTGGGGTCCAGTATATGCTTTATTACAAAGGACTTTACATGCCTGCCACGACTTGTTCTATTTATATGTACACCTGTGCAAATTTTAACTGAAATTCTATATTTTAAATAAACATATTTGTCCTCACAGTGGTCTGACCAGTGTCCCTTCCCCACTCTCTTTCTCTGTTCAGACATCTCCACAACCATCCATCACTTATTTGAAAGTTGATGTTCATATGTTTTGCAAGTTTCTGTACAGCAGCACTTAATTGCACCCTATGCATATTGACAGCACATGAATGTTGTTGAATGTACCGTTTTGTACAATACACCTCTTTTAATTGTTTCTCATATGTTTTCTAGCTCTTACACCACTTGCACCTTCGACATTATACTTAAGAGTAAAGTTTATTTGATTTTTTTTTAAATATCTGAAATGGTTTGTTTCTTGGTGCCATTTTCTGCGCATAGTTGGGCTATTGGAATTCCACTTTTCAATTTCTTGATTAACTCAAGTTTCTGCCCCAAACTTAAATTCACCCGCTTTCTCAAGTTTCAAGTTTATTAGGATTTGGTTATCTAAGCGGTTTTTACAATCAGGTACTCAAGCATTTTCCCTCTCTGTCCCGGTGGGCTCACAATCTATCTAACGTACCTGGGGCTATGGAGGATTAAGTGACTTGCCCAGGGTCACAAGGAGCAGTGCGGGGTTTGAACCCACAACCCCAGGGTGCTGAGGCTGTAGATCCAACCACTGCGCCACACGGTCTTCTCTCTACTGCTACCAGTAGGTTCAGACATCATTGTTGATCACTGAGTATATGGAGTCTACAGTGCAAAAATACTGCTAAATAAATGTTGCCCACAAAGGCAAGAGCATGTGCAAGGAAGAAGAGAAAATATACTCTTGTCATGTATTTTTTTGTTCCTCTGAATACTGTCCGTTAAATCCGAAATCCATTAAATTGAGGTCTGTTAAATTATGGGTTGACTGTAGTTGGTATATTGTTAACAGATATTTGTTTTCCATGAAAAGGTATTTTCTGACATCACTTCTTAGTCTCTCCCCTTTCACCTTCATTCCAGAGTTTCAACTCATTCCAGAGTTTCCTTTCAATGGAAAGAGACTCATCTCATGTGCATTTATACCACGTAGGTATTTAAACATCTCTCAAGAAAAAAACAAAGAGTAATAGAAAAAAATCCCAAAATTTAACTACAAAATATTACTCACCAGAGATGGGTTTCACTCCCCTGATAACCATTTCACAAACCAGTGGAGAAAAAGCCTCAAAAATTTCAATGCAGCAGTAAACACCTTCAATACTGTTTAAAGTCCAAGCTGCATATGTACTATCACTGGCAAAAAAAACTCCACCACCACTGAAATGTAATTATCAAAAGGGTAATATACCCATCACTGCGCACAGGAAAAGCAAAAAGAGTTTTACTTAGCTTGGGACCATGGTCTGAAACGCCGTGCTGTACTGGTAGAAAATGTCTGGCCAGACTGTAGATGAAAACACCCTGGCACCATTTAGGGGCGTTTCTTGTGCACGGAAGAGGAGTGGAGTTTTCCAGCTGATACATTCCCCGAGGAACCCTTTGAGAGGTGAAACAAGGCACTTGTTGGAGGATTGGACATGGATTCTGGATTGTACATCTAAATGGTGCCGGGGTGTTTTCATCTACAGTCTGGCCAGACATTTTCTACCAGTACAGCACGGCGTTTCAGACCATGGTCCCAAGCTAAGTAAAACTCTTTTTGTTTTTCCTGTGCACAGTGATGAGTATATTACCCTTTTGATAATTACATTTCAGTGGTGGTGGAGTTTTTTGCTCCTACCCATGAACTCTGTTCATTGGGCAAGTCCCTCCTATCAATACCCTTCTCCTCCACTGCCTACATCCCTTCTATCTTGCTGCGCTGTATGCATGGAATAAACTGCCTGAGTCTTTATGTCAGGCGCCGTCTCTAACGATATTCAAATCTAAGCTAAAAGCCCACTCTTTTGATGCTGCTTTCAACTCCGATCTCCCACTCACCATAAAATTGCCTTTGTCCATCCTATCATTCTCTGCAAGAAGCTCCCCAACCCTCCCTATATGTCCTGTCTGTCTGTCCAAATTAGATTGCAAGCTCTTCTGAACAGGGACTATCTGTTGCATGTTGAATGTACAGCGCTGCGTTTGCTTTTCAGCGCTATAGAAATGATAAATAGTAGTAGCAGTAGTAATTTTCTTACCCCAGAAGGCAGACTTACTGGCCTGTAATTCCCTACTTCTTCCTTACTTCCTCTTATCATTCATTCATTCAGTTTTCTATACCATTCTCCAAGGGGAGCTCAGAATGGTTTCCATGAATTAATTCAGGTACTCGGGTATTTTTCCCTGTCTGTCCCGGTGGGCTCACAAACTATCTAATGTACCTGTGGCAAAGGGGGAATTAAGTGACTTGCCCAGGGTCACAAGTCGCAGCGTGGGTTTGAACCCACAACCTCAGGGGGTTGAGGCTGTAGCTTTAACCATTGCGCCACTCTGTCCCCCTCTGTTGTGGAGAGGGACCACATTCACCCTTCTCCAGTCCTATGGTACCACTCTCAATTCTAGGATTACCGTTATGTTACCATTATATATTTGATTGTTTAACTTGGGAGATGCTTTCTGTTAAGCTGATGGTTGCTTGTTTGTCACTGGGTATTTACCTATGTTTCAAAAAAAAAAAAAACCCCAAAACACCTGACAGTTAAAAAGAAATCATAATGTTTCCTTGTTTTCTTTATTTCAACAGGACCTGGAGGATGGACTTGCCCAAAGGAGTTTGCACTCTGGTGGCTCTCTCTATAGAGCATGAAGACACCCCTGTGCTAGGAGGAGTACGAGCAGCAGTGCTGGATTCACAGTACTTAATAGAGCCATGCGGCTCTGGGAAATCCAGACTGACCCACATATGCCGGATTGATCTGAAGTACGTGCCCCTTCATTCCGTTACTTGTTGCCTACATTTATGCGCCAGCAGGATAACTTTCAACAGGTCACCTAGAGATAGCTACTGGGATGATGAAGGCTAAACACAAATTCTATATCAGTAATTACATGGGGGAAGCCACTGCTTGCCCTGGATCTGTAGCATGGAATGTTGCTACTCATTGGGTTTTTGCCAGGTACTAGTGACCTGGATTGGCCAACTTGAGGATGGGCTACTGGGCTTGATTGACCATTGTTCTGAACCAGTAAGGCTATTCTTATGTTCTTATATTTTGCATAGTTGGAATCACACTGTGTCTTTATTGTATTCACCACTGTCATTTCTTTTGTTTAGATAATGCTGTTAAAAAAAAATTGTGGTGGTGGCTGTCTTGTGACTGTTTAAGAGTCTCATTCCACACATTAACAAAGGGTAGAGTATGAGAGGGATGATGAAAGGTTAAGTACAAAGCTATTTTTGGAGAGGACAGTGGACTCCATATCTCTGCATTAATCCTACTCTATTTGTTTGATTTCCTGCTGCCAACGGCACGTCGTAAAGGTGTTGGTATACTAGGAGCTGCCATGGCCAGCATAGAAAGACATTTTGCAAGCCACAGGTACATAGGCAGACCAGTGGGATTGCAAGTTGCAACTTCTATACCTTGTTCATCAGTGTCAGAATCTATGACCCTTTCCTCTGCTATTCTGTCTGAGCGGGATTCTGCTGACTCCCCTTGAGCCCCATACCCAGTGGCATAGTAAGGGGAGGCGGACACCCGAGCGCCGTCTTGGTAAGGGTGCTGGCACCTTTCTGCCCCTCCTCCTGCATGCCACGCTCACCCTCCCATACCACTTTAAATTTTCGCCTGCGTGAGCAACTTCTCTGTCTTGCTGCTTGCACCAGCCTGGCTCCCTTCTGAAATCACTTCTGGGTCATGGGGCCAGAAAGTGATGTCAGGAGAAAAGCCAATGCTGGCATGAGCAGCAGGCCGGAGAAAGTACTCGTGCTGGCGAAGATTTAAAGAGGTACCAGAGGAAAGGGAGGGCACAAGTGTGGCATGGGGGATGAGTAGAGAGGGGGTGTTGTGGGGGCGCCACCATCCCAGGTGCCTCCCACCCTCGCTACACCACTGCCCATACCTACCTAGACTCATCTCAGGGAAACAACATGATAGAAGAAAGCTAGAGCTACTAGAAACATTAAACTTGTATAACAAAATACTGTTCTGGAATGCGCATGCTTGAGCAGAAGCTTATGCTGGGTTTCCTCAGAAGCTTTTCAGCAGGAGCCTGATTTTAAGCTATTTTGTACAGCTGCAAAAGACCTTTGGTAAATATTAGAGAATGGCACAGGGACCCATTCCTGGAACATACAGCGGCAAACCACAATAAAACGTGGAGATGGGGGGAAAAATTGGGCCGTCTACTGCTGGAATGGGAGTAAGGCCTTTTACTACCCCATGGGAGCAGTAAAGGGTCTTGCTTCCCTGGTAAAAAGAAAAAATTGCATCTGGATCGGCATCTCAGTGAGTCCAGCAGCCCCCTCCCTTGAGTCCAGCAGCAAGTCCCCCATGCGAATTGGCACACCTAAACCTTCCTCCTCAACTCCCCTCTTAGCCTGCACCTAAATCTCTCTCCCTTTCCTCCAGCTCTTTCCCACATGGGTCTAGCACCCTCCAGGTTCAGTCTTTCTATCTCTTTCAACCCAAGCCCCACCCATATGGGTCCAGAACCTCTTTCCATTCCTTCTAGCTCCAATCACCCCCCTTGCAGGGCCAATACCCTCTTTGTCTCTTCTCTCCAGCTCTAGTCCCTATCTCCCTTTTACTCGGCTCCCAGACCAGATGCAGTTCTAGCCCCTAATTCCTAAGGTTACCAGATTTCTTCTTTAAAAAAAGAGGACACTTGGCCTCACCCCATTCCGCCCGCCCGCCCCCCCCCCCTCCACATTAAACTTGTGTTTCCTTCCCCAATTCCAAACCATGTCTAGAGGGCCTCTGCGCATGTATGGATGTCAATGTGATGACATCATGCTCATGCATGCATATGTGTGATGTCATTACGTCAACGTCCGCACATGCACAGAGACCCTCCAGATGCGGCCCTGAGCTTAGGGCCTTCCAAAACCCAGACAGTCTGCCAACAAATATCTTCCTACTTGGAACCATGACATCAATAATGCTTCACAACATTCATTCCTACCAGAACACCTGGCCTTGGTCACATGTGCAGAACACAGCTAAACCAGAAACTAAAAGTCCTAATATACACAAACAAACCCTAAGATGCCAGGCTCTGTGTGCAGTACAATACCAGAGAAATAGAAAGAAATATGTTTCTTCCTGAACAGTGTAAAATATAGACAGCAGATGTAAATTCTGAAAACTGGCACATTTCAATCACTAAACTGAAAATAAAATCACTTTTCCTATCTCTGTTGTCTGGTGATTTTATTTTTCTATTCAACTTTTCCCAGTCTCTGGTTGCATTCCTTTTTGTCTGTGTTTCCAGGGCCTTCTTATCTGTTTGCTGTTTTTCTCTCTTTCTTCATTTTCTGCATTAACTTTTAACATTCAACTTTCTTCCATTTTTCTGCTTCTTCTTCAAATCTATCTACTTTTCCATGTCTTCCCTTTCCATCTATCAATGTGTACCAACTTCTCCCTCTTTCTTCTCCCCTATTCCCATCTATCCATAAACTGCATTTCTTCCATTTTCTTACCTTCCCCACTCTTCCCATCCCTATGCCCCAGCTCCTCCCTTGTTCTTCACTTCTCCTTCCCCATGCCTCCCATCCCATCCCTGTGTACCATCTCCTCCCTCTCTTATGGTCTGGGATATTTCTCCTCTCCTTCCCACAGTTTGGCATCGCTCTCTCCTTCTTCCTTTCCCTTCTACCCCCCCCCCTTTGTGGTCTGGCATCTCTGTGTCTTTCCCTTCCCCTCCCCCTGCCTTAGTCGGGAATACCTCCCTCCTCCTTCCTTTCCCTTGTCTGACATCTCTCTCTTCTCCCCTACCCCCTCCCCTACCCCACCCAGTGGTCTGACATCTCTCTTCTTCCCTTCCCCTCCTCCCGTGGTCTGGTATCTCTATCTGCCCTTTCCCTTTCTTCCCCTGCAGGTCTAGGGCATATTTCCTTTCCTTCCTTCCCCATCCCTGCAGTCCAGCAACTTTTTTACCAAACCCCCACCACTACCACCACCGGGTTCCACTGCTTAGAACATAAGATTTGCTGCTGCTGGGTCAGACCAGTGGTCCATCATGTCCAGCAGTCTGCTCACTAGGCGGCCCTTAGGTCAAAGACTAGTGCTTAAACTCTGCAGAGAGAAAGCTTCCGGGCCACCAAAAGCAGCATGTTTAGTTCACTCACTCTATCAACGACATGAAGAGTTACAGCAGTGCCGGGTGGACAAGTACAGGATCCCCTGGGGGGAGGGAGGAGGACTTTGGATGGGTGTTCACAGGCATGGGGCATGGGAGAAGGAATAGGACTCCAGATAGGTGCATGGGGGAAGGGGAGGACTCCAAATAGGTGAGCAAGTGTAGGGTTACTAGATGTCTGGTTTCCCCAGATAAACGTTCTAAAATTTAAAAGCCACCCGGACTCCCGACAGAGTCCTCAAAAAGAGATGTCCAGGGAAAACCAGACATTTGGTAACCCTACTATTTCTCTTTCACTCAGCCTTCAGAGCTGATCCAGCTCCAGCCACTATCTCCCTTAAAATCAGCCCCCAGACCAGGCGATAGCTGCAGAATCCCCCCCTTTAGTCCAGCAGCCCCCCTCCATGCGAGTTGGCACACTTAAACCTTTCTCCTCAACTCCCCTCTCGGTCATGTCTTTTTTGCTTTTAGCCGCAGCGTCCATGGAGAATAATCTTCAAAGGCCTGCACCGAGGCTTTTCCTCTGCCAAGTTCCTCGTTGATATAACTTCTGGTTTTGCGAAACCAGAAGTTACATCAACAAGGGGCTCAGCAGAGGGAAGGCCTCTGTGTGGGCATTTGAAGATTATTCTCCCTGGCAGCTGAGGCTACTAAAGGTAAAAAAGACACAGGCCGAGAGGGGAGTTGAGGAGGAAGGTTTAGTTGTGCTGTTGGACTCATGGGAGGGGGCTGCTGGATTCACTGAGATGCTGACACAGATGCAAATTTTTTTATTTTACTGGGAGATCACTACCCTTTATAACTCCCACAGGCAGTAAAAGGCCTTGCTCCTGTTCCTGTAGTAGATGGCCCAATTTTTTCCCATCCCCATGGTTTTTTCGTAGTTTGCTGAAGTATGCCATGGGAACTGGTTCCCATGTCATTCTCTACTAGAAATCGAACACTAACACCTCTTCAGGCAAAGATTACAAACATGTTTGATATCATATGTAGGAAGGCCTTTCAAGGAGCCATGCTATCAATGAGTGCTGCTCATCAATTGCATATCATTTAGAAGGACACGGTACTACTCGAAAGGGTCCAAAGAAGAGCAACTAAGATGGTTAAGGGGCTGGAGGAGCTGCCGTACAGTGAAAGATTAGAGAAACTGGGCCTCTTCTCCCTCGAACAGAGGAGATTGAGAGGGGACATAATTGAAACATTCAAGGTACTGAAGGGGATAGACTTAGTAGATAAGGACAGGTTGTTCACCCTCTCCAAGGTAGGGAGAACGAGAGGGCACTCTCTAAAGCTAAAAGGGGATAGATTCCATACGAACGTAAGAAGGTTCTTCTTTACTCAGAGAGTGGTAGAAAACTGGAACGCTCTTCCGGAGTCTGTCATAGGGGAAAACACCCTCCAGGGATTCAAGACAAAGTTAGACAAGTTACTGGTGAATAAGAGCGTACGCAGGTAGGACTAGTCTCAGGACTCTGGTCTTTGACCAGAGGACCGCCGTGTGAGGGGACTGCTGGGCATGATGGACCACTGGTTTGACCCAGCAGTGGCAATTCTTATGTTTTTATGTTCTTATCATTCCTTACTGGAACAAGCTCATTCTGTCCCTAAATACTTTCTGTCTTAGTATCAGACTCATCTTGACCCAGTCCTGCACAATTGGAGGAAAGGCAGGAGAGGCATAAATATGCATGAGGCAAGACTCTTTCAGTTGAAAGGAAGCTGCAGAAGCTACAGAGTGATAGGGTATAGGATGAAGTTAAGAGATAATAATAATAATAACTTTATTCTTGTATACCGCATTACCATGGAAGTTCTATGTGGTTAACAGAAGAAGAGACTGTACAATTACAGCGAAGTTACAATTTCGTTAATGTTACATTAACATTTTAGACAATGCATTTTTTAACAATCAAGTTAAATTTACATTTTAGACGATACATTTACGGAGAAGTTAATTTTTGCAGGTAGGTAATATATTCGAAGTAGTTATGTTTGCTATGAGTTACGTACAGCAGTGTTACAAATAGAAGTATTACATACGGCGGTAAAGAGTCTGGGGGAGAGTTGAGGTCAGAGGGGGAGGAGGGAGGAGAGCGGAACATTCAGAGGAATTTGTCAAAAAGGTAGGTTTTAGTTAACTTCCTGAAGGTTTGATAGGGGGAGGAATTGGAGATGAGAGTGGAGAGGCATTTGTTCCATTTGCCCGCTTGGAATGCTAGGGATTGGTCGAGGAATTTTTTGTATAGGCAGCCCTTCGGGGAGGGAAAAGAAAACAGGTAGGTATTTCGAGTACGAGAGGGGCCTGCAATTTCAAGGTGCTCAGATAGGTAAATTGGTGAAGAGCCTGCTAAGGTTTTGAAGCAGAGGCAGGCGAATTTAAAGATGATAGGCTTAGGAATAATCTAAGAAAATACTTTTTTACAGGAAGGGTGGAATAGTCTCCTGGTAGAGGTGGTAGAGATAAAGACTGTCTGAATTCAAGAAAGCACAGGACAGGCATGTGGGATCTCTTAGGGAGAGTGGATGCTGCAGATGAGCAGACTGGATGAACCATTTGGCCTTTATGTGCCGTCATGTTTCTCTGTTTCTGTGTGTGGAGTGCACCTTGTCTGTTTTAAGACATCCTCCACAACTGTAGTGGTCACTATAGATGCTCACAGAATGACCTGGCTCTGAGCACCAGAGGTCCAGAGAAGAACAGAATAGAGAAGCTGGTTTAGCCCCTGTGTTTGCACCAGTTTATGTGGAAACAAGATAATCATTGAGATAGGGAAATATAAACATGCCCTGCTTGTGCTAATGGCCACTGCTATTGTGATGCATTTTGTAAAGACTCTTGGAGCTGATGAGATCCGGAAAGGGAGTATATAGTAGAGCTAGCTTTATCCTATATGGTAAAATATAGAATTTTCAATATATTGGATGATGTGAATATACAAGTAGGTATTTTTATGGTCTATGGTAATGCTGCCCGATTCACCAGATTTGAATCGATTCACTTTCTAAAAATATCGGACTCACCGATTCAGTGACTCCTGACATACCTCTGGGCCTCCTAAAGTAACAGCAGCAGCGGCGATGACCGCACTTGGCAGACACAATGCGGTGAACAAGCTTCTCCTGGCATGCCTTGCTGGGGCCTTCCCTCTGCTGCGTCACTGATGATATGGCAGAGGGAAGCCCTAGCGGGCAGGCCACGAGAAGTCTATTCACCCTGCTGCCTTTGCCAAGCCAGTCACTGCCACCACAGCTGCTACTTTAGAAGGCCCAAAGGGGAGTGGGGGGGGGGTCAGTTGGGAGGTGCTGCACAGGGGAATAGGAGGGATGGAAAGCTGATACGCAGGGGGGGGGGAAGAGAAAGAATTGGTGGAGATGGGGTGGAGGAGAGGAAGGGAAAGATGCAACAGAGGTAGCAAGGAGTAAGAGGGAGATATCCTGCATTTGGTAGAGGGGAGGGAAATATGCATGGAGAAGAGAGAGGGAGAAATGTTGGACATAGGGTAGAGAGCAAGGAGAGATGGTGCATGGAGAGAAAGAAATGGTGCACATGATAATGGAGGGGAGGAAGGGAGAGATGCTGCATGGAGGGGAATACAGAGGTGTGACCCAGGCACAAGGCAGGGAGAGAGAGGTGGTAGACACTAGGAAAGAAATAGAAATGTTGGATTTGGCAGTGGAAGGGAAGTTACAGAGATGAAAGATGAATGGTAAGCACGGAGAAAAGAAAATGTCCCTGGCAAGTGAGTTAACAGAAGACAAACAGAAACCAGAGCCTGAGACCAACATGATTTGAATAATAAAACGACCAGACAACAAAAGGTAGAAAAAATAAATTTATTACCTATTTTGTAATTACAATATGTCAGATCTGAAATGTGTATCCTGCCACAACTGGTGTTAAGACAGTGAGAGCGAGCTAGGACCTAATAGAGGAAAAGTCTTGTTGTTTATTTTGTTTACACTACAACAATGGCATGGGACTGGAGAGGGCAAAGGAGGCTGGATTGGGTGAAGAGGCTACAAAATAAACCTGTGAGGATACCCATTGGGCGGGAAAAGTGAATCGAATATAAAAATCAATTCAATAGGCCAAATTAAATGGAAAAAAATTTCCCTGGATCAGGCAGCAATAGCCTACGGAGGCTAGTCAATCATTGCCTCGCTGTAAGGGAAATACCATAGAGAGGGAGTTCATTTTTAATTTCTCTTTCTTGACATATTGATGAAGGGGTTCCATCTTTACACATCATGCAGGACAATTCTATAACAGGATACCTAAAATATCTCAAAAACTCAAACTAATTAGTTGTTGTTAGATACCATCAACTTGTGTTTGAGTCCTAGCAACTCAAAAAGAAATCGATTTTGTGCTAGTCTAGTAAGGTCTTCCTATGGTTGTTTTCAGCATGTCCAGCCATCTGAATGCAGGTCACAACTAATTAGTACTGTATCATATAGTTTTATTACATATTCCTTTGTTTGTGTTATGAAAGAAGCTCTTTTTTCACAGGCTTTTTTACCTTTCTCTTAGAGGTCACTGCCTGGAGTGGTACAACAAAGCCTTTGGACACCTGTGTGCAGCAGAAGTTGCCAGGATCAGAAACTCGTTCCAGCTTTTTACTTCTGAGGGACCAGAAACCAAAATCTGAGAGCCTGTTTTTCTCCAAAAAGTACATAAACTCCTACTACTATTAATAATTTCTATAGCGCTACCAGATGTACACAGGGCTGTACAGTCACAAAGAAGACAGTCCCTGCTCGAACGAGCTTTCAATCTAAAGCCAGATGCCAGGGTCACATCAGGTGAAAAGGAAGGATGCCATATTGGATGCTTGTCACCAAGAGAGAGCTTTGCACTTTTACACTCTCATTCTTTTAATATTGATTTCAGCCACTGAACTAAACCATTTTTAATCCTTTCAGAGCTTTATCATTATTTTTCAATGGGCAGAATATCATCTGTTTATTACTTAATTTTAATATTGAAGGCTTCTAAGAAGCATATTAATTGTAAATAAAATATAGTATATGTAATATATATGTATTTCTGTATAGCTATATAAACTGTACATATAACTAATTATTTTGTATATATTTTAGTTCATTTAGGAAAAAATCAGCTGGCATTAACTTGGATTTTACATTGTATTTTTTTGTCACTTGTTGTATAATACTACCACAAAGGCATATGAAATGTAATCTGTGTACTTTGCACAAATCTAATTCTGCAAGAAAATAGCCATACTGAATGCTCATGAGGGCAGCTTGTGTTGCCAGATGCCAAAAGCGGGAGCAGAACGGTAATGTATCCCAGAGTAAAGCTGAGCACACAAACCATCTTTGAATGAATTCTAGGATAATATTGATGACTGTCTCCGTTCTTTGACAGTATTATGGACTGGTTAGTTGTTTTTATTTCTTTTGAGTCAAGAGATCTGTTTTGGGAACCAAATGAGAAATCATGTTTCCACCCAAATTCAATTGATATATCGTGTCTGTTACTAGTAACTACATGTTCAGTAAAGATAAGACCCTTTTCCAAAATTCACAATCATTTTGCAAGACTAGCTGGAAGTTTCTTGTAAAACTTTTTTTTCAAAATCTATTTGTTGTAAATGTATAACAGATGGTTTTCATGAGGTTTCTTGGGAATAATTAACAATTGTGTCACAGAAAAACACATGTGTCTATGTTGGAAACATGCTCCTGGATTCTATATATGGTGCCTACAAATGACCTGCATATGCGTACACAACATAATTGACTAATGATCAATTCGCCACTAATAGCCAATTCTTGATATTACTTGGCACCAATTAGGATTTGCTTGCGCGTCTAGCTGCATACTATTCTGTGATGCAAGGCGCCCATATCTCATTGCATGCAACTCAAAAGGGGGAATGGAGTGTTCTGAAAAGTTGTGCATGTTGTTACCTAATACTGGGTCTCTTCAATTAACTTGGACACCAGTATGGACAGTAGTATTTACACCAGATTTCAGCAGGTGTAAATCTGGCACCCAAAGTTAAGATATGGGACTTGGCACCAAGCAGGATTATATAAAAGCTATGTGCCCTTTATAAGATCGCATTTCACATGGATTTTTTCCGGTGGCCAATTTTGAGCGCCATTTTTAGAATCTGGCCCATGAAGGGTAATTTTCAAAAAGGTCTCTGTAGATTAAACTGTGCTTCTTCCTCAAAAATAGCCTTTCTGGCCCGGATTCTGTAAACTGCACCGTTATTGGTAACCACCTAAAAAATGGTGGCCGATCGCATGTCAGTCACACAATGGTGCCATTTGCATAATCGCGGCTACGTGAAATGTAGGCACTGGAAATGTAGGCCAGGGGTTTAAAGGCATACAGTTCCGGCACCTACCTTTCACAAGAATCTCATCTATGGAGACACCTTATGATGCCTAGTAGAGAATGACACGGTGACAAAATTCATCACCGTTCCCGTCCCCGCGGATAACCGCGGGAAACCATCTTCATGTCATTCTTTAAGGAGAGAGGGAAGAATCAGAGTATGAATGGCCACAACCACTGACCCGCAAGCTTTGCTTTGAAGAATGCTGGTGTAGAAGGACTGAGGTTGAAACAGACACTACAGAATGACAGTCTCTGCTATCCAGAGCAGATATTATGATATCATAATGCCTCATTCCACCAGTGCCTAAGAGCCAATCACATCAGTGATGTCACAATGGTTTCATTATCCTTGGCTCACATAAGAATCAGAGTATGAATGGCCACAGCCACTGATCCTCAAGCTTTGCTTTGAAGAATGCTGGTGTAGAAGGACTGAGGTTGAAACAGACACTAGAAAATGACATGGGATTATTTCCTGCGGTTATTCACGGGGATGGGAACGGTGATGAATTTTGTCACCGTGTCATTCTCTAATGCCTAGCACAATTTCTGGCATTAACCATGCCATGGTATTCAGCATAGTAAGGTGCCTCCATAGTTGGGATAACGGTGGCCTTTTTGAAGACGCCCTTAGGTGCCTCCATTTATTTATTTTTTATTGAGTTTTAATTGGTATTTAATCGGTGCAGCCAATTAGTGTGCTGATTAAAAAAAAAACAAGTTAAGTTAGGCCGCAGTAGGACACCTACCACCACCTAACTACCGTTTATAGAATCGGGACCTCTGAAAATTGCTCGTCCATTATGCATGTGAAATTATGTGCTTATGACTTGTATGTGCACAGGTATACACACAGAGCACAATGGTGTTCCATAAGGCAGTGTCTGGATAATGTAAAGATGGCTTTAAAATTACCCCTACAGTAACGGAGACAAAACGGGATTGAATTAGCACAAGTCTTAAACTTAACACTTCTAATAACTCAACCTCTTTTTATGTATAATGTATATCAGAAATACTTTGATCTAGTTCTGTCTACTAATTTGCTTCATTTTCAGGGCATTAGTACTTTGTACAATCAAAGAGTGCAGAGAAGTGTGACTTTTTTTTGCTGTTGGGAAACAGGGTATTTTTTTCACTGATACAAAACATAAATATAAATGCATTAATCACTAAAACTTTATAGCTTTGTCCAAGCAGAAATTCAACTATTGTTTTTTGTTTTGATTCTACTCATTTTAGTGTTAGGGTGATGTAGAAATTAGGTTTAGTGTAGTTTCTTGCAGTGCTGTATATTCCATCCTTATTGTCGGAGCAATTTACAGTCTAGAAATGCGAAATGGTCTTTTGGCCTAGCCCACTTTTTAAGGTAATATATAGAAATAAAACAAAAGGAGTAAAGTGGAGGAATGGCCCAGTGGTTAGAACAGTTGCCTCAGCACCCTGAGGTTGTGAGTAGAGAATGACACGGGGACAAATTTTTCCCCGTCACCATGGGAACTCATTTTCCTGTCCTGTCCCCGTGAGTACTTTTCCTGTCCCTGCCTCATTCCTGCAAACTCCGACCTCATCTGCACAAGCCTCAAACACTTTAAAATCATAAAGTGTTCAAGGCTTGTGCAGATAAGACAGAGCTTACAGGAATGGGGCAGGGAAAGCAACAAAACTCACGGGGACGGGGCGTTCCTGCAGTGATGGGGACAGATTTGTGTCCCTGTGTCATTCTCTAGTTGTGAGTTCAAGTTTTATTAAAATTTGATACTGTTGCTTATCCAACTTCTAAGCGAGATACTGATAAAATATAATGAGGAAAACAAAATTAAAAATTAAAAATGACAATGACAATACAATTAAAAAGGAGCATAAAACAACTTAAGCAAATGGCGTGCCTAATATTAAACAAAGTAGACTAGACTAACACGAAACAGGAAGATGGGGAGGATGCGGTATATAAACTTAAGGTTTAGTTTAGTTTAGTTTAATATAGGATAGAAAACAGTTAAGGGGAGAGCGTAAGGAAGGGGAGTGCCACCTCAGCTCCTTGTGACTTTGGACAAGTCACTCAAGTCCCATCTCCTTTTTTTGTTTATTTCTCACCCGCCCTTATCCAGGACAAGTTACATATTAACATACAAAATAAAAGATTTACATTTATCATACAAAACACTTCAGAGATACACTATAACAAATTACATATTTACATATCAAATCAAATTACATATAACATACATGTCGCATCAACGACGAATTTCAATTTAAGGCCAAAACTGGCCAAACCCACACATATATCAAAATATAAAATTCCATAAGATATACAAGATGCCTCAATAACAGACATCAATAAACCAAATAGAACAAACCAAACCATCGAACACTTCCGTGACCAGCACTCAAGAGTCATTGCTCCTTCTCCATCAGCCTTTGCTTTGTTTTATTTCTATTGATTTCTATATATTACCAATCTAGCACATAACATCACAGAATCAAAATATAGCATATCAGCAGTTTCCAGACCATTTGGGATCATAGGAGGAGGAAGCCAGAGAGCCACCTCACATACTGTTTCAGTTTCTGTGTGCTATTATCAGGGGGAATCAACTATTTCCATGTTCCCAATCAAGTTCAATTTATTTAATATACCACAAATATAAAACCAAAGGTAAATCTAAGTGGTTTACAATAAAAGTTTAAAATAAGTAAATTTAAAAGGGTAAAGAATAAAAAATATACAAACAAAATACAGTTGAACCAACAAAGAAATATGAGGAAAGGAGGGAGTCGGGAAAAGGTAAGGAATGAGCAATATGGTAAGGGAAAAAACTAAAGTTTGTTCTGCCCACATTAGTTGAGATAAAGCCAAAGATGGAACTTTAGAGAAAGATTACCTAGAAAATTAAGAACTGAAAGGACTCCCACTTCCTAATTTTTAATCAATAATACTTGCACTAAAAAATTGTGTGTAAATCAGTAAAAATTTAGCACACACCATAAAGCATTATTTATATTACATTACATTACGTGATTTCTATTCCGCTATTACCTTGCGGTTAAAGGCGGATTACATAAGATTTACCAGGAGGTTACAAGAATTGTAACTTTACATAAGAATTGTCGGGACTTGAGGTGATACATGTTGGGTAACTGGAAACATTTTAGATTTGAAAGGGGTAGAGATTGTGATAGGTGGAGTTTGGGAAGGAACTGATCGTGTTAAATAGGTTTTATGTATTTTTTGAAGAGTAGGGTTTTAGTTTCTTTTTTGAAGGTTTTGTAGTCTGTTTATTTAACATGATATGCAGAAGTTGTACTGATTGTATGTTCCTTTTGCCATACTAATCTGTCCACAAAAGTAGCATACATATTTAGAAAATAACCATGCTGTTCTCACTATCTGCCTGTGTTAACCAGCTGAAACTGAAAGGGTCAGTTAGCTTGGGAATACCTTCTCTCTATGAACCAAACTGAAAGTGGTGTCCTGAACCCATCCCCCTCAAACACTATCACTCCTTTCTTACATCCTATGAGAGACATCACAATCTTCATCTGCAAGTGGCATCTCCTATACCTAACCAGCCATCCACTCACACCCTCTCAGTGTCATAGGCGTCAGAATGGGAGAGGCCACAGGGGCCACAGCCTCCCTAAAAATTGGCGGTCAGAAGAGTCAGTTATGGCTCTATTCCCCCATCTACTCCTCCCAGCCGCTGTAATTTTAAATCTGTGGGCAACCACAGTTCAGCCACCAAACAGCATCGTTGCCCGAAGATTTACATCGCTGCCCGAAGATTTACAATTACAGCGACCGGGGAAGGTAGGTGGGGGAGTCATCATGCTGCAGCATCCTGCTGGGGCTAGAGCAGAGGTTTTGGGCTCAGTGTAGAGCAGCAAACCCTGAGCCAGCCTAGGTCTTTACCAGTTCAAAGGGCCAGGATCTTCTAAAGCAGGAACGAAATTGGAATCCTCCTGCCAACTCCATAGTCACCACAGAACGACAACTATGGTTGCTTCATCCTGGAGCAGTTTTCTCCAAATAAGTTATTTTTGTGTGTCTTCAACTTGAAAAAAAAATGGAAAATATAAATAATAAAGGAAGGAAATAATACCAATGTTGCTTAAAAAAACTTATATATTAGTCAATGAAGTGCTCAGTGCCATTATCCTTCTTCTACTTGGAGGAAAAGATAACTAGGAACCATCATCGCACTTCAGTTGTTTACCACCACCACCATTATACAGAACCTTTTTCAAAGCCCCTAATATTTGAAAATGATTTTTTTGGCAGGGCTAATTAGGTTATTTTTGTTCCCTTCTTGATTATTTTTGTGTGTACCATGACGGTAATGACCTCACTTCTAAGCCATGGTATGGGGAGTATGATCTCAGCCACTCAAATTTACCAGTAATTCTCACTGTAGCATTGTACCAAAGAGTGCTTTTTTTCTAGATTTCATAAGATGTAATATAACATGTATAGGCAACAGCTAGGTATACTTGCAAGTTCTCTTTGATCAAGCCTGTGGCACCCAAAATGGTGGAAAATATTTCTGTAGCTTTCTGCCACATTTTCTTAGTGTTACACTGCATTGCTTGGTATATTAGGATCTCTCTCTGTCCAGGTGATACACTGAGTGATTGCTTGGGGCTGACACCTCTAAAATCAATGCCATTCTGGTGTTTTTATCTTTTCCTACTATATCTAGTTTTTGACATCCTGTCAGGATGGGGACATCCCAGGTATGGGGAACGGTACGTTTCATCATATACTGCAAAGCACTTAAAGCAGTGTTGTGCTGTGATGGTTGCAGTGGGGACAGGGTGGCTCTGATGTCCTTAATGCCTGAGAAGATCCCACCCATTCAGATTAGTAAGGATCTGATTCTGATGGAGTAAATTGGGGTGGAGGTTCTGCTATGCAAAAACAAGATTCTTCAATTGATGCCTCTGGAGCTGGGAAGCCTCTCGGGTGTGAGGTATTTGCTGCTCTGCACCAAGGAGATGGAGGAGATGCTTATTGGGACTGGGGGGAATGGTGCTAAGGAGACATTTGAGAGAGGCCATCTTCAATTTAATAGTAAACAGAGTAAATGACAACAAAGACCTGCATGGTCCATCCAGTCTGCCCAACAGTCTATTTTATTATTATTTTTTCTTTAATATTTCTGCCGTAGAAGTTGGCCTGGCACTGTCATTAGGTTCCAACTACTGGAGTTGCTGTCCAAGCTCACTCCAGCGTTTCTAAATCAGCCCAAATTATTGTAGTTCCCGTCGAAGCCCTCCCCAGCCCATCCCAACTGTATAGTCATATATGGGATGGGAGTTCAGAATGGGAAGAAATCTTTTGTGCTAAATAGCTGAAAGTGAAAATATGAGCATAGATTTTGGGCCAAGGCAGGTGTTAAATTTTCTGGTTTTATTGCACTCTCAGAAAATAACTATGTGATGGTGCAATAAAACCTCATTTCCATATCATATTCCCGCATTTACATGCACGGCTATCCTATTTGCCTTTCACACTGGATGGCCCATCAAAGTATAGAAACATAATGACAGATATAGGTAAAATGGCCCATCCTATCTTCCCATCTGCAGTAACCATTATCTCTTCTCTCCAAGAGCTCCCACGTGCCTATCCCAAGCTCTCTTGAATTCAGACACAGTCTCTTGTCTCCACCACCTCTTCTGGAAGACTGTTCCACACTTTCTGTAAAAAGGTATTTCCTTAGATTACTCCTGAGTCTATCACTTCTTCATCCTATGCCTTCTCATTCCAGAGCTTCCTTTCAAATGAGAGACTCGACTCATGTACATTTACACCACATCTCTATCATATCTCCTCTCTCCTGCCTTTCCTCCAAAGTATACATATTGAAATCTTTAAGTCTGTCCCCATACGCCTTATAAGGAAGACCATGTACCATTTTAGTAGCCTTCCTCTGGACCGACTCCATCCTTTTAATTTTTTTCTGAAGGTGCGGTCTTCAGGGAATTGTATACAATATGCATGCTAAAGACTTATTGCCCTGACCCTATTTTTTATACATACAGCAGGCCTCTAAAGTGCTAATTAAATGTTTTTGCATAGATATTTTTATCCATAGCATGTGTTTCTTGGAAGTTTCTTAGCAATAATTTCTGTAAAACTTCAAGTTCAACCCATTGTTATTAATGGTGCTTTAAGGAAACTTGTTGACAATGTACTGTAAATTATCTTCCAACGTTATGTTATCTGTTTCCTTTCCATTCTATCCATTGCTTTAATAGTGTGATGTTTTCTTTTTTAATATTTGGCAATTCTTGATGTACAATAGAGTCACATCTGGGATAATTTTGTAAAGCATTTTCTGGGTGTAAAGCTTTTTTACAGAAAGGAAATGGGAATTATAAATTGTGCAGGTGGATATGCACATATGAGTACATACGCTGCCAATGGCATGTATGTCCACCCCAACTCTACCCAAACCCTCCAATTCTCCCCCCCCCCAAGTGTTGAGGTACGCATATACTCTATAACAGGGGTCTCAAAGTCCCTCCTTGAGGGCCGCAATCCAGTCTGGTTTTCAGGATTTTGCCAATGAATATGCATGAGATTTATGTGCATGCACTGTTTTCAATGCATATTCATTGGGAAAATCCTGAAAACCCGACTGGATTGCGGCCCTCAAGGAAGGTCTTTGAGATCCCTGCTCTATATAAGATGCACATATATTCACACAGTTCCACATGCCTTTTAGCATGAGTACAGAGCATTTGTACACTCATGAGAATCATTCAGGGAGCCTATTTGATAATGGCACATAGGCTGCTATGTTACCATTATGAAATATCACAATTGAATTACTAAACTTTTTAAATGTGTGGGACTATCATGAGGCAAGTTTGTCACAGTAATTTTCGTCTTCAAAAGAATTTGATCTTTGAAATATCTAATCAATAACCAAATTTAACACCTTCCCCCATAATAAAAATTCACAAAGAATATACATTTCCATAAAACAATGTTTACAAAAAGTATTTTAGAACTTAACTATGCAAGCATTTTCAGTATCCAGGGCATTAGAGCAGAAAAGGCACTGTCCATCACAGGAAAATCACTTTTCGACATGATATCGTTTTCCCTGAGATGGCCTGTGGTTTTTTTTGCAATGATGCCCTGAATTGGATACTGAAAATGCATAGGAAAGCTACTGCCAAGCAACCCAAAAGAAAGCTATGGGTGCTTTTGAGGTCTTCAGTTGGCAGAACTTGGAGAATCCCCACCAGCTCGGGAATTTAATATTTTAAGTTGTATTGGGATGGGGGCATGAGTTGTTGAGAGGGCACCTATTTAGCCTGTAAGTCCACCTAACATTTGAGACCTGGCTACAGCACTGGCGCAAACTTCAACCCTGAATATACATAAATGATGTGGGTCATGTAAAAATATACATCTTGTCACTCTATGTAATTTTATGTAAATGATCCTGAACAACTTTATAAAAGCTCTTTAGTGGATGTAAAATGGCCTTTATACATGAAAAATTGTTTATAAAATTAACCCCAGTGTTCCAAAAGTAGCTTTTATTCCATAAAACTATTCACATGTATATTAATCCTGTCTATTAAACTGCCATTTCACAAAATTTCAAGGACATTTGGGGCTCCTTTTACTAAGGTGTGTTAGGGCCTTAACCATGTGTTAAATTGCTGCGCGCGCTAGACCTTAACGCCAGCATTGAGCTGGCATTATTCTAGAAGCATAGCGTGCGGTAATTTTGTGCATGCGCTAAAAACGTTTGCGCACCTTAGTAAAAGGAGCCCTTGGTGATAAATGTTCAAAAGCTTCGATGGCGCTTTTATGGGTAAAAAATAACATCGCATTTGGCTAAGTAGCATGTTTGCCATTAGAAAGGGCGTATATACTTCTATAACCACGTGTTTCACTATATGGAAAATAAGCATTCTGCAAGAAACTGCTCACATACATTTCATTTTCAAAATGTCTAAACCTAATAGTTGGCATTTGTTAAAGCACATTCTTTACATCATTGTATAAGGCTGTCTGAGTTGAGTTTATGGGCATACTGGGAGCTGTATAAGACACTGATATTCAGATCTAGAGGGCCCCTTTTACAAAGTGGTGGTAAATGCACCAGAGGTCATAGGAATAGAATGGGTTTCAGTGCGTTTACCATGGCAGCATCGCTACCGTGGCTTTGTAAAAGGGGCCCAATGTCTATGATAACCTTGTGTTTGAAAATTGAATTTGTGAATGCTGAGATATAAAAAACCAAAATATTGGAATGCAGCAAATGCTCTTTAAAAAAGAACTTTAGTGACACGAGCCTGATGTGGCCACATATCACCCTGTAGGCTGCATCATAGGAAACAATCCCACCCAACATAATTCATTTGATTGTTTTTGTACATTTATGCTTTAGTGTGGCTTTTTCCCCTGAAGCAGTTTACCTGCGAAAGGTGGCCACAATGGGCTTTTTTCTATCAATAACCCCCCTCCCCCCCATACACACACACAAACCTTTTACAAAATTGCGATAGTGGTTTTTAGCGCAGGCTGGTGTGCTGAATGCTCTGCGCTGCTCCTGATGCTCATAGAGCATTCAACGCGCACGGCCTGCACTAAAAACCGCTATCACAGTTTTGAAAAAAAGTGGAGGGAGGGGGTAAATTGTTTAAGTCTATTAATGCATCTTGCTGTTTTGGATGCTTTTTGTGAACTGTTCACACCTCTTTTTTTCTGTCGTGCTGAAATATACTTATTAACTTCCCTATTGAAACTTTCTCTTAAATATGGAAATTATCATTCATTCCTAGGAATAATTAGCATATGTCTGCATTCCCCAAAACTATAAGAAAATTTATTGAGCAAGTAGGATATTATTCATTAGATAATTAATGGAAAAGTAGCAAGATAATTCCCTTCCTGGACTAAAGCTGGTACTGTAGTATTCTATGTAGAAATGTGCAAATCATTCCAATATTATCCAGAGCATCCTCAGGCAGCTGTCCCTCTCTAAACTGGTAAAAATGAAGGGGCATTCCATCAAAAATTAAAGCTCTCTTCTAGTGGGAGACCATAGTATTATTTATGATTAGAGGTTGGCACTCCCCTAAGGTTAGTGCCTTTAAGAAATCTGGGCCTGTTTTAGCACTTATAAACTGGGTGTGAATGCAATATGTTTCTTAAAAATGCACATTAGGTGCATGCCTAGCAGATAATACAGGGTTTGTTTATTGAGTTTGTCATTGGGAGTACAAAATGATAACGAATGTTTCTGTTGTAATTATATTTATACCTCATATATTTTTACCTCAGTGAATATCAATTGGAAACTAATAATAAAGTCAGAATTAAATAAATGTGCATATAGTAAATACAGTATGACTTTCTTTTATGTAATTACACAAATCAATTTGGAGTGCAAAAATATCAGACACAGAAAATCAATAAGGGAAAAGGGTACTGGGATTTGATATACTGCTTGGACAAGGTGTATTAAGTGGTTTACAATCAGGTACTCAAACATTTTCCCTATCCCAGCAGGCTCACAGTCTAATGTACCTGGTGCAGTGGAGGATTAGGTGACTTGCTTAAGGTCACAAGGAGAAGCACAGGGTTGAACCCACAACCTCAGCGAACTGAGGCTGTAGCTCTAACCACTACAATACACTCTACCCCATAAAATACAAATTGTTTCTAATTTAGTAGCCAGTGACCTAAAAACTGTCCTTTAATTGTCCATATGCTTAATTATAGAGAAAAAAACCTCAGTGTTTGTTTAATTGAAACAACTCCTATATAGCTATGCCCAGTGGCATAGAACGGATGGTGTACCCTGGGGCAGAGGTGCTCAGCATTCTACACACCCCCATGGGGGGTGTCTTAAAAATGCATTTCCCCCCATTCCTCTTGTAGTTACCGGCAGCGAATAGGGTCTCCTATCCCTTATGCTGACTGGGCCTACCCTCTGATGTCATATCCTGGTCCCATGAACAGGAAGTGATGTCAGAGGGAGGGCTGAGGCCTGCACAAGCAGTGGGGGGAGACCCTCCCTGCTCACTGCCTATGCTAGTGGATATGTCAGCTTAAATGGGCTTAACGCAAAGCAATACATCACAAGGGGGAAAAAACCTGCACTGTTTTGCAAAAATTTTAAAGTAACTATAATCCAAAGAGGGCAGTTCAAACCAACAGTGACTGTGTAAAGGAGTATACCAAGAGTTGCTATACATACTATCTCCCCCTCCCCCCCACCCCTTTTATGAAGCTGCATTAAGATTTTTTATCGTAGGCCACGGCAGTAAAAGCTCCGAATTCTTTGAGCGTCCGAGCTTTTACCGCTGCAGCCAGCGATAAAAAAAAAGCCTAACACTGCTTCATAAAAGGAGGGAGGGTATGTTTTATATTCTGCAAGTTTCAATAAAGATTCAATATGGATCACAAAATAGTTATTCCTCATTCTGGAAGAGTACAATTAAAAGCACGTAATAAAAATATTACCACTAAAAGAGAATCATTATTAAGCTCCAGGAGATAAGTTGAGTTCAAAATGCAGCGGAGCTTCTACAGAAAGATAAGTGCAGGGACTTTTACTTGTTCACGTTTGATTTAAACCGCCCTGTTTGGACTTTACAGTAGTTACTTGTCAAACCTTTGCAAAATAGTGATTTTTCCTATGTGTTGTTTTGCTTTAAGCTTGTTTAAGCTGACATAGCTATAGGAACTGTAAAGCAAATGGTGAAGTTTTTCCTCCACTATAGTCTTTTAAATATATGAACAATAAAAGGGCAGTTCATACCTCATTGGCTACTGAATTAGAAAAAAATTGCATTTATTGATTTTCTATTTCTTTTATGTAAAACATATTGTATATCAAAGGGAAATAGAAGCAGAAACAAAGCTCTCATTCAGAACAAAAAGGGGCCATTTATAAACTGTCCACATTGGGATAAAGGATCTGAATGGGTCTTGCACTAGTTAAAGCAGAAGTGCACGTTGTGGCTGTGAAATTTGCCATGGGTTACGTGGCTCTTGCTTTTTCTGCATGTAGATTTTTCCCAGAAAAGTATGCACAAAGTTCAAAAATGTCATTTATGCCCATAAATTTCCTTGCTCTGTGTAGAAAATTTGGGGAGGACACCTTTTCTCAATGCAACTTAATCTACACGCACTGTGGAACAACACATTGTCCTTTGACCACATTCAGGGAGGGCACTTTTCTGACAGACAGTTAATGCAGGTAAAATGAGGGTTTTATTTTATTCTTTAATAAGCTTTCAAAACTGCATAAAAAATAGTAATACTATAGGAAAACTATGGGCCCCTTTTACAAATCCGTAGTAGTGATTCTCCTATGGTAGGGTTAGCAGACGTCCGGATTTACCCAGATATGTCCTCTTTTTAGAGGGCATGTCCTGGCGTCTGAAAGGCTTTTCAAAACCTGGTACTTTGTCCGGGTTTTGAAAAGCAGATTGCATCGGGAAGGGCATGCGCGGATGCAATGCGGTGATGTTACGGGCACATGCTTGTCACATTTGCAGATGCCCTCCTGACCGAGATGAGCATAAGAGCATAAGAAGTTGCCTCCGCTGGGTCAGACCAGAGGTCCATCGCACCCAGCAGTCCGAGGGGGGCGAGGCTGGGGCGTGGTAGCATAACGGGGGAGATGGGTGGAACTGGCTGGGACTTGGGGCATGACTGTGGGTCCAGTTTTTACATATGTAAAATCTGGTAACCCTATCCTATGGCAAATGCACTGAAGCCTATAAGAGTTGAATGGGCTTCAGTGCATTTGACACAGAAGAATAGCTACCACGGTGTGGTGAAGGAAGCTCTACGTAACATAAGGGCATTGTGCAACATACTGTAAGTGAAAAATCAGACAAAATGTCACTTTAACAAACCGGAGAAAATATTTATTCACACACTGTGTAATTAAACTCTGGAATTCATTGTCAGAGAATGTGGTGAAATCAGTTAGCTTAGCGGGGTTCAAAAAAGGCTTGGCTAATTTCTTAAAAGAGAAGTTCAGAGGCCATTATTGAGATGGCTTGGGGAAATCCACTGCTTATTCCACTGTTTCCTAGGATAAGCAGCATAAAATCTGTTTTACTACTTGGGATCTAGCTAGGTACTTGGGACCTGGGTTGGCCACTGTTGGAAACAGGATACCGGGCTTGATGGACCTTCGGTCTGTCCCAGTTTGTCAATTCTTATGTTAGTATTATAGAATAGTGTCTGAGTGCACCTAGGCACCTAATTGCTGTTTCACCCTTGTTTTGGTGCCTAACTTCCATCTGAGCACCTACTACTACTATTATTAATTATTTCTAGAGTGCTACCAGACGTATGCAGCGCTGTACAGAGTCACAATGGAGTTCCTGCTCGAAAGATCTTACAATCTAAGACAAGACAAACAGGATGTTAGGGTGTGGGGATAAAGTAAGGAAGGATAGTTGCTCTGCTGGCTAGGGTGGTGAACAGTGGGCAGTGAAGAGTAAGATAAAGAATTGAAGGCCATATCAAAAAGGTGGGTTTATTGTTTATTCCATGCATATGTGGCAGCTAGATGAAAGGAATGAAGTCTGGAATAGTGGAAGATGGTACAGATTAAAGCGGCTTGTCTGAGGAACGGAGTTCTCAGGAAGGTGTATAAGGAGAGAGAAGAGAGGAGAGATACTGAGGGGCTGCGTCATGAAGACACCTGTATGTTAGTAATAGGAGTTTGAAATGTACGCGGAAGTGGATAGGGAGCCAGTGAAGTGATTTGAGGAGAGGGGTAAAGTGAGGGTAGCGAAGTTGACAGTAGATAAGTCATGCAGCTGAGTTTGAGCTCTGGAAGTTCAGCGCCTAATTTGCACTTAACTTTTGACTTTGTAAAATTAAGGGTTAGAATTAGGGGGACAGTGCTTACTCGTTTGCAAAGAGGGCAAAGTCTTGATAACATTTGTTCTGGAACAAAGAAAAACCAGCAAGAAAAGTTTTAAACTGCCCATCCCTAGTAACCATACCCAAAACGAGAAGTCTAGACCTCGGAATATAAGTGTAATCTTTTGGATGGATCATTGATGCCATGTATTGTGTTTGCTTGTGATGTGCTTATTTCACACTTTATAGTAATTGATTAAATAAAATCTTAAACTTTATGTTTTCCACTACCATTGGTATGATTGTTGAAATACTAACTTGTGGCCAGGGTACAGGTGCCCCATATGCTAAAAATTTTGAGTTCTCTGCACTTCTCGGTTGAATAATATTTAAAAAATGAGAATTAAGGATGTCAATGTCCTCAGCCTCCATTATTTCAACATCAAATTTATTGAATAAAAACAAAACATTTTCAAGACAAAACTAGATATTTTTAAAAATAAATTTCCAATATATAATTTATATAATTTATTGACTTGATTCTCTTTTTAAAATGTGATGTTCATTTCTCAAATATCTATACTTAAAAAAAGTATTTCATTATCATACATACAACCAACTGCATTCAGAAACAAAATAGAATATTTTACCTGTATCACAAAAATACTTGAATAAAAATAGAATTTCAAACCTTCTTGGATTTGTGATTTTCTGAAATGCAATAAAAGGACAAATGGTTTATCAAGTTATGCAGAATCACAATGACATCATGCTTTTTTGTGCAGTGCGTATGTATTTAAAAAAGCATGGAAGTACGAAGGGGTGCTGAACTGTTTTCAGCCCTGCCAAAAAGAGAATGAATGAATGAATATCATTCAATCAATGAGCTGAAACAAGGCCAAAAACATTGAATTTTGTTTCTGCAAACTGGCACTATTTTCAGTTCAGAATTTAAGAAGTTGGTAGGTTGGGCTGAGAACTTTTCAGCACCCCCTCGTATGACACAGCATCATAGATTCCTATGATAATCCACAGGCAATCAGCAAATGACACTATATAGCAGTGACATAGCCATGGAGGGGTGCACAGGGGCCTAGGCCCCTCACCTTTGGCTTGGAATCCCTCTGCTTTCTTGGCTGGCATGGCACTAAGTTCCGCCAGCTGAAGATGCAAATGTCTTGTTAAATTACAAGACATTGAATATGTGTTTTGGGACCCCATTCAATTGCAACAATTCTTATTAGCTAGAGAACAGAAATGAGTTTTATTCTTTAATGTGTTTCATAACTGAGAAATTGGAGGATGTAAGAGTCTCAAATGGTAGAGAAGGGTTTAAGATTCATAAGGATGAATCAAGAACCAATTCTTAGTTTTCTTCTTATTTTTTGTGTAAAAAATTGGTAGCATGTCTCCCCATTATTGTGGGCTTGGAAAGGAATTTTGTTTGTATGTATAAATATTGTTTAAATTTTGTGTAAGAATCCTTTTTCCTGGTATCATCTGATATTGTAATCATTAAATTTATATAAATTTTTAAAAAAGATACATTTGGATGTTTAAGGCATGTTTCAACTCACATTAAGTTTTAATGCAGAGCTCTTTAAACTGTTGACACATCACATTAACGGTGCACATTAACTACTGTTAACATGTAATATCAAAGTACTTATTAGGAGGTGGGAAGTGTACCTTGCAACTAACACAGATATCTTGAACATATACTAACTGCTTATGTGGGAGATAATACAAATATTGTTCTATGTTCTATGCCCCCAACAGTTACTTCAGGGGGTTTGAGCATAAGAGTTGCCATACTGGGACATATCAAAGGTCCATCAAGCCTAGTATCCTGTTTTCAACAGTGGCCAGTCCTTCTACTGTGCAGTCTAACAAAAGTCTTGTATGTATTGGAAAGGCTGAGAAACCTCGCAGAACCTACCTGTTCCTCTCTCCTACCATGGGTGATGTAAACGAGCATTACATGCCCTATGAGTCTGTCCTCAGGTAGGTTCTGCACAGGGCTTTGCAGGCCAGCTCATGAGCTCCTGTTCCATTAAGGAAGCAAATTTGGAGGGAATATACTGGTGCTGGAATTTGTTTTCATCAGTTTAGGCAGGGGTTTGCAGCAATAGCAACCAGACCAGAGTTTGGACTTCACAGGCTGCAGCATCAAGGAGAGGGAGATAAAGACTGAAAGAGAGAAGAGGGGCCAAGAACAGGCCCCTGTCCCAGTTTCTGCCCTGGGCCTCTGCTTATCCAGCACCATCTCTAATGTGATGTCATTGGTTAGCTAGTAATCTCTACCACTTATGAAAAGCATATTTTTAAAATGTATGCCACACAGAAAGTTTTTTACATTTTCATCTGCAAGCAGAGTGCCTTTTATCTAGAATAACAAGTACAAAGACCTTTCCAGCTGATCGGTATTTCTACATAATGGGACTTTTCACCAAAGTCTGCAGTGACTTGTTCATGGCCAGATCTAAGGGCCTTTCCAGATATTGTCACCTGTCTTCCTCTTTCTGTAATATTTTGTAGTTTACAAAAGCTAACCACTGTTTCATTATCTTTTCAGCTTTGATTTGTTAGAACCAAAGTGGCCGCCTTTTCCTCTTAATTTTATTTGATTTCCCTAACAAAAAGATTTGTTGCTGTTAAAGTAGCAAATTTAAGTTTTGGCCCTGCCTTTCTACTTCCCCTGCTCACTTTTCCTTTTGAAAACTGATGTGAACTCCATGGGTAAAAATCACCCTTGGACTTTTCAGTAACATGTACAGTATAGAATTGTCTTTTTACAGTAAGGCTTGCGTTCTTCAGCATTATTTAAAACACCTGAGCTATTTTGGTTTTAGGATTACGAGTTTGTAAGGTGTAGTAACAGTTTTGCTTTCCAAACAGTACTTTACAGCACTGTGTATTTATTTATTTTGAACTTGCTATTCCGCCTTTAACTATGGTAGTAGATCAAGGAAGTGCACAATCTACAACTTAAAATAATGGAAAGGAACTACAAATCTTGATAGGATAGAACCAACCACACTAAGGACACACACGTACAAATATAATATACAAACTCAAAAGGGACTTAATACAGAGATTCCAGGAAGCACAGCAGTCAGACCCCGAGAGGCCCCTCCATCGGCCCCTAACAACTTGCTCAAATAGCCACATTTTAACTGTGATTTTGAGCTTTTTCAAGGAAGACTCTCTACGGATCGCCAAAGGTAATGAGTTCCATAACTCTGGAGCTATGAAAAAGAAAGTACTGTGTTGTGTGGACTCCAAAGCCCAAATTCTTGATAGTGCACCGTAATTTAGCTTTCACTCCTTAACCCTACTCCTTTGCCCTCCAACCCAGCCAGCTGATTAACCGTTCCCCTTAACTGTATCCATGACATCCTGTTTGTCTTTGGGAAGCAGAGCCGAGATTGTGATGTCATAATGCCTCATTCCACCAATAAGAGCCAACCTCATCAGTGATGTCCTCTCCTCCCTCTGCCCTCCAACTCAGCCAGCTGATTAACCGTTCCCCTTAACTGTAAGTATGAAATCCTGTTTGTCTGTCTTGCCTGCTTAGATTATAAGCTCTTTCAAGCAGGGACTGTTTTCTTACTCTTTGTGGCTCTGTACAGCGCTGCGTGCGTCTGGTAGCGCTATAGAAATAATTAATATTAGTAGTAGTAGGCAGTGGTAGGTGCCCTACCACTGCCTAACTTACGTAATTGGTTTTAGTTGGCTTAATCGACGCACTAATTGGTTGCACCAATTAAAAACCAATTAACCTGCAATTAAAAAAAAAATGGAGGTGCTTTACGAAGCCTAATACCATTGTAGTCATGGTTAACGCAGGAAGTGGTGTTAGGTATTGTAAAGCACCTCCGTGAATGTGATTTTTGTGGAAGATAGGTGCCAGAAATGTAGGCTTTTAAAACTCTGGCCTACATTTCTGGTGCCTATCTTTCACATAGCTGCAATTCTGTAAACGGCGCCATTGCATGATTGACATATGATTGGCAGCTGTTTTTAAGGCAGCTGCCGATAACGGCGCCATTTACAGAATCCTTGCCCATGTCCATATTGGAGGGATGGCAAAACCAGCCGGTGATCATTAATACACCAAAGCATACGGAGAGGAGCATATGGAATAGTTAGGTAAGGGAGATATTTGGGTAAAACAGTGTCTCGCAAACTCCCCGAAGCCATGGCACACTAAACTCAGGGCCATGGCTGGAAGGCATCTGGAAATTCATGGACATCGACGTGATGATGTCATATGCATGAATGACATCATCACATCAACATGCATGGATGCCTTCCAGATAGGGCCCTGAGCCGCCAACCGTGGGGGGGGGGGGGCAGTGCTGGAGGAGGAAAGGTGCTGGCTGATTGCCTACAGAACGTGCCTTGCATCACGAGAGACATGTCTTGTAGGCAGTCAGCTGGTGCCTCTCCTCCTCGCCGGCATCTCACATAGCATCGAGAATCTCGCTCCGGTACACAGTTTGTGATACATTAGGATAAACCATATTGAAAAGCTTTGAATGCCAGAAAAAGGATTTTAAATTTGATTCATTGTTCAATTGGAAGCCAATGGTAATCTCTGAGAATTGGTGAGATACGAGTAAACCTGCTTCTGCGACATAGTGGGCAAATAGCATAGTTCTGCATGGTTTGTAATCTTTGAATTAGAGTTTATGAAATTCCAGCATAAATGATGTTGCAATAATCCATTTTAGTCATAAACAGAGAAAGAATAAGGGTGTGGAGAGTATTTCTATCGAATAGCCCCCTTACTTTATATTTCATTCTGTTTAATTTACTTCCACCAGCTCTCCTCTCACAAAGTAAGATCTACTATAGCTCTTCCCACATCCCTCCTCCCCTTACTTCACATAGCAAGAGGGAATCATCGCCTAGATTCCACTCAAGTTATCTGCTCCGGTTTCCCCATCTCTTTCTTCCACTCTGCCTTAGAGTTCCGTCCGAACTTCCTTTTCATCCTGTTGCCACAATAATTTTTTCCTTAAAAAGTGTTAGCACTAGCACATTCTAGTAACAAAAACAGGACTGAAATCACATAGGTGGAGAAGTTCAGGCAGTTATCTGAGGGTGGAACTTGCAAAAAAACAACACACATTTACTTAATGGAGAACGAATGCCAGTTTCATTAGCAGCTTAATCTATCTTCCTTCATTATAGATCCTTCAGTGCAGACTAAGTCAACCATGTTAGTTAATGGGACTTCTGGATCTCTCAGTACTCTGATTCTCCTTTGCAATAAAGAAGAAAATATTTTCCTGTAGGTGGCTGCTGATATCTATATTTAAACATTTCAGCTGCATTTCTGTTTAAACCAAAATTTTATTCCCTTAGAGGAAATTTTCTTACAAAGGCCACGTCGTTGGCAGCAACCATTGAGAATCCTGGTCTATGGATTTGTCTCTTAGGTAATGCCTACCTCTGGGTGATAACATAAGATTTCCCTTAAAACTCTCTATTTGCTCTTCTCATTAGCACTAGACTTATTTCAGCTTACATCCTAAATAGTTTCAGATCAAGAAAGAAGGCCTAGTTTAAAACCCTCACGACTGATTCAATGAGAACAAAATAGGAGTCATTAAAAAGCAGATAATTATATCAGGGAAAATTACTTCATCGGCCCATGTATACAAAATATTTTTTTTCCAATAAAGTAGTTCACAGTATTACACGGTGCAAATAGTTCCCAGTGCTGTAATGATTGTACAAGATTGTGCTGAATAATTATTCCAGGACTCCCACAGAACAAAGTAGTTCACAGTATTACACGGTGCAAATAGTTCCCAGTGCTGCAATGATTGTACAAGATTGTGCTGAATAATTATTCCAGGACTCCCACAGAACATTAGATTAATAAGTACAACTATATTATAGATATATCTTTTTCCCTTTCTTAGCATAATAAATAATCATGAAAACAGTTACAATGAAAGCAAAAAATATAAAGGAGACGAAAACCAATAAAGACTTTCTGGTTTGGAAAAAACTGATTTCAATGCAGGAGACAGGCTCTGCTGGGCATGGAATCACAGAAGCGTCTGGGCTTGGAAATCCATTGCTGTCAATGATTTTTCGGTAATGTTGCATGGAAGGCTTGGGCTCATATTGATTTGCAATATAGCTGTACAGGCCGTAACTGGGATCAGTCTTGTCATTAAAAGAATAAGCAAAATATCCTGCGAGATTAACACCATCAATGGCATAAGCTGAAATATAGAACAAAGGAAGAAAAGCGATAAGTCAGAATAGATGCTGCTGGAATAACGCAGTGAAAGAGTATTTGACAGAATTTAAGCCCCAGGATCAGTGCAAGATCTTTCTCCCACCCCTATTGCCAATGAACATTTGGGCCCATAGGCACTCTACCCAAGATTTTGATGATTAAACTTAATCATGTTCCCTTCACCACCACCTGTCCTAGAACAATGCTGTAAAAACCTAGGTGCCTCCTTTTCTTCTTGCCCACAGATTCTCTATACCAGTGGACTGAAACTCAAACCCTTTGCAGGGCCACATTTTGGATTTGTAGGTACTTGGAGGGCCTCAGAAAAAAAATAGTTAATGTCTTATTAAAGAAATGACAATTTTGCATGAGGTAAAACTCTTTATAGTTTATAAATCTGTCCTTTTGGCTAAGTCTTAATAATAATATTGTAATTTATAGCTAAAGAGACATATGATCTAGATCAGTGTTCTTCAACCACCGGTCCGTGGACCGGTGCAAGTCCACAGAAATTTCCTGCCGGTCCACAGGGCCAGTACGTGCATCAGGCCTAAAACAGTGTTCTTCAACCGCCGGTCCACGGTGCGATCGATGCAGCGTTATCTTCAAGCCAGCCCCCTCTTCCTCACTGATTCAGTGCACAAAGCCACAGGCAGTGACTCCTACGGGCATCCTGCGCCTGAACCGGAAGCCTTCTCTCTGACGTTGCAACGTCAGAGGGAAGGCTTCCAGATGAGGCACGGGACGCGCAAGGAGCTGCTGCCCGCAGCTTTGTGCACTGCATCAGTGAGGAAGAGGGAGCCGGCCTGAAGATAATACTGGGGGCGGCATAAAATGGCCAGGCGGGAGCAGGCCAGAAGGTAAGGCATAGCATGGAGGGAAGGAGACAACAAAGATAGGGGGGAATGGTTTTATTTTTGAATTTAGTGATTGAATTATGTCAATTCTGAGAATTTACATCTGCTGTCAGTGTTACTTGTGTAGTTTAATTTTGTGCTTAACCATTATGTGTTGTTAATAAGATTATATTATGTATCTGTGAAAAATTAGTATTATTATGAAGGCGGGGTCTGGGGTGGAGATTGGGTAGAGATGGGCGGGGTCTGGCCCACGACGTAGCCCAGTGTTCTTCAACCGCCGGTCCACAGACCGATGCCAGTCCACAGAATAATTATTTTATTTCTGCTGGTCCATAGGTATAAAAAGGTTGAAAAACACTAATCTAGAAACTGTTTTATTTTACTTTTGTGATTATGATAAACATACTGAGGGCCTCACAATAGTACCTGGCGGGTTGCATGTGGCACTCGGGCTGCAAGTTTGAGACCACTGTGACCAAAGTTGAGCATTGCCAATTTGTACCTGCAACTTAATTGGTTAACAATAGTGCTGCCCGATTCAAGGAAAAAATTTTTGATTTGATGCGATTCAGCCTATTGAATCAATTTTTCGATTCGATTCACTTTTCCTGCCCAATTGGGTTGTTTTTTGGTTTTTTTTCCAAACATCCAGGCAGGTTTATTTTGTAGCCTCTTTACCCACCCCACCCCTCTTTGCCCTCTCCACCCCAAGTCGGCGCAGTGGTGTAACCAAAGCAAACAAAAAAGACTTTTCCTCTCTCTGTTAGGTCCAAAGTGAATCAGTGAATTGATTCAAATCAGCGAATTGGGCAGCACTAGTTAACAAACCAATCAGTGCCAATGACTGCCAATTAAGCAATTACTGGCACTAATTACAATTTACAAGCACAACTTTCTAAGCATATTCTATAATGTAGTGTGCATAAATTCTACTACACAGATCTCAAAAGGGGGCATGGCCAGGGGATAAGCATGGGCGGGTTGTGGCTGTTCTTAAAAGTTAAGCCCACTGTTATAGAACACGCACAATCTGCACACAGTTTAGGCGCAGGCATTTAGGCCTGGTTTTCATTGGTATAAATGACCATGCCTAAATGTTAGTCACACAGACCAGTGCTAAGCATATTTTATAAACCATGCCTAACTCCAGAGGCAGTTTATAGAATAGTGCTAAGCACAGATTTTTTTCAGTGCTGATTTGGGGGGGCGACATATATAGAACTTGGACCTTGGTGCCTAAAATAGGTACCTCTTAATAAAATTACCCTCATAGCTCCAAAATCGATGCCTACTTAGCATCCCAATTTAGGCGACCTGTTATGAAATTCCTCTCTTTGTATATATCAGAGCTTATAAAGAAGTCCAAAGTCCTATCCCCCTTCTATTGTGACCGTTATTTAGTATATCAAGCGACTCTTTTGTTTCAGTGTATTAGAGTAAAATCAGAATTCTCTGTTTTTGTTTTACCTTTTAAAGCTTCATTGATGTAATTTTGTATATAATACATCCTCAGCTTGTCTTGAAACTCTTCCTGGTTATCATCAATTCCATTGGCCAGAATATAAATTGGGATGTTACCATACTTAGATTTAACCCAGTTGAGCATTCTTCGTAATCCCCATGGAACCACAGCCGTCCTGTTAGGTGAATGTAGCCATGTGCTGTCAGTCATTGGCCGAACTTTAAGATAGTGATTATTCTTGGATGCATCTTCTCTTTCCCAGTAAACGAGCTTGGTTGTAAAATGGCTTAAAGCAAAGAAGTCAAATGTTCCCTGAATCAACTTTTTTTCATCATCCGTAAAAGAGGGATAATCAACATGGCCAAAAATAGGTCCAGCGAGCCATCCAATATCAAATTCTAAAATTCTGTTGGTTGTATCTTTGTCATTTGTAGAAAAGGGGCAAGCCGGTTCTAACCAATCAGCTTGCAGAGCTATAGATATCTTACCTTTCTGTGATTGTCTGAACTGTTTGTCATAGACCCTCCAAGCTAAAGCATGGGCCTTCAAAAGATTATGTCCTGCAGTGTAGGAAAGATTTCTCACGTAGGGTTCATTCACTGTGATCCAAAAGCCAACATAATTGCCAAGTTCTTTAAAACAAAGCCTAGAGTAGTCAACAAAGGCCTGGATAATTTGGGGGTTCTCCCATGCACCGTGTTCGGCTAGTGGAACAGGTAGTTCCTGATGTTCATTTATATATTGCCATAAGGCAACTACAGGGGTTATATTAACTCTCACCATCTCACTAAGAAAACATTTGTAGTAGTACAAGACTGTATGATTGACCTTAGTCAGGTTTCCGAAAGGAAGAATCAAAGCCCATCTGAGCGAAAAGTGGAAATGAGTGACGTGCATTTCTTGTAGCAAAGAAATCTGGAGTCCGATAGCAGCAAAATCAACACAGTGAGGCTTGCGCTTCTGAGTTATCGCACCCTCAACTTTAGTAAGACTCTTCATTTTCTTCGGATCCCACAAATAAACATTAGGGTCATTAAATTGGGAAGGAGTTGTATCCAACTGTGAAAAGAATAAAGAACAAAAATTATGTTTAAATCTCATATGCTCATTCCAGCTGAATTATGTTCGCGAAATAGACAGTAAAAGGTAATGGTTTCAGAGTTTCAATTAACAAGAGCTCTGCCTATGAGAAAACATATTCTATCATTTCAAAGGACACGTTTCATAAGCCAGGCACTAGTGTAAATATTTATTTATCTGGGAAAAATGACTAGTTGAAAACTGCTCACCCAATATGTGTATGGCAAATTTTTTCTTTTGTTTAGTTTGTCCTGTCATTTGGGGTATTTAAAAAAAAATTGTTTTAGACTTAGGACAGTCACCTATTAAGTGGCTGCCATCCACAAACAATCTGTAGATCAGCCACTCAGAGATAGGGTAGAGATAGGGAAGGGCTGGAATAGGAGGCAGGCTGGGGTGGTGGGATAAGCTACAAAGGATGAAGGAAGAGAGCAGGAACCAGAAGAGTAGATTTTAAAAGGATGACCAAACAGGATAGAAAATGAGTAGAGCTAGTGATTTGAATAGTAGCTTAACTCATTGGTGGAGGAGCCTAAGGACACAAATGTAAAGGGAGGTGAGTCAATGGGGGTATTTGCAGGGGCAGTCCCCAGAAGGTGGCGCAAAGGGGATATGCTGGGGGAAAGAAGCATCAACAGCCATTGCATGCCTCACCTCTAGCTATTGTGTTCTTTTTCATTTTCATTTCAGAGAGATTTCATTAATAGTGTGCATTAACGCTCAATAGCATTTACTATAGGTCAGTAGCGTACGCTATCCTCAACAGCATGAGCTATTGATAAATAGCACCCTCCTACTAAATAGTGCATTTATTGATAAATACACTATCCATTAATACTGGGCAATAACAATAGGGCTCCAGCCATGGTACATGGGCTTATAATGCCACTCGGGCTTGTGCACATCTGAGAAGCTGAAAGCTATGCCATTGGTAGTTTCACTACCAGCAGGGTGGACTAACGATGTACCACCCATCTGGGCAGCAGCAGATGGGCAATGTCAGAGGCAGAGGATCGCGTTTGATGCGAGAACAGCGGCAACATCGAATTTATACTGCACAGAAGAAAGGCCTGGCAATCTATTTCTGTATTCGACCAAGAAAACTTGATGATGAGACATAAAGAATCAACGTATAGTGCTGGAAGATAGTCCTCTAGGTCAGAAGGCACTCACCATGCTACTAGGGCAGAACTGATCATCACCCAGAGTATGAAGCTGACGGATGAAAGCTGCCAGGACATCATGATGCTGATGTTGCTGGACAGAAAAGGGATATCAAAAGCTATAAAGATATTCTCAACATAGAGACATGGAATGTACGAAGTATGAATCAAGGAAATTGTTAAAGATCAAATGGAAAAAAACAAAATTGATTTGACAGGGATCAGTAAACTCGAATGGACAGGACAGGTCCATTTTCAATCAAACAAGCATTGAATCTGCTCCTCTGGTCATGAAACACAGGAAAAATGGCGTGGCATTCATTCTCAGCAATAAGCTTGTCTGCATCTTACATCTATATTCCTGCATCTGTATGTGAATGCCAGAAGCCTATGACACAAGATTGGAGAGCTAGAATATATTCCATTAAAGGAAAAGATAGATATAATAGGCATTTCTGAGACCTGGTGGAAGGCAGATAACCAATGGGACACTGTCAATGGGACTGGGTACAAACTATATCATAGTGATAGGATGGATCAAATTGGTGGAGGAGTAGAGTTATATGTTCAGGAGAGCCTTGAATAAAATGAAATGAAAATTCTAGAGGAGCAGAAACACACCTTGGAATCCCTGTGGGTAGAAATTCCATATGGGCTAATAAAATATATAACACAATAATAATGGGTGATGGACCTTCGGTCTACCCCAACATTGACTGGGTAAATGTAACATCAGGGCATGCTAGGGAGATAAAATTCCTTGATGAAATCAAAGACTGCTTTATGGAGGATCCAAGAAGCAAAGCAATTCTAGACCTAGTTCTTAGTGGGGTGCATGAATTGATGTGGGAAGTAATGGTGTTGGGGCCACTTGATAACAGTGATCATAACATTATCAAATTTGATATATTCCCTGGAATAAGTTCACACAGGAAATCCAATACAACTGCATTTAATTTTTTTTAAAAGGAGACTATGAAAACTTAAGGAGAATGGTAAAAGTGAAAGTTTCAAGTTTCAAGTTTATTTAAGTCTTGATATACTGCTTTTATGATCAAAGCGGTTTCCAATCAATACAAAGTTTAAAAATATAAAAAAATATATAACATAAAGGGAACGCATAAACAAATACAATACAGACGCAACATGATACACAAAGGCAAATAGGGAGGATACATTGCTTAACATAAAAGAAAGGGGAGGAAAAAAACAAAAGGTAAAAAAGGGAGTCTTTGATGTAAGGCCTATTTTCTGAGTTTTTTGAACAAAAAATTAAGTATAGATCTCAAAAGCATCTCTGAAAAGAAATGTTTTAAGATTAGATTTAAAATTATTGAGATTCTTTTCTGGTCCCAGGATAAGAGGTAAAGTATTCCACAATGTTGGAGCGGTTACAGAAAAGATTGATTTACGTGTTGTATCATAAAACAATTGGCGGACTGAGGGGACCGCTAAAAGATGTTGTTGGGAGGAGCGGAGCGTCCTATGTGGGTCGAATGGGATTATCATCCTATCTATAAAGGGTAGAATGCGATTAGATTGAACTTTAAAAGTAAGAAGTAGTATTTTGAAAGTAATCCTATGTGAAATATATGCAAAGTGACATGCTTTGTATAACCAAAAAAACTGAATGGTATGTGTGAATACATAAACATATGCATTTGAACCAAAAAGGAAACAAAATATTGGTAATTGGAGTCACTATAAATGGTATATGTGATTAGTTTATGAGATTTTTTTGAATATTGATTTCAGAACTTTATCTGATTTCCCAAGTCTATACACTGTCTGATATTAAGTTACATTTACTATATGAATTATTTATAATGATTACTTTTTCCCCTATATGTTTTCTATTCTACTAATAACAGTAATAATAACTGTAGAGAGTAAACATTGTCCATCTGTACTGTAGGAGTACCCATATAGGCAAGATCTGAGAGTGCCTATCCTTGAAAAAAGTTTATAACACAGTATCAAACTACGCAGTTAGCACCAAAAATCTCTATAGAAAAACATGCATACAACTGCTATTGGGACAGTTGAATGAGTGATAGGCCGACCACTGCAGAATACTTCCAGCTTTTTGGTGTTGGGCATATGGATAATAGGAGAACAAGAATGCTTGTCACCCAATGCACTGAAACGTTATGATCTAACTGCTCTCCTGGTCCACAAAGTCATTTTAAGATAGTGATCTCAGAATGTGACTCCTCTGCCTGAAATCTGGCAAGCGATTATGGGGCGTATGGTGGTCTTTGAGCATTGGTTGGCCAATGTAGGTCATTCCAGGGTGATGATACGGTAAGACAGTTGTTGGATCACTATTGGAGAGTTACTGGTTCTGAGATCTGAAAGAGCAGAAGGCCTTTAGTATCTGGTGGTTGTCCTTTGGGGGAGGGTTGGGGGATGAGGGAGAGAGAGAGGGAGTTTAGTATGTGTGGGGATCTGTGTGAATGTGAGGGTAACTTGGTGAATGGTTCGATGAGTGATGGGGGATAAGACTGCAGAAAAGACACTGAAGAAGCATACAGTAGGGGGCTGATCTCCCATGGATCCCAGATAAGAGCCCACTGGGAGGAGGAGATGCAGCCCATACTTAAGCTATAGTTGTACTGGTTTGTTTCCTGGTTAGGGATGCTGATCTTGTTATTTTTTGTGACATCTGGTCATGATTATTGCATTTCATCATGTTTGCTAGTTGTTTTGTATTCTGTTTTCTATATCAGTGCACCATAAACAAAATTTACAAAAAAAAGAACATACATAATGAACAATTTGAAATCATCTATAAGTTTTAAAAAAGGCCAGTAAATGAGTTGATTACAGGATATATTATGGTGTGATTTCAAAGGGATTTCCATGAGAAAATCATTATGTTATAATCCACAGACTTACATGAATAGTGTAGGAAGTAGTGCCCCAAGCAAAACCACAGGGAAATGTTCCTTCTATTGGTTGATTTTCTAGTGAAGGAGGAAATCCATTCTCCTCAATCAGCTTCTGATAAAAAAGAGCTGAAGACTTGGGCATCAACCTCTTATTGTGGCTTGCAAAATCCACATAATACAGTCCCCTTCTGATACTGTATCCTCGGAGCCATTCAAAGCCATCCATGAGGGACCAAGCTGTGTAACCAGTAACATTGACAGCATCAAATCTGATAGCTAGAGAAGGAATAAATGAGAAGGAAATTGCATCCCAGCCCTAAGCAGTCCAACAGTTACACAGTTTAAAAAGTCCTCAAAATATGTGCATATTTCATGAATCACTTGTCTCCTCTTTTGGTCTTAAACTTAAAATTTTCCTAATTATATTTTGCTTCATAATTAGGTTTTATACTGATTTCTTTATTTTATTTTTTTTTGGGGGGGCACTTTTCATTATGGTTATACCACCATTATGTAGAAAAAAAATCTCTTTCCTAAAATCTTCTCATTAGTTCCTTATACTGTGCACATGTGTGGCATATATGAACCTCTGAGAACAATAGTGGGCCAAGTTCACTTTGTTACAATGAAAGATATTGGCCATCTAAGTTGTGAGGTATGCATGTTAGTAAAAAGAACATGCCATGCCTGAATTGGCTTTAATTTGTAAGTAGGTAGGTTGTATGAGACATGGCCCATAACAACAATTTATTATTTCTATAACGCTACCAGGCGCACATAACACTGTACATTGTACATGCAAGAGACGGTTCCTGCCCAGAAGAGTTTACAATCTAATTAGAATTGGCTTTAATTTGTAGGTAGGTAGGTCGTATAAGACATGGCCCACCTTTTCTCTAAAAGGTTCATATAAGTGTTACACTTGTTGCTTGGGTTTCCGGTAGGGATTGGCAGTGCAGTAACCCAATTTACTCAACTTAATAGAAGACACTTTTAAAGAACATTTAGGGGTCCTGTTACTAAACTGGGATAAGCAGCTAATGCAGAGATTACCATGTAGTAGACAGTAGCACAAACCTTTGCTACTTTCTACTGCATTAAAAAGGCAGATGCTGCAGTAAAATCCCATGTGTTAGCTGCTTAAAACAAGGGCAGGATCCTGGCATGACATGGTCTGGGGGAGGAGTGGCTGGCTGTGGCAGATAGATCAGCTGTTTCTCAAGAGAATATAACTAGAAGAGGGACTCAAAGTACAGTAAGTAAAAAACGCAGTACCAAGGGCCTCAGAGATGGGAGTAGTAAGTACAGTTCACTTTATTGAAAGATCCGACATGGACCGTGTTTCGGCACAAATTGCCTGCATCAGGGGTCAAAACTGCGTCACTCCTTCACTCAATCAAACACAAATAAGTTTTTAAAAAATCTCAGAGGGGTTCTTGATAGAAACTCCAAACTGTCACTCATTGGCTCATAATCAAAAGCAAAACAGATCCTCAAATATGCAGTCGCTTTAAATCTTGGCAGAGTAGATATGTGTCACAATAAACAAGAGAGCAATAACTTTAAAATGTGACGATGTAAATCCTTGCCCAAACTCTCTTGCCCAAAGGGGCGTGGCCATAGGAGGGGCATGAGTGGGTCAGAGGTGTGTATATAAACCACAAAATCCAATCCTACAATTTAAAGGCATGGAGGGGGCAATTTCAATAGGATGTCTAAGTCTGAGTTTAGAGTTTTGAAAAATACATCCAGAAATCCAGTAGAGAAAATATCCAAGATGTCTTTTTTTTTATGACCTGTCTAGATGTTTTGGCCCTTAGTAAGTCTATCTATTTTGATCATTTCCGAATACAAAGATGTCCAAATGAAAAACAGAGAAAAATAAGCTATCAGAACATCCAAGCAGCCAGCATTCTTAGCAGACTGGCAACAAACAACCGAGTGCAGTTGAGCAAAGCAGAGCAGAGGGGCATTCTACAGGGTACTGCAGTTCTTGTCACATCTCAGCTACACATCTCAGTATAACTTGCTTATATTGTATGGTGAGCCCTCTAAAATCCACCCAAAACTTACTGTACCCACCTATACAATAGCCCTTATGCCTGCAGGTGTCATCTTTATGTAGGTATAGTAGGTTTTGGCTGGGTTTTGGAGGGCTCACCATACAATATAAGCAGGTTATAGTGATATGTGTACCTGGGACATTTTATGTGACATAGGGTTACCAGATATCCAGATTTCCCTGGACATTTCCTCCTTTTGAGGACATGTCCGAGGGTCTGGATGGCTTTTCAAAACCCCGCACTTTGTCCGGGTTTTGAAAAGCTTTGAAGAAATCAGTGTTGAGCAGGAGGGCATCTGCGCATGCGCGGATGTCCTCCTGACCAACAAGAAAAGGCAGTGGGAGTGGGTGGAACTGGGCTGTCTTGGGGGCAGGTCTAGGGGTCCAGATTTTCTGATTGGAAAATCTGGCAACCCTAATGTGACATTTACTGCAGTACCCCTTAGAGTACCCCTCTGCTCTGCTGTGCTCAGCTGTGTGACTACCTGAAGCTGTAATACAGGCTGGAATGTACTTTTTTATATATCTTTGGGTGGTGGGAAGGGATCAGTGACCACTGGGGGAGTAAGGGGGGGTGTCGTGTCTTAATCTCACCAGTGATCATCTCATCAGTTTTTGCACCTTTTAGACTCATTCATTTTTAAAACAGGTCTAGCCCCAAATGCCCTGGATATTTTGCTTAAAGTTTGATTATCCCTGCAGAACATCCAAGTCCTAGGTCTACCCAAAACATGCTATATCATGCCCCCTTAAGATTTAGATGCAGTGGAGACAAAGTGACCAGAAAGACGTCTAGAAAGTCAGTTTCGAAAATGGCTACTTGAACGTTTTAACTAGTAAGGTGTCCAAGTGCCAGCTTATGCTGTCTTTTGGACAGTTATCTTTTTTTGCAAACGAGCCCCTTATTGTATTTGAGCTAAATAGAGGAAAAAACCTCAATAATTGCAAAAGCAGAATCCATTTTTTTATATACTGCTAGTTCCAATTATTATCATAGGTTTAAGAATCCTCCAGGGGAGTTGCAAAGAATGATTTATTTTTAGTATATATATATATATCACTTATAGCCTAAGTCAAGGGTAGGCAATTCCGGTCCTCGAGAGCCAAAGGCAGGTCAGGTTTTCAGGATATCCACCATAAATATGCATGAGATAAATTTGCATCTCAAGGAGCAAGTGCATGCAGATCCATCTTGTACATATTCATTGTGGATATCCTGAAAACCTGGCCTGCCTGTGGCTCTCGAGGACTGGAATTACCTACCTCTGGCCTAAGTGGTTTACATTCAGGTACTTAAGCATTTTTCCCTATCTGTCCCAGTGGGCTCACACTCTACCTAGTGTACCTGGGACAATGGTCACATTATAGAGTTTGGGGGATTGTTATGCACCAGGATTTACACCAGGTTTCAGCTGGCATAAGTCCTTACACCGAAAGCAGGGATGCTGTTAAGTGCTTAGCACTGATTTTTCCTGATGCCTATTTTTTGGTGCCATTTACTGAATCCAGCCCTAAGTGCAAATAATATGGATCTTCCCATTCTTTACCATACTAAAAAGTTCTTTACTGTGCATTAAATATATTCACAGTTTTTGTAGATGCACAATGAGAGCACACAGCAGTGGTGTAGTAAGGGGGGATGGACTGCTCAAGATACCGTCTTGGTTTGGTCACTGGCACCTCTCCTCTCTACCCACCCACATCTTCATATCTTCGCCAGCAGTGAGCAGCATCTCTTACCTGCTGCTCTTGCTGGCCTCAGCTCTCCTGATGTCTTCCTAGTTGCAGGGGACACAGAGGGGAGATGCTGGATAGAATGGATAAGGGATACAGAAGGAAGATGGATGGTGAACATATAGAAGAAATGTCAAAAGGATATAAACACCTGGAAAAAGTTAAGAAAAAACAGAAAAGCAGAAAAGAAACACTGAGACAAAAGCAGTACTTTGACAAAGGTAGACAAATTTTTTTTTTCTGAATGTATTAATTGGAATATATTAGTTTTGCAAAATATGCATTTCTGATGTCTTGTATTTCAGTTTCTATTTCCATTACTATGACAAATTTTTTATGTAACTCTGGAATGTGTTTACTTTTGCAGGGTTTGTTTACTGGAGCTCTGAAGGAGTTTACCCCCACCCCACCCCACCCCACCCTACAATCCCACCACTAGCCTAGTGGTTAGTGCAGCAGACTGTGAATCCAGGAACCACAAATCCCACTTCAACTGTTTTTTTGTAATTGTTAGCCATCCAGGAACAGAAAAATACCTACTATAGCTGAATGTATACTATTGCAATAGCCATGGACAAGCACTGACCCATTAAACTGTACCTTTTAATATTTCCATTATAAACTGTTTAAGATAATACATAAACTTGGCATCTTCTCGCTTAGTACTGTTGGGACCAAGCCAGCTATTCTCCGTGATGAATATTCGGGGTTGATTATACTCGCTGCTGATCCAGGAGAGAACCATCCTCAGGTTTAAATGCTCCACTTGTTTGAACTTCATATCAGAATCCAAAAGCTGGAAACTCAGTACTGGTCCAAAAGAAAGTGCAAAATAGTCTGCTGTTCCTTTAACAAATTTCTTCTCAGTCTCAGTGAACACAGGCAGAATAGATGAGAGATCGTTCTTCATGCTCTGTGGATAATCTCCATCTGTAAATATGGGTTTGGCAAACCAGCCCAGCACAAACTCCAGCGATTTCTGGCATTCTGTGATATCTTCTTCAGTCATATTTTGAGGTTTTATTGAATGGGAGCTAAGGGCTATGGATACTTGACCTCTCTGATTTTGGCGAAAATAGTCATTGTAGAGATGCCAAACTTTGGCATGAGCCTATTAAAGAAACACAAACACATTCATTTATTATAAACTTCCTGATTTCTGGTTGGTAGACTGTAGCAGTAATCAAGAGTCTCACAGATCATCTCTACCTAGTCTAATAATCATCAAGAAAGTCAGCACACATAGCTCATTAGTGCTTTCAATGTATGTAAGCTCAATTAGTGAACAATCTCACAAATTACCGGTAACTCTGTAATGCATTAATTTCATGAGAAAAGATTCTGTATTAAACATAGTAGTTCTGTGTCTAAGGCCCTCTTTTACTAAGCTGCAATAGAGGTTTTTACCATGGCCCGGGGCGCTAATGCTCCAAAACACTGCTTCAATGCTCATAGGAATTCTATTAGCGTCAGAGCATTCACTGCCCCGGGCTGTGGTAAAAACCTCTATCGCAGCTTAGTAAAAGGGTGGAGGGGGGTAAATAACTTTACATTTGGTATGTTTAAGGAGGCAATTTTTGATAGCTTGACTAGATATGCATGCTGTCAGTACTGCATATACTTTTTAGTGATTTTGAGAGAGTAATTTTCAGACAGGTTAATTTACCCACTCTTCATGAAAATTAATGCTTTGAAAAACTGTCCTTCTTGAGTCTATGGGAAAAGACTTAATGCCAAGGGCCCTATATTTGTAACAAATCAAAGATTGCTTATTCTAGTAATGTTAGCTGTAGTCAGCCCCTTCGTAGCTGTGTCTTGTACTTCTGGTAATCTTGGTACCTGTTTCCTGATTAGCTCAGCAAGAATCAGCCCAGGACAGGCTTGGATATTTCTGCCCTGCCTCCAGGCTTGTTTCCTTCGATGCACTTCTTGGAGGCACAGTGACATTAAGACTTACCTTGAGCAGGCATAGCTTCCATCTTGTTTTATCTAGAATACAAGTCTTAGGAATCCTATCTAGTAGGTAAGGACTGTCTAGAGATTGTAACATAATGAGCTAGCCAGCCCAAGTAAAATGTACTGGAAGACTGACTCAGTCACCTAAATAAAAAAAAAGCTGATAGAAGAACTCAGTTAAATTTGAGTGACTATTGTAACCACACTACTGTATCCCCAGCAATTTAGCAAAATTACCAAGTTACCCTGTTACTAAAGGGAGATTTTAGGCCATGTAAGGCCTTATTAGAAGCCTATCATGATGCATTATGATATCTGCAGCACAGAATTCAATGGGTAGAATTAGAGACTATACATTCCCCACTGTTTTGGGGTATAAGTTCAGGACCAGGACTGTCTAAAAAGGTCACCCTCCTGGAATTAGGTAACTTAGTAGCTCTGCATTTATAAGTTCTTTTGAAGTGGTTCCTGGCACCTCCGGAGCTGCCAAGTTACCCAGCTCCAGAAAGAAGACTTTGGCTAGTAGTTTGGGATCAGTAGTCCGTGAGTCTACCCATTGACATCAACACTTAGATCTCATAATACATCAGGATACAGTTGTCAGAACTCCAGAATTAGCCTAAAATCTCCCTCCTGGAACTCGGAAGCTCTGACACTCATAGGAGGTTCTTAAAGAAGAGGTGCAGATGGGCTTCATTTGCCTCCTCCTCGAAGGAAAAACTGTATGCTGGGTTATTTCTCTGCTTGATGAGGACAGCCCACTTCTATGCATTCTGGATTACAAAGTATTCCCCTGAGGATGCATTTGCAAAACAGGGTAGCCCTGTAGGGATTGCTACAAACGGTTTTGAACTGGGGCCTTCTTTTTGATCAAATGAATGCAGTTCTTTATTAAACCCGGTTGAAAGACTGAATGGAAGGTGTACAACGGTTGTCAGCATACAGATAAATGACTTCACCTATTGAGAATTCTGCACATTAACGTTGGGTTTACTAAATGGTGCTAGAGGTTTTTGGCACGGTAAATGTTCCAACTCTTATAGGAATTCTGTGAGCATTTACCTCGCCGGCCCACACTAAAATCCTCTAGCGCCATTTAGTAAAAGCAGCCCTAAGATAGTTCATTTTTTGTGTTTTGGGTACGATTATATGTGGAAAATTTTATTATGCAGGTTGAAAATCATATGGTGGGAATGAAGAGATTAGCATTCAACTTGTTGAAGTACTGAAATATCGGGTTTTGAGTACAGTTTGTATGAAGAAGTTTGAAGAGTTTTGAACTATGTCCTACTGACTAAAAGAACTATAATATTATGGGGGAGGGGGGAGGTGTTTGAAGAATAAGAATAAGTGGAATTTTTGCACAATTGGTTTTTAGCACAAGGGAGGGTCCAAGGATGGTGTGCTGCAATGGGCTTGTTAGCCTGTGCATTAGTTAAGCATTGAATGCTATTGTGCTCACCTGTCTATGCAATCACACTGAGGATCTCCTGTTCAAAAAATATTAAAATAATTGAAATAGTTCTTGATGTATGATTTAAAACTGTTCAGAGGGGAGTGAGTGTTTTTTCACAACTGTTTTGCTTTTGTTAAGAAGAACTAGATATTTGTTCAGGCTATTTAGGTTTTTGCCAGGTACTTGTGATCTGGATTGACCTCCATGAAGATGAGATACTAGGCTAGATGGACCATTGGTCTGACCCAATAAGGCTATTCTTATGTTCTTATGAATAAGTCCCCAGTGAGATCCTATGTAGAGTATAGTGTATAATTCTGGAGATCGCACCTTCAGAAAGATATAAATAGAAGCAGTTGGTCCAAGCGGTAGCTATTAAGATTTTCAGTGGTCTTCATCATAAAACATATAGAGACAGACAAAGATCTTAATATACTGTATATACTTTGGAAAAAAGGCAAGAGAGGGGAAATATGACGGAGACATTTAAATACCTCCATGACATAAATGCACAGGAGGTGAGTCTCTTTCAATGGAAAGGAAGCTCTGGAATGGGGGCACCTAGGATGAAGTAATCTAAGGAAATAGTTATTCACAGAAAGGGTTATGGATGTGTGGAACTGATGAAGTGATGAAGTAGAAGTGATGAAGACTATTTATTTATTTAATTCATTTTCTATCCCATCCTCCTCAAAGAGCTCAGAATGAGTTAAGGGTTAACATCTATAATATACACTTAACAGGTTACAATTTACCATAGTTACAGTACAAGTTTTTTTTGGTACAAGTTTTTATCCATGGCATGCAGCCATGGTAAGCATGGACCAAATATTGAAGTGCAAGGATGTCTCAGTCACCATCAAACAAAGACTGATCACTGCCATTGTGTTCTCAATCATGACATATGGCTGCGAGACATGGACACTCACGAAAGCAGATAGAAAAAAAATTGATGCCTTTGAGCTGTGGTGCTGGAGAAGACTTCTACGAATCCAATGGTCAGCTAGGATCACCAACAAAGATGTTCTTGATCATATAAATCCAGAGTTGTCCCTGGAAGGCAAGATTACCAGACAGAAACTGACCTATTTTGAACATGTGATTAGGGCGAATTCACTAGAAAAGGAGATGCTATTTGGAATGGTCAGTGGTAAAAGAAAGCATGGGAGACCAAAGGCCTGTTAGCTGGATACCATCAAGAATGACACAGGAATAAACATCAAGCAATTGAAAGAAGCCGTGAAAATAGGGAAGCATGATGAGGACTGGCCTACAGAGTATCCAAGGGTTGGACACAACTGAATGGATAGTAATAGTAGTAGTTTTTATCCTAACTTGGCACACACTAGGGATCTAGTACCAATATACATAATATACAGTTTACTGGTTATATTCGTCATAGTTACAGTGCAAGATTTTTCAATACAAGTTTTTATCCTAACATGGCACATATCATGGATCTTGTATCAATATACATTTCTTTGTAATCTATCAGTCGGGAGTGAGGGAGTTAGGTAAAGAGGTATGTTTTTATTGCTTTCCTAAAGTTGAGTAGTCCTTCAAGGGATCTAATCTGTGGGGTCAGTTGATTCCAGTGGGTTGGTATGACGTGGGAGTAGGAACGTCATTTGGCAGTTTGCAGTTCAAGGGCCTGACCAGAGAGCGTTTTTGAGGCATATTTCATCCTAGAAGCGAAGGGACCTGTTCAGCATGTACGGAAGAAGCTTGGTCGCCATGTAGTCCAACACCATGTCGTACAAGAATTTGAACGCTAGCATCAGGCCCTTGAAGACTCAATGTTTGCTACAGGCAGCCAGTGAGCCGACGATAGAGTCTGGGAGACAGCGTTGTGGGCTTGGAGGCTTTTTAGAAGTCTGATTGCTGTATTTTGTATATGCTGGAGGTGGCAGTAAATGCTCATAGCAATTTTTTAAAAATTACTATGCGCTAATATTAACATGGTGCATAGCCATGCACGCAATTAACAGAAAATAAGAATTTTTATGGCCTTAGCATATAGGAAAAGACCTAGAAGAGCTTAAAGGGCCTCTTAATGGCTAAACAATCTGTCTACTTTAGTCCCTTATTCATTATAAACTTAAGTTCATAGATAATATTGCATTTTAAAAAAATATTATTTACTCAACTCTTTACTCCCAGTCATTAATGCATCAAAAATATGATTAGCTCCTGATTATACTCAACATTGTTTGGACATTCTGTTAGTAATTTGTTTTTTTCTGTTATGAGTCAATAAATTTCTTCAAATAGTAATCTACATGCATCCCATATTAAAAGCAGATTTTAATCGTCCACCCAAGAGGCTGGTGGGAAAGAAAAAGGTCTATCTTGAAAATTATGAAACAGAGCCTCCCTCACCTGAATTCAAGAAAGCATGGAACAAGTACATAGGATTTCTAAGGGAGAGGAAGGGATAGAAGATACTATGGATGGACAAACTGAATATTTATTTATTTGCTTCGGTTTCAATCCCGTTCTCCCAGGAGCTCAGAACGGAGTACAAAGAACATTCACAAAATATTACAGTATATTACAAGGACATTTCAAGATCATCATAAGCATATGGATGATGCAGAAGGAAATTACAGTAGATTAAGAGAGGCGGGTTGTAGAGCAAGTATTCGCAGGAAGGAGGGGATGCGGAGGAGACTGTTTGTTGGTGGGTGTTCAGTTGAAGAGGAGGGTCATATGGTCTTTAAACACCACCATTTTCTATTTTGAAATATATTTTTAGACAGCTGAATGTGCTATATACAAGGGTATGAATACTTTTACAAAGCACTGTAGATTATGTACTATTTGACCAGTAATTTTTTTCTTAACAATAGCTTCTAAATTATTTAACCTCGTTATGACTTGCTATAGTTAACCCCCCCCCCCCCCCTTTTTTTACTAAACTGCGATAGTGGTTATTAGCACAGAGAGCTGCGCTGAATGCTCCATGCTGTTCCTGACGCTCATATGAGCATCGGGAGCAGCACGGCTCCCTAAACTAAACCTTAGGTTTGTATACCGCATCATCTCTACATTCGCAAAGCTCGACACGGTTAACAGAAGTTAGGGTAGAAAGGAACTCCAGAGGAGGGAAAGGATGAAGAGGAAATTTAGAGGACTAGAATAATCAAAGAGGGAGGAAGAGTTACATTTTTGAGAATAACCAGGTTTTCAGATGTTTACGGAAGAGTTGGAGGGAGCTCAGATTCCTAAGAGGGGAGGTAAGGTTGTTCCAGAGCTCAGTGATTCTAAAAAGGAGGGAGGAACCTTGTTTTCCTACAAGGGAGACGTCTTTGAGAGAGGGAAAGAAGAGTTTCAGTTTTTGGGTGGATCTGGTGGAATTGAGGTTAGAGGAATTCCAAGAAAGAGGAATAAAGGGGGGGGGGAGGATGCCATGTAGGATCTTGAAAGTAAGGCAGGCACATTTGAAGTGGACTCTGGAAATTATTGGAAGCCAGTGGAGCTTGGACAAAAGCGGAGAGACGTGGTCGAATTTGCTTTTTGCGAAGATAAGCTTGGCAGCGGCATTCTGAATCCGCTGGAGTCTTTGGAGGTTTTTCTTTGTTAGGCTTAGGTAGATAGAGTTGCAATAGTCCAGTCTGGAAAGGATGGTGGATTGGACAAGGACGGCAAAGTGCTTTTGATGGAAACAGGTTCTCACTTTCCTCAGCATGTGAAGGCTGAAGAAACATTTTTTTATTAGGGAGTTGAGGTGATCATTGAAGGGAAGTGTAGAGTCAATGATGACTCCCAGAATTTTACTTGAGTATTCAAGATGCAGAATGGGGCCAGAGGACAGAGGGATGGAGGTGGGCAGATGGTCCAATTTTGGGCTGAGCCAGAGAAGTTTTGTTTTGGATTCGTTCAGTTTCATCTGCACAGTGTGGGCTAATAACCGCTATCGCAGTTTAATTGGCAGAACTTCATAGAAGAAAGTATACCAAATCTTGAAGGAGAGCACCAGCATCACTATGACACTTCAGAGAAATCAAAGCCCCCAGTGCAGTGTGACTATGGGCTCCTTTTACTAAAGTGCGCTAGCGTTTTTAGCACACGCATGAAATTACTGTGCACTACATCGCGCGGTACACTTCTAGAATAATGCCAGCTCAATGCTGGCATTAAGGTCTAGCGCACAGGGCAATTTAGCGCACGCTATTCCGCGCGTTAAGGCCCTAACACACCTTAGTAAAAGAAGCCCTATAAATTTTGGGAGGACTCATGGTCTAGTAGTGAAAACATTGGCCTGTGCTTCAGAATCTTCTTCCTTCCCTATTTTACCCTTTGCATGACTATTGGCAAGTCCTACTAGTACTAATTTCTTATTCCTCCGGGAGCAAGTTGAAAACAAGACACTTCCCAATAAAACACACAAGAAAAAAAAATGTTACTTCTACCTAAAGCAAAAGAGTGAAACACACAGAATAATTCGGGTATGTAGGGGCAAATTTTATAAAGATTTTTCCTCATGGAAAGCCTGTTGTACACATGTGGAATTATACGCATGTTAAAAGTAGATGCACTGAAAAATTAGGCCTGCTATTATAAAATGTAGTTTGGGTGGAGAGCAATTTTTAAAGCCATTTTCATAAATAAAACAGTGCTTTATATACAGATAAGGGCTTTTATGAAATTCTCCATGTTCAGGTAATATTATATAAATGCAACCTGAAGGCTTTAAACTTTATCTACAGGTTGAGGAAGTGGTCCAAGATAGGCCACGGCAGGGTTGGAACCTATGGGCATACTTTTAAATTGTCAAAAAAGTGCCTGCATTTTACATCAGAAGAATTATAGAAACCAAACAGTAGATGTAAATACTTGTGCCTAGTTTTCCCAGGGTAATTTGCAAAGCGGAAGGACAAGTACTGTATATTGTTGCTTTGAAAATCCAACAGAGTCTGCATAGTGAAAAGTACAAGCATGGTTTTCGGTAGTGTAAACGGTTAAAAAAAAACATCCCTGCATTGTAATAATACTGTTGCTGTAAAGGGACCAGCAATCCTCAGCGTAATATAATAACACACGTCCTTTAACATAATTTAAAGACTGCAATTCCAACAAAGAAAATTAATGAGAGCCGCATGTTCATTCTGATTTATAATTAATCCCTGAGGAGATATAAAGATTTTGAAATCTCCTCCTGCTTATTCCCACCAAATGTGAAGAATTTCTGTAAGCTGGTTAGTGCTGCTATTTTAAGAAGCCAAATTTAATATATCTCTATCCCCTTCACAATTCAGTATTCTAATCTAAGCCAATTGCTTTTTAAACACACATGTGAGACTGGATTTACCTTTCTGTGTGCCTTTAAATCAGTATTTCTAGATCAATCCACAGCTAGCTATCTTCCTATCTTTATTCCTTCTTGATTCCTTCTGATCCACTGACATTCACTCCTGAGTCTCTTGCCCTCATCCTGTAATAAGAAGATAAAGGAAGGAACCCAGTAATAGTGCAAGCCATGGAATAGCTAAATTAGATGTAGCAGGCTGCCATTCTTATCTTATCCAATCAATTGATGCCAATGCTGGGTATTATTCTCTTCTTGGTTGTACTGTAACTATGGCAAATTGTAATCTGTTAACTGTATATTGTGCATGTCAACCTGTAGCCCGTTCTGAGCTAAATAAATACGTGATTGTCCAACAAGACCATGCATATGTAGGGCCTATACTAGCAAATAGTAAAGATAGAGAGCCTAGTGTAGGGATCACTTGACACACACACCCACCTGCAGCTCCCAAGGCACCTAACAGTGGCATAGTTATGGTGGGAGCTGGAGTCCCCCCTCCTCCCCCCTTTCGGCTTGGGCTCCCTCCAAAGCTGCAGCACCTTATGCTGAAACTTCACCAGCCGAAGAAATCTTCTGTCTAAGCCACCCCTTCCCTTTCGTGCTACTTCACAAACAATGTAGTCAAAGGCATAGAAACATAGAAGATGACGGCAGAAAAGGGCTACAGCCCATCAAGTCTGCCCACTCTGCTTACCCACCCCCTGTCTATGCCCTAATGACCCAATTTCCTTATCTTGATCCTCGTAGGGATCCCACATGGGTATCCCATTTATTCTTAATGTCTGACACGCTGTCTGCCTCGATCACCTGCACTGGAAGCTTGTTCCAATGATCAACCACTCTCTCTGTGAAGAAATACTTTCTAGTGTCGCCATGAAATTTTCCGCCCCTGAGTTTGAGCGGGTGCCCTCTTGTGGCCGAGGGTCCCTTGAGAAAGAAAATATCATCTTCCACTTCGACACATCCCGTGAGGTACTTAAATGTTTCGATCATGTCTCCCCTCTCCCTACGTTCCTCGAGAGTGTAGAGCTGCAATTTGTTCAGTCTCTCTTCGTACGAGAGACCCTTGAGCCCCGAGATCATCCTGGTGGCCGTCCACTGAACCGATTCAATTCTGCGCACATCTTTACTGTAATGTGGCCTCCAGAATTGCACACAGTACTCCAGATGAGGTCTCACCATGGCCCTGTACAACGGCATTATGACTTCAGGCTTTCGGCTGACGAAACTTCTATTGATACAACCCAATATCTGCCTTGCCTTAGATCAGGGGTGTCCAATGTCGGTCTTCGAGGGCCGCAATCCAGTCGAGTTTTCAGGATTTCCCCAATGAATATGCATGAGATCTATTAGCATACAATGAAAGCAGTGCATGCAAATAGACCTCATGTATATTCATTGGGGAAATCCTGAAAATCCGACTGGACTGCGGCCCTCGAGGACCGACATTGGACAACTCTGCCTTAGATGAAGCCTTCTCCGCTTGATTAGCAGTTTTCATGTCTGCACTAATGATTACTCCTAAATCTCGTTCTGCTGAAGCCTTGTTAAAATTTCTCCGTTCAAGAAGTACGTCTTGCATGGATTTCCGCTTCCAAGGTGCATGACTCAGCATGCTCAGGTCATGTGGAAACTGAGCATGCTCGGGAAGTGCCAGCATTGGCTACTGAAGGCACACTGCCAACTTCGTCACTCCTGAGGCAGCCTGAGAAGAAAGGGGGTGGCTTGGGCAGCAGATTTCTTTGGCTGGCGGGTATTCAACATCTCCACCAGCAAAGGTATGATAACTAACATGGTGGGGGCAGAACAAGAAAATGCATGCTTTCTCCCCACAGTCTATCCCAGGCCTTCCCAAAAAATGAACTACAGAATATGTCCTTGGTACCTAGGCATTTGAATGTTCAGGCAACAGCCCCACTAATTTCGATTATTACAAAGCTTCACAGTAAGACATAGAAAGAAGGAAATGGATTTTGACATATATGGGAATTTCTATACAGTACTCATCTAGCCAGAATGGTAACAACCAAAGAGTGCAATAATAAAATGTGGCCAGAATAAGTACATAAGAACATAAGAATTACTGGGACAGACCGAAGGCCCATCAAGCCCAGAATCCTGTTTCCAACAATTGCCAACCCAGGTTCCAAGTACCTTAGCTAGATCCCAAGTTGTAAAACAGATTTTATGCTGCTTATCCTAGGAATTAGCAGTGGATTTCCCCAAACCATCTCAATAATGGCCTATGGACTTCTCTTTTAGGAAATTATCCAAGCCTTTTTTAAACCCTGCTAAGCTAACTGATTTCACCACATTCTCCGGCAACGAATTCCAGAGTTTAATTACACGTTGTGTGAAGAAATATTTTCTCTGGTTTGTTTTAAATCTACTACTTAGTAACTTCATTGCATGTCCCCCTAGTCCTAGTATTTTTGGAAAGGGTGAACGATTCACATCAAAGAACTTAACACAGCTGAAGCATTATCAATCAATACCTGGATAAAGTATGAGTGTGGTGTTAGCTTATGGGGGTTTTCTTATAAGTGTAATTTGTTTTTTAATGTGACATGGTGAATCATGAGATTAAAATATTGAATAAATAAAATATTTACTTTAAGGATGTGCATACTGCTTTCGTTCCTTCTCCTGGCTTTTTCTTTCCTCCCATGTGAGAGATTATTTCATTTCATGTTTGGCTTTAATGCATACTCACTTGGCAAATATTCAAATTACACAGCGCTGTACTGAACAACTGAACTCACACTAATTAATCAAATCGAGACAAACAAGCAGGACATTCAAGTCCAAGCTGAATAGTAAAAGCCACAAAGGCTTAAAGTCTGATAATCATAGGCTCCTCTTGCTTTCAGGGGAGCACAGTAAAAAAAAAAAAAAACCAAACCCTCAACATACAAATTGAGAAAAACCTGTGCTCCTGGCCCGAAAGCAGAGAAAAAATTAAGCACAGTGATCAGAACGGTGAACTGGACGTAGTTGTAGAGTCAAAAACCAAGTACTTAACTGTGAACATAAAGTCTCTCCCTCTGTAAATTGAAGCTGAAGATCTACGCTAACAATGTGAAAGGAGCACTTGAACTGCACTCACTGAAGTCACCAGAAAGCAGTAAAGATCCACAGTCAGCAAAATAGGTCCAGTACCAATAAACAAAGTCACCCCTCCTCTACATGAGCTTTGTTTCGCAAAAATAAGCTGCATCAGGAGAAAAGGAAAACATTCTTTCTCCAACCACGACAGGCTCAAAAGCAGCAGGAGGATTTAAACACAATCTCAAACATCCAAATAACTCATTATGTAATCCGCCTTGAACCGCAAGGTAATGGCGGAATAGAAATCACTAATGTAATGTAATGTAATGTAATGTATACTTAATTGCTCAAGCACCAGACACCTAAGCATTTCAAAACGATGTCCAACTGTTGTACAGTATTGCACCAAAGGAGCTTCCATTTTCTTCGTTTTGATACAAGAACGATGTTCAATCAAGTGTGTTTTAAACACTGTGGAAGTCTGTTCCACATAGATTCTATCACACGGACATCGGATGATATAAATTACCCCCACTGAGTCATAGGATGTATTTTGTTTCAGCGTCATAGCAAAGTCAATTTTATCCCATTGAAAAAGATGACATTCTTCAGTGGCTACACACATAGAATAGTGGTTACATTTTTTGTGACTACCCACACCCATTTGTCTCATTGTCCACACATCTGCTTTGCTGACCATGTCAGACAAATTTATATTTCTGGAAAACGAAATCAAACATTGAATTTGAGACAGAACTGGATGTACATCAAATAAGGAAAGATGGTCTTTAACTGCTGAAGCAAAGGAGCTCGATGAGCTCGTAAATTTCAACACACATTGAGCTGGTGTATCAACAGATGGTTTAGAGAACCATGGTGACTTAAGCGATGAGCAAGGTGAAAGATTTCACCAAGACATAAAAACAATGGAAGTCAGATACCAAGGAATATGGGATGCACACATGAAGGCAAAATATTGTTGGAATCTTATGCGGGATTGTCCTGGAAGATCCCACTCAGAAATCTTACAAAGGAGCTTCTTCTGTGTCGAATGACTAGAAAGTTTGTATCATAAGCTTTTGCTTTTGGTATGAAATAAGTAGATTTTCATGTTGTACACTTTTCTTTTAATATGTTTCCTTCATGCTTAAAAGATATTCATTTAAATGCTATATTAAAATATCCTGATGGGTGAGCAGAGTGAAGAATGGTATTTTGTTTTGTATCTACAAAAACTAGAGCTGATAGGAGAAAACTGATGCCATTTTGGTAATTAGCAGGTCAAATATAACCAGAAACAGGTCTAACATTTGAGGAACCAAAATGAGTGTTGGCCAGTGTTATGAGTGTATATGTGTGCATATACTATATGGTAATACCTGCATATTTAATAAAATACACTCATACATCACAACTCTACCTCTGCTCCACCCAAGTTATAGTCCCGGAAGCCCCTATATGTAGCACATGTATAAGTACACGCAATTTTGTCTGTATACAACAACAAAAAAAACAAACCAGGAAGACGAAATATCCATGAAGAACTCAGAAAAGAAGGCCAACAGTAGATACAGAGGAATAAAAGGCAATGTGCATCCAAATGATTACTTTTATTCTCACATCTACCAGCCACATGTGGAGGGGTATTTTCAATAGGATGTCTAAGTATGAGTTTGGACGTTTTGGGAAAGATGTCCAGAAATCCAGTAGAAAAAAAAATCTATTCTCAAACTAGCAAGACATCTATCTTTTTTTTTTTTTAATGACCTCTGTTGGCATTTTGGTCCTTATTTCATCATATCTTTTTTGGCCATTCTCAAATATAAATATGTCCACATGAAAAACTCACAAAAGCAAGATTTCCTCTAGGCAGCCTGCATTCTTAGTAAACTGTTCTTTCACATTAAAAGTCCCAGGTACAGATGTCACTATGTCTTTCTTCTATTGTATAGTGAGCCCTCCAAAAACCCACCCAAAACTTACTGTACCCACCTGTATACCACAACAATAGCCCTTATGCCTGCGAGTGTCATCTTAATGTAGGTACAGTAGGTTTTGGAGGTCTCACCATACAACAGAAGCAAATTAAACTAACATCTGTACCTGGAAGTTTTAATGTGAAATTCACTGCAGTAACTCTTAGATTGCCTCTCTGATTTCTGGGCTCAAATATCTGTGTTAACATCTGAAGCTGTTTGGGCGAAAACTTTTCAGTACCCCCTCGTAATACAGGCTAGAATATACTGGGGGGGGGGGGTTAACATCTTTGGATGATGGGAACGGGGTCAGTGACTACTGGGGAAGTAAAGGGGGAGTCATGCCTTAATCCTTCCATTAGTCACCTAGTCAGTTTAGGCACCTTTTTAGCAGTTAGACACTTTTAAAACAGGTCTAGCCCCAAATGTCTAAAAAACAAAGCCCAGGACCTTTTGTTAAAGGTTTGATTATGCCTGACGAGTGTCTAAGTCCTAAGCGCACCCAAAACACGCCCCCTTAAGATTTGGATGCACAACTAGAAAGATGTCTAGAAAGTCTGTTTTGAGAATACCCACTTGGATGTTTTGACTAGTAAGACATCCAAGTGCTGGTTTATGCTGTCTTTTGGACACCTATCTTATTTGAAAATGAGCCCCGTACACTCATAAACAACCACACAGTTTTATACAAAGTGTTTTCCTCATGTAAAACCTTTATAAAATGACTCCCATAAGTAGCTCCTTTATAACACAACAGCAGGTATGGTCTAAATGCAAATTTCTAAGGTTGTGTAATTCAACCGAGGATGGTTTACAAAAGCTTATAATATTATATTACTATGGCAGGCTCCCAAGGTAACAAATATGGATCTGAAACTATTTTCCAAGGTGTTAGCAGGAAAAAGGTTTTAACATAATCTAGCAGAGTATGTGGTACACTAAACCTTGGCCTAGAGAATGTCATGAAAACAAGGTTACTAAGAATATTGCATTCCTAAAGTTGTTTCCAAACCTAGTCATGTTATATCATATGAGGGTGAAAGGTAGCATTTTTTTTTTATTCTGACAACGGAGTGATAGTGTCTGTACTTAGCAGTCAACCGGTGCCCTTTATTGACAAAATAGTTTAATTTAATCACTAATCACCTTTTAGTTGGTTACTGCAAATGGCAATATACAATCATTAAATAACAATACAACATGAAATACAATAACCATGAAAAAAAATATTCACAAAAAAGTCAAGCACTTCTAAACCTAATAATGTACTAACAATAGAGAATGATTCTAATATCTTGAGTGCACCATAATAGCAGAGGCAGATTTTAACACGGAAAAATCACATGTTCGAATCAAAATGTACACAGTCCTTGTATTATTTTACAAGTAGCTCTGCCAAACATAGAGCTTCTTATAAAACAGGGGCAGGGCTGCATGTCAAAGTCCATTTATATACAGAGGGAGCAGCAATTTCATAAAACTGCACTTTTAAGGAAAAAAATGTAGATTCCCCCTCCCCCTCCCAAAAACACACACACACGTAAACATGGGACAAGTAAAATCATTGTTCTCTCTGGACACTGTCCCCGCAACATCTACTGTACAACAATGCTGTATTTTTGGTAGATGGTATTGTATATAAACTTACCTCCCTCTCTCCTTTTACAAACCCATAGTGCAGTTTTTAGTGAGCTCCGACGCTCATAGGAATTCTATGAGCATCGGAGTTATTACTGCCACGGCTGGTGCTTAAAAACCACACTACCGTTTTGTAAAAGAGGGGTTAATGCGAAATTATTGCTTTATTAGGATTCACAACTTTTAACATAGATTCCATTTCTTTTAATTTGTGCCTTTGAGTTCTGTTGTAATATTTTCTTCCTTGGAAAGTCCAAATACCAGGTATCTATGTACTGTGTCAAAGAGGTAACATAAGAACATAAGAAGTTGCCTCCACTGGGTCAGACCAGAGGTCCATCGCGCCCAGCGGTCTGCTCCCACGGTGGCCCATCAGGTCTATGACCTGTGAAGTGGTTCCTGACCATTTCTATAACCTACCTCTACTTCTATCTGTATCCCTCAATCCCCTTATCCTTTAGGAACCTATCTAAACCTTCCTTGAACCCCTGTAATGTGCTCTGGCCTATCACAACCTCCGGAAGCGCATTCCATGTGTCAACCACCCTCTGGGTAAAAAAGAACTTCCTAGCATTTGTTCTAAACCTGTCCCCTTTCAGTTTCTCCAAGTGACCCCTTGTACTTGTGGTTCCCCACAGTCTGAAGAATCTGTCCCTGTCTACCTTCTCTGTGTTCTTGCTTAGATCATGCAAACTAAGCGACACGGTTAATTCTTAGTTGGATGGTGTTTATTAAACTACTGATTGGAAGGCATGATTTCTGCATATACTGGTTGAAGAAGGTGGAGCCAGAATGAGAGATCTGTGATCAAATCGTAACCTAACATTCCAGTGTCTTTAATTAGGCACAGTTGTATTGTCATTTGAGTAAACTGACCCTTTGTACAAAAATAGATTATGGATGAATGCCAAAAGTTAACTAAACAAAAGATTGGACTTTACATTCAGCATTAAATAAAAAATAAATCTGTCTAGACCAGGAGTGCCCAAATGGTCAATCGCGATTGACCAGTAGATCGCAAAGGCAACTCGAGTCGATCACGTTGCCTTTGCGATCTTTTTCTCCCTGCTGTTTCTCTAAGCCAGGCCTGGCACGTACAAGCGCCGGACTTACAAAACTTCACCTCCGATGTCAATTTTAACGTCGGAGAGGAAGTTCTGGGCCAGCCAATTGCTGCCTGGCTGGCCTGGAACTTCCTCCCCGACATTAGAATTGACGTCGGAAGTGAAGTCTTTTGGGCCCGGCGCTTGTACGCGCTAGGCCTGGCTTGGGGAAGCAGCAGGGAGAAATCACGTTGGTGGCATGGGGGTGGGGGTAGGGAAAGAAGCGGATAAGTGGAGAAATCGGCACGATGGCTTGGGGGGACAGGGGGAGAGAGAAAGAAAGGCAGAAAGATAGAGGGGACAGGGGGAGAGAGAAATATTGGCTTTACAGAAGAAGGAAGTGCAACCAGAGATTCATGAAATTACCAGACAAAAAGGTAGGAAAAATAATTTTTTCAATTTAGTGATCAAAATGTGTCCGTTTTGAGAATTTATATCTGCTGTCTATATTTTGCATTATGGCCCCCTTTTACAAAATCGCGTTAGTGGTTTTTAGCGCAGGGAACCTATGAGTGTCAGGAGCTACGAGGGGCATTCAGCACAGCTCCCTGCGCTAAAATCCACCATCGCGGTTTAGTAAAAGGGGAGGGGGGTATATTTGTCTATTTTTGTATAGTTGTTATTGAGATGACATTGCATATTTTAAAGTCATCTGCCTTGACCTCTGATAAAACCCCCGAATACAAATGATAATTAACATTTTATCTGTGTACAGTGTGCTTTCTGTTTTTAAAAATGTTATTGTTGGCAGATCATTTGGTCATTTTAAAAGTAGCTCGTAAGCAAAAAAAAAGTGTGGGCACCCCTGGTCTAGACCACCAAAACTGGATAAGAAAACAGCAAGCTGATTAAAATTACAGCACTGACAATATCAGATAGTGCTGTTGGATCCCTAGAGAAAAGAACTGACTATGTGATTCTTCTTCTTTATTTTGATGTTCAAATAACACAAACCTAATCCAAATGACACCAGAGTACAGCTAAACCACCAACAAAATGTTATGCCCACTAGTTTAGAATCTATCCAGCCTCTTTCAAAGTGATTTGTCACCATTGCTCTTTCTCCTAGCCTTCTCTTATCGTACAAAAAGGTCTTAAACACTTTTCATTCTGCCTGTTTGTTAATTTATTTACTAAGACTAAAATGTAAAGGTTGCTGTCAGTTTTGGGCATTGAACTTTATATGCAAGACTATTCTTTTTTTTGTAATTAAGAAAGCTATAAATTAAGGCTCTTTTTGCCTTATCTGTAAAATAATCTCTTTTTGCCACTCTTTTAGTCACTTATTTGTAAGATAAAGAAATTCATGAGTACATCACATTTGAAGCATTTGGGTTCTGTGCCCTGAACCCCGACATCCCCCCATGTGCAGTCCGTAGCTGCATGCACTCCATGTAAAGCAATATCTTTGAATCATTGGCTTTATTGGTTAATATGTCAATTTTTATTACTCTTTCGTCCCTCCCTTCAGAGTTACATTCTTCTAAGGAAACTAAAACAAGCTGTAAAATGTTTGCAGTGCATGCTAAGACTTTGACCCTCCTTACAGAGAACTTGTGTTTAGTAACAAGTGCAATGATAATTTCAGAACATGAAGGTGTTTCATTAATCTTCCAGCGATGTCAGAGTGCAGTACCAGTTGGAGCTTGCTTAGGCTATTATTATGGCATTAATTATAACTGTCATTCAATATAAACAGCTGGGGAATAAAGTCAAAAATGTGTTCCTAAAGATCCAAATAAGTAAATACAGCAGATAAAGGAACCAAAAATATGCTTCAGATACCTTATTAACCTTGAGTGGTGCTCAGAAACCAAGATGGCAAATGAAGAACTCAAAACTGGGGACGAACCCCTAAAGAGATTCTTGTGATATCTATCATTGCACCAGTGTGTAGTATAAAGGTACTGAAAAATGTTATTAAACTGAGTTCATAGCTGGTCATATATCCAAAAATTGAAATTGTCCAATGTGTTTTTTTTAAAGAGAAGTAGCTTAACAGCTTAATGAATGAACTTAGCTTGAATGTTCAACCCGCGATGGTTCAGCTGGGTTCTGACGCGTTTCGCCCCTATGGCTTCATCAGAGAACCCGCCTAGCTAAAGATGAACACGAATTCAAAATCAATCCTGAAAAGATGAAACAAAAGAACAAGATGCATGACTGTGTTTGATACTAAAAAACATCTTATAAATGCAAGTAAGCAGCAAAGTTAACGACGCTACCGGTGGAATACCTGTGTTGAAACAATGATTTTCAATTTCCTGTGACGTAAGCGCTCAGCTGAGCGCTCGGTTTTATGCAGGGAGAGATGTCAATCACCTAGTGGAGGAACGCCCACCACTCCACTTCTTTATTAAGGCCAGAAGGAGCCACTGTCTGCCAGTGAAAAATGATATGGATTAACACGCTTGAATCTTTTCACCAGTTTCTACAGTGGCTCAATACATGCAATCCACACTTACAATTCACCTCTTGCACTTCTTACACCCAGATTGCTTTTTTAGACATTAACATCACTCTCAATCAAGGGGTCTTTCATACTTCCATACACCGTAAGAACACTGATAGGAACGCTTTGTTACACTATGACAGTTACCATCCACGTCACTTGAGAGATAATTTACCAGTGGGTCAGTTTTTGAGACTCAGGCGTTTGTGCAGTACCACGGAAGAATTTAAACATCGTTCAGAAGATATGTGGCAACGCTTTAAAGATCGAGGGTACCCTCATGGCACCATCAAAAAAGCCTATAAACGGGCTTTATACGCTCATCGTTCTTATTTATTAAATCAAACTTCTGATTTACCTGAATCCCGAATGGTATGCACGTTGCCTTACTCTTATCAAGCATTCAATATCAAAAAAATCATCAGTACCCATTGGCATATATTGCAGACACACACATGCCTTGAACAGCCTCCTCTATTCGCATATTCCAGAGGCAGAAACTTGAGGGATCATATATCCACTTCTTATTTTTTCAGTAAATCAGATGACACTGAGACACCCCCCCCGGGGCATTTCAAATGTGGACAGTGTACGGTGTGTGCGCATGCTTTTGAAACCACCAGCATTCAACATCCCCAGCTATTAAGAAAGCAACACATTTTACAACAGCGCACAGATTGCAACACTCTGGGTGTTGTATATTTGATCTTTTGTCCATGCAATATGCTATACGTAGGACATACTACTAGAAGTATTAAGACCCGTATTATTGAACACCTCAGTAAAATCAGAAGAGGAGACATCAATGCCCCGTTGGTTCAGCATTGGCAATCTTCTTCTCATCAATTACAGGATTTAAAATTTGTAATTTTGAAGGTGGCACACAGTAATAGAGGGGGCAATTCACAGGCTTGGCTTTGGAAACAAGAACAGAGCTTCATTTTTCACTGGCAGACAGTGGCTCCTTCTGGCCTTAATAAAGAAGTGGAGTGGTGGGCGTTCCTCCACTAGGTGATTGACATCTCTCCCTGCATAAAACCGAGCGCTCAGCTGAGCGCTTACGTCACAGGAAATTGAAAATCATTGTTTCAACACAGGTATTCCACCGGTAGCGTCGTTAACTTTGCTGCTTACTTGCATTTATAAGATGTTTTTTAGTATCAAACACAGTCATGCATCTTGTTCTTTTGTTTCATCTTTTCAGGATTGATTTTGAATTCGTGTTCATCTTTAGCTAGGCGGGTTCTCTGATGAAGCCATAGGGGCGAAACGCGTCAGAACCCAGCTGAACCATCGCGGGTTGAACATTCAAGCTAAGTTCATTCATTAAGCTGTTAAGCTACTTCTCTTTAAAAAAAACACATTGGACAATTTCAATTTTTGGATATATGACCAGCTATGAACTCAGTTTAATAACATTTTTCAGTACCTTTATACTACACACTGGTGCAATGATTAATTATAACTGATCATGTCTAATAGACTGCAGTGTATAAGAGAAATACAGAAGGTAGAAAAATTGGGATATGTGAAAATGTAAATGGACACCGAGACTATTTAAAACAGGGGTGTCCAACCTGCGGCCCCGTGAAGTATTCTGTGCGGCTCCGGTCGAGGGCAATGCAGTGTTTTCCTCTGCTGCCCTGGGTGTTTACCGTCTTGCCGGCTCCTTCCTCTGTCTTGCTGCAGCGTTTGCGCATTTGTGCAGCCCCAGAAACATTTTTTTCGGCCATTGCGGCCCAGGGAAGCCAAAAGGTTGGACACCCCTGATTTAAAATATGATATTCCTTATGCCCACAGTTAAGAATCGGATATATTCTCACCATAATTCCTTTACCAGCTTGTGCATGTGTATGTACCGGGGTTCCCCAACTTCTGGAGAAAAAATAGTAGGGACACAAAATAATTTGAAACTGAAAGAGAGGCAAAACACGGTGAAGAAAGTGCTGGGACTCAGCGATTTTCTCTGTAAACGCTTGGAATCAGTGATTTCTCTATGCAAGCTGATTTAATTTGGGGGGGAGGAGACAGCAAGCTAAAAACCGTGAATAATCGAAACTGCGAATGCTGAAACCGCGAATACGGAGGGAGATGTGTATTTGTATTGTACTCCTCCTATTGTACTACTATTATTACTATTTTGTATTTCTATAGCGCTGAAAGGCATACACAGCGCTGTATATTTAATAATCAATAGATGGTCCCTGCTCGGAAGAGCTTACAATCTAAATTGGACAGACAGGGCTTCTCAGGGTTGGGGAGTTTCAGGTAGAAGGAATGATACCATGGGTATAGGTATCTGACAGTGATTTGGAGTTAAGAGATGAAAGCAGCTTCAAAGAACTGGGCATTTAAGCCTGGATTCCATATAGCAGTGGTTCCCAGCCCTATCCTGGAGGACCACTAGCCAGTCAGGTTTTCAGGAAAGCCCTAATGAATATGCATGAAAGAGATTTGCATGTAATGAAGATGATAGGAGTGCATTAGGGCTATCCCGAAAACCCAACTGGCTAGTGGTCCTCCAGGACAGGGTTGGGAATCACTGTTGTATAGGACGCCCAGTCTCAGAAGCTGTCTAAGGGGCTTTTCAGAATCGTACATGAACGTCCTATAGAGAATCGTGCCTAAGAACCCGATTCTCTAACCGACATCCATGTTACAGACTCCGGTTAGAGAATCGGGTTTCTACTGAGCTTATCGCGGCAAGGAATCTCCCTGCCATGATATATTTAGCATCTATTTATATTGGCCTTAATAATTATCTTCATCCAGCCAACACCATAAATCACAATGTTATAAATGGTCCGGATATTACCTCAATATTTGCCACAAGTGTAGTATTTATCAAGACGCCTCAGCCCCACCACTCCACCGCAAAAGTTTCATTCAAATCGCGGGAAGTATCATGTGGTGCTTCATCATTGGCTGTCTTTGATTTCATAAACAATTTTTTAACTTTTTTCCAACTTTTTTTTCTTTTTTATATTAATATTGAATCTCTCAATTGCATTTGAATTAGAGTATAAAATCCTTAAAGGATAATACTTATCTCAGCCAACCAGGGGAGCCAGACCCGACATGTTTCGCACGTATATCGTGCTTTTTCAAGGGTCTCCCGAGGTACGCCGCCGTCATCCGACTCCAAAAGGTTAAAGAGCAAAGGTCTTTTGCTCTTTAACCTTTTGGAGTCGGATGACGGCGGCGTACCTCGGGAGACCCTTGAAAAAGCACGATATACGTGCGAAACATGTCTGGTCTGGCTCCCCTGGTTGGCTGAGATAAGTATTATCCTTTAAGGATTTTATACTCTAATTCAAATGCAATTGAGAGATTCAATATTAATATAAAAAAGAAAAAAAAGTTGGAAAAAAGTTAAAAAATTGTTTATGAAATCAAAGACAGCCAATGATGAAGCACCACATGATACTTCCCGCGATTTGAATGAAACTTTTGCGGTGGAGTGGTGGGGCTGAGGCGTCTTGATAAACACTACACTTGTGGCAAATATTGAGGTAATATCCGGACCATTTATAACATGATATATTTAGCAGCAGCCTGTCTCTACCCCCCATGGAGACTACTGGCAGAAGGGATACTCAATCCCTCTTGACAGAACACCCCCCCCCCCCACACACACACACACACACAACGTCCCTCCTGCTGGAACCATCCACACACCCAAACGATTGCAGCAGGAGGGATACCCAGTTGGATTATTTTATGTTGTTCCATTGTTGTAGATGGGTTATTCTATGTCAAGTGGTCCAATTTTGAAACATGTCCCCAGTCAACCATCTTGGAATTCCATTAAATTTTATATATGAGTAGCCTAAGGTCTTAAGCTAAGCCATAGAAAATATTAGAGTCATATAAGCATTTGTTCCTAAAGTAGAGCATCCAATGTGAGGGGTACTCTTGTAAGCCTTTGCACAACCGGAACCAAAGTGGCTAGTTTCAGTATCTATAGTACATATACCAAAACTGGTAAAAAACTCAAATTTGGCTTATCTATACAGTTTATGATGCTTAATTCAGATATACTGATAGAATTACCCAAATTAGATAAATTTTTTCATTATTGCCCAGCAAAATGGGTCATAAAATTCATCGCACAAAACAAGACTCATATTTTGGTCAACAAAAACTTTGAAAATATTTTATCAAATGCCTCATAATATTACAAGTACATTAACAATACTGGTATATATAAATTATGAGCTGGCCAGCAAGAGTCCCTGCGGCATTCCGAGGGAATTTTCAGGGGTCTTCCCGCTATCGTGGTAACTGTGTATTACCACATTAGTGGTTACCATGTCACTCTCTAATTCCAAGGTATGTTTTGGTTCCTGTAGAATTTTTAGTCTATTTGATTAAATGCCCTCCTTACTGCAAAAGGCTACACCTCCACCAATTTGATCTACCCTATCACTGCGATATACGGTAATTTGTACCCAGGTATCATAGCATCCCATTGATTATCTTTCTTCTACCAAATCTTCGAGCTGCCTATTATATCCATCTTTTCATTTATAGTGTGTTATTTATATTCCACCTTTAAACAAGGTAGATTACAACCAAACATACACAATTAAAAAATAATAAAACAAGCATGTCAAAAAACATCAGAATTGCCAGTTCATATAAAAGGCATCAACCATCATACTAAAATGGTGTGTGGTCCTCGTGATAAGGCATATGGCGATAGACTTAAAGATCTCAATTTGGATACTTTGGAGGAGAGGCGGGAGAGGGGCGATATGATAGAGACATTTAAATACCTATGTGGCATAAATGCGCATGAGTCAAGTCTCTTTCATTTGAAAGGAAACTCTGCAATGAGAGGGCATAGGATGAAGTTAAGAGGTGATAGGCTCCGGAGTAATCTGAGGAAATACTTTTTTATAGAAAGGGTGGTAGATGCATGGAACAGTCTCCCAAAAGAGGTGGTGGAGACAGAGACGTCTGAATTCAAAAGGGCCTGGGATAGGTATGTGGGATCTCCTAGAGAGAGAAAGAGAGAAAGTTTACTGTGGATGGGAAGACTAGATGGGCCATTTGGACTTTATCTGCCGTCATGTTTTTATGTTTCATCTTACAAAACAGATGATGCTTTAACAATATAGTGCAATATATTCAAAGGGGCTCATAATAAAAAAAACAAAGACATCCAAAAACCATCATAAATTGGTACTTTGACTTTCTAATCACCGAGATGTCCAAGTGCCAATTTTCAAAGCTGGTTTTCTAGATGTCTAGTGAGGTGTTTTGCCCACTGTACATCCAGAGTTCCAAGGGGGGTAGTTGGGAAGCGTGCTTTGGGTGTGCTTAACTTGAATGTCTTCCAGCGATAATCCATCCTTTCCCAGGATGTCCTGGATGGAACTTAGACATTCTTAGCTAGACCTATTTTAGAAGCATCTAAGTGCCACAGAGGGACCCAAACTGACCAGATGACCACTGGATACATGAAGGTTTGTCTACCTCACAGTCCCCAGAGGTCACTGACCCCCCCCTGCCCCTTCTCCAAAATCTGAACAAAAGAGTATATACTTGTCTCTAAAACAGCAGACCTTAGTATGGGAAAGCTTAGTAGAGCAGCATACAGGTAGGTGTATTAAGAAACCTGGTGAGTGGGATAGTGGCAGAAGGAACAGCGTTAGATTTATACACTGCATTCGGTTCACCCTGATGGATTAAATGCCCGGATTGAATGGGCAGCGTTCATTAGTTCAGGATGCATTCTGATTGGTGAATGGTAATAGGGGGCGGAGTCCTGGAAGAGTTTATCAGCCCTTGACTGCGGCGTTTCTTTGCGCCAGAAGTGATTTAAAAGTGGAATGGGAGCTTGATGTGCACGGAGGATCCTGACTTATTGCCTGTGATGCAGCGGAATCTGTACCCCTGACGCAGCGAAGCGAAACGGAGATTTCCCCGTCAGGTCAACTAGCTGTGGGGTCCGGGTGTGAGAGCAGTGATTGTGGACACTTTGGAGAGAACTTGGACACCATTGGCAGCTACGTTTTCTTGCTTTGTTCTGCTCATTATGCAATACTAGTGACTGTAGTGCTGAAGTGTTTATTTACCCACAGTATCACTGTTTGGAATTTTTTTCCTGGCATGCTGAGCGATATGGTGGCACGCTACAGGCTGTTATAGTGCCTTTTTTCACCTTTCGTTGTAGTTCACATGTGCAAGTGGTTATCTTAATGAAGTGGAGTTTTTTTGCCATGAAGCAGAACTGAGGCTTTTTCTCCACTTCTTTTTTTGTCTTTTCCGCTTGTGCTTGAGTGACTGCAATGTATGGTATGTTGTTGTGAGGCCTTTCAGTGGTGTAGAGTCCCCTGTCAGTTCCATATAGGGTATTGATTAGAGTAGTTGATGAGTTTACAGACCTTTTTCCTTAGGTGTGTATAATGACTCAGGTCCATAAGTCACTCTAACCAATACATTGATGGTAGAAAGTGTGAGTCCAACAAAACCTACTCTACTACCATATAGGTGCAACCTGCAACCATAAGGGCTATCGGGGTGGTAGACAGGTAGATGTATTTCTTGCACCCTTTATGTGAAGTTCACAATGATGGCTACTCCCATGTCCAACTGGTTTGGATTGTGACATTTTCAACTTGGATGTTTCTATGGTTGAAGGTGTCCTAAGGGTTGGACATCCTGCCAGCCAAGACGTCCAAGTAGGTGATTTAAAAAAAAAAAAAAATTGGGGGGGGAGGCATCTAGTGGATCGCCTATCGAAAATGGACGTTCTGAGTTTTGGAATTTTAGATGTCTTGTGAGAAATGTCCAAATCGGACTTAGACATCCTTTTCGAAAATGGCCCTCCATGCCTCCCATCTTGTTTCTGAGGCTTCTGATATTTGCATACAGACATTTCAAACAATGTATAATCTCATTCTCTCATATTTACTGCCAAAACTTTCTTCCACTGTTTGAAAGAGAACTTGTTTCTGGAGTTCATAAGAAGTAATATGTGTAAGCAGCTTATCAACTGGAAACTATTTTTAATGAAGCTTGTGCAGCTAATACGTCTGCATCTTTTTAAAATTATTTTTAATACTTTGTTATCATTATTTGTTAACTACTTCAAGTTCTATAATTTAGGGAAGATGTGGTGTACAAGTATGAAGAGTATATTAAATTAGATCTTTCTGCCACGTATTCTTTGTCTTTGAATTGAAGATATTTTCTCCACACAATACACAGAATAATCACTTGGCACTCACATTGAAACACAGAAAATGATGGCAAGTAAAGAACATATACTGTAGCTATCCAATCTGCCCATCTATACCATCAACTAAACCCTGCAATCTCTTCCTCTCCCTCAGAGATGTTCTGTGTTTTTCCTCATGCTTTCTTGATTTCAGATACAGTCTTCATCTCCACTGGGAAGCCATTCCATGCATCATCCATGGCTCTTTCCATAAAGAAGGATTTCCTTAGGTTCCTCCTGAGTCTATCTCCTTTCACTTTTATTCTATGCCCCCCTCATTCCAGAGCTTCCTTTCAGTTGAAAGAGGTCTGTCTATTAAGCATTTATATAGTGGATGCACTTAAATGTCTCTAGCATATCATCTTTCTTCCTAAGCATATATTTTGAGATCTTTAGATCTGGCCCCATATGCTTTATCATGACCATTTTAGTAGCTGCCTAGATAATGACACGGGGACAAATTTATCCCCATCCCCGCGGGAGCTCATTTTCTTGTCCCGGCGAGTTCTTTTCCTGTCCCTGCCCCTGCCCCATTCTTGCAAGCTCTGTCCTCATCTGCACAAGCCTCAAACACTTTAAAATCATAAGTGGTCGAGGCTTGTGCAGTTAAGACAGAGCTTACAGGAATGGAGCAGGGACAGTGACAAAACTCACAGGGATGGGGAAATTGAGTTCCTGTGGAGACGGGGAAAAATTTATCTCTGTGTCATTCTCTACAGTTGCCCTCTGGAGCAACTGTACAAAGCATTCCAAATGGAGTCTCAACATGACATTATCATCCCCTTTTTCCTATTGGTCATTCCTCTCCCTATTCACTCAAGCATCTTTATGGCTTTTGCTGTAGCCTTTTCACCTGTTTGGCCACCATAAGATCATCGGATATTATTGCTCCCAAGTTTCCCTCTTCCATGCAGAGATGTATTTTACAACTTACACTGTCCTTCCGCCTTAGTAGATAAGGACAGGTTGTTCACCCTCTCCAAGGTAGGGAGAACGAGAGGGCATTCTGTAAAGTTGAAAGGGGAAAGATTCCGTACAAACGTAAGGAAATTCTTCTTCACCCAGAGAGTGGTAGAAAACTGGAACGCTCTTCCAGAGTCTGTTACAGTAAAACCTTGGTTTGCGAGCATAATTCGTTCCAGAAGCATGCTTGTAATCCAAAGCACTCATATATCAAAGTGAATTTCCCCATAGGAAATAATGGAAACTCAAGATGATTCATTCAACAACCCAAAAACTTTAATACAAAATACTATACGTACTTGTATTGCAAGACCTCACTCATTTAGAACAGCCACTACACTCCTGCAGCATCAGAAAGAGAAGAACCATCGGCTCAGTTGTGATGATGTGACACGTGTATACTGTATGTACTCATATTGCATGACTTTGCTTGCTTAGAACAGTCACTACACTGTTAAAATGTCAGAGAGAGAAGAGCCATTGGCTCCGTTGTGATGATGTGGTGTGTGTATACTGTATATACTTGTATTGCAAGACATTGCTTGCATATCAAGTTAAAATTTAATAAAATGTTTTGCTTGTCTTGCAAAACACTTGCAAACCAACTTACTTGCAATCCAAGGTTTTACTCTATAGGTGAAAACACCCTCCAGGGATTCAAGACAAAGTTGGACAAGTCCCTGCTAAACTGGAACGTACGCAGGTGAGGCTGGACTCATTTAGAGCACTGGTCTTTGACCTGGGGGTCGCCGCGTGAGCGGACTGCTGGGCACAATGGACCACTGGTCTGACCCAGCAGCAGCAATTCTTATGTTCTTATGACCCTGCATTTTTTAGCATTAAATATTAGCTATTAAATCTGGGACCATTCTTCAATGTTCCCTAAATTCGTCCCCATCAGGGGTATCAACCCTATTGCAGGTTTTGGTATCATCCACAAAGAGTCAACCCTTACCAAACAGTTCTAATACAATATCACAAAAATGTTTGTAGTCAATGTATGGCTTTAGAAATATTGTTTTAATACACCGTCTTAGGTGAATCTCTTCATAAAGGTGGTTAATAAATCCCAATAAATAAATATTCTATGGTCTCTAAGCCTCTTTTGTATATTCTTTAAAAGACAGGGGATGGAAAACTTGGAGCACAGAGATGCTGTTAGGAGGTATTGCCTTTTTAAAAATTTAACAATTAAAAAGTAAATTTACTTATTTAGAAAGCTATATAGACAAAAGAAAATTAAATTTAACAAATAAGAAGAATAAAAAAGAAAATAGGAACTATAATCCTACTATCAGTCCACTTAAGACCTCAATCATAGGAAAGATCCATTTGAAATAGAAATAATTAGGAAAAAGAGATAAGGATTATCCAAAACTACTTGTAAGTGAAAAATTTACAGCATGTTAAAATATGTGTGTAGGGGGGGGAGGGTATTATCACACCTTATATTTCTAGCTATTGTTTTGCTTAATAGTAGATGATACAAATGAATAATTGTAATATAAAGGTTCACTGTCTATGGTCAGCAACTACGCTCAATAATCAAGTCTGTTTTGCTGATGGACAGTTTTAAGTGCAGGGTTTAATTTATGCTGCAGTGCAAGGTACAGTAGACTTTCCAATTTAATTAAAATGAGAACACATTTACTGTAAATTAAAAATCAATTACAAAACACTAGCTGCAGGCACATACAAACGCTTTGCTCTTTTTCCGAGATTTCTCTTTCAAACATGGCCACCAATCTGCACCTGCTTTTCATTAGTTTAAATGTGGTTAAGTAGAAACATAAATAACTGTTCTTTTCTGCATCTCATGTGCCATGAGGAAACTGTGCTTCTAGCTAAATTCATTCTAAAGCTACTTCACGGTCACTAATAACTATTACAGCATTGTTTCTTGCTTCCTGTTTTTAACAGATTGCTCGTTCATGATCTCTGCACTAGAGAATGACAGGGGGGGACAAATTTTTCCCCATCTCCGCGAGAACTCATTTTCCTGTCCCGTCCCCGCGAGTTCTTTGCCTGTTCCTGCCCCATTTCTGCAAACTCCATCCTCATCCGCACAAGCCTCAAACACTTTAAAATCATAAGTGTTCCAGGCCTATGCGGTTAAGGTAGATCTTACAGGACTGGGGCATGGACAACAACAGAGACTAAACTCACAGGGATCGGATGGGGAAATTGAGTTCCTGCTGGGACAAACTTGTCCCCGTATCATTCTCTACTTTGCACTGAGCTCTTCCATCTTCCATCTTTGTTCTTTTTTCTTTTTGTTTACTTTGTTATTGTATTAATATTGTTCATCATGTCTCAAGATATATTTATAGTGGCTAACAAGTTTTTGAAAGAAAACTGGGCATTATCACAAAGAAATATTGCCAAGATTTGTTACAGAATAGACACAGAGGAGGGAGTGGAAAATATGAAAAAGGATCTTCAAAAGTTAGAGGAATGGTCTAATATCTGGCAACTAAAATTCAAAGCAAAGAAATTCAGAGTAATGCATTTGGGGATTAAAAATCAGAAAGAACTGTATATGCTGGGAGGTGAGAGGCTGATATGCACAGACAGGGATAAGAACATAAGCTGTGCCTCTGCTGAGTCAGACCAGAGGTCCATCATGTCCAGCAGTCCACTCACGCGGCGGCCCATCAGGTCCAGGACCTGTATAGTAGCCCTCTATCTATACCCTTCTATCCCCTTTTCCTTCAGAAAATTGTCCAATTCCTTCTTGAACTCCAATACCGTACTCTGCCCTATCACGCCCTCTGGAAGCGCGTTCCAGGTGTCCACCAACCGTTGGGTGAAGAAGAACTTCCTAGCATTGGTTCTGAATCTGTCCCCTTTTAATTTTTCCAAATGCCCTCTCATTCTTGTAGTTGTCGAAAGTTTGAAGAATCTGTCCCTCTCCACTTTCTCTATGCCCTTCGTGATCTTGTAAGTCTCCATCATATCCCCTCTAAGTCTCCGCTTCTCCAGCGAAAAAAGCCCCAGTCTCTCTAATCTTTCAGCGTATGAAAGGTTTTCCATACCTTTTATAAAATGTGTCGCTCTCTTATGAACCCTCTCGAGTATCGCCATATCCGTCTTTAGGTATGGTGACCAATATTGGACGCAGTACTCCAGATGCGGGCGCACCATCACCCGATACAATGGCAGGATAATTTCTTTCATTCTGCTTGTAATACTGTTCTTGATTATTCCTAGCATTCTATTTGCTTTCTTAGCGGCCGCTGCGCATTGTGACGACGGCTTCATTATCATGTCAACTATTACCCCAAGTCCCTTTCTTGGGTACTCCCACTCAATAACAGCCCTCCCATTGTATAGCTGTACCTCAGGTTTCTGTTTCCTATGTGTAGGACTTTACATTTCTCTACATTGAACTTCATCTGCCGTTTCGTTGCCCACTCCCCTAGTTTGTTCAGGTCCCTTTGTAAATCTTTCCAGTCCTCTTTAGTCCTAGCCCCATTAAATAGCTTGGTGTCATCTGCAATAGTCTGGTTGAATAGCTTAAGAGGGAGTGGAAACCTTGATAAAGCCCTTTGAATCGTACGGGCGAAACATGTTGGTGAATGGGTGAATGGTGAATTTACTCCCCCCGAATAGCGTCTTGCAAAAGCTAAGTACTTTTAGCATATATTTATTTGAGAAAATTAAATTATTTCTTAAAAAGGTTTAAAATAATACACACTGGATCCAATGACGAGTGGGAGCATAAAGCCCAACACAATGAGACAATTTGAGTGCGTGGTGGCCCGCTGAGGACCAGTAAAAATTTATAAACGCTGTTGAATGAAGTACGGCAAAACTGTGGGATAATATCTTGCAGTTGCTTACCTTATTTGGAAAAAACATAGAACATAAGCGTCGCCTCTGCTGAGTCAGACCATGGGTCCATTTCGCCCAGCAGTCTGCACCCGCGGCGGCCCCCCAGGTCCATGACCTGTAAGTGATCTTTTACCTAAAACATTTTATTCCCTAATTATATAATATCCTGTATAGAAACCATCTAACTATACCCTTCAATCCCCTTTTCCTTCAGGAAATCATCCAATCCCTTTTTGAAACCCCAAATCGTACTCTGTCCTACCACCTCCTCTGGAAGCGCATTCCAAGCATCCACCACCCTTTGAGTGAAGAAGAACTTCCTAGCGTTTGTTCTGAAACTGTCACCTTTCAGTTTTTTTGAATGCCCTCTTGTTTTCGTTGCCCCCGCTAGTCTGAAGAATCTGTCCCTCTCCACCTTCTCTATCTCCTTCAAGATCTTATAGGTTTCTATCATGTCCCCTCTAAGCCTCCGCTTTTGCAGGGAAAAGAGCCCCAGCTTCTCTAGCCTTTCCGCATATGGAAGGTTTTCCATACCCTTTATCATCCTTGTTGCTCTTCTCTAGACCCTCTCAAGTATCGCCATATCCTTCTTAAGGTACGGCGACCAGTATTGAACACAGTACTCCAGTTGCGGGCGCACCATTGCCCGATACAGTGGCAGGATAACTTCCTTCGTTCTGGTCGTGATACTTTTTTTGATAATGCCCAACATTCTGTTCGCCTTCATCGAGGCTGCTACGCATTGTGCCACCGGCTTCAGTGTTTTATCCACCAAAACCCCCAAGTCCTTTTCTAGGTTGCCTTCCCCCTGTACCATCCCCCCCATCATGTAGTTATACATCGGGTTTCCTTTCCCTATGTGCAAAACTTTACATTTCTCTACATTGAAGCTCATCTGCCATCTATTTGCCCACTCACTCAGTTTGTTCAGGTCTCTTTGTACTTGAAAGGTTTTAACGTAGAACAAAATCTTTTCTAGAGAGAGGAAAATGGTAAAACCAGAGGACATAATTTGAGGTTGAGGGGTGGTAGATTTGAGAGCAATGTAAGGAAATTCTACTTTACGGAGAGGGTGGTGGATGCCTGGAATGCGCTCCCGAGAGAGGTGGTGGAGAGTAAAACTGTGACTGAGTTCAAAGAAGCGTGGGATGAACACAGAGGATCTAGAATCAGAAAATAATAGTAAATATTGCAGAACTAAGGCCAGTACTGGTCAGACTTGCACAGTGTGGGTCTGTATATGGCCTTTTGGTTGAGGATGGGTTGGGGAGGGCTTCAATGGCTGGGAGGGTGTAGATGGGCTGGAGTAGGTTTTAACAGAGATTTCGGCAGTAGGAACCCAAGCACAGTACCGGGTAGAGCTTTGGATTCTTGCCCAGAAATAGCTAAGAAGAAGAAAAAAAAAATTTAAATTGAATCAGGTTGGGCAGACTGGATGGACAATTCAGGTCTTTATCTGCCATCATCTACTATGTGACTCTATGTTACTATGCTTTTTATAATTCTATTTCCAAGTATAATGAAAGTTTACATGAAGTAATAGGCTCTCACAAAACTAGGGGGGTAGGGAAGGAGATATACACATATATGGCAAATCTAGTGCAAATTGTAACCTTTTAACTGTTTATGTATGTTTAACCTGTAACCCGTTCTGTAATAGTTGGACATAAAATTCGTGGAAAGGAGGCGGCGAAAGGCTCCTTAGTACTTCATATGGTTCTTGGTACACCAGATTATGAACATCTTGGACCCCTGAGAACATAAGAACATAAGAACTGCCATCTCCGGATCAGACCTTCGGTCCATCAAGTCCGGCGATCCGCACACGTCAAAAATGATTTCCCTTTCCTGAATCCATGTTGACTGGGTTTCATCAAGTCGTGTGCGTCCAAGTGCCGGACTATGCTATCCTTGATCAGTGCTTCAACCATCTTGCCGGGGACCGACGTAAGACTCACAGGCCTATAGTTGCCCGGTTCCCCTCTCGATCCTTTTTTGAAAATTGGCGTGACGTTCGCTATCCTCCAGTCGTCCGGTATCTGTCCAGTTCTGATTGTCAGGTTTGCAAGTTTGTGCAATAACTCTCCGATTTCAACCTTCAATTCCTTTAAGACTCTCGGGTGAATTCCATCCGGTCCAGGGGATTTGTCACTTTTAAGTTTGTCGATCTGATAGTATATCTGGTCTAAGTCCACTTCAACTGTGGTGAGGCTGTCTTCTATTTCTCCTGGAAACACTTTCTCTGCTTCAGGTATTGTTGAGGTGTCTTCCTTCGTAAAGACAGACGCAAAGAAGGAATTTAGTTTGTCTGCGATTTGTTTATCTTCCTTGATGTACCCTTTTCTTCCCTGGTCGTCCAGGGGTCCCACTGCCTCTTTTGCAGGTTTTTTCCCTTTCACGTATCTAAAGAAGGACTTGAAGTTTTTGGCCTCCTGGGCTATTTTTTCCTCATTTTTTTTGAAACGCAGACCGTGTCGGGTTCCGGTTTCTAACCAATGTGAACCATTCTTTGGAAAACAACATTTTATTGTCTAAAATAAAGCTCCTGAACCCTGTCCATCATCTCTGCAGTCCTTCTTTTGGTTTTGCTTATTCTATCATTTATGTGCACGCCCATGGTCCACACATGCTTCTCCCACGTTTACACCCACCCTGGCATTATATGCTGTACCACTTGGGTGTCACGTCATATAATAGTGCCTAGTTCACTTACGCATGAAAATGTTTTTATCTCACCTTGATTTGCTACAGGATTCAACAGCCTACAGGATAACAGTCCTGCAGGTTGTTGAATCCTGTGGCAAAAGAATAGCATCGCTTGCAAGCCACTTCACAAGCTGCATTGTTTCAGCAGCCTCAGGAACATTGGGCTGCAAAGCCACAGCCCAGTGCACCAGGGCTGGAAGAGTAGGCTCCCATAAATTAAGCTCTATCCCAAAGGCTCCATCCACACCTCAATCGCTGTACACCCCCCCACCCCCCAAAAGGCCCAAGACAGCCAATGCCCACCAACTCCCTCATCACCAAAGGGCCCTAGACCCCCATAAGTGCCTACCATTATTGGTGGTCTATGGGTTGTCAGGCAAGATGCTCCCGAGTGGTAAAAAAAACAAAACTAAAAGCTGTTGTTATTTTATCATGATTTATGGGCCCTAACATGACATGCAGTATGCATTCAGTGCATACTACAAATCACATTAAGGTTGTTGTTGTTTTTTTTAACATAGTAATGAGGTTACTCTGTAACCCATGGCAACTTAAATATTGCCACAGTAAAATAGATCAAACTGAGCTAGGGATCTTTAAATCATGTTAAGGGGCAAATAATGCAACTTAAAAGCTCTAAAACAGCTTGATAAACTTCCCATCTAAATGTGCATTACACTCTCTTACGTGGCGCAAAGCTCTTAGTTCAAGCTTATACAGTAGAGTTCCCCATTAGCTTATATGTGACACTCCTTTTCCCTGTGATACCCATGTCTGGAGCTTGGATTAATGTCCCAACAGTTCCCAGTTTCACAAAAACTGCTGCTTCAGGTGAATTCGAGCAATTTTCACAGTCACTAAAATTACACCCATCAAAGAATGTGTAGATTGCAAACTGTTAAATCTGACCTTTAAAGTCTTGAATTCAGTATTTCCTTCATATCTGGCTTCCTTTTTAGGCTAGATTCACTAATCTGACTTCCGGGTCCGATTCCAGCAGGCCTGACCAATTCACAACAGCAAAATATTGCAATGAGGACGATCGGAGGAATGCCTCCCTCTGAATGCATGGATCGCTAGTGTTTGATCCTGACATATGCGCAGACCATCTGCTTTCCCTGCAGATGGTCTGCAAATGCGTTTTGTGTCCGTTTGTTTGTTTTTCTGAGGGTTTTTTTGGGAGCCCCAACTCTCCTGCTCTCCCAGGGAAGGGCTACTCCCCGGCGGCAGCAGCCTCTTCCCTTTTGCCGACACTGGCTTGTTGCTTTCTCCTGTCAGCTGGTCATGCCCTGCTCTCTGCCGCCTTCCCTGCAGTGCGAGCAGGTTTAAAGCGGGGCTGCACTGCAGCGTGCAGCCCCGCTTTAAACCCGCGGGCTCGCACTGCAGGGAAGGCGGCAGAGATCCAGAGCTCATAGCAGAGAGTACATGGGGGAGAAAGCAGGGCTGGAAGATCGGGACTGGACAGGCTTCCACATTCATATCTGTTTGTTGGGAGGCAGAAAAACCCCCCACACTTAGCTAAGATCAGGCATGGCTGGAAGATCGGGGCAGAATGCAGGGCAGCAATGGAGCAGGAGAGTCGGCAGAGACGTGTGCGACTGGTCCCCAGCAGTCGTTTCTTCTGTTGCTCGGCCAGCCCAGAGCGTCCCAAATTTGTTTGCTGAATCGCGTTCCTGCCCACTTTGCATGCCATTTCCCCTTATTTGCATGCACGGATCGGAAGCGGATCGCAGGAGAGGTTAGTGAATCGGGTCGGAGGGAAATCAGGTCACAAAGGGGTCGCAAACTGATCGGTACACGATAGGTTTGCTTTGTGAATCTAGCCCTTAGTCACTACAGAACCTCACGTTCTCTCCGACCAGCAACCGCTCATCAATTAACCACCCCCCCCCCCAAGTCCACTTAATCAAACTTATTTTCATTAGACATTTTACCTTTTTTGTGCTTGTGCATATGCTATGGAACTCCCTTCCATTGGTCTTACATTCTGAAAATTCTTATTTGAAACATAAAAACATGACGGCAGATAAAGGCCAAATTGGCCCATCTAGTCTGCCCATCCGCAGTAACCATTATCTCTTCCTCCTCAAGACACAATTTTTCACTCAGGCGTTCCAGTCTGACATATGGGGCTGCTATTGTTTGGCGCAGTGAAATTGGAATTTTTTTGTCTTTCTCTTCTGATTGAATGTTTCAAGGTTTCAAGTTTCAAATTTATCTAAAATGTGATAAACCACTTATCAGATATCTAAGCGGTGTACATAATAAAAATTATGTAAATATGGGTTAACAAATACTAACTGACAAACAAAACAAATTATTCACATAATCGGAAAAAGGGAAGAAATGAAAGGGAAATCAGAAAAAGGGAATGTCAGCATTAACGTAGTTCCCTTCCCTTTTCCCTAACTTTGTAAACCACTTCAGTGTTCTCAAGAGGCAGTATATATGGTTTCAGTAAACAGAAATATAAACAAACATCCATAGAGTACTCCACCTTTTCATGTAAAAAGGCACACTTTTGTTCTCTTTTCATTCTCAGTCAAGAAAACACAAATTTAATAATTAAGTGGATCTTCTGATTAATTTTTGTTCCCAGAATATTAAGGCATATTATACCACAAACCTCTTATTTGCTTCTTTATGTCCCCTTTGGAATTGGGAATTGTTTAACAGGTGATTATCAATTATATTCTTTACTCTTCTAGCTCCTTCTTTCCTGTTTAAAATATATGGCATCCATGTTACACCTGATCAGCACACCCCTTCTGGTGATATCTAAAGAAACTCTCAGGTCCGGTGTAATGCATGGATGAGAACGCCCTCCTTTCCCAAGCAAGAAAAGAAATCCTGGATGTTCCTCAAGACCTACAGATTAGATACAAAATTCGGCCCTTGGTAGTTTATTGCAAGACTTGCAGAGTAGTGACAGTTATTTAGAAGAGAAATAAACCCTTAACATTCAATGGGTGTTGATGGGCACATAGAATAAATCTAATTTAATCATCTCAAGGACAGCTTGAAGCTGAACAAATGATTAGGAATGAAAGAAAGAACATACAAAAGGTGATTTTACAATAGAGCATTTAGTTTGGGCAGGGATGTAATGTTGTGTCTGTTTTACAAAGGCTACAAATATGTCTAGGTGCCTTTACAAAATTACCCTCCTTGAAATTTCATGAACAACGTTAGACCAGTCCTGAGGAAGGTGTAACTTTTCCACCTAAGTTTGCACGGATATGCACAAATTTTGTGACATGCATTGCAACTACACCCAGGGCTGCCAAAAGGGGGGGGGCGGGGGCAGTCGGCCAAGATTCAGGCTCAATCTCCAAAGGGAGCCTGGCGCTGACCACAGAAAACCACCTTATAGGGTTGCTCCATCTCTTTCCCCTCCTTCCCTTAAAAAGCCTTTCTTTCAAGGAGTCGCTGGCAACAGCAACAGCACCTCTCAAACACTGCCTGTGGGCAACTCAGAAATCTCTCTGCTGCGTCTCACCCCCTCTGATATAACTTCCTGATATGGCAGAGAGGAGGATACTGGGTCAGCCGCAGGCAGTGTGTGAAAATTGCTGTCACTGCTGCTGGCAATCCCTTGAGAGAGAGGCTTATGAAGGTAGATGGGATGGAGGGTGAACTTTACCTTTGACCAATGATGCATGGGGGGGGGGAGCAATCATGTTTGCCCTAGGTCTGGCTTTGTCTCTCGGAGGCCCCGACTATGTCCCACTTACTATTACTACTAATCATTTCTATTATGTTACTACTGTGCTTCCTTGAAAATAAGGCCTAGCATGATTTTCGGGGTAGGTCTTAATATAAGCCCTACCCCAAAAATAAGCCCTATTTTTAGGAGATGATTCGATATATAAAACTAAGAATTCAATTAGAATAGATTATGCCACTAGAAGCCCAAATGTTGAAGTTATGACTGTCTTATTTTGGTCATACTGTCAGAAGAGAAAGATCATTGGAGAAGAACATCACATTTAGGAAGATCGAAGGAACCAGGCGAAGAGGGCAACCTGTTACCAGATGGCTGGACACATTGAAAACAACCACAGGGATGATGCTGGAGGACCTTACCGGAATAGCACAAAACCAATTTCTTTTTAGATCTATAGGACTCAGGCACAAGTCAATGGCACCTAAAGAAGAAGACTAGACATATACAGCACTGGACACGAAGGTGCATCAATACACAGTACTCAGGTGGGGGAATTACAGATTTTGGTGCTTAGAAGGTGGGTTGTAGTTTGGAATTGAAAGCATCTTCAATGAAGTAGGCTTTGAGTCTGGCTTTGGATACTGCCAGAGACGGAGCTTGACGTACTGAGCCGGGCATTTTGTCCCACTTCCAGCCAACCTCCATCTCCAGCAATGTCTGTGTCTACACTTTGTAAAAATATGTACTATACATCAGCAGCATCTACACTGGACAATTTTATAAGCAGCTATTAATGCAAGAAAACATTGTTTTATGTGCACAAAAAACTCTTCGAACTACTCCCAAAGGGGATATCTCCAATATATTCTTTACATACATATAAGCTGTCAGTGTCTATGTCCCTAATATGGCAAAAAATAGAGCAGACCTTTACATTCTGTTTGCTGATAATGGATGGGCAGGAGTGGGCTTTGACAGCAATTCCAACAATTGGTAAGTAGGACCATTGCCGGGCAGAATTCTACAGTCTGTGACCTGAGGATAGCAGGGACAGATAAAGATAAAAGTGTGTGTGCTTTGGTGTCGCATTCACCTGAGAGTGAATAGTGAGTAAAATATCAGTTTGCAACATGATTAGATTGTTGGTTTATTTGAGTATTGAAAATAAATGGGACTATCCAAAATTATAAAAAGCCACTCTTCCATGATTGTGTGACTGCCCTATTAGTCATGTCAGTATTTGATCATGACGGAGTTTAATCTGCATGGAGATATGAAAAGATATAAAAAGGATGGAGTCTGTCCAGAGGAAGGCTACTAAAATGGTATGTGGTCTTCATCATAAGGCATATGGGGACAGACTTAAAGATCTCAATCTGTATACTTTGGAGGAAAATAGGGAGAGGGGAGATGTGATAGAGACATTTAAATACCTTGCGTAATGTAAATGTGCATGAATCGAGTCTCTTTCAATTGAAAGGAAGCTCTGGAATGAGAGGGCATAGGATGAAGTTAAGAGGTGATAGGCTCCAGAGTAATCTAAGGAAATACTTTTTTTACAGAAAGGGTGGTAGATGCATGGAACAGTCTCCCGGAAGAGGTGGTGGAGACAGAGACTGTGTCTGAATTCAAGAAGGTGTGAGATAGGCATGTGGAATCTCTGAGAGAGAGGAAGAGATAATGGTTACTGCGAATGGGCAGACTGCATGGGCCATTTGGCCTTTATCTACCTTCATGTTTCTATCTTTCTATGAGAGGCAGGTGTGGCTCTGACCACCTTGCTGGGCAGATTAAATGGACCATGAGGATCTTTATTTGCCATCATGTTACTATGTATGACTGCTGACCTATATCATTAGCAGCGTTGACCAGCATAACTGGGCAGGCTGAGTTAGTTGGCTATCATCTGCTATGTTACTGATATCACATGATTGTCATTGCATAACAAGAAAGGAATAATAAGGCTAATGCTCTTGAAAATGAGACAATTAATGCATCCTGCACTGGAATGGGACAGGTACAATAAACTCCATTATATAGACACTATCATCCAATTCAACCTGATTCAAATTCCTAAATGTCCTTGCTCCAGCTCTGTACAGCAATTATAGTCATCAGCCCTGCCAAGTAGCTATTTGCCATGACCTCATTTCCAAGCTGAAGATGGGTGAATTGACTGCAATCATTTTATTGAAGAGCAAGCATTTAGCTTGGCTAGTGATGATGATACTCACAAGGGAACCAGTTTAGATCATTGATTTCACACACTATACTGTTTTGGCACACGAAACAAGTTCAGGCTCAGTTATGGAAATGAATGTGTTGGAAGGTAGGTATGGGAGTGATATGACTAACAACTGTATGTGTTAATGAAGCTGAGAGCAGTGTGCTTTCCACCCCATCACCACATTTCCTGATATACTGTAGCTGAAGTAACAGAAGACTGAAACTTGCAAACTGCACCAATTCTCCAGACTTCCACAACTTTATATAAAATAGCTGGTTTATTTCATTATTTTGGACCGTTTGAAATCTTTCCTTGAGGATTCTGAATGATGATTTCATTTTATATAGTGGACCCACTGTATACGAGGTGCTACCCAAATGTTTGTGGAATTCAATTGTAAAAAAAAAAAAAAAAAATTGCTTACCGAAACTCCTAATTATCTCCTTTGAAGTAGTCCCCTTGAGAATGTATACAGCGATCCCAGCATTTTTCCCATGAGTCCATGTATCTTTGAAGTCATCGTAGGTGAGTGCCTTGAGGACCTCCTGCAAGTCTGCCTGGATCTCTTCACTCGTGTTAAAATGGCGCCCTTTCAGTCGTAATTTCATTTTGGGAATAGGAAAAAAAATCACAGGGGACAAGGTCAGGCGAATAGGGAGGGTGCGTAATCACTGTAATGTTTCTGGAAGTCAGGAATTGTCAAACGAGTGACATGTGAGCGGCCTTCTGTTCACCGGTTAGCAGTCTTGGCACAAATTTCACAGAAATGCATCTCATGTTCAATTTGTCTGACAAAATTTGTTGAACTGTCCCATATGACTGTCCTACTATCTCATAAATATCGTGGATAGTTTGCCTACAATCTGATTTCCGGTGATGTGCTTGTTGACAGTCGTCCGCAACGGTCATCGTCGTGGACAAATGTTCGTCCATCCTTGAAGTGTTTGTACCAAAGAAAGGTTTTGCTTTGGCACATGGCATTTGGTACACGGCATTATCTCCAAAGGCTTCCTGAAGTATACGATGGGTTTCTGCAGCAGTTTTATTAAGTTTGAAACAAAATTTGATGCAGATTCTTTGCTCAGTAAAATCCATCATATCGAAATCCGCCAAGTCACTAAAACACAACCTTATAAAATCACACAGAACAAAACAACGTAACCTCTCAGCTGCATGCCCGTTGGCACACTGATTCACAAAGCATACTGCTAGACACCTCTAGGGGCAGAAGGGCATATTATTTCTAGTTCGCACACGCTGTTCACATTCCCCAAACTTTTGGGTAGCAGCTCGTATAAAGACAAACTGCAGACCTCACAGCATACCCTGAAGAAAGCCACCGCATGATGGCTGAAATGTCGGTTTCTGCCTGACAAGATGCAGTGAGACAAGGAAACCTGCAATAAGCATGATGCCACCTGCAGAAACCCTGAGAGAACATCCTTAGTTCTTATTCTTATGAACCTCCTGCAGCTTCCCTTATTTCATTTCAAGGTGTCTGCTCTTCTGCAAACGTTATGGACTTTAATTCTTGGGAGAGAATCACCTTCCAGAAGTCTCCCTCGGGTCTAGAGCCTTGGCAGGAGAAAATGGATAACTAAAGTTCTGGGGGGGGGGGGGGGGTTTCCCTCAGTTCCCTCCCAAATTGCTTCAGGAGTTTCCCTTGGTGTCAGGGCTCTGGTGGGAGAAAAAGGAATAACCAAAAGCCTAGTTTACACTCCCTCCTTGCCTTTTATAAATTCCCCCGTCCTTCCTCCATGTCCTGTCCCTCCTCTCCCGTCCCGTTACTCCTCCCCCATCCCTTCTCCTCCTCCACAAGTCAATGGCACCTAAAGAAGAAGACTAGACATATACAGCACTGGACATGAAGGTGCATCAATACACGATGGATCACTGGTCTGACCCAGCAGTGGCGATTCTTATGTTCTTATGTTTCTCCTCCTCCTGTCTCTTCTAGCCTAGTTCACCAACTTAGTGACCCCCTGAAAAATCCCATGCCACTGCTCAGCCAACAGAGGCATTTTCCAGGGGAGTCACATTAATAAACTTTCTTGTAGACACAACCTTGATCAGACTGGTAATTTCAGGCTGTGGAATAGCAAGGATTTCTGCAGTCTCTTTCCTGCATATTGCAGGATTTCTGTCTCCACACCTGGATGCCAGACTCATGCATCTCCCCCCCATTGTCTGTAAATGGCTATTCTTACCCTGTTCTCCCAACAGAAGAGGGATCCTCGTAAAAGCCAGAGAGCTCCTTCAAAACTGACCCTTGATGTTTTTTTAAAGGGTGATGTCCTATTTATAATAATAATAATAATAACTTTATTCTTCTATACTGCCACAATCTTGTGACTTCTAGGCGGTTTACAATCAAGAGTGCTGGACATTCAGCGAAATACAATAAGTAGATATTCAGAGGAAATACAGAGATCAGAGACCTCAGGAGGCAATATGCTCGCTCTTAGGCATTGTCACATTTCAGAAATTTTCAGAAATGGACTGGGTTTACCTCAGAGAATGACACAGGGACAAATTTTTCCCTATCTCCGCAGGAACTCAATTTCCCCGTCCCACCCCCGCAAGTTTTGGCACTGTAGCTGTCCTGTAAGCTTAGCCTTAACCGCATAAACCTCGAACATTTATGATTTTAAAGTGTTTGAGGCTTGTGCAGATGAGGACAGCGAAAGATTAGAGAAACTGGGCCTCTTCTCCCTCGAACAGAGGAGACTGAGAGGAGACATGATCGAAACATTCAAGGTACTGAAGGGAATAGACTTAGTAGATAAGGGCAGGTTGTTCACCCTCTCCAAGGTAGAGAGAACAAGAGGGCATTCTCTAAAATTGAAAGGGGATAGATTCCTTACAAACGTATGGAAGTTCTTCTTCACCCAGAGAATGGTAGAAAACTGGAACGCTCTCCCAGTCTGTCATAGGGAAAAACACCCTCCAGGGGATTCAAGACAAAATTAGACAACTTCCTGTTGAACCAGAATGCACACAGGTAGGGCTAGTCTCAGTTAGGGCGATGGTCTTTGACCAGATGGCCGCCGCATGAGCGGACTGCTAGACATGATGGACCAGCAGCGGCAATTCTTATGTTCTTATACTTGCAGAAATGGAGCAGGGACAGGAAAAGAACTTGCAGGGATAGGACGGGAAAATTAGTTCCCGCAGGGACGGGAAAAAATTGGGTCCCCGTGTCATTCTCTCGTTTTCCTTTAACTCCTTTATACTTAACTGTTGCAACACATGTTCATTGACAATGAGGCATTAATATGTTAACTGGTTTCAATTGGGTCAATTATTATTATTATTATTATTTTTTTAATATTCTTGATTCATTTTGAAAACTTACAGCAAGCGTACAGGAATATATCATTAGTAACAACAATAACACTTGTAATTCTCATATAATTCTACAAACATAAAAATTATATCCCGTCCCACCCACCTTCTTTCAAATATTATAATCAATTAGATTGCATTACAGTAATTAGGGTTCCTTTTACTAAGGAGTGCTAATGGATTTATTATGCGCTAATGATTAAGAACATAAGAATAGCCATACAGGTTCAGACCAATGGTCCATCTAGCCCAGTATTCTGTTTCCAACAGGGGCCAATCCAGGTCACAAGAACCTGGCAGAAACCCAAACAGGTTCAATATTCCGTGCTACTGATCTCAGTGTGCGCTAAATGCCATACAGCTCTCCTATTCCTATGAGCGTGTTTGCAATTAGCATGTGCTAATCATTAGTGCACACTAAATTCATTAATGCATCTTAGTAAAAGGAGCCCATAAGTTATATCAAGATAAACCTGTAATGGAATATTTACATTTTTGCTAAACTACAAATTCTGCTTTTTCCACCTTGCTGCCTTCTATACCTGGAACAGGCAGACTTCAAGTTTCAAGATTTATTTTTTTTTTTATATACCACTCATGAGCGAACTGTCCGAGTGGTTTACAAACAGAGTAAAAGACAACACAGAATATAGAAAGGAGCTACATTATCCATGAGCAAAAATAGAACATCACCCTTTAACAGATCAATCAGGACTTGGCTGTCATTTGCAACAACATGGGACATGTCAACGACAACCCATGTTGTTCCATGTCATTAACAAATGAAAATGAGCAGAAAAAAACCTATGATATGTTATGGAATTTTGTTTGCCAATAATAGTGTGCATTCTATGTAAATAGGGCACACTCTTAACAGTGACATAGTAAGGAGGCGGGGGGGGGGGCGAACCTGTCTTGCGGAGGGCACCAGCACCTCTCCACTCTCATGCCATTTTCATGCCTTCCCTTCTGCCCTCCCCCTTCCCCCCCCCCCCCACGGTACCTCTTTAAATCTTTGCCAGCACAAGCAACTTCTCCGGCCTACTGTGCACACCAGCCTGGCTCCCCTCTGCAATCACTTCCTGGCTGCAGGGCTAGGAAGTGACATCAGAGGGAAAGCCAACGCCAGCGTGAACTGCAGGCTGGAGAAACTGCTTGTGCTGGCAAAGATTTAAAGAGGTATGGGGGAAGGGAGGGCATGAGTGTAGCATGGGGCAGGGAAGGAGCAGGGAACATGGAAGGATCGGGGGACAAAGAGGAGGGTGTGGGGGGGCCACTACCTCAGGTACATAGTTACAGGGGGGCTACTACCTCAGGTACCTCCTACCCTCGCTACACCACTGACTCTTAACAACATTGTTCCCTTAGTGACAAAATGGTCAAAAAATCTGAAATAAAATGAAGATTTCTGTACATGACATGGGAAACTACATGATAGGAAAATTTTCCAGCTGCCCATTCGTAATTACCAACTGCTGTGACAGTTTTCATCCAGGATCTCACTACTTCCAGATGATTCTGCAACAGGGATGTCCCAGTTAACATCTGGCATTTTAAACTTATCTATTAATAGTACTACCTCTTTTTTACATATATTGTGATTGCCTTCAATTAAATCTCTTTCCATTTCTTCTGCCTGTAAAGAAAACCTGTATATCATAACAATATAAATAGATTTTCCAGTCCTTCTTTCCAGATTAACCCACAGTATCCTTATCCTGAAAGACTTACAACTCTGTTGCTTAAATATTATTTTTAACATATAAGAGCAATCCTCCTCTTTCTTCAGTGCTATCCATTCTGAATAGATAATCTACTATAATAAAACCCTAAGCGCACATGCGCACTTCAAACTTCGTGATCTCTGCGACTATGATACGTAGCTCCGTGCCAGTAGAACGAGCCTGTGGCGGTTTTCTGGATCCTACTGCGCATGCAGAGTTTGAAATGTCAACCATGGACGCAAGGAGGTGAAGAATATGCCGGCGACTCCCCCTCCCGCCATCACTCACTCTAAGAGGACCACGCAAAAGGAAGGGAGAAGGGCTGCTACTGAACAGGGGGAGCAGAAAAGGGGTGCTGCTGGACAGGGGGTGGTAAAAGGAAGGGAGAAGGGCTACTGCTGAACAGGGGGAGCAGTGAAGGGGTGCTGCTGGACATGGGGAGCAGGCAAGGGGTGGTGGTGGACAGCCAAGGCAAAAGAGACAAAAAGAAAGAAGGACAGAAAGCGGCCAAGGAGAGAGAGAGAGAGAAAGAAAAAAAGAAAGACACACACACACATCTATTCTAGCACCCGTTAATGTTATGGGCTTAAAGACTAAACATTATATTAACAAATATATTCTCATCATGGTTCTCTTTGATCCACATTTCTGTGACCATCAGCAAATCCAAGTCACTTTCTTCCATAACAGCCTCTAGATCCAGACTCTTTTATCCAATACTATGGCCTCTTTACCCCATTTCTACAGAAGTATTAAATGATTTAACTACCCAAGGGTTTTTACTTATCTGGGGGCTTCGGCTACCCATCTCCAATAAGTGAAGCTTAAGCCTTCTCTTCAGTAGGCTAGCCAGTCTGCTAGGGAAGATACTTCATCCCTTCTCTGATAGATGAATACTATCTCTGCTCAGCAGCCCTTTTGAAATCTTTCTTGGTGATTACATGAGTGCAGCGATGCATTCAAATTCAGGACCTAAGCTTCTCTCTGTTTTGGCCTTTACCTTTATTAGGGAAGATTGAGGAGAACAATGCCTGTGCTGCTTTATCTTCTCTGAAATGTTTGGAGGGATACCTGGCAATATCATTCATAACAACAAGGTTAAGCAGCATGAGATAATAATCAGTAGGACTGATGAGTCTCGACAAACTTTCTTCACAATAGCCAAGATCGAGGAGACAATAGCATTCATTACTGCCTGGTGTGACATAAATTTGCATTACATTAGAGCCACGTTGTATTAAGACTATACAAGAAAGAGTGTCTATTAGCTTTAACAGTCTAGTCAGACTCCTGATGCAGGCCGTTTTGGCCGAAACATGTATGTATTGAGTCTCTATTTGAATTAAAGTACTCTAGCACCCAGAGGTCTTCTTCACTGTCTTTTATGGTTTCTCCGGTACGAGAAGGTGATTTCTCCTGTCCTTGGTACATTGGTAAGATCAGGATGGCAGGTCAATTAAGTTATGTACTGTATAAAGCAGGGATCTCAAAGTCCCTCCTTGAGGGCCGCAATCCAGTCGGGTTTTCAGGATTTCCCCAATGAATATGCATTGAAGCAGTGCATGCACATAGATCTCATGCATATTCATTGAGGAAATCCTGAAAACCCGACTGGATTGCAGCCCTCAAGGAGGGACTTTGAGACCCCTAGTATAAAGAATGTTAAGAAGCAGCAGCTATGTGTCAGAAGCTACAGAAGGGTGCAGAAGAAGCTTTATTCCAGCAACCTGCCCAATAAAGTCCATATGAGGAAGTATAAAAACCTGTTCTCAAAGTATAAACCAAGGTATATAGAGGTTTGATTCTTCAACTACACCATGGTCTTTAATGGTCTGCCGATGACATGCCTTTCATGCCGCTTTTTAACTTCTTTTGCTACAGTAAATGGAATACCAGTTCAAGTACATTTAATCGTTTCCATAGGAAAATGGCCGCCTCTTCCTGGGTACTGCAAACAGGTCCCATCTTGAGAATACTTAACTAAGCAAACCGATCAGATGTGCTTATATAAAGAGAAGACTCCAAGTCAGATTTTTGTATTAGCCATTTAAATAAAGATGGTGCAAGGGTGTTAGTTGCCCTAAATGAATTTTCAGCTTATGAACGCATCAATTAAGTTTCAAGCACTAGCCTCCAAAATACAAAATTTGATTTTTTTTAAACCCAATCATAATAATCACCCAATCAGAACCTTTCTATTAATGGAGAAAATATCCCAGTGGAAACAAGAGAGTAGCAGGACAGCTGATCACACCAGACAGCAGCTAGGTGGCACTAGTACAATATAGCAGTGCAGTGGCACTGAACCAAGACAATGGGCCAGGCATTGTCGAGATCTACAGCAGGCATGGCAGGCAGCGATACAGGAGGCAGCGATAACAGAAGAGAGAGAGAGAACTGGAGGAAGAGGTTTTCCTCTCTTGATCTCTATTTGTACGTGAAGCTAACAAACCCACTGAACAAAAAAGGAGATCAAATAGCAGCCATGGGGTGGCAATAGGAAAAACCACAGCAAGACACTGAGGGATAGAGAGCGGTCATATGTTGCATTAATTGAATTGCGAACTTAGCTAGAGGAAAATTTATCTTTGGAAACAGAAGCTTTTCCACCAGATCTGATGCTAGCTGTGAACTATGTGGACTTACGCTATCCCCTGTCATTGAGAATATCCATTCACCATAGGGTTACCAGATTTTCCATTTGGAAAATCCAGACCCCCTAGACCCCATTATGTCCCAGTCCTGCCCCCAATCCTGCTCTAGTCTCCCCTCCCCCGCTGCCTGCTCTCATCATGCGCAGATGCCCTCCTGCCCAACAGTGATTTGTTCCAAGCTTTTCAAAACCTGGACAAAGTGCCGGGTTTTGAAAAGCCGTCCAGACCCCCAGAGGACATGTCAAAAGGAGCACATGTCCGGGGAAAACCAGAAGTCTGGTAACCCTAATTCACCAGCAACACTGGGTAGTGAGCAGAAGCAGAAATCCCAAGCAACCTTGATCAGGTGTGGGCAAATTGCAGATTTGTGTGCTCAGTCCATGGTCCTGGTCTCACTGGGCTCTGCAAAGTTTTGTGTCATAAAAATTCATACAGGGGTTTCAGTTGCGGCAGATTGGTGGTGGTCTCTGCCACTGATTACTGTACCTGTGGCCTGTGTCAACAAAGACAGTTCTACGGTACCCATGGGAGACTGATAGCTAGGAGGTTGCTGCTTGTCCAGCCTGTACTGTTTGCTACCATGCCTACTCTTTCCCTGCTGCATTCCCACTGTCTTCTGCCTCTGGTGCTCCTATCCCTCCACCTTAATCGCCAGTTGATTCCTCCTATAAATAATCAGTGTATTGCACTGGAAGCTTAGCTGATACTTCTTTAAGCCCCTTTCTTACATGGTAGCTGGGAAGGGGGTCACACAAAGTAGTTTGTTTAGTTTTGGACCATGGGCCAGGACTAAGGTTACCATATTTTTCTCCGAGAAACCCCAGACACATGATCCTAACCCCATTCTGCTTCAAGCCCCACTCCATTCCGCCTCCAGCACCACCCCCAGCCTTGCCCCCCCCCCCCCCACTCCCAGTCTCCTCCCTTCTTTCAGACGAGCTCCAGCAGCGTCTGGAGGGTCTGGAGCATGTGCGGATGTGTGTGACGTCATCTGCGCTTGCTCAGAGGCCCTCCAGATGCAGCCGGAGCTCGTCAGGGCTTTCCAAAACCTGGACAAATGCTGAGCTTTGGAAAGTCCATCTGGGAGACTGAACAGTCCTCTAAAAAAAGAACATGTCCAGGTTTTCCTGGACGTCTGGTAACCCTACGCCTAACTCTACTAGCGTGTAATTTAAAAAGAGGCATGACTAAGGGCTTATCAGGAGCATTCCAAAAAGTTGGATATATAGTTATAGAATACTTCCTCAGTGTGCCTAACTTGGGTGGTAGCATTTATACCAGGTTTCAGCAGGTGTAGATCTGGCTCCCAATGTTAGGAGTAAGAATCGACGTGCTACATGCAGTTCTATAGAGGATACACCCCCTTTATAGAAAAACACTTAGCACCAATTTTTTCCAGCACTGTTTTTTTTTTTTTTAATTCTTTATTCATTTTTAAACGTACAATAAGTGCATCAATATAATATAACAAATAGATCATAAATATATTTAATAGTCATCAAGAGTACACATAAAATGCTATTAACCACCAGCCTCCCCAACCCTTCCTATTATATAATCAAATACAATGTAAATACAATCAAATAAAATTATCCCCCTCCCCCCTCATAATTGAACTGTAAATCAAGGGAAAATAATCATTTAATCATTGCAATATTTTGTTAATGGATCCCACACATCTTGAAATTTTCTAAAACACCCTCACTGTATTGCAATATATCTCTCCATTTTATATATATGACATAGGGAATTCCACCAAAAATTATAGTTTAGTCTACTCCAGTTTTTCCAATTATACGTAATTTGTTGAATGGCAACCCCGGTCATTATAAGTAATAATTTGTTATTATTTGAAGAAATTTGACTTTTTGCTCTCATTGCCATACCAAACAACACAGTATCATATGACAATGCCACTGGATTGTCTAATAAACAATTAATTTGGTCCCAAATTGATTTCCAAAAGGTCATAATAAATGGACAATAGAATAATAAATGATCCAAAGTCCCTGCTTCGAGATGACAGTGCCAACATCTATTAGACTTAGAGCTATCCAATTTTTGTAACTGAACAGGGATCCATAATGCTCTATGTAACAGAAAAAAACATGTTTGTCTCATAGATGCTGACATTGTACATCTCAACCTCCAAGTCCAAATTTGTGTCCATTTAGACACAGAAATTTGTTGTTTAATCTCTATGCCCCAAATGTCTCTCAGACCAGTGTTTGGTTTCTTTTTAATAAGTCCAGTTAATAATTTATACTATTGGGCAGCCTGATGACCCAGGAAGTCCGCCTGAAAGCATAAGAACTCCATACTATATTGCTCGCTAAGATGTTTCCATTCAGGGAACCCAGCCTGAATGGCCTGCTTCAATTGCAACCATCTAAAACTTTCTGATTTATTAAGGCCATATTTGTATTGCAATTGTGAAAACTCAAGCAGTTTACCATTAGAGATACCATCATTTAATAAACATATACCTGCAATCATCCAATGCTTCCAGACGATCCTTTTTCCGCCTATTTGAATCTTGGAGTTCAGCCATATAGATTGATTTGTAGATTTGTAAATTGGAATAGTTGTTAAATTACTTACATAACGCAATGTTTTCCATGTATCAGCTAATATTCTATTATCTTTACTGTAACTAGGCATTTTGACACTGAGCACATGGCAAAGGCACAATGGAGACATGCACTGTTTATAGGATTCCCCTCTGTGTGATACTGCTCTTGTTTCAGAATGGTAGAATGGCAAATGGCTATTACCATTGGACATGCCAGGGCTTGCATGTATATTTACTAACATCTGTATACATCAGTACTTCGCAATTTTTTTGTGCTTGTGATGCCATGCTTGTGCCCAAATAAAATTGTGTGATACCTCTCACCCCTTCCCCTCCCCCAGATGTGCAGAATAATAATGTACTGTACCTTCGGAGAACCCTTTTGGAGTCTTGACCAACAGTTTGGGAAGCGTTGGTATATGTATTTTATAAAAGGCTCTGCATTCAGTGGGCTTTTTGTAAAATATTCTGGGGATTGTGCATGTCCTCAACTACACATCCCGATTCCTACCTAAATGCCCAGTGCTTCAAGTCTACAGTTTAACTGCCTCCAAGTTATTTGAGAAGAGTTCCCTGTCCACAAAAGTGTTTGACCAGCCCTTCCAGCTGATTATTTTACTTTTACTTTATCATTTCAACCATGACTGTTAAGAATCGTAAGATCTTCTGTATGCAGACTTCTCCTAGACGGGGTTTGCACACACCAGTCAACAAATGTACAGGTTTTAAGCCTGGGCATAATACCAAGAAGTAACAATAAATAACTAATCAACTTGAACTTTAAGAAGAAAAACCACAAGGCTTATTATTCTGAGTTAGCTGTTTATACTCAATTTGCAGAAATAATTAACTGTTTATATGATATAGCACGGTGATTCTCAAACCTAGTCTGGAAGAGCACTAGCCAGTCAGATTTTTAGGATGTCTACGGTGAATTTGCTTGAGATTAATTTACACACAGAGCATGTAAATGTATATCTTGCATATTCATTCTAGATACACTGAAGACCTCACTGACTAGCATTCCCTCCAGGAAAGGTTTGAGCACCCCTGCAGATAAGGCTGGCTCAAGGGGTCTTAGCCATCTAAGCCAGCTATTTATTTTGCTTTCCCATCCTAGGGCCACTCTTATGGCATAAGCCATGCAGGTTTTGGTACATTTTCAGCCAACCAATATGAGGAAAACAATATACTCAATCCAGCAAATTCAATACTTAAAAACATTGTGAAATGGCCGGTATTCACCGGAGGGCACAACACTAGACACGTAAAGGATCAAAAACACGGTGGAGAAAAAAGTCTCAAACTAACATGACATCAACATACATATAGTAATCAAAGCTATCATAAATCATTGGCATAAAAATACTCCATCAATGTGACCTTTTTAAAGACTTAAAGTGAACATAAACCCTCCACATGCACAAACAGTAAGACTTAGCTGATGACACTAGATACAGGGTTCAATTCATAGATGCAATCTTAAGAACATAAGAATAACCTTACTGGGTCAGACCAATGGTCCATCAAGCCCAGTAGCACTATCTGGTTACTGCTGGAGTATACCCGTGAGTGGTAATTTTCAGTTTCCTAATCAGGTAAACTAAAACTTAGTTTTATAGACCGGGTCATCAACCAATTGGAGCTCGACTGTTAACACTAAAGGTCTAGTGGCTGCCGTGCAGCAACAGCTCCGATGCCCTTTAGATCTCTATGGGCTTCGGGGCCGTTACCGCGTGGCTTTGTAAAACAGGCCCTAAAAATACAAAAAAGAACAGAAAAGTAATTTAATTTAAAGGACATAAATGTGACTAATTTCCAAAATATCTGGCAAACAAAATTGTCGTCAAAGCTTTCCGAAATGATAAGAAGGGGCTTAAACTTCTTAGCGAAAGCGGCAAGCTATTCCAAAGCTCTGTCAATCTGAAGGAGAAAGAATGGCTAAATCTCCTGATAGATTTATTTTTACCCCTAAGAGAGAGAAAGGAGAGTTTCAATTTTGGGTGCTTCTGGCAAGATGAGATCTATACACATTCCAGTCCAAGGGAACAAGAGTAATGAAAAGAACATATAAGATCTTAAATGCAATACAAATGCATTTAAATTGGATTCTAAGATGAACTGGAAGCCAATGTAATTTTTTGGAGTAAAGGGGACACATGGTCAAATTTGCTGTTACCAAAAGTGAGCCTAGCAGCTGGGTAAGTGATGAAAATAGGACAGCAAAAAGGCTACTGTAACTTTATCTAGGCACCAGGCTGAATATTGACTAGCACCAGATATCAAATGCTGATCCCTGGATTAGGCCTAGCATTAACTATCTGCCTTGTTTACTGCCTACAGTGGTCAGAGCCTCTGTCATTGCCAACCACTGTGGGCTCAATATCGCTCCAATTGTTTACTGTTCAAAATAAATGTCCTTGGTTTAACATGCAAAATTATTCAAATATATGTAAATGTGTCACAATTTCAGAAACTTGGTAGTTGAAATTTCTTACTATAGGCAGAGAATCAGAATCTAACCCAATCTATTGGAGGCAACTGGGAACTGCTGTCTTACGCTACTTATGTATGATGATTAGTGAACTAGAAAAAGACCAAGGAAAACAGCTCAGCAGCACTATAAAACCACTGCCGCATTTCTGGCTTCACTGATTTCTGGAATCTGAACATGTTATTTTCACATTAATTTTTAACAACAGTAAGAATACCGGAATAGGCAAAGCCTTTATACTATGTAAAAAGATTGGGACTTGTATACTGCCTTTTTGTAGTTTTACAACCACATTCAAAGTGGTTTACAAACAGGTACTTCAAGCACTTTCCTTATCTGTCCCAGTGTGCTCACAATCGATCTAATGTACCTGGGGCAGTGGAGGATTAAGTGACTTGCCCAGGATCACAGGGAGCAGTATGGGGTTTGAACCCACAACCTCAGGACGCAGAGGCTGTAACTCTACCCACTATGCCACACTCTCACATTAAACAGAGCTCAAAAGGTTTGGCACTACCAATAAATGGATTTAGGGGTTTGATTCTCCTGTCAATCACCTGTTTCATAAGAACATCAGAATTGCCACACTGGCTCAGAACAAAGGTCAATCTACTCCAGTATTCTGGTTCTAACAATGGCCAATCCAGGTCACAAGTATCTGGCAGAATCCCAAAAAGTTGCAAGATTCTGTTCTTCTCCCTGGGAATAAGAAGTTGTTTTCCCTGAGTCTACCTTAATAACAATGCTTGAGTACCTGATTGTAAAAAAAACCACTTAGAAAACCTTGATAGGCGGTATATAAAATCCTAATAAACTTAAACTTAAACTTAATTAGAATTAGTACAAACCTTTTATAGCTGAAACTACGTTAAGAGGCTCATTTTCAAAAAAAGAAAAACGTCCAAAAAGCGGCGTAAAGGGGCAGATGGATGCTTCGCTTGTCAAACCCTTCTAATTCACCATTTTTCAAACCCCATTTTCTACCCATATTTCTATGGTGATTGTCTACAGTGCATCTAAACCCAAAGACGGTGTGTTGGAGGTGTGGCTTGAGCGGAACTAGGATGGGCTTGATTTGGACGATTTTTCTGCAACAGAACATTTTAGAATGCATCCAGGGTACAATTTGGACATTTGGGGCTAGACCTGTTTTAACAATGAATACATGCCAAATAGGTGCCCAAACTGACCACTGGAGGGATTGAGGCATGATCTCCCACACACTCTTCCAGTTGTCACTGTCCCCCTCCCACCCCCAAAAATGTGAATGAAACAGTATGTACCTGCCTGTATGATAGCTTCAGATATTATGGTCAGTCCTAGTAGAGCAGCAAGCAGGTTCCTTGATCAACGCACCAAGGACAAGCATATCTAAGAAATTACCATTTTTGAAACAAAATGATAGATGTTTTCTGTTTCAAAAATGGTCATATTTGCTACTTGATTTGTGTGCATGTTCCGCAAAATGTCCAAACTCGGATTGGATGTCATATCGAAAATGCCCCTCCATCTGCTATTACCGCAACCTCTAGCAACCAGTTCCAGATCTTAACTATCCCCCCTATTACTAAGCCACAGTAGAGGTTTCTACCACAGCCTTGAGCGCTAAATGCTCCAACGCCCATAGAATACCTATGAGCATTTAGTACTCCAGGCTGTGGTAGAAACCTCTACCATGGCTTAGTAAAAGAAGGTTTATGCATTGAATGATAAAAAATTATCCTATTTGTTTTAAATGTATTACTATCCAACTTCATGGCATGTCATCTACTTTCTGAAATACTAAAATAATATATATGATGATCAGAAATAGCTCAAAAAAGCTTATTTGATTTACATCCCTTTAAAACTATATAATACGGGGCTCATAATCGAAACAGAAATACGTCTCAACACCCGCCCAAGTCGGCACTTGGATGATCATAAAGACAGGTCATCCAAATGTCGATAATTGAAACAGGTTTTTAGACATATCCAGAGACTTTTTAGGCCTCTGAATCCTGCTGTGTGCCCAGAGCAGAAAGGGGCGTTTTTGGAGGAGTAGTTAGGGCGGAATGTGGGCCAACCCAGATTTAGTCGTACTGCAGGGATAATCGAAAGTTTGACGAGACTGCCTAGATGGAACTTATACGTTGTGACTTATGTGATCTAAAAATAGGTATAAGTGCCCAGAGACACTTCAGGAACAAAGTAAAGACACACACTCACTCCCACCATGTTCACTGACCTCCTCATATCCTCATACCACCATAAAAATCAGAATACAAATGTACATACCTTCCTCCAGAACATCAGCACTTGGCATAGGAGAGCCTAGTAGAGCTGCACAGAGGTGGCTTAAGTAGTCTGGAGGATGGGCTAGTGAACCATAGAGAGGAGGATCCAGGCCCTTAAGCCACTCTAACCACTATATTTATGGTGAAAAATGTGAGGCTACCATCCCGCCCTCCAAACCCTACTCTCCTGCCATACAGGTGCCACCTGCAGCCATATGGGCTTTTGGGGTTGTAGACAGGTGAATATAGTGGGTTGGGGGGGGCTCGCCATGACTTATAAGGGAGTTCTGGTGAGATGTTTCTGTGGCACCCTTTTTGTGAAGTTCACAGCAGTGCCCTGTAAGGTGCCCCACCGCTTTCTTGCCATGTTTGGGTGGCCAGTCCATCACTTTGCTGGCCCCTCCCATGTCCAGAAGGTCTTGTTCTGGACGTTTCAGACTTGGATGAATATTTGGTCAAGAATGTGGTTTAAAGATAGATGTACTGGCAGTCTGGACGAACAAACGCCTGGACGTACAGAGAGACGATTTTCAGAAAAAAAAATCTTTTGGCCGTACTTTTCGAGAATGGACCTTTTGCGGCTGCCAACTTTGGACGACTAGTGCCCTAAGTCCAAATCGGACATAGACATTTCTTTCAATTAGGGCCCTCACATGCTCGGAACTTGGTGTCTCTTTTGCCACAGCTTTGGTATAAAGACCCTTTAGTTTTATCCTTATTTAATTTCAGACAGCTATCAGTCATCCAACTACTAATAAAATAAAATACACGTCTATTCTAGGCTTAATCTCAGTTATATCAATAAGTAAGGGAATAAGAACAATGATGTCATCAGCATACATGAAAACCTGGAATTCGCTTCTTCTAGTTTAATCCCCAATGAAAAACATCAGTGTATTAAATAAAATTGGTGCTAGCGGAGATCCCTGCGGGACTCCACAAGTTGCAGTCCATTTATCCGAATAGGTTCCTTTCATTTTAAACATTTAAGATCTCATAATAAGAAAACCTTTAAACCAGCTCAAAACATTCCTTGCTATACCACTACTCAAGGTACATAACAGAAATCTGAATAAGGAAACTGGCTTTCTGGGCTAGATTTACTAAAGTGTGTTACTGTGTTAGCACTAAGATGAGTTAGTAGTAAATTGGTCATATTGCATAAAATGGGACCTGTGCTAAATCATGCACATTAATGCACGTTAGCTTGTGCTAAGGCAGTAGCAAATAGTGCACATTAATGAGTGCTGGAAAAACAGTCGACACCACAAAAAAGAAGAAAAAAATCCTACCAAATCTGCAGTGAACAAAGCAGCAAAACAAAAACTGCAGACCATGTACAGGATGCAGGCATTGTTTATTATACCGTCAATAAAATACAGTCAATATACAACCTTATTACCAACCAAGGGACCTGACACGGTCCGTGTTTCGGATAACACGCCTTCCCCAGGGGTCCATGGTGGATAAGGTATTGAAACAAACCGCAATACAAAGGTGTCAAACGAGTGCCTGTGTGAATCCGATGCTAGACGCATATTCAGTTCTAGCATCGGATTCACACAGGCATGCTACCATGCACTAACACAGTTGCACATTTTAGGAAACAGCGCACATTAATACATAACATAGTAACATAGTAGATGACGGCAGATAAAGACCCGAATGGTCCATCCAGTCTGCCCAACCTGATTCAATTTAAATTTTTTTTTTTCTTCTTCTTAGCTATTTCTGGGCAAGAATCCAAAGCTTTACCCGGTACTGTGCTTGGGTTCCAACAGCCGAAATTCAAGTTTCAAGTTTATTAGGATTTTATATACCGCCTATCAAGGTTATCTAAGCGGTTTTACAATCAGGTACTCAAGCATTTTCCCTCTCTGTCCCGGTGGGCTCACAATCTATCTAACGTACCTGGGGCTATGGAGGATTAAGTGACTTGCCCAGGGTCACAAGGAGCAGCGCGGGGTTTGAACCCACAACCCCAGGGTGCTGAGGCTGTAGATCCAACCACTGCACCACACAGAAATCTCTGTTAAGACTTACTCCAGCCCATCTACACCCTCCCAGCCATTGAAGCCCTCCCCTGCCCATCCTCCTCCAAAAGGCCATACACAGACGCAGACCATTCACCTTAAGATACTTATGTCCATCCTATTATTCTCTCTGCAAGAAACTCCCCAACTGTTCTGTCTGTCCAAATTAGATTGTAAACTCTTCTGATCAGGCACCGTCTGTTTTGTGTTATATGTACAGTGCTACATACGCCTTTCAGTGCTATAGAAATTATAAATAGTAGTAACATTAGTAAGTAGGGAAGGGAAAGGATATGAGGTCTTGTATACTGCCTTTGGCATTCAAAGCTGTGGGCAATGCAGGATTAAGTGACTTGCCCAGGGTCCCAAGAAGCAGCCCTGGGATTTGATCTCATAACCTCTGGGTGCAGAGACAGCAGCTTTACCAGGGAGCTAACAGACTATATTCATACAGTCCCTTCCCCACTGGTTTTCTTGTTCTGGTTTATTTGACATGGGGTTATTTTCCTTCTCTTCGTGGATTATATTCTCATGTTCCATGCACTAACCCAGTAGCACACATTAGTAAATCTACAGTAGCCTTCTCTGTTATGGTCTTCCGTTTCATTCCGGCCTTTGATAATCTAGGAGGCTTATGATACTGCCTTATCAAATTACTTTTGTCTTTTCATTTTTCAAGTGTTTCATTTTATTGTTATGTATGCTTTATTAAATGCAATTAAACCTGTATCCAATGCTTTTCTTATCATGTCAGCCGCTCTGGGCACACTCTGTGGATTAGCAGGTCATAAAAATATTAAAGTGTTGGCAAAAGAAGGAAATGAATCCTCCTCTCTCACTCACAATATTGCACCTTTCTCAGTGTAGCAACAATTTGCTTGTATTATGTGAGGGTCTGAGGGGAAATGGATAAATACAGAGGGCCCTAGAAGTAAATGATCTGATGGGATTCAGAGGAAAAACAGATCAGAATTTTGTGCAATCCAGATTATTATCCCTTAATTACGATAGCATATTGCTGGGAGCTTATCATACTATGAATCGTGCAGCCTATTTTTTTATTTATTACGTTAAATTATTTTTTTTGGCCCAGAAGTGTATTCTGCTCTCTTGAATTTCCAATTCAGTCATAACCAGTGTCTGTTTGGTGTCACCACATCTCAGAAAAGATTTAGAAAAGACGCAGAGAAAGGTTAATAAAAAAGGACATATGGGATTGAATGACTCCCTTCTAAGAAGAGAAGACTGAGAAAGGATATGAGAGAAGTGTAAAATCAAGAGTGAGATGGAACAAGTTAATAGAGAATAGTTTTTTTATGACTTTCCTTATATGGTTTAATTCAATAAGAAATTCCCCAAGATATTCAGACCATGGGAGATTGCCGGCAATTTCTTGCAGTATATAGCAATACCAGAAATTCACCATATCCGGCAACAAGCATTGAGTTTAAGGTCTATTTTTGATCGGTGGAGACGTAGCCAGCTAGGCTAATATCACCGCGCAACAAATTTTAACTTTTTTTCTGGGGCAAGAAGAACATGAGGTGTACTTTATAGAATTTGATATCCTGTGTATGAAAATAGCCTCCGTTTTCTCCTATCACGTATAGTTTTTGAGCAAATTGCAAATATTTATAGTATGAGAAGTCATAATGCAACGCATTGCGCCGATTTAAGAGTTCCTATAAATATTATTTTCTAGAATCGTTTTGCTGTTGAAGTGCATTTATAAATGAGATTAGGAGTATCTCGAATTAATGTCCACAATCATCAGCCAGCATTGATGAATTCCATCTGCCCCGATATCTGTAGCAATGTCCTGGTGAAACCTTTCCCCGTGCTCATCACTAACACTGCCAAGATTATCAGGGGAAAAATCTAATTTGAGGCAAACGGTTTTAATATTTCACAGATTATAACATTTACTCCAAGCATTAGAAAATATAGTGAAAATGTTAATTTTTACATTATAATGCTCTTTTGCCAAAAATCAGAGGGTTATACCAAAAAATTAAGGTCAGATTTGAATTCAGTGACCCCCAAATCACTATAGAATATCCACTATAGAATATCCACTATAGAATATCTGTTGCCCAGTGTATTCAACAACTAGCTGGCTAGGTCCTAACAGCCAAAGATAGACCACCCTTTTGGGCAGCTCTATCTGGCCACTGAACTTAGCCAGTGAGCCACTAAATATTGGCGGTGACCAGCTATGCCACACGACATAGCTTCTCACCAGCCAATTCACTAAGCCAGATATTCAGCAGGATACATCCGCCTATCTCTCGCTGAATTTTGCCAGATAGCCAGCTGTGCACTATTTATCCAACTGAGAGTCATTCCTGGCTAGTCAAACAGTGCTGAATATTGGCCTCATTAACCCCCCTCCCCTTTTACTAAACTACAATAGCGGTTATTAGCATTGCGAACTGCACTGAATATCCCTGTGAGCATCTGGAGCAGCGCGGCGCATTCAGCACAGCTCCCTGCGCTATTAACCACTATCACAGTTTAGTATAAAGGGGGGATATATTTAAGTTTTTGTACGTGTTCCTGTGAATATACCCATTGTGATAAATGAAGTATTCTGTATTTGTTAATGAATACATCAACAAAACTGACTTGTTCAACTTTTCTGTATTCCTTAAATCTGAATTTCAAAAAGCACTGCATGAGAATCTGGAAAATCCAGACTGACCCAGTCCCCAAGCAGTCCGGGTTTTGGGACTTGTACTGAATACTCTAGTTCAGGGGTAGGTAGGGAATGAGGGCCACAATCCAGTCAGGGTTTCAGGGAGGCAGTACATTCAAATAGAAATGAGAATTTCTTTTTTTTTTAAATTACATTGTGCTCCTACCTAAATGAAGATTAAATGAACAGTATTAAGTCATTTACTTAGATAAATAGATATCGTACTCAAATACATTAGTCTAGGGGTAGGGAACTCCGGTCCTCGAGAGCCGTATTCCAGTCGGGTTTTCAGGATTTCCCCAATGAATATGCATTGAAAGCAGTGCATGCAAATAGATCTTATGCTTATTCATTGGGGAAATCCTGAAAACCCGACTGGAATACGGCTCTCGAGGACCGGAGTTCCCTACCCCTGCATTAGCCTGTCTGGATATTTCTTTCTGGTCTAACTTAAGCTCAATGCAAGGGTTTCCACAGTATTCAGACTTTTAGCTGATTGAGGGGAGGAGAAGGATGGTATTTTTGGTAGTGAGGAGAGGGTAAGCAATATGCAGTTATTAATTTTTCAGATCTATAAATATTCAGATTATTATTAAGCTGAGAGTGGTGAAATTAGTCTACTATCCAGATACTCAGCACTGGAATCCAGATATCTCTGACCAGAAAGTAGTGAAATTGGTCTGCTAGCAGGAACCAAGATGGCATCAGGAGGATGATGTGTGTGGGTGTTGTGAACTCTCAGACCTTGGCCTTACTGCTGCAACGGGGAGAGGAAGGCTAAACTTAAAACATACCCTTTAAGCTCGGGGAAGCCTCCCTTTGTGAGACAGAGGACTCTGGAGGCCTGTGGGTTACAACCTTGAGTGGAGAGTTCATCAGATTTGGGTGGTTCTGCTGTTAGTGCAGAGCAAAGTTTGTAGGGGACCTCATTGAACATAAGAATAGCCTTACTGGGTCAGACCAGTGGTCCATCAAGCTCAGTAGCCCGTTCTCACGGTAGCCAATCCAGGTCACTAGTACCTGGCCAAAACTCAATATGTAGCAATATTCTATGCTACCAATACAGGACAGGGCAAGCTTGCTACTCTACCGCAACCTGGAAGCAATCAGCCAGTCATCCTAACTGGGAGTCCCGTGCTCAAGAGGAGGTTTGGAACTATTGTGTTAGTGAACTTGCTACTGGTTAGAGAATGACATGGTGACAGAATGTGTCACAGTCGCCATTCCCACGGAAAACCATCCCTTGTCATTCTTTAGTGTCTATCTCAACCTCAGACCTTCTACCTGGTAGCATCTTCACCATCTGATGGAGACAAATGGGGTGCCTCGGGTGTAGTATATGCACCCTTGGACAACCCAGTTGAAATATCACTGCTTCCTTGTGAGTTATGACAACTTTAAAAACCTGCAGTTGCAGTTGTCACTATGGACACCTTGTGGATGGCTTTACTGCAGATGGATGAATTTATTGAAGTACATTTGTATTAATTATCTAAGAGACTGGATAATATTTCTTTACAGGTTAATGATTGGAGACTTTAGCATCCCAAGTTTGTGAAATTCAGGAATTTAAAGTTACACAAATTGAGAAAGACATTCTACAGAAAAGACTAGAATATCTGGAAAACCAAAATAGGAAAAATAATTTTAATTACTGAATGTCCCCAAATCTCATTTGATAGCATCTGTATAAATGCCCCCTATTCTTAGGACCATTTTTTTTTTTTTTTTAAATCTCCAAAGAGGACTCTGGAGGAGCAGTTGATGGCCAAGAAGTGGTTTGTGATGAGACTTTCAATTTGACAACCTTCCGAGATTGTAAATTATTCAAAACACCACTATTAAACCGATCACTAGCCACTGTAAATTTGACCAGGTCACTCCACTACTTAAAGCAGCCCTTTGGCTACCTCTTACACACCGTATTACCTATAAGATCCCCTTATTTATCCAGATTTCTGACCTCATTTGCCCTTCCAGAGACCTCAGATCTGCACATCAGAATCAACTTATTACGCCCCCTGCAATATCACTCTTGACACCACTCGCAGTACAAGGTCCTGAACTTTGGAATAAGCTGCCACTTCATCTCAGATTTTAGACTTCTTTGGCTAAATTTAAATCAGATCTCAAAACATTTCTTTCTCTGACACCTATACTTGATCTTTTCCTACTCCCTCCAGCTAGAACTGTCTGGGAATTATGGAAGCAGAGCTTAGCCTTCTTGCACTGTCCCCCCCTTACCTCTTTCCTATCTAATTTTTCAGTTCCACCCTCTCCCCCATCGTCCTGTCTAGTTTGTGCATTTCCTCTCCTAAGAAACTAGATTGTAAGCAGCTCTGGCATTGCTTCTTTGACGAGCAGGACATTAAATCCCAAATAAAAATGGAAACTTGGAATTATCGTTAGAAGTTATAACAGTAAGGACTACATTCTTGGTCACTTTTGTATTTGAGCAGAATCATAATACTGTGCTTCAGCTTTACTTTAGTTATCGACTGGAATATATTAATCTTGTCTTCACCGGCTCCCATATAAACGTCCCAAATTACTATCGCTTCAATTTTCAGCATTAAACATTGAGGGCTCCTTTTACTAAGGTGCGCTAACGTTTTTAGCGCGTGCTTAAGATTAGCGTGCGCAAACCATGCACTAAATGAAAAATACTAACACAAGCTCTATGGAGGTGTTGGCGTTTAGTGCGTGCAGCATTGTAGCGTGCATTAGGCGCGCAGCATTGTAGCGTGCGCTAGGCGCGCGCTAAAACCACTAACGCACCTTAGTAAAAGGAGCCCTTAATATAATTTGATAATCAATACTTAATGAACTGAGATGAAAGGTGACAATGGCACTGTTGAGCAGGGGGAGAGACCTTGATGCAGCAAATGCGAAACATAAGTCAGGTCAGTCGCTGAACCCCCAAGTCCCTTATTGATTCGTACTCTGAAGAGAAAGTGAGAGATAAGTGCTTTCTACTACCGAAAAATATTACTATTGATAAAGATGAGATAAATTTTCTCTATTCATTAAGTACGAGGAACGACTTAAGAGACTGGGATTGAGAAAAGGAAACTACAAAGGGATACGATCGAGACTTTCAAAATACTGAAAGGAATCGACAAAATAGAGCAGGAAAAAAAATTATTTACAATGTCCAATGTGACACGGACAAGAGGACATGGACTGAAGCTAAGGGGGGCAAGTCCAGGACAAATATCAGGAAGTTCTGCTTCACGCAACGAGTGGTGGACACCTGGAATGCTCTCCCAGAGGAGGTTATTGCGGAATCCACCGTTCTAGGATTTAAAAGCAAACTAGACGCACATCTCCTTACGAGAGGCATAGAGGGATATGTGTGACTACAATTACGCGAGGTGTACACCTGGCTGGGCCTCCGCTTGTGCGGATCGCCGGACTTGATGGACTGAAGGTCTGATCCGGAGATGGCAGTTCTTATGTTCTTATCAAGTCATATGAAATGTTTAATGCTGAAGATTGAAGAGATATCAATTTGGGAAGTTTATATGGGAGCCAGTGAAGACAAGATGAATAAACCCCAGCCATTAATGAAATTGAATATTGGTGTGGGTGCCATCGCTGAGGCCCCTGAAGGAAAAGTAAAAAGGAAGGCTGAAAGTGCTGATTAGGGCAGTGTTAATTGTATGATTTGATAGAAGTTTATACTACCTTTAAAATAATTTAGACAGTGTAGGCTGCCAGGATCAACATCTTTCTGAAATATTTATGGATTCAACTATTAGAATTTTTCCTGACCTTTCTTGATTAACACAAGTCAGGCACAGAGAATTCATGGGTTTAAGACCAAGGGCTCCTTTACTAAGGGCTCTTTTTACAAAGGTGCGCTAGCAGTTTTAGGGCACGCTAGCCGCTACCACCTCCTTTTAAGTAGGCGGTAATTTTTCAGCTAGCGCACGCTAATCTTGTGTGTGCACTAAAAATGCTAGCGCACCTTAGTAAAAGGAGCCCTAAGGTACGCTAGCATTTTTAGCACGCGCTGCATTGCCTCGCGCGCTAATCCCTCGCTATGCACCAAGAACTAACACCAGCTCAATGCTGGCATTAGCATCTAGCGTGTGCAGCAATGCAATGTACACTAAAACTGCTAAGCGCAACTTAGTAAAAGGAGCCTCAAGAGTTCAGGTGTTGGGGGATATGTTATTGTTAGAATTTCCTTGTAGATGTTTTGTTATATTTGGTGGACAAAACTATTTCGTTTTTGAACCCAAACAGTTAATTTTGAGACTATGAGAATCACCAAATGCTGTTTCTTTTTTCCACGAGTTCTTTAACCAGCTGTTGATGTGTCTCTGTACACTTTTTATAAAAGTTGACATTTCCTAGAATTTTTCCCCTTATTCTTGATTCCCATATTGTGATTTAAGAGTTGTGTATTATTTCCTTTGATTACTGATTCCTGTTATGTTAGCATTACTTTAATATATGTGTATTGCTTGGATGCAAATTCTTAATTTCATAAATAAAAAAAGAATCAGTCTGCTATCCAGATAGCCACGGGGATAAAGTTAAGAGAGCTTGTCTGCACCAGGCACGTTCTTCCCCCCTTAGCGTCCCAATGCTCAATGCAACAAGCTGCATATACCCCTCCCCCTCTTTTATTAAGCTGTGGTAAAGGTTTCTACCATGGCCCGGTGCACTAAGTTCTAATTCTGTAACTGGCGCCTAATGTTAGGCACCTATTATGGAGGCACCCACCTAGATAGGCATCTATCTACATTGACCAACAAGCTCAATTAAGCTTTTTAATCAGTACATAAGAACATAAGAACATAAGAAGTTGCCTCCACTGAGGCAGACCAGAGGTCCATCTCGCCCAGCGGTCCGCTCCCGCGGTGGCCCATCAGGCCCATTGCCTGAGCAATGGTCCCAGACTATCCCTATAACCTACCGCTACTCTTATCTGTACCCCTCAATTCCTTTATCCTCTAGGAACCTATCCAAACCTTCTTTGAAGCCTTGTAACGTGCTCCGGCCTATCCCAGCCTCCGGAAGCGCGTTCCATGTGTCCACCACCCTCTGGGTGAAAAAGAACTTTCTGGCATTTGTTTTAAACCTGTCTCCTTTTAATTTTTCCGAGTGCCCCCTTGTACTTGTGGTTCCCCATAATCTGAAAAATCTGTCCCTGTCTACTTTTTCTATACCCTTCAGGATCTTGAAGGTTTCTATCATGTCTCCTCTAAGTCTCCGCTTTTCCAGGGAGAACAGCCCCAGCTTTTTCAGTCTGTCAGTATATGAGAGGTTTTCCATACCTCTTATCAGTTTAGTTGCTCTTTTCTGGACTCCCTCAAGTACCGCCATGTCCTTTTTGAGGTACGGCGACCAATACTGGACACAGTACTCCAGATGCGGTCGCACCATTGCACGATACAGTGGCAGGATGACCTCCTTTGTCCTGGTCGTGATACCCTTCTTAATGATACCCAACATTTTGTTTGCTTTTCTTGAGGCTGTGGCACACTGTGCCGACGCCTTCAAAGACGTGTCCACCATCACTCCCAGGTCTCTTTCAAGGTTACTTATCCCTAGCAGTGATCCTCCCATTTTGTAGCTGAACATCGGGTTCTTTTTCCCTACATGCATGTAATAATTGAAACTTAGGCGCCTATCAAGAAAAAGCGATTCTGTAACAAGGGGCCTCTAAAAATAGGCGCTATGCATGTTAGGCGTGGGCATGGCTATGTGTTAGGCACCTTGTTGCAGCATCACTGCTCTTAAGCGTGCTTAAGCGCTCACACAGTTGTACCTAGAGCTGGCCTATTTATTGGGTGCCTCCAAAATAGACGCACAGAGTGATTCATTAAACAGCACCCAATGTTACTTGAATTGCGCTGAACAGTGCCTATGTCAGCACCTAACTTTTGGGCGCTTCTTATAGAATTTCCCCCTAAATGCTCCAGCACCGCTCTGACACTCGTAGGAATTCTATGAGTGTCAGAGCAGCGTCAGAGCATTTAGCACTCTCATGGCTTAGTAAAAGGGGGGATAATTTGCATGCTCTTAGTAATAAGCATTGGGAATATATTTTGCTGCACTGTTCCCATGGTATTTCCCAGTGCTATTCCCTACATTTCTGAGAATTGACTCCTGAATAAGAAAAGGACAGCTGAGAAAGGATAAGGAGAGGAGAGGGATGAAGGAGTGTGAGAAAAAGAAGCCAATTAAGTTTAGATAAAGGAAGAAAAGGAGACAGTAATGCAATTAAAATAAAAAGTGGCACTGCCAGATCTGTTTTAGGATTAATTCTTTTCTCCATCTTTTAATAATACATATATATTAATTTAAAAATAATAAGAGATCAACAAAATCTTTTCTGTTGACAAAAGGCAAAGGGCAATATATGTAAACGCAATTGGTAACTTGTAATCATAGGAGCCAGCTCTGTGGATACCAGTGGGTATTGAGCAACCCTAATACTGGCCAAGCTCCTTCATTATGTCCAGGGATGGGTAATTTGTATTGCCACCCAAATCATTTTTAAATGTTGGCACCTTCGAATGTAATAGGGTTAGCCAGACTAACATAGTTCCTTTTAGTTAAACCAGAAGCTTTAAAGCTGAGCAGATGGGCAATATTGACGTGTTATAAATTACAGTTCAAAAATGATTTCAGTAAGTCTTAGTAACATTTATTAATGAGAAACCCAAAATCTCTTCATCCAATGGTCAGCAAAATGAAAATAAGCAGCAACCCTATAACCATATGTAGGATTTATAATCACTTATCTAGACCAAAAAAATAGGAAAAGATGCCTTTTGCTTAGGGAAGACCCTACCAATTATTTTCTGAAGTCCAGAATAAAGTTTAAATTTGCCAATATTGTCTCCTCACATGCCTATGCTGCAAAGTTCAGCAAGAAATGTTCCCCATGTGTTTCTTATAGGAAATGATACACACATATCCTTAGCTTTTATAATGGTTTGTCAAAACATATATGCATATGTCATCTGTTTATCTTTCTTTAGTAAGAATAATGAAATGTTGGCTTGTGTTCATCTTATCTGGAGTTACTTTCAGGGTATTTTTCTTACCTTGATGAGATTGTGAGCAGCTCTGTATCCTAACACTTTGCCTCCCTGAATTAAAGGGGGAAGCTTGCCCGTTGCATAACCATGCCAAGCCACAGCGTAAGGATTATCGATGGTGATCCAGTGTTTAACTTCCTTACCAAAAGACCTAAAACAGAATTCGGCGTAGTCTTTGAAGATATCCAGCAGGGACTCGTTGATCCACCCACCATAATCATCCTGAAGTTTCTGGGGCAAATCCCAATGATAGAGGGTCACTATAGGCTCTACCCCAATCTCCTTCAGCCTCTGGATCAAAGTCCTATAATAGTTGAAGCCTGGTTCATTTGGACTGGACACAGTCCCATTTGGAAAAATCCTGGCCCAAGAGATGGAGAACCTATAATGGGTGACCTTCAAACTTTTCAGTACCTCTATGTCTCTTTGTAAGTTATTGTAGCTGTTGCTTGCAACATCTCCATTGGCAAGCTGTGGATTGACTTCGTGAAAATATGTGTCCCAGATGGATGGTCCTTTACCATTCTGCTGCCACCCCCCTTCAACCTGATAAGCAGCAGTGCCAACTGACCACATGAAACCATGAGGGAATGTGTCATACAGAAACAGATTATCCTCAGGATAAGGAAGATTGTCAAATGTGCTCCAGGTTTTCTTTCCATCACCAGAGTCCGCATTCAGGCAGTAGATCTGTAGGCAGAAAGCAAGAAGCAGATGATGTGAGGGGTGCATTTTGTCTTTGCGGCTTCTTTCAGGCTGCAGGTTGATGTTAGAGACAGGCAACAGTGATCATTCGGCCCGGAGTTCTCTCTGCACTCTCCCTCTTTCTAACAAACACACACTCTCCTCCACCAAGAGCACCATTCATCAGCCTGCAGTTCAGAACACTGCCCGGTCCCTTTTCAAGATACTTAGGTAAAGGAAGGGGAAAGGAGAGGTGATTAATGATTACCTAGAAGCTGATGTACACCTCCACCCTGTGGAGAGATCAGAGAGTGAGGAAGTGATCTACAAACTAAAGCACAAGCTTTAACCACTTCACTGCCAAAATGGCTAGGAATCATATGTCAACTGGATAAGGAAAAAATTCAGAGATGTTCAATAAATTAACTCAAAAGTAATAGAGAACAAACTCTTATCAAGTAAATTTTATTACCAGACCTCAAACACCCCAGTAAGGGCATGAAAAAAATCAAAAAGTAGTGCCTTGGGTGTTTGAGGTCTGGTAATAAAATTTACTTGATAAGAGTTTGTTTTTCAGGAATCACATGGCCAGTGGAATTTTCTGTTCATTTTCCAATGGATTTTTCAGATCACACTTTGAATCTGTCATGAATTTCAGCTATAATAATATAACATTTTTAAAAAATACAGTCTTGGCAATTCAACCATAGAAACTAGGAGCGCAAATTCCAAAGGGGTCTTTTTACTAAGCTATGGTAGAAAGTGGCTTTAATGTGCTAAGGCCATTTTTTACTGCAGCTGGAAAATGGTCAGTTTTCCATTTTTCCTATTAATTTTGCCATTTGCCTTCAGCCATTAAAAAAATATATAGGTGTGAGCTCTTACCCACACCTATTTTGTAGGAAATAAGGATCAACATGCTAATCCTGTGCTAATCAGTTAGCACCTGGTGATGTGGCTGCACTAATTGATGTGTTCTGAAATACCCACTCTCTGTGCCCAGATGCCCACTTTATGCCAAAGTTATAAAATATTTTTTAGAGCGGATAGCGCATGCTGAGTGGAAACCTCTCTAGGTTCCCTGAGTGTGTTCCGCAGAAAGCACACATTAGCATTTACTGCAGCTTAGTCAAAGGACCCCAACATGATTTACATTGGTACAAAATAAAGAAAGCATTTTGTTCATATTAATCGTTTGTCTGAGAATTCACCACTCTCAATGCAGTTAAAAGTCTCTCTACCCCATATTCATACTGCTGAAGATAACTAGTAAAACCACGGTCCAAAGCAAAACCAGAAATTCAATGCCGCCACCATATCTGGCAACCGGTACTGAGTTTCTGGGATATTTTTTAGCCAGCAGAGACAGAGCTGGCTAAGCTGATATCTGCTGGTCAGCTCAGTCTTAGCAACCAGGACACGATGTCAGAAGGGAGCCGAGGCTGGCACAACCAGCAAGTGAAAGAAGCTGCTCTTTTATTGGTTTATTCATTGTTTTGGTTCAAAAAATTGCCTTATTTTAGACATTTTTGTGCTCAGTGATTCTTCAAGGGCCATTTTCAAACAAAAAAAGTTCCATGGAAAAACGCACAAAGGTGAACATTTAAAGAGGTACATGGTGGGGTAGAGAAGAGAAGAGCTGTCGGCACCTCCCCCCCCCCACCCCCACACAAAGACAGTGCCTGGGATGATTCATCCCCTGTGTCGTCGTCCCCCCCCCCCCCCCCTTTGTGCTATTTTTGGACATTTTTCTGTTTCAAAAATGAGCCTCATAGCTATCAATTGGTTATATCTATTAAAGGGCAAGCTCTAGTCTAAAGCATGCTTAGTGCATATGAAAATGCTACCAAGTGCAATAAAGTGGTTAGTGTTTGTGATTGGACTCACTCATCTATCCCCAGGCACTTCTGATCTTCCACTGGGCTCTGCTTCATTCACTCGCCAGTCACTATCAGCCTTGAACCACAAACTCTTCCAGTTCTTCTGAGCCCCAGCCTTCTGGGTCCACACAGGTCCTGGATACTCTTCACCCATCCCTGCCTGTCCCTCTGCTGGTCACTCACAAGTTCCCATCAGCCTTGGACCTCAAACTCTTCCAGCTCTTCTGATCCCCAGCTTTCTCGGTCCTCATGGGTCCTGTACATTCTTCACCGGTCCCTCTGCCAATCATAAAACTTGAGCCCCTCTGGACTCCAAGCTCTACTGGGCCCTCCTGCTACTCTTTCCAGACCTACTCCCAGTTGCTCAGTCTCTCCTGGTCTCCAAAATGACTCTCTGTTACTCCTGAGGACTCCTTCCAGTCCCTCAGCCACTCTCCATAAGAGCTCTCCCACTTGCTCACTCTCCTGGTCATTCACACATTCTTCACCAGGCCCTCTGCTGGTTGTCAAGCATGAGCCCTCCTTGGACTCCAAGCTCTACCAAGCAGACTGGTCTATCAGCCTATCAAGGATTAGATCAAAGCCAGCATTCCTTCCCTTAAGGTTTGTCTTGCTCCCAAAGGAGCCCTTGCTTTTCTCAGCTCTTTGCTCTGGAACTGTCCTTTTCAGCACCTTACTTCACTCAGTGTGAGTGGACAGCTCCCAGTTGCATCTATATGTAAATGAGCTTCACTAGCCAGGCTCCCTCTGCTGGCTCATGACAGGAACTTAAACCTGTCACACTCCCCCCTCCCCCTCAAAAAGGTTGGTGTTCACTCCGCTAAGACAGGAGAAGAGAAAAAAATCCTGCATGTCCAGCTCTAATTAACTGACTGCAGTTTTCTCTTTCTCTAAGGCTAAGGCAGGGCTAGTCCACTTAGCTTTTCAAAACCTAACCCCCCTCCCCTTGTATTGAGGGCTCCTATGGCCTCACTCATGGGCTCCCTATGAGCCCCCTGTGGGCTCCCTGATAGGGCCCATGTAGCATCCTCTGCCTCTACAGCCACCCCTTTACTCCTCACTTGGAGTTATCTGTTCTACCAGGATTCATTTTAGTTCAGTTCCAGAATCCACCTACCCCAAATGTGATGGGTGGTTCCAAAATCCCAACACTCCATATGTGATGGGCATTTTTGAATCCCAACATTGCCACCAAATGTGATGAAGCTGAGCGGTTACTCCCGTCACTCCTCTATCCTTAGGAACTTCTGGTCTTCCACTGGGCTTTGCTAAAGGTTCTGTTAAAAGCTTCCACACACTCTGTTAATACATGTGACCAGGTTCCTCCAGGCTCTTCCTGATCATCACCAGGTTCCTCCCTGACCCTCTTTGGCCCTCTGGGTCTTTGGGCAGCTTCCGAAACCATTTACCAATCTCTCTGCTGGTCGCCACTGGCCTTGCAAGTTCCTCTGCCAGTCACTTGCCAGTCACACTTTGCCAGTGTTCTCAGAGCCAATAGGCTGCTTCCTCTTAGGTCTTCTGGCAGCTCAAGACACTATTTGCCAGTCTTTTCGCTGGTTACCATCGCCCCGCTGGTCCCTCTGCCGGTCACTCACTAGTCCTCATCAGCCTTGGACCTTGAACTCTTCCAGTTCTTCTAGCTGCTTGTGGGGCCACCACCAGTCTTCTGATCTGTGTTCTGGGTTCCCACAGGTCCTGGATACTCTTCACCAGTCATCGAGCTTGGTAGACCTTTGCAGGGTCCAGGAGGTAGAAGGAAGGTGGGGTGGTGCAGTGCCAGCCGAAACAGGAGACAGGAGGGGTCGCTCCTGTCCTGACTCACTGCTGCACCACCAGGGCTCAAGGCAGGCCCGGAAGATGCCTGGAATTGGTCAAGGAGGGGTAAGAGGGGCATAAAGCCTGCTGGGACAGGGCACAGGAGGTGTTGCTCTTGTCCTGGTTCACCGCTGGACCACCAATAACTATACAATAATATAACCCTTGGTTTATATTCGAGTCAACCTTTTTTCCCCATTTTTGGGGGAGAAAAAAGGTTACCTCAGTTTATATTTGGATCGGTTTATATTGAGTATATACGGTAAGTATGAGAAGAATGTTGTTCTTATGCTAATTTTCATGTATCAGTCATGATCGTTCTAACCTAAGTAATATAGGGTTTTGTCAACAGCCCCAGAGGCAATAATCATGTCTCTTCATGGAAAAAATACCAGACTAAGTACACTGCACAACAATTTTTTGGTTAAGTCTTGATTCCTGAAAAGTTTTTGGTGATTATGACAGGTACCAACTTGGTATGCTCAAATATGGTTTTGGTTTTACTGCATCACGTAAGAACTATGAGAAATAGACATTTTTATGTTTACTGACAATAAAATATATAGTCAAGTTTACGTTTCGCACAAGCGACTAAATGAAACAGAATTAAAAGTGTTTTGCTCCCGAGTTTCTTTTATATTCAGTGTCTGGTGCATCACGTTGTAGCATCCAACAATAGTCGGCAAGCATTGACGGATTCCAATTGCCCTGGTATCGTTTCTCCATCGTAGCTATGTCTTGATGAAACCTTTCACCGTGCTCGTCACTCACAGCACCGAGATTTGCGGGGAAGAAGTCCAAGTGTGAATGGAGGAAATGAATCTTGAGTGACATATTGCACTTCATTCTCTTGTATGCTTTGAGAAGTTTGTCTACCAGCTGAATGTAGTTTGGGGCTCTGTAATTGCCCAGAAAATTGTCAACAACGTCTTTCAAGGCTTTCCAGCCAATTTTTTCCGGCCCAACTAACAGATCTTCAAATCGCTTGTCACTCATAACATGTCTGATCTGGGGGCCAACAAAAATACCCTCTTTGATCTTGGCATCAGTTATTCTTGGGAACATCTGTCTTAAATAACGAAAACCTTCCCCTTCCTTGTTCATTGCTTTCACAAAATTCTTCATGAGTCCCAGTTTAATGTGAAGAGGAGGCAAAAATATCTTTGTCGGGTCAACAAGCGATTCATGTGCTACATTTTTCTGTCCTGGAACTAACTTTTTACGGAGTGGCCAGTTCTTTCTAGAATAGTGCGACTCTCTGTCTCGGCTGTCCCATTCGCAGATGAAACAGCAGTACTTTGTATAGCCAAGCTGCAGTCCTAGTAACAGAGCAACGACTTTGAGGTCTCCACAGATATTCCAGTTATACCTGGTATACTGGACATACTTTAGTAACATTTCCATATTCTCATATGTTTCTTTCATATGTGCTGCATAGCCAACAGGTACTGAAGGATAAACGTTGCCATTGTGCAACAGAACAGCTTTCAGGCTTAACATTGACGAATCAATGAAAAGACGCCACTCTTCCGGGTTGTGATCACAACCAAAGACCGAGAACAATCCTTCAATGTCACAACAGAAACAGAGACTGTCGACTTGTGCAAAAAATTTGGTTATATCATGATGCCGGTCTCGAAACACAGAAATTTTCGTACCTGGTGATAGCAAACACCATTCCTGCAGTCTCGAACCTAGCAGCTCAGCTTTTGCTTTTGACAGACCCAAATCTCTGACCAAATCGTTCAATTCGGACTGTGTTATCAGATGTGGATCGCCTGATGAGGATGGTTCAAAATCCGGGTCAATGTCACTGTTAGAACCCTGCACTGCAGTTTCTTCATCTGGTTCGTCTAAGGTCCAATCCTCTGGTGGTTTCGGAACTGGAAGACTGTCATCATGTGGCATGGGTCTCATTGCTGAAGGCAGATTAGGATATTCAATTGACTTCTTGTTTTTGGCAGAGAAACCAGACACATTAGTCAAACAGAAATAACAGTCCGTCACATGGTCTTTCTGTTCTCGCCATATCATCGGAACAGCAAATGGCATCGTCTTTCGAGTACCTCTGAGCCAGGCTCTCAGACTAACAGCACATGTCGCACAGCAAATGTGAGGCGCCCATTGCTTGTCTTGATCACCTATTTTGCAGCCAAAATACAGATGATAGGCTTTCTTTACAAGGGCAGTCATCGAACGTCTCTGAGGCGTAAGTGTATATTCCCCACAGATATAGCAGAATGTGTCGCGGCTGTTACGACACCGACGAGACATATTGCCCGACACCAAAACGTCTATAGCATCAAGCTTACTTACTGTTATATTGCTACAGCTACTATACTACTATACTTTACTATACTGATACTATATACACACACGGACTATCTGTATTAACCAAATGAGCAGGATCGGTGTATGGAAGCCACCATTATAGCATGGTGAGACAGCGCAAGCTCGTTCAGACCTGCCCAGACATGCCCAGGATGTCATCTTCCATAAAACAGCTTCCAACCTGGCTAGATTTTATGCATGGACATACCCAGGCGGCACAAACCGTTGTTGATAAGACACTTATGGGAGAAAAAATTGTTTGCATCCAAATATAAGAAAAAATCACGACAAAATTGAAGATTTCTCTGAAATGGTACGTGATGGGTAATTTTTGATGTAATATTCATGATCAGCACCCAAAATTCTATAAGAAACACCCAGCAGTGTTCAGGAAGCAAAAACTTTGTTGTGCAGTGGTATGTTTAATTATTTATTTATCTCTTTATCAGGTTCTAATCTGAGAATATTTCTAAAGAGCTAGTTAAAATAACTACATCCTACTCTAATCTAATCTATACACAAACTTAGAAAAAGTGTCCATTTCAAAACATTAGATGTAAATTATAGCAGAGATCAGAGGTACAGCAAGAAAAATATGCATCAGTGACTCATGGACAAAGGCCTTAGGCTCCAAAAATAGATTTTCCCATATGATAAAGTTGGTTTTTTCAACTAGAATGTAAATTGATTATGTTAAGATAGTTTATTTTTAGAACTAAAAAAAAAAGGATTGGGTGGTCAACTAGGAGTAAAGCCTGTAGTAGATTTTTTTTAATGTGTTTTGTTGTACTTGAAGAACTGACCTTCAGAAAGCACAACAGACCAATTTACATGGAGCAAAAATATTCAAAGGATTTATGCTCCTAAATCTGAGAGTTATGTTCCTAAATTATCATTTTTGAAAATTTACTAGGGTTGAGTTCTCAAAGTTATATTCAAAATTTCACTATGGGCCCGTTTTCAGCCAGAATATTATTCAATATTATTTGAATGCCCGAATATTAATGTAATAGATTACCAAGAAAAGCTTTTTCTAAGCAGGCATTTTCAAAAATCTAGTATATATCAGTTTGTAATGAGTTCCATGGTTGAGATCCTATAGACTGAAAAGTACTATTTCTTTGCTCCAAAAAGCGCTGTATAAAAGGATGGCACAACTAGAAAGTTGTTATCCATTGATTATAATGCTCTAGGAGGTTAAAAGATATGTAAAGTAAGAGCATAAGAATTGCCGTACTGGGACAGACCGAAGGTCCATCAAGCCCAGTATCCTGATTCCAACAGTGGCCAACGCAGGTCCCAAATACCTAACTAGATCCCAAGTGGTAAAACAGATTTTATCCTGCTTATCCTAGGAATAAGCAGTAGATTTCCCCAAGCCATCTCAGTAATGGCCTATTGACTTCCCTTTTAGGAACTTATTCAAACCTTTTTTTAAACCCTGCTAAGCTAACTGATTTTACTACATTCTCTGGCAACAAATTCCAGAGTTTAATTATACGTTGTGTGAAGAAATATTTTCTCTGGTTCGTTTTAAATCTACTACTTAGTAGCTTCATCGCATGCCCCCTAGTCCTAGTATTTTTGGAAAGAGTGAACAAGCAATTCATATCTACCCTTTCCACTCCACTCAGTATTTTATAGACCTGTATCATATCACCCCTGAGCCTTCTCTTTTCCAAGTAGAAGCATTAACAATAGGTGTTTCATTATTCAAGGCTTTGTATATTCACAAGGCCTTGAATTATACCCATCATACCACAGGAAGCCAATGTAGTTTATATAAGATTGATGTTATATATTCATACCTGGAATATCCCGATACTAACCTTACTAATGCATTATGTGTTACTTGTAATGCACACAAAATAAATGTTGGTAACCCTGAAAACAATGAGTTACAGTAATCAAAGAGTAGCAGAATTAAACTGTAAAGTACCAACCTAAATTTCTCAATCATAAGGTAATCACATAATTGTTCTGCATGATGGAGAGTCTTTCAGGATTGTGCAAGTGTCTGCTCTGTCAGCTATATTGTTTAATATCTTTGTGAATCCCTTCATTGTTTGTGATGGAATGTATGTCTAATCAAAGGAGTTGAGGGCCCTCAGATGCAATCTGCAAGGATTGGTCCTTAAAGGCACTGGGTCCCTGTCATGGCTGGTTGTAACTGGTCACAGAAGGCTATGTGGAAGGTGGTGGGAGGCTAATCTTCAGGTTCCCTTGATAATTCCCTGAGTGCTGGGAGTGAGATTTTGATGCCCAACTAAACGGAAGAAACATTAGTATTTACGAGGAATCTTTTATTTTTTTTTTAAACACTGTTTATTAAATATCTCAAAAGCAAATTACATTACTTTTTCACAGGTGAGCCAGCTTGCCTGACTGACTAGTCACATGACATTCTTTGACATGCCCTCTTACTATTTTTTTCTGCCCCAAACATTTCCCGTGAAAATATGAAAGTGATGAAACTTTTTGAAGAACTCTGGACAGTATTTACTAAGAAAACCCATGAAGGCTCCCAAATAACCTGAAATTTTTTTTAATTTCCCTGCTGTATAGCAATTATCTTTTCCATTTTGAATATGTGGCATAAAGAGTTCCACCAAAAAGTTTCAGGTTATTTGGGAGCCATTAACAAAATATTGCAAATATTGAAAATATTATATAGAATAAACATTAATTTTTTTTCCCTTTGGTTCATATACGTCCAGGGTGCGTGGATGGGAATATTTTATGATTTCTTTTATTTATAAACATCTATAGGATATAAGGGAGGGGGATTATTTGATATAGTTTAGAATTTGATGATATTTTAAATGTGATTTAAGTATAAATGATTGTATTATATATTACACTTATTGGGCGCTTTAAAAAATGAATAACGATTAATTAATATAACAAGTTATGAGGAGAGGGGGGTTAATGATTGTTATATGTATTAATTGTGAATTTAAAGTACCTTCTTTGTAGTGTTTATATCTAAATTAATTATATAGCACTGTCAAAGTTTGAAAATCAATAAAGATTAATTTAAAAAAAAAGAAAAGACAACCCAGGAAGGGAGAATATTACCCTGTTAGGCCCTGAAAGGGGGCAGGATAAGGGGATGCTTCTTGACCCCAGGACTTGTGAGGACTAAGACAATTGCTTGTGGAAGATAAAGGACTCACCCTAACTACACAGGAGGATCCATATAAAGACCCTACAGCAGATGAACCTAGGAAACTGGAGAGGGATCTTTCTGTTTTCAAGATGATTTGATGATATAAATTGTTGCCCATGTGCAGACCTGGAGAAGACTGAAAGAGTTCATTATCATGGATCATGGACTGACATCTTTTTGGCATAGTAGGATCTGAATCAAAGAGAGTAGTGGACTGACATCAGGTTGGCTGTGAGGCCAGAGGACAACAGTTGATAGTGTTTTATTGGGTATTCTGGGGTTAGACTATAGGATTTATGTAGATGATATCCAGTTCTTCTTTAGATTAGAACACCTTTATATTAAGGCTTTAGAAATTTTGACTATGTCACTTCAGGTGGTAAACCAATAGATGGAGGTTACTTGTTTAAAACTGAACGTGAGTAGTTACTCAGTTACTCAGTGTTAGCATTTCCAAAGTCGTGTAAGATTGATGAAGTAGAAATTTAGGCATCCAGAATGTGGACGTCCAGCAACTTAGGTGTCCAAATAAATTAGATAATAAGCCCAATTAACGACTTTAACAAACAATAATTGAAAGTTAGACGTCCAAAGGCTGTGTGCGCATGATTCATAAAAAGGGCATCCAAAATTTCATAGACGCCCATCAGAAAAAGCAGCACCTAACGGGATAGGTGTGGGCATGGTTTTAATATGGATGTCCACTTACAGAACCACATGGCGCTGAATGTCCTAACACATCTATATTTTTGCCTAAAATGTAGGCGTTGCAAAACCATGTCTACTTTTGGGTGTTAGTTGGGCCCAAGTTAGGCGGATGTGACTTGTGCTACTGCACGTCTAAACGATGCCTAACTTTTAGATGTCCTTTACAGAATTTGCCCCAAAGAATCCCTAAATAGAAAGGGACTTGTATACCATTTTTTTGTGGTTGCACATTCAAAGCAGTTTACATAAAAGGTATGGTATACAGGTACTTGTTTTGTACCTGGGGCAATGGAGAATTAAGTGTCTTGCCCAGGGCCACAAGGAGCACTACTGGGATTTGATCCCATAACCTCAGCTCTACAACTAGGACATCAGATCAGCAATTATAATTTTGTTCATGATGTGCAGGAGCGATGCTTAAATGCAGCCCCAGCAGTGGGGTAGTGAAGCTGATGCCAGACGGACTTCTATGGTCTTTGTCCCATATGGCAAGACAGGATGAGCTGGAGTTCGCTTTGACGGCAACTCTGGCACTGGGGCAATGTGAGTGATACCAGACTGACTTCTAAGATCTGTGTCCTGTATATGACAAGATGGATCAGAAGCAAGGATCCCTATTTTATACTACATTCATATCATCCAAGTGCAGGTCTTGCTTATCGTGGGGGAGGGGGAAGACATCAGCTTATAGAGGGCTTATAGAGGAACAGCAAGTAAAATGAATAATTACTAGATGATGAGTATGAGACTACTGGGTACACTGGTTGGACCACGCAGGTCTTTATCTGCCATCATTTACTATGTCACTATGTAACTATTGATATCAATCTTGTCTCCATACTATATTTTGGCCAGATTCCAAATTGATGTTTGTCTAGTAAAAAAGAAGATAACAATCCTCTACGTATGGCAACCTCATAAATAAAGAAGAACATAAGAAATGCTGTTGGGTCAGACCAGTGGTCCATCCTGTCCAGCAGTCCGCTCACTCAGCGGCCCTCAGGTCAAAGACCAGTGCTCTAAATCAGTGATTCCCAACCCTGTCCTGAAGGACCACCAGGCCAATCGGGTTTTCAGGCTAGCACTAATGAATATGCATGAGAGAGATTTGCATTTAATGGAAGTGACAGGCATGCAAATCTGCTCCATGCATATTCATTAGGGCTAGCCTGAAAACCCGATTGGCCTGGTGGTCCTCCAGGACAGGGTTGGGGACCACTGCTCTAAATGAGTCCAGCCTCACCTGCATACGTTCCAGTTTAGCAGGAACTTGTCCAATTTTGTCTCGAAACCCTGGAGGGTGTTTTTCCCTATAACAGACACCGGAAGAGCATTCCAAATTTCCACCACTCTCTGGGTGAAGAAGAATTTCCTTACGTTTGTACGGAATCTATCCCCTTTCAACTTTAGAGAGTGCCCTCTCGTTCTCCCTACCTTGGAGAGGGTGAACAGTCTTGTCTTTCTCTATTAAGTCTATTCCCTTCAGTATTTTGATCGTTTAAAAAGATGTTAAAGAGCACGGGTCCAAGCACCGAGCCCTACAGCACACCACTAGTGATGTTCTTCCACTCCGAGTATTGTCCATTTACCCCCCACTCTCTGTTTCCTGTGCTCTAGCCAGTTTTTGATCCACGTGAGTATTTCACCCTCGATTCCATGACTCGTTCATGCGGAACCTTATCGAATGCCTCCTCCAGGACAGGGTTGGGAACCACTGAGTTAGACCACTTAATTTATAAAGTTAAGTACTATTTAATATTTATAAACCTAAAAAGTTCACAATAAAGTTTGATAGTTAAATAATGTTAACTTATGGTGACCCAGTGAGGATTTAATACGTGAAGCCAGATACAGTGAAAGCATTTTGAGCATCATGGTGGTACTTCTAAGGGTCTGTTAGCATTGGAAATATCCATTACCTTATGATAGGTGTGAGAAAAAGGGAGATGGTCTTTAAGTTATCATCTCTTGTTTATATAGGTTGAATACTTCTCTCACAAAAGTTTTCACTATAATAGATAGTGCAGTCCATTAATTCATTTTATTTATGGCAGGGGTGTCCAATGTCGGTCCTCGTGGGCCGCAATCCAGTCGGGTTTTCAGGATTTCCCCAATGAATATGCATGAGATCTATTAGCATACAATGAAAGCAGTGCATGCAAATAGACCTCATGTATATTCATTGGGGAAATCCTGAAAATCCGACTGGACTGTGGCCCTTGAGGACCGACATTGGACACCCCTGATTTATGGCTTAATAATTTTCTCCTACTTTTTTTTCTTGCAAAGTCTTTGATCAGATCTTCATAATCAATCTTTCGTAACATACCTGCTTCTATACATAATAGAGATCAGGCATCCAGCCTACCTTGTTGCATAGTTGATCTGAGGGATTTTTAATATATTTCAACCAAGAAAATGAACGCACAGCTGAGCAATTTGGACCATTAATGTTAAAAACGCTTATAAAACTTGTGTTTAACAAATAAACTGAAATAAATTGAACTATGTTCTATCAAAAAAGGCTGGAATAAACAAAACTAAGGGCTCCTTATACAAAGACGCGCTAGCGGTTTAACGCATGTAAACCGCCGGACGCGATAGCCGCTACTGCCTCCTCTTGAGCAGGCGGTAGTTTTTGGCCAGCGCGGGGGTTAGCGCATGATGAAAAGTCGCGCGCGTTAACCCCGCTAGCGCAGCTTTGTAAAAGGAGCCCTAAATAGTACTGAAATAGTAGACTGTGCAACATGAGTGGACACAAGCACACTTCGTACAAAGGCATGTTTGGCGCACGACGCCATTAAGTGAGTGCGCCAAAATGTCTGAGCTCATATCCAAGAACAGAATTAAACGCATTCAAAATATATAAAACGTACTTACATTTTTTTTTAGTTCAATCATCTTTATTGTTATTTTCATTTTATAACATAGAGTGAGTTACTGACCAATACTACATGTCTTGCTCTGTTATGGGTGGTCAATAACTACAATCATGAAATAACAGAGGCAGGAAATAACCTACAACCAAACAAACAGGACAGACGTGTGTAAAGTAACAAGTCAGCATTGCAAATCACAAGTCGCAAACCGAATTAAGCTTTATGCACTCTCTATTTTAAAATGTAACAGGTAAATAACATAGAGATCAATCTAGCTCACTAGGTATTGTAGATAATCATGTCATGGTAGTATATTGGAGCAATGGTGCCCACAATTTTTCAAAACGTTTAAGCGAGCCTTTGAGTTCAGCTGCTATTCTTTCATATCGAGCATAAAGACAAGACAGTTTTCCACCATTCGTTATAGAGTTTGTCATGTGTATAAAATGGAAAGAGCGTTGGCTGTTCAAAAAGGTTATTATAATAAATTTAAGGATGTGTGGGGACCTTTATTAAATTATAGTAATGAATAAGTTACACCTTTCCCAATCTTAATACACATGTGGATTTGGGGAGGGATTTCTTGTTTTTCCATTAAGAATATATAGATGATTGTCGTAAGATATTATTTTTATGTGGTATATATTAGTTGTATATGAATTTGGGAGGGGTGGGGGTTAAATCTTCTTGGTGTTTGATATTGAAAATTTTTCAAGTGATGTTGTATTATATTTGGTTGATATTTACTGTACACTTGATGTAAGTTTAAAAATGAATAAAGAAATTATTTAAAAAAAAAAAAAAGAGATGTTGGAGAAATCCTTCCAATTTGCAAAGATGTGCACAGTGCTATCAACATGAGCATTTGTATCAATTGAACATTCTCTTGTGGTAATAGAGTGTGTAATGTAGACAAATTAGTAATGAGTAAGATAGAGGAGTAGAGATATCTATTAAGGATATAATGTGAATCCAAATCTGTGAAGGAAGCGATAGGAAATAAGAAATATTCATTCAGGAAATGGAAAAAGGACAAAACTGAGGACAACTGGAAAGAGCACAGGAAGTATCAAAAAGAATGTCACCGTGTGGTTCAAAAAGCCAAAAGAGAGTATGAAGAGAGGCTAGCCAGGGAAGCTCGAAATTTCAAACCGTTCTTTAGATATGTTAGAGGAAAGCAGCCAGCCAGGGAGGAGGTGGGACCGCTGGACGATGGAGACAGAAAGAGAGTGGTGAAGGAAGAGAAAGAAGTAATAGAAAGACTTAACATGTTCTTTTCGTCTGTATTTACAAATGAAGACACATCCAACATACCGGAACCTGAGCAAATCTTCAAGGGAGATCAAACAGAAAAATTAACATCCATGGAAGTGAGCCTGGAAGACGTACGCAGGCAGCTAGAAAAACTAAAAACTGACAAATCCCCGGGTCCGGACGGAATCCATCCAAGGGTTTCAAGTTTCAAGTGTATTAAATTTTTACTATACCGACTATCAGCAAATATCTAGCCGGTTTACAAGTTAAAATATGATAAAAAAAATAAAAATAAAATTTATACAATATATAAAATAATTGAAAAGAAAAAGAAGGGGGATTGTGAACATTTAGACTTTAACTGGACATACTGGAAAGTGATGGTAGGGAGAAGTAGTGGAAGGGGAAAAAAATACATAGTTCAATTAAAAAAAAAAAAAAATTGGAAAGGGAAGGATGAAACATAACTAATGGGATCGCTTCCTAAAAGCGGTTGTGGTATTGAAGAATAAATTATATTTAGGAGCAAGAAAACGCGTCTTGGAATAAGAAAGTTTTTAGTTTGGCCTTAAATTTATCAATTGATGTCTCGTGACGAATGTGGGATGGCAATGAGTTCCATAGAGTAGGAGCGACTACAGAAAAGTTAGTCTTTCTCGTATAGAAGAAATCTTTGATTGTGGGAACAGATAGTAGGTTTTGATCAGCTGATCTGAGGGTCCGTGATGAGCAGTAAGGGATGAGAAGTTTATCTAGAAAAGAAGGTTGGTGGAAGAATCTAATTTTGAAGACTTGCATAATTGTTTTATATGTGATACGATGGGTTATAGGTAGCCAATGAGCTTCTTTCTGGAGGGGTGTAACATGGTCATATTTTCCTAATTTGTAAATAAGTTTTATGGCTGTATTTTGTATGAGTTGAAGTCGTCGTAGTTCTTTTTGAGGGAGTCCATTGTAAAGAGAGTTACAATAATCAAGGTGAGAGATGACAAGTGAATGAATTAGAGTTGTGATGGCTGTAGTATCAAGGATGGATGATAGAGAACGTATAAGCCTTAGTTTGTAAAAACAAGTTTTTACAACTGTACTAATCTGATCATGAAAGGTAAGATCCTTGTCTAGGGTAACCCCTAGTAGTTTTATTTTAGTTTCCATTTTTACAGGATAAGTTTTGATGAGAATTTGTTCATGAATAGTTTCGTTCTTTTTGGTAGGAAAAAGTAGGCTGCTTGATTTACTGATGTTTAGAGAGAGTTTGTTTTCATAAAGCCAGTCACTTATTTCATCTAATTTTTTGTTGATTGTTTGAATATCTGTGGGATTAGAGGTATCTACTGGATGAAGTAATTGAATATCGTCTGCATAGGCATAGGCTGTAAATCTTATTGACTGTGCAAGAGTAAGGAGAGGGGACAAAAAAATATTGAACAGCAGAGGAGATAAGATGGAGCCCTGTGGGACACTATAGGTTTGAGATATGGGAGGTGAAGTTTCCTTCTTTGAATGAACTCTAAAGCTTCGGTCTAAGGAACTAAAGGAGGAAATAGCGGAACTACTGCAGCAAATTTGCAATCTATCCCTGAAAACAGGCGTGATCCCAGAGGACTGGAAGATAGCCAATGTTACGCCCATCTTTATAAAGGGATCAAGGGGTGACCCGGGAAACTACAGACCAGTGAGTCTGACCTCGGTTCCGGGGAAAATGGTGGAAGCACTTATAAAAGACAACATCGACGAACATTTTGAAAGAAACAAACTTCTGACAACCAGCCAACATGGTTTCAGCAAGGGGAGATCGTGCCTAACAAACTTATTGCACTTCTTCAAAGGAATTAACAAACAGATGGACAGAGGTGACCCCATAGACATCATATATCTAGACTTCCAAAAAGCCTTTGACAAAGTACCCCACGAACGCCTACTTCGGAAACTGAAGAACCATGGGGTGGAAGGAGATGTACATAGATGGATCAGAAATTGGTTAGCGGGTAGGAAACAGAGGGTGGGAGTGAAGGGCCACTACTCGGACTGGACGAGTGGTGTCCCGCAGGGCTCGGTGCTTGGGCCGTTGCTATTTAATATATTCATAAATGATCTAGAAACAGGGACGAAGTGTGAGATAATAAAATTTGCGGACGACACCAAACTATTTAGAAGAGCTCGGACTAAAGAGGACTGCGAAGAATTGCAAAGAGACTTGAACAAACTAGAGGAATGGGCGACAAGATGGCAGATGAAGTTCAACGTTGAGAAATGTAAAGTACTACATGTGGGAAGCAGAAACCCGAGGTGCAGCTATACGATGGGAGGGATATTATTGAAGGAGAGCACCCAAGAAAGGGACTTGGGGGTAATGGTGGACATGACAATGAAGCCGACGGCACAGTGCGCAGCGGCCGCTAAGAAGGCAAATAGAATGCTAGCCATAATCAAGAAGGGTATTACAACCAGAACGAAAGAAGTTATCCTGCCGTTGTATCAGGCGATGGTGCGTCCGCATCTGGAGTACTGCGTCCAATATTGGTTGCCGTACCTTAAGAAAGATATGGCGTTACTCGAGAGGATTCAGAGAAGAGCAATACGTCTGATAAAAGGGATAGAAAACCTTTCATACACTGAGAGATTAGAAAAACTGGGACTCTTTTCCCTGGAGAAGAGGAGACTTAGAGGGGATATGATAGAGACTTACAAGATCATGAAAGGCATAGAGAGAGTAGAGAGGGACAGATTCTTCAAACTTTCGAATAATAAAAGAACAAGAGGGCACTCGGAAAAGTTGAAAGGGGACAGATTCAAAACGAATGCTAGGAAGTTCTTCTTTACCCAACGTGTGGTGGACACCTGGAATGCGCTTCCAGAGGACATAATAGGGCAGGGTACAGTACTGGGGTTCAAGAAAGGATTGGACAATTTCCTGCTGGAAAAGGGGATAGAGGGATATAGATAGATGATTACTGCACAGGTCCTGGACCTGTTGGGCCACCGCGTGTGCGGACTGCTGGGCACGATGGACCTCTGGTCTGACCCAGCGGAGGCACTGCTTATGTTCTTATGTTATGATTCCAATAGCCTTTTAACAAGTAGCATTCAAATATCATGTATTTTAATGTTCCTTGTGATGATTGACAAGACCAGCAGAGGTCATCCTTGTGATCTGTCTGTAGCTTGGATAGTTTAAGGCAGGGGTGTCCAACCTTTTGGCTTCCCTGGGCCGCATTGGCTGGAAAAAAAAATGTTTCTTGGGGCGCAAAAACGCGCAAATGCTACAGCAAGACAGAGGAGCGAGCTGGGAAGACGGTAAACACCCGGAGGCAGCAGAGGAAAACACTGCATCGCCCCTACCAGGGCCGCACAAAATACTTCATGGGGCCGCCTGTGGCCCTTGGGCTGCAGGTTGGACACCCCTGGTTTAAGGGGAGTCCAATATGCACGATGCAATAAAAAAATAAAAAGATTGATACAGGGCAGCAGATACTAGATGAAGAATCGTGAAGAAACATGTGGTCCCTGCCTTATAAAATTACGTACTTACATTTTAATAGATTAAAAGAGCCAGAACTGAGTGTGCTATTGGAATAGTCATTAAGCAACTTTGAGGCTGTTTGAGGCTTTGGGACTTTGAAAGCAAGAAGAGGTTATGAATGCACCTGCAATTTCCACCAGTGACAGTTGGCAACTAAATGAAGAACTTCTTAAGAGCTAGTACCCGTCACTTGGTGTGCTGTTTCAAACGCGTCTAGACTTGTTCAAAACGTATGTAGCTTCCAATCTGCGAGCACAGTGTACTTTATTTGGCAGGATAAAACATGATGACACAAGAGGGAACGCTTTGTAAACAGAACTTATTCATTTTTCATTACATTTTGAAAATGGCTATAAATGTAATAATTTAAATGATAAATTCAGCTATGAAAAATTTCTGTGGTGCCCCCCTTCCCTTGATGCCCTAAGCACGTGCTTACTTTGCGTATAGGGTTAATCCAGCACTGCTCACTGGTGCAGTAAGGGAGACGCAGGCGCAATCTTTGTAAAGGGCACAAGCACCCGTCCTCTTTTCTGCCCCCTCTCCTTCCTGAACTCCCCTGTGCCCCTTCCCCCTCCCCTAGTACCTCTTTATTTTTTCCTGCGCAAGCAGCATTACGAACTTGCTGTCCACGTCGGTGTTGCCTCTCTCTGATGTCACATCCGGGCCCCACACCTAGGAAGTGATGTCAGAGGAATAGCTGACACGAGGCAGGCAGAAAATTCGTACTGTTGCTCTTGCCTGGAAAATTAAAAAGGCACAGGGGAAGGGAAGGGGGCACATGTGGCAGGGGGGCAGGATGGAGCGGGGGAACGAAGAAGAGGGTGGGGAGGGGCCCCACCACCCCAGGCGCCTCTTCCCCTCACTACGCCACTGATGAGGCATATGCATATTATAATGAGGCTAATAAACTTTGGTTTCCAAATGCCTGACATGTTTCTTAATGGTACAGTCACTCCTATGCGGTCTGCTGGTGTTGAATTTTTCCATCTCAGAACAGGATTTAAAATCAAAGGGCATCTCTCCCACTGCACGGGGGGGTGTTGGTTTGTAGCGGGAAAGATTGAACTCTCCCGCTGTTGTTGTGTTTTGGTTTTGCTTTGGTTTTCTTTTTGCGTATTTTCTGCGCATGTGCCCATCTCTACCACCAACGATAGGCACATGGAAATTTAGTGAGTTTTCACTACTCTACGCCAACCTCATTTACATGAGCGTTTTTTGGAGAATGGCTCACTTTTTTTAATTCGCTACCAGAACGGCTGCAATAGCAGCCAGTCATTTTTTAATGCGTTTTTTAAAAAGAATTTAGGCCTTAGTCAATTAACTCAACTCTCCAACTGACCCCGTAGGAATTACAGACACCCAAAGACAGAGAAAATTAGCACTTATGGTTTTTTTTCTAGGATTTCTAACTTTCTTGTCCTAAGCATGTGCGGTATTTCTTGTAATACTATATTGCATGCTCCAATGTAATAAAAAAAACTTATAAGCAAACAGAACTTTCCCTCAGTTTTACGACTTCTGAACGCTGGTTTAAGAAAACAGCAGTAAACATAGAGTTGTTATATCATTTAACAATGAACTCAATGACATGAAGTTACAGCATCACAGGGTTACAGGAAAAAGTGTGTTAGAATTACAAAATCAGCCTCCTTCTCCCCCCCCCCTCCCCAAACAGATGGCTCATCATGGAAAGCTTGCATAGCAGGTATATTAGTTCCTGAACTCTCAGAGTTATTTTAGGTAACTGCATCGTGTGAATTAGTGGGCTGTACTTTTCCACTGCAAAATTCTCTTTACCTTCCATGGCCCTGGCACAGTGTTGATTGAGAAAAAGGTAATTGGGTCAGTTTCCAAAAGTTTCAAATTGATCAGTATAGTATTAGTATAGTATTAATCTGCTCGTAATATTGTTATTTTTTTAATCAAAAAAGAATTACAAAGGATATTGAACTATTAGAACTGAGGGGGTGGGGATGGGGAACGGGAGGGCGTAAAAGGCAAATCACCACAATAAAGCAGGAAAGTTAACTCTCTCAGTTCCAAAACTCCACAAAAGGAGGAGAAGGCCAGTCCAAGAAAAAGTATCATTTGTCTTAATATCTCTCAAGAAACTAAGATTATTTCTCGTAACTGGCCACGGGCACTTGAGATTTATAGTCTTCATCCCCGATACTAGTAAGCTAGGATCTTTTTGATCTTAAGTTGGCCTTTTCCCAAGGGATTTCAGTAGATATACTGGTGACTCCCTTCTGGTGCTCTGTGTGGGCCTTTAAATATCTGGAAAACATTAATTTTATGACCATAAAACAAACTCTTGCTGAACTTAAAAAAGGAATACGGTAGTTGTATGTATTTTGAAAACTGAATGTAAGCATTCCTTTTTGGGTAAGATCTTTGTTTTGAAATTGAAACTTTTCTGTTTTCTGCAGCTTGAAATGCTTTTATGGAGCAATTTTCAGTAGCCTTATTGTTGCAAATATCCATGAAATCTATAGTCAATTTTCAAAGGGGTTTTGGATTTAGTTAGTTTGCCGCCCTAGAGGGGATCCCAAAAGGCAGGAAATACCATATTTTAGATCTGATTTTTGTATGGGTGTAGATTATTTTGTGATGTTATTCATACTCCTGTCGTTGGTTTTTACAGTAGGTTCCAGTGTAGGGTTGTGAGAATAGGATTTTTTAATATCTCTCAATACAGAATACACTTTACCTTGACTTTTAACAATATATCTCTCAGGGAATTTCAGAATGAAAGGCATGCTCAAGGACAGGGCCTTAGAATGGAGAGCCAAAACTCCCTTCTGGTGCTCTGTGTGGGCCTTTAAATATCTGGAAAACATTAATTTTATGACCATAAAACAAACTCTTGCTGAACTTAAAAAAGGAATACGGTAGTTGTATGTATTTTGAAAACTGAATGTAAGCATTCCTTTTTGGGTAAGATCTTTGTTTTGAAATTGAAACTTTTCTGTTTTCTGCAGCTTGAAATGCTTTTATGGAGCAATTTTCAGTAGCCTTATTGTTGCAAATATCCATGAAATCTATAGTCAATTTTCAAAGGGGTTTTGGATTTAGTTAGTTTGCCGCCCTAGAGGGGATCCCAAAAGGCAGGAAATACCATATTTTAGATCTGATTTTTGTATGGGTGTAGATTATTTTGTGATGTTATTCATACTCCTGTCGTTGGTTTTTACAGTAGGTTCCAGTGTAGGGTTGTGAGAATTTGGGGTAAATAGACTCCAGCTAGAATGTCAGAGGCTTAGGTCTATAAACAGAACAAGAACAGGAGTCTGTGTTATCGGTGGAGGAGCTGGTGAATGATTGGACTAAGGAATTGAAGGCAAGTGAGAATAGAACAGCACTCCTGAAGTCAATAGGTATGGGGAGAAGGTGCCAGCATTATAGTTTAAGGAGTCATTTAGAGATTTGAAGAGGGATTTATGGAGGTTGGATATACTATGGTAATGGACTGGGTCAAAATTCAAGAGATATGAAAGTAATGTGCTAAAAAAAAAAAAAACCCTGTAAAATATTCACATTGTAATCTACACATCCCCACTACTCACTGAGCCATGATACAGCAATGATTTATCCACTGAAAACAGTTCTCCAAACCAATAAAAGGATCATTCAGTTCACTCACTAAATATTCTTGATTCACCCATGGGCGAGACAATGTGCTATCAGTGGCGCAAACCTTTTTTTCAGCTCTGGCACGCTAAATGGAGCAAATGGTTTTCACAGCACATTATAATTGAAATTATAAAATTGTATGGGTTCATAAGATGTAACATGTATAGACAACCTATCCAGAGTTCTTTTTAATGAAGCCTGTGGCTGCTAATACAATGGAAATTATTTCTGTATCTTTCTGCCACATTTTCTTGGTCTTTGACTGCATTGCTTGGTATTTAAGGATCTTCTTCCTCTCCATCCATTTCACAAAATAATCACCTAGAACAGATACCTCAATCACTACCCTTCTAGTATTTTTCTACTTTACCACAATGTCTGGTTTTCTTGCATCAAGTTTATCATCAATTGAAATTGAAATGTTTCAGGCAATCATAACTTCATTTCCAGAATTCTTCAATACTTTTCTAATACAGTAATGTAATGATTATGATGTTTCCAATGAATAAGACATGCAACCTTATTGTACCTTTCTGTATAGAGATATATCTCTGGGCCTCCCAAAGCAGCAGAAGCAGCAGTGGCTGGCCTTGAAGAAGCAGATCTGTGAACAGGCAACATTACTGATGACAAGGCAGAGGGAAGGCTCTGATTGTGTTGAAGGTCTATAGACAACACCCATGTACATGGACATTCCATCTTCTCTTTTCAAGGCGATCCATATCGCTTCTTCATTTCCCCAGGCCATCTGTATTTCAGTTGCTTGGGTATTGTTTCTCACATAGAGAACTGCTTCTCCACATTTTTGACCATCTCTGTCCTTCTTAAAAAAGATTATAGCCTGGTATATTTGTGTCCCATCCATGGGAATCACTGAACCATGTCTCTGTAATAGCAACATAATCTAAGTCTGCCCCTGATATCAAGGCTTGCAGATCATGAACTGTGTGCATTTGTGGTCATTGCTTTCCAGCTTGACCATATAGTTTGTTGTTCAGTCTCACTTCCTACTGTGTTGCTAAGTAGTGAATTACAAAGATTGTTGTTTGTGTTGCTATCTTTACAACTGTCACACCAGAAGCATAGGCAGGAGAATGTTATTTTTTGTTTGGGGGGCCCAAAGGATCTGCCCTAGCCCTAGCAGGATCCTGTAGCATGAGCTGTCTCTCCAGCATCCGACTCCCCACCCCACCTAACCTTCCCCCGTCACTTTAATTTTAAAATCTTTGGTCCACCACTGCACAGCATCAACAAGCAGGCCTGCCCCGGAAGTCTTCATTCTGCAGCAGTTTCCTGCTCCCACGTAGGCGGGATGCTGCAGAATGAAGGGTTCCAGGGCAGACCTGCTCGTTGACGCTGTGTGGCAGCTGCCCAAAGATTTAAAATTACAGTGGCCGTGAGGAGGTAGGTGGGGGTGTAGAACCATAACTGACTCTTCTGATCATCAATTTTGGGGAAGGCTATGGCTTCTGTGGCCTCCCCTGTTCCGACACCCTTGACCAGAAGTGACCTGCATCCATATGCCACCCCCATCTTCTAGTTTAAATGCCTAGAAACATTTTGTTTGAATTTCTCTACAATAATTTCTTTTTTTTTTTTTCTGCCATAGTAAGATGCAGCCCATCATTACAATATACTCTTTTGTTTTTCCATGTAGTGCCTTCTTGATGACACCAGACTAGGGAGACATCTCTTGGAGTTCTGAAAAAGCTACTGTGTTTACCAAACATTCTAACCCTTCCCCAGCAACTAAAAAGCTCTCTGCGCTTTAAGCGGGATATTGTTGGCCAATTCATATGTTCCCAGATGTATAACAACATCAGTGTTGAAATTCTTAGTTTCTTCTCTATATATAGTCAATATTTGCCTAGTATTCTTGGAGGTATTTCACTAAGTTGGGCTCCATGAACTATGTTCCCAAGATTAATGCCTCTGATAATGGAATCTCCTAGAAGCAAAGATGAGGGAGGCTAACCCCCTATGATTCATGGTCCAGTTGTTTTTTTTCACACGGGAAGGAGGGGGTGATGCTTGCGGCCCTCCGAGCCCTTTTGTTACCACTTTGCGGCCCTTAAGGTGAAAAAGGTCAGCGACCACTGGTCTAGTGCAAGACTGGTAAAAAGACAAGATTAACAAGGAAAACCACTTCTGCTATTAATGCTAAGTCGCTGAAGTAATCCTCCCCTCCACTCAGCCTTCCTCCCCCAGCTGTCCCAAGAGGAGTGGCTGGGCTTAAGAGATACCTCACTCCCTCTGCAGGACTCATTCCCTCAGAAGTAAAGAACATTTTTTTGGGAGGGGGATGAGGAAAAATATTTTAATAGATATTTGCATGTGACTCATTGAGACAGCATTGCACTTCAGTGTCAAAACAACTTTTCACGGATTTGGCAGTTATAAAATCATCCAATTAAAGCTGCCTTTAATTTCTCCAGTCCATTTATCTGAATGAATCAGTATGTCAAGAGCACTCTTATTACATTGCTAATGTAAATCATACAAGAATATCCCACTCCATTTACAATGGAGAATAAGCATCCATCTACATGATAAGCCGACCTTTTATATTTGATGCCTTGATGAATGGCAAGTAGTTTATTTTGCCTCTGATGTAGAATCACAGCTGTGTACAGTGAAACACAACTCTTCAACACATTACTTTCAGGAAACAAAGAAAAGTAATAACCCAGTGTCTGAGAGCTGAGATCAATGGACAAGCAAATGGAGAAAACAAGAGACCTCTCTTATGTAGGTGCTAAGAACATAAATTAGTTTTGTACCATAAATCAACATTATCTTGTAACAGAAATGTAAATACTTGGGAAAATATACTTTTTCTTACCTGTTGGCAGTAAGGTTGTATTCCCTAAGGTTTCTACCTTCTCTTCCCCTACACCAGCAGTCCGGGCTGACAAACCCAGAAGTGAGTCAAGCCTGCTGCTGAGGGAAGAGGGAAAGTTCTAATGGCTGTGGCTGAGGGGTAGAGAAGAAAGAGTCACATCAGGAGCTTTAAGTGCCATAGAAGAGGAGAGAACAATTGCCAGTCATACTAAGAGCTGCAGGAGTGTGTCCCAACATTTATGGAAGTGGCAAAGAGGGAGACTGAATTGAGCTAAGCTGCCAGCAAGGAGAGAGGGTGGCAGCAGAAAACCCAGGAACAGCAAAATTGTGTAATTTTTAAAATTTTCTTTAAATTGTAAACTTTTTTGTACAATATATATTTATTGTAAACTGCATTAGTATAAGTGGTATATCAAGTTAATAAATCAAATTAAATCAAAGATTGATCAGAAAAGAGAGGAAAAGTCCTAGAGTGATTAGAGCACAGCTGGAGCAGTGGTGTAGTAAAGGGGGGAGCCAAGGGGGGGGGTTCACCCTAGGCGCCATGTTGGCGGGGACGCCAACACCCCTCCTCCTTTCCCCCCCACTTCTTCCTATTCCTCCCCTTCACGCATGTGCCCCCCTTCCCCATACCTCTAGTGGGTTGTTGTTCACAGTGGTCAACGTACTCTTTGCGACCCCATTGGATCTCCCGCTGACATCAATTCCGGGTGCCATGCATAGGACGTGACATCAGAGGGAGAGCTGATGGGGTCGCAAGAAGCACGTTGTTGACCATCGCAAGCAACAACTTCAACTAGAGGTACGGAGAAAGGGAAGAGGGAGCTTGCGCGGCAGGCGGGATTGGGGAAAGAGCAAGGGAGCAGAGACAGGGGAGGGGCGCCTCTCACTCTCGCTATGCCACTGAGCAGGAGTGAAAATCAGAGCCATGAGATGTACTGCAGACTGCAGATACCCAGCCCAGAAAGGTGAAAACAGGACACAAAAGTAAGTTAGGTGCCTTGACGCCTATCGGCGCCTAACTTAATTGCTTTAATTGGCACGGCAATTGACCATGTGGTTTAAAGCCAATTAAAATCTTGTTTTATAAAAAGTAGGCAGCTGCTGGAGTAGGCATCGGAATCGCACCTGCAGCATGGCGGCTAGCAGTGCCTAAGGTCAAAGTAGATGTGGTTAGGGGTGGAGATAGGGTTCCCAGATTTTACTTTAGTAAAACAGGATATTGGGCTAGATGGACCATTGGTCTGACCCAGTATGGCTATTCTTATGTCCTTCATGCATAAATCTCACTTTATTTCAAATTTGGTATTATAATTGTTGATAGGCATATGTATTTTATCTGTATAAGTTTTATTACAGCACATCGTAGTGGAAAATAGTGTTGTGCAAAGTATACTTTTGATGCAAATGTCAACTTCATTACCACTTGAGTGCTTGAGGTATGACCAATGTGTAGAGCATTCCATTGGTCCAGCAATTGGAAAAATTGCACTCTTTGTTAAGACCAAGAGAAGTGACTTAGGATTTTATGTGCTGTTCCCTAGTGTTCCTCTGCTCATCATTTGTTAAGTTTGCTATGCAAACTGCCCAAGCCTATCAGTCTTGGTCATTTTGCAGGTCTGTGAGTCTTTGACTCGGTTCTTAAATGTTTCCTTTGGCATGCTGTTAGACTTCTTCCTGGATCAGTTTGCTTGGGGGCAAGATGAAGATCTAGAACAATGCAACACTAATCTACAGCAGTCATGCCTTGTATACAGTATTCTGTATCTCTGCTGTTAATATGACAGCTGTTTCTCTATATATTCCTAGGGCAAGTATTTGTTTTGTTCGTGTACAAAGACAGCATGACTTAACAATGAAATGTTTCTCGAAGAGCATTAATAAAGCTGCAATGTTTTCCTTTGCTAGAGTGCTTCTGCAAACAATACAGTCAGCCTTAATTCTTCAATGCTTTGCAAAAGTGGCTCTTTATTTACAGTATCATTAAAAAAATCAAGTGCTTCAGAATTACAAATATGTCATTAAAGCAATTATTCAAATGAAACATAATTGATAACCTAAAATTCATTGTTACAGTATGGACTACTTTCATAGCAACCAGAAGTAAGATTGTTCTTTCTACATATATATCTACATATATATCTGAAACCAGGAAGAAATATTCAGTGTTCCATAAACTTAAAGCCCTATAAAGCTAATGTCTTGTAAGTCAAAGTCAAGATGGATAAAATTATTAGGGAAAAAAATACTAGGTGGATAAATCACAAGGAGAAAGTATTAAGGTTCATGCAAAATTGAAACCAAAATAATCTGAGTGAGGAAAAAGCCTCGGAACCCCGTCAAGAACATAAATTTCAGCAATGCCAACCAGGATATCATCTCCTTGGGACAACATTTCAGAAAACCAGAACACTGCATCAAAGATTTTATGGTGAGAATATTAAAAGGAAATTTTAAGACAATCCAGGAACACAAGATCTTGGAGATCAAAATTATAAAATATTTTGAAATCCACCAGGCAGGACTTAACAAAGACATTGGCTTTCTCTCGCATTACAACATATAAATTTTACTGTTCTAACACCTTCAGATCACCCTTCCTTATCTCCGTCTCCCACCCTCCCCTTTCATCTTTCTTCCTGCAAGAGTATTTTAATACTTTGATGTTTTACTGTTATATACTGATAGCTGTTTAAATTGGTTATCTCTGATCTGAAGAAGAAGGATTAGCTTATATAGCTAATGTAACCATGCTTTTTGAGATATGGTAACCAGAATTGCACACAGTATTCGAGGTGCAGCCGTACCATAGAACGATACAAGGGCATTATAATAGTTTTATCTGTTTTCCATTCTTTCCTGATAACTCCTAACATTCTGTTTGCTTTCTTAGCCACCTCCACATATTGAGCTGAGGATTTCAACGTATCCTCAATAATGCCACCTAGATCCTTTTCCTGGGTAGTGACTTCTAACATGGAAACATGCATCACATAGCTATAGTTCAGGTTCCTCTTTCCCACATGCATCACTTTGCACTTGCTCACATTAAACATCATCTGCCATTTTGATACCCAGTCTCTTCGTCTCACAAGGACCTCTTGCAATTTAACAACTTTGAACAACTTTATGTCATCCCCAAATTTAATTATTTCACTAGTTATTCCCAATCTCTAGATCATTGATGAATATGTTAAAAAGCATAAGTCCCAGCACAGACCCACTTTGTCGCTAATGAACACGAAATTTGTGTGTCAAATGCATTGGGTCCCTTGCCCTGATGCAGTGAGAAGCAAAACATGAGCGTGCCTTCGTTGACAGTGGATTATTCATCTGGCAGAGATCGAGCAGAGAGCACAGTGGTTAAAAGACTCGCAACTGAAAGATAAGTTATTGTTGTTCCCGATTATTTTGATTGAGGTTTGATAAGTGTAATCTTTTTTGAAAGAAATATTTAAATGAACTAACTGATGTGTATGGGAACTCACTGACACAAGGAGGTTTTTTGTTGAGGAGGTGATTTACCTTTCCAGTATATTATGGCGGCATATGGGGATCTGAGGCTTTTTTTCCTCCTTTGATAGTGAACTGAAAGAGAATTGATTTTCAAGACTCTTACAGGCTGAGACTGTTTAAAGAATAATTGCTGAAGATTTGGATGATATGTTCAGGGAGTATTTTTGTGGACGTAAAGATTGGTTCTCTCAAACACTCTGTATAGTTTTCATTTACAACCCCACTATTTACCCTTCTCCATTGAGAATATTGACCATTTAAACCTACTCTCTGTTTTCTGGCTTTCAACCAATTCTTAATCCATAATAGGACATTATCTCCTATCAGAAGACTTTCATGAGGTACTGAGTCCCATCCTCCTGGCTCAGCACGCTAGCTTTCCCTGCCTTAGGATAACGCAGTCTTAGGACCCGATCGTGACCGATCCATGTCTGGGCCGATCGATTCTGGAAGCCAGAATATTCTAATGGGGGCGATCGAAGGCACGCCCCCATCTGCCAACACAGATCGCTAGGTAATGATACCGACACATGCGCAGACTATCTACTTTGCCTGTAGATAGTCTGCGCATGTGTTTTCTGTCTGTTTTTTTTTTACTTGCCCTGACTCACCTGCTCTCTGCCCCCCTTCCCTGCAGTGTGAGCCGTGGTTTTAACCCAGGGGTTTAAAGCGGGTTAAAACCACGGGCTCGTACTGCAGGAAAGGGCGGCAGAGAGCAGGAGAGTCGGGGGAGGCAAAGAGCAGATCACGGAGGAGAGCCAGGGAACCAGAGAGAGAGAGTCGGGGAGGCAGAAAGTAGGTCGTGGCAGAGAGCAGGAGAGCCAGCGAGAGAGAGAGAGCCGGGAAGCCAGAGAGAGGAGTTGGGGAGGCAGCAAGCAGGTTTATTTCAGGGCTGCAGGGCTGGCAGGACAGGACGTGAGCAACTGGTCCCCAGCAGTCGCTTCTTGTTGATCGGCCAACCCAGTCGGTGTTCAAGAAAAAAGTTTAGTGAATCGCATCCCTGCCTACTTTGCATGCCGTTTCCCCTCATTTGCATGCACGGATCGGAATCGGATCAGTACACAGGTTAGTGAATCAGGTCAGAGGGAAATCGGGTCACAAAGGGGTCGCAAACTGATCAGTAGACGATCAGTTTGTTAGTGAATCTAGCCCTTAGTCTCAGTGAGGGAAAATCTTTAAGGAAACTCGGGCTTATATTATATACTCCCTCACACTCTTGCATTCATAGTTAACATGTGGTAACTACCTCTGTGATAACTATAAGATGCACTGCCAGTCCATTTCTTGACCCCTTCCATATTAGCTGTTAAGTTGCAATTAGCATATGTTAATTGTCATTTTAACACCTTGATACATCTTAAACCCCATGATATTTTTAAATTTAAAAAGAATATTTGAAAATGATTGACAATTGTAGTCTGCTTGCTTACTATGTGATTTTCTTTGTATTTTCAACTTTGCTCTTGGACTATATAATGTGTATACAAAGAGGGTATATGAGTATAAGGTTAATGTCCAATTTCTTCATGCTTGCACTGATAACCTGTGACTACAGGTTGCAAGATTCCTAAATTAGATGTGTTATTTATAGGTTGACTGATATGTTTTCTCTTGTTTTTGTTTTTCTGAGTAATGTTGCAAATGTCAGAACTAGCAGGTTTGAGCCAGGTCATTCACAGCCAAGGTATTATGCAAGACACGGTTCCAGAAGGGTAATCAAACTGAGCTGGAGCCAGTTTCTTAAGAGCAGTCCAGGATGGCAGGTGGAGATGTACTCAAGAAGAGTCCAAGGTGCAAACTGTAGAACTGGTGCAAATACAGGAAGGAATGCACAGGGACAAACAGGACTGAAAGCAAAGTGGGTCAAACAGGAACCAAACTACTCACCATCACAGAGTGACCATTCAAACTGTTATAGCATCGGTTAAATACTCCAGTCGATCACAGTTCACAGTCCAATGGCCTGCTAACATAACATAGCCCAAAAAACAAGGAAATATTTTTATTGAAAAAATTCATATCCAAGGAAATCTTAAATTAGCAAAATATCTTCATCTAGAAGACTATTTAACTCATGGTTCATGACTATGTCTAAATAAAATTTTGTATTTGTTGTAGCCTCATGCTGGTTTGTAATTGGATAATTTTGAACTTAAAATGTTTCACTATTTAGAACTCTGATGCTGAAAGGAGCATGGGGTGATACAAAATGCTAGTCTGATGTTAAAACCTCTGACATAGCTGTTGGCAAAATGGTAGGCTCTATCTATCAGAGCTTTTCTGTAAATGTGAATACTCTTTGAGAGTGTTATGACTTTGATGAACAGATTGAGATACAGCGCTTGAAATAATTATAGTTCAGTTGATGGATTTTGCACATTTAAGAAATTTATCTGACTGATTGTCACTGTTAGATTATTGAGCTGTCAGAGAAATTATAGTTAAAGGCAACAGCTATTCTGAGGTCTTTTCTCCACTCTGCACCTTTTTAAGCAATTATTTTATTTATATTGAACTGTCAAAATTTGTTTTACCGTTGTTGATCCATAATAGGATAGTAGAATCGACTCCAGCTTTGGAGGGGGATCTGACTTAAACATGGAAATGGGCCTTCCACAACTTGTCAGCAAGTACCAGTTAATTCCTGATAGTCTAAGATAGGCATCATAGGCGTCAGAACAGGGGTAGTCATGGGTGTCATGGCACCTCCAAAAATCTCCCCACACCTTGCTACCACTGCTGCTGCTGTTTCAGCAGTGGCAAAACAAAGATAAAGGTATTGTGGGACCTCTCTGTTCATTTTTTAGGCTGTCGGCTCTGCCCCAGAACTGAAGTGATGTCAGAAGTGGGTGGGGCCAGTAGCCTTTATCTTTGTTTTGCCACCGCCAGAGAGAGAGGGGGAGAGACACACTGGATAGAAGGGAAGGGAGGAGGTCAGGTGCTAGATGGAAAGAGGGAGAGAGGAGGTCAGGCAATGGCTAGAAGGGAAACAGAGGGGATCAGGCACTAAATGGAAGGGGAGGAGAGAGCGAGAGAAGGTACATGCACTGGATGGAAGGGAGAAGAGAGTGAGAGAAGGTACAGGCACTGGATGGAAGTGGAGGAGAGAGCGAGAGAAGGTACAGGCACTGGATGGAAGGGAGGAAAGAGAGAGAAGGAACAGGCACTGGATGAAAGGGAGGAGAGAGAGAGAAGGTACAGGCACTGAATGGAAGGGAGGAGAGAGAGAGCGAGAGAAGGTACATGCACTGGATGGAAGAGAGGAGAGAGCGAGAGAAGGTACAGGCACTGGATGGAAGTGGAGGAGAGAGAGAGAGAAGGTACAGGCCCTGGATGGAAGGGAGGATAGAGCGAGAGAAGGTACAGGCACTGGATGGAAGGGAGGAGAGAGAGAGAGAAGGTACAGGCACTGGATGGAAGGGAGGAGAGAGAGAGCGAGAGAAGGTACATGCACTGGATGGAAGAGAGGAGAGAGCGAGAGAAGGTACAGGCACTGGATGGAAGTGGAGGAGAGAGAGAGAGAAGGTACAGGCCCTGGATGGAAGGGAGGAGAGAGCGAGAGAAGGTACAGGCACTGGATGGAAGGGAGGAGAGAGAGAGCGAGAGAAGGAAGGGAGGAGAGAGCGAGAGAAGGTACAGGCACTGGATGGAAGTGGAGGAGAGAGTGAGAGGTGGTACAGGCACTGGATGGAAAAGAGGAAAGAGAGAAAAGGAACAGGCACTGGATGAAAGGGAGGAAAGAGAGAGAGAAGGTACAGGCACTGGATGGAAGGGAGGAGAGAGAGAAGGTACAGGCATTGCATGGAAGGGAGGAGAGAGAGAAGGTACAGGCCCTGGATGGAAGGGAGGAGAGAGCGAGAGAAGGTACAGGCACTGGATGGGAGGAGAGAGAGAGAGCGAGAGAAGGTACAGGCACTGGATGGAAGTGGAGGAGAGAGAGAGAGCGAGAGGTGGTACAGGCACTGGATGGAAGGGAGGAGAGAGAGAGAGCGAGAGGTGGTACAGGCACTGGATGGAAGGGAGGAAAGAGAGAAAAGGAACAGGCACTGGATGAAAGGGAGGAAAGAGAGAGAAAAGGTACAGGCACTGGATGGAAGGGTGGAGAGAGCGAGAGAAGGTACAGGCACTGGATGGAAGGGAGGATAGAGAGAGAGAAGGTACAGGCACTGGATGGAAGGAAGGATAGAGGATGCAGATGCTGGATGGAAGTGAGAAGGACAGATGATGGATGGAAGGGGGACAGAGAGGACAGATGCTGGATCAAATGAAGAGAGGAAACAGATGCTGGATGGAAGAGAGAAAGAGGAGGTCAGGCACTGGATGGAAGGGAAAGGGAGAGAGAGGGGTCAAGCACTGGATGGAAGGGAGGAGAGAGAGAGGGCACAGACACTGAATGGAAGAGGTTAAGAACCCCTGGTCTAATGTATTAGGACAAAGATAGTGAACAGCATAACAAGGTGTGGAAGAACATTAAATGAGAAAATCCATTGTTTTCAGCAATTCAAAACTTTCATGTGCTCTGGCCCTGATGCTTCTTTGCAAGCATTGGCATAGTAAAGGGAGGGTGAGGGGGGCAGACCACCCCAGGCGCCATCTCGATGACCTCACCACATTACGCCAGCTCTTCTCCCCCCACTCCATATCTCTGTAAATGTTTGCCAGCACAAGCAACTTCTCCTGCCTCTTGCTCGCACCGGCCTGGTTCTCCTTTTAATCACTTCAGGGTCACGGTGCCAAAAAGTGACATCATAGGGCAACCTAATGCTGGTGTGAGCAGCATGCCGGAGAAGCCATTTACACTGGTGAAGATTTACAGAGATATATGGAGGGAGAGAGTGCAAGTGGGGAGATGGGAAGGAGCAGGGTTGTGGAAGGAGCGGTGGGGGGAAAGGAGGGCACATGGGGGGGTACCACTGCCCTGGGCACCTCCTACTAGAGGTCTGCACGGGAATGGGGATTGCGGGAATCCTGCAGGTCCCGCGGGAATCCCCCCTAACCGACGGGACTCCCACAGGGACCCCCCTCTGGCCCATGGGACTCCCAAGGGGACCCTCCTCTGGCCCACGGGATTCCCACAGGGATGGAAGGCTTTGGGAGCAGGGTTTGTCCATATAATATAATGGACACGTCAGCCTTAGTAAAAGAGGAGGTTTATAAGTTAATTACCTGAACAGAAAACAAAAAAAGGATTCCACCAAAGAGATTTCACAAGGAAAACAGCAGCGCAAACACAAAAGAAACTGTGGAATTGATGATCCTGTCAGAAGTAATTGCTGCTTTTTATGGGAACAGGCAGGGATGGAGGTAATTCCTTGCGGGTATGGGTGGGGATGGAGAGGATCCTGACAGAGACGGGTGGGGATGGAGAGGATCCTGGAGGGGACGGGCGGGGATGGGTGGGATTTCTGTCCCCATGCAACTCCCTACCTCCTATCCTTGCTACGCCACTGTTTCCAAGGCAAAGTATTTCCAGTAAGCCTTATTGGTTAATAAATACAGCAAATAAAGTGTAGATCCTGGTGAACCCAGACTGCTGCTGATAGTGTTCTCAGCTTGGTAAAATGCAATTAGCCAGAGGAGCTGAGCTGTCCAGGTCACCAAGCTGCATAATTAGAGTCCCTTCTGCTTTTGTCAGTGTGGCAGAATAAATCAGATCAAAAGAAATGACTTGATCTTATCACTTTCCTCTGTTGCGTCACCCGTATTTTCTGAGGGGCTATTATTAGAGCAATTAAAATAAAATGCATGAAACGTGTTCTTGCTTTTCCAGGAACTGTTCCTTGCAGTCTGTGTTACAAATGGTCATCCTCAGGCTTTGGGCAGAAATAACACAGTTCTGTATTATCAAAATCATAATCTGCTTAATTTATGTGAAAACCTAAAAAAAAAAAAATACACTTTGCTGCTCATAATTAAGAAAACCTCTCTGCTACAGAAGTATTTGGCTTTAGAAAGATTTGTGTTCTTGGCATCATCATAGACTCCTCTCTCTCCTTCAATGACCGCCTCAACTTCTTGGTAAAAAAATGCTTCTTTAGTCTTCATATGCTGAGGAAAGTGAGATCATACTTTCATCATTCTCACTTCGTCGTCCTTGTTCAATCCACCATCCTCTCTAGACTGGATTATTGCAACTGCATCTATTTAAGCCTAACTAAAAAAAAACTCCATAGACTTCAGCTAATCCAGAACGCCGCGGCCAAGCTTATTTTCGCAAAAGGCAAGTTCGACCACGTCTCCCCACTCCTGTCCAAACTTCACTGGCTCCCAGTTCACTCCAGAGTCCTCTTTAAATGTGCCTGTTTAGCCTTCAAGATCCTACATGGCATCCTCCCTCCCGTTATCCCACTCTTCTGGAACTCCTCTAACCCTAATTCCACTAGATCCTCCCAAAAACTGAAACTATCATTCCCCTCTGCAAAAGGTATATCCTGCGTAGGAAAACTAGGAACATCCCTCCCCTTTAGAACCACAGAACTCTGGAACAACCTCACATCCCCGCTCAGAGTTTCAAGTTTCCTCCAATCCTTCTGCAAACAACTGAAAATTTGGCTCTTTTCAAAAATCCCGCTTTTTGGTTCCCTGTCCCTCTTTATCTTCCTAGCTCCTTTCCTATAACCCTTCATTGTAGCTCCTTTTCAACCTAACCCTGTAAACCGTGCCGAACTCTACGCTTGTGGAGATGGCGCGGTATACAAACCTAAGGTTTAGTTTAGTTTAGTTCTGCTGAACATAAGAAGTATGACACATATTTACTCACATTGGGACTAAAGTAGGGTTACCAGACATCTAGATTTCCCTGGACATGTTCAGGGGTACGGACGGCTTTTCAAAACCTGGCATTTTGTCCGGGTTTTGAAAAGCTTCTATCAAATCACTATCGGGCAGGAGGGCAACCCTACACTAAAGGCTCTGTTGATCACATTTTGGATTTGGCTTTTCTGTGTCGTGTACAGGATCTGTCTTAGACATCCTGCTGACAATGCTCACAATAACCATTATACAAAAGCAAATAACCAATATCCAAGAGGGAAAACTTAGAACATAAGAGTTGCCATATTGGGACAATAGCCAGTTTCCAAAAGTGGCCAATCCAGGTCATAAGTACTTAGCAGGATCACATAAAGTAATATGAATTTTATGCTGCTTATCCCAGAAATAAGCAATGGATTTTCCCAAGTCCATTTTAAAAATTGCCTATGGAATTTTCTTTCAGGCAGTTGTCCAAACCTTTTTTTAAACCCCGCTACACTAAGGCCCGGATTCTGTGAACAGCGCCATAAGTTAGATGCCAGTAGGCATCTGATGGCACCTAAGGTCAAAGTAGGCATGGTTAGGGGCGGAGATGTACTTAGGCGCCGCTATGTGCAATTCACGGTAAAAATGTAGGCACTGGAAATGTAGGCCTCTGGCCTACATTACTGGTGCCCAAGGCCTCCTTTTACGAAACTGCGATAGCAGTTTCTAGCGTAGAGAGCTGCGCTAAATGGCCTGCGCTGCTCCCAACGCTCATAGAGTTCCTTTGAGCGTTGGGAGCAGCGCGGGGCCATTCAGCGTGGCTCTCTGCGCTAGAAACTGCTATCGCAGTTTTGTAAAAGAGGGGGTAAGTGTTTTCTTAGGCACCAGTAGCTGCAATTCTGTTAACAGCGCCTAAGCATGATTGACATGCGGCTGATGCCATTTTTGTAGGCACCAGCCGATTTAGGTGCCACTTACCGAATCCGGGCCTAAATGCTCACTTTCTGGTAATGAATTCCAGAGTGGTATTACATACATTGAGCAAAGAAATATTTTCTCTAATTTGTTTTAAATTTACTATGTAGGTTTATTATATGCTCTCTAGTGCTTGCATTATTGGAAAAAGTAAAAAAATAATTCACATCTACCTGTTCCATTCCACTCCTTATTTAATATACAACAGGGAATTACTTGAAAGTCTGACATCCATTAGCGTAGTACAGTATAGAAAGTAACAAATACCACGGGTATCTTGTAAAATAATTTTTCTCTTTCTGTTAATTTATTAGCGGCATTAAGGGTACAACCATCAACTCTGCCTTAAAGAAGAGGACCGAGTATAGCAATGCATATACAGCAATCATTTGTTTAGGAAGCATTTATCTTCCACCAACGCAGGTAAAACCTTCCCTTGATAAATTTTTTAAAAAAAACAAAACAAACCCCCCCCCCCCCCCCCCCCCAACAACCTGAAACTAGTAATTTACAAGAAATTATTTAGAGACAACATTCGCAAATACAGGAATAGCTTTTCACATGCCTTTTCAAGACCTACCCACATCTCCATTGGATTGCAGCAGCAGTTTTGAAATAGGCTAACACCTACTAATCTGAGTGACCATGGCAGAGGAAAGAAGCAGCAGCAGGGGGCACTGTTCCTGAGGCAGCTGATAATTAGTCAGTATTAGAGCCAGAACATTATGTCCTGAACCCTGTGATACTTGAGCTCCAATTAAGTTGTACATTTTTTTAAAATTAATTCTCTTTAATTTTTTTTTTTTTTCTTGAAGAGCTTTATTTATTAATAACTTTTATAGACAACTTTTAACTAAGCCCACGTTTCGCTCTGCTGCGTCAGGGCTCTGGACAGAACAAGCTAACTGGAAATGGGTGAGTCTCCTTCATCAGATCTCTGTTTTTGCTGCAGGTAAGGATTTTTCCCTTTCCTGGCTTGACAGCATTACTTCAGTAAACCCGGGTGGCCTTCGTCGGCAACGGACAGCTGACTAAAAAGCAGCAACTTTATAACAAGGGCAAAAGTCCATCATGAAAGCTAAAGCTAAGTACTAAATTATACAGTGTATAATTTGAAAAAGTTTAGAAGCTAAAAGCTATAAGTTAAATGGTAAGGGGGAGGTTTCAACCAATGATGTTTGGCCCACTATGGTTTGCAAGCTAAGTCGAAATAGCTAGTGGCAAACAGGGACCAGAGGTTTTCCTTCCAATACAGCAATTGCACTGTTATATCTATGTCCAAGCTACAATATGGCATACATGCATGTTATGTACCCCAGTGATTAATTTAATAATTTATGCAAATGGCTGCTAGGGCAGTATTAAATTTGGTAGCTTTATACCGTGGAATACGTGGGAATGTATATGTAGTTGACTTTACCACTGGGAATGGCCAGGGAAGGAGAGATGAAATGTGATGGGGTCAGGCAAGAGAATAAAAGCCTTAATTTGGAAAGAAAAAAATATTTATTTTCCTTCTTTTTCTGCCATATTAAGGCAGATAGTGAGTTCAGTAAACCCTGAGCTTCAGGCATTTCAAGACTGGACCTTTATTACCAAGCCAGTTGGAGTTAAGGAACAGAGAGGTACATTTCTTCATCTTGTAGGCAAACTAGTTTTGTAAGACTCAGTACAGCACCCTCCTACTTACCCACTCAATTTCTTAGGTCTGTATCTAACAATATGAACATTTAGAGCAGGGGTGTCCAACCTGTGGACCCGTGAAGTATTTTGTGTGGCCCCAGTCGAGGGTGATGCAGTGTTTTCCTCTGCTGCCCCCGGGTGTTTACTGTCTTGCCGGCTCCCTCCTCTGTCTTGCTGCAGCGTTTGCACATTTGTGCGGCCCCAGAAACATTTTTTTCGGCCAATGCGGCCCACGGAAGCCAAAACGTTGGGCACCCCTGATTTAGAGCAAGTCTCTCGGCTCGGAGGTAGGTTTTACTACACTGTAATAACATCTGGGTCAATATTTAAGTACCTGATTGTAAACCACTTAGATAGGCGGTATATAAATACCTAACAATAAATAAAATAAATGAAAAATATTCAAATGAATGATTAGAAGCTAAGGCAGTAATTCTATAACTGGGAACCTGAGTTTAGATGCCCATAGCATCAATTCTAAAACAGAATCTTGGCACCAAGATGCCATTATAAAATACCAGCTTAAGTTGGCATGGGCGTGCCCATGTTTAAATGTGCCTTCCAGAGCTCAGTAGTTTTGAAGTGAAGATATTTCCCTAGTTTTCCAATGAAGGTAACGCCTTTTAGTGAGGGCAAAGATAATAGTTATTTTGCGTATTATTTTTTCTGAATTTCTTCTCAAAATTACAAATGAGGGGGATAAAAAGATCAGCTAATAGAGCTGCCTAAAGTTCCTTCAGTGTATGCCATCTGGCCCCATCGTTTGTCCACCTTTAATTTAGCTAGCATCCCTCAAAACACAGTCCTCTGGAAATCCTGCTCCATTGGGGGGTCAGGGGAATGTAGAAGGCAAGAGACTGAGTTGGCAGAATGACAGAGAAAAACTGGGTGAAAATAGGAGAGAGAATATGTAAATTCTGGGGCAAGGGGGTATGGGGAGGGAGAGACTGGTGAGGGTCGAGGCTATGATGCTATGTTAAGCACACTGATCAAGGGCATGATGTCATGCTCTGGAAAGGGAGATTGTTAGCTTCTGCCAATAATGTGCAGTGGCACCTTAAGGAACTAATTAACTAAATTTTCTTTGCCCATAGCCACAGATTGGGAACAGAGTCTTAGCAAATAACAGGTTGATGTTTAAACCTCGTGGCAGGCATTTTCTTGAAATGCCAGTCATGGCATTTAAATAGTTCATATACAGGTATTTTCAGTGCTTCTCTCCATAGAATCATTAGCACTGAAGGAATATGTGTGTATGAGCATTATTCATCCCCTTGCTCTACAGCTAAGTGATGTAACTTAGGGTTGGTTTTTTTTTGTGTGTGTGCTGGCTTCGTGAGTCAAAGAAAATTTGTTAATGCCTGTCCTCTGACAGAGCAGCACTTCAGCATCTGCTGTGAAATCTTAAAGAAAACAGGTCCATCTTTTAATTTAAACACCGGGGAGTACAAGAGTCCAAATGAAAAATTCAGCATTGCATAACCTGTAATAAATGTCTGCACCAATCTCTTCTCTGCAGTGGTTTATCTATCACTTCCAGGATGCAGACCATCAAATTTGTGAAGCATAGCTAACAAATGTTTAACTAATGCTGCTATCAATCCTCTTCGGATTCTGCTTTAATGTTCAGAGATGCAAACTTGAAACTTGTGTAATCTTTCTACCAGAAGAAATTATGTGAATATATATTAAAAAAAAAACACCTCATAATGAATGTCACAGTTTGAAAAATAATCTGGGAGCTGATATTGAGCCTAACTGCTTATGGCAGTCAGTAATTACAAAGGCACACAGAAGCTGATTCTATACATGGTGCGCCTAGCAAACAGGCACTTGCTGCATGTTAATCACTGACAGGTGCCACGTATAGAACTGGGCATACCGGTGCCTAGCAAGGACCCTAGGTGCTGGAAATATAGGCCAGGGTTTCACAGGCCTATATTTCTGGCACCTAGGGTCCTTTGTGTATTGAGGCCAGTCGCCTAGTGACACCAAAGGTTGGTGCTACCCCCTAACCACACCCACGGCTGGCCTTCATCATTGCTAGGCACCAGTAGGCACCATGGGTCAAGGCGCCGGTCAGGTAGGGCACATAGCAGGGACTTTTTTTAATGAGTTTTTAATTGGGTTTTAATGGTGCAACCAATTATCGTGCCACTTAAACCCAATTAAGTTAGGCAGTGGTAGGGTGGCTACTGCTGCCTAACTTAAAGCTTCACATTTGGCCTAGACTGTAGTATAGGGAATGGGACTCGATATACTGCTTTTTGTGTGTGGTTACAGACAGGTACTTATTTTGTATCTGGGGCAATGAAGTGTTAGGTGACTTGCCCAGAGTCACAAGGAGCTGCAGTGGGAACTGGATTCACAACCGCAGGGTGCTTAGGCCACTGCTCTAAGCACTAGGCCACCCCGCCATGCTTTGTAAATGCAGTAAATGACCCAGATAGTCAATGCCAGGCCTAATCCAAGCACTAGTCGCCACAAGTTATCCAGAAACTGGCCAATATTCAAACCTGTGCCTGGACGGTATTTTTGCTGTCCATGCCTAGTTCTATCCAGGCACTTAGGTGGTTAGTGGAGTGAAAATTGTCACTAAGGGGTTAATTGTATAAGGGGGGGATTCATGAAAGGGCATTAAGCGCCTTAGGGCATGCTAACTGCTAAAGACACCCATAGAATATTGTTTGTCAAGCCATTCGGCGGTATTGGCTATTTTAAATCTTTATTCCCAATTTAATGATCCATCCCAGTTTGCTCATACACGCAATAAAAATTGGTCAGAAATATTATCTGATCATAGACAGCACTTTGGAATAGTGTCAACACATAGGGATCATTTTGAATGTGCTGTGTCCATTGCAAGTTTGCAATGGAAACAAAAGTTATTAATCCATAAACAGGCAAACCTTTTCATCTCCATGTTTTTTTTCAGATTGTGAAACTAGTCAAGTTGTATATGTTGATGTTTATTGAGAGCTTCTATACTGCTACTAATGACTAGGGAGTCAATTTAGAGCGGTTTACACGAGCTTCTGTAGAGATGTTACCATATGGAGTTATAAAGAGCTTCTGCAAAGTGTTACAATACATGGGCTCTATACTAAAATACATGGTGCTCTGTGGTGGTGTTACAATACAGAGTTATTAGTACTGGCATAATCAATCGTCCTACTTATGTTTCTGGCATAGTGATCATCCTACTTATATGCACGTTTACCAAATCAATCATCCTATGTAAATATACGTATAAACTAGGTTTACTACTGCAGCTAAATACACCTCCTATGGAGGTTGGCCATTTCAACTAACTATAGTGTTCCCCCGCGAATTCGCGATTCGCAGTTTCACTCATTCATGGTATTCTCCGACCGTCTCTTTCTGTACTAAAGTCGGGCTACACCAGTCAGGAGCTGCATGTCAAAGCAGCTCCTGATTGTTGTAGCCCGACTTTACTACAGGAAGAGGAGGTCGAAGCATACCGCGAGTGATTTCCTTCACTCGCTGGCTCTCCATCTGCCTTCTCCTGCCTCCCCAGGTGAAAAACTGTATTTGCAGTTTTTTGATATTTGCAGGGGTTCCTAGAATGGAACTTCCATGAATATCAGGGGAGTACTGTAATCTATTTACATGCATCCCTGAAAGTTCTAGTTTCCTCTCTCTGTCAACTTCATAATTTCAGTAGTAGTCTGAGAAAAGGACAGTCTTTATCCCTTTTTTGAATTTTCCGGTGTCCTTTTCTAGCTTTAATTTCTTCGGTAGGGCATTCTAACACATTGGGGCCATTATCAAGAACATTCTTACCCTGGTGCTTTTTTATTTGATGTCTTTGATGGAGGATATTTGAAGTAAGGAGTCTTGGGTTGACTGCAGAGCGCATAGGGGTTTATGGCTTTGTAGTTTGGCTGCTAGTTATTGTGGTTCTGAGAGATGGACAATCTTTATAGTACATTGGACCATAGAAACTGACTTTCCAAAATGATTGGAAATGGCCCCATCTCTAGTCACAGTCAAGGAATTTGCTCAATACTACATATGCTCAAGCACGCATAGCACCCACAGAGTTGATTCCTATGCATTGGACAAATGAGGAGGAAGATCAAATTCAGTATAGCAGAATGTTTAAGTAACACTTGTGGGTGATGAAGGATGAAGCCCAGTGAGTACAGCATTGACAGAAGGGACATCAGGTTTCAGATTTGAGGTTTGTGGTTTTGTTGTGGGTGGGAATGTTCAGTAATTTTGTCTTGTGCTGAGTTGTCTTCGCGCAATTGTCCATGTGCATTTGACTTGCCACTCAGTGATTTTATTAAGAAAAGATTGATATATCAGTTGGGCAGTGGCGTACCAAGGGGAGGGCAGGGGGGTGGGTGGTCTGCCCTGGGTGCACGATCCTAGGGGGTGCACAGCCAGCTACCCTTATTCTGCTGCTGCTGCTTTCCTTAACCAGCAGCAGCAAACTTAAAATTAGGGGTGTCCGTGGCCCAGCTTGTGCTCCCTCCAGCGGGTGTTTAGTTCCTGGCCAGCTCCCCTGCAGCAGTTTTTCTGCTCAAAGACGCAGCCATCGGCTTACGTGATCCACGTCTGCATCGGAAGTGTTCCCTCTGATGTCACAACATCAGAGAAAAGGCTTCCGACGCAGCCGCGGATTGTGCGAGGTGTCGACACCTGCAGCTTTGAATGGAAAACCAGCTGCAGCAAGGAACAGGCCAGAAACGCTGTTGCTGCACAGGGAAGGGAGTGGGAAGAGAAATGCTGCTGCTGCATAGGGAAGGGGGGAGAGAAATGCTGCTGCCACACAGGGACGGGGGAGAGAAATGCTGCTGCTGCACAGGGAAGTGGTGGGGAGAAATGCTGTTGCTGAACAGGGAGGGAAGGGGGGAGAGAGAAATGCTGCTGCTGTAGCACCCAATTGGGGAGATAGAGGGAGAAGGAAGACAAGGGAGAGGAACCAGAGATGCCAAGTCCATGGGAAAGGAAAGGAGATACCAGACTATGGAGGGGGAGGGAGAGATGCATGTCAGACCAATTAGGGTGAAGGGAGAGATGGAAGGGGGAGGCATAAAGTTTCTGGAAGGGGAACAGGAGAGAAGATGCCCTATAGAAGGGGAAGAGAGAGGGTAAACGGTGAATGAAAGGAAGAGAGTGACAAGAAGCTGAGGAAAGCAGAAACCAGAGAGACAAGATAGGAAAAAAATTATATTTATTTATTATTTTTTGCATTAGGGGAGATGCATCGCTGTTTCTGTGGTGTTGCATTGTATGCAGAGTCCAGCTTCTTGCTGGTTCAATTTAACCTTTGTCTTTGTATTTCTATTTTATTCCCCTTTTACAAAACTGTGTAGTGTTTTTTAGCACCGGCCATGGTGGTTACAGCTCTGATGCTCAGAATTCTATGAGAGTTTGAGCTGTTACCAATGTGGCTAAAAACCACACTACAGTTTTGTAAAAGGGGGAGGGGTTAGTTTGTAATTACATATTCCATAAATGGCAAATGTGTTTTCTGTGTTCGAAAGACATGATTTTCTGTTAGAATTGACTGTGCAGGATTGATCTGTACTACTACTACTACTAATAATAACTTTATTTTTGTATACCGCCATACCCAGGGAGTTCTAGGCGGTTCACATCAATTAATCAGATTTACAAGCAACAAAGTCATTGAGGTAAGCATAAAAGGAATGTACAAGTCATTGGAGTTAGCAGGTTGGGAATAAACAATAAGAAGGAGTAAGAGGAGAGTTCAGATCATTGGTGGAAGGGGTGAGAGAAGTGGAAGATGGGGGATTAGGGGTTCTGTCTATGGAATAAATGAGTTTTGAGTAGTTTTCTGAAGTTTAGGTAGGTGGGGGCCTCGAGCACAATTTGGGCTAGCCATGGGTTCTATTTGGCCGCCTGGAAGGCGAAGGTTTTGTCGAGGAACCTTTTGAGGTGGCATAGTTTTAGGGAGGGGAAGGTGAATAGATAGATTCTGCGGGAGTTCTTATTGTTGCAATTCAGGTTGAAGTGTGGGTTGAGGTAGCTCGGAGATAAACCAAATACAGTTTTGTAGCAGAAGCACGGAAACTTGAATAGGACTCTAGATTCAAATGGTAGCCAATGTAATTTGTGGTAGAAAGGGGTGATGTGTTCACATTTGTTCAAGCCAAATATAAGGCGGACGGCAGTGTCCTGGATCAGTTTCAGTCTCCTGATGGTTTTCTTCATGGAGCCCAAGTAAATAATATTGCAGTAGTCTAGGATGCTGAGAATGGAGGATTGTACTAACAGGTGGAATAAGGTGTCGTCGAAGTATTTTTTTATGGTGCGGAGTTTCCAGAGCACCAAGATGCTTTTCCTGACTGTAATATCAGTATGTTTTTCTAGGGATAGATGTTTGTCTAGGGTGACTCCCAGTACTTTTAAGGTTTGTTCGAGGGGGGAAAATGCTCCTTTCACTTGAATTGTGGTGTCTTTGATTTTGTCGTTCGAGGTAGCTAGGAAGAATTTGGTTTTGTCAGGGTTTAATTTTAGTCTGTAGGATAGCATCCAGAGTTCTATCTGAGTAAGTGAGCTTGAAAGAGAGGTGAACAACTCTGGTGTGAAACTGGTTAGCGGGATGACTATTGTAATGTCATCTGCGTAGATGAAGAATTTGAGCTTGAGGCTTTGCAGGAGGTTTCCCAGGGAGGCGAGGTAGTTGTTAAACAGGGTGGGGGAGAGAGGAGATCCCTGAGGAACACCGCAGGAGTTGTCCCAGCTATATGAGAAAGAGTTGTTTTTGAATACCCTGTATGATCTATTTCTTAGGAACCCGTGGAACCAATTGAGGACCTGGCCAGAGATACCGATGTAGGCCGAAGGTAGTCTAGGAGGATGGAGTGGTCGACAAGGTCGAATGCACTGCTCAGGTCAAGTTGCAAGATCAGGGCACTAGTGCCCTGGCTAAAGAGTGAATGCGGTTTCGGTGCTGTGGTCCGAGCAGAAGCCTGATTGGTTATCATTTAAGATATTGAATTTTCCAGATATGTGGCGAGTTCAGCATTTACTACCCCTTCTGCTATTTTGGTGAACAGCGGGATGCTCACGATAGGTCTGTAGTTAGACGGGACGTTGGGTGGTTCTTTCGTGTTTTTTTATAATAGGAGTTATCATAATATGGCCTTGTTCTGCTGGGAAATTTCTTGTGGATAGTAAAAAGTTTACCCATGCCAACATATTGGCTTTGAAGTGAGTCGGTGCGGTTTTCATGATGTTTGGGGGCAGGAGTCCTGTTTGCAGAAGGAGTTGGTATATTTATTGTAATATTTGCTGAAGGCTTGCCAGTCGATGGTTGTGAAGTGGTTCCAGCTTAGGTCCGTTCTGGACCCAGGGTCAGATTTAGATGTGTCGATGTCAGCGAGAATAGGAAAGTACCCGTGGGGATTGGCTGAGGCCGTTATCGATGATCTTAGTTTTTGTATCTTGGAGTTAAAGAAATCTGCTAGGGTGTTGGCGGATAATGTGGGTTCTTCATGGTTGTCAACGAGTATCTCAAGGTTGTAGAGGTCGTTGACTAGTTTAAAAAGGTTTCTACTGTTAATAGAGACGTTTCCAATTTTGTGGGCATAGAAGTTTTTGCGTTTTCCCTTGGTGAGGTTTTTGTACTTTTTGAGTTTTAGTCTCCAGGCAACTCTGTGCTCCTGAGTACCGGATTTGATCCATAGTCTTTCTGATTTTCTTAGGTCCCTCTTTATTAGTAGCAGCTCCGAGTCAAACCAGCCCTCTAGGTTTGTAGTTCTGATTCTGCGGGATTTGAAGGGGGCTATTTCATCTAGGATGTTAATGCTGTCTTTAATCCAGGAGATCATAAGTTGATCCGTTTCTTCATTTTGTTTTGTGATAGTCTCATAATGGGACCAGAATTCTACAGGGTCAATCTTACCTCTAGTAGTGTGAGTTTTATTGATTCTTGTTTTGTTGTTTTTGGAGGAGTGTTGTTGGCAGTCAATGGAGAAGTTACAGAGTCTATGATCAGACCATAGGGAGTCTGTCCACTTATCATGTTTCCAATAGAATTTGGGATTGGTTGGCGTATTGGTGTAGAATGTCACCAGGTCTAGCTGATGGCCTCTTTGTTGGATTTTGATTGGAGGGGGTTTGAAGTAGCCGAGTTGGGAGATAAGTAACCAAAAGTCAGATGTTTCTGGTTGGTCTGTTTGCTCTAGGTAAATGTTGATATCCCCACATAATAGGTTGTAAGGGCTTGCTAATGAGTTAGTCAGTAAGAATTCAGCAAAGTCCTCTTTGTCTAGGTTCCATTTTATTGGTGGGTTATAGAATAAAGTGATAGTAAGGGAGGAGGCTAGGGACTTTGAAGTTAGTGAGATAGATAATATTTCTAAGTTGGGAGAGGATTTGATGCTCAGTATAGTGCAATTTAGGTGGTCTCTAAATATTATTGCTAATCCTCTGACCCTTCCTCAGGTTCTGGCTAGGGATAGAATCTTGAAACCTGGGGGAAGGCAGTCTTTGATAATTATATCATTGTCTGATAGCAACCAGGTTTCTGTAAGTAGAACAAGGTCTGGGTTAGATTCATTCAGCCAATCTTTGATCAGTATGGAGTTGTTCCTCATTGATCTTATGTTCAGGTTGTAGCCTTGTAGGTTCTGGTAGTTGGTGTGGTCAGTTGGGAAGTTGTGGGAGTAGGCTAGATTTTTTAGTGATCGTTGTTTATTAATACGAGGCTTGGTAGATCTGGGGGGGGGGGGGATTGGGGGTGGCTCTGTTGCTGGATGATCATATGGAGTATGGGGTGTGAATGTAGGGTGTTTGGGTTTTACCGTGTGGTATATGGTGTAGTGAATTGGGATAGGGGCCGAGTATAGAGAGTCGATTGTGCAGATTCTGATGCTGATTAGAAAGAGTAAGAACAATGATGTGCATTGATGAAAGTTAGGCCGGGCCATGGTGCAGGCAAAGCGGGGCCTGTCTGGCTAAACAACACGCGGCTGGCTATACAAAGATTATCAGGCTATAAGGCTTATCAGGCTACAGGATGTCTGGCTAATTATCAGCCTCACAATGCTTTGCAAGGCTACAGGCTGCTAAAACGTTGCAAGGCTACAAATTGCTACAATGATTTTGCAAGGCTACAGGCTGCTAAAACTTTGCAAGGCTACAGATTGCTACAATGATTTTGCAAGGCTACAATGATTTTGCAAGGCTACAGATTGCTACAATGATTTTTAAGGCTGCTAGTCTGGCTTGTTTAGTTTTACAATGGGTGTATTGATGTACTGCTCACTGCAATATGTAAGATGCTACGTTTTCCTAGGTATCATGTGTAACGTGTGGATTGTTACTAAAAATCATGTTTTTCATACAGATGGAGGGGTGTCACATATGCTAGGTATGCCACTGCAGTGGGGTAATGTATATCCAGAAAGTTTAAATAAAGATACTGAGTGGAATTTTATTTAAATTTGGGCTATCAAATAATATTAGTGAGCATCATAGGATCAGAGCACATGCACACAATTTGGACATTTGAGGCTAGACCTGTTTATACAAATATGTGCCGCAAAAATGTAGCCAAACTGACCAGATGACTATTGGAGTGATGAAAGCATGGCTTTCCCATATCCCCCCCAGTGGTCACTGACCACCTCCCATCCCCCCCTAAAAAAAAAAAAGAAGATGTGAATGAATAGTAGATACCAACCTGTATGATGGCTTTAAATGTTATAGCTAGTAGTCTATTTTGGCTTTTTGACCTTCAACGTCCTGTGCCTAGAGGTCTTCGAGTTTTCTTTGAAGGGCAATTTTTTCAGGGCTGAAAGTTATTCTTTTCCTCTGGGTAGGTTCTCTACGTCTTACTTACAGCCACTGGTGCTCAAGTATGTTGAACCTCCCGACTATGGAAACCATGAGTTTATCTGATTGGGATACTAAACAGGGACGAGTGTTGCTTACTATTTAGCAGCCATTTTTAGATACTTTGTCTCCATAGGCACGCAGCCGTGTCTTAATTGGCTGTCCTTGAAGTGTCTTATGCTGGTTTTCCCCCCTCACATTCCAGGGGAGGGGGGAGTAGGGTTGGTGATAGGGATGGATATTTACTGCCTTTGTTAATCTTTGTGACACTGTTTCTACTTTGGTTTATTGTACATGACACCTTTCTTGGTGTTGCTTGGTTATTCTTGACTATTTTTATTGAAAGTTAATAAATATGATTGAAATTTAAAAAATAAAAAGTTATGGCCAGTCTGCGTAGTAGAGCAACAAGTAAGAACATAACAATAGCCTTACTGGGTCAGACCAAAGGTCCAAGCCCAGTTGTCTATTCTCACAGTGGCCAATCCAGCTCACTAGTACCTAGCCAAAACTCAAGGAGTAGCAATATTCCATGCTACCGATACAAGGGAAGCAGTGGCTTCCCCCATGTCTTTCTCAATAACAGACTATGGACTTTTCCTCCAAGAACTTATCCAAACCTTTCTTAAAACCAGCTACGCTATCCACTCTTACCACATCCTCTGGCAACGCATTCCAGAGCTTAACTATTCTCCGAGTGAAAAAAAATTTCCTCCTATTGGTTTTAAAAGTATTTCCCTGTAACTTCATCGAGTGTCCCCTAGTCTTTGTAATTTTTGATGGAGTGAAAAATCAATCCACTTGTACCCGTTCTACTCCACTCAAGATTTTGTAGACTTCAATCATATCTCCCCTCAGCCATCTCTTTTCCAAACTGAAAAGCCCTAACTGTTTTGGTCTTTCCTCATACGAGAGGAGTTCCATCCACTTTACCATCTTTGGTCCTGAAATCTGTTGAGAGCAGTGTGGACTTTTGGATCCCCTTTTGAGATGGGGTGTTTTTTTTGTCTCTTTACAGTATTTCTGGACTGTGCAGTCATTTGATGTTTTATACACTTACATTACATTACATTACATTACGGATTTCTATTCCGCCTATACCTTGCAGTTCAAGGCGGATTACAAAAGATTTGACTGGACATTTTCCAGTGAAGATACAATTTTTTTTTTTTTTATTTTTTTTTGACAGAGGAGAGATAGCTGGATAGATTCCTAAGGGGATTTAGGGGTTGGATAGTAAAATGACAGTGCTGAACTGTGTGATATGGACAAAGAGAATATTGTTAGAGTAGGTAAGATTACCATCTAATTTTTGGGTCTGTTTGCTTGGAAGGTGTTTAGGTGGGTTATTTGGGGACGTAATATCTTGAGGTAGGTGAAGAATGGTTAAGATATTTGGATGAATTTTTTGAAAAGCAGGGTTTTGATTTCTTTTCGGAATGTTTTGAAGTCGTCCGATGTTGTCAGCAGATTGGAGATGGTATGGTTGAGTTTTGCTGCTTGTGTTGCCAGAAGGTTGTCAAACAATTTCTTGCGTAGTGTGCCTTTGAGTGGGGGAAAGGTAAAAGGGTTTGGGGTTCTTCTGTGTCTTGAGGTGGAGATCTGGTATAAGCGGTTGTTTAGGTAGGAAGGGGAAGAGCCATGTAACGCTTTGAATAATAGGCAGTAGAACTTGAATTGAATTCGTGCTTGTATGGGTAACCAGTGGGAGTCTAAGAAGGCAGTAGTTATGTGATCATATTTTCTGAGTGAGTAGATCAGTCTGAGGGCGGTGTTTTGTATGGTCTGGAGTCTTTTTATCATAGTGGCTGGACAAGGAAGATAGAGGGAGTTACAGTAGTCCAGCAGACCTAAGACTAGGGATTGGACAATTAGTCTGAATTGTGCTGGGTTGAAGAATTTTCTGATTTTACGTAGATTTCTCATGGTTAGAAAGGCTTTCTGGGTCGTCTTGTTGATTTGGGACTGCATTGTGCAGCATCTGTCTATTATAACTCCTAGGAGTTTTAGTTCGGGTTGTATTGGGTATTTGGTGTTTTTGATTTTCAGTTCTGTGATGGCTGGCGTTTTGGCCTGTTCGAGCAAGAGGAATTTTGTTTTTTCTGAGTTTAGTTTTAGTTTGTGATCCATCATCCATTTTTCTACTGTATCTAAGGTTGTTTCCAGCTTTGTTGTGGTGGTGGTATCTGATGGGTCGAAGGGGAGGAGTATGGTGATGTCGTCTGCGTAGCTGAAGGATGTGACATTTAGGTTATCTAGAGTGGCTCCTAGGGAGGAGAGAAAGAGGTTGAAGAGCATAGGTGAGAGTGGAGATCCTTGTGGAACTCCGCAGGGGTTTGCCCATGGCTCTGATTTTATATCATTGTACTTTACCCTGTAGGTTCTTGATTTGAGGAACCCTTGAAACCAATTGTAGACCTTGCCTGAGATCCCTATGGTGTCGAGTATTTGTAGTAATATGGTGTGGTCAACTAGGTCAAATGCTGCGGAGAGGTCTAGTTGTATTAACACCATCTTTTTTCCCTTACTGATGTGTTGCCGGGCTGCATCTAGAAGTGAGACAAGTAGTGTTTCTGTACTATGGTTAGTTCGAAATCCTGATTGTGAGGGGTGGAGTAAGTTATGTTTTTCCAGGTAGTTAGTGAGGTATTGAGCTACTAGACCTTCTATTATTTTAACGTATATTGGTATTGAAGCGATAGGTCTGTAGTTGGCGGGGCTATCTATTGGGCCTTTGTGATCTTTCATGATTGGAGTGATTAAAATCTCTCCTAGGTCCTGTGGGAATTGGCCTTCTGTCAATGTGGTTTGAATCCATAGCATGAAGTTAGTTTTGAATGTGATGGAGGCGTTTGATAACAGGTAGGTGGGGCAATTATTTAGGTCGCTGGAGGCATGGCTGTATTTATTGTATAGTCGATTCATATCCGACCAAAGTAGGATTGGGAAGTTGGACCAGCTTCTGTCTGCAACAATGGCTTCCCCTGTTGATGGGTTTGTTGTTATCTTTTCGAGATGGGTGTGTGTGTTGATGAATGCGGTTCTGATGTTGGTGATCTTGTTTTTGAAATGGTCTGCTAGGTGGATTGCTGTCGGTGGGTGGATTCCTTGTGTGGCAAGGTAAGGTTTGGTATCAGTGAGGTTCTTTACTAGGTTGAATAGCTTTTTTGTGTCTGGGGTTTTTGTGCCTATCATTTTGGAGTAGTAGTTTTTCCGTTTTTCCTTGAGTTTGGTTTTGTATTGGTTAATTTGATTTCTCCATGCTGTTTTAGAGTGTTCAGAGCTCTTATTTTTTTTCCAGTCTCTTTCAAGTTGTCTGCATAGCTTTTTTTCTTGGAGAAGTTCGGAGTCGAACCATTTATCAGAAGGTCTGCATATTTTAAATTTTAGTTTTTCTGGGGCTAGCTCATTCAGGATGGTTTCGCTTATGGTTCGCCATTGGGATGTAAATTCGTTGGGGGCTATGTTGTTGATGGCGTGGTCTGCTTTATCCCAGAATGTGGAGGGTTCGATTTTTTGGCGTGCTTTGAAGGAGGTTTTTTTTGGAGGTTGCTTGTTGATGCTTTGAGGCCAGTTGATGTTAAATGTGTATTTATAGTGATCTGACCAGAGGGAGGGGTGCCAGGTCCCATTTGAGATATGGATTTTGGGTTTGTGAGGGTGTTGGGTCATGTAAGCAGCGACATCTAGTTGGTGGCCTTTTTCGTGTGTGGGTTGGGGGTTGAGGATCTGGTAGTTCAGTGCTTTGAGGTATGAGAGAAAATTTAGTACTTGATTAGAGGTGTGATCTTCTAGATGGAGGTTTATGTCTCCTAGGAGTAGGTTGTGAGGTGATGTTATGGAATTCTGGTAAATGAATTCTTCGAGAGCTTGTTTATTTTCATTCCATTTTCCTGGTGTTGAGTAACAGAGGATGCATGTTAATGTTCCTATGAGAGAATCATCGGATAGTTGACAGGCTAGGAGATCTAGGTGGGAGGTGGAGTGTTTGTCTAGGGTCTTTATATTAATGTTGTTTTTGAGTATGATGGCTAGACCTCCACCACGTTTTTTTTTTCTGCAGATCAGTTCTATTTTGTAACCTGTTGGGCAGAGTTCTGTGATGGTGGGATCGGATTCCGAGGTTAGCCAGGTTTCGGATAGGAATAGGCAGCTTAGTTGTTTTTTAATTATCCAGTCCTTAATAAGGTCTGCTTTTGTGCTTATTGATCTGATGTTCATATATGCACAGGATAATGAGGTGTTGTGTGTTTGGGGAGTGGGTGAGAGGTTTGGGTGGAGGAGATTTTCTTTGGTTTGTGGATGATAGTTGTGGTGTGCTGATTTTGGTTTTGGGGGTGGTCTTTTTCCCCAGCTGGTTGGTATGCTGATATGGTTGAGTGAGGAGCAGTCTATCAAGTTTCTGTGCGAGTATAGTTTTCTGGTAGGTAGAGGGAACCTAAGGGATTCTGTTAAGGTTGGGATAGAGGGTGTATGATATCCTTCTGTTATTCTGTTGGTTAGGAGTAGGAAGAGTAGTAGATGTAGGAGTATGCTTGTAGAAAAAATGGGGGGCATAGTGAATTTTTTGTAGGGGGCGGGAGAGTCTGCAGATTGGTGTTTGGTGTGAGGGGTGAGATTCTGAGAGGTGAAGGGAGGTTGGGGAGGAGGGGGCATTTTTTCTTCCCCTCTGTTCTGTTGCGTCTGTAGCCCTCAGTAGTGAGTTCAGAGCTGGGTAGGTGCTATCAATGTTATGTACGGATAAGGAGAACTAACAATGGGATATAAGAGTATCAGCTATGGCAGTTTGTCTATGCTTATCTGGTTATTTTGGAGATAGACAGTATTATCAACTTATCAGGTTATATGGAAGACATACAGGTTATTATGGAGTTAGACAGTACTTTCAACTTATCAGGTTATATGGAAAACCTACAGGTTATTATGGAGATAAACAGTATTATCAACTCATCAGGCTATATGAAGATAAACAGAACTATCAACTTAACAGGCAATTTGGAAGGAATATAGAATTTGCAGATACTGTCAAAAATCTATTGAAAGGTGCAGTATATAGAGGTCGATTTTAGTGGATTGAAGTACTTATCATAACGTTTTGTCGCTTCAAAAAGTGTCGCTTCACAAAGGTGCGCACTATGCGCCTTCGCCGGCGCGCCGAACGTTGGCGCTGCTCTCTTTTAAGGAGAAGGCCCCCGCTGGTCTCGGGGGGGGGGGGGGCGGACACGGCTCAACGCCCCTGCAGGATCGGCCTCCTGCCTCGTTTCCTGCCTGCCCGCTGGATCGGTGCTGAGAGCAGTGAAAATACAAGCAGCTTCCGTGCTGCTCTCTTTTAAGGAGAGGCCCCCGTTGGTCTCGGGGGGGGGGGGGGGGGCGGACACGGCTCAACGCCCCTGCAGGATCGGCCTCCTGCCTCGTTTTCTGCCTGCCCGCTGGATCGGTGCTGAGAGCAGTGAAAATACAAGCAGCTTCCGTGCTGCTCTCTTTTAAGGAGAGGCCCCCGCTGGTCTCGGGGGGGGGGGGGGCGGACACGGCTCAACGCCCCTGCAGGATCGGCCTCCTGCCTCGTTTTCTGCCTGCCCGCTGGATCGGTGCTGAGAGCAGTGAAAATACAAGCAGCTTCCGTGCTGCTCTCTTTTAAGGAGAGGCCCCCGTTGGTCTCGGGGGGGGGGGGGGGCGGACACGGCTCAACTCCCCTGCAGGATCGGCCTCCTGCCTCGTTTTCTGCCTGCCCGCTGGATCGGTGCTGAGAGCAGTGAAAATACAAGCAGCTTCCGTGCTGCTCTCTTTTAAGGAGAGGCCCCCGTTGGTCTCGGGGGGGGGGGGGGGGGGCGGACACGGCTCAACTCCCCTGCAGGATCGGCCTCCTGCCTCGTTTCCTGCCTGCCCGCTGGATCGGTGCTGAGAGCAGTGAAAATACAAGCAGCTTCCGTGCTGCTCTCTTTTAAGGAGAGGCCCCCGTTGGTCTCGGGGGGGGGGGGGGGGCGGACACGGCTCAACGCCCCTGCAGGATCGGCCTCCTGCCTCGTTTTCTGCCTGCCCGCTGGATCGGTGCTGAGAGCAGTGAAAATACAAGCAGCTTCCGTGCTGCTCTCTTTTAAGGAGAGGCCCCCGCTGGTCTCGGGGGGGGGGGGGGGCGGACACGGCTCAACGCCCCTGCAGGATCGGCCTCCTGCCTCGTTTTCTGCCTGCCCGCTGGATCGGTGCTGAGAGCAGTGAAAATACAAGCAGCTTCCGTGCTGCTCTCTTTTAAGGAGAGGCCCCCGTTGGTCTCGGGGGGGGGGGGGGGGCGGACACGGCTCAACTCCCCTGCAGGATCGGCCTCCTGCCTCGTTTTCTGCCTGCCCGCTGGATCGGTGCTGAGAGCAGTGAAAATACAAGCAGCTTCCGTGCTGCCACATTAGCTTTTGTTTTAATGATTTTTCACTTATTAATTTAGGCACCAATTTATCTTACAGGGAAGACGCGATGATGGTGAGGTGTGTGTGTGGTGACACACGGATTGCAGTACTGAACGGTTTTTCGTTCATTTGACTATACAATCCTGCACCAAGATCTTCATTTCACTTAAAATTTATAAATAAATATTATTTATATGGTTTGGGCAGCGCTGTACAGTTTATTCAACATTTTAGTTATAGAACTTGTTTTTCCAACCTTAGGAAACTAAAGCATTATGGAATAGGATGCAGTGCCCTTTCATGGACTGTAAAGCAGTTAAAAGATGAAACAGAATAGGACTGAATGATCTGCTTGAACTAGGGACACTAGTAGAGTCTGCATTTAAATTAAAACAGCAGAGGATTGTGAAAATTTGCAGAGGGATCTTGTGAAACTAGGAAAATGGGCATCTAAATGGCAAATAAAATTTAATGAGGACAAGTGCAAAGCAGTGCACATATGGAGATATAATCCCAACAATAGCAAAATGTCGGATTCTGAATTAGAATAAGCAAGCCCGAGAGCTGGTCTCGACGGGCGACCCTAACGCGGGACTGGGTGGCCCGCGGAGTCGCTCATCGGGCTGGCTAGCCGGGGCAGGGATAGGAAAAGGAAAGAGAGAGCTAGGAGGGGGGGTAGGGGGGGGCGGTCCGTGGTCTTGGGATCGCTGCTCCCCCCCCCCCTCTATTGGGTGTCGCAGCCGTGGGGGATTGTGGGAGGGAGGGGATAAAAGGAGGCCTGCTCGGAGGACCTAAACGGTTTGGTCCTCCGAGACTGCTTTCCCACCCGCCCGCCCTTTAGTTTATAGGGTGTAGTATAGGTAAGGGTCGCGGTATCCCGAGCTACTGGCTACTGGGGCTCATCAAGGGATGAGCGGTGGGCCGGCTGGGAGCCGTGCCTGGCGGGTCGGTGACCCTGGATAATGGGGCATGTGTGGGACATGCCACCCCTCAGACCCTAGCTTGGATGGCGGGGTCGGGGGCCAATTACTTCTGATGGTAGCTCGGGATCTGGTAACAATGGTGATACCATTGTTAGGGGGTTTGTTAATGTTAATTGAGGATGTTAAATTATGTATATTTAACTGTGTTAATTGTATTAAGAATATGTTATTATTCAATAAACAGGGCTGCGGCCAGGTTTTACCACTTAAGGTGTTTTGGTCTTCTTGGGATTAGGAAGAGGTTGGACGGGAGGAGGGGGGTGTAGTGTTTAACAGAAGCGGGTCACTCCAGGTACCGCTGTTAACATAGAAACATGATGGAAGATAAAGGCCAAATGGCCCATCTAGTCTGCCCATCCGCCATACCTCTTCCAGGAGACTGTTCCAAGCATCTACCACCCTTTCTGTAAAAAAAGTATTTTGTCAGATTATTCCGGAGCCTATCAGCTCTTAACTTCATATACCCTCTCATTGCAGTTTCCTTTCAAATGAGAGTCGACTCATGCACATTTATATTACATAGGTATTTAAACATCGCTATCATATCTCCCCTCTCCCCCTTTCCTCCAAAGAATACATATTGAGATCTTTAAGTCTGTCCCCATACGCCTTATCACGAAGACCACACACCATTTTATTAGCCTTCCTCTGGACCGACTCCATCCTTTCTATATCTTTATGAAGCTGCAGCCTCCAGAATTGTACACAATATTCTAAATGAGGTTGCACCAGAGTCTTATACAGAGGCATCAATGCCTCCTTTTTCCTACTGGCCATACCTCTCCCTAGATGATTTAATAGAAACGGGTTATTAGACATATCCAGAGATTTTTTTTAGGTCTCTGAATCCTTCTGTGCTCTCAGAGCAGAAAGGGGCATTTCTGGAGGAGTGGTTAGTGCGGGATGTAGGCTGACCTAGACTTAGGTAACCTGCTGGAATAATCGAAGGTTTGATGAGACTGCTTAGACAGAACTTGTACGTTGTGGCTTAGATGATTTAAAAACAGGTATAAGTGTCAAAAGGAATCCAAAGTGACCAGATAACCACTGCAGGGACAAAGTAAAGACCCCTACACACTCCCACCGTGTTCACTGACACCTTCACCCCACCACAAAAATCAGAATAAAAACATATATATCTGCCTCCGGAACATCAGCACTTAGCATAGGAAAGCCTAATAGAGCTGCACAGAGATGGCTTAAGTAGTCCGGGGGGAGGGGGGCTACTGAACCATAGAGAAGATGACCCAGGCCCATAAGCCACTCTAATCACTATATTCATAGTAGAAAATGTGAGCCCACTAAAAAACCCAAATCCTACTCTATTGCCATATAGGTATCATCTGCAGCCATACAGGCTATTGGGGTTGTAGACAGGTTGGTATAGTGGGTTTTTTGGGGGCTCATCACGACTTATAAGGAAGTTGTGGTGAGATGTTTATGTGACACCCTTATTGTGAAGTTGACAATAAGGTGCCCTGTAAGGTATCCCACTGCTCTGTTGCCCTGTCTGGGTGACCAGTCCATCATAATGCTGGCCCCTCTCACGTCCAAAATATCTTGCTCTGGATGTTTCAGACTTGGACTATGTAGTATAAAGATAGACGTACTGGCTGTCTGGACGATCAAGCACCTGGACATACAGAGAGACAATTTTCGGAAAAAAAAATCTTTTCTATGCACTTTTCAAAAATGGATCTTTTGAGACTGCCGACTTTGGGCAACTAGCACCCTATGTCTAAATCAGACTTTGATGTTTGTTTAGATTATGTCTCTCCACATTTACTGAATGAATTGTAAACAAACAAGAAAAGGGATGATGACTTGCCTCAATAGATGAAAAAAAAAAAAAAAAAGCAAGCAAGATGTCATAGAACAACCAAAGGGTACAATTATATTAGTAAAAAAAAAAAATTCCTAGTATGTTTACTTGATGAAACCACAAAGTTAAAGTCCCGACTAGGATCCCAGTTTTGGCCATCTGGAATGCCTTCTTCAGGGATCTATACAAGTAAACGGGTACTGGCTTGTAGACAAACACAATCAATGCAGGTTGCAGTGCTAAACATATCAGCGTCACCGATACTGTGAATGAATTGGGCATATATGTGAGAGTTTGAGATTTTTCCACCAATTAAAATTTGAAAAACTTTGATGTTATATACATCAAGGAGACTGAGACCAGTTTGATTTCGAAGTGACAATTTCCCTACACATATGTCTGTTTTATATTGAGCGATATTCAGCTATGCCAGTGTCTCTCAAACTTTTTTTTTTAGCTCCAGCACACTAAATGAAACAAATGGTTTTCACGGCACATAATTGAAATTATAAAATTGTAAAACCAACAAAAAATTAAATTTTAGAGCTATTTATTTAAAGTTCTTTAAGCTATGTATGGGCAATTGTAACAATGGTTAAACTAAAGTAGATAGAATTGCTAATCAATGCAATGGATGTGCTTGTTTTTGAGTACAATAACTCAAAACGCAGCTTGATAGTTGACATGCAAACACACATTTCATCATTACCATCTTCAGTCGTCCTTTTTATTTAATTTCTGTCAGAGCTGAAAATCCAAGTTCACAAAAATAAGAAGATCCAAATGGTAACAAAGCCTTGATTTCTTTGTTGCTCAAGTTAGGATAACTATTGTATAAAATATAAAACTAAAGGGAAAGGGATTGAGATTTGTATACCACCTTTTTGTAGTTATATAATCACACTCAAAATGGTTTACATACAGGTACTTTAGGCATGTTTCCCTATCTGTCTCGGTGAACTCACAATCTATCTAATGTATTTGCCGTTAATTTTCAAGGACCAATCATGTCAAAGAATGATGCTTCTCATAACATCGACACCAGCCGCTGGCTGGCTGGTTTAAATAGGAAAAGCTCAGCTATAACTAAGTTCCCCTGACCTTGATAAAGCTATGCGAAACACGTCGGGAAGGGGGAATTGGTCATTATTAAAGCTTTATGAAGCTATTTACATAACATTGACAGACATTTACCTAACATAAGAACATAAGCAGTGCCTCTGCTGGGTCAGACCAGAAGTCCATCGTTTCCAGCAGTCTGCTCACGCGACAGCCCATCAGGTCCAGGACCTGTATAGTAATCCTCTATCTATATCCTTCTATCCCCTTTTCCTTCAGGAAGTTATCTAATCCCTTCTTGAACCCCAATACCATACACTGTCCTATTACACCCTCTGGAAGCGCATTCCAGGTGTCCACCACCTTTTGGGTGAAGAAGAACTTCCTAACATTGGTTCTGAATCTGTCCCCTCTTAATTTTTCCAAATGCCCTTTCGTTCTTGTATTTATTGAAAGTTTGAAGAATCTGTCCCACTCCACTTTCTCTATGCCCTTCATGATCTTGTAAGTCTCTATCATGTCCCCTCTAAGTCTCCTCTTTTCTAGGGAAAAGAGCCCCAATTTCTCTAATCTTTCAGCATATGAAAGGTTTTCCATACCTTTTATCAAACATGTCGCACTTTTCTAAACCCTCTCGAGTATTGCCATATCCTTCTTGAGGTACGGCGACCAATTTTGGATGCAGTACTCCAGATGCGGGCGCACCATCGCCCGATACAACGGCAGTATAACTTCTTTCGTTCTGGTTGTAATACCTTTCTTGATAGTACCTAGCATTCTATTCATCTTCTTAGAGGCTGCTGTGCACTGTGCCGATGGCTTCATTGTCTTGTCCACTATTACCCCCCCAAGTCCTTTTCTTGGGTACTTTCATCCATTACCAGCCCTCAGATCGTATAGCTGTACTTCAGGTTTCTGCTTCCTATATTCAAGACTACATTTCTCTACATTAAACTTCATTTGCCATCTCGTCGCCCACTCTCCTAGTTTGGTGTCGTCTGAGAATTTTATTACTTCGCACTTCGTCCCTGTTTCTAGATCATTTATAAATACATTGAACAGCAGTGGTCTGAGTATCAACCCCTGCAGAATACAACTTGTGACCATTCTCCAGTCCGAGTAGTGGCCCTTCACTCCTACCCTTTGCTTTCTACCCGCCAACCAATTTTTGATCCATCTATGTACGTCTCCTTCCACCCCATGGTTCTTCAGTTTCTGTAGTAGGCGTCCATGGAGTACCTTGTCAAAGGCTTTTTGTAAATCTAAGTATACGATGTCTATGTGGTCCCCTTTGTCCATCTGTTTGTATATTCCCTCGAAGAAGTGCAATAAGTTCGTTAGGCATGATCTTCCCTTGCATGTCATCTCTTCTAGTGTATACTTATGAAGGGAATTTTTTAAAAATAAAGTAAAATTCTGGAATCTCTCATTGCACATCCATAATCTCTTCAGGGCACACTATTGTGCTATAGCACACAGTTTGAGAGATACTGAACTATGTTGGCCTAAATTATAAGTATAGCAGCCACTGAGGAAAAATATACTTCCCTATATTTCTATAAAACAGTGGGAACCAACTTTATTTTCCTGAGCTCCTTAGTTTTCCCAAACATGCTCTGTTCGAGAAAGTTATATGAAAAGTATTAATTAAGCATACTCATAGACCTACTTTCAAGTTAAAACTGAAGGACCTCCATCAACTTTCTGAGTAGCACAAGAGGACCAAGGACATGCTCAGTAAGGTAGAACAAAAACAAGTTACGTAGTAAGCTGTTATTTTAAAGGGCAACCAGAAGTCAATTTTCAACTACAACTTCCAGATGCAGATCACGAGGCTGAATATTCCATTCTACTGAGGAATATCTAATTGACCGATAACATCTTATAGAGTGTTCGTAACTAATGTCCACACTTTAATTTCTATATTATCAGATAACATGCTTCAAGTTTTCCAGAACACATGTCTACAACCGAGGACATTCAGTTCAGACTTGCCTTCAGGTACAATTGTTAAAAAGGAAGAAAATGAACCTGGTATAGAAAACCACCTATTAAAAGGAGACAAAAAGCCAACACTGTGCCAAAGAAAAGAAAAGAAAACCAAGACAGTAGGATTCAAAACCTTGCTATATATCTTTCATACTACAGCCTTTAAATGTATTATTATTATTGATGCACGCAGCACTGTACAGAGTCACAAAGAGTAAGAAAACAGTCCCTGTTCGAAAGAGCTTACAATCTAAACAGGCAAGACAGACAAACAGGATGTCATGGATACAGTTAAGGGAAACGGTTAATCAGCTGGCTGGGTTGGAGGGGAGAGGACTAGGGTTAAGGATTGAAAGCTATATCAAAAAGGTAGGTTTTTGATATATGTAGAGCCAAAAATATTTTTTTTTTAAATTTGTTTTCATGTAACACAATTAACAACTTGTATAGTATAAATGAAATACTAATTTGTTCACATAGGAGAACCACATGTAAAAGTGCAGTGTATATAACAAATTATCATTTAATCCCATTCCACCCATCTGTCTCACAAAGCTAAGTGCTAACAATTATATTTGTGATGTATTATACAAGTATTATACATTAACATAATTTTTAATTGGTGCCCAAAAGCTTTCAAAACTATGATTATGCAGTAATTTCTGTTGTATATTAGCTTCATATTTGTATATAGTACACACCGTTTGTCAACAAAATTGGAAGTTCATTTGAAAATGTTTCCAAGAGCAAAGTATGTCCTGTAATGCTACTGCAGTGAGTAAAGATATGTAACATGAATAAACCTTTGTCCTATGGTTTGTCTTAATTAGACTGTAAGCTCTTTTGTTGCACAGCACTGCGTGCGTCTGGTAGCACTTTATACATAATAAATAGTAAAAGTAGTAGAGTTTTTATCTTCTTTTGTGAAGGCATGTGCAGGGTTGAATTTATTAGCAACACCACCCATATATGTTAGCAGTGCATCAGTATCTAATAGAATTTAAATTTGTTTCCATATCTTTTTCCAAAATTCATGCACAAAAGGACACCAAAACATACGATCCAGTGTTCCTTCTGCATTGTTATGATGCAGATGAAGACACTAATTGGGATTTCAACAGTGTCCACAGCGCATGATGAACAACAAAGAATAGTGACTGTTTAATCAATGCAGATCTCAGAATATTCATTTTGAACAAAAATTTAACCAGTCTGTCATTTAATATAGTATTTAAAGCTGAATTCTATGTTTGGTATAGATTTTGAAGAATAAGTTTCATTGTGTATTTTGTGATAATTTTAAACCAATTGAAAGCTTTGTGTCTAGCCTTTACAATATCATTGCATACAATAAATGTTGATTGTATAAGATCTTTAGGACTATAATTTTTATGGTATGCTTTTAATTAATGCTTTACTTGAAGCCATTTAAAACATTGTGCAAAGTTTATATATCTTACAGGCATTGTTAAAAGACATTAACAGAATTATGATTATACATATAACCAACAGTTAATATTCCTTTATTAGCCCATGATGACCATAACTATGATGTTCCATCTATTCTTATTTTTGGATTGAACCAATATATTGTGTTTTGTGTCTTAATTTCCATAAGATTATTTATCATGGTTAAACCGCAAAGCGACAGTCATCTCCTCCAATTAACCAAACCCTACCACCTCTCCTTTCCTCCCCCCTCAATCCAATACTTCCTTCCTTCCTACTTACCCCTCCCCCCAGCACCCTCCCGTAACTGATACTGGTTGCACTCTCTGGCCATTCACCACTCGGTATCCTCGCTATATATGTAACTATCTTTGCATAGTAATCCACTTAACCGCATTATACAGTCTCTTGCATCGTATCGTGCTCTACCAGTCTCTCGCACTGTATTTTCACTGTATAAATATCTCCACTGTATATGTACAGTCTCTTGCATTGTAAATCTGCATTGTATCTTCGCTGTATAAACACCTATGCTGAATATGTACAGTCCCCTGCATTGTAACCTGCTCCCAACTGCATAGTACATTCCCTTGCATTGTATCTTCGCTGTGTATGTACAGTCTCTTGCATTGTGAACCGCTCTGAACTGTTTGTGGTATTGCGGTATACAAAAAATAAAGTTATTATTACTCCCACTTCATACCGAACCACTGGAATAAACTTCCTCCACAGATCAAATCCCTTGATGGACTCCCTTTAGAAAAGCAATAAAACCATACCTCTTCACCTAAACCCCTACCCTTGATCGATAGACTATAAAGAAATGTATATTGGTATCAGAACCAGTATGTGTCACATAAGGATAACTTGTACCATACACTGTAACTTTCTGTTTGTCAAATTAGGATATAACTTGTACTGAAAACCTTGCACTGTAAGGACAACTATAGCAAATTGTAACCAGTAAACTGTATATTATGCATATTAATATTAGACCCTAGCATGTATCTAGTTAGGATAAAAACTTGTATTGCAAATTTGTACAGAAATTATATATGTTATACCTGTAACCTGTTCTGAGCTCCTGGGGGACAATGGGATAGAAATCAAATTAAAGTTCTTTGTATGGATCTAAAATTAGGGTTCTGCAAAATAATTTTAGGAAGTTTCATATCTATTGTAACTCATGTACTGTATCATAATTACTGAAGTTAATATTCATATGTTCATTAAAGCTGCTCATGTAAGCTGCTCTGAATTGACTTCATAGTCATTAGTTAGCAGTATAAAAGCTTTAAATAAACAACAAAAAGTATATTTAAGATATCTAGGAGTGACAAAGTCTTGTTCAAGAGTCATGCTCCATGATGGATTATCTTCCATTGAATTGTCCATTAACCAAAACATACCCTGTCCAAAATTAATTTACATTTCATGCTCGTTTTCACACTAGTGCAAACAAGCAGAACTGAGATTAGAGCAAATGCATTACTCCCTAATATCTTAAGAAGTATGAGAACTTTACAATAAGTACTTTAAGGTGAATGAACACTTTATAATGTTCATCTATTATAACAGATAGACATCTATTATTGTTTCATATGTGTCTGACCCTTGATCACTTTACAAATGATTTATTGCTATGTTATTACATGAATAAATGTTTTTTTGTTATCTTCAAGCCTTTAATTAAGGAGTCCTAAAGAGTTAAGGATATTAAATTTAAATACAGCCTTCAATCAAAACAGGATCTGAAACTTTACAACTTGGTCCCAAAAACAGATTGGCAAGTGATCTACAAAATCTATAAGATCCAGCCCAAAACAAAACCACCATAAAGAGCCAAACCTACAGGTTAATAGCAATCACGTTGTGGACACTTCTAATAACTCTTAGAACAGTGTGCTGTGTCCACAACGTGATTGCTATTAAGTTGTGATTGCTAGAAAAGTAAAAGTCTGGGTTTTGTCTCAGACCCTGATGCAGCTGCAGAGGTGAAACCTGGCCATATTAGGCAACTGAGAATTGTCGGTACCATACTAAAGCGCACAGGACTTTGGTGCACCGACAATCCTGCAGCAACATTTGTGCAGCCAAATGCGTGCCACCGCTATCGTTCCTGATTGCGCTCTGTGTGTGTGTGTGGGGGGGGGGAACCGCCCCCAACTACACTTAAAAGTGCTTGTGCTTCTGTTTGGGGGGAACCCCGCAAAGTACACTGAGAACTCCTGTTCTCCTTCCCTTTTTCTGTATTCGGGAGTTTTCAGTGTAGTGAGGGGTTCCACACACACACACTCCCCACACCCTCAGAGTGCAAACAGGAATGGCAGAAATGGTGGCACGCATTTGTCCCGCGCACAAATGTTGCCATGGGCTTGTCAGCGCGTCAAAGTCCTGCGCGCTTTTGACGGGTCACCAAATTGTCAGTAAAAAGATACTAGGTTCTTACCTTGATAATATATTTTCCAGTAGATAGGGATGGTATTCTGAACCAAGGGTCTTGCTCCTGCTCCCGTGAGTCCATTGCAGGAGATACTGATCATTGTTTTCAGCACTTCCTCCTTCTCCCTGCTGCCCTTAGTAAGTTTCAAAGCAATTGACAGCCCTACAGGAGAGAAGAGGAGAAAGAGAATGGAGAGAAACTCCCCCAAGCGAGCCTTTGATCTGCTCATATAAAATACACAGCTCACAAACATGCCATGGAGATGAAAGGAACTAATGACAATCTTTATTAACAGAAAGTCACAAGAAACTGTGGAAACCGGGGGGGCAGCCATTAGGAAACTATATACAATCAATATACAATGTCTTCCAATTTATCAAAGTGAGCAGAAAGTTCAGAGAAGCAACTTCAGGCAGGAGAAAGTCCAGGCAGGCACACCTATCTACTGGAAAAGATTATCACAGTAGGAACCTAAATTCTTTTTCTAGTGTAATAGGGATGGAATGCTGAACCAAAAAATGTACCTAAGCAGTCCCTGAAACCTTGGGTGGGAGAGAAGGCTGCCCTCAAAACTGAGGCTCCAAAGGAGAAGCCCTCCTGAGCCACCATGTTCACCATATAAAAAGCAGCTACTTATTGCAACTAGTGCTATCCAGGGACAGCAGGCAGATATTGTCACATGTGGGCGATATCATTCATGAAGTCTGATATGGACAGTGGTAGAGCATATTGTCACTTTAAACTTTTAGCAAAGCTTCAAGACTGCCCGCACCAAGCATGCATGAAGCCGGCTTGTAAGGTCGTCAGTTTTATGCCCAAGTAAAGAAGCCAACTAGGCGAGGAAGGCGCGTTATGAGAATATCTGCCTGTTGTCCCTGGATAACACTTGTTACAGTAAGTAACTGTGCTTTATCCTTACACAAGCAGGCAGCATATTCTCACATGTGGGACTCCCTAGCTTTAGCAAAGGGATGGAGGGAAAGTTGGCCTCTAAGGAAACAAAACGCTTGTTGCCTTTTAAGAAAATCAGGTATACTGGATGATATGAGGAGGAGGAGGAGGCAAGGGAAAGAAATAAAGACTAAGCAGAAGAATCCCATCTTCAACAAGAGGAAAAAAGGAAGAACACAGGGAAGACTATATGAATGGAGGATGTAAAATAATAGACAACCTATTAGCGGCAGGAGAATCCAAGCAGAGGCAAGGGAGATGTCATAAAGATTCAAGAAGAAAAGAATAGATAGATCCTGGCAAAAATACATATATGGAAGACCAGACCAAAAAGAGCAGTTACTTGAAACCCATCATGTCTCAGGCAGACAGATAGCATGGTTCCTGTTGAATAAAATAGAGTCACTAAACTGTTCAAAGTTGTTAAAATGCATGCGGATCATGAAAAATTGCAGGCAGATCTTAGGAAATTGGAAGACTGGGAGGGTCATAAAAAAAAATCTAAGTTCCCTTTTGGCCTAAGGCCCTAGACGTTCAAAGTAAGCAGCAGGGAAATGGCCATTCTTTAAAAAAACATTCAAAATGTTTTCTTTTAAGAATGGCTTACCTGTAAATTCAAGGAGTTTAATCGCCCAGACAGCCACTATGTCTACCTTTAAGCCCAAGTCCCACACACCCAAAATAAGACCTTTTAGGCGTGGGAGGGACAAGTCCTTCCCCTAAAAGCACAATTCTCTAACCAGCAACTGTCAAAAGTGCAGGTTAGAGAATCGTGGAACCATCCACCCCCAAACGATCGCGGCAGGAGGGATGCCCAATCCCTCCTGCCGTGATCTCGAACCCTCCCGCAAGCATCGGGGCAAGAGAGATGCCCAAACCCTCCCAAAATCTTCACCGGCAAGAGGGATACCCATGACTCCCCCCCCCAAAGGTTGCCTACCCGGACTGTCCAAAGCCACCCCCACTGGACTACCCAAGGATACCCCCATTCGAGTCCCTCCACCCTAGAGGAGCCTAGGGGATCTGGCCAATCAGAATCTTAGACCACTCCGAGTGCATCCCAGAATGTACTGGGAGACAGGCCTAGATTCTGGTTAGCCCAGGTGTCTGGGCCAATCAGGGCCTTAGGCCCTTGAAAGGCAGGCCCGCCATTCCAGAGAAGGCGGGACTACTGGCCAGACGCAGGCAGGAGCCAACCGGCCAACCATCTAAAATAGATTAGAGGGAGTCTGAGTTGGGGGGGGGGGTCCAGGTGGGCAACCTTTGGGGAGGTTTGCAGCAGGAGGGATTGGGCATCCCTTCTGCTGGGGAAGATTGCGGAAGGGTTCGGGGGATCGGGACAGGACATCTCTCCTGCCGAGGAAGATTGCAGGAGAGTTCGGAAAAAATGGCTGTAACGCCACTGTAGGATCACAAAAACCAGTGACTGTATGATTTTGGGAGTGGGAGAACAAGGCTATAACATATTATACCTACAAAAACATCAAATTCAGACAACCCCCTCCCCCCCCCGAACTGCTTTGTGTTGTGGGTTGACAGCCCTACTTACAGACCAGACGCTAGGAAGATATGCTGCATCCTGCCACAGCATCTCTCATAGTAGCTGGGAATAGGAGAGGACCTCTGCCACATGAAAACTGCCTCTTCTGACTCTTCAGCTGCCAGTCATGCCACAACCGTATGCACTCTGAAGAAACACAATTGGTACCTATATAGCCTGCACTAGCACTTCTAATCAAGTCAAGGAGTGAGTAAACAGAAGGGGAACCCCCCGAGCTCCACAGTTCAAACAGGCTGGCTGAGCAGGTTTCGCAGGATCTATCTGTCAGCTGCAAACCAAAGTCTGCACCTCTCACGGAGGCTAGGTGGTCACTGGAGCTGAACAGCAACACAAAACAAAACCCTGAGAAAAACCTCAAAAAATACTTGAAAAATAAAAAAGACTGAGCAGATCAAGGTTGCTTCTGTAGACTTGCTTGCAGAAGAAATAACCAACTGGGGGCAGCAGAGTACAAGGAGGTGCTGAAAACATTGATCAGTAAGTATCTCCTGCAACAGACCCTTGGTTCAGCATACCATTCCTATTGCACTGGAATCTATATATTTTTATGCTGGTCTATTTTAGGGATGCAAAAAGACCAGAGAAGGAACAACCAAAAGTACTTTAAATACCTTTTTAAACTTAAGTGGCGCTCAGAATCCAAGATGGAATGAAAAAACTCGATGTGGGGTACAAATCCCTAAAGAGCTTCTTACAGAATCTATCACTGCACCATTTTGGAGTAAAAGGTAATTAAATGTGCTTGTTGAAAAACGCTCATAAATAATTTAATGTCCATATAGTGAAAAAAATGTCCAGTTTATATGTGAATTCAAAAAAATGTGAGTTCAAAAAGACTTAACTTAAATGTTCAGTCAGCGTTGACCCGGCGAGGTTCTGACGCGTTTCGCCCGACAGGCTTCCTCAGAGAACCCGCTAAGCTGCCAATGAACTACGAATTGAAATATGTCCTGATCCGAAGGAAAGTTTTTTTCATTTCCTGTGACGTCAAAACGTCAAAAAACTTTCCTTCGGATCAGGACATATTTCAATTCGTAGTTCATTGGCAGCTTAGCGGGTTCTCTGAGGAAGCCTGTCAGGCGAAACGCGTCAGAACCTCGCCGGGTCAACGCTGACTGAACATTTAAGTTAAGTCTTTTTGAACTCACATTTTTTTGAATTCACGTATAAACTGGACATTTTTTTCACTATATGGACATTAAATTATTTATGAGCGTTTTTCAACAAGCACATTTAATTACCTTTTACTCCAAAATGGTGCAATGATAGATTCTGTAAGAAGCTCTTTAGGGGTTTGTACCCCACATCGAGTTTTTTCATTCCATCTTGGATTCTGAGCGCCACTTAAGTTTAAAAAGGTATTTAAAGTACTTTTGGTTGTTCCTTCTCTGGTCTTTTTGCATTTTACGCAATTTTGGGAACACATTCTTATTTTGAATATTACCCAGTTGTTTGTATTGGTCTATTTTAGGGAACAGATTTCTTTGCAACATATTGCTTGAACTCATACAACAAGAAAGTCTCTTGTTTATTTCTTGGTGGAAGCTATTATAATTATCAAATCGTAATCGAGACAGGAGGATAAAAATTGGCTTGCACAATGTCACAAAGAATCAGTGATAGAGGACATCTGTAGACAGAGTTCACCACTCTAACAACAGACTAAACAAAAATGAAGTACTCTAACTTGAAAGCAAAAACACCTAGCAATTAAAACATAATATGACACTGTTTAACTTTCTTGACAACTTTTCAAATACCTGACCATCAGACTAATTTTTGATTTAGCACATAAACGATCAAAGCATGAGCATCAATATTTAAGGAAATTATTCTAATTGGTGAGAGGAACTTTGAAAAAGTTTCAAAATCATAACCCACATTTGATATTTCATAATCATTCTCATATATCTCTCTTTATTTTAAAAACTTCAGTGCAATTCAGTGGAAAAAAAAATCACTTTTGATTGTTACTTTATAGGCTGGAAATGTTTGTTTGCATGGATGTGCAAGTAACCAACATGGGATAATTTAGCTAATCCTTGGGGAAAGCTTTCAAGCAAATCACTTAATTTCAGCAGCAGGATCAATTCACCACAATCAGTGGCCCCACTATGGATACAAATGCAGAAGAGAAGCAAATGATATGTTACATAGACTAGAGTGCATAAGAATTAGATATGAAAATGGAATCACCAATTTGTTTTCAATGAAACAAAAGTATTTGATCAATATCCTCTTTTTTATTCCCATTCTGAAGTAACACTGAAAATAGTGTTTAAGTAAAGAGCACATGTATTGGAGTGCTATTACAGGAAAATGTTAGTTATTTAGTGGAATAATACATTATAATACTTTTCACAACTTAATGAGAACAAAACCAGAAATTATTTTATATTTAACCAGGCACATTTTTTATAGTTTGGTTCAAAGACAAAGAAAACTTTCATAATAAATTTTGTTTTCCTTATTTTTTAAGATCACTATCAACACCAGTTGGCGAGGAATTAAAGGGAGCATGATTTCAATTGTACAAGGATGCAGTAAGCCTACAAAAACCTGCTCATTCAACAAAAATCTTGTTGTCTTCAGGTATTAAAAAAATTATAATAAAGTACAATACCCTGCTGATGCCAGGTTTTCACTGGAGTAAGCTAAAATGAACCACTGCTACATATTAGTTTCCAGTAACATTTCCTGTTTTCAGCACACTGCTCATAAACATGCAACTCACTATAAAACACAGAACACTAGGTTCTCGGGAACAGGTAAAGAAAAGGACACTGCATCAATAAAATTTCTTTTTTTTTTTTCCTTTTGGATTAACTTTACATAACAATAAGAACTGCAATTTTCATAATATTTTATATTTAAGATTTCATATTATAATGCAATAATAATTTCAATTCTTTCTCAGTAATGTTCTAGGGAAATATCTACACAAGTTAACATTCTAGATTAAAAACAAAAGAATTTTATTGATACAGTAGATTAATAAAAATCAATAGGTGTGATAAAATAGGAAAAAAATACTTCAAGACACTGTTTAATAAAACACTTTTAAAATAAAAATTATGTAAAAGGGTTTTTTGTTTTGTTTTCATTCTTTTTCCCCAAAGCCACTGAAAGACCAGAAAACTCTGGCACCAATACTGAGGAGTAACAATGACTTATAACACAGTGACTTTCACAACCCTCATTTTCCATATATTATCCTATTCAACACCTGTAAAATCAGAATAATTTAGCACCTCTGAAGACAAATGGGTACCTAGAAGTAAACATGAAGATTAAATACAAAGAGGGGAAAAGACCACTTGACTTTGCAAGGAATCTATGGCAACAGAATAGGGCACTGTTTAACTGATACTTTTTCACAGTAAAATGCCACAGAAGGTACAAATACAAACACTGACAGATATTGCTTAAGATCCATTCCAACAGATTTTTACCCTTATTTTTAAAACATATCCAAGATATGATTGGGTACTGTCTGTTTAAAGCTGCAAGATAAAAGCTATACAAGCATTTCTGAAACATTAAAAAAGTACTATTTACAGGTCTCTTTAGTTCATAGGTCTACACAGCCAGTGGACATTACAATTCACAACTTGAAAAAAAACCAGCTAATGAAATCAATTTGTGTGGCTAAAGCTTGTGACCCAGGGGCTGCAAATGCAGGGGTAGTAAATGCAAATGATTTGCTTTTATTTTTTTTGTTTGTTTTTTCTTCTGCACCGACAGCTTCATTCTGCCAAAAGCTTTCCAACAAAAGTGATCTCCATGTCTTCATGTGGTAGAATGGCACTTCCAGGTTTGCTCACGGTCTGTCTCTTTTTGAGATTTTGCGCCGTACCTGTTGGGTTATGATTCTGTTAGTTTACAGATTTCTGTAAAGCTACTGTACATTGTGGACATATGCTAATGGCTATGGCAAGGCAAACTATTTCATATTACTTCTCTCAAATCCAGATTTTTTCCATTAAAAATGCTGATGGGCTTCAAGACCACAGAAAATTCCTTTCAAAATTAAGAAAAATGTGGATCTATTTTAAATAGAAGTGCTGTAATTGAGTGAAATAGCATGAAGGTAATGTGGTACATGTAACCCGTTATGACCCTTTCATAAAGACAGCTCACTACTGTGAACAAATTAAAAATCATATGCATACGTGATTACACAACACTGTTTCATGAAGTCAACATGAATATGGACAGTACCATAACAAATATTATATTCCTCGCTGAACATAAAGTAGCTGATGAGTAGAAATTTGACAGTCTAGGAACACAAGAAGCTAAAGGCATTAAGATTTATTTAGTTCCACTAATATCACTTACACTTACCAGAAGCATTCTTCCATATTCCTTTAATGAAAAAGTTGTGTGTAAGCAATGAATCTACTGTATAAATGAGTTGAAAGATGAACTGTGTCTACAGTCTATAGCACATGTGTCAATCCCAAGGCCTGCGGGCTGAATCCGGCTCGCCTGGCCATTTTATGTGGCCTGCGGTGTGATGTGGCATTTTCATTGCCGCCCCCGGTGTTATCTTCTGGCCGGCTCCCTCCTCCTCACTGCAGTATGCATAAAGCCGCGGACAGCAGCTTCTACACGCGTCCTGCGCCTGAACCGGAAACCTTCTCTCTGACATTGCAATGTCAGAGGAAATGCTTCCGGATGAGGCACGGGATGCATGAGGAGCCACCACCCGTGGCTTTGTGTATACTGCAGCAGTGAGGAGGAGGGAGCCAGGCAGAAGATAACATCGGGGGCCTGCGACTTAGCCTGCATTTTGGATTTCGGCCCCTTAACGTGACTGAGTTTGACACCCCTGATTTATAGTATTAGAATCATAGTATTTGTCTCTTTCTTTCAACTATGTCCCTCCCTCTAGCCAAATATGTGATTGGCATTCAAATGTTTTAAACAAATTTATATAGGGTATAACATGACTAAGTCTCTGATTTTGTGTAGTTTAGGGTATATCAACGAACTTTCAAATAAAATCTTATCTGTTGCGCATTTGGATTTTCCAGTTCAGAATGTTTTTTTCTTTTTTAATCTTCTTTAAAAGATCTCCTATATGGGCACTGGTGATCCTCTAGACCAGCTGTAGCAACACTGGCTTTCTATGAGGCATAGATGACCAAGAACCTGTCTATCTTCATCCTAAAGCACATATAATTTTACCATCATTGAACTTCAGATTGTCTATTTGGAATTAAAAATCTCCCATTATTAATCATATTTTGTAAATGAGAAAACATAATGGCATGTGCTATGAAATTACACTCCTCAAACATCTTATTCTTCAGTCATGTAGCTTTCAGCTAGCATTTTGCAATTCAAACCATGCCCAAAATGACAAATCATGTCTTTTCCCCTTTCCCTTTGTAGTTGTAGATTTTTTTTTTTTTGATGAATCAATGGAAAAACAGCCATGCCTCTGAAAATCAGGGCTGAAATGCAAGTTATAATCAAATAATTTTCAAAATACTGCTACTGTTGCAGCCAAGAGGGATAACCTAATTTGATCATATTGGTTCATGCTTTTGTCATAATCTTATTTTGATTACTGTAATAGCCTCTACTGTGGTCTTCCAAATATCAGTTGCAACACCTTCGGCTCGTCCAAAGCTTGGTTATTGATGAATTTGAAGTCATTTGAACATAGCACCCCAATTTTGACTGTGCTTCATTGTTTGCTTGTTGAGTTCTAGATACAATTTAGGATTCTTTGTTAAGTATTTCAAACTCTATTTTTTGAAGTGTTAGAATATCTGAAGTCATTAAGATGATTTTATGAGTCATCTTTGGATTCGAGTTGATTGCAACAGTTTCTCCTTTAAATTCCAAGCAAGTCAAATTGCAATCCATCTTATTTTTTTTTTAGTGTATGGCCCTAAATTGTGGATTGTGCTGCTTGTGGACTTATTATGCCTGGAGAAATTCTACCCCTCCATTAAAAGGTGGCTGAAAGCCTAGTTTTATATCAAGCCTCTTCGGTGGTTTATAGATTTTAGGATGTAAGCTTTGGCTACTTCGATTTTAGGGTTGGGAGAAGAGGGATGGGGATTCTCCAGAGACAAGCAGGGGAAATGCAGACACACTTACTGGTGAAGTCCTCTGACTGAGCCTGTGTGCCGGTGCTCTCCCCTAGGTATTGTAAGCTTTATTAAAAAAAAAAAAAAAAAAAACCCCAAAAACTTACTGAGCATGTGTGGACACCTTGCCTCCTGAGCTCCACCCCCTAGTTAGTCAGTTTTTTCTTTCACCAGGCTCCTCACAGGTTGCAGCTCTCCCCTAAGAACATAAGAAGTTGCCTCCGCTGAGGCAGACCAGAGGTCCATCTCGCCCAGAGGTCTGCTCTCGCGGCGGCCCATCAGGCCCACTGCCTGAACAGTGGTCTCTGACTAATTTTACCATTTACCTCTAATCCTATCCCTATAACCTTACCTCTACTCTTATCTGTACCCCTCAATCCCTTTGTCCTCCAGGTACCTGTCCAGACCTTCTTTGAAGCCCTGTAGCGTGCTTCTACTTATCACATCCTCCGTTAGCGCGTTCCATGTATCCACCACCCTCTGGGTGAAAAAGAACTTCCTGGCATTTGTTCTAAACCTTTCCCCTCTCAATTTCACTGAGTGCCCCCTTGTACTTGAGGTTCCCCATAGTTTGAAAAATCTGTCCCTGTCCACTTTTTCTATGCCCTTCATGATCTTGAAGGTTTCTATCATGTCTCCTCTAAGTCGTCGCTTTTCCAGCGAGAAAAGCCCCAGCTTTTTCAGTCTGTCAGTATATGAGAGGTCCCCCATACCCTTTATTAGCTTAGTTGCTCTTCTCTGGACTCTCTCAAGTACCGCCATGTCCTTCTTGAGGTACGGCGACCCTCTCCTTACCTCTTCAGCAAAAAAACTTGACTTAGTAGAAATACTGTAGACCATTTGTTTATTTGTTAAAAAAAAAAAAAGAAAGGACACTTCAAAGAGTGTCACTGAATTTTTTCTCTCTCTTCAGACTTAAAAAAAAATATATATATTGGAGGAAAGACAAAGCCGATATCTTTTTGCTTAATGGCAAACTGCTTGCTGTTTTTAATATGGCAGTTGCTATGGCCATGAAAACTCTTTCTTTATTGATGGAAAGCTGCTACTCCACAGCGGCACTTCGTGTATGGAGGCCTCGCACAGGCACCGTTTCTGTCTCACAGTCCTCTCCTGCCCCCATAAAGGATTCTGCAGGTAAACTTTTAAATTCTTCTCAGTCAAAACTTAGAACTAAACAGCCAGTCTCTCTAGCCCAAATTACAGACAACCTCATATCTCTTAAATTGTTCTCTATGCCTCAATTACTACCAACAGTTTTTCCAAAGGCACAAAGTTCAATGCATAAAGTAATAAAATTTTCTTGCTTTTACAAAATTTTATGAGAGATAGTGCTGCACTACTACATCAACCCCCTCTCTCTCCTTCCACCTCAGTGGATATTCAACAGTACCCTGACTGTATTAACCAGTGTCCTTCTCAGGACTTTCAGTGCCCAGAACCTCTCTCAAATCCACTGGATCTTGCTTGGTCTTCTCGTACATCTCTCTGACCCTCTCCTCAACAGCAAACATCTACCAATGAATGGTATGATTAATCTGAATTTGCTACTTTGGATACAGAGCCTCCTTCCCAAGCGCAGCCATTATCGGAAGAATATTCTTATCCCAAATTCCTGCAGAAGGTTTCTACTCTTTTAAGTCTTAAGCAGACTGTTATGCCAGTGGATAAAGCACAGTTACTTATTGTTACAGATATTAACCGGGATAGCAGGCAGATATTATCACATGTGGGTGATGTCATGAAAAGTGAACTGTCACAAAGTTTTAAGAAACTTCGCAACTGCCTGCACCATGCATGTGCGAGTGCCTTCCCACCTGACGTAGGCGTTTGGTAGATCAGCAAGCTAAGAAACCAACCCAGGGGTAGGGGTGGGAGGGATATGAGAATATCTGCTTGCTGTCCCCGGATAATACCTGTTATGGTAAGTAACTGTTCTTTATCCTAGCACAAGAAGGCAGGATATTCTCACATGTGGGACTCTCTAGCTTTTGCTACCTGCAAGTCTATTGAGTTGCAGCTGGACAGAAATACGATGCCGTCAGTCCTTTCAAGGATTACGTGTTTTTAAAAATAAGGTTCTCTGTATTTATGTATCATTACATCCCGGACCCCTGAGGAAAGAATGTTTTCCGAAACACAGACCGTGTTGGGTCCTGTGTACTCATACAAGAGAACCATTTTTTTCTGGAATGCAACATTGAATTTCTTCTAATAAAGACTAGACTTACACACCTTGCACATCATATCTGCAGTTTTTCTCCTTGCTTTGGCCATTTGACTTTTCACTGCAGAGCCGTTGGATTGTTGTTGTTTTTTGTTTTGGACTCCCTAGCTGAACATAATGGGATGGAGGGAGAGTTGGCTATTAAGAAGAAAATAAATTTTGTTAATACAGCTTGGCCGAAATAACCATCTTGTCTGGAATAGGATTATAGACAGTAGTGAGATGTGAATGTGCGAATTGAGGACCAAGTAGCTGCTTTGCAAATTTCATCAATAGGAGTGAAATGTAAAAAAAGCTACTGATGCTACCATAGCTCGGACTTTGTGTTCTGTAACACGTCCTCCGAGCTGCAGCCCAGCCTGAGCATAGCAAAAGGAAATACAAGCCGCTAGCCACGTGAAAATAGTTCTTTTGGTTACAAGCTTGCCCAATTTGTTAGGATCAAATGAGATGAACAGTTGAGATAATGTCCTGTGTAGCTTAGTTCTGTGTATGTAGTAAGTCAAAGCACAGTTCAAAGTGTGAAGAGCTATTTCTCCGGGATGAGCACGAGGCTTTGGGAAGAAAACTGGTAGCACAATGGATTGATTGAGATTAAATTTGTGACCACTTTTGGGAGAAATTTAGGACGAGTGCGTAGGACCACCTTGTCATGATGGAATACTGTGAACGGTAGGTCTGACACCAAGGCTTGGAGTTCACTCACTCAACGAGCAGAGGTGAGAGAAAATCAAGAAAACCACTTTCCTAGTGAGAAACTTGAAATGAGTAGCAGTCAAATGGTGGTTTCATCCATCAGAGTGGCTAATACTATATTAAGATCCCAGACAAATGAAAGCGGCTAAAGTGGAGGTTTAGAATTGAAAAGTCCCTTCATAAACCTGGAAACAAGAGGATGAAAGGCCAGAGATTTATTGTTGACAGGAACACGAAAAGCACTAATAGCACTGAGGTGAACTCTGACCAAAGTAGTTTTTAGTTCAAAATAAGAAAGATGGAGAAGTTAATCCAATACCGATGATAGAGAAAGATGTAGCATCTTGTTGTTGGCTAGTATACCACGTCCTGAAATGTGTCCACTTCTGCTGGTAACGTTGCTGAGTAGAAGGTTTTTTGGAAGCAGCAGTAATGGCTTGTACAGCTACTGAGAGATTAGGCCAAAAAGTACTAAGCTGTGAGGTATAGCGATTTCAGATTGGGATGTAAAAGAGATCCTTGACTCTGAGTGAGCAGAGATGGAAAGATTTGTAAGGGAATTGGATCCTTGGTACTCAGTTGAAGTAGATGTTCCAGATGTTCGGGGGGGGGGGGGGGGAAGATACTGCTCAAAATCAACTAAAATCAGTTAAAATATATTTTGACTAGTTAAAATATATTCTGACTAGTTAAAGTATATTTAATAGTATTTAATAGTATATTTAAAATAAAAGGACATTTAGAAGTTGTAGTTTTTAACACACTATTCGCCAACATTGAATTTTGGTAGAGGCGGCATCCAAATTTATCCATCGTGCAACCCTCATGCCCCAGTAGTGTGAACACATAAATTCTGGTACTAGATGACTTCTTAAGAGTCAACTTCACCAACAGCGATTGATGATGCAGCTTCGGTTTATCAAATCCCAGGCAGGAAATTATTCCATAAAGAGTCATTTTTCTCGAGGCAGCTGTAACCAAAAGGGAATTTTCCAAATTACGATACAAGGCCTCCTTGAGTAGATTATGTAAGGGCAATTTGAGAAGCTCCTTAGGTGGCTCATCATAATCTAAGGCATTCAACAGTTCTGCTCTGGGTTGTGTCAGCTTCCAGCTTGACAGGCAGGGCCTTCTCCAATTATCTGATGTATTTCGTGAAAAACAGACCTTCAGGGTGAGACCACCGTCTTGGGGAGGAGGAGATGGATCTGATGGTATACCATATGATTCTGGTGCAGAGACAGAGAGCTCACATGGTCAGAATGGTGATGTGAAAGGTCAGAGTCTGCCACAGGCACTCCAGGTGATTCTCTATATGAAGAAAAACAAGGAGAGTGACGAGTAGTATGAGACTATGGTCCGCGATACCGATCCAATGACATGAAGAAGAGAACCGATGAGAAGTTCTCTTACCCCTGGAAACATGGGAATGATGCAATATTGATCAACAGTGTCTAGAACCAGATCTCAATGAAGAACGTCAATGTCTTGAAGAGAACAACGATGCCTTGAGGCAGAACGGTGATGCTTTGATGTAGAACTTCACTGTGAAGCTGAAGATTGATACTTGGACGGTGAGCATCGATGTCTACTGGTGGATCAGTGCGAAGTAGATCGACATCTCAATAAGGATCTCGTTGGTATCTTGTGACCTTGAGGTGCTATGCTGAGGATGGGTTGGTTCTGAGGGAGTCAATTTTGACAGCGGTGTTCCATGCAACTTGGAACATGTCACCAAACTTTCTCTTAAAGAACTCATTAACTGGCTCCCTGAGGAACTGTACTGGTACACTTGGCATGGCAGGGTGTCTAGGGGTGGGTGACCTCAACGAGAATGCATGCTCTGAAGGAGATACCACTTGTGGAGATGGAGAGCGGTGACGTTGCTTCTTAGCCTACATCGAGGGACTCGATGTCAAGGTCTACAATGTTGGCTGGGAAGAGGATGGCTTCTTAGCTGGCTTCCCTGATGCCGGGATGTCATCAGATGTTGATGCTGGTACCGCAGGTTCCACATGTTTACCAGTGTTCACAGTCAAATCAAAGAGTTTTTCCTGTTGGATGCGGCGGGCTTTTAGTGAATGCTTCTGCAAGGTGGAACAGTGCAGGCAGGAGTACACACAATTTTCAGGGCCCAAACAGTACAAACACCAGCTATGGGGGTCGGTTATGGAAATAGGCCACTGGAACCAATAGCACTTTTTAAACACCATCAATGGTTTTGACATGGATGGGAATATAGCGTTGGCAAAATTAAACTCAATGATTGATTTTTAACAGAGGAAAACAGACGACTGTAAAAACAGTCGAAAAACAACTCATGATGGCAATCAAAAAGCCCTTACAAGGGCAAACGCCCACTTGAGAGAAATGAAAATAATACTTTTTTTTTTTTAAAGTAAAGAAAACAGTTTTAAATAAAAAAACTAATGGCTATAAGCTGAAAAATAATATTAATAAGAGGTCGAAAGCACACTAACCGGACGACGTCCAGGACATAATAAGGTACTGTAAGCCTAAGTCGGGCAGGAAGGCACTCGCGCATGTGCGGTGCGGGCAGTTGCAAAGTTTCTTAAAACTTAAAGTGACAGTTCACTTTTCATACTGTCCGTACCAGGCTCCATGGATGACACCACCCACATGCGAGAATATGTTGCCTGCTTGTCCTAGGATAAAAAGGATTTTCAAGTAATCCTTAAGTCTTGCCAAACTCCTTCAAAAGGATTTATTTCACTCCCAGTGCATCAAATACTCCAAGATCTACAGCTTGCTAACTGGCAGAAGCCCCAATTAGTTTTCACTGCTTCCAGGTGACTACAGCTAAAATACAGGGTTGAAAAGGTGCCTGGGCATGATTTACAACAGCTACCACATTACTCCATGGTATCAGAATCAGCCATTCATAAATCTAAATCCTCAAATTTTCAATACAATTCACCTCCAGGGAAAAATTATAGTTTCCTGGATTCTATCGGACGCAAAGTTTATCAGGGCTCCATGCTCACATCAAAAATCATGGCCCATCAATTTCAAATTCTACATTTTCAATACTCCATTTTACAATTGGACACTGCCTCTTCTGAGGAAATTCCTAGTCTTCAGATGGCATTACAAGAGTCCACTTACCATTTAATAAAAACTGTGACATGAGTTCTAGAATTGCTGCATTGCCATTTCAGTTTGACGCACAGCCTGGCTCAAAGCCTCAGACCTTAGAATGTCTATTCATGGCAGGTTGGCAGATGCCCCATGTCTGGGAGATAGTCTTTTTGGTGAAAAAGTGAAAGCTATGGTTTCACAGCTCATGAAGGATTACACAACCAAGTGCGAGCTCTCAGCACATTTCCAGGATCTGTCCCAGCATTTCACAGATCTTGCACTGCTTTGTCTTATCGTAGATCATACCATCAACAATATCATCCCCAGAGGCATTTTACTCCTTATACCAGAGCCACTCCTTTGACATCCCAATCTTCCTCATTTGCTCAGAAATAACGTTCAAGAGACTGCAAGCAGCCTTCAGGTACTCAACTCTCCCCGCTTAAACCTGCTCCTAGATTTTGACCCTCTACCTGTGTGTGTATTGGGGGGGGGAGGGGGGCTAACCCATTTTTTTCTCAGCATGGCAAAAAAATCATCACAGACAATTAGGTTCTAACTATCATTTCTCAAGGATACTCCCTCAACTTCCTTCCTCACCACCCCCATACTCATCTTCCTACACCATTCCGCATCATCACATTCCTCAGCTGGCAGAAGAGATCTCCCTGATGTTACAGAACATTATCAAGGAGGTTCCCAAACCGCATTACCAGGGATTCTATTCCAGATTTTTCCTCATTCTCAAGATGACACAAGGTCTTCGACCTTTACTCGACCTTCGTCTCTTAAATGCTTACCTCAAAACAGAGAAATTCCAGATCATTTCACTTCCACCAATACTTCCACGTCTCAGAAAAGACGATTGGTTAGCCACCTTGGACCTCAAAGATGCATATACTCGCATCCCCATTCATCCTTCCCACTAGAAATTTCTACAATTTATGTTCCTCAACAATCATTACCAGTACAAAGTTCTACCTTTCGGCCTATCAGCAGCACCACGAGTGTTCACAAAGTGTTTAGCGGTGGTAGCAACCGAAATGAAAAGACACAACCACGTGGTGTTTCCTTACCTAGACTGGCTCCTAGTAGCACACTCCAGGGATTAGTTGCTTCTCACCATTCAAATCAAAGTGCATTCTCTGCAAGTGTTGGCTTTCATAATCAATTTCAACAAGTCAAAGCTCCAACCAGTTCATTGTCTCGCATATATCAGGGCACAACTCGACACTGTCACTGCAAAGGCCTATCTTCCAGAAGAACGTCATCAAACAATCTCTCTAGCAAACCAGATAAGACAATCTCATGCTCTTCCAGTGCGCCGAATTCTGCGCCTCTTAGGTCACATGGTCAGTTCCCTTGCTTTGGTACCATATGCAAAGCTGCACATGCGATCCCTACAATGGCATCTCAAGCTGAATTGGACTCAGTGAACTCAATCATTGGCAACCTCAATTCCTCTACCACCCAGTGTCAAAGCATCCCTCTCCTGTTTACTCTCCATCCCTTCAACGAGGATGGCAATTCCAGTCTCCACCACCTCTACTCACCATTACCACAGATTCCTCAAACAAAGGTTGGGGAACGCATGTCAATCACCTCCAGATTCAAGGTCAGTGGTCAGAAGTAGAACTACACCTTCACATAAATCATTTGGAACTTCGAGCAATTAATTATGCTCTTTGAGTATTCAGGCCTTGGATACGCAACACGCTTCTACTTATCCGAACAGACAACCAAGTAGCAATGTTCTAGCTGAACAAGTAAGCCTACCGTCAAGCGGTATGAATTCCAGGGAAGATGAACATCATTGCAGATTTCTTCAGCTACAAACTCGATCCTCATGAGTGGATTTTAAATTCAGTAGTAGTACAACACATTTTTCAACAATGGGGCACCCCTGCAACAGACCTTTTTGTTTCCGCAGTCAATGCTCAGTGCACCAAGTATTGCTCCCTATTGTCCTGCCCCTCATGCAATCGCAAGTGACGCTTTTTTCAATCCCATGAAATCTCACTCTGCTGTATGCCTTCTCTCCAATTCCACTGATTTCCAAAGTTCTTCAGAAGGTCATCAGAGACAGCACTCAGATGGATTCTTATTTGCTCAATGGCCCAGGCAAATCTGGTATCCTATACTCCTGGACCTTCTCAAAGCTCCTCCACTTCCTTTAAAGGATTATCTATCTCTTCTCTCCCAACAGAATGGTCGCATGTTACATCCCAATCTTCGCAGCCTCAGTCTCACAGCATAGAAATTGAATGAACAATCCTTACTGACATCCCAGTCTTTTCATCAGTAAAAACGGTTCTTCTTGCAGCCAGACACTCATCAACAAGGAAGTCACTTAAGTAGAAATGTTTCTCTATCTGAGCACACTTCCAAGCTCAAGATCGTTTTTGCTGCCCAATCAATCACATTTTAGCATACTTGCTGCATTTCCCTTGCTTGTCTCTGGAGAAAGCAAAGTTGCTCACCTGTAACAGGGGTTCTCCGTAGACAGCAGGGGAATGCAGCCACACTTGCCTGCCCTCCATCTGCACAATAACATTTGCTGTTTAAGCTAGTAACATAACTGACTAACCAGGGGGTGGAGTTCAGGAGGCAAGATGTCCACACATACTCAGTAAGTTAAAAAAAAAAAACCAACCACAAAAAAACTTACTATACCTATGGGAGAGCACCGGCACAGTCAGAGGACTTCACCAGCAAGTATGGCTGCATTCTCTTGTTGTCTATGGAGAACCCCTGTTACAGGTAAACAACTTTGCTTTTTGGTTTGTACTAAGCTTCAGGCTCCTTTTGCTGAAATGTGTTATGTAAAATTATTATACAGTAAAACCTTGGTTTGCGAGCATAAAATGTTCTGGAAGCATGCTTATAATCCAAAGCACTCATATATCAAAGCAAATTTTCCCATAGGAAATAATTGAAACTGAGATGATTCATTCTAAAACCCAAAAACTTTAAACAAAATACTGTGTTGCTGTGTGCGTTTGTGTCGCACTTATATTGTTCTCAGTTGTGATGCTTGTGCTGTGTTAAGCTGTGCTCAGCGATGTAACATGAGTACGTTATGCATACTTGTTCATGGTGCACGTCGATGTGTTTGTATTGCAAGACGACGCTTGTTGATCAAGTTAAAATTTTAATAAACGTTTTGCTCATCTTGCAAAACACTTGTACACTAAGTTACTCGTAATCCAAGGTTTTACAATATATAAAAACTAAGATTCTCAGAATCTTTTATGTTTAGTTTATTTCTCTCTCTGATTTCTTATATTTAGACCGGAAGAGGCAATGGCAAACCACCCTGTCAGGAAATCGTCACTCAAGTGGCAACACCTGTAACTCATTCGTGGCTTGGTATTTGGGAACAAAGGACTTCCTATACCTTTCACCTTTGCAAAGAATGTCCTAACTTTAAATTTATTCTATATCAAATACAAAACATAAAATACATACATTAAGAGTGCTTCCTTGATCATCATCTTCCAGAGGAATGTCATCATTAAGAGGACTACACTGAGCCATGTCTTCATCAGATTCATTTTCTTTACTTGCTACTTGTTTGTAACGTCCAGAGCGGCTGCATTATAAAACAAAAAAAATATGCCTCATCTAAAGTCAGAAATGATAATATATTTCAAAATCAGGACCCACTTCCTAGTGTAGAGCACTGGGGTCAAAGGTGTTTTTATTTACAACATTGTGCTAATTATGATTGTTTTTAACTTATTTAGAGCAAGCATAAGCTTCCCACACTACTTTTTAATGTGCCCCAATTCCAATGATGAATGTCCAAAGAAAAGGGAAATAAATGTGCAAATACTAAGTCAATTCACACAATCATAAGCACAAATAGGCCTCAAGGAAAGAGACAGAGCACATTTTATTGACCCAACATGGCCCATATTTCAGCCAAAGCCTGCATCAGGGTCATTTCTGCTCATTGATAAAGTGTATCTCCTTCTCACTCATGCTAGATACGAAGTCTCATACTAGTGATGTAGGAAAAATACCTTATCGTTTTTGTTAGTAATTACTGATGCCACATCCAGTTGATAGACAATGCTGCTTTGTTCCAAGTAGTGAAAAACACTTATCAATGAGCAGAAAAACCCTGAAGCAGGCTTCTGCAGAACATGGGCCATGTCAGTTCAATAAAAAGTGTTTTACATCCCTTTCTTTGAAGCCTGTTAGTGCTTCCGATTATGCCAATTCCAATGACATCATTGTAGCATCACTGGAATACATAGAATGGCTGTGGGAACACATGAGATTTTATGGTGTTTTTAAGCCGTTTTAAGCAGCAATTTTAATTTTTAGTAATTTTAGGTGGGCACATCTTTGAGTAAACTGACTGCCTAACTGCAACTCAAGAATGGGCAAACAACAAACTCTGCCTGAATCTAAGCAAAACAGATATTCTTTGGGTTCCTAACACAAATTGGCAGATACCTGACTTCAAAATATATTTGGGGAAGTATGACCTCCCCCTAAAATCACAGGTCAAAAATCTCAGGATACTACTAGACTCCTCACTCACTCTGAATGTGCAAATTCAAACAACCTTTAAAAATTGCCTCTCATGTAGTTCTATAGTGATTTATATCAAGCAGACCCAGAATCAACGGAGGTAGAGATAGAGGGTTATTTGAAATTGGTTCCATTGGAGACTCTTTCGGAGGGGGAAACGGCCTCGCTTTCCAGGCCCATAACAACTAGCGAGGTGGAAGAAGTTATCGGTTCTCTCTCCTTGAATACCGCCCCGGGGTTGGACAGGTTTACCAAAAATTTTATAAAGCGTTCCAGCAGCTATTAATTCCGTTGTTGGTAAGAGTATACAATGGGCTAGAACGAACAACACCTGCTTCCCCAGACTTGGAGAAGAGCGGCAATGACTCTCATAAACAGGAGAAAGACCCAGAAAATTGTGCGGCCTATTAACCCATCTCATTGCTCAATACCAACTATAAAATCTTCATGAAAATTTTAGCTGAAATTGCACAGCTACATGACTACATTGGTACATAAAGATCAAGTGGGCTTTATTTCCCAAAGACAGCTATTTGATAATATTAAAACAGCTCTTCATTTAATTTGGTTTGACCATAGGGAGGGCTCCACTGTGGTGATACTGTCTCTCGATGCAAAAAAACACTCAACAGGGTGGGCTGGATCCATGTTTTCAAAGTGCTTCGAAAAATGGGCATTAGCCAGAGATATTATCAGTGGCTACAGCTGATCTATAAAGCCCCTCTGTCCTGTTCAAAAATTAATGAAACCTTGCTGCCCCCTATCAGCTTAGCACGAGGGACGCATCAAGGGTGTGCCCTTTCCCCTTTGCTTTTCGCATTATTGATGGAGCCTCTAGCAAGCCATATTCAGCACCAGGCAGATAGTCAAGGGATCCAAATAGTGCTTTATGCAGATGATATTCTGCTCCTTTTGTGGAATCCAGAGATATCTTTACCGAATGTGATCAGGGAGCTCAGGGAATTTGGTAAACTATCAGGATTAAGGTGAATATGGCAAAATTTGAAATGTGACTTTGGATGATAGGCTGGTTTGTCAATTACAGGCTAGTTTCCCCTTTACATGGGCGTCAAAGTTAATCAAATATCTGGGCATTAACTTTACTGCAGACCATAAGCAATTATATAAAATAAATTATCCAGAGCGTTTACACAAGCTGTTTGCTGAATTGGAACAATGGGAAGGGTTGAATCTCAGCTGGATAGGTCATATTTTCGTGCAAGGGAGGTCTCAGGATCTGACAAGTATAATAAAATGTCATTGGCATATACTGATAATTTAAATTCTATGTTAGCTATAGAGATGCCCTTGATGGAAGTGGATTGTCCTATAACAGATAGTAATGGCTCTAAGGCTAAATTAAATAAAAGTGGGGACATGGGACATCCTTGTCTTGTGCCCCTGTGAAGAGTAAAGGGAGAAGCAACATCATCATTAACTATTAATTTGACAACAGGGTTATTGTATAGTAAGGAAATCATATCAAGAAATTCTTTAAGGAAACCAAAATGATCAAGAACACAAAATAAGTATCTCTACTCTACCCTGTCAAAAGCCTTTCAGCATCAAAAGAGGCTACAATCAAGGGAGGTTGACTAGACAGGGCAGAGTGGAGAACATGACTAAGTAATCTGGTGTTATCCGCTCCATATCTTCCTTTTAGAAACCTGACTTGGTCCCTATGGATTAAACATGACATAATCTTTTCCAATCTAAACACAAGGATCTTAAAGATCTTATAGTCCAGGTTCAATAATGATATTGGACGACAGTTCTCTACGAGATAAGCATCTCTGTTCGGCTTTGGAAACATGATGATATTAGCTTCATGAAAACGATGGAGGTTATCCGGAGAAGAGATGAAACCGGTAATAAGCAAGGAGATGTAGGGGTCAGTAGTGAAGAGAATGATTTATAAAATTCTGATGATAGGCCATCTGGGCCCGGCACTTTCGCTGAGGTCATGGAGAAAATGGCTTTAGTGATTTCATCAGTAGAGATGGGTTGCTGTAGAGATTGACATTGAGTCAGTTACAGACGGTAAGTTGATGGAGAGTAAAAATTTTGCAATATGATGTTCTGAGTAGGGTATTTCCAAAGTATATAAGGATTCATAAAAAAATATGGAAATCCTCCAGAATGTCTCGAGTGGATGTATGGAGTGCTCCAGAGGGAGATGTTATATGAGACACTCTGTGTTTCGTTCTGCGGCCTTTAAGGTAAAAGGCCAGCAGATGACCAGCTTTGTTGGAGTGAGCGTAATACATGGTAGATTGTCTGAATAAAGAGGAGGACGCAGAGTTGCTAAATATCTCATTGTATTGAAATTTAAGACGCTGCAAAGTTTTGTATAAGTTGGGATCGAATTTATCATATAGTTGAGCTTCATAAGAATGTATGTCCAGTTCTAGACAATGTAGGTCAGCTTTTTTTTTTTTTTTTTTTTTAAATAGAATGTTGAATAACTAATGGTTTCACCCCTCAACCAAGATTTGTAGGCTTCCCATAATATGGAGTAGTCAGTAACTGAATTTTGGTTATTAGAAAAAAATATTTTAGATTCACGATGAAGATGGGAGAGAAATTCCTCAGTCTCTAAAATTTTGTTGTAGACTTGGAGGTCCAGTTAAGGGAACATGAAATGGCAGCATGATCCGAGATTGTGATATTGTGAATCTTGGCAGTAGTGGTCACGTTCAATATGTCCTTGGATCCTAGAATATAGTCAATTCTGGAGTACGTTTTGTGAGGTGCGGAGTAGAATGTAAAATCTTTCATGGTGGGGTGAAGAATCTTCCACATGTCAGACCAGCCATAATTATCCATCAAGCTAAGGAGGGTAGATCTAGAACGAAGTTTGGAAGGACGGCATGAAGATGATCTATCAATGAAGGGGTCAATAGGGAAGTTGAAATCTCCTGCAATGATAGTATGTTCAGATAGAGAGGAGCTATTCATAGTGTGGAAGGAGTGGAAGAAATCTGAATTATCAGAATTGGGAGCATATATATTTAGCAGGTTGAGTGGTAAGCCATCAATAGTACCCTCAATATAAGACCAGCGTCCAGTAGGATCATATTTGTGAAGGGTTAGTTGAAAATTGAGGGATCTGTTGATAAGGAGGATGGTGCCATTTTTTTTTTTTTTTACCATTGGCCGGGGCTGCATAGCAATGCTGGACCCAGCCACCGGCCAGTTTCTGAGCTTCTGCCAGAGTAAGGTGTGATTCCTGAATCAAACAGATGTCAGCATTAAGATGTTTGAAATACTGAAGGATCTTCTTCCGTTTAACAGGGTTGGAAATACCTTTAACATTCAGAGAGACAAGATTAATCTTAGTCGATACACAGATTCGGAAAGCAAAATGGCGGCAGCGTGGTAACAGCTTTTAAGTTGTGCTCCGTCAGTCCTTACAATTATTACCTTACTACCTCAGATTTGTAGTCTGCCGAAGATGCCACATGCCAACGTAAGGGTTTTGTCTAGATCAGGGGTGTCCAATGTCGGTCCTCGAGGGCCGCAATCCAGTTGGGTTTTCAGGATTTCCCCAATGAATATGCATGAGATCTATTAGCATACAATGAAAGCAGTGCATGCAAATAGACCTCATGTATATTCATTGGGGAAATCCTGAAAATCCGACTGGATTGCGGCCCTCGAGGACCGACATTGGACACCCCTGGTCTAGATGGACCCTCCCGCACTGGGACAGAAGTCGATGGAACACTTCCTTACAAGCACTCCGACCAATAATGAAGGGGGAAGGAACCCCAACGATAGCTCCGATGGAAGAAGCCACCAGAGCTGTGGGACTTGTTATCTCGCTCTCCCCTCCAGCAACCCGACTGCCACCTATCCCGGTGTCAGCAGACGTTGAGAATGAGATCTCTGAGGACCTGACGTGTCCGACGGCTCCAAGCAGAGGAGGGCCTCACGCTAGCTTGAGCACCGGAGAATCAACAGCGGCAGGAGTGGATGATATCCACTCCTCAAAGGTGACTTTAGACGGCATTTGGCGAGTGCTCCAGAAGTTAGAAGCTGCCTCTACCAAATCTGCCAGTGAGATCTCAACGATAGTGAGTAAATTGGATGACCTTACAGTCTCTGTGCGTAATATTCAATCTGATACTAACACAAAGTTTGACCAAGTTAATAAAGAAATTGCTTTTCTTCAAAATTTTTACTAAAGAAAGACTTTTCCTCCAAAGGAAAATTGAACAACTTGAAAATTATAACCGAAGACTTAATCTTAGAATTTTGAATTTTCTTAAATCTTCAGTTACCTCTCCATTAGACATGTTTAAAAAATACCTCGTTGAAAATTTAAAATTTCCTCAGGACTCAATTCCACCTATAAATAGGATATATTATCTTCCTAAGAAAGTTGGTTCTTCATTACAAGACGCACAGGCTGCTGGATCAAAACCTTTGGATTTAAATAACTTAACTGATATTTTAGAAAACTCCCTGGAAGAAATAGAATATTGGGGTACTTTGATAATATCATTTGTTTTTGAACAAGACCTTAATGCTATACTTCCGACATGTTCAGAGTTTATTCCTGGGTCAGAGAATCTGGATATTCCCTGACGTTACAAAATCTACTCAAGATCGGAGGAAATTGTTCTTACTTATGAGAGAAGAAGTTAAAACCCTGGGAGCTACTTTTGTATTAAGTTACCCCTGTAAATGTCTAGTAAGATACACTGGAATTAAATATGTTTTTTTTTTCCTTCCTGAGCACCTTCGAATCTTCTTGGATTGCTGTAGGGTTGCAAAAATTAGGGCCATGAAAGCACGTTAAGCCATTTCTTTTGGTATGTGTGATTTTTCTTAAGACCTCCTTGTCTTTTCTTAAATTGCTTCTCCATACATTTTTGAGGGCTAATTAAGAGTTTACGATTATGATTAACTGTTATATATAATTCTCAAGGATTCCTAAATTGTGATTAGTTTTAGCTTTGAATTCTTTATAATCTTGGGATTTTTTTTTCTTTTATGATATACTCTGTATTACTGTAACAAGTAGATTCTTGTGATTTCATTTGAAAAAAATAAATAAATATATTAAAAAAAGATTAATCTTAAGTCATTAGGAATCATAAAATGAGATGGGTCCAAAAGATATGGAATGAATACTATTAATGATTCATATTGCCCAGGTAGATATGGGTAAGCCAAGCTCCAGCATATGAAAAACCAGAAGTATGAGAGAAGCTCCATGGGAAGAAAAATGAAAAAGGGAGAAATACAAAAAGAAAAACAAGGAAGATCCATGATTGCACCAAACATGTAGAGTAGGAAAACAGAAAACCAGTGATGGGGGGTCGCATGCCGACAAAACGCGCCCAGCATACAGCTCCTCAGTCTTCAAAAAACAGTCAGAAAAACCGAGTACTGATCAACCCATAAAGGAGTACAGAAAAGATATCATGTCAGGTCACAGGTGTTGTCATCTAGAAATTTCTGTAAATCTTTAGGATCTTCAAAAGGTCTTGGTAGTGTTGCGTTAGGTTCTCCTCATTTTGGCCGGATAGAAAAGGCTATATTGTGCGCCGATGCTTTTAAGATGTGAGTGCATTGAGAGAAAAGTTTTCCTTTTTTGAACAGATGATTTTGACAAGTCTGGAACAAATAGGATTTTTTTTGCTATCTACCATCAAGGAAGATTTTGTTTTTGCAGCTTGTAAAATTTACAGTGTTTGCTGCTAATGAAGGATTTTCATGACTATTGGCCTCGAACTTGAACTGGGAAGGAGGGCCAAAGGGCACTCTGTGCGCTCGTTCGATCTCCAGTAGCGGAGTGAATTGGATAGCCAAAATTTTGGGAAGAAATATGAGATCCTTACCCTCCATGCCCTTCGGAAGACCGATGAGGCAAACATTATTCCTACGCATACGGTTAGACATATCTTCGATATCACGCTGTATGACATCCATTTTGTGGAGGCCATGTTGTGCTTCTTGGATTTGAGTGTTGTGAACCGTGAGGCACTCTTTGGTCAGATCTAAGCGTGCACTATACTGTTTTAGCTGCAGGGTAATGTTATTTATTTCAGATCTGATATCTTCAGTTGCAGCTAGGTTATCTTGCATGAGACCACGCAGAATTTGCAGGTCGTGAGCAATCGAGGCTCCCAGGCCTTTTCAGGCGATGGGGGTTTGTGTTTGGAGCGCTTAGAGGACATAATAAGCCTGATGGATAGGTTTACTGACCTCAAAGCCAAGTAGAACAGGTTGAAATCGATATTTTTAAAGAAGGTTGAAGCGGAGGAGTTAGCTAGGCTGCCATCTTATGCACGGTCACGTGACGTCCCCCCAAACTGTGTCAATTTTGAGCATTTTAATCTGCAATCTTTTGCACTGCTCAGGAAGAAATACATTTGTTTCTTTTTCTCTGGGGGTTGTACTGCATGCAGAATCTTGAATCTTAGGGTGGTTTATTTTTTCTCCATATATTAGTACATTTAATTTTTGATCCTGTATTTGCATAGGGGTTATCTGTGTTCTGGTAGGAATGAATGTTGAGAAGCATACAGTGTGTTTTGTGTAGTTTAATTTTGTGGTTAACCATTACCATTATTAATAATAATAATAATAACTTTATTCTTATATACCGCTATAATCGTGCGACTTCTAGGCGGTTCAAAACTGAAGAGAGCTGGACAATCAGCGAGTTACAATATGCAGATAGTCAGTGAAAATTATAGTATACAGAATCTTAAAATGCAGCAAATTTCTATATCAGTTTGTTTAGAATTTCAGAAGGGCCCTTTTAGAAAAAGTGGCGAATTACATAATACAATTTGTTAAGAATTTCATGGGGGACATATTAGGAAAAACGGAAAGGAAGTTAGTGTTTGGTGTAGTTAATGTTTAGGTGATACTAAGATAAGGTGATACTGTTAATAAGATTATATTGTGTGTGTATATATGAAAAATGAATGGAAAAAATGGTGTTATAATTATGATTATGGGGGCAGGATCTGGCCCGCGACTTAGCCTGTTTCGGATTTCAGCCCCTTAATGTGAGTTTGACACCCCTACACTACATCAACCGGCTCACCTTTACCCACATGTTTATTCACACCTTCAAAGTCAAGCAAATTGGTGAGGCAAGATCACCCTCAGCTGAAACCATGCTGACTGTCTCATTAAAGCATGTTTGTCTACGTGTTCCACTATTTTATTTTTTATAATTCTTTCCGGCACTGAAATCAAGTTTACCAGTCTGTAATTTCCTGGATCTCCCATGGAACCCTTTAAAAAAAAAAAATCGGTGTAACAAAGGCCACCCTCCAATCTTCAGGTACTACAGATGATTTTAGCGACAGGTTACAGATCACTAACAGAAGTTCAGCAATTTGATGTTTGAGTTATTTTAGTACCCTGGGATGTATACAATCTGGTCCAGGTGATTTATCACTTTTTAACTTGTCGTTTTGGCTTAGTACATCTTCCAGATTCACTGAGATTTCTTTCAGTTCCTCTGCATCACCCTCCTTGAAAACCATTTCCGGTTCAGGTAGATCTCTTACATATTCTTCCGTAAAGACCGAAGCAAAGAATTCATTCAGTCTCTCAGCTATGGACTTAACTTCCCTGAGCATCCCTTTTGCTCCTTGATCATCCAATGGTCCGGTCCATTGGATTCCCTCACAGGTTTCCTGCTTCTGATGTACCTAAAAAAACTGTTATGAGTTTTTGCCTCTTTTGCAAGTTTCTCTTCATATTCTCTTAGCTTTCTTTATCAATGCTTTGCATCTAACTTGCCAGTGCTTGTGTCTCTTCTTCTTTTCTTCATTCAGATCCATTTTCCATTCTTTAAAGGATTTTTTTTTTTGGGGGGGGCTCTAATAGCCTCTTTCACTTCACCTTTAAATCATGCCAGCTCTCATTTCCTCTTTTTTCCACCTTTGCTGATATGTGGACTACATCTGGTCTGGGCTGCCATGAAGGTATTTTTAAATAAGATCCATGCCTGGTTTACAATTCTAACCTTTGCAACTGATCCTTTTAGCTTCTTTTTAACCATTTTCCTCATTTTATCATAGTCACCCTTTTGAAAATTAAATGCTTCTATAGTAGATTTCTTTTGTGATGTCACTTCCGGTACCAGCTCAAATTTAATCACGTTATGATTACTGTTTCCCAGCAGACCCAACACAGTTAACTCCTATACTCTGCCTTGAATTCCACTAAGGACCAAATCAAAAATAGCTCCCCCTCTTGTTGTTCCTGAGCCAGTTGTTCCAAGAAGCAGTCAGTTATGTTGTCTAGGAATGCTTCCTCCCTAGCGCTCCCCGATGTAACATTTAACCAGTCAATGTTGGGGTAATTGAAATCATACTATATATAAACAAGAAGCATAATACAAAACCACAAAGAAAAAAAAGAATTATGCTTGATACATAAGACAGCTACACTGCCACAAGTAAATCAGAACACAGACTAGATCATGAATGTACACACTTCCAAAAATCCAGATCACCAGCACAAACTTGTGGAGAAAAAAAAGACCTCAGTTAAGCAGTGTGGCTGTCTTTGTGTGTCTGCTCATTTTGTCCCCTTTAGTTATGTGCATTTGTTACTCACTGAGATGTCATGTAAATTCCTATGTATGATTCACCAGATTCATTGTATTAGGAAACTAAGGCTACATCAGGGGTCTCAAAGTCCCTCCTTGAGGGCCGCAATCCAGTCGGGTTTTCAGGCTTTCCCCAATGAATATGCATGAGATCTATGTGCATGCACTGCTTTCAATGCACTAGACTTAACAACTGTGGCCTGAAAATCCGGCTCCCTTCATGCGTGCACTTGTCAGAGCACACATTTGTCAGGGCACTATTGTTCTGCGCGCTACTGATGGTGTACCATTATTGTGAGGTATGATGTAGCCCAGGGATCTCAAAGTCCCTCCTTGAGGGCCATAATCCAGTCGGGTTTTCAGGATTTCCCCAATGAATATGCATGAGATCTATGTGCATGCACTGCTTTCAATGCATATTCATTGGGGGAATCCTGAAAACCTGACTGGATTGCGGCCCTCAAGGAGGGACTTTGAGATCCCTGTTATAGAGGGATTCCAGTTTTCTGGGAGCCACCAGCACAGAAAGAGGAGATTCCAAGTTCTTGTAGAATGTCCCTCATAAAATACCATGGAGTGGGAGCTTGAGTAGTTCTTTATCAAGGCACTCCTCGATAATGGAACGGTATGCTTCATAGACTTGTGCAAGGTCAGCATGATTTGGCTCAATGCCTTTTTGACCTCCGTCCCTGACGGGGGTAGGGGAAGGCTTCTTAGCCGGCTTACCAAGAGGGATGGTGTACAGTGACACCAGGGTCGATGTCTGTACTTCCACTGGTGTCGAGGATTTCGGCATCTTCGATGTTGATGGGGTTGATGTAGGTTCGCCCTCCATGGTGACACCAAACAGTTTTTCCTGCTGCAAGCTATGGTTTTTTGATAGTTCTTTTCTGCAGCGAAGAGCAGCACTTGCACGATTGGACACGGTGCTTGGGACCCAGGCACTACAGGCACCAGCTGTGAGGGTCTGTAAGTGACACAGTGAGAGCACAGCGACCGCACTTTTTAAATCCCGTCAGCGAGCTGAGGAATACGAGGAGGCCCCGCTGGGCCAAAAACCCACAGACGACCAAAAAAGACAAATTTTTTAAGTTTTTCGTTTAAAAAAAAAAGAAAAGAAAAAATGAATATGACTGAAAAGTCAAAGAACCGCAAGAGTGGGAAGGCAAAACCGACAACAGCCGTTGAAACGCGACTTCTTAGCTCTGCGGAAACTAAAAAACTGAGGGACCGCGCGCCTACATCGAGGGAAAGGTACTTGCATGGTGCAGGCTATCGCAAACTTTCTGAAAGTCTTAAAGTGGTGATGCACTTTTAAAGTGTCCGTACTGGAGCTCCGTCGGTGAGAATATACTGCCTGCTTGTTCTGGGATAAAATACTTTTTGTTTTTGTCTTGGAACATGTCACTTCCAGTACAAAGTCCTCCCGTTTGTGCTACCTTCTGGTCCCACACTGCAGATCGAATTCTCAAGCAACGTTTTGGGCATCATTATTGACTCTACACTTTCCTTTAATGATCATCTCAACTCTCTGGTAAAAAAAATGTTTTGTTAGTCTTCACATTTTGAGGAAAGTGAGATCCTGCTTCCACCAACAACATTTTGCTGTCCTTGTACAATCAATCATTCTTTCCAGACTGGACTATTGTAATTCCATCTATCTAAGTCTAACCAAGAAAAATCTTCAGACTTCAGCGGATCCAGAACACTCCGTTTAGGTTGATCTTTGCAAAAAGCAAATTCGATTATGTTTCTCCGCTTCTATCAAAACTTCACTGGCTTCTGGTGGTTTCTAGGATTCATTTTAAATGTACCTGCCTAATTTTCAAGATCCTATATGGCATTCTTCCTCCCCTAATCCCACTATCCTGGAATTCTTCAAGACCTGACACTACCAGATCCGCCCACATACTCAAACTATCTTTCCCCTCGTTAGAAGGTGTCATGTATGCAGGTAAATTAGAGAAATCCCTTTTCTTCAAATTCACTGAGCTTTGGAATAACCTCCATGCCCCGCTGCGGAACCTAGGCTCATTCCAATTATTCCGAAAGCATCTGAAAACCTGGCTTTTCTCCAAAACGTAAAGCTATCTATTTAAAATGTAAAGCTAGCTATCCTCTTCATTACCTGTAATTTCTTATTATGTCCTTCCCTCATTTATTGAATTACCTGTAAACCGTGTCGAGCTCTATCTTTAGTTTAGTTTACCTTCAGAGTTTTCACAAAGTGCTTAGCTGTTGTAGCAGCAATTCTTTGTTCATTCAACTTCCGTGTACAGTATGTCCTTACTTGGATGACTGGTTGATAAAAGCCTTCACACTCCAGCAGGCTCAACATGCTTTGAATTCTACCTGGAGCCCACTCCAGTCTCTGGAATTCATTGGAGCTCTTCTGGACACAATCCAAACAAGTGTAACGAGTCTCTGCTGAGGGAGGAAAGCATGTGTCTGCTCGAGATTTGCTAGGAACAGCCACCATGACACTTATAGCATCTCAGTGGCCACGTCAACCTTGGTTCCCTCTGTGCAAACAGGAACTTATTACTCTGCGAATTTTCCCAACATTGCTGATACAGAGAGAGAGATCACTACTGCATCCCAATCTACATTCCTTGGCACTCACAGCATGGTATCTCTCTCCCAACCACAAGATACTCTTTCTCCCTGTCTGCATCAGTGTCAACTATCATTGAAGCATCGAGAAAGCCTTCCATTGGGTGCTACCACTTCAAATGGACTCATTTTTCCTTATGGTGTAAGAACAATTCTCTGGATCCAGTAATCTGTCCCTTTCCATCTGTACTGGACTACCTCCTACACCTCTATAATTCTGGTCTAAAAACTAATTCAGTCAGAGTTCATCTCAATGTTATAAAGTGTTTTTCACACACCACTGCACAACAAAGCCCTTAGCACAAGGGTGTCAAAGTCCCTTCTCAAGGGACGCAATCCAGTTGGGTTTTCAGGATTTCCCCAATGAATATGCATGAGATCTATTAGCATACAATGAAAGCAGTGCGTGCAAATAGATCTCATGCATATTCATTGGGGAAATCCTGAACACCCGACTGATTGCGGCCCTTGAGGAGGGACTTTGACACTCCTGCCTTAGCGGTTTATCCTCTTATCTCCAGATTCATGAAACATCTTTAGAATGTTAAATTCCTCTAAAACCTCCCAAAGAAGCTTGGGATCTTAATGTGGTACTATCAGTGCTCATGAAGACTCCATTTGAATCACTGTCCACTTCATCTCTCAAGCACCACACTTAGAAAGTGGTCTTTCATTGCTCTCACATCAGTTCGTAGGATAAGTTAACTCCAAGCATTAGTAAAGAATCCACCAAATATTACATTTTATCCTGACAAGGTGATTCTTTAAACTCATCCAAAATTCCTCCCAAAAGTTGTTACGGAGTTTCATCTCAACCAGTCCATCAATTTTCCAATATTTTATCCAGAGCCATATTCTCATCCTGACAAGACAGTGCTTCACACATTGGATTGCAAACGTGCTCTCACTTGCTACTTGGATAGAAGCAAGCCTCACAGAGTTTCTAATCAGCTGTTCCTGTCATTTAACCCAAATAAGTTGGGAAGTCCAGTAACCAAGAGAACTATCTCCATATGGATTGTGGACTGTATCTCATTCTGATATGCTCGGTCTGGTCTGACGATAGGGGGTCGTATTACTGCACATAAGGTGCAAGCCATGGTGACTTCAGTAGCCCATCTGCACTCCATTCCTATTGAGGAAAACTGTAATGCAGCCACTTGGTCCTCAATTCATACATTCATGACCCACTACTATTTGGAAAATCTTACCAGACAGGACAGTCATTTCAGCCACAAAGTTTAATTATTAATTAGAAGCCAATTTCACACCAGACCTATTCGTTAGCTGGGGAGTCCCCACATGTGAGAAAATGCTGCTTGTTTGTCCTGGAATAAAAGTAGTTACTTACATGTGTTATCCAAGGATAGCAGGCAGATATTCTCACAACCCGCCCACCTCCACTTTTTGGCTTTTTAGCTTTGTCATTGAACTGATGGCCCGCAAGCTGGCAGCGGGCAGGAAGGCACCTGTGCATGTGCGGTATGGGAAATCTTTTTAGCTTTAAAGTGATAGTTCACTTTAGACAGTCCATGCAAGGTTCCATGGATGACATCACCACACGTGAGAATATCTGCCTGCTGTCCTTGGATAACACCTGTTACAGGTAAGTAGCTGTGCTATATATGCACTGCTGTGGATTTTTACACCTCTGTTTTGAACTTTAATATTATGTATGGTAACAAAAATGTGTGCCTATTTAACTGACTAGGTTGTAAGTATGGTCAGGGGTAGATAAGAACATAATAGCCTTATTGGGTCAGACCAATGTTAAAATCAAGCCCAGTAGCCCTTTCTTACGGTGGCCAATCCAGGTCCCTAGTACCTGGCCAAAAACCAAGTAGCAGCAACATTCCATCGAGGGCAAGCAGTGGCTTCCTCCCATATCTTTCTCAATAACAGACTATGGACTTTTCCTCCAGGAAATTGTCCAAACTTTTCTTAAAACCAGCACACTAGTTACCTATAAAACATTAAAACACAGGAGAACCTCTTTATCTTATACATTTATTGAGTCCATTTATACCATTAAGATCTCTTAGATCTGCAATTTTGGGTGAATGGGAAGAGTTGTGATTTACATATGAATATTTACACCGAATAGATATAAATGTCCATAGCTTCATTTAGCCGTAAATTCTCTAGCTTTTGTGAGGAAATTGTATAAAGGCATAAATATATCTATGAATTTTTATGAAACAGGTACCTATTTGCCCTCCCAATCTAGACAAGCAGTTATGAATTTATCCTATGCTGATATTTCAGTAGGAATGAGTAATGGTATACAACTTACACATTTCTTTTGTTTTGTGATGGAGGTGTTTTTGGAGGCCTCCCTCGTTTTTTCTGCGGTGTGGATTGTGGTGACTCATCCGCAAGACATTCAGATGTCTCCAACCTATTTGGAGGATGATCCAAATTTGAAATATTTCATAATAAGTATTAAAACAAAACAAGATGAATAGGGTGCAGTAAGGAAAATGACCTACCTCTGCTGAGCTTTTCTAGGCATTTTAGGTTGCCTGCCTCTTCGTTTTCGTTGCAGATTTTCACTGACCTGTTCTTCCCCCATTTCTTCCTCTTCCTCTACTGCTAATTGCTGAGCTTTTTTTCTGCCTCTCTTAGCAGGTTTAACAGCTATATCTTCCTTTGGTATAATTCCTTTGGCTGCTTTGGGAGGCCGCCCCCTCCTGCCTCTCTTTGGTGGACTGTTCTGTTCATCCTCATTTTCTAACAAACCTTCTTTCAGCCTCTTTTCCTCTGGCCAGGGCTCATCTGACTCTGAAGCAACTGCAGCTCTTTTCCTTCCTCGCTGACTACCCTTCAGTTTTTGCTCTTGTCCTAGTTTGCACAGCTCCTCAAGATTCATCTTCTCTTCTGGATCCATGAGAGTTGCTTTCTTTCGACTTCGTGGCCTCTCCAGTTCTGACTGCAAAGCAAATTTGCATTACTAAATACTGTTGATTAATTTGACTATATCTGAGCATTACATATATAATTCCTGTGTTATTCAACATACAGTAAACATTGTATATCAGGAATACAGGTTCAGTTTGCATGCTTCATTTAGTTATTTTCTACCTCCTTTCATGTATAGCACACGTGTGTCAAATACAAGACCCGCGGGCCAAATCCAGTCTGTCTGGCTGTTTTATGTGACCCGCGGCAATGCTCCCAAACTTCCCGTTCTCACAGCCCCTATTCAATAAGCTAGAGGAAGGAGATTTTTTTTTTAAAATTTGGGCGGAGCTTACCTAAGATGGCGATCTGAATGTTTGCGGAGACGCCGTTGTTCTCGTGGTGGAATTTTACTGTGAGCTATGGTGAAAAGGAAATCTAAGGTTCGGGTCTTTCCCGTTGAAGTAACGACACCATTGGGTCCGATGGATTCCTTCGTGGAACATGGCTCGCGAACGCCACAACCGGAGGTATCCTCGGCTGGAGAGACTGCACAAGCTGAGGTGCGGGATCTCTCCTTTGAGGCAGTCATTCTTTCTCCGGATGAGCGTAGACCGCCTTCCTGCCCCGCAGCAACGGAGGAGTCGTTTGCCGACGTGCCGGCTCGGGATGCCCTCTTGCTGTCCTCTCGGAGTGGGAGGACTAACCCTGTATGGGGGAAGGAGGAGCCCTTAGGATCCCAGGAAGCGGCTGAGAGAACTCAGCAAGCTCATGTACTCTCTTCAACTGCTCAGGAGGCTACAGGTACTTTGGGAGCCCATGAACTTTTTCAGATTTCTGAAGTGGTTACTGATACTTTGGTCACAACAGGACATATTGGAACTGAGATTGTCCCCTTGCAAAGGCCTAAGGTAATTACAATGGAATCCATATGGGAGGCCATATCAAACATGCAAACTTCTCTGGGGAGTCAAATTCAACAGTTATCTTCACGCTGTACTACTGTTCTCTCAGAAAATTTGGAACTTAAAAATAAGGTATCAAGTATGGAGAACAAAATGAGTGACATTGAGACTAAAGTAAAGACTTTGGAAGTACAAGCCCTGACTTGGGTTAAGGACAGTGCTAGCTTGCACTTTAAACAAGAAATGCTGGAAAATTCTATTAGGAGGAATAATCTTCGGATTATTAATTTTCCAAAAGTACAATCTACAACTGCCCTTATTATGTTTAAAAGATATCTGTCAGAAATTTTGAAAGTACCAGAAACCTCGTATCCACCTCTCTCAAAAATATATTACCTTTTAAAGAGAATTAAACCTCAAAATCCAAACTTAGATCAGCAGAATTTATCTGCTGATAGTTTGGATTTGACTCAGATTCTAGAGAGATCGGATACTGAGATTCAGGTCCCAGCCACATTAATAGTACAGTTTGCAATTGATTCGGACAGGGACTGGATGCTTAGGATGTTTTTTAAGTATAAAGATGTTCCGTTTATGACAAATATAATTAGGATGTATCCTGATGTATCTCGTCCAACCCAGAGAAGAAGAAAACAATTTTTGGTATTAAGACCTCAGGCTGTACAACTAGGGGCAACCTTTGTTCTAAGATACCCCTGTAAGTGTGTTATGATATTTGGAGGAAATAGATATGTATTTTATGAACCACAACAGTTATCTAAGTTTATCTCGGATAGAGAGTCATCATGAGCTTCTTTGTTTTCAAGTTAGCTCAATGCAGATTGTTCAAGAGCAGTCAGATCGCCTCTTTATTATTGTCTTTTATTAATTTCCTAATTGTTTCATCTCAGTTTTTTCCTTAACTTCGTCTCCAAAATATATTGTGGACTAACAATGCTTTGTATAGTTTGATTTTCTTTAAGAATTTTGGAATGTGATCTATTTCAAACTACAGTGTATGTTTGCTTATTGACTTGTAATTATTGTCAATTATTAAAAATCAATAAATATTAAATTTAAAAAAAAAAAGCTAGAGGAAGGATTGGTCAACTTAGAACTAATGAACTATTTAGATCTAGTTGAATAATCAGAGCACTTGTGCCTCTGCTGTAAAGACCATAAAGGTGATTAAGGATAGAAGCTATAACTTGTCTCAGTGCTGTAACCTTGATTGTTGTTTAACTTGAGTTGATTTATAATTAAAAAGTTTTTGGATTTAATTTTGAGTGGAATTAAGGACAGAATGGTTCATGATATTTTGAAATTTTAATGGATAAATTTTAAATTATTAATTGCACTTGGCCATCTAGTCTGGTACTTTAAATAAGAGGATTAGTAATAGTGAATACATTACTACTTAATTCACTATTACTAATTGGGATTTTTAAATCAGTATTTGGAATATAAGATGAACATTATTTAATTAATTAAAAATAAAAATGAAATAGAAAGATTTATATGAAGTTTTAACACAGTCTTAGGGTGTTTTTAGTATATGATGTTGGATTTAAACACGTTTTTCTTATATTATGCAGAGCTCCTTTAGAACCCTTGACAAAGCTTCTGTATGGGGAAACGGGTTCTCATCAAAAAGAGGCAGTAGTGACTGCACATTAAACATAAGTGATAATACTTACTGTTATAACGTCTTATTAAAAGTTGACTATATAATAAATTAGTGACAGTAAGATTTAAGCAAAGCATTAAGGAGGTGGTGGAGTTAAGGGTCAAAGATTAAGATTCCAACTCATTTAGCTTTGATATTACACAATCATATGTTTAATCAAGCAGGTTTCTGAGACCCTTTACCCTCCTTCTTATATTTGACACTCTGAAGTGGGGTGATTTATATTTGTGGACAGACTTAAAGATCTAAATCTGTATACTTTTGAGGAAAGGCGGGAGAGGGGAGATACGATAGAGACATTTAAATACCGTATTTGCCGGCGTATAAGACGACTGGGCGTATAAGACGACCCCCCAACTTTTACAGTTAAAATATAGAGTTTGTTATATACTCGCCGTATAAGACTACCCCTTCTTCCGCACACCTTCTGCACAACAAATAAAACTTAAAAGAACATCAGAATTTATTTCAACAATTTTAATTAATTCACTAAAGCAATAGAATTCTTTTCCTACCTTTGTTGCCTGGTTTCTGCTTTCCTCATGTTCTCATTCAATTCCTTCCATCCACTATCTCTCTTCCTTCTGCATCTTCCATTTGCTCTGTTACTGTGCCTCTCCCTTTCTTCCCCCTTCCAAATTGGTCTGGCACCCATCTTCTTCTCTCTGCTCCCCCCATAGTCTGGCATCTGTCTTCTTCCCTGCCAGCATCTTCTCCCTACTCTCTCTTCCTCATTTCCTTTGTGTCCTTCTCCCCCCCATCTTCCCCATGTCCTTTCAGCGTCCTTCTCCACCCCTTTGTCTTCCCCATGTGCTTTCAGAGTCCTTCCCATGGCCTTTCAGCGTCCTTCTTCACCCCTTTGTATTCCCCCATGTGCTTTCAGCCTCCTTCTCCCTCCTCTGTCTTCAAGTGCTTTCAGAGTCCTTCCCCCCCTCCTGTCTTCACCATGGCCTTTCAGCGTCCTTCTCCCCCCCTCCTTCTCTACCGCCCCGGGTGCAGCACAGCCGGCCAGGTCCCCTTACTTTTGTGGCACTTCCCCGACCGACCGACAACAGCCCCGGTCCGACAAACCTCCCTGCCCTTATCCGCGAATCTAAATTACCTTCTTACAGCTGCTGTAAGAAGGTAATTTAGATTCGCGGCTACAGGGCAGGGAGGATTGTCGGACCCGGGCTGTTATCGGTCGGTCGGGAAAGTGCCACAAAAGTAAGGGAACCTGGCCGGCTGTGCTGCAACCGGGGCGGGGAGGGGCGGGCCGCCCCTTTCCCTTGGTAGCCACTCGAACCGCGAGGCTACTCTCCTTCTCCTTATCTGCCCTGCCTGCAGCACAGAGCCGAACGGAAGTCTTCCCGACGTCAGCGCTGACGTCGGGAAGACTTCCGTTCGGCTCTGTGCTGCAAGCAGAGAAGGTAGGGAGAAGAAGAGCCGCGTACATCCAGAAGACTGAGTACATCCAGCCCCGCAGGAGCCCCGCGACCCTCGGAGGCGTCCCCATGGGATCCCCGCGACCCTAGGGGGCGTCCCCACGGGATCCCCGCGACCCTAGGGGGCGTCCCCGTGCAGCTCTCTAATGTAAAGTAAGGGCATGTAAACAGTACCCGGCGTATAAGACGACCCCCGACTTTGGGGAGGATTTTAAGGTACTGAAAAGTCGTCTTATACGCCGGCAAATACGGTACCTACGTGGTGTAAACGCGCATGAGTCGAGTCTCTTTCATTTGAAAGGAAACTCTGTAATGAGAGGGCATAGGATGAAGTTAAGAGGTGATAGGCTCCGGAGTAATCTGAGGAAATACTTTTTTACAGAAAGGGTGGAACAGTCTCCCGGAAGAGGTAGTGGAAACAGAGACTGTGTCTGAATTCAAGAGGGCCTCGGATAGGCACATAGGATCTCCCAGAGAGAGAAAGAGATAATGGTTACTGTGGATGGGCTTCCATAGGTTGATGACCCGGTATATAAAGCTAAGCTTTAGTTTAGTTTTAGTTTAGATGGGGCATTTGGCCTTATATCTGCAATCATGTTTCTATGTTTTTATGTGAATGGTAGCGTTGTCAGAGAACTGAGATTTTGATTGGAAATACATTGGATTTGAGCGTACCGTAGTCACCAACAGGCTATTTTGAATTGTGCAGCTGGTGAAGAGAGTTTACATGCTCTGAATCTTAGCCAGGAGAGGAACTCTGTCGTCTCTTGTGAACCACAGAGAAAAATGGAAAGCTAGGAACAAAGTGGTACCTTAATAGATAAACATAACTCATCAGCAGGGTAGGGACTTGGAACCAATAATAGAGCTGAAGTTGGAGTTGAATCAGGGTTGGGCTACAGATCCCTGTTTGTGACCACTGAACAAAGGTTCAGACATGCACGGTTAACTCTTGTGTGTGCTCTCAGGTATACTACATAGTTAATGGAGTAGAAACACAGGAAAACTCTGAAGGGAGAACGATAAATAGATTGGAATAGGAAAAACCTTTAAACAAAGGTACGTCCTTTTTAGCACAAGTATTGGAAGAATACCAAATGCAGAAAAAAGAAATAGTGTAATGATCCATAATGAATTCCAAAAGATACGAGTGTGAACCTGTTCGTAGTCCAGTGTACCGGCTAGTAGTGAATGTTCCAGAATGGGCGAGGAAAGGTTCAAGAATAGGTCTAGAATTATAAAGGTAGATCTTAGTGAAGGCAGAGATAGCCAGAAAAAGGTAAAATCATCCTAAATAGGATGTACACTGGCCTCCTTCTCCCCTATAGCCAGTCCCAAGCCTCTAAAGTCTCTAGAATAAAGAAGTAGATGGAGACGAAGGTTGATCTTTTGATATTAGTAAATGGGACGTAGCGCCTTGAACGCCCGGGGGCTTGGAAGTCATGGGGTCTTTGGACAAAATTCTTGCTGCTACTCTGGTGCCACTTAAGTTATCTCACTGGTATGGCGTCTTGCGGCTTTCCACACGGGTACCAGGCATGAGCGCCCTGCGGGAGTGCTGGGAGGGGGACTTTGGTCAGCATTTTTCCGACCATCAGTTCCTGGAGTGCTTCCAGGTGCTTTATCATTTCTCCAAGTCTGCTGATTTTCAGGAGCTGGAATATAAGATTTTACATCGCGCTTATATTACCCGGCATTGGGAGAGCGCAACTTGGGTTGTGGGAGTGCGATCTCTATGTTAAATGTAAACCCACACCTATATACACTCTTTTCTTGAGTGTGCCAGGCTTACCATCTGGCAAGAGCTGTTGCCCCTTCTTGAGACCACTCTTCATCGTTCTGTGGAATGGAACTACAAGGTGCTTCTTCTGGGATTTCAGGAACCACTTCAGGAGCAGGGCCTTACTGTTCCTCAGTGTTGGTTCATTTACAATGTTACCCTCTTGGCTAAGAAGTTAATATTGTACTATTGGATTTCAGAGGATGCACCCCCCTGTAACTCACTGGAAATGCATGTTGTGGGAGCTGGCCCAGTTTGAGCTCCGGTCCTATAAAGGAGCTAGACATTCGGATATGAAGTATTATACCTTTCTGTGGCAGCATCTGCTGGACTTGGTTCTCATCTAAGCACCTGGCTGTTGGATTTTGCGCCACCCTTACCTTTTCATTTTTTCTGCAGCATTTGTGCTCTTACTGTACTCCAGGGGCTCGGGGAGGGGTGGGGGTGAGGGGTAGGAATGGCTTGTGTGGCTGGATTGTTTGTGGGGATTGTTGGGGCTCTCCATAAAAAATTGGATGGTGGGCTGGCAGGGTTCTGCTTTGACGGTCTTGTTTCTCTGCTATGCTAAAGAGTTGTGTTTCTCTGATGACCTTTCTTGTATTTTTTTGGTTGGCTGCCTTTTGCTGGAGGGGTAAAGCAGCAGTTTGTTATCAATTATTGTTATCAGTTATGTGTATTCTTACCATCATGGTTGTTATTTCTGCATTCTGCTGCATTTGCCACTGACCATTTTCAATAAAAATATATTAAAAAAAAATAAAATAAAATAAATGGGAAGTAAGGTAAGATATGCCAAATGAAATAGTGTGAGTATCTCCTTGAGTATTATATTAACATTGATGGCACAGTGGTAGACGTTCTGTGTTGAAGAACCTGGCTGATCCTGCTGAGGGAACATAATTAGTGAACCATCTGATATAGTATTCTCCAGACATTCAAGGAAAGAAATGTGATCCACTTTAAAGGCTCTACACCGATAGTAGATCTCTCCTTCAAATGGAAAAAATGTGTGAGGTGATCCAACTTAGCAGGCTCTACACCCAGATTGGATCCCTCCATCAGAGCCCCGGTAATGTAATAAGCAAAGTTATTCAGAGTACGGTACTGGGGTTTAAGAAGGGATTAGATGATTTCCTAAAGAAAAAGGGGATAGAAGGATATAGATAGAGGATTACTATACAGGTCCTGGACCTGATGGGCTGCCACGTGAGCGGACTGCTGGGCATGATGGACCTCTGGTCTGACCCAGCAGAGGCACTGCTTATGTTCTTATATTCAGATGGGTGGGATAGACAATCCATCCTAACTCGCTCTACACGTTTGATTAAGTTAGCATGATGTAGTGATAAACAGAAGAGTCATGCCATGCTTAATAGGCTGTAAACCATGCAGAACACATGCTGTTTACTTCATTGTTATAGTGCACAAAAGAGGTGATCCCACCTTATAGACTCTACAATCATGGTGGATATCTCTAATAGTACTTAGCAGTACTGTCAATGCGAGTATGCACAGTGGAGACAATGAGGAAAAATCCCAGTTTCAAAGTGCACAGCTGGAAACTCTCAGTTGAGGGTCGATGCTGGGAGCAATAGTAAGAGAAAGAGTGTCTCTCTGCTCTTAAAGAGCGCATCCTGAAGAAGAGTACAGAGGCAACTTAAGAAGTTCTGTAGGAGGCTCATCATAATCTAAGAAATAAAGGATCCATGGTTGGGTTTAGTATCTGACTCCAATTTGATAGTTAGAACTTTTTCCATATATACAGAAGAGAAAAAGGAGGAGGAGGAGGTGACACCGGGAAATTCTTTTTCACTGAAAGAGTGGTTGATCGCTGGAATAGTCTTCCACTACAGGTGATTGAGGCCAGCAGCGTGCCTGATTTTAAGGCCAAATGGGATCGGCACATGGGATCTCTTCACAGGGCAAAGGTAGGGGAGGGACATTAAGGTGGGCAGACTAGATGGGCCGTGGGCCCTTATCTGCCGTCTATTTCTATGTTTCTATGTTTCTAGGAGATGATTGGAAAGCAGGAAAGGGAGCCACAGACAACATTGCTGAATTGCTGCTGAGGCCGGCAGATTTTTCAGCGTGACGTAGGCTCACACTCAGTGTTCAGCAGTGTGGGTAAAGACAGATCAGAATCCACATTTGGATTTCTGGATTGAGAAGCGTTGAGAAGTACACTTTGGAGAAAAGATGAGGGACGGATTATACCACCGAGTTGGCCCATTCCTGTTAGGAGCTAAAGAGATGAACGGTTGGTTTTGTGTTTTGTATAAAGTAAGCCAAGGGACGCTTACAGTCCAACATATGAAGGTTTGTTTCTCTAGGAAGAGAATGTAGTTTTTGGGGGAAAAAATGGCAACATGCACAGTGAGGAATCCACCCTGAGATGTCTCACAGCAGAGTAAAGGAGTGGTTTGCCATTGTCTTTATACATTTGTGTGTGGCTTCAATGTGGTTCTACTGCCCAACATGTCCATAGGATGACAGCACCATATCGATGACATCCAGGGGAAGGAGAATCAGTATCATGATGATGTTCCCTTGTCAAGAGATCTCGATAGCTATTGATGATTTGATGAAAAAAACTGGAGTTAGTACCTGTTATATGCTAATTTCAGCGCAGGCCGGTACTGAGGAATTTGATGTTAGCATTGGTGCCGCATGCAAATTAAAAAATGTCATCAATTTCCCTCTTGAAGAACTCCTCAATTGATTTTGAAAAGAGTGCATTGGTAGAGTTGGCTCATGCGTCGGTATCATTGATGCTGTCGAGGTTAATGCAATGCATCACATAGTCCCGTGACTTTTAACACAGGGAATAGAGGCACCAGTACCATATGCTATCAAGGCGATACCATATGTGCAGCAGGGTGTCGAAGCGTCATTACCTGAAAAGGCAGCACACTTCAGAATTGACAGCCTGCATCGAGACTCAATGCTGAAAATGTCCACGATGAGGAAAATGTCTCGATGTATGAAGAGGAGCCACTGGTACATGATGCTAGCTGGTACCAAAGGTGCAGCAGGAGTCCAAGCGTGGTTGCCTCAATAGGCACTTCAGAAATGACAGCCTGCATTGAAGAATGATGGCGTCGAGAGACACGCATCAAGAGACTTGATGCTAGAAATGCAAATAATGCAATTCGATGTCCACCTGGACAGACAGGGATCAGTACCACAGAAAAGTCCCAAGTTGGTGGAAATCGGACTCCAGGCCTAAGATTTCCCAAAAAAAAATATGTAGAAATAAGAAAAAACATTGTTAGTTTGTTGTTTATTTTTTCTTCTTTGGTGTTTCAGTTATCATCGGTTTTTTTAAGCCCTGGACTCAGAACTAGCAGGAGAGGACGTTGAAGTGGAGTAAAAGGAAGGCTGAAAAGCCATCGACACTGTCGGCAGGAGCCAAGGCTTCAAAATTGCCTAAAGGCCTCTTCACACGGAAACTTATATTTATTATTTTTCTTGGAAAATAAAAACAAATAAGTAGAAAACATGAAAAAAATTAAGTGGGAAGGCAAACTTGAGGGAATGAAGTTCAGATATGTTATCTTCACTCTGCGGAAAATGAAAAACTGATGACCTCGTTGGGCAGGAAAGCATTTGCACATGAGCGGTGCGGGCAGTCTCAAAACTTTGCTAAAAGCTTAAAGTGACAGTATACTTTACCACTGTCCGTATCGGGCTCCGTGGATGATTTAACCTACATGTGACAATATGCTGTCTGCTTGTTTATAACAACAACAACAATAATAACAACAATTTTTTATATACCGCAGGACCGTGAAGTTCTATGCGGTTTACAATGATTAAAGATGTTACAGATAGAGTGAAATCAACAAAGTATAGACTTGGTGATTGACAGTTCTAGAGATCATTTGTTGAGGGCTAGGATTGTATAGGTTGGTTTCCTAAGTTTATGGATAAAGGATATTAAGTAAAGGCAAGGATTTTGCCAGCACTGAATTCAAAATGGTGCCAATATCCCTAGTGATAGTTTTGTGATACTACTGCTAGAGATCAAGCTGCTGCTTGAGGTTGGCAGTGCCATTTTGAACCTGACATCAACAAGGACAGAAGCAACTGAGGATTACTTCTACACCATGCCCCCTAGACCCCAAGGATTTGTAAAGCAGGCACAGGGAGGGGAAGTGCATGTGAAGGGTGGCAAATTAATGCCCAGTCTCTTTGAGATGCTCCCAGGAAGTAACAATAATGGTGCTTGCAAGGTTGACTACAATCAGTGTTATTCATGTTTTGCAGGAGTCACCAGGGCAGGATTAACCAATAGGCCAAGTAGGCACATGCCTAGGGCCTGAAATGGTCAGGGGGGCCCGATGAAGGAGGGCATCAACATTGTTTTTTCCAAACGGCGATGGGCCCCTCCACCATTGATTGGCAACTTGGGTTCCCCCTGATCGGCAATGCGTTCCTGATCGGCAATGGGTTCCCCCTCGGACCAGCAACACGAGCCCCCCCCCCCCCCGATCAACAACATGGCTCCCCCCCATCATTGAAAAGTAAGACAAGCAAGCAACGCGAGTAAGAAAGGCAATGGGAACTGTAATTTTGCAAGTGGTGCTACTTGCCCAAAGTTTCCTTCTGACGCAGCTTCCTGTTTCCGCCTGGGCGCATGGTGGGGTGGGGCGGGGCCCAGTGTACTTGTGTGCCTAGGGACCCTCGGCGAATTAATCCTGCCCTGGGAGTCACTAACTCATGGTATTGAAATGTTGCAGGTTAGAAATGATCACAATAAATTAATTTTACTACACCTCAACTACTCACTCTAAATCTGTCAATTCATTTGTTTAAATATTGTAAGATTCAACCTCTCTCAAACTACTGCAACATGAAAACTACTTACCCTCATTAGATCGGACTCATCTCTCTTGTCAGTTTTCTTTCCTGACAAAGGCGAAGCCATCATTGTATAATCTTCATTTTCACTGTGATCCAGTTCTGTACTGTCCAGTCTTACAACATACAATATACATTAATAATTATTTAGCATTATATAGCAAAATATATATAAAATCTCTCTTTCATGTTCTCAAAGGAGCCCAAAGTTAAGCCTGAAACAGTTTTAAAAACTACCATAAAGTTAACTTCTAACCCAAGCTCAATAAAGCTATACTTTAACACATCTACCTTGATAAACCACAAAAAACTAGACATCCACCAAAACCTTGAAAGACATAATCTCTGCAATAAATATGCAACAGAAAAAAATCTGCATATATGATTTTAAACTGGGTAAGATAAAGGGACCTCAAAACAACAAACATGCATAACTCAAGATTCATGCTTGATAAATTTCTGAAGTAATAATCACATTTAGATCGGTTAAGTGTTATGGAGGTTTCTGATTAATCAAAGTATACTACTATAAGCACTGGCGCTGGTTTCTTCTGAATTCTTTTCTCTAGAATTTTTATCTATCTGTCTGTCTAAAGAGATTATTGTCCTTACCTTGATAATATCTTTTCCAGTAGATAGGTGTGTCATTCTGGACAAGCAGGCTATCTCCCCATGGCCGCGAGTCATATGCAGAAGGAATCTACTCTGGATTTTTAATTTGGTCCTCCTACTTCACTGGGAGTTCTACTGCCACCTGTAGTTAGTACCTAAGCAAGCAAGAGCTCCATCAAAATCATTTAAGGACAATGATCGCTGACTTAGTGCATCTGGCCAATAATCTCTTTTCCAGTGCAATAGGTGTGTCATTCTGGACAAGTGAGACATACAAAAGTAGTCCCAGACATCTAGGGCGGGCTGACTGCGCTGGTCCTTAATACTGAGAACCCAAAGGCAGAGTCCTCTCTTGCGGTAATGT